>NC_089506.1:31934629-33321296 GCF_036850995.1 Saccopteryx leptura
TGCACCTATTATATCAGGAGAAAAGGAGATTTTAAAAGTCAAGTAAGTGGAAAGGCATGATACTTCTTGTAAAAACAAAAAACAACTACCTTTGATTATCAGACTTAACTGAAATTCAAATAAACCAGTTAATCTGAAAATAAAACTATAGATATGTAAATGTTTATCATTATTTTAAAGCATGCTTTCAATTTTTACTCATCCAACCAATATTTATTAAGTGCTTGCTATGTGCCCAGAAGTGCTGTGTGTGCTGTCATCAACGGAGAGGCGGCGCTGTGAGGCCTCAGGGGCACACCTCGGAGCTGCCCTGTCCATTGTCTGGTGTTGGTAAGACCTACACACCACGACGGCAAGTTCAAACTCATAAGGGTCAAAGATGAAAGAAAAGGTAACTGCTGGGAATTATATAAAAGAGCGTGCTCAATATCCAGTTTTTGCTAAGAATGATAGATGTATTCATAAAATCTTATATGGGAAACAGTAACTTCAAGGGACAGAGTATCAACCAGGATAGAGGAGACTATCCCAAAATAACACCTCCAACATATCACAATGAAAGCATCTTTCTTTCTTGCAAAGTTTACCATAGGTGAATGACCATTCTCTATATTGCAGGCTACTCTTGAAGTATGCGAATTACATTTAATCACAATTAATTGAAAGTCTAGGGCAGGTAGAAAGCAAATGGGTTTTAGATGAGCAATGTCTCTGCCACAGATTTTCTTGTTAATCATAAACATAATACCTAACCATTCAGATTATGGGTAATCTTAAATTTTCCTTTGATTAATGGTACATAATGGGGAATGCCTATAATTTAAATCTTTTTGCCCTTATGCTTAAAATTTCTTTTAAATAATTTATATTTGCTTCAAATTTTTTTAAAGAACAGTTAAATGAAGTTGTCTTTTAAGATGTTCTTTATGATTTTGAGTAAGATCTTAGTCTCATCTTTATTCCAACTATCTTGTTTATATGGGTCTATAAAAAAAAACAAAAAGGAAAAAAAATCACTAGCCAGGAAATATTATCATGAAGTCTATGACCTTTGCCAGTTGCAATCAATTAAATCGGTGATTTTCAACCTTTTTCATCTCATGGCACACATATACTAATTACTGCAATTCTGTGGTACACACAAAAACATTATATATTTTTTTGCCAATCTGACAGCAAAAATAGGTATAATTTTGATTTATTCACACTGGATAGCTATTGTGTTGGCTGTTGTCATTTTTTTACTTGACAGTCGAAGGCAGCGGTCTAAGGGAAAAGAGGTCAGTGCCCCTGACTAAATAGTCAGGTATTAAATGTTTTAAAAATTCTTGTAGTACACTGCTTGAAAACCACTAAGTTAAATGATGGTAGCTTGCATGACCTGTGGTGCTCAGTGGATAAATCATCAACCTGGAAATGCTGAGGTCACCAGTTCAAAACCCAGGGCTTGCCTGGTCAAGGCACATAAGAGAAGCAACTATGAGTGGATGCTTCCCGCTGTTCCACCCCACCTTTCTCTGACTCTCTCTTCCCTCTCTCTAAAATCAATCAATATAATAATAATAATAATAAATTAAGGTAGCTTGGGTAGTGTTGAAAATATTCTCCCAAAATTCATATGCAATCAAAATCTCGTAACATGTACTTATTTGGAAACAAGGTCTTTGGGGATATAATTAGTTAAGCAAAGACAAGTCACACGGGGTTAGGTTAGGCCCAGACTGTGATAGAGTTGGCAGTTAGACAGACATGCGCAGAGTAGGAAAGACAGGCCAGGTACAGAAGGTCATCAGCGCTGAAAGCCCCAGACGCATAGCAAGAGGCAGAACTAGGAAAACAAGTATTGTACAGTGGGACCTCGCTTCCGGGTGACCTTTCTTCCCCTACAACAGCAATTTTCACTCTTTTTCATCTCATGGCACACATACACTAATTACTACAATTCTGTGGCACACCAAAAACTATATTTTTTTCCAATCTGATAAAAAAAATAGGCATTATTTTGATTCACTCACACAGGACAGCTATTGTTGTGTTGGCTGTTGTCATATTTTTATTTGACAAACTAAGGGAAAAGAGGTCAGACTGAATAGTGCCCCAGACTGAATAGTCAGGTATTGCCTGTTTTAGAAAAATTCTTGCAGCACACTGGTTGAAAATTGCTGCCCTAGAATATTGCTGGTCATGCAGTTTAGACCCCCCCCCCCCCGACCTTTCACATCACTGGCATGACATCTGGGCCTCAGCTGTGTTTCAGGCCCAGAAAAGCAGCAAAAACAGTCAGGGCAATGCCATAGCTGACATCAGGACCAGCTGTGATGACTAATGATCGTCTGCCCTGTTGTTGACTGTTCAGTGGAGACTACGACCCCCAGGAGACACACTTGGAAAACTGATGAATATTCTATTGAGATCCTCCTCTGAGACGTTTCCTAAAAGCCCTAGAGACACAGCTCCCTCATTCTCTCTTCTTTTCTCTCTCTCTCCCTCTATCTCTCCCTCTGCTCCTTTCCTTCCCCCTTTCTTCCTTCAAGGTATATATCTTTGCTTTCGTTCTGTAAACTCCAAGGGTTCCTGTTTTACCTCTGTAACTTGCTTCCTGAGTCCACACAGCCCGGTTGGCTCACTTCTTTTTATCTCTGGGACTTTCTAAATAAACGGTTGCTTGTATTTGAGTTCCTTTGCTCTGAATTATTTTCTTAGCCAAACCCAAAGACCGAGGTCTAATATCAGCTGCCATTCCACTAACAAGTCCAGTTAGAGGTGTTTTTATAAGTAGAGGAGAAGATGCACTGATACACCGGAAAGAGGGATAGTGACGATGGAAGCAGAGATGGAAGTAATACAGCTAGAATGCCAAGGAAGGAGCCACCAGGAGTTAAGAAGACACAAGGAAGAATTTTTCCTTAGAGATTTCAGAGGAAGTCTGGCCCTGCCTACACCTTGTTTTCAGACTTCTTGCCTCCAGAACTGTGATAGAATAAGTTTCTGTTGTTTTACGCAACCCAGTACGAGACTTTATTGCTGCAGCCCTGGGAAACTAACACAGATTGGATTTCAGGTCCCATCAAAGGCAGACCTCACATCTGTCCTTATAGGCCAACCAGGCAGCCACTTAGGAAGAAACCACAGCTCCGGGAAAAGGAGCCCAGAAAAGCCATCGTCAAGTGACAACCTCAGGGCTCCGACTGGTTGCTCATCCTCTCCACTCCGTTGGAAGTACTCACCTTCCCACGGAGTCAGCTCTGGGTGAGGGACCCAGCCTTACATCAGTAAGAAGGGAGTGGCCTGATCTCTGAGGCCTGGCATCAAGATTCTAGCTTTCTTATCACTTTGTGTTTCTACTCTGATAACAGAGCCTCTTTCATATTCCTGAGATCTATACCCTTCCCTTGGACCTCATTCTGGTGTCTAGTTCCTTGTTTTATCCTCTAGAGGTCTTGAGTTTGTCTTAAAAATGACTTGCTATTGTCTCTACTTGCCAGGCCCCTGTCCCAGATCCATGGTCCTGCCCCCTGCGTGATGGCTGAGTCTCTCCCTCCCGACAGGTCTCCCGATGCCAGAGCCTGTTTCTCTCCTTGGCTCCATGGCCGTCCCTGCCCCTGAGTTCCTGGTCCATGCTCCCCACGCCCGCCAGCACTGCATCTCTCTAGTGGGCAGCTCCAGTGCCAGGCCCTGCCTCAGTTTATAGAATTCATCCCAGAAAGGATTGTCTCCAAGGAAACACAGCATAATGTCCTTGTGTGCATTCTCCAAGGTAGCGTTTAAACAGCCCCTTGGTAATCAGGAAGTCAGAGGCTCTAATAGAGGACAGGAGTCATATCCATGTCAACTCATTTACCCTGGTCACAGACCTTCTACTTCTCAAAGCACATTTTTTTTTTTTACAGCGACAGAGAGAGAGAGTCAGAGAGAGAGAGAGATTGGGACAGATAGACAGGAATGGGGAGAGATGAGAAGCATCAATCATCAGCTTTTCATTGCAACACCTTAGTTGTTCATTGACTGCTTTCTCATATGTGCCTTGACCATGGGCCTTCAACAGACTGAGTAACCCCTTGCTCGAACCAACAACCTTGGGTCCAAGCTGGTGAGCAGCTTTTTTTTTTTTTTTTTTTTGGCTCAAGCCAGATGAGCCCGTGCTCAAGCTGGTGACCTTGGGGTCTCAAACCTGGGTCCTTCAGCATCCCAGTCCGAAGCTCTATTCACTGCGCCACCTCCTGGTCAGGCTTCTCAAAGCACTTTTAAATCTGTCATTTGCACCTGACCAGGCGGTGGTGCAGTGGATAGAGCATCGGACTGGGACGCAGAAGGACCCAGGTTCAAGATCCCGAGGTCACCAGCTTGAGCGTGGACTCATCTGGTTTGAGCAAAAGCCCACCAGCTTGGACTCAAGGTCACTGGCTCGAGCAAGGGGTTACTCGGTCTGCTGAAGGCCCGCGGTCAAGGCACATATGAGAAAGCAATCAATGAACAACTAAGGTGTTGCAACGAAAAACTGATGATTGATGCTTCTCATCTCTCTCCATTCCTGTCTGTCTGTCCCTATCTATCGCTCTCTCTGACTCTCTCTCTCTGTCCCTGTAAAAAAATAAAAAAATAAAAAAAATTAAATCTGTCATTTGCTCTACATAAGAGTCAGTGAGATAAATTCATCCACTATAAGAATTAAATGACTGATAAGAAATATGAGGTTAAAAGAGATAATGGAACTACTAAAAATGATAGAACTAGGCAGAGCAAGAGCCTGAGCTCCAATCTGGCTCTCAGGCCTGGATTCTCTCTGCTATGGTATGTCCGTGGGTTAAGCCTGTAGATTCTGGCTGGGAATCTTAGTGTCAGAAGGACTTTCATGTGGTCCAGGCTAACCATGTGATCCAGGGACTTTAAATGTCACGTAGGTTAGTGTCGTCGCATTGGAACCCCCTGAGAAAGTAGCCTGCCAAGTAACTGACCAGCCTCTGCTTCAACAGCTCCTCCAGCCACAACTTTCACCTTTCAGTGTCTCTGAGTATTAATAAACTCTTCCTTACCTTGAGCTCAGATAGAACTCCCTAATTTGCTACTCTCTGATTGTTTAGGTGTGTTGCATCCAAGCACATACACACATGTGTGCACGTGCACATGCACATGCATACACACACACACACATACACACGCCATGAATCCTTCTTTCCCATGACATCCTTTCAAGAGATTTACTCCTGAGTAATCATTGTTGCATGCTTAACAACCCCTGCTTCCTTTACTCTTCTTCTGATGAGAGGATTTCCATGTCCTTTATTGTTCTGGCCTCCATCCGGAGTCTCCCCTAAATGCTCCTCATGGTGTGGCACATGACAGGACTACAGCAACCTCACTCTGGCCTCAGGTCTGGGGAAGATCGCCAAGCACAGGTCTGCTGGCCCTGGAAGAACTGCAGGGCTAGAGTCTCCCTCATGCTCTCATCTGACAGCAGGATGGAGAAGAGCATGAACTAGAACAGAAACGCTGAAACACACCAACCAACAGTTGAAACTGGTTTTTGTTCCAGTGGCTCTGCCAAGCATTTCAGAAATTCTAGTAAACACGTTCCCATCTGGAGAAGGCAACTAATCCTGCAAGATACCCAGTTGATGCCTGAGCCCAGTGCATCCTGAGTAGGAGGAAAGGTGATGATTCACAGGTACCGGCTGCTCACCCTTATCCAATGGAATAGCTAGGGAAGCAATGAGTCATGCTTCGATTATTCCTACCCAGAAATCACTACAGTTCAAGAGCCTATTATTCATGGAGGGCCAGCTTAAGTAGCATACCTGAGCAGGAGAATTGCTTTTCTCTGGCATCTTGATTCAGTTTCTTGGGTTTTATTTGTTCCTTATTTTTCCCTTTTGTTTTCTTTATAGAAATAATTTGAAGCCAACCTGGTTGATTAGGCAGAACAGTTCCTCGATGTGCACGGGGCAGCCACAACTGGGAGGTGAAGACCTTCAGGAACTGCCGCGGGGCTTGGCTGCAGGCAGCAAGGAGCCCTGGCAGGCAATCCTGACTCCGGTCAAGGAGCCCAAGGGGCTGTTCCTGGTAGCTCAGGAAGCCCGTGGCCTGGGAATTCCTTTCTGGTGCCGCGTGGTCTTTATTCTGTATTTGTAGTAACTGAATCTGTGCTTGACACCAAGCCTCCACCTATATCCTACGTCTTGGAATCAGGTTCATAATTTGCTCCTTATACTTGCTTACCAGCCCGGTACTCTTGTATTAAATGATGATGCCCTGCGGCGTTTCTAATAGCCCTTCCTTTCCCCAGGACTGCAGCCAGGGCCTTGCTACCAGCTGCCAGACTCACCTGATGCCAGTACCTGGCGCAAAGTCTCTGCGGGATCTCTGTACCCAGACTCTCCATTGCTAAATTTCAGCCTCCTATCAAATTTTCCAACCCTTATCCTGTGCCACACCTCCCTACACCTACCCACTGCTCACACTTTTACCTAATGACTCACCTCCCTCTAGCAATAACTATTGCTTCCTCTGCTCCCTGCCAGCAGCCAGGTTGACACTAACCCAAGCCCAGGGACCAGTTTCACTTCCCAGGCTCTTCCATTCTGTCTGATGTTGCCACTTTTCAAGATTCTTTCTGCTCAAAGCAGCGTTAGAGGAGCATGGATGAGAGGACAAGCTGCAGATCAGGGACGCGCTGCCTGGGAACGCTGAGCTAAACGAGAAGGTGTGTGGGGGGGTACTGGCACCAGGCAAACAGAATCTGTTTGTCCGAGCCCAAAACACAACGAGTGCTACTCCCCCTGCCGCACCCCCATTCCCTTCTTGCCTACCCAGCAACCTGACTTTGCACAGTGAGGACTGGATAAGCTCTGGGGGACACCAAGCCAAAGTCACTAAGTAAAGATTTCAGTTAAGTGCTTTTGATTTTTCCTTTAGAATACTGATGACAACTAATAAATTACACCCAAGTTATATTTACAGCTCTGAGGGTATTTGACTTCAGGAAAACAAACGGATACTTGGTGGTTTTGAGGATGTACTTAAATTCACAAAGTACTATTTTTGCTATGTGGTAATTTTTTTATAAAAATAATAACTCTCCATTTCCTAATTAAAGTAATAAACAGAAATACAGTTCCTCTTCCTCTAAAATTAAATTTAACAGCAATCCCCTGCTTGGAGAAAACAAATGTGCTAGTTGCTCATTCATGGAAAACAGGTAAAAATTTTCCGGTGACTGTTTCTCTGAGGCGTCTATTTTAAGAGATGTGAAGGGGAGTAGGTGACAAGGTGAGTAGCCAATCTTTTAAAGAGCAAGAAGCAGGAGTTCCAACCAAGTGGCTGCTGATCAAATGCTCATGCACGGAGTGTGCCCCCAAACAGGCTGAGCTTGTCACTGGATCTCACGTGTTTCACAACCTTATGCTATATATGAATGTCAAAGCCACCTTTGCAAAAACAATATTCTTTAGTTAGAGTAAGTAGAAAAATACAGTGAAAAGATTTCTTGCTATTCTCTAAGTAAAAGAAGATCTTTCTCTTAAGAAAAACACTGCTGAGGATAAAAGCCAAGGATTGTTTTAAATGTTCTCCAATTTCCAAAATACCATTTAAAAAAGAATTACACCCACGATTTATGCACAATTCATTAGCAAGATAAAATGAACTGCTAAATTTTAATCGCATTAAAAGAACAGACATCATGAAATACACCCCTAACTTCTTGGGAATATAACCTAGTCTAGTTAACATTTTCACCATCATGTAAACCTTGTCCAAATAACCTACCTTGTTTAAATTAAAGTAGTATTTTTACTTTTATAATTTGGTAGATTTTTGAAGATTTTTTTTTTTAGGCAAGCAATTAGAAGGCCAAATACATAAGCTTTTTTATTGTTAAAGTTCATAGGTTGAATCACAGGACACAGGATCCCCTATGAAAATGAGAGGAATTTCATGTCATAAAAAAAGATGAAATATTGTTATTTGTGACAACATGGATGGTCCTTGTATGTTAAGTGAATAAGTCAGATAAAAAAAACAAAAACCATATGATTTTACTCATATGTAGAAGATAAAACAAAAAAGAAACAAATGAACAAAAAAACAGAAAAGAAACAATGAACAAACAAAAAAACTCAGAGATGCAGACAACAGGTCAGTGGTCATCAGAAGAGAAGGGGACAGAGGAGGGCAAATGTAAAAAAGAAGTCAAAAGTATGATGACAGATGGAAACTTGACTTCTGGGACAATCACCTGAAACTTATGTAATGTTATAACCAATTTACCTCAATAGTAAAAAAAAAAATTCTAATGGATCATTAACTTTATAGCAAATAATATTTAACATCTGAAAATGAAGGCTTAGGTTAATATTTAAAATGCCTTATCTATATTTTCTTATTCTAATCAGAAAAAACCTTTTAAAAAACCCATCACTTTTGTCTGCAAACAAAAGTGTTTCTGCCCTGGCCGGTTGGCTCAGCGGTAGAGCGTCGGCCTAGCGTGCGGAGGACCCGGGTTCGATCCCCGGCCAGGGCACACAGGAGAAGCGCCCATTTGCTTCTCCACCCCTCCGCCGCACTTTCCTCTCTGTCTCTCTCTTCCCCTCCCGCAGCCAAGGCTCCATTGGAGCAAAGATGGCCCGGGCGCTGGGGATGGCTCTGTGGCCTCTGCCCCAGGCGCTAGAGTGGCTCTGGTCGCAATATGGCGACGCCCAGGATGGGCAGAGCATCGCCCCCTGGTGGGCAGAGCGTCGCCCCATGGTGGGCGTGCCGGGTGGATCCCGGTCGGGCGCATGCGGGAGTCTGTCTGACTGTCTCTCCCCGTTTCCAGCTTCAGAAAAATGAAAAAAAAAAAAAAAAGTGTTTCTAAGAACTACAGTTTCCCTGTTCCCACTGCCACTAAGGATGGCCCCTGCACCAGACAGGCCGGGAGGAACGTGCCCGTTGTACACAGTACATTATCCACACTGATTACAGAGCGCAGCTAGGGAAAACAGTGCTCTTTGCATAATAAATATCGTATCTTACATAATATACAATAAATATGACAGACAACATCTTGCAGGAGGTAAGCAGCCTTTCAGAAGTTGCAAGCTGCGGAATTACTGCTCTGAAGGACCCAGGTTGGGAGTGAGCACCTGTCATTGGACTTAATGGTCCATGACAATAAGGGCTGCTGGGCTACCCACCCCTCCCTTTAGGTTTGGAAGGACATGTACCATTAGTCTCCGGTTCTGGCAGCCACCTCGGAAGACAAAGCAGGATTAAGGAGACAGGTAAGCTGCCTGAACATCAGTGTCTCCCGCAATAGCTGTCCACACATGTACGTACCTGTGGTCTTCAGTGGAGTTGTCTCTCCTAGCAACAGTTTTAACCTTTTGGCATGGATTTTGCCTTGATAATGTGAGTCAGCCACCACCGCTGAGGTGAAGGACATGTTGCAGAGTGTGCAGCACTTGTTCTTATCAACCATATCAGCATCACTTCCCTGCCAGGGGAGAAGGAAAGAGGTAACATTAGAGAGGACCGAGGCCTGAGACTTCTTGATTCCCATTCCGTTCTGCTGCAAGTGAGATTGACCACAGCCTTCCTTAGGGAGATGTCTAGCTTTTCTTCTACAATCTCTTTTTTCTTTATGATCATCATCCAAACTTAGTTACTGACTTCAACTCACATTTACTAGTGGGTTACGGCCAGGTGCTAGCAATACAGGACCGCTATGCAGATATGAGTTACGGGAAGGTAAAAGGGGCCCACAATTAGGTGAGAACACATTGTGTCTGGCATCGTGAGGAAAACAGTCTCTAATTGCACCCATTATACTCATTAAAGTAGGTAAAATATCAGAGTTCAGATGGCCTGAATTATTTAGCAGAAATTATCATTTGACATTCAGCTCTGCCTTTGACCAATTCTAGCCTCACCAAGCTACATGCCATGTGTTAAAAAAAAATAAATTAAGATTTATTTAAGGACTTGAACATTTTTCATAATTAACTCATGTATCTATTATAAAATTCTGATGACCGTGCTGGCTGAATTTTCTATGTGAGTTTTTATAATTTCCTTTTTCTTCAGGAAGGTGACTAAAGGCCACACAAGAAACTTCTTAAATCCAGCTTGATTTTATTCTTTTGTAAACCTTGATGAGAATGAATCAGGATTCGGAAAAAAATAAATCCTTTGTCAGACCATGTGACCTGGCTATTGTGCACACAGATCATCAATTACCTATATTATGCAAAGGGAAGATTAATCCATTGGCTTCCCTCCTGCCTGGTTGGAAATTGAGGGTAAAGTGGACTCTCAGATAAGGAGTTAATCTATTCTTTAATGGAACAGCAATAGCACAGCATCTCTTTGTTAGAGCAAGCCCTGGATGAGTATCTGGCTCCACAATAGAAACGTCTCTCGTTTCTAGCAAGCCCAGAGAGTGCAATTTAAAATGGCATGGGGAGAAGGATTAGGGTAGGGATGGAATAGAGAAAGGGAATTATATAGCATGTATTTTTCTGCATCATAATAAGATGTCCAAGCTACTGGAGAGAGTGTTGCCTTGCAAATTATGTGGCAGTTAGAAAACTAACTCTTTCCTCCTTAAGGCATTAGTGTGTAATTTCTCTGATAATTAGCATTCCTTTGGGAGGAGTGGTGTGTGTGTGTGTGTGTGTGTGTGTGTGTGTGTGTGTGTGTGTGTTGCAAAAGCTGGCCTGTAGTTCAGGGAAGGTATGGAAGGGAAGGACCTCAAAAGGGAATCTGTGATTTGGAATTACAAAACCCCACCTACTGCAATTAATTCTCCTGACCTTAGATTATTGAACCTTACATGGTACCCCGTTTATTAGAGTTAATGAGTGAGATGTGAGGAAAGGTACCGCCAGAGGTCAGGGGATCAGTGAAAGAAAATGGGCCCTGTGGAGAGAGGAGGGGCTCTCCAAAGGGTCACCTCCTGGAAAGGGAATAACCTTAGGGCAGGACACCTGGATAGTCTCCGAAGCTGTGCCACTGAGTCTGCTCGTGCAAGGATTTAAAGCCAAGATGCTTGAGTTTTCACCACAGTAAAAAGAGAAAAAGCCATAAACACTTTTATACCATTGTGTGGTCTATAGTGAAGATTGACTGGCCCAGGCAGGCAAGGACAGAGTTGGCTTTTCCTCGCTTTTTTCTCCTAGGAAGTAAGAGATACTACCTAACCCATGAAAGGGATAGAGCCCAGGAACACCAGGAAATGACAAATTTGGGTGTTATTAAGGGTTCAGGACCAGTTGGAACCTTAGCCCTCCTGGGCTACGAGTTCATAGCCCAGGAGGGATGAAGACCCAAAATAGTACTTCCTCACTATATGTTAGAAGATATCAGTGCTATATATAAAAAAAAAAAAGGAAGAAAGTTTGTTAAGATGAAGGCAATTGCATGAGAAAACAATCAATGAACAACTAAGGTGCCACAACAAAGAATTGATATTTCTCATCTCTCTCCTTTCCTGTCCCTATCTGTCCCTCTCTTTGTCTCTCTCTGTCTCTGTCACACACACACACACACACACAAAAGATAAAAGCAATTGCTTGAATTACCAATTTTTCACCTACTTATGCATAAATAAAGGATATGCATCAAAGTATGTAATTCTTAAAATTAGGCAGAAGATCATAAGCCAAACCCTACCCCACAATCTATACCTATATAGAATTTGCACATCCCTTCCACTAATTCCAGGGAAAGGGCCAGCCAAAGCTGTCTTCAGGAAGCAGTTCTTTCTTTGGAGCTCTAATATGTAGACATGTCTAAAGAAAGGCTAGAAACCCCAAAAGAAGGGCTGGTAGCATTAGGTGAAGTATACTCATAACCAGTTTTCAGGACAAAGAATTGCCCTTAATGTGGATACTGATAAATGGGTTTATATCATTCATTCATTCAACACATTTTAAAGAACCTACTAAATGTTAGATAAATATGGCACTGCTTCTTGTTATCAGGGAGGTTGAGACCAAGAGAATTGAAGTCAGACAAATAAAAAAATAGATAGATAAATAAATAAATAAATAAATAAATAAATAAATAAAAGTACTGTTCGCAGGGAAATAAAGCCTTCTCTTGGATTCACATCCTCCCAATTATAAGGTAGAGAGAACATTAACATAAGTCTATTTGCATAGATTTTTATCTTCTATAGATTTTTATCTTTCTCATCTTTTCAGAATCTGTCTTAATGGCTCAGTTTAGTCATCACCCCTTGAGGTGAAGATTCTTCTGATCCCTCTACTCTCCTGCAGAGGTGAGCATTAACCTTAGTTAGGTTCTTCTATCTGTCTTGATCATAATTCTCTTACCATAGAATGCTAATTATTAAATTTATTTATTTCTTACATTTATTTCCCTCATGAACCTATGAAATTATTTTAAGATCAAGAAAATCATCTCATTGATATTGAAGCCCTAACACCCAGCACAATACTTGCCACATAGAGGGATCTTTAATTATTTACTTAATGAATGGAGCTTTGGGTTGTTTCATGGGGTTGATCCTTTGAATGATATAAAAGTTAAAAATGAAAATAGGTAATGCACAGAGGCCTAGATGTCACTCAAAGTCTTTCAGACTGACAGAAAGATGAGCAGAAAAATAACCAGAGATATCAACAATTCATAAACTAACTTGAAGGTTTAAGTAGGGAAAATTTTCCCAAAATTTATGTTAGATTAATTATAGTTTTGACACCTTGGAGATGACGTCAGAGTAATGGCGGGTTAGGAAGCGATTCCGATAAATCTCCCCCAAAACTCAACAAGATCTTCAACCAGAAACAGAAAAACCTATACTTGGAGCTTCCAGATGCTTCGCAATACACCCAAAGATGCCATTAAGGAAGAGAAAATCGAATATCATGGATACAAAAGAAAGAGAGGTAACACAGCTAGATGAGGAAAAATCTATGGAGAAAAAATTTAATATATTGGAAACCTTGGAGCTAAATGACAGAGAATTCAAGATAGAAATCCTAAAAATCCTCCGAGATATACAAGAAAACACAGAAAGGCAATTTAGGGAGCTCAGAAAACAACTCAATGAACACAAAGAATATGTGTCCAAGGAAATTGAAACTATAAAAACAAATCAAACAGAGATGAAAAACTCAATTCACGAGCTGAAAAACGAAGTAACAAGCTTAGCTAATAGAACAGGTCAGATAGAAGAGAGGATTAGTGAAATAGAAGACAAGCAACTTGAGGCACAACAGAGAGAAGAAGAAAGAGACTCAAAAATTAAAAAAAATGAGATAGCCCTACAAGAATTATCTGACTCCATCAAAAAGAATAACATAAGAATAATAGGTATATCAGAGGGAGAAGAGAGAGAAAATGGAATGGAGAACATACTCAAACAAATAATAGATGAGAACTTCCCAAGCCTGTGGAAAGAACTAAAGCCTCAAGTTCAAGAAGCAAACAGAACTCCAAGTTTTCTTAACCCCAACAAACCTACTCCAAGGCATATCATAATGAAATTGACACAAACCAACAGCAAAGAAAAAATTCTCAAGGCAGCCAGGGAAAAGAAGAATACAACATATAAAGGAAGGTCCATTAGATTATCATCAGATTTCTCAGCAGAAACTCTACAAGCTAGAAGAGAATGGACCCCAATATTTAAAGTCCTGAAAGAGAGGAACTTTCAGCCACGAATACTATACCCATCAAAGCTATCCTTCAAATATGAAGGAGAAATAAAAACATTCACAGATACAGAAAAGATGAGGGAATTTATCATCAGAAAACCCCCACTCCAGGAATTACTAAAGGGGGTTCTCCAATCAGATACAAAGAACAAAAAAAAACAGAGCCACAAGTAAAAGCTCCAAGAAGAACACAATAAAACCAAATTTAAACTGTGACAACAACAAAAAGAAAGAGGGGGAGAAGATGGAGATTAACAGTAGCAAAGGACAATGGAGTGCAAAAGTACTCACAAAATAGTTTGCTACAATGAACAGGGTAGGGACCCTTTTCATTATTCAAAGGTAACCACCATTGAAAAAACCACCACAGAAGTACATGAGATAAAAAAGATAGCAACAGTGGAAAGATGTATGGAATACAACCAAATAAAAACAAAAGATAGAAAAACAAAAGAGAAGGATCAAACAAGACACAAAACTAACAGAAAGCAAGATATAAAATGGCAATAGGGAACTCACAAGTATCAATAATTACACTAAATGTAAACGGATTAAACTCACCAATAAAAAGGCACAGAGTAGCAGAATGGATTAAAAAAGAAAATCCAACTGTATGCTGCCTACAGGAAACTCATCTAAGTAACAAGGATAAAAACAAATTCAAAGTGAAAGGCTGGAAAACAATACTCCAAGCAAATAACATCCAAAAAAAAGCAGGTGTAGCAATACTCATATCGGATAATGCTGACTACAAGACAGGAAAAGTACTCAGAGACAAAAATGGCCATTTCATAATGGCTAAGGGGACACTGAATCAAGAAGACATAACAATTCTTAATATATATGCACCAAACCAAGGAGCACCAAAATATATAAGACAGCTACTTATTGATCTTAAAACAAAAACTGACAAAAACACAATCATACTTGGAGACCTCAATACACCGCTGACGGCTCTAGATCGGTCATCCAAACAGAGAATCAACAAAGACATAGTAGCCTTAAACAAAACACTAGAGCACCTGGATATGATAGACATCTACAGGACATTTCATCCCAAAGTGACTGAGTATACATTTTTCTCCAGTGTACATGGATCATTCTCAAGAATTGACCATATGTTGGGCCACAAAAACAACATCAGCAAATTCAGAAAAATTGAAGTTGTACCAAGCATATTCTCTGATCATAAAGCCTTGAAACTAGAATTCAACTGCAAAAAAGAGGAAAAAAATCCCACAAAAATGTGGAAACTAAACAACATACTTTTAAAAAATGAATGGGTCAAAGAAGAAATAAGTGCAGAGATCAAAAGATATATACAGACTAATGAAAATGACAATACGACATATCAGAATCTATGGGATGCAGCAAAAGCAGTGATAAGAGGGAAGTTCATATCACTTCAGGCATATATGAACAAACAAGAGAGAGCCCAAGTGAACCACTTAACTTCCCACCTTAAGGAACTAGAAAAAGAAGAACAAAGACAACCCAAAACCAGCCGAAGAAAGGAGATAATAAAAATCAGAGCAGAAATAAATGAATTAGAGAACAGAAAAACTATAGAAAAAATTAATAGAACAAGGAGCTGGTTCTTTGAAAAGATCAACAAAATTGACAAACCCTTGGCAAGACTTACCAAGGAAAAAAGAGAAAGAACTCATATAAACAAAATCCAAAATGAAAGAGGAGAAATCACCACGGACACCGTAGATATACAAAGAATTATTGTAGAATACTATGAAAAACTTTATGCCACTAAATTCAACAACCTAGAAGAAATGGATAAATTCCTAGAAAAATACAACCTTCCTAGACTGAGTCAAGAAGAAGCAGAAAGCCTAAACAGACCTATCAGTAGAGAAGAAATAGAAAAAACCATTAAAAACCTCCCCAAAAATAAAAGTCCAGGCCCTGACGGCTATACCAGCGAATTTTATCAAACATTCAAAGAAGACTTGGTTCCTATTCTACTCAAAGTCTTCCAAAAAATTGAAGAAGAAGCAATACTTCCAAACACATTTTACGAAGCCAACATAACCCTCATACCAAAACCAGGCAAGGATGGCACAAAGAAAGAAAACTACAGACCAATATCTCTAATGAATACAGATGCTAAAATACTAAACAAAATACTGGCAAATCGAATACAACAACATATTAAAAAAATAATACATCATGATCAAGTGGGATTCATCCCAGAATCTCAAGGATGGTTCAACATACGTAAAACGGTTAATGTAATACACCATATCAACAAAACAAAGAACAAAAACCACATGATCTTATCAATAGACGCAGAAAAGGCTTTCGATAAAATACAACACAATTTTATGTTTAAGACTCTCAACAAAATGGGTATAGAAGGAAAATATCTCAACATGATAAAGGCCATATATGATAAACCATCAGCTAACATCATATTAAATGGCACTAAACTGAAGGCTTTCCCCCTTAAATCAGGAACAAGACAGGGTTGTCCACTCTCTCCACTCTTATTTAATGTGGTACTAGAGGTTCTAGCCAGAGCAATCAGACAAGACAAAGAAATAAAAGGCATCCATATCGGAAAAGAAGAAGTAAAGGTATCACTTTTTGCAGATGATATGATACTATACATCGAAAACCCCAAAGAATCCACAAAAAGACTACTAGAAACAATAAGCCAATACAGTAAGGTCGCAGGATACAAAATTAACATACAGAAGTCAATAGCCTTTCTATATGCCAACAATGAAACAACTGAGAAGGAACTCAAAAGAACAATCCCCTTCACGATTACAACGAAAAAAATAAAATACTTAGGAATAAACATAACAAAGAATGTAAAGGACTTATATAATGAAAACTATAAACCATTGTTAAGGGAAATCGAAAAAGATATAATGAGATGGAAGAATATACCTTGTTCTTGGCTAGGAAGAATAAATATAATCAAGATGGCTATATTACCCAAAGCAATATACAAATTTAATGCAATTCCCATCAAACTTCCAATGACATTTTTTAAAGAAATAGAGCAAAAAATCATCAGATTTATATGGAACTATAAAAAACCCCGAATAGCCAAAGCAATCCTAAAGAAAAAGAATGAAGCTGGGGGCATTTCAATACCTGACCTCAAACTCTATTATAGGGCCACGACAATCAAAACAGCATGGTATTGGCAGAAAAATAGACACTCAGACCAATGGAACAGAATAGAAAGTCCAGAAATAAAACCACATATATATAGTCAAATAATTTTTGATAAAGGGGCCAACAACACACAATGGAGAAAAGAAAGCCTCTTCAATAAATGGTGCTGGGAAAACTGGAAAGCCACATGCAAAAGAATGAAACTGGACTACAGTCTCTCCCCCTGTACAAAAATTAACTCAAAATGGATCAAAGATCTAAACATAAGACCTGAAACAATTAAGTACATAGAAGAAGACATAGGTACTCAACTCAGGGACCTGGGTTTTAAAGAGCATTTTATGAATTTGACTCCAATGGCAAGAGAAGTGAAGGCAAAAATTAATGAATGGGACTACATCAGACTAAGAAGTTTTTGCTCAGCAAGAGAAACTGATAACAAAATAAACAGAAAGCCAACTAAATGGGAAATGATTTTTTCAAACGACAGCTCAGATAAGGGCCTAATATCCAAAATATACAAAGAACTCATAAAACTCAACAACAAACAAACAAACAATCCAATAAAAAAATGGGAAGAGGATATGAATAGACACTTCTCCCAGGAAGAAATACAAATGGCCAACAGATATATGAATAGATGCTCATCTTCTTTAGCTATTAGAGAAATGCAAATCAAAACGGCAATGAGATACCACCTCACACCTGTTCGATTAGCTGTTATTAGCAAGTCAGGTAACAGCAAATGTTGGAGAGGCTGTGGAGAAAAAGGAACCCTCATACACTGTTGGTGGGAATGTAAAGTAGTACAACCATTATGGAAGAAAGTATGGTGGTTCCTCAAAAAACTGAAAATAGAACTACCTTATGACCCAGCAATCCCTCTACTGGGTATATATCCCAAAAACTCAGAAACATTGATACATAAAGACACATGCAGCCCCATGTTTATTGCAGCATTGTTCACAGTGGCCAGGACATGGAAACAACCAAAAAGCCCATCAATAGATGACTGGATAAAGAAGATGTGGCACATATACACTATGGAATACTACTCAGCCATAAGAAATGATGACCTCGGAACATTTACAGCAAAATGGTGGGATCTTGATAACATGATACGAAGCGAAATAAGTAAATCAGAAAAAAACAGGAACTGTATTATTCCATACGTAGGTGGGACATAATAGTGAAACTAAGAGACATTTACAAGAGTGTGGTGGTTACGGGGGGGGGGGGAGGGGGGAATGGGAGAGGGATAGGGGGTGGGGAGGGGCACAAAGAAAACAAGATAGAAGGTGACAGAGGACAATCTGACTTTGGGTGGTGGGTATGCAACATAATTGAACGACAAGATAACCTGGACTTGTTATCTTTGAATATATGTATCCTGATTTATTGATGTCACCCCATTAAAAAAATAAAATTATAAAACTAAAAAAAAAAAAAAAAAAAAAAAAAAAAAAAAAAATAAAACAAAAAAAAAAAAAAAAAAAAAAAAAAAAAAAAATTATAGTTTTAATATATATTTTTAGATTTCTGCTTTATTGGACAATTTTATTTGCATCATCATATAAAAGAATCATAGAGTAACAGAAGATGAGAACCAATTGTCATGGATATAGAAATAATGGAATGTACTTAAGCCATAGTTATAGACATGGGACCAAGAAAGTTTAGGTACCTGACAATAGAAGGCCTGTAATACCCAGAGAAGTTAGGCAGCCATTAAGGCCAGCAGGACATGCTTACAGGATATTTTACTAAAGGGACCAATGTAACTCACATAAGATTGTAAACACCACCGCCTGTGACTATTTTAATGACTTTGGTGAAAAACAACTACCTAGAAAAAAAGTCTCAATATTAACCAAGTGCTTGCAAAGAGCTAGAATTTAACTGTATATTCTTGGCTATGTAAATTCCCAATTAATGGCTTCTTGCAACTACAGATCATATAACCTATACTGGAGTCTCCATTGTACCCAGAACACCGTTAATAGATCACCCACAGAAGAACTCCATAAAGTTTGATGAACTGACTTCAATGAATACATTTAAAGCTTCTGGCTTAAAGAATTGAGAACAGCTCCAAGCTATCAAGTAAATGAAGAGGAAAACTAAAATTGTCTTAAAATATGGATTTCAAACTGGAGGTAATAATTAAGTCAGACTTTTTCAGTGCAATGTCCACATTGCTGAAAAAAAATATTTTTGTACAATATCCTAAGTCTGCTTAGTTAAAGCATTTTGCAAAGGTAAGAAGTTTTCAGAAAAATTCAATCATAGTAGAAAACCCATGATTCTGGTCAGCAATCTAATCCCAAAAGGCCTTTCTCTTTAAGATTATTTTACTTAATTCAGATAATTGCCTTCATTCTCTTATTCTTTAGGTCAGTGATTTCCAACTTGTGTGTCACAAGAATTTTTAAAACACACAATACTTGACTATTGGGTCGGGGACACTGAACTCTTTTCCCTTAGATTTGTCAAATAAAAAAAATGACAACAGCCAACACAATAATAGCTATCTAGTGTGAGTGTCCTGTCTTGAACCATATATATATATATATATATATATATATATATATATATATATATATATATGTCATATAATAGAGTTGGTATCTAACTGGTTAATAAGGTTGTAATTGATTGGTTAATTCTTGGTACTAGAAATCCTTATAGACAAGTATAGGCACCTGATTTTAAAAAACAAACAAACAAAAAACGAAAAACTTTGGAGTAAAAAGGTAATTACTATTATTATTAATTTTTTGGTAAATCAATCAAAATTATACCTTTTTTGTTAGATCAGCAAAAAATATAACATTTTTGGTGTGCCACAGAATTTTAGTAATTAGTTTATGTGTGCCATGAGATAAAAAAAAAAAAAGGTTAAAAATCACTTTAACTAAAAAGCCTACGAGAGAGACTTTCACTTTCAGAGTGAGGAGTTCTTTGAAACTGATCTCTAGCAAATAAGCATGACTAGTAAAAATTACTTCTTAAAAAGCAAACAGTTCTTTAAAGTCTCTGCATATTATTCTAAAAACAAACAAAAATTAAGAAATATTTATTCAAGAAAATATACTAAATTTTAGTAAGAACTTCAACCACAATTCTCTGCTTCCCTATCAACACCCCCAGATCAACATGATGGAAGTTTCATCTTGGTTGGGTGAGGTCAAGAAAATAGAGCCTTCTCACCCATCATCTCTCAGTCAAGGAATCTCAGGAAGGGAAGTCCATCTAAATTAATCATATTCTCTTCATTTACAAGATGCAGAAGCTAAATTCCTGGGAATGTAGCCATGAGATCTTTCACCTACCCTTATTTATAGGACAGAAGCTCTATTCCAAGCACAGCAGGCCAAAAATAATGTAATTCTGATTGCCCTTGCCCCAGCACACATGCTAGTCTGTCCATGCCAGGCCAGATAAACTGAGAAGACCAGAGGTCACCACCTCTGCCCAACTAATCAAGCAGGGCTTTTACTCTGAGAGAATCAGGCCACTATCCCTGTCCCTGCTTCTGGAGCACCAACTCATAGATTTTTTCCAATAACAACAGATAGAGAAAATCCATAAGAACACAGAGCTCATAAACTCTCCCCAAAGGAACTGACTTTGTTTGAAATAGAGTATGGGAAAGTTTTAAGTTCAAGAGTACTCTAAAAGACAGTGGAGATTTGGGTGGCATCAATTAAGACAAGCTGATAGCTCCATTAAAGCAATAAACTAAACCATTGGGAAGCAAGTTTACCAGAGAGACTAGGGAAGAAGACAGTTAAGGACAGCCTTTCCGAAGTCAGAACAAACTTTAAAGAGTTTCCTCAAAAACTAACACTACATAAAGGAGTGACTTTAATTTAATCAGACTGAAGCATTTATATCCTAGAAACCTGGAAATAACAGAGCAATCACCTAGCAATTAGTAGAACCTAAATGCTAGGTACCGATTCTAGCAGAAACAGCTGATCTAACAAAGAGAGATCAGAGAAACAGACAGTTGAAGGGAGTCTTGCAAGACCACTGTCATCCAACGGTGACTATGCACATTCCCAAGGCTGCTCTTCTGAGCAATGATATTGGTGGCTGCACGTTGTGAAAGAAATAGAGATTATTAAAATAGTCTAGCCAAGACATTCAATAAAAATGAACAAATAATAACAAAAGCCCCAGAGGATAAGGAAATCAGTATGCAGCATTTTTACAATATATTTCAAATATCCAGTTTTCAACAATAGTGCAACAAGCTTATAAAATATAAATAAATAAATAAATAAATAATGAAAAGTATAAGTCATACATATGAAAAAAGGGGGGAAAGATGTTAGGTTTGACGGGCAAAGTCTTTGAAGCAATGTTTAAAATGTCAAACATTCATAAATGTATATAAAAAATAAAAGTCATGTTTAAAGAAATAGCGGAATCTATGATGCCAATAACTCATCAAATAAAAAATGTCAGTAAGGGAAATAATCAAATCAAAATTCTGGAATTACAAGTATAATAATTGGCCCTGGCTGGTTTGCTCACTGGATACAGTGTCAGCCTGGTGCATGGATGTCTTGGGTTCAAATCCCAGTCACAGCTCACAAGAGAAGTGACCATCTGTTCCTTTCCCCCTCCCTCTCCTCTTTTCTTTCTCTTCCCCTCCCACAGCCAGTAGCTCAATTAATTCAAGTTTCAGCCCTGGGTGCTGAGGATAGCTTATTGGTTCTAGCATCAGCCACAGGTGCTAAAAATAGCTTGGTTGATTCAAGCTTCTCCAGAGGGGGTTGCTGCGTGGATCCCTGTTGAGGTGCATGCAGAAGACTATCTCAGTATCTTCCCTCCTCTAAAATAAAAAAAATTCAGTAGAGAGTGCTCAGCATTAGATTTGAGCATGCAGAAAAAAGAATCAGTAACTTGATGATAGATCAAAAGATTATGGAACTCAAAGAAAAGAAAGAAAAAAAGAATGAAGAAGATTGAAGAAAGTCTCAAAGAAATATGACACACCATTAAGAAGACCAACATATGCATAAAATAGAAGTACCAGAACTGAACAGAAAGAGAAAGGAGCAGAAAACAATATTCAAAGAAATAATGACTTAATACTTCTAAACTTTTTAAGAAAACATTTATCTACTCACCCCAAAATTTTTTAAAAATGCAAGTAGGACAAGCACAAAACAATCCACATCTAGACACATCATGGTTAAAATTCTGATAACCAAAAACAAAGGGAAAATTTTGAAGCAGTAAAGAAAAACATCTCATCACATAGAAGGAAGCCACAATAAGATTAACAACTGACTTCTCATGAGAAACAATGGTGGCCAGAAGTCAGTTGGGGTAATATATTCAAAGTGCTGAGAGAAAAAAATCTATCAACCAAGAATCTTCTATCCAGCCTGACTGGTGGTGGTGCAGTGGATAGAGCATCGACCTGGGATATTGAGGTCCCAGGTTCAAAACTCTAAGGTTACTGGCTTAAGCATAGACTTATCTGGCTCGAGCACAGGCTCACCAGCTTGAGCATGGGATTATTGACATTTCATGGTTGCTGGCTTGAGTCCAAAAGTGGCTGGCTTGAACTCAAGGTACACTGCCTTAAGCAAGGGGTCATTGGCTCTGCTGGAGCCATCCCCCCTCCATCAAGGCATGTATGAGAAGCAATCAATGAACAACTAAAGTGATGCAACTAAGAATTAATGCTTCTCATGTTTCACCCTTCCTGTCTCTTATTCTCTGTCTCTCTCTCTGTTGCTATAAAAAAAAAAGAAATATTGCTTAAAAAAATTGGAAATAAAGAACCTTACATTCAGCAACCATATATTTTAAAAATAAATAAAATAAAGACATTCAGAAATTCTTTTAAAAACTGGAAGAAATTGTTACTAGCATTTCCACCTTACCAGAATTACTAAAAGAAATTCTTCAGGATGAAAGCAAGTGAAATCGGACAATAATTTCTATTTCATGAAATAACAAACAAACAAAAACCAAAAGCACCAGTAAGAATAATTATGTAAGTATTAAAAACAAAATATATGTTTATCTTATTTCTTCTCTTAACTAATTTATAATGCATAAATCACATGTATATATTTGTATAGTTGAGCCAATAACAGAGAAAAACATAGAAATATAATGTATTTGATAATAACAGCACAAAGGAGGTTGATAAGAGCAAAGCTGTACTGGATTAAGTAAATGGCACTGACTTCAAACTCAAATTCTCAGGAAAAAAATGATGAGAACCATAAAGAGTAAATAAGAAGGTCAACACACTAAAATATTTATTGGTCTTATTTCTTTACAAGATAAAATTATGTAATAATAATCAGAACAATATATTGTTGAATTGTAACATTCTGATGTAAAATGTATAATAGTATTAGCACAAAAAAGGGGGGAAGAGAGAAGACAGCTGTACAGAAATAATATCTGTATATGGCTTAAGTTAAGCTCATTTAAATCTTAAATAAATTTTGATAAGTTGAGAAGTATATGTTGAGCTCCAGAACAACCACGAAAGAAATGATTTAAAGTAACATACTGAAAAATCACTAAAGAAATTAAAATGTCACAATACAAAATATTATCTTAATTCAAAAGACAGTTGCAAAAGGGAAATAAGGGAACTAAAAGACATACTTTATTTAGAAAATAAAAGTAAAATGGTAGATATAATTCTAACTATAAAAATAATAACACTAAATGTGAAAGTATTATACCATGTAATCAAAAAGAGATGGTAAGACTGAATTTAAAAATGACCAGTCTATATCTTGTATGATACATATGGGTGAAAGTAAAAATATTAAAACATATATTAGGCAAACAGTATCCATAAGAAAGCTGTAGCAGCTAAACTTATATTAGACAAAAAGAAGCATTAAAACAAAAATTACTTCTAGAGATAAAGAGGAACATTTCATAATGATTAAAGCACCAAGTCCTAAGGAAAATAGAACAATTAAATACATACATGCACATAACTACAGAGTTACAAAATATCTGAGTCAAAAACTGAGAGAATTGAAGGGAGAACTAGATAACTCTACAGATGTTTGTTGGATATAGATAAGTCTTCTCTTTTCTTTGATTTTATTATTAACCTTCTATGTAATTGTTCTATCCATTATTGAAAGTGCAGTATCAAAGTCTACAAATATTATTATTGAAAATTACCCAAATTAAATAATGGGTAAGGGATCTGAATAGACATTTCTACAAAGAAGATATACAAATGGCTACTAGGAATATGAAGAAATGCTAGACATCACTAACCATCAAGAAAATGCAAATCAAATCACAACAAGCTACCACTTCATAACCATTAGAATAGCTAGAATAAAAAAGATGAGTAATAAAAAGGATTAGCAAGGATGTGGAGAATAGAGAACCCTCATACACTGCTGGCAAGAATGTAAAATGGCACGACCACACTGGAAAACCATCTGGCAGTTCCTCAAAACTTTAAACATAGAGTTACCAGACGATCTAGCAATTCTACTCCTTGGTACAGTCAGTAGTCATTATTGACATATATGTGAATTTACCTACTTGAAAATATTTATTTATAACTTGAAATCAATACTTGCGGCATTTTTCTGTTCATTCATGGATATGTGCAAAGTGGCAAAGAAATTTCAGTCACTTGGCACACCCATTCTCAGCTGAGGCTGAACAAGGCCATGGTCTGCCTTCTAGTTTCTCCTCTCAGAGTGTAAAGAGTGCTCTTTTCATGGTCTACTCAGTGCCACATTTTTTTTTTTTTTGCATTTTTCTGCTTTTTGTTGGTGAATTTTGCTTCAAATGAGTCCAAGGGTAATGTTAAGCTGCTGTCTAGTATTCCAAAGGACAAGAAGCTGGTGACATACTTTACAAAGAAAATACATGTATTAAATAAGCTTTATTCAGGCATCAAAAATAATGTTGTTGGCTGTGAGTTCAATTTTAATCAACAGACAATACTGTACATCTAAAATAAGGAAGAGGAAATGTCTGATGTGTTTGTGACACCATTCCAGAAAATGCTAAAGACATCTATAGTACATGATGAAATTATGGGAAAGTGGCAAAATTTGTGGATTCATGAGATAATGTCTGATAGAAAAATCATAATGAACAGCATCATTATGAAGTTAAAAGCCAATAAAATTTACCATATTAACCAGAGTAAGGAAAATGTTAAAAACTTCTCAGCTGGTGTTTTAGTATAAAGAAGTACTATATGTAATCAATTATTTGCAAGAAATATATATTAAATAAAACATCTTTAAATAGAAACACAGATCAAACAAGGTAGTTGACAGAAGTCTAGTAACCAGCGGCTTGCAGGAACTAACCCTGTATTTCCCCTGTGAGCAATGGCTTAGTATTTGCTAATTGATCACTTTATTGACCACTACTACTATCATGAAAAATGAGAATCAAAAGTATATTTCATTCAAGAGAAATAAAATTTGTACATAAATATTCATAGCAGCATACTTCATAATAACCCAGAAGTGAAAACACACCACTAAGTGAAAGTAGCCAATCATGAAAGATCATAATTATATGATTCCATTTATATAAAATTTTTAGAATAGAAAAACCTATAAAAACAAAGTAGATTAGTCAATGTCCAGTAGTAGGGGGATGGGAAGGGAGAGGTCAGGGAAAATGAACAACTGCTAATGAGTACAGGGTTTCATTTCGGTGATGATAATGTTTACTATGGTAATGGTTACTCAACTCTGCGAATAAACTGAAACCCTTGAATTATACACCTTAAATATGTATATTGTATGATATATAAAGTATATCTCAATAAAGCTGTTATAGAAAAAGTCTGAGATGCATTTAAATAATTTCAAAAGCCCAAAGAAATACTAAAATTTTAAGTGTAAGTTTTTTTGTTTGTTTGTTTATTTCTTTTCTGGACATCTTCTACTGGGAAGCCAAACCAACTCAGAAAGGGGAAAACAGTGAAAATTATTTTGTATATATGGGCTCCCTTGCAGTATATAGAATTCCTCTGTGCATTGGCTGGACATCCTTAGAATTCTGATCACTGGTTAAAGACATGTCATGGGTAAGCTCGAACCCCAACTGCAGCTACTACTAGGCTACACATAAAAGCAAGAGACATCTGACATCCCCTGCTAGAGGCAGATATAACTGTATCTCTTAGCATATACCCTATAGTAAGATTGAATGTTCAATCAGTGAAACTGGTTCTAGTATTAAGCATGTTGTCACTTATAGACTGACATGTAATTTTGAAAAGACCCAGCAAACAAGAAAGAATTCTCTTCTCCTCTCCCACTTCAGAGAGACCAAAAGGCCCAAGAGGCTTGCTTCCTGACTCACTGAAGGGTCTTAAGCAAACGGTTTCTCACTGTCCTCTGTTATGCACCCTGTTCTATTCCATTCTGGTCATGCTTTTCTCTGTCCTCCACCCATTCAAATCACATCCAGATGTCAAGGTTCATTTTGTCTGAGAGCCTTTTTGGGACTTTTACAAACTTCATTTGCATCTTGGTTGCTGACCTCTCCCAGTCCTTAACATGTGTGCCATAGTTTGGATTAGATATTGTCCCTTCGTTTTATTAGCACTTTCTTAAGACTGTCTCTCTAAAAACATTTTGAGGGCAAGAACTTTAAGAATTACCACCCCACCTCTCACCCCCAATCTCCAGTGCCTGCCATGAGTCTGGATACATAGCAGAGACCTGATAAACATGAAATAAATAGTTGTTGAATGAATGACTTAAAGTGGACATCCACTAACCCAATCTAACTCAGTCACATAAGTCTTTTTCCACATAAAGTAATCTCTCTTTTGTTCTCCTATGAACACTATTGTTTTATCTCAAGAGTGGTCAGTTAGCCCTGGCCGGTAGTTCAGTGGACAGAGAGTCAGCCTGGCCTATGGACATCCTGGGTTCAATTCCCAGTCAGGGCACACAAGAGAAGTGACCATCTGCTTCTCCTACAACTCCCTCTCCCCCTTCTCTCCCTCTTCCTCTCCCATAGCCAGTGGCTCGATTGGTTCGAGCGTTGGCTCCATCAGAGTGCATCACCCTCAGGCGCTAAAAATAGCTCGGTACTTGACCATTGGCCCAAAATGGGGTTGCAGGTACATCCCAGTCAGGGCACATGAGGGAGTCTTCCTCACTATCTCCCCTCCTCTCACCTAAAAAAAGAAAAGAAGAAGAAGAAGAAGAAATGATCAATATTCATAAAGTCCATGCCTGACACTGAAATGAAGGTAGTGGCATTGTCATGTTCTTATATGAGTATTCCCACATAAGAAAGATGTGTCTAGCTGGCTAGGGAATTCAACACAGAAGCTGCAGTGTCTACATTAACTCTGGCATAAGCCTTGTTTTCTACTGTTAACTAGAGAGATATATAACCTGTCACTGGGATAAAAACCATTCACTCAGTGGATGGAAACTCCATTTTCATATGGAGGAAAATGGTTATTTTGACAATAAAGACAAGAGAGAAAGAAAGATCTCTATTCAAGAGGGATGTAGAATTCTCTGTGTGCCTTTGGTACTTGGAAGGCTTGATTTGTGTTTCAGCCACTAAAGAAATATTTAAACAGATGGTAACCGTACTTACAAGACCCCAAAAGGGAAAATTAGCCAGAACTCCTAAGAGAGAACAAATACATAAGTTAGATAAGCCCCATTAACCAAAAGAAGTAGCTAACAAAAATGTCACAAATAAATTGATGTGCCAGAGAGAGCAAAGTTGGGACAAGTGGCGGGTGGGAAGAGAGGGAGAAAATGTCGACAAGCTCTGAAAATCTCAAACAACTACAAAATGAAAAGTTATTATTTCCTGTCTGAAGCATGACTTTAAGATTAGACGGAGGTGAGGCAGTCTTCACGGTGGAATGACGTCTGCGCCAGACAGATTTCCCCGCAGAGCAGCCCTGTCGCTCTCATCACCCGCAGCCTCAGACCCCAGCGTCGGCCCAGCTGCCGCTGTCTGAGCCTGTGTGCCAAACATCGCATCAAGTGCCTCATACACTTTACCAAACTTAGTTTTCATAATAATCCTAAAATAGGGTTTACTCCTCCTTCCTTCTCCCCATCTCCTGAATTCAACCCATCAGCAGATTCTGTCACCTTGTCCCCCAATTATATCCCCAAACTGTCTACTTCTCTCTACTTCTCATTCCGCTTTTATATTCTTTTCCCCGTCATTCGTGTTCAAGCCTGAGTCCCTCATCAATGCATGCTCCTCTTTTCTATTCTTCATAGTGCTTATTTCACATTCTAAAATTTTATGGCTCAGACGTTTACATTTCCTTATGTATTAGCAATCTCCTACCAGTAAATTATTCAGGCTTGTATTCCCAGGATCTAGAATAGCACTGTTCTATACGATACATTATAAGCCACAAATATGGCTACATTTCAATTTTCTAATAGCCACATTTAAAAAAATTAAAAAGAACCTCTGAAGTTAATTTTAAAACAACAATTTTATTTAGCCCAATATGTCCAAACTATTTTCCTTTCAACATTTGTTTAATCTAAAAATTATGATGGGGTTCTCAGAGAAAGATTTTGAAATCTGTAGCTATTTTACACTTACAGCACATACTAATTCAGATTTTCCATGTTTCAAGTGCTCAATGGTCCTATGTGGCCAGTGGCTTCTGGTTGGACAGTGCAGGTCTAGAACATGGTGAGTAATTATTAATTATTAGTTGAATTAAAAATGAATTAATATATGAAGTCAGTGAGTAAATAAATTAATAAATCCTCATTTTTACAGGTTAGGAAAAATGAAGCCCAGAGTATTTAAATTCTCCAATGTGTCATAAGGTTTGAAAGTGGTGGGGCTGATTTTTGAATCCTTGCCTAGCTAAACTCAGGGTGGTACTATTTCCATTCCACTGCAGTGGCATCTTAGGTCAGTCTTCCCATCAAAAACTTTCAAGAGTTCCTTACTACCTAAAAATAAATTCCTTATACAGTTCAAGTTTGCTAAAATCTCTCAACACACTTTTCTGGTCTTTTCCCCCACCATTGCTTTTCATACACAATACGCTCCAAGCAAACTGATCTTTTTCAAGGTCAGGAACACCAAGAAGCCTGCCAAGAGCATGGCTCAAAATCCTAGCTCTAAATTTCTAAGCTCCCCATCTCCTGGCTGCTTGCCCTTGTCAGATGCTGCAGGTGAATGAGAATTTGGCCTTTAGGACTCATTTTTGTATCAGGTTAGAGAGCAGTAGTTTCCCCCACTAGACTAGTCTCCTTTCTTATCCATCCTTCTATCTCTGCCTTTAGTACAGTGCTTAAAAGATTCTTGAATAAGTATATAAAGAAAAAATGATTCAATCAGTGAACTCTCTTTATCCTTTAACTAAAAGGAGTTCCTACATGTCTATGTTGACATGGCTCCTTCCAACTAGAATTTTCACATTCTCTCTACCTACAAGGGTCACTCAAATGCCACCTTCCTCATCAAGGCTTCCCCAAGCCCCACACAAAAAGATCTTATTATTCCCTCCTGCCCACAAAACTCCACTTAGGCCTCTCCTCACACACTTAACACCATTTGGTATATATCTTATTATCTTTAATGAAATTTTAACTCCTTGGGCTAAAAATAAATCATCCTTAGCCCCAACACAATGTTTAGTGCAGTGGTCCCCAAACTTTTTACACAGGGGGTCAGTTCATTGTCCCTCAGACCGTTGGAGGGCTGGACTATAAAAAAAACTATGAACAAATCCCTATGCACACTACACGTATCTTATTTTAAAGTAAAAAAACAAAACGGAAGTAGTACTGTACATGAGCAATGCCACGCTTTGCGGTGCCACCACATACAGTACTCCAGGAGCACAGGATGCATCTCACTGACCACCAATGAAAAAGGTGCCCCTTACGGAAGTGTGGCGGGGACCGGATAAATGGCCTCAGGGGGCCGGCCGCATGCGGCCCACGGGCCGTAGTTTGGGGACCCCTGGCTTTAGTGTGATGTGATATTAAAAACACAAAGTGTTAAATTAAAGAGGAGCAGATTTGGAGTAAAAAAATGCTGATGTAAGACCTGGTTTTAAATACACTGGATATCATTTAATTTTATGAAATCTGAAATTTCTTCCCTGTTACAGGAGAAATAAAATTTGTACTGGTGATCTATGAGATAGAAGTCGGCATAAACAGAATGAAATAAATTAAAACATGCTTTGTAATCTGGACAGTATTATGAAATTTTATTCATAAATAATTGAAATCAACCAAGAATGGACACATGACACCTTATTTTATCTTCTTCATAGAGCTTACTTTTTACCTGACATATTTCTCATATTTACAAATGTATATGTTTAATGTCTATCTTTACCAATATAATATGTGTTTCTTGAGGGCAGGGACTCTGCTTTATTTACAGCTATATTTTCAGTGTCTATAAGAGGACCTGCCATAGCCATTTAATAAAGATCTGTGCTGGTGGATTAAAATATATATATATATATATATATATATATATATATATATATATATATATGCACACACACACACACAAAATAAAATGAGGATTCTGAGAGGTTGGCAGCAGTGATATAGTTTATCAATTTCTCTAACTCGAGAAATAAAACCAGAACTCAAACAAAACAAAACACCCACACACAACATTTATAACAAAACTCAGTGACAAGGTATTTCCATGCACCTTAAAATAAACATTAATGAGGCCCTGGCCGGTTGGCTCAGCGGTAGAGCGTCGGCCTGGCGTGTGGGGGACCCGGGTTCGATTCCCGGCCAGGGCACATAGGAGAAGCGCCCATTTGCTTCTCCATACCCCCCCCTCCTTCCTCTCTGTCTCTCTCTTCCCCTCCCGCAGCCAAGGCTCCATTGGAGCAAAGATGGCCCGGGCACTGGGGATGGCTCCTTGACCTCTGCCCCAGGCGCTAGAGTGGCTCTGGTCGGGGCAGAGCGACGCCCCGGAGGGGCAGAGCATCGCCCCCTGTTGGGCAGAGCGTTGCCCCTGGTGGGCGTGCCGGGTGGATCCCGGTCGGGCACATGCGGGAGTCTGTCTGACTGTCTCTCCCCGTTTCCAGCTTCAGAAAAATACAAAAAAAAACAAAAAACATCACATACACAAAAAAAATAAATAAACATTAATGAAAATAAACCAATGAGAACGAAAAGAGCCTCATGGTATTCAGCATGGTTCAGGGAAGCAGTGGGGCATCCAGTGGACCTCAGAGCAGCAGAACCACCAAATGCCAACAAGTACTCATGAGAAAGTGTGGCAGATCTTTTTAAGTACAGCAGTTGAAATTAGGAAGGCCTGTCCCATCCTGATAGGAGGGCTTGTCCCATCCCAACAGCAGATGAATACAAGAGGGCTGTATACGGACTGAAGAGGAAATTAGAGATTATTGCCTATGAACTTTCAGTATGACCCAGCAGAACTCCCTTCCAAGAAACAGCTTCATACTAAAGAGAAACAGCTGAGAATAGAATCAAAATTGATCAGAACAAGGAAAATGGAGACAAAGAAAGGAGAAGGTTCAGATAAACATTGGGAAGGGAGAAAGACCCAATAAACACCAGTAAACAAACTATTATATTCTACATAGTATACTTACACTGTAAAAATTATAAAAGAAAGAAGCTCTGGTAAGTTAAAAAAAGCTACCTTGAATTATACCTCTTTCTAAAAGTTCAAGAGACAGCTATGTAATAATGAGCAAGAAAAAAATATCAAAGCCAAATCCTATAGAAAGTTATAGTTTCAAAGGAGCAAAATAACATGCTTACAGACAATGAATACACATTAGAAATAAATGCTTCCAAAATAGATCAAAACAGTAACCTATTTCAAAGCAAATTAAGAAACCTTAAGAAAATGATACAAGACAGGAAAAAAACAACATAAAAATGAGAAAATTCACCAATTAGTTGTAAGAACTACAAAAGCAATTGTAAAATAAGGAATAAATCACTTCAGAAATGACTCAACTAGAAGAGGAGATGAATGCATGTAATGAATAATTCTCTAAGAGAGATAGGAGGTTAAAATGAAGCAAACATTTAAAATTCTTAAGAAGTAAAGAGATACAAAGAGATTCAGTATTAAGTGACAAACAGAAGAGAAACAAAGATGAGGCACTATGTGAATAACAAGGGCCTGGAGACAGAAAGTCAAAAAGTGGGAGTAACGCAAATATACCAGTATTTCCCAGAATTAAAATGAAAGAAAATATACATTGAAAGAGAATAATTCAAATGTTGACTCAAAATAAATTAGACTAAATATATTTTGGTAAAATTACTGAACTTGAGAGTAACATTTTAAAAAAGTATATGAACCTCTAAGAAAATGACTTAGTTATAAGGAAAAAATATTAAATCATCATCAGACTTTCAACTCCACTGTTTTATTCCAAACACTAATGGAAAAACAGGTTTACATTCTCAAGAAAAAAAAATGTGAACCCAATTTTCTATCTTCAGCAAAACTGACACTTAAATATATATATAAAGGGCCCAAAGTGGAAACAGGCAAGAATTTAAGTAACTTTTTTCTCATGAGCCTTTTCTGCTATATCTATTGGAATATAAGATTCAAATAATTAAAATGACTAAAGAGACATCAATATAAGAATTAGTAATAGCATAATATATATAGTTATTTGTTAAGATAAATGGAGTTTAGTATGTTTGGAGCTAGTTCAGTATGTTAGGAGCTAGTATGTTTTGGCTATATGTTCAGATAATGTGGATATATTATAATGACTTAAAATGGGAAGAATATGTGCTGCAAAACATATTAATATATTATATTATTAATATATTATTGGTATAGTTAATACATTATGGTATAGTATTAATATTGTTATTTGCAAGATGTTTTTACCTGTAAAATTGGTAGAGTATATGCGTATTTATGAATATTCTAATTTTGTCATTTCCTGTGTCTTTGATAATCAAAATACTCAAAGTGGATAAAGGGTAAACAGAAGAACAAAGGAAAGTAAGTATAAAACCCTGCAATCATGACTGAATTGGAAAAATCAGTATTTACTTGTAAGGTAATTTAGAAACATATATTTCTTAGTTCTACCCACTAAAGAGACCTGAAAGCAATGACAAATTCAACACATCCCTAACAATCTTGAGATAGCATTCCCACTAAAAGGAGCTCTGTCTTCTGGGTGGGGAGCAGAGAAGGCTGATTCCAGGGAGTATACAAGATGAGCCAGAAATATCTTGCTGACTAGCTAATAAGAAAGCTATCAAAGACTACTATAGTCAGGACACAAGGACTCAGAAACAAACCTGAAGAGGCTTTCACTGACAAAAGATGGGACATGTTGAACTTCAAAAGGGATAGTAATCGTGATTGATCAAAACCCATCAAATACCAATAAATGTATTCTTTCACAAGGGTGTTTCTTAAAGCCTATTTGGTCACCTTTGCAGAGTAGTAGTGAACCAATTCCTTGATTGAAAAATTGGTAAATAAAAGGAAAGAATGAAACAATTTTTCTACCTTTTGTAAAAGCACTGCAGCACAGAATACCAAATAGAAAATGAGAAATGATATTTGTTCAAAATTACAATTAATCAGTAAATAATAAATAAAACAATATTTTAACCTTCAGTGAATTACTGGCTTTAGGCATTGAGCAGCAATGACTGCTAACATAACAACAAAAAGTGAGATATTCAAAAAAAAAAAAAAAGCCCTGGCTGGTTGGCTCAGTGGTAGAGCGTCAGCCTGGCGTGCAGAAGTCCCGGGTTCAATTCCCGGCCAGAGCCCATCTGCTTCTCCACCCCCCCTCCTTCCTCTTTGTCTCTCTCTTCCCCTCCCGCAGCCAAGGCTCCATTGGAGCAAAGATGGCCCAGGCGCTGGGAATGGCTCCTTGGCCTCTGCCCCAGGCGCTAGAGTGGCTCTGGTCGCAACAGAGCGATGCCCCGGAGGGGCAGAGCATCGCCCCCTGGTGGGCGTGCCGGGTGGATCCCGGTCGGGCGCATGCGGGAGTCTGTCTGTCTTTCCTCGTTTCCAGCTTCAGAAAAAAAATACAAAAAAAAAAAAAGTGAGATACTCAGATATCATGTGCCTTTGGATAAAAGAACTCAACATCATGCAGTGTCTGACCAAATGCATCAATCCCAAATCCTATCAAGTCTCTGGATCCATCTGCCTATTTACAGGAAATAGAAAGAACAGAGAAAAGTATTCGATAGGAACAGAAATACACAACCAGCAAAACCTACACTTAAGGAAACTCTATAGGTCAAGTGGCCCCCAGTTCTTAAACAGGTGTATTTTAAAGAAAATAAGAAAATGGAAAAGGAATCTGCAGACTCAAATAATTTAAAAAAAAATACATCAAGTTGTTAAAATTAGGTAAGCCTAATTAGTGTAATTGGGGAAGCACACGTTGTCATAAAACTATATAAAAACAAAGAAAAATGGTTCTGAAAAAGGCAGGTTAGTGTTTACTTTTGGCAAAACAATGAGGGTCAACAGGGACGGAGCCAATGGAGAAGCTTCTGAGGTGACTGACAGAGATCTATCTACCTCCTGACCTGGGTAGTAGTTACAAGAGCTTTTGCCTTAGAATTCAATAAGTGACCCATCTACTTTTCTTTTTAGAATTTTTGTGTGTTCTGTTTTCTAAATAAAGATTTTAAAAAGATGGACTCCTGTTTAATATGTGCCTGGCAAGCAGCCCTCATATAACTCTAAAATATTAATGAGACTGAACAGGATGAAAAATTAATTTGATAGACCACCTGATGCAGGAAGTTAAAGTGAATTCCTACCTGCTATAAGATGTAAAGGGTTCAATTGAGGTAAACTCTTAAAATAGAATAATAGAATTTTCCATATAGTATAGTAGTGAGGATTAAATAAATTTCTATGTGGAAAGTACTTAGAATGATGTCTGACCTAGAGCAAGAACAGTATTAAGAATAGGCTATTGTTTTTATTATATACTTACCCAGGGTTGCTTCTCATAAAAGAGACTCTTGAAACAAAAGTTGTAAAGACACATGTCTACCTCACCAGTGTCCTACCCACAGACCAGATTTGTACAAATAAATAAACAAACTGAATAGCTATTCCTTTAATCTATCATATGGTTCTTGACAGATTAAACACTGTTTGTTCATCATCTTTCTACATCCATTTTGTGATATTCATTTCCAGTTGTCATCTGGTCAACGGATGCATTGTACACTGGTAGATGTAGCTTCCCATCTCATCAGTAAAGCAATGGGCTAAAAGGGAAGAGCCAGGGAAAGCTGCAGTGATGCAGCATCCTGGGAACCACTGCTTTAACGCGAGGCATTGACTCCTAATGGAAAACCAGGCAGTAAGGGTAGGAAAAGGTGCCACCGGAGAAGCAGAGCTTTACTGCAAAGTTGAAGAACTTGCATAAACTAAGAATTGGTCAGGAGCTGTGCACATCAAGCCACATCTAATAATAGGTCTACAGAAAGGCTTAAACAAATACCCAACAGACAACAAGAGAACCATTGCTTCTCAAATTTATTTACAAAATGGATGTGAATTTAACTATGGGAAGTTGGGATGGAAAGTTTCTAAATTTCTTCTGCAAAAAAGAAAAAACATAGTAAATAGCTGAGATAATTCTGAAATTAAAAATAATGAGAATTGATTTAGTTTAATATGAGAATATATTTTAAAACTCTATTTTTTAAAGTGGGTTCCTGCTAGAGAAAGGTGCAAGTTAATAAAGCAAAATAAGAGCAAAACCAAAGAATACCTTCAAATTGGTATATAATGAACAAAAATTTCAAGTCACTGAGGAAAATTACATTTTTCAATAGATAGAACTGGAAGGTTGAATAACAATTTGTGGAAAATAGTAAAGCCATAAAATAACTAGAACATAAAGAAATATTTATATAATCTTAGGATAAGTTAAATCTAGATCTACGCTTTATCCACTGCGCCACCACAGGTCAAGCTAGGATAAGTTAAATCTTTTAAGCATCAAACTCAAAGGCAGTTCATACAGAAAAGATACGCATATCCCATTCTGTAAACACTAATGTGTTCTACAATATATTAAGAAATACTATGAAGACATTTAAAAGCAAATGGTAAAGAATATTAGCTATATTTACTTTTCAAATGTTTCTCTATATAAAGACATTTGCAATGCACTAAAAGAAAGCTAGCTAATTAACCCCCCCAAATTCAGTTGAGAATATAAACTAAAAATGTGCAGAAGAAATATACATGTTTAATAAAAATATGAAAAATATCAATCCTACCAGTAATCTCAGAAACATCAAAATTTTAATGAGTAATTTTTTACTCATAAAACTGGGAACTTTTGAGAAAGGTATCTATTGTTTTCAAAGGTGAAGAGAAACGAGCATTCTACGTCACTACGGTGAGAAAGCTACAGCCCGTCTGGAGAATGATTTGAGAATGAGTGTCGAAAGCCTTACAGATCTATTCCTATTGATCTACAAATTTCATTTCTGAAAATTTATTCTATGGAAAATATCAGAGCTTTCAGTAAATATAAACAGGTTATTTGGTCAGGTGTTGATGGCAGTAGCAAAATGAATACATACTGAAAATAACAGGATAATACTTGAACAAACCATGGTATATTAGTTATCAAAATAACACTTAATGAAATGTGATGCATTTATATATTGGTATAACAAAAAAACACAGTTATTAAATGAAAACAAAGCTATTAAAATTATGATAGAAGATAGTAATGGACATGGAATATGATTCCTGATGCTAAGCTCATTCATTCAATATTTTTAAACAGGTATTTATGGATTGTCAACTGTACACTGGAGACAGTGCAGGAAATAGAACAAGTGAGAATCCTTGTCATAGAGCTTATATCCTAGTTGGGGAAGCTGATAATAATTGAGATAAGTAATTAAAATATATATTGTACTTGTCATACTTGCTAAAGAGGAGAAAAAATAAAAGGGGAATATGTACATTGTGGAAAGAAGTATATAAAATTTTACAGGGGTCCAAAAAGTTTCTTTGTGGAAGGGACTTTGAAATAAAGGCTTGAAGGAGTGAAGAACTGGTCATGCAGATATCTGGTGGAAGAACATTTTAAGGATAGGGAACAGCAATTAGGAAGACACTGAGCATGAGGGTGACCAATGTGTTCACAGATCAGCAAGAAGATCTGAGTGGCTGGACAGAGTGGAAGGCGAGGTAGGTCAGGGGGCAACAGGAGGCAGGGTGCAGGGTGTGGTAGGTCATAGTAAAGACACTGGCTTTTGTACCAAATGAGATGCTAAGACATGAATCTAAGTATTAAAAAGATTATACACGTACGTTACATAAAATGAACTTTTTCTTTGTCCTTTATAAGTTGTCTAAACACTTCATATTTGCTATGTATTTTTATTAGAAAACCCTTTAGAAAACATATTTAAATTTTTTAAGTATTTTAAAAAAGAGAGTGAGCAAATCTCTATTCTCACCATTTCAGATTTTGACCATTAAAAGGACCTGGGTCCTCTCTCCAATAGATTCTGCTATGGTCAATTTCTATTCTATGTAGACTCCCAAAAAAGCTGCAAATCCAGCAACACCCTGACCCAACAAGTCACGAAGGGAAACTGCCAAGGCAGCAAGATGTGGCTGCTTTTTGCCCAAATCTTTAACTGCATGTGGTTTTATGTCTTTACCACTCCAAATGTCACTTCCAGTCCCCAACTGTCTATAAAGAAAACAATCAGAAACTTTCTACCGCTTTCTATCCCAGTTTCCATGGCTGTCTTTATCATTACAGCATTGGGAAAAAAGGAGGGAGGGAGGGAAGGAGGGAGGGAGGGAAGGAAGGAAGGAAGGAAGGAAGGAAGGAAGGAAGGAAGGAAGGAAGGAAGGAAGGAAGGAAGGAAGGAAGGAAGGAAGGAAGAAGGAAGGTAGGAAGGAAGGAAGGAAGGAAGGAAGGAAGGAAGGAAGGAAGGAAGGAAGGAAGGAAGGAAGGAAGGAAGGAAGGAAGGAAGAAAGGAGGGAGGGAGGGAGGAAGGGAGGGAGGAAAGCAGGAAAGAAAGAAGGAAGGAACAAAGGAAAGAGAGAGAGAAAGAAAAAAGGAAAGAAAGAAAGAGAAAGAAAGAAAGAAAGAAAGAAAGAAAGAAAGAAAGAAAGAAAGAAAGAAAGAAAGAAAGAAAGAAAGAAAGAAAGCATCAGAACAAAAAAAGGACAAAAAATGAATGGAGAGTATTAAAGGAAAAAAATTCAAACAGGGTGCAGTGTGAATGAAAATCTAGATTGCCCAATTGTGGACCCAAATCTGCAGGATCAGCATTACCAGAGGACTTGCTGGACATGCAAATTCCCAGAGCCCCACCTGAGAGCTGCTGCAATCAGAAATTGTTCCTGTAAGACCAAGCCATTCTGCTCCGCCTAGAATGCCCTAAATCTACTGCAGGAGTTGTTTCCTTGGACTCTTTCTCCCTTCACTTAAGGGAAAGTCAGTTTGATTGGGGTCAAAATGTCTAGCCTCTATCAGATCTTCATTACTGCCTCGTACTCAGTGGAAGTTTCTACAGGCAGGGTCTCTTCAAGATATCAACACCTACTCAGGCTCATTTACTTTGCCAGCTGGTTAGACTGGGCTGGAGTTGGGTCAATTCCAATTTTTCTAGTGCAGGATGTGGAGACCACATGCAGATCTACTTTTCTCTCTTATTCTCTCAGCTGCTAGCATACCTATCATGGTGAAGTTGTTTCACTGATAAATTAATCTCTGTAGGTATAAAACACTGTCCTTCTATGACAAATTCTGAGCACTTTCTTTTAACAAGGAGACCCGCTAAAACATTCTGTATCTCTTTTATAATCCTGTAATTTTATCTTTGACTGCTCAGTAATACCATCTTTTCCCAAGAGGATGGAATCATCCTTTTGCTATTAAATTTTGCACACACTGAAGACTCTTAAGTTTTAATTTGAAGAGGCCAGATGGAAGGTATTCTGAGATTCTCATTTACCATTTAATATGTGCTTGGTCTCTGATAAAGACTGTAAAAAAAGGGTCAGAACAAATCACGTATTCACCAGCCTTGCTGTGTCAATTCAACTAAGTAAGCCATACCAAAAAAGAAAAAAAAATCCTTGTAGTAGAAAATAGACAAAATATAATATTCAGTAAAATGTGTATTCCTTGAAAAAAATCGCATGCAGTTATAATTTATGGACACTCTTTCAACATCAAACAAGAACTGAGTTTAGCAAAGTAAGTTTACTGTGAGTATACCCTTTTTATTTTCTTTTTGAATAACCTTTTTATTTTGGAATAATTTTAAATATAGAGAAAAGTTGTGGAGACAGTCCAGAGTCCTCATATTTCCTTCACTCAGCTTCCCCTAATGTTAACACCTTACATAACCATGATGCATTCTTCAAAACAAGACACTGGCATTACTATTACCAGTTTTTCCGCTCATATTCTTTTTCTGTCCCAGGATCCAATCCAGGAGAGAGAGCATGTTGCATTTAGCATTTCGGTTTTCAGTTCTCTTTTCCTCTTTCCTGCCAGCTTATAGATTATAACTTCATATAGACTAGCCACTTATAAATAGCAATTGATAAACTAACACAGCACCCAGTATTTCATAACTGGTAGCGTTCTGCTCTAAACATAAAGCACCCCATTATGCAGTGTTACCAGCCTGCCTCAGAGGCTAGGCTGGTCTTACCCAGACTTTGGCACCCTCTTAGGTAGACCTGGGGTTGCAGCAAGAAACCAATTGGGGGTCCAAATGAACTGGACAATCTAAACAAGCCTTACTGGGGTTTTTTTTCTGGAGATAAAATGTAAGCCAGTTTGTTGTGGGGTAATTCTTTGTCACAATACTCTCCAGATGCTTAGAATGGCAAATGGTTTAAGAAACTACAATCATTTATTTTGTGAAAAAAATTACTGTTTTATTCAAAGGTTGTAGTATGAAGAAGGTCTGGGCAGAGGCAGGAAAAACAGAAGTCATAATTCTTTGGATAGAATCCTCTTGATGCAATTATGATACTTTGTAATGACTTACCAGCTTCTAACCCTGTTCCTCACTGGATTCACCTCCTCAAAGGTGAGACAGAGACACAGAGAGAGAGAGATAGAGAGATAGAGAAAAGCAAATGAAAACCTTTAGCCAAAAGTAAAGTTTGCAAACACCAGTCTCGATCATGGTTCTCAAGCCCGCTCTGCAGATAAATTGTCAGGGAGTGTAAGAAAATGGCTTTCTGTATAGAAGCAATGGTCTCTCATAATCCTATAAATTCAGGCTTTAATTTCTAATGATATTCTCCATCTAAATCTCTGATACATATATACTTCTTAAGGTTTAACTGTGGCATTGACTGGGAATCCCAGGGACCCTTATATGCAGAAAAAAGAAATATTCAAGTCTGATTCTTGGAGACCTTTATAAACACTGCCCGCCCAGATGAGAAAACGGTCAGACCCAGAATAAAACTGAAGCTCGCCTGACCTGTGGTGGCGCAGTAGATAAAGCATCGACCTGGAAATGCTGAGGTCGCCGGTTCGAAACCTTGGGCTTGCCTGGTCAAGGCACATATGGGAGTTGATGCTTCCAGCTCCTCCCCCCTTCTCTCTCTCTGTCTCTCCTCTCTCTCTCTCTCTCTCTCTCTCTCTCTCTCTCTCTCTCTCTCTCTGTGTCTCTCCCTCTCCTCTCTAAAATGAATAAATAAAAAAAAAAAATAATAAAAAAAAAAATAAAAAAAAAATAAAAAAAAAAAACCTGAAGCTCTCCCTAAATGCATTATACCAAAGTGGAAGTTTTCCTTTTATAAATTCATAAGTTGGAATGAGAGCTCCATTCCAACAGATTTTATTTAGAAATCAAATTTAATGAGGTGACACTGGTCTACAAGAACACATAGGTTTCAGGTAAACATCTCTATAGCATTTGGACTGTTGATTGTGTTGTGTACCCATCACCGAAACTCAAATCATTTTCTGTCCTCATATATTTGTTCCTCTTTATATACCCTTTCTCTCTCTCCCTTCCCCTATTCCCTTTGGTAACAATTTCATTTTTGTCTACATCCATGATTTTGTTTTATATCCCACCTATGTGTCAAATAATATATTTCTTAGCTTTTCCTGATTTACTTATTTCACTCAGTATAATGTTCTCAAGGTCCATCCATGTTGTTGTAAATGGCAATATATCATCATTTCTTATGGCTGAGTAGTACTGTATACATATACCACATCTTCTTTATCCAATCCTCTATCAAGGGACACTTTGGTTGTTTGCATGTCTTGGCCACCAGGAATGAAAACACATTAAAGAAGGCAGCGAGAAATCTGCAACTGAAGATTGTAAGTCTCATGGAGAGTTTTCAAAACTTTTCTTTGGAAAAAAGAAGAGCACAAACTTCACACTTCTCAGCAACCTCTACCCTTCCCCAAGGGTACTTATAGCCTGGCATTAAGAATTGGAGACAGTTCTGGTGTGTTCTCTACAATAGGACCACGCAACCATCTATAATCTTCTGCTTTCATGACTTAGGTCAACAATGGGCTTACCTTTCTTTAATTCTAAAGTAATAATGAATGTCTGCATCTGGATTTAGACTCAGAATTTGTTGGAAAACACCAGCACCACTAAAGATCTAAATGAAAGCAATCTCATTCCAGTGATTATTGTCAACAGTGATTGTATTAGTCAGCACTCTTATTGAATATGAATGGTGCTAGGATTCACATACCATTCAAAGCAACTGTCCCTATACTTTAATTAATATATTTATTTTTAATTTCCAGAAGGTGTTATAATTACTTTCAGTTGATACAAGTGTTGGTCTGAGGTCAGAAGCACTTGCATCACCACCCCTCCCTGCTGTCATCATCCATTTGAGTTACAAGATGAAGACAATAGGAAGCGTAACAGCAGTGGCCAAGCCAGGTCATGAGCCAGATAAAATTCCAGAATCATCTGGGAAACTGTTAGAAGTCCCTGTGTCTTGATAGCACAATCTGAATGAGGGGAAGGAGAGTGGAGAGAGAGGCTCAAAGGCAGAATAACAAATGTCACGAGGAAGCTATTTTTAAGCCTAGAGGTGACAGTGAGGGTAGAGGTTTCCTGAACCACATGGCGTTATCTTAAAGCTAAACCATGTGTCTGCATTTTAGAACTATTAGCTAGAAGCATCTCAGTGAGTAGAGAATTTGTACTTATAACCAGATAAATACACAGTTGGATGACAAATAGCTTAAAGCTACGTCCCCACCTCTCTTCTTATGCTTGGAACTATTTTTTGTAGAATTATCTGAATTTCTTTATAAATAGCCTTAAATGGTTGTTGTTTTTTTAAGAAAAAGGTCATCAAATATGATAAAGCCATATTGAAATCATTCTCAAAAGATTTAACAATCATTCATTTTTTTCTGTGAGCAACAAAAATATAACAATGTGATGAAAACCTACAGGGAAAATCCAGACTTGAAATACCAACAAACAACCCTCCCCGCCCATGAGCAGGAGACAGTGATGCAGAAATGCAGTAGCCTAAATTAAGCTCCAATGAAATGTCAGCAATCTACACGCGGAAGAAAAGTGACAAGTGGAAGCAGGCACTGTTTACATTCATCTCTCTCTCTCATGAGCTAGTCTTCCCAGTCCCCAACATACACACTCTCAGTACAAGAAGTCTAACTTGTTTAAAAAGTGAGAAACCAACTGGCGGTCAGGACTGTAGCCCCCAAAGCATTGCGTGTGAATACTAAGGACTTAGCAGCCTCCTCGGTCAGAAAAAAAGAGGGAGGGAAGCATGAGCTCCTATATTTGAATTCCCAAATAGATCTTTCCAAAGGAATTATATTGTAAGGGTTGGTTAGGTAGAGCTGAAACAATTCTATTGATTATATTCTCTACCTTGGGTAGGTACATCATGGGCTAATGAAGATTTGTGGACCAGACGGAGAGCTAACCAGCTTTTAGAATATTATTTCTATAGGGGGAAAAAAAGGCTCTAAACTCCAGGCAATAGATTTACAAATGAATTGTTGGGACACAACACATCTGTACTTTGGTGACTACTGAGGAGTGGCAGGAAATACTATTTTGAACTTTGTGTTGAAGACAGATGCTGGATGATGAAGAAAAGGTCTGTGCTGAAATGTTCTGAAAATGTCACATCTGAAAATGCACTCTGCTGAATGACTGCTGTCACCCTCCAATGTGCAAAACTATCTCCCTGAGTCCTGGGGTGAGCACCTTCTGCACCTGCGCTGAGCTAAACTGGTCTTCTTAAAGCCACCCTGCTTAGTTTGCATTGCAGTGTCTTCCTGTCCTCTGGGGGGTGTTTGCTCTACACTTTGGTTTCTCTACACAAAAGCCACTCCCTGGTGCTCTCCTTCTCAACTCTCTCATCAGCCAAGTTGCCCTGGGATAAATAACCACATGAAAACAGGCAGGCTGACCACACTCTGGGGCTTCACTTGATAATATAAGCCATATAGAATGGGGAGAGGAAGGGAGGACAGAACTATTCAAGAAGCCAGATGTGCTATCTATGGTAAACCCAAGTTTTACAGGAAGTCATGATGTAAAATTGTTTCCTTGGCTTTTAATGAGATTTGAAGCCTATTAGCTTGCACATAGGTAGTGTACTCTGTCAGCCTTCCAAAAAAAAAAAAAAAGTTTGACTTGTTCTAACCTGTTTTTGCAGATCAGGACTTCATTTGACAATGTTTTAAGATGACATCTAGCTTTTCAGTTGTCTGACTCATATTTAGATATTTATTAATCATCTAGTGTATGTCAGGCATCAAAGATAAATAGATACAGACCCTTACCTTCAGGAGCTCACAGTGAAAGAAGAAAGAATGACACAGAATAGAGTCGGGTGGTTGCAATATACTTGGTGTGCTCTAAGTAAACAAAGGAAGGCACAGCTGAGAGAATAACTGCCTGACTGCTGGGCGCTTCATAGAGGAAGAATATTTAAGCCGGGCTTTGAAGGATGTGAAATAAGTGGCTAAGCACATGAGAAACAAGGAGCTGAGAAAGAAGATGGCGCCCTGGCCGGTTGGCTCAGACGTAGAGCATCGGCCTAGCATGCGGAGGACCCGGGTTCGATTCCCGGCCAGGGCACACAGGAGAAGCGCCCATTTGCTTCTCCACCCCTCCGCCGTGCTTTCCTCTCTGTCTCTCTCTTCCCCTCCCGCAGCCAAGGCTACATTGGAGCAAAGATGGCCCGGGCACTGGGGATGGCTCTTTGGCCTCTGCCTCGGGCGCTAGAGTGGCTCTGGTCGCAACATGGCGACACCCAGGATGGGCAGAGCATCGCCCCCTGGTGGGCAGAGCGTCGCTCCATGGTGGGTGTGCCGGGTGGATCCCGGTCGGGCGCATGCGGGAGTCTGTCTTACTGTCTCTCCCTGTTTCCAGCTTCAGAAAAATGAAAAAAAAAAAAAGAAAAAAAGAAAGAAAGCAGCATCTAGAAAAGGGAAAAGATACAGAGTAGGGTACCTGATGGAGGAGATGGAGTGGCAGGTAGCAGGAACCAGGACCAACAGAAGCTCAACACCTAAAATGTGGGGGTGATCAGATACTCTCAACTCCCCACGCTCAACTACAGAACCATTTACTAACCAAAGGATCACAAGTCGGGGCTGTGCTTCTTGTTAAACTGTCTATTTTCCACTAATAAAGCTGGAATGATGACTGCTCTTCCCATCTCTACATGCCTCGCAAGTGGACCACTTGCCGTAGAACAGCTGCCTAGTTAGGAGGCCAAGCGGCAGGGAGCACACTCAGGAGGGAAGTCATTTCAGAATTACCAGACATTAGAGTTCCGCTTCCCCAGACACCTGTAAGTGTGTTTATTCCTGCTAAGTCACCTGGCAGCAACTTAAAAGCATAGGTTTTTCAATTAATTGTAAAGTGGCAATCAGTCTGTGGGGACAACGATATGGAAGAGTTGGAGGAATTCAGGTCTCGTCATGGCTGTGTTTTCTCACTCCCCAAAGAGGCAGAGAGGACCTAATTAGAAAAAAAGCTAATGCAACATCTTTCCTGAGGTGCTTCTTAAGGGGCAAGGAGGGTTCTTTTGTTCTGCTTTCCTTTTGTATGAATTTGCAATAGCCAGAACCCACTAAGGCACTGGGTATAAGTGTCTCACAGTAGCATGAAGTAGGGTGATGCAGCATACACTTCTAAATGGGGTGCAAGGACAACTTGCTTCAAAGTGCAATGCTTAGCTTTTGCTGACCCTGAGCACCAGTCACAGGGGATGAGCCATCAAACCACCCATTGTGACACTCTCACTTTGGGCCACTGAGGATCTATTCTAAAATAATGGTTTTTATTTCGACCTATTGTCAGAGACAATAGGTGTTGCATTTTAAAAATAAAAGAAAAATAAAAAAATAAGAGGACTTTATAAAAATTATTAAATATTCCTCAGAATATGCATTATACACAATTATGTAATTTTTATAATAATTATCACTAAATCATCTAAGCCAGGATACTTCTATTTTCATTCTGCTTTGCCGCTCCTTTTCCTAGACAGATACTCATCATTGGTGCTTTCCTAGAGCAATCTTTTACCTGATTTTCATTTTCTTCTGTTGTTTGACAGAGTCCATTACTATCTCAGATAATATGCTGGCTAAATGCGGCAGACTAGCATATTCAGAAATAAAGTCTTTCCTATTTCCCTCCTTAGAACAACATTCTCGCACAGACTAGCCAGATGCACCCCTTTGTGCAAACCCTAAAGGCTAATCGTTTTGCCTTTATTTGCTTGAAATTGCTTTGTGCTAAAGCAGATGGACTGCAGAAAAACTGCTCTGGATGTGCTTTTTCATTCATTCAGTAGCATGAAGTTCACAGGACAAACGGTTTCAAAAAATGGAGCCAACAATCAATTATTTAGTAACTGATTAAGTAGACAATTATATAAACCTCTTGCTCCTCAAATTTCTCTCTGTTGACTTTTGGCCTTTGAACCACCTTACTGTAGACTGCTCTTCAACCAGAGGACAGACAACACCAGGAGCAACAATGGGAGCAGACTCATAGTTAGCTGCTCTGTGCCCCATTGGCCTTAATTATCTACAGTTGTTTGAGAATGTATTTTATTTTATTTTATATATATATATAATATATATATAATATATATATATAATATATATTATATATATATAATATTTTTCCCCCCTCGAAGTTAGAAGTGGGGAGGCAGTTAGACTCCTGCATGTGCCCGACCGGGATCCACCCATTATGCCCACCAGAGAGCGATGCTCTGCCCATCTGGGGCTTGCTCCATTGTGGCTGGAGCCATTATAGCACCTGAGCTGGAGGCCATGGAGCCATCCTCAGCGCCCAGGCCAACATTGCTCCAATGGAGCCTTGGCTGCGGGAGGGGAAGAGATAAATAGAGAGGAAGGAGAGGGGGAAGGGTGGAGAAGTAGATGGGCACTTCTGTGATTCCTGGCCAGGAATCAAACCCAGGACTTCCACATGCTGGGCCGATGCTCTACTGCTGAGTCAACCAGCCAGGGATAAGAATGTATTTTAGGACAGAGGTTAACAAAGTATGGCCCCTAGCCCAAATCTAGTCACCGCCTGCTTTTTGTAAACAAGTCTATTGGATCACAGTACTCATTTGCTATGTGTATATGTGTATTGAAGGCTGCTTTCACACTACCATAGGAGAGGTGAGTAGTTACAACAGAGACTCTATGACTCACGAAGCCCCAAATACTTACATTCTGGGCCATTTCAGAAGCAGTTTTCCAACCTCTATCTTAAGTGCTTACGCTAGTGAGATTGGCTTCTTAGAGCAACTTCTGAGCCTTATGTTCTCACACTGGCTACAATAGGGACACTGTACATGTCAAGGCTACCTTACATGATCAGATATGTAGAAAAAGATATTTTGGAAGGACACTTTTAACTGCAAGTAAAATAAAACTCCGAATCAACTGCTCTAAAGATTTTGTTTATTCATATGGTAGGTTGAGAGGCAATTTTTTTAAACAAAAGATAGGTTATGTTTATTTAAAGTCACAAGCAGTTGACTCTGTGTGACTCAAACCAAAAGAAGTCAATTGCACTTCATTATGAGTCCTAGAGTTGGGCCAAAGTAGGAGCTCTGCTTGGGCCCACTCACAAGTTTCTCACGAGGGCAAACGGCAGGTCACCATCAGCAGGCCATTGATATTGTTGTTGATCATGGTCTCAAAGTCCTCTGGAACTATCTTGGGTACTAGGGTTAGCAAGACTCATTAAGAAGTGACCCACAGGATTGTCAGCTGACATCTTTCTAGACAGCACATCTTCCACATCCTGCTACACTGTGCTTAGAGCATCCGGGATGTGAGCCAATGACCCTGCTACTGTTGCAAGTCATTTGAGAGTCTAATCATCCAGTTGGGGCTAAAACAGGTCTTCATGATCAGGTCAATACCAATGGATAGAATGTCATAATACACATATTTCACTGTCAGAGGTATGAACATCACCCCCATGGTCGCCCCCAGGGACACTCATAAAAGTGCTGACACAGTGTTGACGCTCATGCGTCCATTCTGGAGGCTCGTGCCCATAGTAAGGTGAATGGGGTTGGGACTTCCTGTCTATAGTAGTCATGGAAGAGCACAGAGTGGTCTGTGATGTCATGGCCTATGGGTTCCAGCCCAGGATGAGCTCATTTGGAGAGACTTTCTGTGCAATTAATTACATGTTCATAGCAGTCTCCATGTCAACAGCTACCTCATCTTCTGGCTCATTGTGCAGGACTGAAAAACAAGTGGTGACTTCCACTGAACCACTGCTTGTCAATGGTTCCCAGCAGGGCTCCGATAACTTAAGCAGGGCCCTTGTTATGTTGCTCGTAGCTGTCCACGATGGAAGCCAAAATGACAGCTGGACTACATGGCCGCTGGGGGAAGGGGCCTAATAGAGCAGGACCAGACAATGACTGCAGCGGGGTCTGCGGTGGGGCTGGCGCGGAAGCTGGGGTCTGTCCTGGAGCTGTGGCTGCAGCTGCTGCCGCTGCCAGGTTTGGGGATGGTGCTGGCGCTGTCGCTGTCACCGGAGCTGGAGCTGGAGCTGGAGCTGGAGCCAGAGCCGGAGCTGGAGCCAGAGCCGGCACTGGAACTGAGGTCGGGGCCAGGCCAGGAGCTAATCAGGGGCTACAGCTGGGGCTGGAGTGGTCGAGGACACCCGCTGGTACTGCCGCAGTGGCAGTCTTGCTGAGAGTTGTTGAGAAGTAATTTAACACCAGGGGTAGTTTTGTTAGTGGCTTGGCAGCTCAACAAATACTCAGGTTCTTTGGGCCCTCCTGGCCTGCTCTGCTTAGTCTGCCTCATTTGTGCTTCAGACTACCTCTCCTTGAGGCTGTAAGACGGCTGCTAGAATTCTAGTCGTTTCATGCTGACACAACAATGTCCAGTAGCAGTGGAACAATCTTTCCTCCTGTCTATTTTTAGAGAAAAACTATTCCCATAACTGCCACGCCCACCCTCAGCTGCCTTGCCCTGTATCTCAGTAGCTGGAAGAGTGACTGACAAGGACACAGGGACCACTGCTTACTCAGATCATGATGCAGTCCTTGGTGCTGGGATTGATGTCTGTCCCCTGGAGCTTAGGCTTAGCTAAGAAGAATGAATACATAAAACAGAAAAAAACTAGGTTCTGCCAGAAGGAAAAAGGAGAGGGAGGATAGATGTTGAGTAGGTTACCAATGATGTCTGTTATCGATTGGCATGAATTCCCTTTCACCACTAGAGAAATAACTCACAAGGTACATCCAATTAGTGACCAGCAAGTTGTACCCTATGTACAATATATATATATAGTAGAGGATACTTTCTATTTTAAAAATAAAAATAGTGCCATGAACAATCACTACAAATTTGAGTGCATAATCTTATCTCTCTGAACCTTACAAGGTTAAGACAAGATGGAAAATTTCTTCAAGGTCTGAGATACAAAAATCATTATTAATTCAAAACCATGGATAAAAAAGCATAGGGGCATTTGAATAAATATTTTATTTAGATGCTTTTTTTATTTATAAGCTGCATTTATACACAAAAAATATGAGGTAATTTAAAAAAATTAAATACCAAAAGGCCAAATAAGTACTCATGGGAATTGGTGGTAGTAGAAATTAAGGGAAGGAAAACATTAAAGAGAGAGGTAAGGGAGTACCGAGAGATACATGCCATATATTCCTGGAGATTTGCTTGTAAAAACCTCCTAAAAACTGAGCTCTAAGCTTTCTATTGTTTGAAGCAAGAAGAGAAACACAGTAAATCATAAAACCACCATGTCCATGATATAAAATCACAATACTGGTTTAGAAGAAGCATAGTTCTGCTTGATATTTGGACTTAAAACACATTTCACTCATGTCCACTAATAAAGAGGACATTGTAATAAATATTGTTTTTAGTATAAACACTTTAAAGTCTGATATATTAGTCAAAGTGATGCTAGCCACTAAAACAAACACTAATATTTTCATGCTTAACACAATAAAAATTTATTTCTTGCTCATATAACATCCACTGCTGGTGTTTCAGGACAGTGGGTGGCCACAATATTTCCGTCTTGTGGGTTCATCCTTCTCTGACGACTCAGAGTCATCTGCATTTAGTTAAAGCAGGACTCCTCTACCTTGGCACTACTGACATTTTAGAATAATATTTTGTCATGGAGGGCCATCCTGTGCACTCACTGTAGGATGTTTAGAAGCATCATAGGTCTCTATCCACTAGACCCAGAAGCATGACAATCAAAAACTGCCAACTGTCCCCTGGGAATAAAACTGCTTCTGGTTGAGAACTGCTGAGTTAGAGAATGTAGAAAAAAAAGAGTAGAGAAAGCACAACTCCTTTTTTACTGATGGATAATTTACACACATAAATGATCAAATCTTAAATGTTCAGTTCAATGAGTTTCAACAATTGTTACATCTGTGTAATAATCACTATCCAAAACAAGATATCACCAACTCCCTTAATACAGAAAATTCCCTAGTGCTTTCTCTAGCCAATTGAGCATCCCCTCCCAGGCAATTGCTTGATGATTTCTATCACCACAGATTAGACTATCCTTGGACTTTACATAAACAGAATTATACAATATGTATCCTTCTGTCTTTAGCATCTTTTTTGCCCAATACAATATTTTGAATCTCAGGTTATTGAATAAATCAGTAGTTCTTCCCTTTGTGTTGCTGAACACTACTGCATTATATGAAAATATCACAAATTTCTTTATCTATAAACTGTCACACACATACCATTGGTGAGACCCTGTATTAGGACTCATAAAAATGTAAGAAGGGTTAGAAGTAAGGTCGTTAGCTGGAAAGACACTTGTCAGTGACAATTCTGTACTCTGGAAAGTGAAGCATAAATCTCTTGGAGGACAGTTAATTACCTCTGTCATATCTAGCATCTGAATGGGAGAGTTATATATTGCTTCTGACCTTTAGGCTAGAAGAGACAAAATCTCTTACATTACATGGAAGTACTTGCATTATATATATAAATTTTGAAATGTAGGCTGAAAAACTATCAGCTCTATAATCATTCTTACAAGTCAGCCATGTTAAATAATAAAAATAAACTCATATTGCAGTTACTTATCCATATGTTCTGACTAAATACTAAATAGCCCATCAATATTCTAATAAAGAACTTTCTGCTAACTCATATTAGTGCTATTTTTGTACATCTTTTTCTTGAAGCCTCAATATTTAAAAAATAAATTATTTGGCATCGATTAGAACATCATTTATCATGTGTAAACAGTAATATGCTTGAATTACCATATCATGTTTAAAATCTGTAGACTTGTAATTCACAAAGGGCTCAACTTGAATTTCACATGATATGAGTATATTTGTTTTAACTTAGAGTAAAAAGAAAAAGTATAATCCATAATAATAGAAGGGTAAATTGAATATATATCACAGGCATTCATGAAAGGAAGTTCATATTCATGAATTCATAAATATTTGCAGAATAAAATCTTTCCCAGACCAAAAGGGCTCTAGCATCCTAAAAACATACTGTGAAAGCACAGCAGTCTTTGTTTGAGGAATGCAGAAAGGTAAACTAGATCAGCACTCTCTGCTTTAGTTTTACTAATGACCTAACATGTACAAAAACTTGATAAAAATACATAAAAGGAAAACTGGTTGGAGATAAGTTGATATAAATATATCCCTCATTTTTAAAGATGGACCTATTAGGTTTGCATCGTATCAAAATAGAAAGTTTCTATATGTGTGCACAAATATGCCATCATATGATGACCTTTTTGATTTGCTTAACCTAATACATTCTCAACTCTTAATTCTTCATTGTCTTTAAAATACTTGGTTGTACTCATTGCGTATTTCTATGTATGTGAATTTTTAAGGATGTTTCCAATGTATGTTCTCTCAAAGGGTTCAGACCTAAGTGTGGAAGATCTGATTAGTGTAGTCCTGGCAAGGGTCTCATGAGGATCTAGGGCAACATTGAGAAACAGCTTCTTCCCCTTTCCTTCCCTCACCCAAAAGAAGTGCAAACAGACTGGCTCAGAGACAAAGGGTCCTGAGAAAGTACCTGCAACAAGAAGGTCGAACAGAGTGAGGGTACTGGGAGGCAAGCAGACCCAGGAAGCAAGAGAGAGTAGGCTCAGACAGATAGATGGCATCCGATAGTGCCAAACAGCACACAGTGAGGGTCCTGGGGCTTTGGCCCTTAGAAGTCAAGCAGAAAAAAAGGCACCTGCATTAGGACAGTTGGCTTGTGGGAAAAAGGGTCCAAGCCATGGGGCTGGATTTGTGTCCAGAACTCTTATGTCCAAGAGGCATGGGGACTGGCAGGACTGGGTTCCTGCCCTAGAGTGGCAGCTAAGTCATCAAGATAGGACAGGGGCAGAGAAAGAAGGGCAGCTTAACAGCTATTTAAACTAGCCAAAGGTCCATGAGGTCAGGCTAAGTCTTGAAGCAAGCAAGCATGACTGATGCTGCTTTGAAGAGATGTGGAACAGACCTTTCTCGCCCCTTCCCAGAAAGGGCCTGAGGCCAGCACGCCCCAGAGGCCTCCACTGTGGTAAGAAGAGGAATGCAGAGGTTGGGAACCAGGGACACCTGGCAAGCACAGGCCAAGTGGGACCTCCTGCTGTTAACTTTAGAAAAAAAATATTTTTTAATTATTAATTTTAATGGGGTGACATAGAATTCTTAACACAGTCCAACTAAATGGACAGTCTTTTATAAGAACCTGAATCCATCTTCACAGGGAGAAAGCCATTACAGGGGGTTCAGTGGTCAGAATAGATCCACTCTTGGACTTTCATTAAGTCTTCGTGAAAAATAAAAACCCTGGTATAGTTTACTTCTGTCCTAAAATGCCTTGAAACTCTAACATGTTCATTTAAAAGGTGTTGCCAGAAAGAGTAACTCTGACTAATTTGCAATGCATGCTTAGTCAAAATGTTAATTCACAAAAAATTGTGTTAATAATATAATACACTTCAAAGTGAATCTTATATATTCTACAGAATTAACTAGAGTTGTTCAGGGGACTGTTAACAAGTTGCTGAAATGCAGAAGCTTTTGGGTTTGTTGGGCAGTCATAGGCTATTAAAATTGTGTCAAGGCAATTTCAGGGGCAGGCAAAAGAGAATTGCTACTCTATGCAAAGCCTTAGGCACTGCTTTCAGATTTCATTAAGAATGACATATGCATGCATTCCCGATAACTATTAAAGGTGGGCTCCATCTTAAGAAACATTAATTATGAAAGGCAACCTTCAAACATGTCTAAATTAAGAGAATGTTATTTGCCTCAATAAAGAATTTCCTATTTACTCAACTATTTTTCATTCATTCATTCATTTATTCACTCAACAAATGTTTTCTGAGCCTTCTCATGAGTACAGAACCATACTATGAGTGATACAAGATCCTTGAGGAGTAGATACCCCTGAAGACACATATTAATAATTAGCTACATCCAGTAGGTAACAGGTTAAAAACAAGATGTGATGAACATTAGAATGGTGGTGATAATATTTCTAGCAGAAAATTCAAGGGAAGCTTCACAAAGAAGATGGCAGCCTCACTGACATTCAGATATAAGAAGATTTTAAAAGTTAGTGATAGCAAATAGAAAAGATGAACAAGCTAGACATGCATAAAAAGGTGAGCAAAGAATGAGGACAGAGAGCTATAAGGAATGTCCATGACACAACAAAGGAATTCATTTATCTGAGTGTGGAAGTTGAACAAGAGAGTGGAAGTTGAAAATAAAGTTGTAAAGGTAAGCTGAAGATGAATCAAGAGCCATAAATGCTCCAGGGTCAGGACTGCGTGATTTGTTAGGCAACCAGGATCTAGGAACCTTTCTGCAAAGAAAATAATTATATTAATGCTTATTTAATGACTGCCATGTTTGCTTTTGAAATACTAAGCATCAAGGACAGGGAAAGAAGATTGAGAACAGCAGTATCAGATAAAAACACATCACCATAGTTTGGTAGAGAAGGAACAGGAGCCTTAAGGCATGTAGAGTTATACAAGGAGTATACTTAGAATTAATGTCACACATAGTTGCCTAAAGGGAACTAAACTGTGCTATACAAGACAAATCATGGTGCTACCCAAACTGAGCGTACATGGTCAGTTGTGGCTTCAAACAGGAGGTGGCTCCCAAAGGAGTTTCCAGTGGCCCCATCATCAATGGCCTTAGGGAAGATGCAGACACACACAACAGGTGAGAGTTTGACAGAATTGTAGCATTGTGGTGCCACCGCAACAGCTAAGTAAATGCAGTGGTCAATGACACCTTTTATATAAAAGCAAATCAAGATCAAGTTATGGATGAGGGTCTGGAGTAAGGAAGGAGTGGACATTTCATAGCAGTCCAAACCCTTTGGGGCAAGAGCAGTGGGAGCCTCATAGAAGCTCTAGACAAGGTCAATTCAGAAGCAATTTCCTTGGCATTGCTTATACAGGTTACTCTGCAATTCTTTTACAAGTAGGAACTGGAGACTACGATGAAAACCCACATAAGGCTATATGGGAAACCAAATATTGCTCCTATAAGAGTATAGATATGATTATTCACAATGCATTCTCTCATCAGTGCTATTAAGTACCAAGATGAATAACTTCTCTAGATATTGAAATGTCCCTTCTGAAATTTAAAGTCAGAATTCCTGTGTCCAGAGAGTGTGTGTTTGGAAGCAAGACAAGAAAAATGGTACACTCTAGTAGAGTTTCATGTTACAAGGCTTATATGTGGCAAGACAAGCTATACTTTGCAGTCACTTCAAGAACAATAATTTATGACTTTCAGTTTAGACACATGAAGGAAAAGAGCTGAGTACAACAGAGAGTGTGAGTTTGGGGAACTGGAAGAACAGTTATACTCCCTGTCATAGAATAGTAGCTGGGAGGGGAAATTATTTTGGTGAGATGATGATCTCAGTTAAGAACATGTTGAGTTGGATGGAAAATCCAGAGAAGATACAGGCATCGAAAAGACAAAATGAGAGATCACCAGAAAGGTCAGAGCGTAAGAACAATTATTTCTCAAAATAAACCACAAATAAATAAAAAGATACTCTTAAAATAATTATTAGTTTTCTTACAAATTTCTAAAATTATTTCAAAAATTTTAAATGAGGTATACCTTTAGTTATCTTACTGTTATATTTTATATTAAATCAAAAATCATTTTACATTTTAAGATTAAAAAGAAAAATAATACTCTTTTTTAAAAAATTGTAAAGTTCTGATATGTCCCCATCTCCCTTGTACATAAAGCCATTTGCGCAATTGGTTTCCAAATCCACACTCAAAACAAAACAAAACTACACTAAACTGAAGTAAAACACACCTAAATGAACTCTTGAAACCAAGAGAACACCAATCTGTTACATTACAAGGACAGAGACTTTGCTAGTTCACTGCATTCCCCATGCCTAGAAGAGTGTCTTGCCAGATGTCAATAAATATCAAAGTAAAAATTTTATTTCTCAACAGGCATACATTTAGCGGTTTAGATGGAACTCTTCTTACCTGTTCAATATTGCCCTTCACAGTGTAAGACATTTAGCAACACTAGTCATTTCCTGCTCAATGCCTATAAATCCTACTAGAACAACCAAAACACGCTCACCCAATTTTAATGGCCCTTAAGAAGAGGGATGGGTCTATTTTAAGATCCATTATGCGAAATGTGTAGTTTATTATTGGCATCTACTTCTGAACCACAATCAATTTCATGAAACTCTGTAAAAAAATATCTAGAATATTTGAACATAGACCTTAATGAGTTTCACATAAAGAAAAATTGCCATTGTTAAGAAAAAGCCCACTGTCCCAGTGGAAAGATTCTGAGTCTGATAGGTGCTATTAAGTAGAGACAAAAAGAGTAAAAGTAGCCTGCCAGCATGTTCTAATGTTCAGGAAGACCAGCCCAGTCAATCCTCTCTCTTGAGAAAAACCCATTCGTCTATTCTCCTAACCCCTTATTTTAAAAAAGTATGTCCAAGTTTATAGTGAAAGTCAAGAGGAAACAGGATTCAGTTTTCATTTTACAGCAACTTCTCCAGAACACTATTCCTTAAGACTATAGACAGAAGAGTGGGGAGTGAGGGTGTTATATTCAGTGGGACACTTGAATCTATGTAAACACAATAAATTAAAATTAATAAAAAGTTTTAAAAAAGACTACAGATAACTATTCCAGAAGCCAACCTTGAAAAGTCCTCTACCAAAAGAAATCTGTCTTGTCCAAAATGTGAGAAATCTTTCAAATTTTAACATAGAAATTAATTTTTTTCCACCAACAATGCTCTCTTATTTGAATACTGCAACAAATATTTTTGGTTTTGGAATTAAATGAACGCGCAAAGATTTTAAAAACACCCTAAACACATCAATGAGCTCTGTGTCAATTTTTATTGAATATAATACAACAAAATCAGTTTCTGGGCTATGACCCCAGAATTATAGAGCCTGCTGAGTGTGAATTTTGAAGAACAAAAACTGTTTCCAACTCTTTGTTAGGAGAAGACCCACGACTAGATGACTGAAAGGCTGGTCTGAGGCACAGCCGACTCAGCTTTTAACTGAGCATGTGACAATCTGAATTGCTCACTAAATCTGATGTTCTAGGCAAAAACTTTAGCTTACCATTGCTCAAAGCTCCAGATTTAATATATAATGGCCAAACAGTCATGTTGTAAAAAAAAGTGAAGACACAATAAGGAAGTTTGGGTGGTGATAAATCTGCAAATGAAGATACTGAGCACAGAGCTTGGCATATATTTGGAGTTCAATAAACGTTTATCAAATAAAAAAATAAAAGAGATGACCTTAGTCACACAGAAATTTTAAGTTACATTCAATATTTTCTACTTATAGAAGACAAGATAATGCCCCATACATTTTATAAAGATTTCCATCAAAATGGTTAAATATTCATTATAAGTGCCCACAAGAGTAATAGCCAATTATCTGTCAAAAACTCTCATCTAGAATAGCCCATTTTCAACAACCCCAGATATTTTTAAGCATTACTAAAATACAGGGTATGAGTAATATTACTTCTAGCGTACTAGAAAATGGATATGAATGTTTGAGAGCTGGCTTCAGGAGTTTAACCTAATGTGAAGCTTGAGGATATACGTTTGGATTTGAAGCCACTTTCCAGCTCTCCTCCCAGAGAGTGGACACGCAGGCACCCATCATAATTTGCAAAGAGTGGTGCTCAGTGAAGCCAATAATCCTCTTAGAACAGTGAGGTCAGTATCTCTCTGCTAAAAGACTGCAAACAAAAGCATGGGAGTGTTTAGCTACGGGCACCACCACAACACAGAGCCCCAGAACAGCATGCCTGGACAGCAACTCAGAAAGCATCTTCCTCCTACAGAAAAAGAAACAGGCACAGAGTCTGAGTTGTCCTAGGTCACAACAAGAAGTTCGTAGCTGAGATGAAACTGGAAATCGGGTCTTCTAAGATGAATTATGGAGGAACATAACTAGGGCAGTTGAGAAGTACAGCAGTGTATGTGGTGATGCTATGATGCAGAGCAGCAGACACACAATGAAACATTCACCTTCTGACTGTTTAGACCGATATCCCATCAGGTAGTTTGAGGAAAAATCAAACTCCCCTCACCCGAGCTCGGGGTGGCTTCAGGAATATAGGGAAAGAAAACCACTACAAGCATACATTTGCTGGCTGAGGTTTGAGTCCAAGAAAACATATAAGGCTTGCTGGTTAAAATGATAGCAGTTCCTCTAACCTTTGCTGGCCTGCCGCAATGAACCCACCATTAAAATGCACGAGACACAGAGAAAGGGACCCTGTTGACTATGGTGTACTGATAACGAGGAGCAACCTTCAGTAAGAAAATGGCAGGCACTTTCCCTCAAATTTGGATAATACCCAGCAGCCTTTGCTTTCCCAGCATTGCTATCGTTATCTTTCAGCAGTAAGTTTTAGCTAACCATCTCAGAGTAGCACTCTGGCATTCTCATTTATTTGTTCAGTAAACTTCAGTTGTGTACAACATGTGAGAAAATACATGCACGGGGTATGCAAAATGAAGGGCCCGATTCTTGTGTAGGAGGGATGGAGAGTCAAGTTAGACTCAGAAAAACAGGAAAAGCAGAAGCCTCAAAAAATTGTAGGGAGTATTTTACAAGGCACCACAAATTTAGAGGAGCAAAAGGAGGGCAGCCCACAGGAAGTAGAGCAGGGCGCGAGGGGAGGTAGGGGTATGAACAAGGGAAAGATCACGGAGAAATGAGTTGTGCAGCTTAGAAGGCTCTTCCGGCCAATGTGAGAGAGGGGCAGAGTGACAGGAGACAGACGGGGAGCCATGCCAGAAACGGGCCAGAGGGTGTTTTGCGTGAGGGCGGAAATGTGGAAACAGCAAGCCGGAGCTGGGCATGCGCTAACAATACTTCAGGCCCCCTGGCAAACGGGGAAGCCAACAGTGCCTGCTCATTTAGATGGTGGCAGGAGAGTGACCTCCACATGGACAGAGAGTTTTCAGTTGAGTAAAGGTGGTGGAGGATGTGTTCTGAGTGTAAAGGCTGTTCATTAGCCCCTCGGCAAGGCAACCAACGGGCAGTACAGACACAGGCCTCGGGGCCTAGGTGCTTTCCCTGACCTACACACAAACTGTTAAAAAAAAAAAAAAAAAAGGCTCCAAAATAAAAAAAAACTGCAAAATTGCTATAACTAAATGTTTAATTAAATGTACTCAAAATGTATCATTGTGTCAACTTCATTAATTGTTAAATTTAGTGTTCATAAAAATTTCATTACATTTAGAAAACAATTTGTGTGTTAGATATTCCCACGTTGCAAGAATCCCTGAGTAAGCACGATGGTTGTAAAAAAAAAAATTGCAGTCAATTGTAAATTAAGTTAATATTCCATTACCAAGTAAATTTAAAAATAAATTATAATTATTTCATATTTTCCTAATTAAAATATATTTAATGTGGGTAAGTGTTAATATATTTGATATAACATTTAAAAGCTTCCAGGGCGCTTACAACAAATATCCCAGAGAGCCAGTAAGGATGCAGGGAAGAGAGTCGAGGCAAAGGAAGGAACCCTAACTCCTCCTCGCCTAGGAGCAAGTTAGCATCTTCTAGTAACTTGAACACTGTCTCCAGCTCAGGACTTAACTTCTGTGTGCCATGTATGCCTTTGGATGTCAGGTGAAGCCTAGAGACCCTCCCCAAAATAATGTTTTTAAATGCATAAAGCAAAATGCACAGGATTACAAGAGAAAAAAATTGGAGTGAAATGTAACTATTAAAATACTGTATTTAATGTTTTCTGTGATAAAAAAAAAAAGATAGCATAACGTATATGCTTCTTTATAAAATAACAAGATCCAGTTTCATTTCAGAGTGAGGAACATTAATGATATTAGTGTCTTCAATAACAGTAATGTGATTTTAAAATATTGGTGCTTTTTATAGTGTCAGGTGTCAGGAAATGCTAATACCACTATGGTCTGCTGCTTAGATTTATAATCAAAAGAAATACTAAATTTCAAGATGCTAGAGCAGTTAAAGATGTAATTTACTTTCAAATAAATTCACAAATCTCTAGAATTCTACCCACAAATCCCTTGGAAGGTCGTGGACTCCTGTTAAAAACTGTGCAAAGAAACTGAACAGACGGGCACAAATGTGAACAGAATGAGGACCAGGAGCAGAGATGCGTTTTCTGATGTGCAGGAACATCAAATTCAAAGGTGCTCCCTCAAATATCCAGTGCCTCTGTCTAATCTTCATACATTCTGGAAGAATCTATTTCAGTTCATTTTGGATTTTATCTTCCTTAGCAAAACCTCATTTGAACAGCACTGGCCTTGGAGAAATACACACACCCACACTCACATACACAAACACACACACACACACACACACACACATCCCTCAAAGTTTGAAGACAGTTACATAAAATGTGGGGGGGGGAATACAAAATACAACAGTCAATAATTTAAAAATAGATGATATAATATAAAATTTGGAAAAGGTTATGAAAATTTTTAAAAAATGGATTTAACCACAAGACATGATAATCAACCTTACTAGCAAAGTATCAAATAAATAACATTTTATTTTACTTATCATATTAGCAAAGCTTTAAAAGATTAATCATATCTAGTATGTATGAGGACGAGGTAAAATGGACACTTTCATACATTGATAGTGGAAATACCCATCAGTACAAACTTTCTGGCGGACAATGTGGCTACAGACTATCAAAAAGCTGAGGATGTGAGGGCGATCTGGCTGCGACATCTGTCACCCCATTGATCGCCAGGGTTGATTCGGCTGATCTGGCTGGCTAGGCGGGAGTCCCCTTCCTCCCTCACCGCTCCATGTGCGTCCCTCCCGAAGCTGCGCGCTCGGTCGAAGAGGACGACCTTCCCCGCTAGAGGAGAGGACCGTTCTTCGGTCAAGGGTATACGAGTAGCTGCGCTCCCCTGCTAGAACCTCCAAACAAGTCTCAAAAAGCTGAAATTTGCATATACTTTAACACAGCGATGCCATTCGCAGGACTTTATTCTAAATAAATACCTTCCAAATAAACAAAAAATAGTTTAAAAGTCTGATATAAGATAAATATCTATTAACAAAATATTTATTAAATAAATTGCAGAATATTCATTCATCATAACAGTAAAAAGAGAAAGCATTAAAAATGATAACTGCTAAATATTTGACTAAATTATTTTTTACATAAAAAATAAGACACAGAACATTATCTATTGTGTGACCCCATTTCTGCCAAAAATATATGCGTATGTATATATTTTATGTAGAGTTCATATATAAATATTATGTATTGTTTATAGTTTACATATAATATTATCTCTGTAGATATGTATGTATAGAAATGCAACTTTATTTTATTCAAAATAATATATATTTGCAGATATGTCAAAATTAAAAATAACAGAAAGGCTCAGTACCGTACTGCTAACAATAATATCTCTTAGGAGTAAATTTTTTTCCAACTTAAATAACTAAATTAGCTAATTAAATAATCAATTGTATATTCTTTTAAAATTAAAGAAGAAAATAATATTTCTGTTTGACAAAAAAGTAACCTGGTTTTGGTGACTGCCAAAGGTAGACAGCTTTGAAAGGAGCCTTTGACTAACGGAGCTTTCAACAAGAATTCAGGGCTTTAACACACTTGCTTAATTGAGTCATTTCAGTTACTCAAGCAGTAACTAAGATGACAGCTAAACAGGGAGCTTCCTTCCTGATTATTTCCTAAAGGTCCCAGGATCTCAGACAGCTGAGTCCAGGGTGCCCTGGACAAGGTTGCCCACTCAGCACTTCCTGAAGGCCAAGAAATCTGCCTTAAAAGTGATGATGTTCTGTACTGACAGAGGCCTGGCTAAAACCCAAGCATTATTTTCTCATTCATTTATTCATTCATCCCACATGTATTATGTACCTATTATGGAAAAGAAATAATAGAATTCCTGCCCTTCTGGACTTTATGGAGAGAAGAGAGCCCTTGGAATATAGAAAACACACAGATACACTACAGAACAAAAGGCTGAGGGTCACAGGTCACAGTGGTCTTCATGGTGTAGGTGCTATTTGAGCTAGACCATGGATGAGGAAAGGGTTTCTCAAGGCAAAGAAGAGGGAGAACAGGCAGTCGTTTTGGGAGGGAAAACAGTGAAAAGGAAAAGAGGAAGGGAAGGGAAGGGAAGGGAAGGGAAGGGAAGGGAAGGGAAGGGAAGGGAAGGGAAGGGAAGGGAAGGGAAGGGAAGGGGGAAAGCGGAAGGAAAGGAGGAAGGGAGGGAGGGAGGAAGGAAGGAAGGAAGGAAGGAAGGAAGGAAGGAAGGAAGGAAGGAAGGAAGGAAGGAAGGAAGGAAGAAAAAGAGGGAGGGAGGGAGGAAGGGAGGGAGGGAGGGAGGAAAGAAGGAAGGAAGGGCTAGTGGTGAGTGCTTACAGGATGAGGAGTATCTGATGTGACATGAGTTAAGGTTCACCTGGGCAAATGTCAGTAGCTGAGTTCAGAAGGTTGACTTGGATAAGAAAACAAAGGCCTGTTAAGGGATCCTTGAAGAAAATGCCCTACCTGGGACCCGGAGTTCCACGGCCCCGCATGTTAGATGTTTTCTTCTCAAGGGAAGCAAGAGGATTGATTCACAGATTATGCTGGCTGTCTTGGGTTCTCCATCCAGATACTCCAAGGCCTGTGGTACCCAGCCAGCAAGCACTGAAGGCAACCTTGCTTCAAAGTTGAGAGCTGGAAGGTGGAGTGAGGAGGTTGAGGAGAGGTCAAGGGGCATGACTTATCTGCAGGTCCCCAGCTGGTTTAGATAGCATGCTCAATGCCTTTTATACTTCTATAAAATATCAGGGACACCATGCTCATAAGTGTCCCAAATGAGGTAAAAGAAATATGATAATATGTCCCTGAGGATGCACCCTATCCGTCCTAAGTAGAAGAATACACGGGGCCAAATCTCTCTCCCCATTTCCAGCACCCATTCCTGGTGTCATCACCTAGTCCTGCTCAGGTGTAACTCACAAGAATCCTCTAATTAAGTGACTGAGAAACACCCACCTTGGATGTAGGACCCCTTGTACAGTTCAAGAATTATATCCCCACACAGGGACATAAAACTACAGTCATGCCATTGGCAAAGACTTAAGGGAGAATAAAATCATTTGGCCCATCTCTGCCTTTAGTATTCTGCAACTCCTATGTAATGTCAAACAAATATAACAAGTGAGGCAAGCCTTAGTTTATCAGCACTTAGAAGGGAGTCGTACTCTGCCAGGAAGTTTAGGTTTTATTCTACAAGAACATGCATCATCAAAGGTTTATAAAAGGGATAGGGACAACAGCAAATCTAAATATAAGAAAGGCAATTCTGGTCACAAAATTTCTAGGTTAGGTAGAAGAAAAAAAACGAACTTAGAACAAGGGTCAGGAGGCAGATGCATCAAGCCAGGTGGGCATTGCTGAAGGCTTGATCTTGTTCTGAAACAGCAGGAAGGGACAGAGATGAAGTGACCGGGGTCAGACAGGACAGAATTGCAGGATCTGAATATGACAGGTGAGTGGAGCCAAATGTAATTCAATAATTTTTAGCCTGAGAAAATGGAAGAAGTTTGGTATTATTAAATTATAAAATGACATATAGGAAGGAAAGCCAGTTTTTGTGGGGGAGAGCAAAAGTCAACTTAGCATCATTATTATAGACAGAAAACAGCCAAAACTCCACAATTCTGTGACCACTGTCCCCCAAACCCATGAGCCAGAGGTCAAAAAAGAAACGGGACATTTGATATCTCATATTGCTTAGCACTCAACTCCCTTCTTGGGGAAACAAAAATAGACCCTTCAGGATTGTTTTATTGAATATACAGTAGTAAAATGTACACAATTTTTGTTTTATAGATGATTTCATCCTCTGTCTCTGCTCTGATAGGAATCAGGTAATCTTCTTACTCTACACATCCCCAGTATTCCTCCCACTCTCCACCCATTTCCTCCAGGTCCCCTCTGTGGCCTCATTTATCTTCCCAGCAGTAGGGTTCTAAACTCACCTCACCTTCCATGCCCTTCCCTTTGCTTTCCTCTCCTCTCCTCACTCTTGATCTAGTGTATAATTTGGTGGGTCAACAATTCAGGCAGGGCTCACTTAAGTGGTCCTCCTGGTCTGAGCCAGGGTCGTCTACTCTCTGAGTTTGAAGCCAGCTCTTTGGTGGCTGGTGCTGGCTGTTTCCTGAGTTCTATGATGTCCTCTACCTTTGCCTTCATGTCCTCTCATCCTCCAGTCAGCTGGCCCGGACTGGCTGCCAGAGTCCAAGAGCATCAAGAGTCTAAGTGCAACGCATATGTGTTTTCATGGTTCTACTGGTCAAGGAGCTGGAAACAAATTAGGGCCTTTACTGCAGTTGGTCCTTCATCTCTAAACATGTTAACTTGAAATTCTCTCAGATCTGTTCACTTGTCTTAATCTCCACATTGTTGTTGTTTTTTTTTACCCTAATCCTACCCCCCTAGACCTCTGCAATAGGATCCCAACATGTCCACTCACTCTAGGACCTCTTTCAATTTTTTCCCCACATTGCAGCAGAGTGATTCTTAAATGTCACATCTGATCATTCCAGTCTCCTGGCTTTCACTCTTCAATGGATTTTTTTTTTTTTTGTATTTTTCTGAAGCTGGAAATGGGGAGAGACAGTCAGACTGACTCCCGCATGCACCCGACCGGGATCCACCCGGTATCATCAATGGCTTTTCATTACACTTAAAATAAAGATAAAAACTTCTTTAACTAGCTTTTAAATAAAGTCTTCGATCATACCTAGCAGGTTACACCTGCTGTTCCAGTTTCTTTATTGATAGCGCTCTTTCACTCTCAGAATTGTCCCAGTTTGGGTGATAAATTACATCCTCACCCTTCCCCTAAAAACCTCACTAAGTAGATATGGCTCTTATTTAGTGCTCCTCCTGGGCTCTTCTTCCCTGTCTGCTTTGCTCTGACCTCGCTCCCCTGCTCAGATGCTTTTTGTCCCTCCCCAAACTTTCATAAATACTTTTCCCTCTCCCTGGAATGGTCTCCCTTACCTCTTTACTCAGTTAATGCCTATGTACCTTAGAAATCACTTACATAACACTTAGTATTCCCTGCTCAGAGAAACCTTCCTTCAGTTCCCAGCTCGGGAATGACCACTCTCAACACCAGGCCCACTCAGCCACAGCACCGTGTGGGGTTGCCACTTTCAATTGAGGGCAGAGACCTTGTCTTTGTCGGGCTTTGCTCACCACTTACTCTATTTCTGGAATAGGCACAAAACACTGATTCATGGATTATGTAGGTCAATAATTATTGCATAGAAAAGAAAAGACATACTTGAAATTATAAACCAATCCACCAATCCAGTTTCCTTCTGAATCATAACATCAGTTTCCAGAGAATATATAAATCCCATGCTATTAAAATTAGGAAGCAACAAGTGATCAGTTAGTCCAGGGAGAAGACAGTACAGGAAGGTGACTCATCCAAGATCATTCAGTCTCTTTTCATGTCCCGGAGAAGTACAGACAGTGACTCTAGCTTTTCTGTTTTATTTTTAGATGACAAGACTTGCACTGAGAAGCCTTAAAGTCTCTTCCAGGCTCAGACGGTCTTTGCTATGATTTGTCTTTACTTTTGCCTCGGTGGTACTCTATTTCTTTCCCCTTCTCCCTCCTTTCCTTCCCTTTACCTCCTTTTTCCTCATTAGCTATGAAAGCAGAGCACTACTGTCTTGGACTGTATGCCACAATGCACACACACACACACACACACACACACACACACTAAAAACATAAAAATATAAAGTCTGTATGAAGAGAGGTATGCATAGGGAAGACACACTAAAGACCCTATTTCCTGGTGTTCAGGAAATTCCAGGTAGAGTTCTACCTTGAATTTTTCCATCCCTATTACAGCGATGGATATAATGGATAATGAGAGATCAAACTAACTAATTTGTCAATTCTAGGATGTGATACCATGACATTCATTTCTGGGGTTGCTAATGCCAAGTAGTGACCTTCTAGGATTATGAACAACTGAAATGCGAAGAGGAAATTTAATAAGAAAAGGTCAACCGTCACTCAATGCACCAATAAAACAAGATTTTTTTTCCTTTTACAATAAAATATCAAAAATTTAAAAAGCACTGTATCTTAGGATACATATTCAGTGCTTATAACCCAAACTACAATGACTGTTTCAATTATATGGAGGATAATATTTGCCAAGCTCTTGAGTACCTGAAATCATAGACATTCCTTTAAAGGTCAACTGTAAAACCAAGTTAATAACTGAAGAAAAAATGCCTTTTTCCATTAGCAATTCACAATAAAAATAATCTTGTTTTATATACAATTTTTTCATTAAATATATTTTGGCACAAACACAAAGCTAATAGATGGATTATATATAATTACAAGGTGATAGGCTATAAAATGTCACAGATTAAGAGGAGCACTTCCTATCTCAAGTAAGCAATAGCCATGTACCATGTTCACTCACCTGTGCTTCCATAGAGGGTTTCAATGGGGCTTCAAGAATGACACGATTAAACAGCCACATTTGTAATATCTATTGAAGTCACCGTGCCATGACTGAATAATACCACCCATGAGCAGAAGGGCGGAGGTACAACCAAGTGCACTGTGACCTGGCTGAAGTTGTGTGTGCTGTTACCCAGAGCTGTTCCAAATATCTAACCTTCTTCTGGCTAGACTTAAATATTGGGGCTGGAGGAGGACCAAGTAATGACAAGACCTACATGTTCCTCCAAGTAGAGCGCCAGTGTGCAAATGCCAACAACATATTTTTCACTGTTTGTATTAGTTTAGGTTCTTTAAAACAAGAATGTTATTGAACACTGTAATATTTTCTCTCAGTTGTTCTAATTCCTGTCAATTACGTAAAGCTTCTTCAGGAAGCGTATCTGTCCGCAGCATCTAGGTTTGGAATCCAGAGCATTGAACTTGCCCACAAGCTCATCCTCGTGAGTCTAGTGCGTGTTTTCCCCTGTGAGATAAGGTCTCAGCCTCATCCAGCCCATCAGACGGAGAAGGAAGCACCGCGGCGGAGCACCCATCCCTCACCAGGCCCTGTGCTCCCTGCTTGATGATTACATTATCAAACTGATTCTTCACAGTAGTCCTGGAACATACCAGTAGTTGTCGCTATTTTTCAGATGAGGAAACTAAGTCTTAGAAAAACCAAGGACTTGACCAAGGTCACCCAGCTAGCAGAAGTTGGAGGCCAGATTCAATCGCAGGGCAGTTCCCAAAACCTATGCCTTTGCCTTACATTACACCACAGCCTCTTGACCCCTCCGATTTTCAATAGATAGGTAAGGCCATCAACTCTCAGCAGGGACGGGGGAAGAAAGGGACATGGCCCGATGACCATTGCCCCAGCCCACCATCGGCTCTGGGAGGAAGAACTCCTTCAGTCACTCCCGTAAAGGACGTTTTACAGGAACTTGTCCTTATTAATATCACCGACATGTTGAAATGGCCGAGCCAGGAGTGCAAGTGTGTTCTTAAAAATAAAATGCTGTTCATCAGAGGCTGCCACAGGGAGGCGGCAGGATGAAGAAGGGACTAGAAGTGCATGACCTCAGTTTTGATTCTACTGCCCTCTGAACCTTCTTCATCTCATTTGTAAATGGGCATGGTAATGCTCACAAGATAAAACCTTCTGATAATTACGTAAAGTCATATATGCAGAGCTCCCAGGGCTGTCCTCATGTGACACAGGGCAGGTACCTGAGATGAGTTTTCTGGATCCAAGTTCAAAGAGACATTTTACTTCAGATTAGTAGAACTTTGTGCATCATCCCTATTTTTCAAATGAATTCTTGCAAAGCTTTCTGGTGTTTATCAGGAGACATCCATCATTGTCTCAGCATTACCTGCACCAAATCCAGGTCACATAAAGTTATAAATGCATCTTGTATTCTAATGTCACAACCCTTGGCTGGTTCTAAGGCAAGCAGGAAATCTTTTATATGTGTGTGTGTATGTATGTGTGAATATATATATATATATATATATATATATATATATATATATATATATGCATGTGTGTGTGTGTATTCCTAAAAGAACACATCCACCTAAACAAAACCAGTCACGTGGCAGAACATAGTGAAGGAAACAGACTTCTTTGTTCTGCAAGAATAACATTCTGAGCATGAGGAATGCCCAGACATTACTAAAAAGAAACAGAATGGGCACACGGGGTCACTTAATGGGAAGACAGTGGGCATGATTTATGACATAGCTGTTAGAGAGGAAAGACTCGCTGTGCTATGTAGGACAAAGGAAGGAAGGGAGGCGACATTCGCTCACACCCCTCGCTGCCACTGGGGAAGAGATGAAGATAAATGGACCCAGACATGTAAGGAAAGAAATCTGATTAAAAGTGAGTGATAAAATTTTTCAGGAAAGAGTTGGGACTTAAGGGAGAGGGGCATATTTTGTGAGATACTGGCTTGTTAACCAAGGAAATCTATCAAGGAAAAAAAAATTTTTTTTTGAGACAGGAATGATGTGCTTGAGATCCAGACACCTGAAGGGAAGCGAAGGCCGAAGAGCCAGAGGCCACGTGCTGGTGAGTCAGCAGCGGTGCTGGGAGGCTCCTGGGCGCCCTGCTCACCCCCTGGCAAGAACGCCCAGCACATAAACTAACGGTTCAGAGCTGGAATTAGAGTGAAGCCACAGAACAAACAGCGCTTTTCCAGTGTATGGCCACCAGAAACCTTTTAGTTAACCTCACCTAAACAAAAATATATTCTGACTCATTTCCAGGGGCTCGTGTAATGTGAAAAGTGGAAGACGCATGCTAAGGAATCTGACCTATAGCTCTTGCACATCTTAAGATCACCCAGTGGATACGCTTGATCTCTTCACCCCTGAGTTAGCACCAAAATGACCCCTGGACAAGAACCTCTGGAGTGACAGGTTCCTGTTTTCTTCTGGATGACAGAGGATTAGGATCTGAGGACAGCTACCTGTTAGTGCCACACAAACTGTGCTAACAGCCTTAATTTGTGGTAAACGAGGGGCAAGCCACGAGGACAAACAGTGACCATCTAACGGTGCAAGTTCCGAACCTGGAAGCCATTCAAAAACCATCTTCTCTGTCACACCCATTACTCAGCTCTTCCATTCTTACCTACCTAATTATCTCTCAAATCTATTTATTTCCCATTTGCCACTGCTGCCGTGACGCTCATCGAAGGCCATTACTCTTTCAGTGAACTGAAGCCTGATGTTTGACACCACCACCACTCTCTTCCCATTAACTCACTCTCTCTGCATCCGATGATGGGCGTCCTTAGCTGCAGAGGGTGGGACACATGGAAAGTCATGTGAAGATGGACTGCGGTGTTGTAGCTGCAAGGCAAGTTTCGCCAAGGACTGCCAGTGAGTGCCGGCAGCGAGGAGAGACACATGGGCCTGATTTCCCATCGGAGCCTCCAGAGGAGGCCCTGCTGACACCTTGATTTCATACTCGTAGCCTCCACACTGTGAGGGAATAAATCTCTGTTGTTTTTAGCCCCCCAGTTGGTAGTAAGTTGTCCCAGCAGCCCTGGGAAACTAACACAGCCACTCGCTAGCACTTTTTATTCTAGAAATACCTTTGAATTTTACTTCCCTACAGACATTACTCATGTTGACTCCACACTCAGAAGGGGCCTTTCCCGCTGTTCTTCCTCTGGCTCACTCAGATCTACAAAGAATCAGCTCAGTGTCACTTTCTCTAGGAAGCCTTGTCCTGTACCATCCTGCCAGGAGAGGTTGGGACTCCACACCTGTGCCCAGATGGTAGCCTGGATGCATGTCGACACTGTATTAAAAGACTCCCCCACACAAGGTCCTGTATCTGCTGAAGAAGGGTACCTTCAACACTTAATACCCCCAGCACTTATAGGTGCTTACAAGCTGTCTCATGAAGTGACATGGTGAGCTTGTTTGCAGAGGAAATTTTATTTTGTTTTCTATTTTCTATAGACTTGTCTATGCCACTTACCAGCTGTGTGACCAGAGTCAAGTCACTTAATCTCTCTATTTCTGGTTGCTTATCTCAGGGTTACCTTGTACAAAATTAAATGTGTGGGAGAATTAAATGTGTTACTGAATGCAAGTATCTAGAACTTAGGAAAGTGTCTGGTAAGTGACAGCTGCTATTCTTACCTTGCCCCAGAATAACAGTGCTCTTGGGCTCTGCACCCAGCAATGGCTCCAATGTTTAAAAATAAGATATAGTTTCAAGATACGTGGAAGAAGCCTAGGAACAAGACTCAGGGATGCAAGGAGAGTCTTAGTCTCGGGCCTGACCATTTTGGACAAAGCATGGGGTTTCTTTGGGCCTTAGTCATCTTTGTAATAAGATGCGGGAGCGGGATTGGAGTACATTGAGTCCTCCCAACCCGAAATCAGAATGTTTAGGTACCTGTGGGAGTAATATTGTAGGTTCTCAAGCTATGCTGAATACTTCAGATCCAATGGAAATCAGACAAATATACTGCTCACAAAAATTAAGGGATATTTCAAAATGAAAATGAAGCTATAAAATATACCATAATTTTTGTGAAAAGGGTATTTAGGTCCGAGAAACTTGATTCTAAACCAACCAATTGTCAAGTTCCTCCACTGAGAAGAAATTTTAACTCCATTTAAAGACATTATTTACTTAATACTGACTGGAGATTTGGATTGGCAATTAGATATCTTTATAGAACAAAAATAAAAGTAAAATTAAATCACCTCTTTACTTAAAAGTACTATTTCCTGAACCGACAATTTTTTTCAAAGCATGTGACCCATGGATGAAAAGACACTAAAAAGAGCCATTGGTGAAAAACAGATTTTCAATGCACTAAGGATTTCTAATGGCCTTTTCTTTTTGGCTCAAACACTCAGGGGATTCCTGAAAGTTTCTCAAAGGCAATCAACTACAACAATTTATTTCACACATAATTTTACATGGTGGCATCAAGGGGGAAATGTCTTGCTCCAAAATTTATGGGAGAAAAAACATAGAAGGTCAAAGGAGGATTCTAAAAAGTCAAAGCATGCGAAGGGGGAATTTTAAAAGTTAGAAATGCCAGGACAGATGATCAAAATAAAGTTAAGTTTTTAAACAACGAAAGGCCAAATGACCTGGAGTAGAAGTAGCAACAGGACTTGGTAATAACAATAGACACTTCTGTCCACCTGTAGGTAAATTTGGAGTTACTGTGTATTCCAGATGCTCAGAACGGGGAAGGGAAGAATGGCTGTCATTACTCATCAGCCCCCTCCATTCTAGCAATCACTGAAGGCCCACAGTTCATTTGTAGTCAGCGTGTGGAAAGTCAGCAGCAAGTTTTCTCTCATGTTAGCAGCCACTCATATTGTTATTCAGGGTATTCAGGGCAGCCGTGAAACTGCTCTCAATCAGGTAACACGAGGATACAAACTTGTCGCAGCCCCTGGAAGCAGGGCAGGTGGGAACATGGGCAGGAACAGACAAGCAAATAGAAGAGATGTTGCATCCTTCCCAGAACACAGGGTCCTGGTGGAAAAAGAATCAATAATAATAATGCATGAGAAAGCACTTTGAAAACAAAGTGCTAAATAAAGAAATGACCTCAGTTAGGCTTTCTGACAAATGTGTACATTAGTTGTTGTTGTTATACCATTCTACAACCCTGTGAAGATAAAGACCAACGAAATGAGCACCAGAAATGTTATTTACTCAATGCTTGTTTTATCAAGGAATCAGTTACCATCACTTGTGTTTGGAGGAGACGCAAAAGCAAGCAAGAAAGTGGGTGATAAGGAGGCTTCAGATGCGCTGTGAGTGGAGGCTTGTGATGGAGTTAAGCTATAGGTGGGTTAACTGGAAAAGGACATCTTATATGATTGGTTAGGATGCATATGTGGCTTTCTCTGTAGGGACAGAAATGAGGGAAGCTAAAAAGTAGTAATCAAGTCCTGTCCATTTTGGGCTTATTGTGACATGGGTTGGTGTTTGGTTTCCTAAGTGATTACTAAAGACAGTGGTCAGACTTTCCATAAGTCTGATTTAGGCAGACTTCCCGGGCTGGTTCCTATACGTTAATGGCTTGGTTTTCTGGACAAAGTTCTATTTTTATATGTAGTCTGGCCATTGTCATTTGTATATTCAGTCTCTTGTCGCGGTCCAGCCACGACGAGTCTGTTACGGGGCCTTCGAATGGGAAAAGGTATGGAATTAAATAAATGATAGACAGAGACTTAAAGATATACACATACAGATGGGTTCGGGGGGATGGCACGGAGAACAGTCTCTACTGTTCCTGAGCCGTAACAGGGCTGCTCCCAAAGATGCACCTGCCTTTATTCAGGGAAAAAGGTGGTCCATTAGCAATTCAATTGTTTCCAAAACCACTCAAAGACAACCCCCACCATACCATTCAAATCTAACTTTACACCAATAAGAAACTAGCTTCCAGACTCTTCCGGAGAACATGGGTGGAACAAGCGAGAATCAGGTATAGCTCTTTCCTAACTAGGCAGGTGAGGTGGGGGGTTAGGCCCAGCACCTCTATCCCCAAGATATCCGGATCGTAAAAACACCCTGTTTATATTTCGGTCCCCAACAGTCTCTCAACCCTTAGGTATGAGTCTGTACAAAATAAAGTTGGTCCAAATAGTTACCAACACTAATGCTCAGAGCCCTGGAGGAGGCCTGGAGTGGCATCTGCACTTCAGCCAAAATATCAAAATGCCTGGTGGAAATGATACATTCACCTGTGAAATGTACACACAGCCTAATAAAACTATCAACTGTCTCTTTCAAAAATAAGATCATTATGTTGTTTTTCCTGTTTACTGATTGGCTTTAACACTATGATTAATAAGTTATAGAAAAATGATTTAATAAATAATCAATAGTAGATCAAAGTTTTCAAAACCCAGATACATCAAAGGAAAAAAAAAATCTCAAATCCTTGCAAATACCTTTTGCTCTAAAATCCAAAGATTTTCCACCCCATAAAACGACCTCAGGGTTACTGGCCAGAGCCCAAATGAGGGGAATCCTGGGTCTGACCAGAGTGGAGAGACCATGTCTTGGAGGAACACCAGCTTGAATCCCAGCTTCCCTTTCCACAAGCCTGATGAAGCCTCCCCAGGAGCTCAGACGTAAGTGTAACATTCATGATTAGAACTGGAGCAGGTAGAAAGTGACCTGTGTTCAAGAACTAATTATCAAGTAACCCTGAATCCAATACTTCTAACCATTAGGATAAGTCACTGAATGGCTATTGAATAAAGCAGTATTGGCGCTGTTGCTGGGCAATTTCAAAGGGGAAAAAAATTAATTCTGTCTCTTTTAATAAACACCTGGTGGAAGCATGACTCCAATATAGCTAAAGGACTTGGAGATCACATAAAGCTGGTATAGGCCAACTCTCCTGTGGTTTCAAAGCTCTTTTGATAGAATGTACCTGTCTTCTTTTCTCATTCCCACCACTTCCATCTGGTACAATTCATTCAAACTGAAAGACTCTAACTCAAAGTGCGTAATACCTTCCCTGGTCGAATTGCCCGGGTATAACTCACTTGCCCTTTGTTTCTATGGGACTTTGTGAAGAATGTTAATAAATACCTCCACTTGTGCCATCATAGCTAGTTCTTTAATACAATGTTAATCTCCCTCACTATATTCTGAGTTTCTTTTAGACAAGTCTGTGTCTTACTTATACTTGTTTTATTCAATGCCTAACATGGAACAATACACCTCATTACCTATTCTTTCATTCCGTAGTCACAAAAGCCCAGTGAGAAAAGTATGATTATTATAGTTGTTTCGAGGAAACTGAGGTTCACAAAGATTAATTATTTGTCCAAGGTCATAAGCCTGAGCACTGATAGAACTCAGTGTCCAACTTCTTAACACTTGCAAAGCTTTCTTGGTGTCCTTTGCCTCCAGTAGCTCTAAATGCCATTTTCACAAGGCAGTAAAGAGAACTCCACTGTGTTCCAGATCAGTCTGTTCATTTTGTAATGTTAGCAGTCATGCTTGGAATTCACTAACAACACCAGCCCTGACACTCACTACACTCAATCATATGCCATTCTTTTGCGCTCTCTCTTCTTTTCTGTGAAGAATATACAGGTCCAGCTTTTGTCAAGTTTCTTCAATGATTATGCATTACTATTTAATACATAAAAGAGACCAACCTCTATATGGTAACAAAGGAAAACAGAATCACAAGCATAAGTGATCATGTAGGAGATGAATTCTATGTCTGCAGACTCCTCAGAACTCAAAGAGTAAGGATTGCTGTGTTTATTCATCAGTGTATCATAGCTAAGAATATGCCACTTATTGTTGGTAGGATTGCAAATTGATATAGACACTGTGGAAAACAGTATGAAGATGCTTCAAGAAACTAAAAATAGAACTACCATATGATCCAGCAATTCTATTTTCATTAATCCAATGAAAATGAAAACACTAATTTGAACAGATATATGCACCCCTATAGTCATTGCAGCATTACTAGTAATAGCCAAAATATGAAATAGGTGTCCATCAATAGATGAATGGATAAAGAAGACATGACCCCTATGTTTATTGGAGCATTGTTTACAATAGCCAAGATCTGGAAATGGCCCAAGTGTCCATCAGTGGATGAGTGGATTAAAAAGTTGTGGTACATATAAGTAATGGAATTCTACGCAGCCATGAAAAAGAAGAAAATCTTACCTTTTGTGACAACATGGATGGACCTGGAAACTATTATGATAGGTGAAATAAGCCAGGCAGAGAAAGAAAAGTATCATATGACCTCACTCATTTGAGACATCCAATGAACAATGTGAACTGAGGAACAGAATAGAGGCAGAGGTGGGATCAAAGGGACCAGAGGGAAAGTGGACAGAGAGAAAGGGGATGAGAAGATGGGATCAGAGAAGGGAAAGAGTTTGGTGAAATTATATTATAAATACATAACACGGAGTTATAGAGAGCAGGAAAGCAAATCCTGGAGGGAAGGGGGGAGGGCATAGGAGGAAGGGGGGCAAGGGGGATGTTGAGGGGAACACAGGGGTGGGGGGGATGTATTCAATGGTACACTTGAATTTATGTAAACACAATAAATTAAAATCAATAAAAAAAATTTTTTTTTAAAAGACATGGTACAGGCCCTGACCAGCTGTCTCAGCGTTGATCCAACGTGTGGAAGTCTCATATTTGAGTCCAGTCAAGGCACACATAAGAGGCAATCATCTGCTTCTCTCCTCCTCCCCTCCTCCCCTTTCTCTCTCTCTCTCTCTCTTTCTCTCTCTCTCTCTCTCTCTTTCTCCTCTCCACTCCCGCAACCATGGCTCGATTGTTGCGAGCACATTGGCCCAGGCATTGAGGTTGGCTCTGTGGAACCTCCATCTCAGATGCTAAAAATAACTCGGTTGTGAACATAGGCCCAGACAGGGGTTGTTGGGTGGATCCCGGTCGGGGCATATGCAGGAGTCTGTCTCTCTATCCCCCCTTACTCTCACTTAAAAAAAAGAAAAAGAAAAAGAAGATGTGGTACATATATATAACAGAATATTACTCAGCATAAGAATGATAAAATCCTGCCATTTAAGACAATATGGATGGACCTAGAGGATATTAGGTTAAGTGAAATAAGTCACACAGAGAAAGACAAATACCCCATGATTTCACTTATATGTAAAGTTTTTCTTTAAAAATCAAAACAAATAAAACAAAACAAAAACAGACATATAGAAACAAAGAACAAACTAATGGTTGCCAGAGGGAAGAGAGTAAAGGGATAAGTATAAAAGTAAAGAGAGTAAAGGGATAGGTATAAAAGGTAAAGGGAACATAGTCAGCAATAGTGTGGTAACTTTGCATAGGGACAGAGTGTTATTAGACTTAGTGTGGTGTTCACATATCATAAGGCATATTAATGTTGAATCACTATGTTGTACACCTGAAACTCACATATGTCAACTATATTTCAATTTTTTAAAAGCAGCTCAAATAGCCTGACCTGTGGTGGCGCGGTGGATAAAGCGTCGACCTGGAAATGCTGAGGTCGCCGGTTCGAAACCCTGGGCTTGCCTGATCAAGGCACATATGGGAGTTGATGCTTCCAGCTCCTCCCCCCTGTCTCTCTCTTCTCTCTCTCTCTCTCTCTCTGTCTCTCTCTCTCCCTCTCTCTCTCCTCTCTAAAATGAATAAATAAAATAAAATAAAAATTTTAAATAAATAAATAAAAGCAGCTCAAATAACAAAAATAATATTTTACTTATTAGGAAAAGTAAGTAAGCCCTACAAGAAACATTCCTTTCTTCAGTGTTTGCCTTGATCCGGCTGAAGCAAGCCCTTTGCTATAACTTGACACCCTCAAAGCAACTTTCTAATTATCATTTGTCTTCCCAGGTAAATGTTCCCTCAGGAAGGGAGGGTGCTGATCAAAATCCCTGAGAATCTTTATTTGCAAGATATGTACAGTTTCATTATACATGAAAAAACTGGCATTCTGTTTTACATGCCAAAGGAAAATTAAAACATGTAAAAAGCAAAATATCTGCTATTTCTGACAGGTCATGCCTTTACTGATCTTTGTCTTCTAATGACTCCTATGTCCCCTTACCCAGCCTCTCTGTCACACCACCTCTGTGTGATCCCAGCACGGTATCATCCAAAAGTCCTCTGATGCCCTACCAGCAAGTTCTGACAGGAAAAAGAAAAAGATAGATCTGCAAAGTTCTTAGCATACACAACAAATGGTCTAAGCATATGGCGCCAGATACTCACGTTTTCCGACCGGAGCCTCTTGGCAGGACACCCACCATCCCTGGGGTGAAGCATGTAATACAGTCGAACTTTGCTTGCATGTTTTCGACTCTGGGAAGAAAAAGCAGAAGCAGATACTGTAAAAGAAAAGGCATTTTAAATCCCCAGGAGTACAGCCAGTGACTGCAAATGCCAACAATTATTTTTGTTAAAAAACATTTGCACGTGATCCTGCGAGTTATGTGGGCTCAGATAGGTTAAGTGACCTGCCCAACGTCATAAAGCCAAAATAATTTCAGGATTAGAAAACACACTTAATGAAGAAGTAAGAGCATTGGGATCTTTTAGCTGGGAGTGAATAACATAGTTAATTGTCCTCAAAAGTAAGAACAGGTTGGCAGAAGGAATAATACAAGGGTCAGTTGGTGACGAAAAGCCGTGTTCCCCACTTTCTCTCTCACCCCTGCTGCCCTGCCCTAAGGAAACAGGAGCAATGCCATTTGGGAGTCAGGCACACGTGGCATCTCCAACAAAAGTCTTTGCCTCCAGTTCTCATACCTGAGCCTCGGTAATAAGCTATCAAAACAAATCTCCAATGTCAGCTATCGTGAGCAAACAAAAAGTACTGTTTGTACACTGGAGGATGGGTCAGAGCCCAAGTTCCATGCATATAAGCACACCCAGTGAACAAAAAAAGCCTCACCTCCCTCAGGCTTAGAGGGACTATCAATTTCTGCCTACACTGACTAGGTCCTGTCTAGGAATGGTTCTGTCTTTCCTCTACTCCTTTGCTCAACCGAGGCTTCACCCAAACTCCCCTCACCTTTAAATACTGCAGTTCTGGCTTCCAAGTTGCTACCTGCCTGAGGCGGGAGGGTGGAATGAGAAGAGTTGAAATGAAACACAGACCAGACAGACTGCATACCCAGTGGTGGTCCCATAAGATTATAATAGAGCTGAGAAGTCCCTGTTGCCTAGAGACATCGCAGCAGTGACAATGTGGTAACAACGCATTAGTCACGTGTTTGTGGTGATGTTGGTGTAAACCAGTGGTAGTCAGCCTGGTCCCTACCGCCCACTAGTGGGCGTTCCAGCTTTCATGGTGGGTGGTAGCAGAGCAACCAAAGTATAAATAAAAAGATAGATTTAACTATAGTAAGTTGTTTCATAAAGATTTATTCTACCAAACTTAGCAAAAATCCAACATAAAGTACTTGGTAAGTAATTATTATTATATGCTTTAACTTGCTGTAACTCTGCTTTATAAATTTTATAAAGTAAAGTTACTTCCCTACTTTATAAATCACCATTACTGTGGAACCGGTGGGCAGTTAGAAAATTTTACTAACAGAGATACAAAAGTGGGTGGTAGGTATAAAAAGGTTGACCACCCCTGGTGTAAACACACCTACTACACTGCCTGTCCTGTAAGAGTATAACAACACAATTATGCAGAGTACGTAGTACTGGATAATGGTAATAAACGACTATGTTACTTGTTTATATATAATTTCCTATACTAGACTTTTTATTGTTATGTTAGTGTACTCTGTCTACATTTAAAGTTTGCAGCCTGACCTGTGGTGGCGCAGTGGATAAAGCGTTGACCTGGAATGCTGAGTTTGCCGGCTCAAAACCCTGGGCTTGCCCGGTCAAGGCACATATGGGAGTTGAAGCTTCCTGCTCCTTCCCCCTTCTCTCTCTCTCTCTCTCTCCTCTAAAATGAATAAATAAAAAAATAATAATTTAAAAAGTTTGCAGTAAAAGAGTATGCTGTTTTCCGCTCGCAGCAACTTATGCATCTCGTATTTAACTAGTCTTTTGATTGCATCATTTTCTCTTGTGCTTGATTTAATCTCATGGAGTTTTGTCCAGTAACATGCTGTGCAGGCTTGTAGCCTACGACCAATAGGCTATATCATATAACATAGGTGTGTAGTAGGTTTTACCATCTGAGGTTGTGTAAGTACACTCTGTGATGGTTGCACAATGGAATTGTCTAATTTCACATTTCTCAGAATGTAGCCCCGTTTTTAAGCTCCACATTACTGTTCTCAGAGTTCAAAACCCTACATCTTGCTCTACCATTTTCTAACTGTGTGATATTGAACAAGTCATTTACTTTCATTTGTATATAGCCACAACGAATCTCATTGTCTCCATGTTCAAAAATGAATGTAATAATATTATTAAGGTTACCATGAGAATCAAATAAGCTAATGCATATGAAAAATTGCAATCCATAATGCTAAATAAAATAAACATTTCTTGGCACTGACTGCATCAATCCCTATGTTTGGTGCTACCACGGTCTCTTTAATGTGAATTTGCCTTGAATCCCTTTGTACCTAATGCCCATCCTTTCTCCTTTTCTCTTACTCAGAGATTACTTCTCCTTTCCCAGGCCTTGGTTGCACATTGCTTGGGTTCTAGCCAATCTCCCGGATGATGGTTTGTCTTCATTGATTAGCCACACAGCAAATTGCATCTTGTTTACAGGATGTATTGTAAATCTTTTCTGTCTGGTTTTCCTCATTTATCACTTTTTAAATTCCTATATTGTGCCTAGAGCAAGAATACTGTGCTTCTAAACAGTCCCTGAATACTTTCAAGGCCTTTAAATGGGTTTAAAAGTGCTATTGGAACATGAGAAATATTACAGACCTGTAAAAGCACTGGAGTGTGATTTTGTAATACATTCGTATCCATTTCCAGGACGCACAGTAATATCAAATGAGTGTTTATCTGGAATCTTGTTTGCCTGGAAGATTAGGAGGCCTAAGAAATAGAGACCTATGTGCACCTGTGTCATACGATTTCAACACCATCATTCAGCTTCCACATCATTTTGAGAATGATTCAGGGCAAATTAATATAGCATTTGTTCTTTTTGCAGATAAATAGGTTGACTACTAAAATGTGTACCCATTTTCTATAGTTCTGTGTGCTTTTTGTAGGTAGAGAAGAGGCGAAGTATTAAGAATATACTGCTATAATCAAAATAATAAAAATGAGCATTTCAAAAACCTGCAAGCGGCTGAATGTGGCCCCAGAGAAAAGCGCAGCAGACAGGTAATTGGTGAAAAGACAAAGTGGTGACAGTGTGAACTCAAATATGGCTGAAGCAGGTTTCCAATTTTTCATTTGTTACCATAGAAAAACTTCTTTTCACAGTTCCTACATCAGCAATCTACTCAAAACCCTGGGTTCCCAGAGAACAAAATCATGGCGAGATTGGAAATCTCGTAACATGGCCTGTTTTGCGGTGGTTGTCTTTTTTTTCTTTTTTTTCCCATCTTTCCTAAAATATTACTTTTCTTTCATAAAGACGTGCCAGCAAAGGCAGAGTTCACTGAGTTATTTAATTGTAGTGTGATAAAACTAGTAAGAACGTGCTAGCTGGAAAGAAGTAGAAATAAATGATACAGTCTGCTGGGAAGCCATGCTGTGAGGAGAGATGTTAAGGTTTAAGGTGTATTACCAAATTTTGTTCATTAGAGGCTGGCTTTTCTCCTTCAGACCCCCAAGTTCTAGGTTTGATGGAAGGAGGACTAGACCCCCTACAGAGACCGCCTTTGCCTTCATGTGTGAGTGAGGAGAAGCAGAGCCTGGCCAACGCCCTCTGCTTTTGGAATGAGTGTGGAGGGGCATGCCTTCTGTCTGGTCACCTCTTTCCCCTCCTGCTACTTTTCCAGGCTACCTGGGCTGACTGCAATGCCTTTCCTCCAAGGAGCCAATCCTTACTTGGGGCTGGAAGTAAAAACTCCAAAGACAATGAAAGGCGTCTAGAGTCACCCTCCCAGTTAGTCTGATTCACACCCGAAGCCACTTCCTAGAGCTGTTGGTTAACACAGGGAAAGAGGTTCCAGCAGAATGTGCCGGGGTGCTCAACACCTTACCCAGCCTCAGTACTGGAGTGTCTTCCACACCTTTCAACCACAGGGTGTGGCTCTGCTACTCAGCCCTCCCTTTTCTTCCTGGCACACTCACCTCTTTCTCACGACAGGTCACTGAGTCACCTGCAGTGTCTTCCTTCAGCTGGCTCCTCTCGATCCGTTAACTCCCTGAATTACTTTACATTTGGATTTAATCTCACTTACTTCAATTTATTCTAAAAATAAAACCTTCCCCACAGAAAGTTAAAATTAAATTTGAGCAAAGATGTTCATTGCAGTGTTATATAAAAAGAAACAAACAAGCAAAAACCAAAAACCTGGGAAACAGCTGCATAGTCAACAGCCACGGACTGTCTTAATGTTCAGTTGGAAACTGTAAAAAGAAATTCTTTCTACATAATAAATGTTGACTAAAAAAGGTTAAACTCAAAATTGCTCATATGCTGCGATTGCAGTTATATAAAAATTCATTAGTATAGCGCTAACAGGTAGGGGAAGCATGTTTATTAGGGTAGGAGAAACATGGGTAGTTTTCACTTTTTATTTCTATAAATTTACCTTTAATCTGAAAGTCATAATAACTTCACAATGCTTATCAAGCCACTGGGACTCCTCATTAAGTATACTTTTTACTCACAGTAATTGTGAGTAAAATAATTCACTGATCTGGAATGCTTTTGACATGTACTGGTATAACTGATGACATTTCCACCTACCCTTGTAAATGTCTTGTCAGTATTCAAAATGCACATTTTTTTATTGCATTCCTTGGTAATTAGATAAGCATATTTAACCCAAAAGTGATACACGTGACTTCAAGTTATAAAATTTAATTTGGTAGACACAAATATGCCAGGGTAAAAATGGGTACTTTTCACAATGTGGTCACTTTTGCTTTCTGTGTATGAATTGAGACTATGGGCCCGGTGGCAAATGACTACCAAACTGAGAAGGCCCGGAAGAAAGCTGTTTCTAGAACTGGTTTATACCAAACAAATAAACACACACAACAAAAACCCCTTAGGACGGTTTCAAAGATTTATTAAAACCTACAAGGTATACTGCTTCTAAGAATTTAAAAAGACAGACACATTGCCAACTGAAAGGAACTTTTAACAGAAAAATATATCCTACATGTGAAATGTGTATACTACACAGTTTCAGGAAGAAAAAAGAAAATTACTTGAAGAGTAGGCATAAAAAGGAAATTATAATTTCATTCAATTGCACCGATGGCCATTCGCAGCTCTTTCTTGCATTAATATTTGCATTTTAAGCAAAAGTCATTACTTTCATTCAAACCACATCAGCTCTAAGCTTCCCAGATAGGCCAGAAATGACCAACTCTCCCATTTTAATTAAAGCCCTTGCCCCCGATGCCAGGCATCGCACGAGGGCAGACCTATCTGCAGATTAGTTTCTTTTGCTGAAACAATCTCTTGGCACTCAAAGAAACAGTCTGAAGTGGAAATTCAGGCCAGCCTTCTCTGGGAGGGGATGAGGAACAAGACAAATGTCCATTTCAGATGTGTTACTGTGAAAAAAGGGGACAATACACATAGAAATAAATGGCTTTGTACTGCACCTAAATAGCCATCTTCCATTAGCACATATTACTGTAAAAAAATTTTTCACAGCTCCAATTTGCTTCCAACGAGGCTCCTGATTTTTGGTCTCATAAAATGTGGAGATAAAGTGACTGTATATTTGCATAATGTTCCAAACAACCTTCAAATTTTTTTCACATTTATCATCTCATTTTATCCTCAAATCACAGTTGTGAGGCTGGCAGGAGAGGTGTTATTTCAAATAAGCTATAAGATCCATTCCTGATTTCCCAGTTAAGCTTCACCATCTTATTTCCTTCTAGGTATCTAATTATACCTCTTCTAGAAACCAGCTAAAATAAGCCCAGAACTACAAGAAAAGGGGAAAACCTGGAACAGACTGATAATTACGGAAGAGTGATTCTCACATGCCACTACGTTTGAGGTACTTCCGCTCATTCTAGGGTGAGGACCACCCACACCAAGGATCTGACCTCCCAGGCTGCCCGAGGTGATTGGCCAATGAGAGGCAGCGTTTCCATCCCTCCGGAAGAAGGAGAAGATGCCCTGGAAGAAAACAAGTTAACACTCCAAGGTTGAGGGGTGCCAGGTGAAAATCTGTTGCATAGCTTCGCTAGAAAGTCAAGGCTAAATGCAGATAAATGAAAGAGAAAACCACCAGTGTTGGAGAGCTCTCTGATGGGTGGGGTTCTTTTCCAGAGTGACGCACCTCTCCTTAGTCCTGCAGAAGGAGGTCGCTACAGAAACCTCAAGTGGCAGAAGGACCAAGGCAAAGCCTAGAGAGAGAAAACTGGTCCCAAGAGGAAGGCTTTAACACAGAAGGAAGAAATAAAACTCTTCTGCCTGAACGGCCCTGAGTTCCAGATCCCCTATCCAAGCTGCCGGGCCACCAAAATGGTTCATAATCCAGTCCCACAGATAAAATTCTGTCGAAAGATATCAGCAGATTTTTTGAGAAATGCCAAGGCCGATCCACACACACTGGGGACACGTGGCAGGCCTTACCAGCCTTCTATCCTGTCAGGTATAAGGGCATCTATGGGGAAATCTTGTTATACAAAACAGACTTGGGAAAAACTCTCCAGGAGGAATCATCGGGGGGTTTTTCATTGCACAAAATATTTACTGTAATAAACAGAAGTTTCAAATGGTGCATGCTTCATGTCATTTCATCTCAGAAAACATAAAGTGAGCATAAAAGCTAAAAGATGAGTTAAGACAACTGACTAAAGTGAAGATGCACTGTCTGAGTTTATGAGGTAAGGACACTGACACCATAGCTTAATTCTGACTGACTGCCACATAAGCTCCAGAACAGAACCAACAGTGCATGCAGTTCAGTGTGAGAGCTGAGACAGAGACGCTTCCTACAACGTAGAGGAATACGATTTAAAAAAGGAGGGGAGGAAATAATTCTGGAGAGCATGCAGACAAAAGACCAGAATAGATATAGAGTGGCTCTAGTGGCGGGAAAATTAGACACAGAGACTCCCAAAATAGACCCAATACTTTACAACCAAAAAGAAAGTGGGAAAATATCTCTAACTTCATAATGTAAAAGTTTTCTAAACAACAGAGCAAAAAATAATAATAATAATAAAAGCAGAACTGATAGATATAATTACAAAAAATATATAGGTTTTTAATCTGAAATACATATACAGGGTGGGCCAAAAGTAGATTTGTAGTTGTTTCTATGTAAAACAACACAGTAATTAGTAAATAATAATACAAGAATAAATTCTGTTTTGTCTACTCACAACTATAAACCTACTTTTGCCCACCCTACATATAAAAGGCAAATCATAAAGCAGGAAAAATATTTGCAATATGTAAAAAAAAAAAACGGTTTAATATCTTTAAGATAGATTGCTCTAACAAATTTATAAGAAAAAATATTAAAATAGGCAAAGGATGTAAAAAGAAATTGTAGAAATGCAAACAGCTAAAGATACATAAAAAAGAAGTTTATCCAAATTCTACCTTATAATTTTTAAAGTGAAAAATATATTTTTTCACTTGTTAAAATGGCAAAGATTTTCAAAATATACATATCTCATTTGGTGAAGATAGAGTAAAACCAAGACTCTTATATGTAGCTAATAGGCATATAAACTGATAAAAGCTTCCTAAATGGAAATTTTGCAATATGTATTCAACAGGCAAAAACTTGTTTGAGCCAACAATCCTACTTCTATGAATTTATATTAAGAAAGCAATCAGAGCCATATATTGCCATATATTTATATTAGTAAAAACGAGAAAATAAGTTAATGTTCCAAGTGAGAGATAAATATTATGATATATCTATATGATAGATTACCAAGTTGCGATTAACAAGCATAATAACATTCAATGACACGAAAAGTATCTATAAAATAACACTAAGAAAAAAATCTTTTTTTCAAACCAGACTATAAATGATGCAGATTTTCTAAACAAAGTTATGTGTGTGTATATACACATGTGTGCCCAGATGTAGCAACAGTCTAGGAAAAAAAATACACCAAAATTTTAACATTATTTTTATCATGGATCACAAATAGTTTTAATTTTTCTTATGTGTGCTTTCTTTGGATTTTCCAATTCCTTAAGAGATCTAATTATTCCAGTAATTAGAGGAAAAAAGTCAAAATTTTAAAGATTCATTTCAACATTGACGATTTGCCACTCAAACTGTCCTTCCTGAAGATGAGGAAAACAGATTTCAGAAAGACCAAAGTACCTGCTCAAGAACCCACAACTTATAAATTCTCAGAGAACAGGAATTATATCTGTTTGTTCACTGTTGTGTCCCCATTATTTATCACCATGCCCGATACATAGTTTGTGTTCGATAAAGGTTTGTTGGTTGAGTAACTGAACGCATGAAAGAGGAAATCCCAAAATAAAAGCCCAAGACCCTTGATTAACTAAACCAATTGTGTAAAAACATTGTGTACATAATTATTATAGATTTCCTTCCATTCTAAAAATAAAATCAAACCCAACACCCATCTATTTCCACCTCTCGATCTTTCTGCTGCAGTAGAAGTCAGAGGGAAGCAGGGAGCCTGCAGACTGGAGACAGTGCTAAGAAACAACTGCAGGCATTCTGCAGAGTGTGCACACTGGAGGGGAAACCCGCAGCAGGTGAACTGATGAAGACTGAGCTTGAAGCATACACTCTGAAGAAACGGAGAAACTGCAGTCAGTGGTACAAAGGTCAGGATTTAGAGTGAACGCTATTGCTGCAGACTCCATGGCACAAGCAGATCCAGCTTGTTAAGGAAGAGGTTTGGAACCCGCCACAGTCAGTTCCCCAGCGGCTGCTTCTAAGACCCTGACTCCCCAAATGCTAGTTTGGTAAAGCCTCTCTTAACCTGTGGTCAGACATGTGGGCTGTTGGGCTAGGGTATTATGTCTTTTACTTTTTAATTATAGGATCCGGGGTATTTGTGCTCTTGTAGACTAAAAGTGTCTCCCCAAATTCATATGTTAAAGCCCTAACCCTAAATTTAACTGAATTTTGGGATAGGGTCTTTACAAACGTAATTAAGTTGAATGGAGTCAGAAAGTGTGTGGCCCTAATCCGACAGGACTGGTGTCCTTTTGAGACAAGGATGAGACACCAGCCATCTCTTCCTCTTTCCACACGCACAGAGTAAAGGCCATGTGAGGACACAGTGAGAAGGTGGTCATTCTGGAAGCCAGGAAGAGAGGCTGCACCAGAAACCAACCCTGCTGGCACCTTGATCTTAGATATCTACTCTCCAAAACTGTGAGAAACAAGTATCTGTTGTTTATGACACCATTCTATGGTATTTTGTGTGACAGCCCAAGCCAAGATATGTGTATCACTGTCCCAGTAGAACCCGAGCTCTATGTCGATCAGGCATCCTCAATTTGACTTCCCCGTGCAGTGGGACACTCCAGCTTAACTGTAGGACTGGCCTCTCCGAGACTACTCTTCAGGTGGCTATGAGGATGCTACTTATTGGTACTGAGACCAATCGCCACCACAGGGAAGACACAACCAACACACAAGTTAGTTGCAAGAATCACACAGGCAGTTTATTACTCACAAATCTTACGGTGTGCCTGGGTACAGCTTAAGGGAGTCCTGTCGGTGTGCTCTCTCGGCTGTCCTTGGTCAGAACAGCATGGAGTTAGCCCATGTTCAACGTTGGATCTGGACACTGACTGCAGCTGGAGTCCCCTTGGCTTTAGTACCCTTTTCTGGCATATGCCTTCTAACAGGTGTTAAGCAATAGAATTATCACATCAAGCCACTTTTTGGAAGTTCTTAGCAGGTTGCTCTTTTTTATGTTAATCTACAGAATTGTCACATCAAGCCACTTTTAGAGAGTTCCTACCAGGGAGCTCTTTTTATTTATATAATTTCACATACACACTAGCTGGGCCCTGAGCAAAAGGCATATTCTTGCTTATCATCTCTGTACAGACTAGATTAGTTCCCACCAGAGGGCATAGCATTATTCACTTGCCTTAATGGCTTTTAATATTATATCCTAACTTATTTCTATATATCTTCCATATTTTTCTATATTTCTATATATTTAATTACTATAACATTATATTTCTGTAACATTCCACCCCTTGATCCTGGAAAGCTATATGCTTGCAAGAGTCATTACAAAACTATCTTCCATGCTGGTTTACAACTCAGTGTTGAAAATATAGATCCTGTAGTCTGTATAAAATCACATGGTTTACCATGTCTTTTTGCATCATGGTCTAGAATGATGCTCATGCTATTAGGTATTAGTTTTAATTCCTTTATAATATTCTGTTCTTGTTCAGCTTTTGAGGTAAGTTTTTAATCTCGTTATGGAGTACTTCAAGTTTTTTGAGGGTTTCTTCATAATCTTTTCCCCTGTTCATATGTCCTTCTTGACCTTCGCTGAACATGGCTGCTGGTAAATATTTCAATGTGCCTGAATTGCATATGCTGAGTATATGGTTTTTCCATTGACTGTCACATTCATAGTGTCAGTGATTAGTTTTCAGGTGTCCACTGAGTCGTCTGTGATGTTATACGTTGTCAAATTCTCTGAGTTTGCAGTTTGATCCCAATAGGTCAGGTTGGTGTTGTAGTGTACAAAGGCGAAGTTTCCTAAACAATAAAATGCTTCCCTTGGGGTGGTTTCTACCACGAGGAGGTCAAAAGGTTTATGTCTAGTTGCTGTGTGGTTATGTATGTGTTTTCTGTCTATGTTATTAACTGTTCTGGTTTCAAAAAGTAAGGTTTTGCATATATCAAAATGCCTATGGTATTACATGTTTATCACTTACTATTTTATGTGGTAAAGGTATCGTATGGAATCCTAACTGTGTTTTGCCTCCTGCTATAGTTTTTATCGTGAACTCACATTGTGACATTATGCACCCTATTGGTTCTGAGGTTTCTAATAATGCTAAATTTTGTGTCCAGAGGGGTGAGTATCCATCGCCCCTCATCATTATGTCTCTAATATCTCTTAATGCAAAGATTAGTTGGTCTTGGGTTCTTTGGCAGTCTGTTAGCAAAGTTAAGTTTCATGGGAAATTCCTTAGACTTTATATATCAGCGTCTACGTCAGGGGTCCCCAAACTACGGCCCATGGGCGGCATGCGGCCCCCTGAGGCCATTTATCCGGTCCCTGCTGCACTTCTGGAAGGGGCACCTCTTTCATTGGTGGTCAGTGAGAGCAGCACAGTTCCCATTGAAATACTGGTCAGTTTCTTGATTTAAATTTACTTGGTCTTTATTTTAAATATTGTATTTGTTCCCGTTTTGTTTTTTTACTTTAAAATAAGATATATGCAGTGTGCATAGGAATTTGTTCATAGTTTTTTTTATAGTCCGGCCCTCCAACGGTCTGAGGGACAGTGAACTGGCCCCCTGTGTAAAAAGTCTGGGGACCCCTGGTCTAGGTAATCTATTCTTTCTTTGGATGCTTTTTCCAATAATTGTATTTGTGCCTGCATGCGTGTTGCTATATCAATTGCAGTCATGAAATGTTTCAAGAGTAAGTCTAGAGTTTGTTCATATTCTCTCTTATTTGTTAGTTCTAATTCTGCTAGTTTTGTTGTGATCTTGTCAATTTTGATTGTATTGTATCTTACCAAAAATTGGTGTGTCAGTAATAGGAATTGGCCTTTCTAATATGGGTTCCTGTACCAGATCAGTTAATACTTGTGGTATATGTCTGAAAGCCCAGAAGCCTTGATTGTATTCCAAAAATTATTCTGAGGTGATGGCTTCCTGCAATGGTATATACATTTGTGAATGGAGTTTGTTCCCAAAAGCCATTCCTTCAGTGAAGTAAAAATATCTTATCATTTTGTCTGGAGGGTATACAATAAATGAGGCAAAAATTGCCAAAGGTAGGGAAATTTGGGAAATCTGTGAGATAATACTGTATGTATGTAATGTCTTCTTCCTTAACGATATGTGTCATATTAAAATTACTATTTATATTAAATCCTAATGGGATGGGGTAGCCTTGGGTTATTTGTTAGTGGTGAGTAATATGGTTTTTTATTAAAACATGTATTTCTGTTGGATGTCACGTTAATTGTGTTTTCCTCAATTTTCTCTGTTATTCTTATTTCATCTAATTGTATTTCTTTATAATCCTCACCATTCATTTCATAATCTTCATAATCTGTGTTATCATCTGATGCTGGTTGATACCAGAAATACATCAGATGATTCATGAATGGTATGTAATTTCTTGATGCTTTTTGTATGCATGTTAAATTTTCTCTCACTATGTATTGGTCTATGTCATATGATGGTAGAATTGATAGTGTTGCATTTGTAAATGCATTATTAATGGATTCCTTTATAACATCACATGACTCAATTGGTGGTTCCAATAGTTCTAGGTCTACAATTGATGTAGATTTTAATCTTAACTGTTGTTGGAATCATTTTTCTTTTAGGCATGTATCTAGTATAGTATCATATCTACTTCTGAGTGAATATTGGAATTCTCCTAAAAATTGATATTCACAATATGCTTTCCTTAGGTATGTTGGGCATAATATAAATGGGTTTATATAAAAAAATATCTCTGTTATGCTACCTTAATGTGTGTTTTTGCCAAGTATATAATAAAAATATCAATTGTTGCTTGTTACTATATGTGGTGGATGAAAAATTAGGTGTTATTTTTGTGCATATTGTGTAAGGTTTAATTTGTGTGCAGTTAGTACATTAGGAAATTTAAAGGTAGTCATAATAGCAGTAGCAGTAATAGCATTGTTATTATTGTCAGCATTATTAGCATTACACCCTCATATTACATTGACAACCAGGATGAACCACCTCGTGAATATTTTGAATGATTTCATTCTGGTTTGGCCAGTTTCTGGGTTATATCCTATGCACTGTATATAGGTGTTGTACTATTTTGCTTTCTTCTGGCTCTGAAGTGGATTCTCAGTGTTATATGGTGTAATGCCTTCTCTAGGCTTTTGCTTGTAATTGTGATCATCTTCAGAATTTAAAGATGCTAAGGTATCTGGATGAATTCCCTTGGGTGGATTTTCTAAATCTCTGTAATTTGGCTGTCTATGTGGGTTATAAATGGCTGTCTTAGCTAAATCCAGGTAATACAGAAAAGCCTTTTCTGTATTAAAATTCTGATCATTTTTGTACCGGAGGTACTAGGGGGTATGGGTTGGGTCTGGTTGATACCTATAGGTCCTCCACCATTGTGGAGCAATTAAAGATGGACTTATTTGTTTTTCCCTATTTTATGCCCCTATGGGTGTTTTTGGTGGTGAGGGTAAATCCTCTAAATCTGAATTTTCACTTTTTGGAGTTTCCTCCATTATTGATGGCAATTCTGATTCAAAATGTAATTTGGTATTAAATGGTTCCCTAGATTGTAGCCCCCCTTCTTTCATTAATTTAAATTCAAATGTTGTTGGTGATAATGGCTCATCAGAGTCCCAGTATCCCTGCGCAGAAGGTATATTCTCGCCTATCATATCTGTGCACACTTGATTAGTTTCCATCCAGAGGGTGTAACCTTATTCACTTGCCTTAATAGCTTTTAATATTATATCCTAACTTATTTCTATATATATATATATATATATTCTATATTTTCCTATATCTCTATATATTTAATTACTGTAACATATATTTAATTATCACTGTAACAATCACCTAAACTAGATGCTCTCTTGGGTCCTTTCTCCTTATACACAGTAATCAGTCCACTTTTCAAAAGCAAAAAGCATAGCCTCACAGTTTCTAGAACTGGGTCATTTAAAAAAAAATTATAAGAGAGCTTTTGAAATGGGAAACACTTATCTTAAACAAGTATTAGGAACAAATAAATTTTCATCAGAGGAAAATGTATATGGTGGGAATGTGCGGTATTCATGATTGCATCAACGTGTTTGCACTAAATCTATACTTCCGTTGGCCTACACAGTCACTACATCAATGCACGGCAATTTTAAATCAAAGTCTTGAAACTCAAAAAGTTGTATTACCACCAAAGCATAGAAGAACCATTTTTCTATGGTGTGAGGACAGAGAAGAATATGTCCCCTTGATGTCTGAACATTTTAAGCAGAATCACATGAAAAATAAAGAGAGCACAGGAGGCTAAATAATGTTATATACCTCATCTAAGACTAGCTTTTGCTGGTTGGGGGAAAAAACAAACATATTTCCCCAGTAGCCCCTTGTAAAGAAGTTAAACTTATTTGTTTGGAAGAAAGTTTCGTCTGTGGAGAAAACATAATTAAATAGAGTCCCTGCCCTCGTAAAACAGATGACGAGCTGAATAAGGTAAGAAAATCACCCAGACAACCACAATAAGGACAGCAGCAGCAGCAAGGTTCAGATATGGCCTCTTTACTCTGCATATATATTCACATTACAGTCTCTCCTTACCCATTATTTTATACTCCTTGACATGTACCATATAATTATTCTCAAATTGAACTCTATTCTTATAACTGAAATCTCAATATCTTGTTATTTTTATGGTCTTGATCCATCTCCACAATGCACCTTTAAGAGTTCTGCACAGAGCAGCTCCTCTAAGAGCAGAACCCTTGTTGTTCTGTAGTCTGGTTTTGTTTTATAGTCACATTTGCTTGTTTTTGCTTTTATTGCTTTTGCTTTTGGTGTCAAATTCAAAAAATCCTTGCCAATACAGATGTCAAGAAGCTTACCCCCTATGTTTTCTCCTAGGAGATTAATGGTTTCAGGTCCTACATTTAAGTCTTTAATCCATTTTGAGCTGATTTTTTTTTTTTTTTGCGTGTGTGTGGCATAAGATAGGGGTCCAGTTTTCCCAATACATTTATTAAAGAGAAAGTCCTTTTCCCATTGTATATTCTTGGCTCCTTTGTCATAAATCAGTCAACCATATATGGATGGGTTTATGTCGGGACTCTCTATTCTATTCATATTGTTTTGATTACTATGGCTTTGTAACAATATCAGGCAATGTGATGACTCCAACTTTGTTCTTTTTTCTCAAGATTTTTTTTGACTATTCAGGTTCTTTAGTGGTTCCAAACAAAGTTTAGACTTGTTTGTTATATTTCTGTGAAAAAATGCTTTTGGAATTTTGATAAGGATTGCATTGAACTTGCATATTATTTTGGGTAGTAAGGACATTTTAACAATATCAATTCTTACAATCCATGAGCATGGAATATCTTTCCAATTATTTGAGTCATTATCAATTTCTTTTTCAGTATCCTGTACTTTTCCAAGTACAGATCTTTTACCTTCTTCTTCTTCTTTTTTTTTTTTTGTATTTTTTTATTTTTCTGAAGTTGGAAATGGGGAGGCAGTCAGACAGACTCCCGCATGTGCCCAACCGGGATCCACCTGGCATGCCCACCAGGGGGTGTTGCTCTGATGCAACCAGAGCCATTCTAGTGCCTGAGGCAGAGGCCACAGAGCCATCCTCAGCACCCAGGCCAACTTTGCTCCAGTGGAGCCTTGGCTGCGGGAGGGGAAGAGAGAGACAGAGAAGAAGGTGAAGGGGAGGGGTGGAGAAACAGATGGGTGCTTCTCCTGTGTGCCCTGGCTGGGAATTGAACCCGGGACTTCTGCACACCAGGCCAAAGCTCTACCACTAAGCCAACTGGCCAGGGCTCTTTTACCTTCTTGATTAAATTTATTTCTAGGTAGTTTTGGATGCAATTATAAGTGGAATTTGTTTTCTAATTTCTATTTCTTATATTTCATTGTTAGTGTATAGAAATGCAACTAGTTTTTGTGTATTGATTTGTGTCCTGCAACTTTACTAAATTTTTTAGTCTTAACAGGTTTTGGGGTTTTTTTGTGGAATCTTTAAGGTTTTGTACATATAATATTATGTCATTTGCAAATCTAGGTGGTTTTACTTCTTTTCTTGTATGTTTTTGCTTCACCTAGTTTCTCTGGCTAGGACTTCCAACACTATGTTGAATAAAAGTAGTGAGAGTGGGCATCCTGGTCTTGCTCCTAATCTTAGAGGAAAGCTTTTAGTATTTCACCATTAAATGTAACATTATGTTATTTGTGGGTTTGTCTTATATGACCTTTATTATGTTAAGGAACATTCCCTCTATAATCACTTTGTTGAGAGGTTTTTTTTATCATAAATGGCTATTAAATTTTGCTTAGTACTTTTTCTGCATCTATTGAGATTTTCATATGATTTTTCTCATTTGTTAATGTGGTATATTCCATTGACTGATTTACAGATGCTGAACTATATTTATACCCTGAAATAAAACCCATTTGATCATGGTCCCACTTGATCATGATCCCTTTCACAAATTGGTTTGTTAATATATTGTTTAGAAGTTTTTCATTTGTGTTCATAAGAGATATTAGGCTGCAATTTTCTTTTCTTGTAGTGACTTTGTCTGGTTTTGGTACGAGGGTAATGCTGGTCTTATAAAATGAATTTGAAAGTATTCTCTCTTCTTCTGCTTTTTTGGAATAGTTTGAGAGGAATTGATATCAATTCTTTATTTGAATGTTTCATAGAATTCACCATTGCAGCCATCTGGTTCTGGATTTTTTGTTGTTGTTGTTGAGAAGCTTTTGATTACTGATTCAGTCTCCTTACTTGTTAGTAGTCTGTTCAGATTTTCTATTTCTTTATAGTTCTGTTTTAATAAGTTGTATGTTTCTATGAATTTATCCATTTCTTCTAGATAGTCCAATCTGTTAGCATCTAAGTGTTCACAGTGGTCTTTTATTATCTTTTATACATGTGCACTATTAGTTATGATGTCCCCTTTCATTTATTATTTCATTTTTGTGTCCTCTCTTGTTTTCCTTCATAAGTCTGAATATTTTTATTTTGTTAACCCTTTCAAAATGCCAGCTTTTAGTTTTATTGATCTTTTCTATTGTATTTTTAGTCTCTGTTTCATTTATTTTCACTTCTACTAAGTAGATATTTCTTCTTCCTCTAACAGCTTCTGAACAGCAAAGGAAACTCTTGACAAAATAAAAGGCAACCTATGAATTGGGAGAAAAAATTTTCAAATTGTCACAGCATCAATGAACTACTCAGAGTAGCAAACCTGTCGTTTGGTTCCTGTTTCTCACACAGGGCACCACTTGTCAAGGCAACAATGAACCACTCGGAGACCAGACATGCTCTGAGAGGATGAGGGGAGCCAACAGCTCCAGTCAGCAGCCTGAAGGACTGAAGCCCCACCTCCAGCCTTGCTCAGATGTTTATTAGCCAGAACAAATAACCCAAGGAAGCGGACAGAAGTTTTCAGGGGATGAAGTAAAGGACAAAGAATATGCTAACTCTTAATCTCTGTTCTGAGAGGCTACACATTTCTGTTACTGAATCTTATCCTGTTGTTTTGCTATTTCCAATATGGACTGTTTCCAGTACAGGTCAGAGAAGTGCCTGTATGGTTGTCCACTCAGGGCTTTTGCCCTAGGGTACCTCACTATCTCTAATTGTTATTCTAACTCTGCATACTTTCATGGCATATTACTATAGCAAATCATATCTAATAAAGAGTTAAGATTCAAAATATATAAAGAACCCATGCAACTCAATAACAAAACAAAACAAAAGAAATCTGGTTAAAATGAGCAGAAGAAATGTATAGATCTATTTCCAAAGAAGACATATAAATGGCCAATGGGTACATAAAAAGGTGCTCAACGTCACTAGTAAGCAGGCAAATGCAAATCACAACCACAATGAGATATCACTTCACACTTGTTAGAATAGGCATCATCAAAGAATCAAGACATAGCAAGTGTTGACTAGGATATACAGAAAAGAGGACCCTGTCCACTATTGGTGGGAAGATAAACTGGCGTAGCCACTAGGAAGATAGTGATTCTTCAGAAAAGTTAAAAATAGAACTAAAATGTGATCTAGCAATCTCACTTCTGGGTATATATCCAAAAGAAATGAAAACAGGTTATCAAAAAGGTATTTGCACCCCCATGTTCATTGCAGCAGTATGCACAACAGCCAACCTATAAAACAACCACATGTGCATCAGTGGGTGAATTGATAAAGATGTGTTATATTTTTATATAATGAAATATTATTCAGCCATAAGAAGAATGAAAATTCTGAAATTTGAGAAACAATGGCAGGTCTTCAGGACATTATACTGAGAGAAGCCAAACAGAGAAAGACAAATACTGCATGGTGTCACTTATATATGGAACTTAAAATAAATAAATACATAAATAAATACTTAAACAAATAGTAGAAGTCATGGAAACAGGGAATAGAAAAGTTGTTGCCAATGACTAAAGGGGGACAAAAGAAGGAAGATGTTGGTAAATGGTTGGTAAACTCTCAGCTATAAGATGAATAAAATCGGAGGAGCTAATGTAAAACACAGTGACTTTAATTGATAACTGTTACACAATTGAAATTTGATAAAAGAATAGAATTTAAATATTCTTACACATATAAGAAGATAAAATGATAAACATGTGATAGATGTATTAATTAGCTAGAAGAAGGAAATTTTTTCACAATGTAGGAGTATATTGCCTGGCCTGTGGTGGCACAGTGGATAAGGCGTCAACTTGTAATGCTGAGGTCATCAATTCGAGACCCAGGGCTGCCCAGTCAAGGCACGTATGGGAGTTGCTGCTTTCTGCTCCTCCTCCCCTTCCCTCTCTTCCTTCTCTCTCTCTCTCTCTGTCTGTCTCTTTCCTCTCTAAAATGAATAAATAAAAGCTTTTTAAAAAAAGTATAGATATATTTAATTACCACAATGTATACTGTATACTTTAAATACCTTACAAATTACCTGTCAACTATACCCCAATAAAGCTGAAATAAATAAGTGATTGAATAAATAAACATGGGGGGGGGACCTGGAAACTATTATGTTGAGTGAAATAAGCCAGGCAGAGAAAGAAAAATATCATATGACCTCACTTATTTGAGAAATCCAATGAACAATGTGAACTTAGGAACGGAATTGAGACAGAGGAGGGATCAAAGGGACCAGAGGAAAAGAGGACAGAGGGAAAGGGGATGATAGGATGGGATAAACCTGAAGGGAAGGGGTGAGGGCACTATCGAGAGGGATAAAGGGAGATGTTGAGGGGAATACGGGGGGGGGGGGGTGGATGCATTCGGGCGACACTAGAATCTATGTAAACACAATAAATTTAAATCAATAATTAGAAAAATAAGTAAATAAATAAGCAAGTGACTCAGACTATAGAATATAACTCTAATAGCCCTCACTTTAAACACAGCAAGAGTAAAATAAATAGATGATAGATAGATAAACAAAAACAGTAGAATATCTAACAAAAAAAATTCTCCAACTTACAAAAAAAATACATTTTTAGAGTTAGTTGCCATTGATCCTCTCAAAATATGACTATTGTCAGGCATTTTATATCTACCTTATTTTCAAGAATGCTTCAGGGTACACATAACTTTTATAATCTAGAAAAAAAATAATCAAATTTATTAAGAAAATTTCTTAGTGTAGAATGATATACACAAAGAAACATATCCATTTGTCCATACCCTAGTGTTTTCTCCACGTCTGAACTAGATTTCCATGCACGAGGGCAGGGCTGAGAATCCTCACAGCTAATAAAATCCACAGGGTATAGAATCTACAGCAGTAGAAAAAGAGACTAGTAGCTTTGCTTCCATTAATGACAAGAAAACAAGAATATTTTCTCTCAGCCTGACCAGGTGGTGGCGCAGTGAATAGAGCATCGGACTGGGATGCGGAAGGACCCAGGTTTGAGACCCCGAGGTTGCCAGCTTGAGCGCGGGCTCATATGGCTTGAGCCAAAAAAAAAGCTCACCAGCTTGGACCCAAGGTCGTTGGCTCAAGCAAGGGGTTACTCGGTCTGCTGAAGGCCCGCGGTCAAGGCACATATGAGAAAGCAATCAATGAACAACTAAGGAGCCCCAACGAAAAACTGATGATTGATGCTTCTCATCTCTCTCCATTCCTGTATGTCTGTCCCTATCTATCCCTCTCTCTGACTCTCTCTCTGTCCCTGTAAAAATAAATAAATAAATAAAAAATAAAAAATAAAAATTAAAAAAAAAAAAAAAGAATATTTTCTCTTGAATTCATCGAGTCAAGTACTCAGAAGCGTATTTAATTTTCTGGGCACTGTTTGTTTGGTTTAACACTAGTCCACAGACCTTAAAGGGAAACATGAACATGGCTGCCAGCTGCCACCCTGTTATCACCTGCAGCTCCACTGCCACCTGCTTTGCAGTTGATCTGTGTACCTGCTCAAACTCCCAGGTTTTAGTCTGTTTACAGCTTGTTTTGAACTGAGAGCGTGATTAAAGAAAGGTTGGGAATGTCTGAAATAATCCTCCTCTCAAGCCAGGTGGTTCAGAAAGATACACATGTTCAGTAGAAGACGGTTTTATTTCAATAAATACTTGCCAGATGTTCTTAGAGTCCCTGTGTCACTCCTCTCCCTGAGCTGGAGGAACCAGAGAAAAACACAGCTGAAAGGAGTCAGAAGTTTACATTTCCAGATTCTGTGAAATGTAGAATGCCCCCTCTCGGGGAAAGCAGAGAGGAGAGTGCCGGAATCCCTGGGTCCCACCTCACTGCCTGCCCTTCTGCACACAGACCAGACTTAGAGCAGTTCTTTTCATTTCCATCTTTCTCAGAGTTTAATCCCTGGATCACCTGATTCAGAATCATGGGAAATTTTTTTTTAATTGTTTCAGACCCAATTGTAAGAATTGCTAAGGGTGAGAGGCAAGAAATTAGGCTTTTCACAAGCTCCCCAAATGCTTAGAAGGCAAGTGGATTTCTTTAAAACAAGGGCTTTACTTTCCCACCTTTCTCAACTGCTCCTCGGCCCTCCCTTTTCATGGCTGACAAACTCAGATTAAAAGAAAATAGACTGAGAGAGCTATCTTCAGCTGAACGGCATTTCAGTGTGAGGAAAAATCAGAAAGAACTGGTCTCAAGGCCAAGCTCCTGGGGAACTGCAAAGAGCAGGCTGAGAAGGGCGGAGTTTAAAAGAGGGCTGTTTGGGGGCAAAGCCACTGCTCTGACACCTCTGTGACAGTCTCTTTTCATTGCTCACAATCTTTTCTTTGCATCTTCCTCCACTTCCATTCTCCTCCTCTTAACCGTCTTCAGAACATTCCCCTTAGGTGTCCTACTATCCCACTCAAATTCAATACTTCCGAAGAGAAGTCATCATCTTTCCTCCTTGACCCAATCCCCTTTTCAGGGTTTCAGTCTTTGTCTGGAATATCAGAGTCCTTGCAGGCAACTATGCACAAAACTGAGTGAAGCAGAGATATTAGAATATACCAAGCAAAAAATTTAAATAAGGAAAATAAATATATTTAAGAAGTTGAAAAGATATTGCCAATATGAAACAAAATCATGAAATCATAAACAATAAAAAAGAGAAATATTAGATAGTAGGATGAGCTACCATGACCACGTGAGATTTATCAGTTTAACACATGAAAATCCATCAACATAATGTACCACATTCATGAATGTTGAGCCGTGGTTCAACTTTATTTTTCTTTGATAATCAGAAAAAAATACACATTGGTATTTTTAAATAAAAATTTATATCTACATAAAAATCTGCACATGGATATTTATAACAGCTTTGCTCATCATCGTCGACACTTGGAAGCCATGAGAAGTCCTTCAGTCGGTACATGGGTAAAAAAAAACTGTGGTACATCCAGACAATGGAACATTATTCAATTTTAAAAGCAAAGGAGCTATCAAGCCATGAAAGGCATGGCGAAATATTAAATGCATATTACTAAGTGGAAGTAACCAATCTGAAAAGGCTACAGACTGGAAGATTCCACCTGTATGACATTCTGGAAAGGTAAAACTATAGAGACAGTAAAGATCAGTGGTTGCCAGGGGTTAAGAAAAGGCTGAGTGAATAGGCCCTGGCCGGTTGGCTCAGTGGTAGAGCATCGGCCTGGCGTGCAGAAGTCCCGGGTTCGATTCCCAGCCAGGGCACACAGGAGAGGCGCCCATCTGCTTCTCCACCCCTCCCCCTCTCCTTCCTCTCTGTCTCTCTCTTCCCCTCCCACAGCGAGGCTCCATTGGAGCAAAGATGGCCTGGGCGCTGGGGATGGCTCCTTGGTCTCTGCCCCAGGCGCTAGAGTGGCTCGGGTCGCTACAGAGTGACGCCCCGGAGGGGCAGAGCATCGCCCCCTGGTGGGCAGAGTGTCGCCCCTGGGGGGCGTGCCGGGTGGATCCCGGTTGGGCGCATGCGGGAGTCTGTCTGACTGTCTATCCCCGTTTCCAGCTTCAGAAAAATACAAAAAAAAAAAGGAAAAGGCTGAGTGAATAAAACACACCTTGGTTTTTTTAAATAAAAATTTATATCCACACAAAAACCTGCACATATATATTTATAACAAACAGCTTTGTTCATCATCATCAAAACTTGGAAACCACTGAGATGTCCGTCAGTAGATAAATGGAAAAATAGACTGTGGTACATCCAGACAATGGAATAATATGCAATTCTTAAAAAGGGGGGGATTTTTAAGGCGATGAAAATACTGTAACTGATTATAAATATGGAGCTATGTCATTATACACCTATCCAAACCTATCGCCCTAAGGTGATTATGATGTATCAGTGTTGGAACAAATGCACTATTCTGGTGGAGGGTGTGGATAATGAGGACGGGTATGTAGGGGGTGGAGCAGGACAAAACGAGAAACCTCTGCATATCTCTCTCAATTTGCTGTGATCCTAAAACTGCTCTGAAAAAAATAAAAGTCTACTAAGTAAAAAGAAAAAATTAATGCAGATGTCAAAACCCATAAGTAAAATTAACAAATGAAACACAACATTGTGTTTTATAAAAAATAATATATCGCAATCAATAATGAATTATCTAAGAAGTGCAAGCATGGCACAACATCAAAAAAAATCTGTTATTTATCATATTAATAGACTAAAGGAAGAAAAATGTTATCTCATCCAATGCAGAAAAATCATATGATAGAATCTAGCACCTATTTATACTTTTTTAAAAACTTAGTACACTAAGGAAAACTAGGAATAGTCTTATTTTCACATGAGTTATATGGAAAATCAACAACAATCCTTACACTTAATGAAGGCATTTTTATTGTATTTCTTTAAAGACTAGTAATAAAAAATATATATGATCACTATCACTTTGCTGCTCAACATAGCACCGGAGTTTCTCACTAATTCCATAAGGAAAGAAAAAGAAAAGGAGCTCTAAGAATAGGAAAGGAAGAGCTAAAACTCATTGCTCACAAATAATAAAAACATTTATCTAAAGAAGTTAGTAGAACCAATAGACAGACAGACCACTAGAAGTGATAGAAGAGTTTCATCACTTTGACAGACATGAAGATGCACAGCCCAGATCCCCTTCAGTGGAGAACTTATTGCCCCCGTTACTGGGAGTACAGTCAGCAGACAGCCTTCAGCTGGAGATCCTTTTGGGGATCTCTTCCAGACCAGAGAACTGCTTTGCCCAAGGTCAAAACCTTCCCAGGGTATAGGGAGAAAGGTACATAAACAAATAAACAATAGGAGTGGCACCTGGCATAGACCAAGTTTGGGAATGCATTGTGAACTTCAAGTGTGATTACTTTATCCCTCAGCAAGGAAAGTTAAATCAAATTTAACTTACACAAGGTTATACAACTCATAGGTTACATAGGGCCAGGATTTGAACCCAAGTTTCCTCATACCAGAGACTTAAGGGTTAACTGCAATACCACCAGGATGATTTCCCATGACCATCAAAAGATCACAAAATACATATCCCTGCTTCTGTATGTCTGTTGATTATTTTTCTAATTCCTGGAACACATGTATGCCTTGCATTACAAACCTGTATATAATAACCCTTCTATGTATAGCCCAAGAACGACCCCTCCATGAACTCGACCCCAGGTGCTCCAGACACTAATATTATCCTATTCTAACCTCTCACAGCTTTCATCCTCTTTTCTGTACATTCTAGCCTCCTTATTATTTTTATATAAGCTATTAGACAATGCTCCCTAGCTCACTAGCATATCTAATAACTTCCTAGCTTATCTCACATAGCCCCAAACCACAACCACTTTGGCCACGGGTGACGTATGAATCTTCTATAGTCTCACAAGGCTGGATATATAGTAGGTATGTGTGTGTGTGTATGAATTAGTCTTGCTATCTTGAGACTGAAGTTAAAACAGAAGAAACAGAACTGTCAAGCTCAGTTCTGCTTGTCTTTCTCAAACACATGGTCAGTGTTCCCTAATTTCTTCCTTACCCTCATCATTCTTGACAACCTAATTTTCATTCAGAATCTCTTCTCAAAAGTCAGCCCACAGATAAATATGCATATATAAAGTTAGTCCAAAATGACTCCAAAGCATTTAACCAGTGTAATCACGCATTCAGGCTGGACAGCTTCTTATCTGAGGATATAACACAGCCTTCCTCCTGACGTTATTAGGCACCACATGGCTACGTGGCACCGTGATCAGTCTTCTCCCTCCTGCCACCTGCTCTTAACTCGATTTCAAGCCAGCCTGCTCCTGCTTCTTTTCACCTGCTGACTGATTTGCTGTTTCACATAAATGTACTAAAATTCCTGAAAACTGATGAATAAGGGTGGAAAAATGATGACTATTATTTTTGTTCAAGGGTGGAGGGTTTGGCTGTCTTCAGCTCCTCGACAGCCCACTGCAGTTGTTTCTGGCTTACATGACAAAACGCAGCAGCCAAGGGGAGGCTGCGGCTGCTGGGTCCTTTCTTCTTTGCTGAATTGGAAATCCAGCAGAAATTAGTGCCTTAAACACAGCCATCTGTTCTCCTCCATGCAGCCCTTTCTTCTGGACTTCAACGAGGGGTGATATGTTGATTCTAAGTCATATTTAAATCCAAGTCCTGGTATTTCAAATCTTTTTCCTCTCAGCTGAGAGTAAATTTATGAAACTGGGCTGAGATGAGGGAGGAACTTAACTAATGTTGGCATCTTATTAATTTTCTAGTTGTTTTTTTTTTTTAACTACGTTAAACCAACTCTACAAAAAAATAAACCTGTGGTATTTCAAACTAAGAGCAGATTTAAATGGCCATAGATTATGGCAGGTAATTAGTATTTATATGTACAATTACATGACATTAATTCATTCATTTATTCTCCAAACCCTTGATGCAAGTTATATATAGACAAGAGTCAAAACCCACCAGCAGAAGTCATCTGGCATATAGATTATTTTGGTTGAGATATTGCTACCAAAAAAAAAAAAAAAAAGATTTTACCAAAATAAAGAAAAGCCAATGTGTACTTTCCAGTTATACTCTTATAAAATCTCAACATCACCTTCCATTCATTTATTCTTCTTAGTCAGTCTTTGTGCCAAAATTCACTCTGCTATCCTTCTTCAGCCTGACATTTCTTGACCTTCTTTGGCTTTAGTGTGTCTAATCACACTCCCCTTCCTCAAAGATCTGGGCCCTAGTCTCAATGTACACAAGCACAGGTTGTGCACAATAAAATTAGAGTTACATTCCACCAAAGACTATTCTAAATCCAAGCACGAGTAAGTAGAATGTAATTTTGCAATCTGTTGCAAAGATGAAAACAGAACATAAAGTTAGAGTCTCCTTTAAATATAAAGATAGGTTAACATTTCAAAACTACTTTCACAATGAAGAAACATACTGTTGGAGGTGGTACCCAAGAAGACATCACTGCAAGTTGACCCTCCAGCTGGACCAGACAATCAGAGGCTCCTCTTCCCCCTCACCCCGGCCTTGGAATGTATAGTCTGCCTACTGTTCCCACAGTGGGAGCTGTTCTAAAGACATAGCCTTGAGAGAGTAGGGTGTTATTGAGACCATCTGCACAGAATGTGTGACTGAACGCAGTGAAGGCCTCAATAAAAACTTCTAAGATTCTGTGGCAATGGGAGCAGAGATATACCCCTCTTGCAGCTACCCAAGACAAGCCTCATAAATTTTTATTAATCCTGACACCTACCAATCTGCACTGACCTACTTCTTTCTTCTGTCCCTTCTTGCCCTGTATGTATAGGGGCCAGTTTGCAAACCAATACAAGCATTAACTTTGAGATGCTGACTAATTTATGGCTTTTTAACTATAAAATGCAAAGATAGGAATTATGAGTTTTAATGTCCCAATCAGTGCTAACACTCAGTGATTCATGATATAGACTTTGAAAAAACACCATTACAAATTTAAAGCACTAAATACATATATTAGAAAAGAAGTCTCAAATTAATTACTTCAATTTCTACCTTAAAAGAACTAGGAAAAGAAGAATAAATGAATCTTTTCTTTTAGAAAAAAGTAGAAGAGAGAAAAAAAATAAGTATCAAAGTGGAAATAAAGAAAGTTGGAAACAGGGAAAATAGAAAAAAATCAATGAAAGCAAAAGCTGGTTCTTTGAGAAGATCAGTAAAATCAGTAAGCCTCTAGTCAGACTGATCAGCAAAAAAAAAGAGAGAGAGAGAGAGAGGAAGAAAAATAAAAATCATTCAAGAATAAGAGAGGTAGCAGCATTACAGATTCTATAGATATTAAAATAATAAAAGAACATTATGAGCAATGAATGTTATTATGCACATTAATTCTATAACTTTAATGAATTGAAAAATGTAAGTTATCAAATTCACTAAGGAAGAGATAATCCAAATAGCACATCTATTAAAGAAACAAAATTTGTAGTTAAAAACCTTCCCACACAGGAGATATCACATTCTGATTGTTTCACTGAGAAATTCTAACAAATATTGAAGGAAAAAATAACACCAATTCTACACAACCTCTTCTAGAAAATTGAAGAGCAGGGAATATTTGCCAACTAATTCTGTAAAGCCAACATTACTCTAATAACAAAAACACAGACACTACAAGGAAAGAAAACTATAGACTAGTATTCCTCATGAACATAGAAGAATTCTTAACATATTTTTAGCAAATCAAATCTTTTAATGTACAAAAAAGGACAATACATTATAGCCAAGAAGGTTTTAGGAATTCAGGACTGTGAGGTAGGTTTAATATTTGAAAGTCAATTAAGCAATTCACCATTCCTACAGACCAATAATAATAAAACTAAGAAAATTCATTTAACATTAATTACTGAGGAGTAGAAAGAAACTTCCTCAACTTAATGAAGGGCATCTATAAAAAATAACTAAAGCTAATATTGTACTTAACGGTAAAAATCTAAATGTTTTCCCCAAAATGTATTAGGCAAGGATATCTACTTTCATATGTTCTATGCCATACTGTAACAGAGCCAATGAAATAGAGCAATAAAAAGAAATAAAATACATCCAGACTAAATATACAAATGGACAATGGCCAGGCCATATATAATACAAGACTCTGGCCAAAAGCCATAGTAACCAGCCCTGGAACTCAACCTACTATTTGTAGTAATCAGTCCATAAAGTCAAATTATTATTTTTGGCAACCAATACAAGAAGGCAAACAGTAATGCCTATAGCAATAACCCAAATGTGACAGAACATGATTAATAACTGAAGCTTCCCTAATTTTTTTTTCCTACTTCTATCTTAAAGGCCAATTGGAGAAAGTTAAATACCCATCTTAAACCAATCACATAGAATGCTCACTTCTAGTTAACCCACATACAGCTTCCCCATTGCCAAAGGCTCCAATCAGGGCATATCTGCATCTCTACCCTTTTCCCAACTATAAAGACTTCCCATTCCTCTGTCTGCCTTTCAGTCTCTGCCAAATGCAGATGAAGGTGGCTAACTCCATTACTAAGGGGGTCAAGCTCTAAATAAAAAGCCTTTGTTTATTCTCATTTTGTGGGCTTCATTTTATTCCACAAGACAAACAAATAATACTATTTTAATTGACAAACAACATGATTGTATGTGTAGAAACTACAACAGAATCTTTTTTAAAAGCTCCTGAGGACCTGAAGATGGCAGCGGAGTAGGCGGAAGCACAGACACCCAGATCTCACCACCAAACTGGAATACAAATCAATTTAGGAAAAATCAGCATGAAAAACCAACTCTGGACTACAAGAACAGCTCTCAAAAACCAAGGAGCAAAGAAGAAGCCACAAAAAACCTGGTAGAGAGCGTCTGAATCTCCCCTGCTTACAGGAACAGAGGGAGGGGGGTTGAGGCTGAGAGCCCAGAGGGCATCCCACTCCAGGGAAAAAAGCAGAAAATACTGTTCACAGCCACTTGCCTGGTGACCAGGGAGCGAGGTGTGTTGAAAAGACCAGCTTATCTCCCAAGTGGAAAGGAAAGAGAGAGGAACAGACTGTGAGGGGCTAAGGAATGCAGGAGACGACCTAAAAAAGGCTGATTCATCTGTGCTGGAGGCGGCCATAGCTGGGGGAGGGACTGATCCTCCCCCACAAAACAGTACTGAATTTCTTCCGGATCAGAGATCTCCAGACATCTCTCCAGCTCCAATCAGCGCAACAAGACACAGCTGAAAACAAGAAGTGGGGAGGAGGGGCAGTAACTCAGGTCTCCATGGAGATCTGAGATACACCTCCCCCTGCTGAAGCTGAGAAAACACCCTGCCCCCAGAGAGATTAGTTGGTGGAAGAGACCTTCAGAGTCTCAGGTTACACCCATCTCATTCCTGGATACAGTTTCAAGGAAGCCCTCTGCTGAGATCAGTAAACAAGACTATCACCTGTTAAGAAAACAAACAAATCAAGACTTCAAAGCTGCTCAAATCCAAAAGTGGATTACAAATAATAGCTGATACCAACCCAAGAAGACCTAGAAATAACACAACTGAAAACTGGAGGCAGATAACCACCAAGCCTAGACTCAACTAACTCTACAAAAAAAAAACAAAAAAAAAAAAACAACCACACAGACAATGAGAAGACAAAAAAGTACAATCCAAATGAAACCACTAGAGAAACCCTCAGGAGATGAACTGAGTGATATGGAAATAATCAAACTTCTAGAAGCAGAATTCAAAATAATGATTGTAAGGATGCTTAGGGATCTTAGAACAACAATGGATGGTCATTATGAACACCTAAATAAAGAAATAGCAAGTATAAAAAAGAATCAGTTGGAGATGACAAATACAATATCAGAAATAAAGACCACAATGGAAGGAATTAAAAACAGGATAGATAAAGCTGAGGATCGAATCAGTGAGTTGGAGAACAACTGGAATGAAGGCATGAAAGCAGAGAAGAAAAAAGAAAAGAGACTCGAAAAGTCTGAGGAAACTCTTAGAGAGCTCTGTGACAACATGAAGAGAAATAACATCCACATCATAGGGGTTCCTGAAGAAGAAGAAAAAGAACAAGGGATAGAGACTTTGTTCAATCATATCATAGCTGAAAATTTCCCTAAATTAATGCAGGAGAAACTCTCACAAATTCAAGAAGCACAGAGGACTCCATTAAAGAGAAACCCAGGATGACATCAGAGTAATGGCGGGGTAGGAAGCAATACCGATAAATCTCCCCCAAAACTCAACAAGATCTTCAACCAGAAACAGAAAAACCTATACTTGGAGCTTCCAGATGCTTCGCAATACACCCAAAGGTATGATTGAGTGAAAAATTGGCTAAAAATATAACCAAACCCCGAAGGAAATAGGGAGTAAGAAATGCTCCGCCTTCCTCACTAACCTAAACAGGGCGGCTTTCTCTGGTAACTGTGAATATAGAAACTGAGGCGGGCAAAGGGGGTGAATACATCCAGGCCACGACACAAACGGCCGAACAAGGCTGTGGCACGGAGATCCAAGCCGAGGAAAATCTGATCCTGTGGCAACCCGGGCAATACAAGCTAACACTTACGCCAAACCCAAACAAAGAAAGACAAGCCGCGCGGCCATTTTACCCGGTCTCCTGGTTGGTGCGCAGTTAGTGGGCGAGAGATTTCTTCCTAAGCCCCGGCAGTGGGTGCCCGTGTTGCCCCACGGAGAGGCAGGGTCAGAGGCCTTTCTGTGGGCCGAGGGCAGAGTCTCTGGTCAGCCCCAGCGCCCTGGGAAAGCCACGCATGGGAGGGAGTGAGAACTAATTCCAATGGTGGAGATTTTCCGCGCTGGAGGGTGTTTCATATCCTGGTTTGCGTGCGCAGATAAGGAGTGAGCGATTCCTCCAAGTGCCTCGGCAGTGTGTGCCCGTGTTATCGCACAGATGGGCAGAGTCAGGGGCCTTTGTGTGGGCCAAAGCAGAATCTCGGGCCGCCCCAGCACCTTGCAAAAGCCGCGCACGGGGACGGAGCGAGACTCAATTCCAACGCTTCAACTTTTCCCTGCGGTTGGGGGTTTCACTCAGAGCGTGAGACTGCTGGCCGGATATCCTGGTCGCAGACAGTGAGTGAGAGTTTACTCCAAGCGCCCCGGAAGTGGGCGCCTGCTTGTGTTACCGGACAGAGTGGCAGAGCCAGAGGTCTTTGAGTGGGCAGAAAGCCCACCTGATTATGCTAGCAGCTCTGACTGACTGAGCCTTACCCAGAGCCCTGTGCTGAGTGGAAATAGAGTGGGGAGTTGCCAGCTCTTTGAGCCTCTTACTATCCAGGCAGAGGCAGCAGCAACCCCATAGCTGGATTATCAGGCTACTAATTGAGGAAGGAAAGACTAGGAGAAAGGCTCCAGGAACACGGACTCTCTCACTGTCGGAGCCTATAAATGCTAATGAGCTTTGACTGCCAACGAGACTAAAGCACAATACATGACATTGCCATAGAGACTTATCAACTGCAAACCTCCACCTGAGCGTGCCAAAGGAGCAAAACCCGGGGTACAGAGTCACCGACCAGGAAGAGGGAGAGAAAAGAAAAAGCAAGAAGATAACCTCTCAAAATCAAGAATAATCTGCAGACTTTATAACCTATCACATTTTATTGTATTTGTTCGTTTGTTTCTCTTATCTTCATTCTTGATACTTTTTTTTTCCTCCTCCAATTTGGCCGATTAACTCTCTATCGGTCTTACTCTCTCCTCTCCTTGAACTACACTACCCATAAGTGTTACATCTCCCATTATCTTTTCTCTTCTCTTCCTTTCTCTCTATGAGGGTTGCACTCCAAAACACTTAACTCTCTCTCTCTCTCTCTCTCTCCTTTCTTTTTTCTTCTTTTAGTGGTTCCCTCTTTTTTTCTCTCTCTCTCTTTCTTTTCTCCCTCTATATTAGTTTCTTCCTTTCTCCTTTACATCTCCTCTCATTCAAACCTCAATAACAAACAAATTATCTTATCTGGGACTCAAACTTATGTTTGTGGCATTTTGGGGGGTTTTTACTTCACCTTTTTAACTCACTAGCAGTGCTCCCATCCCTGGCTCTCCATATTATCTAGTTCTTGTTCCACTAAATACAATAGTAATTTTTTAATTTGTCCCCCCATTTTTCCGTTTTCCTCTTAATCCTCTCATCATAACTCTTAGACAACCAACACCTAAAAGCAAATCATTTTATTCTTGACCCAAATTTTTTCCTTATTTGCTTTTTGTGGATCCATACGCTCTTTTATTTTTCTTTTTTTTTCTTTTTTTTTTTTTTTGCCCCTTTATTACTTTTCCCCAATTCAGGCCCTCCATCACAGGCATTGTTTGTTATAATTCACAGTCCACCACAAGATTTTCTCAAGAAAGAGGGGAGAGGAGAGGAGAGGAAAAAAGGAGGGGGGAAATAATTTCCTTTTTTTTTTAAATTTTTATTTTATTTTATTTTTCTTTATTTCATTATTAATTTTTTTTTTAAAAAAAACAACTCTTTTTGATTTTTTATTTTTTTTATTATTTTTTTTAAACTTTTTATTCTTTATTAAATCTCATTAATACTATCAACAAAACCACCCTCAGATGCCATTAAGGAAAAGAAAATCGAATATCATGGATACAAAAGAAAGAGAGGTAACACAGCTAGATGAGGAAAAATCTATGGAGAAAAAATTTAATATATTGGAAACCTTGGAGCTAAATGACAGAGAATTCAAGATAGAAATCCTAAAAATCCTCCGAGATATACAAGAAAACACAGAAAGGCAATTTAGGGAGCTCAGAAAACAACTCAATGAACACAAAGAATATATGTCCAAGGAAATTGAAACTATAAAAACAAATCAAACAGAGATGAAAAACTCAATTCACAAGCTGAAAAACGAAGTAACAAGCTTAGCTAATAGAACAGGTCAGATAGAAGAGAGGATTAGTGAAATAGAAGACAAGCAACTTGAGGCACAACAGAGAGAAGAAGAGACTCAAAAATTAAAAAAAATGAGATAGCCCTACAAGAATTATCTGACTCCATCAAAAAGAATAACATAAGAATAATAGGTATATCAGAGGGAGAAGAGAGAGAAAATGGAATGGAGAACATACTCAAACAAATAATAGATGAGAACTTCCCAAGCCTGTGGAAAGAACTAAAGCCTCAAGTTCAAGAAGCAAACAGAACTCCAAGTTTTCTTAACCCCAACAAATCTACTCCAAGGCATATCATAATGAAATTGACACAAACCAACAGCAAAGAAAAAATTCTCAAGGCAGCCAGGGAAAAGAAGAATACAACATATAAAGGAAGGCCCATTAGATTATCATCAGATTTCTCAGCAGAAACTCTACAAGCTAGAAGAGAGTGGACCCCAATATTTAAAGTCCTGAAAGAGAGGAACTTTCAGCCACGAATACTATACCCATCAAAGCTATCCTTCAAATATGAAGGAGAAATAAAAACATTCACAGATACAGAAAAGATGAGGGAATTTATCATCAGAAAACCCCCACTCCAGGAATTACTAAAGGGGGTTCTCCAATCAGATACAAAGAACAAAAAAAAACAGAGCCACAAGTAAAAGCTCCAAGAAGAACACAATAAAACCAAATTTAAACTGTGACAACAACAAAAAGAAAGAGGGGGAGAAGATGGAGATTAACAGTAGCAAAGGACGATGGAGTGCAAAAGTACTCACAAAATAGTTCGCTACAATGAACAGGGTAGGGACCCTTTTCATTACTCAAAGGTAACCACCATTGAAAAAACCACCACAGAAGCACATGAGATAAAAAAGATAGCAACAGAGGAAAGATGTATGGAATACAACCAAATAAAAACAAAAGAGAGAAAAACGAAAGAGAAGGATCAAACAAGACACAAAACTAACAGAAAGCAAGATATAAAATGGCAATAGGGAACTCACAAGTATCAATAATTACACTAAATGTAAACGGATTAAACTCACCAATAAAAAGGCACAGAGTAGCAGAATGGATTAAAAAAGAAAATCCAACTGTATGCTGCCTACAGGAAACTCATCTAAGTAACAAGGATAAAAACAAATTCAAAGTGAAAGGCTGGAAAACAATACTCCAAGCAAATAACATCCAAAAAAAAGCAGGTGTAACAATACTCATATCGGATAATGCTGACTACAAGACAGGAAAAATACTCAGAGACAAAAATGGCCATTTCATAATGGCTAAGGGGACACTGAATCAAGAAGACATAACAATTCTTAATATATATGCACCAAACCAGGAGCACCAAAATATATAAGACAGCTACTTATTGATCTTAAAACAAAAACTGACAAAAATACAATGATACTTGGAGACCCTCAATACACCGCTGACGGCTCTAGATCGGTCATCCAAACAGAGAATCAACAAAGACATAGTGGCCTTAAACAAAACACTAGAGCACCTGGATATGATAGACATCTACAGGACATTTCATCCCAAAGTGACTGAGTATACATTTTTCTCCAGTGTACATGGATCATTCTCAAGAATTGACCATATGTTGGGCCACAAAAACAACATCAGCAAATTCAGAAAAATTGAAGTTGTACCAAGCATATTTTCTGATCATAAAGCCTTGAAACTAGAATTCAACTGCAAAAAAGAGGAAAAAAATCCCACAAAAATGTGGAAACTAAAAACATACTTTTAAAAAATGAATGGGTCAAAGAAGAAATAAGTGCAGAGATCAAAAGATATATACAGACTAATGAAAATGACAATACGACATATCAGAATCTATGGGATGCAGCAAAAGCAGTGATAAGAGGGAAGTTCATATCACTTCAGGCATATATGAACAAACAAGAGAGAGCCCAAGTGAACCACTTAACTTCCCACCTTAAGGAACTAGAAAAAGAAGAACAAAGACAACCCAAAACCAGCCGAAGAAAGGAGATAATAAAAATCAGAGCAGAAATAAATGAATTAGAGAACAGAAAAACTATAGAAAAAATTAATAGAACAAGGAGCTGGTTCTTTGAAAAGATCAACAAAATTGACAAACCCTTGGCAAGACTTACCAAGGAAAAAAGAGAAAGAACTCATATAAACAAAATCCAAAATGAAAGAGGAGAAATCACCACGGACACCGTAGATATACAAAGAATTATTGTAGAATACTATGAAAAACTTTATGCCACTAAATTCAACAACCTAGAAGAAATGGATAAATTCCTAGAACAATACAACCTTCCTAGACTGAGTCAAGAAGAAGCAGAAAGCCTAAACAGACCTATCAGTAGAGAAGAAATAGAAAAAAACCATTAAAAACCTCCCCAAAAATAAAAGTCCAGGCCCTGACGGCTATACCAGCAAATTTTATCAAACATTCAAAGAAGACTTGGTTCCTATTCTACTCAAAGTCTTCCAAAAAATTGAAGAAGAAGCAATACTTCCAAACACATTTTATGAGGCCAACATAACCCTCATACCAAAACCAGGCAAGGATGGCACAAAAAAAGAAAACTACAGACCAATATCTCTAATGAATACAGATGCTAAAATACTAAACAAAATACTAGCAAATCGAATACAACAACATATTAAAAAAATAATACATCATGATCAAGTGGGATTCATCCCAGAATCTCAAGGATGGTTCAACATACGTAAAACGGTTAATGTAATACACCATATCAACAAAACAAAGAACAAAAACCACATGATCTTATCAATAGACGCAGAAAAGGCTTTTGATAAAATACAACACAATTTTATGTTTAAGACTCTCAAGAAAATGGGTATAGAAGGAAAATATCTCAACATGATAAAGGCCATATATGATAAACCATCAGCTAACATCATATTAAATGGCACTAAACTGAAGGCTTTCCCCCTTAAATCAGGAACAAGACAGGGTTGTCCACTCTCTCCACTCTTATTTAATGTGGTACTATAGGTTCTAGCCAGAGCAATCAGACAAGACAAAGAAATAAAAGGCATCCATATCGGAAAAGAAGAAGTAAAGGTATCACTTTTTGCAGATGATATGATCCTATATATCGAAAACCCCAAAGAATCCACAAAAGGACTACTAGAAACAATAAGCCAATACAGTAAAGTCGCAGGATACAAAATTAACATACAGAAGTCAATAGCCTTTCTATATGCCAACAATGAAACAACTGAGAACGAACTCAAAAGAATAATCCCCTTCACGATTGCAACAAAAAAAATAAAATACTTAGGAATAAACAAAACAAAGAATGTAAAGGACTTATATAATGAAAACTATAAACCATTGTTAAGGGAAATCGAAAAAGATATAATGAGATGGAAGAATATACCTTGTTCTTGGCTAGGAAGAATAAATATAATCAAGATGGCTATATTACCCAAAGCAATATACAAATTTAATGCAATTCCCATCAAACTTCCAATGACGTTTTTTAAAGAAATAGAGCAAAAAATCATCAGATTTATATGGAACTATAAAAAACCCCGAATAGCCAAAGCAATCCTAAAGAAAAAGAATGAAGCTGGGGGCATTTCAATACCTGACTTCAAACTCTATTATAGGGCCACGACAATCAAAACAGCATGGTATTGGCAGAAAAATAGACACTCAGACCAATGGAACAGAATAGAAAGTCCAGAAATAAAACCACATATATATAGTCAAATAATTTTTGATAAAGGGGCCAACAACACACAATGGAGAAAAGAAAGCCTCTTCAATAAATGGTGCTGGGAAAACTGGAAAGCCACATGCAAAAGAATGAAACTGGACTACAGTCTCTCCCCCTGTACAAAAATTAACTCAAAATGGATCAAAGATCTAAACATAAGACCTGAAACAATTAAGTACATAGAAGAAGACATAGGTACTCAACTCAGGGACCTGGGTTTTAAAGAGCATTTTATGAATTTGACTCCAATGGCAAGAGAAGTGAAGGCAAAAATTAATGAATGGGACTACATCAGACTAAGAAGTTTTTTGCTCAGCAAGAGAAACTGATAACAAAATAAACAGAAAGCCAACTAAATGGGAAATGATTTTTTCAAACAACAGCTCAGATAAGGGCCTAATATCCAAAATATACAAAGAACTCATAAAACTCAACAACAAACAAACAAACAATCCAATAAAAAAATGGGAAGAGGATATGAATAGACACTTCTCCCAGGAAGAAATACAAATGGCCAACAGATATATGAAAAGATGCTCATCTTCTTTAGCTATTAGAGAAATGCAAATCAAAACAGCAATGAGATACCACCTCACACCTGTTCGATTAGCTGTTATTAGCAAGTCAGGTAATAGCAAATGTTGGAGAGGCTGTGGAGAAAAAGGAACCCTCATACACTGTTGGTGGGAATATAAAGTAGTACAACCATTATGGAAGAAAGTATGGTGGTTCCTCAAAAAACTGAAAATAGAACTACCTTATGACCCAGCAATCCCTCTACTGGGTATATATCCCAAAAACTCAGAAACATTGATACGTAAAGACACATGCAGCCCCATGTTTATTGCAGCATTGTTCACAGTGGCCAGGACATGGAAACAACCAAAAAGCCCATCAATAGATGACTGGATAAAGAAGATGTGGCACATATACACTATGGAATACTACTCAGCCATAAGAAATGATGACATCGGAACATTTACAGCAAAATGGTGGGATCTTGATAACATGATACGAAGCGAAATAAGTAAATCAGAAAAAAACAGGAACTGTATTATTCCATACGTAGGTGGGACATAATAGTGAAACTAAGAGACATTGATAAGAGTGTGGTGGTTACGGGGGGGAGAGGGGAATGGGAGAGGGATAGGGGGTGGGGAGGGGCACAAAGAAAACAAGATAGAAGGTGACAGAGGACAATCTGACTTTGGGTGGTGGGTATGCAACATAATTGAACGACAAGATAACCTGGACTTGTTATCTTTGAATATATGTATCCTGATTTATTGATGTCACCCCATTAAAAAAATAAAATTATTAAAAATAAATAAATAAATAAAATAAAGAGAAACCCAAAGAAACCTACACCAAGACACATCATAATTAAAATACCAAAGCTAAGCAATAAAGAGAAAATATTAAAAGCTGCCAGAGGAAAAAAAGCTATCTCCTACAAAGGAGCCCCCATAAGGATGACATCCGACTTCTCAACAGAAACACTTGAGGCCAGAAGGGAATGGCAAGAAATATTCAAAGTAATGCAGAACAAGAACCTACAATCAAGACTACTTTATCCAGGGAGGCTATCATTTAAAATTGAAGGAGAAATAAAAAGCTGCCCAGACAAAAAACAACTCAAGGAATTCATTACAACCAAACCAATGCTGCAGGAAATGTTAAGGGGCCTGTTGTAAACAGATCAAAGTGGGAAAAGAATATAGCAAAAAAGGAATACAGCTTTAAAGAATAAAATGGCAATAAACAACTACATATCAATAATAACCTTAACTGTAAATGGCTTAAATGATCCAATCAAAAGACATAGGGTAGCTGTGTAGATAAAAAAACAGGACCCATACATATGCTGTCTACAAGAGACACACCTTAGAACAAAAGATAAACATAGATTGAAGGTAAAAGGATGGAAAAAAAACATTTCATGCAAATAGAAATGAAAAAAAAAGCTGGGGTAGCAATACTTATATCAGACAAATTGGACTTTAAAACAAAGGATAAGTAAGGGATAAAAAAGGCCACTACATAATGATAAAGGGAGTAATCCAACAGGAAGATATAGCTATTATAAATATCTATGCACTTAATATAGGAGCACCTAAATATATAAAGCAGACTTTGATGGATTTAAAGGGTGAGATCAACAGCAATACTATAATAGTAGGGGATTTCAATACCCACTAACATCACTAGATAGATCCTCAAGAAAAAAAAATTAACAAAGAAACAGCAGACTTATTGGACAAACTAGATCAACTCGATTTAATAGATATCTTCAGAATGTTTCACCCTAAAGCAGCAGAATATACATTCTTTTCAAGTGCTCATGGTACATTCTCTGGGATAGACCACATGTTAGGGCACAAAAGTGGTCTCAACAAATTTAAGAAGATTGAAATGATATCAAGCACTTTGTCCGATCAGAACGGCATGAAACTAGAAATGAACCACAACAGAAAAGCTCAAAAATTCTCAAACACATGGAAACTAAATAGCAGGTTGTTAAATAACGAATGGATTAAGAATGAGATCAAAGAAGAAATAAAAAAATTCTTAGAGGCCCTGGCCGGTTGGCTCAGTGGTAGTGTCGGCCTGGCGTATAAAAGTCCTGGGTTCAATTCCCAGCCAGGGCACACAGGAGAAGCGCCCAACTGCTTCTGCACCCCTCCCCCTCTCCTTCCTCTCTGTCTCTCTCTTCCCCTCCCACAGCGAGGCTCCATTGGAGCAAAGATGGCCCGGGCACTGGGGATGGCTCCATAGCCTTTGCCCCAGGCACTAGAGTGGCTCTGGTCACGACAGAGCGACGCCCCGGAGGGGCAGAGCAACGCTCCCTGGTGGGCGTGCCGGGTGGATCCTGGTCGGGCGCATGCGGGAGTCTGTCTGACTGTCTCTCCCCATTTCCAGCTTCAGAAAAATACAAAAAAAAAATCCTAGAAATGAATGACAATGAGCATACAACAACTCAAAATTTATGGGACACAGCAAAAGCAATACTGAGAGGGAAGTTCATAGCATTACAGGTACACTTTAAGAAGCTAGAAAAAGCTCAAATAAACAACTTAACCCTGCATCTAAAAGAACTAGAAAAAGAACAGCAAGTAAAGCCCAAATGTAGTAGAAGGAAGGAAATAATAAAGATCAGAGCAGAAATAAATGACATAGAGGCTAAAGAAACAATACAGAGGATCAATGAAACTAGGAGCTGGTTTTTTGAAAAGGTAAATAAGATTGCTGAACCTTTAACTAGAATCATCAAGAAAAAGAAAGAGAGGACTCAAATAAATAAAATTAGAAATGAGAGTGGAGAAATAACAACTGACACAACAGAAATACAAAATATTGTAAGAAAATACTATGAAGAACTGTATACCAAAAAACTAGACAACCTAGATGAAATGGACAAATTCCTTGAAACATACAATCTTCCAAAAATCAATCTGGAAGAATCAGAAAACCTAAACAGACTGATTACACCAAATGAGATCGAAACAGTTATCAAAAAACTCCCAACAAAGAAAAGTCTGGGGCCTGATGGCTTCACAACTAAATTCTACCAAATATTCAAAGAATTAATGCCTATCCTTCTCAAACTATTTCAAAAAATTAAAGAGGAAGGAAGACTTTCAAGCTCCTTTTATGAGGCAAGCATAATTCTGATTCCAAAACCAGGCAAAGACAACACAAAGAAAGAAAATTATAGGCCAATATCTCTGATGAATATAGATGCTAAAATCCTCAACAATATATTAGCAAACCAGATCCAACAATATATGGAAAAAATCATAACCATGATCAAGTGAGATTTATTCTGGGGAGGCAAGGATGGTACAATATTCGTAAATCAATCAATGTGATTCATCACATAAACAAAAAGAAGGAGAAAAACCATATGATAATTTCAATAGATGCAGAAAAAGCATTTGATAAAATTCACCCATTCATGATCAAAACTCTCAGCAAAGTGGGAATACAGGGAACATACCTCAACATGACAAAAGCCATCTATGAGAAACCCACAGCCAACATCATACTCAATGGGCAAAAATTAAAAGCAATACCCTTAAGATCAGGAACAAGGCAGGGGTGCCCCCTTTCACCACTCTTATTTAACATAGTCCTGGAAGTCCTAGCCACAGCAATCAGACAAGAATAAGAAATAAAAGGAATTCAAGTGGGAAAAGAAGAAGTAAAACTATCACTATTTGCAGATGATATGATATTGTATATAGAAAACCCTAAAGTCTCAGTCAAAAAGCTACTGGACCTGATAAATGAATTCAGCAAAGTGGCAGGATATAAAATCAATACTCAGAAATAAGAGGCATTTTTATACACCAACAATGAACAGTCAGAAAGAGAAATTAAGGAAACAATCCCCTTCACAATTACAACCAAAAAAATAAAATACCTAGGAGTAAACTTAACCAAGGAGACTAAAGACTTGTACTCGGAAAATTACAAAGCATTGATAAAAGAAATCAAGGAAGATACAAACAAGTGGAAGCATATACCATGCTCATGGTTAAGAAGAATAAACATCATAAAAATGTCTATATTACCCAAAGCAATCTATAAATTCAATGCAATACTAATTAAAATACCAATGACATACTTCAAAGATATCTATATCACATATTACAAAAATTTATATGGAACCAAAGAAGAACACAAATAGCCTCAGCAATCTTAAAAAAGAAGAATAAAGTGGGAGGTATCACACTTCCTGATATCAAGTTATACTACAAGGCCATTGTACTCAAAACAGCCTGGTACTGGCATAAGAAAAGGCATATAGATCAATGGAACAGAACAGAGAACCCAGAAATAAATCCACAGCTCTATAGACAACTGATATTTGACAAAGGAAGTAAGGAAATACAATGGAGTAAAGACAGCCTCTTTAACAAATGGTGTTGGGCCTGACCTGTGGTGGCGCAGTGGATAAAGCATCAACCTGGAAACACTGAGGTTGCCGGTTCAAAACCCTGGCTTGCCTGGTCAAGGCACATATGGGAGTTGGTGCTTCCTGCTCCTCCCCCTTCTCTCTCTCTCTCTCTCTTTCTCTCTCCCCCCCCTAAAATGAATAAATAAATAAATAAAAATAAAAAAATAAAAAAATAAAAACAAATGGTGTTGGGAAAATTGGACAGCTACCTGCAAAAAATGAAACTAGATCACCAGCTTACATCACTCACAAAAATAAATTCAAAATGGATAAAAGACTTAAATGTAAGCCGTGAAACCATAAGCATCCTAGAAGAAAACATAGGCAGTAAGCTCTCTGGCATCTCTCGGAGCAATATATTTGCTGATTTATCTCCACAGGGAAGTGAAATAAAAGACAGGATAAACAAATGGGACTATATCAAACTAAAAAGCTTTTGCACAGCTAAAGACAATAAGAACAGAATAAAAAGACAAACTATACAATGGGAGAACATATTTGACAATACGTCTGATAAGGGGTTAATAACCAAAATTTATAAAGAACTTGTAAATCTCAACACCAGAAAGACAAACAATCCAATCAAAAAATGGGAAAAAGAAATGAATAGACACTTCTCCAAAGAAGACATACAGATGGCCAATAGGCATATGAAAAAAATGCTCAACATCACTAATCATTAGAGAAATCCAAATTAAAACCACAATGAGATATCACCTCACACCAGCCAGAATGGCGCTTATCAACAAAACAACACAGAATAAGTGCTGGCGAGGATGTGGAGAAAAGGAAACCCTCCTGGGTTTCCCTCCTGCTGGTGGGAATGCAGACTGGTGCAGCCACTGTGGAAAACAGTATGGAGATTCCTCATAAAATTGAAAATGGAACTGCCTTTTGACCCAGCTATCCCACTTTTAGGAATATACCCCAAGAACACCATAGAACGGCTCCAAAAGGAGAAATGCACCCTCATGTTTGTGGCAGCATTGTTCACAATAGCAAGGATCTGGAAACAGCCCAAGTGTCCGTCACAGGACGAGTGGATTAAAAAGCTTTGGTACATATATACTATGGAATACTACTCAGCCATAAGAAATGATGACATCGGATCATTTACAATAACATGGATGGACCTTGATAACATTATACGGAGTGAAATAAGTAAATCAGAAAAAACTAAGAACTATATGAATCCATACATAGATGGGACATAAAAATGAGACTCAGAGACATGAACAAGAATGTGATGGCTGCTCTGGCCGGTTGGCTCAGCGGTAGAGCGTCGGCCTAGCATGCGGAGGACCGGAGGACCCGGGTTCGATTCCTGAGGACCGGAGGACCCGGGTTCGATTCCTGGCCAGGGCACACAGGAGAAGCGCCCATTTGCTTCTCCACCCCTCCGCCACGCCTTCCTCTCTGTCTCTCTCTTCCCTTCTGGCCCGTGCGCTGGGGATGGCTCTGTGGCCTCTGCCTCAGGCGCTAGAGTGGCTCTGGTCGCAACATGGCGACGCCCAGGATGGGCAGAGCATCGCCCCCTGGTGGGCGGAGCATCGCCCCATAGTGGGCGTGCCGGGTGGATCCCGGTTGGGCACATGCGGGAGTCTGTCTGACTGTCTCTCCCTGTTTCCAGCTTCAGAAAAATACAAAAAAAAAAAAAAAAAAAAAAAAAAAGAATGTGATGGCAATGAGGGGGGGGGGGGGAAGGAGAGGGGGGGGGGAGGGGAGGGGCACAAAGAAAACCAGATAGAAGGTGACAGAAGTCAATTTGACTTTGGAGGAGGGGTATACAGTACAATCAAATGTCCAAATAATCTGGAGATGTTTTCTCTCAACATATGTACCCTGATTTATCAATGTCACTGCATTAAATTTAATAATAATAAAAAAAAAGCTCCTGAACTAATCCCTGAATTAGTAATGTTTGGGGATATATGACTGATATTATAAAATCAATTATATACATACTAGCAACAACCAATTAAAAATTGATTTTTAAATTCACTATTCATAATAGATCTGGTCTAAAACTTTGGGGAAAATCTGAAAAAATATGTGCTATATCTATATAATAAAAACTACAATATATTGCTTAGAGAAATTAAATAAGACTTAAATAAATGAAGAGATGTACTACATTCATGTATTGCAAGACTCAACAATTTTAAGTTGTCAATTCTCCTGTAAGTTGTCCATAGATTTAGTGAAATTTCAGTCAAAATCTGTGTAGCCTTTTTATTTGTAGAAATTGATGAACTGACTATAAAATTCATATTAATATGCACATACTTAGAATAGTCAAAACAACTTTGAAAACAAACTACAGAGTGAGAGGATTTACACTACCTGATCAAGAATTATCATAAAGCCATAATAACCAAGAAAGTTTGGTATTAGAATCTATATAGAACAATAATAGATCAATGGGACAGAACAGAGTGAGCAGAAATAGATTCACACATACATAGTCAATTGATTTTTGACAAAGATGCCAAGGCAATTCAGTGGAGAAAGAATAGTCTTTTCAACAAAAAGTGCTGAAAAATTAGATACCATAAACATAAAAAAAGAACTTTGACCCATACCTAACACCAATTAAAAAATAAAATAACTCAAAATGGATCATAGACCTAATGGTAAAATCTAAAAAATTTTTCCAGAAATAAGATTTCTTTAAAAAAATTCACAGGATTTTGAAACCAAAGATTAGGCAAAGATTTTATAGATATGACACAAAAAGCACAATCCATAAAGTGTGAAGTAATGAACTATTTGTACTTTAGTTAAAGACAGTTAAAACAAATAAAAGACAATCACCTAAGTGAAAATATTTGCAAATCACATATTTGGTAAAAGATGTGTATGAAAATATATAAAGAATTTTCAAAACTCAATAATAAAAATCAATCTGATTTTCAAAAATAAGCAAAAGATTTGAATAGATATTGCTCCAATGTAAAATAAGCATATGAAAAGATGGTCAATTCAAACCACAACCAGATACAACTGTACGTATATTAGAATGCTAAAATAACAGTGACTGATCATACTAAGTGTTGACAAGGATTTGGAGCAACTGGACCTCAGTCTAGGTTCATTTTTTTACATGTGGTTTTCAATTTTCACTGCATTGTTCATTGAATATGCTCTCTTTTCTCCATTATATGTTTTTGGCTCCTTTGTCAAAAATTATTTGCCCATATACATGTGGGTTTATTTCTGGGCTCTCAATTCTGACATTCAAATGGCCAACAAATAGATGAAAAGATGTTCAACATCACTATTAAGGAAATGTAAATCAAAATTACAGTAAGATACCACCTCACACCTGTTAGAATGGCCATTATCAACAACACAAATAATAACAAATGTTGGAGAGGTTGTGAAGAAAGAAGAACCCTCATTCACTGTGGTGGGAATGTAATCTGGTTGACCACTGTAGAAAACAGTATGGAGGTTCCTCGAAAAATAAAGAATAGAGTTATCATATGACCCAGCAACCCCTCTTCTAGGTATCCACCTGAAAATTTTGAAACATTTATTTACAAAGACATATGCTTCTTTATGTACATTCTAGAATAATTCATGATGGCCAACACATGGAAACAAGTGTCCTTTAATAGATGACTAGATAAAAAGGTTGTACTGGCCCTGGCTGGTTGGCTCAGTGGTAGAGCATCGGCCCAGTGTATGAAAGTCCTGGGTTCGATTCCCAGCCAGGGCACACAAGAGAAGTACCCATCTGCTTCTCCACCCTTCCCCCTCTCCTTTCTCTCTCTCTCTTCTGCTCCCTCAGCCAAGGCTCCATTGGAACAAAGTTGGCCCAGGTGCTGAGGATGGCTCCATGGCCTCTGCCTCAGATGCTAGAATGGCTCTGGTTGCAATGGAGCAATGCTCCAGATGGGCAAAGCATCACCCCCTGGTGGGCATGTTGGGTGGATCCCGGTTGGGTGCATGTGGGAGTCTGTTTCTCTGCCTCCCCGCTTCTCACTTCAGAAAAATACCAAGAAATAAAAAAAAAAAAGATGTACTGTATCTCCCCATGTATAAGATGCTCCCATGTATAAGACACACCTTAATTTGGGGGCCCAAAATCTTTTTTAAAATGTATTACATAAAGTTATTGAACTCAAGTTTTATTCATCATAAAATTCATACAACTTCTCATCACTGTCAAAACTCCCATCCATTAGCTTGTCCTTATCTGTGTCTGATGATGAATCACTGTCTTCGTATATTGCCTCACCCTCAGTTCCATCTATGGAATTTGAAATGCCACAACCACTGTATAAGACGCACCCAATTTTTAGACCCCAAATTTTTCGGAAAAGGGTGCATCTTATACATGGGGAATATGGCAATACATATATACAGCAGAATAGTACTCAGCCATAAAAGATGAAATACTGCTGTTTGTGACAACATGGATAGACCTTGAGACTACCATGTTAAGCAAAAATTTTTTTTTAAAAGATAAGAAAACGTTAAGAACCATATGATTTCACTCATGCACGGCATATAAAACTGAAAGCAACAAATGAAAAATAAACAAAACTCATAGACACAGAGACAACAGTATGGTAGTTACCAGAGGAAAGAGGGATGAGGGGTGTTAAAAGGTAAAGGAGGTAATATATGGTCACCAAAGATGGTGGTGGGCACACAATGCAATACGAAGATCACATATCATAGTAATGTATACTTGAAACTTATATAATCTTATTAACCAATGTCACCCCACTAAATATGATTAAAAGAAAAAGGACTTGAGAAGAGACACAGAAAACTTCTGGGACAGATAGATATGTTCTCTAGCTTAATTGTGCTAATGGTTCTACAGGTGTATACCTATGTCAAATCTTATCCAAGGGCACATTTTAAAAACAGGCACTTTAATGTATATCAATTATATTTTAATAAAGCTGTTGAAAAACATGACTCCCGTTTCAGGCAAGAAATTACACATCTTTCCCAGAATTGCCCTCAAGTGATTACTAGTAAAACTAGCATGAGAAAGGTTCATGGCCTTCATTCATTTATTATACAACTATCAATGGATGCCATCTCATTAGGAAAGATGAGAGAGACAGAAACAGAGAGAGAGAGAGATAGGCAAGAAGGAAGACAGATGAAAAGCATCAATTCTTTGTTGTAGCACCTTAGTTGTTCATTGATTGCTTTCTCATATGTGCCTTGACTGGGGGCTCCAGCCAAGCCAGTGACTCCTTGCTCAAACCAGCGACCTTGGGCTCAAGACATTGACCTTGGGCTTCAAGCCAGCAACCTTTGGGCTCAAGCTGGTGAGCCCACACTCAAGCCAGGAACCTCAGGGTTTCGAACCTGGGTCCTCTGCATCCCAGGCCGATACTCTATCCACTGCACCACCGCCTGGTCAGGCTGAATATCCTTTACCCCAATAAAGGTCTCACACTTGGTTTAACACTCTGCTGTCATCGTCTTAAAATTCTTAATTTTGAAAAAGGTCCCACACTTTATGTAGCTGGTTCTGAGTAGGAGAGCAAGTGATGAATGTAGGGTATCTGTTCCCATCTGCCCACTATCGCCCTGCTAGTTCATGCTTTTTCAGTGCCTTCCTTTGTCCCTCCATTGAAGGCCACGGCTCCTGACACAGGGCACTCACCAGCTGCTGCAGTCCCCCTGGGTCCCAAGACCCACACAGCCCCTGTGCCTCTTGGGGTAGTAAACTGCCACTGTGAACTGAAGGAGGTTCACTATTTTTGCTGGTTTTCCCAAACTCTTGTCTCACCTTGGCAAACATGTTTTCATTAACTCTCTTCAGCTACCCCTTCCGTGCGTTCCTGTTTCCTCCTGGACCCCACCAGATGCCTGCAAGCAGCTGGTTGTGCAGGAGGATGGGGGAGGCCGGGGTGACAACTTGGGAGAAAGTATACATTGGCTAAGTTTCTAAACTGTATCACGGAGTAAAAGGCAGTGTGGAAGCTACAAGGCCCTGGGAGTTGCTCAGTACTTCAGCCCAGGAAATCCCACCCTTCCCAAAACAGAAGGTAGAGTTTAAAAACAAATAACCACAGAAACTACACTGAGAACATGATGCAAAATGTACAGATTTCAAATGTTCCAGCCTATCTCCTCTGATCCACCAGGAACCCTGAGGCTCAGAGAGGCTGAGCACCCTGCCAGGGTCACACAGGTACTTCATCTTGGCTCATGGCTGAGTGGGAACATTTGCTCCCACATCCCCTTTCCTACCCCCAGTCCTGCGTGCTCTAAGCTCCTTGAGGGCAGAGACCAGACTGAATTGCTCACTGAATCTCTCCATAGTTCAGAACACCTAGCACACAGACATGTTAATAACACTAACTAAAGACTCTGAGGTCGGGGGCTCTTTGACTCCACCACACAGCATGTCCCACAGACCTTTGTCTTAGCTGAGAAATCTGTGTTCTGTTTTGCATCGTACAGATGGAACAGCTATAAAAGGACAGTCCACCTATCAGGTCACTGTGAGCACTTGCTGGCTTAACTGGGAGGATTGCTGCACAGCACAGGAGAGAAGTTCTCCAAGTCAAGGTGGCTTGCTTCAAAATGCAATAGAGTTGCTACCCGGCTGAGACATCAGTGAGCTCACTTTTTTTCTGGGATTATGGAGCAAGCCCAGGCTGAAATTATGGATAGGGGAACACAGGTCTGGATGGGCTCTGAGGCATAACATATTCTTGTATTAATCTTATATTGCTTTACCTATAATAAAAATTCAATTTCATTTTCAGTTTCCTACACTTCTCTATTTAGTTATATACTATAGGTGTAGTATATGTATTATATACTATGTTGGACCATGTGAAATTACTACTTTTTAAAGTGAAAAATGATCAAACATTGGCAATTTCATATGGTTCAGTTTTATATTTCTTTAAGAATCAGGAAAAAAATTTTTGATTTTTAAAAAGTTGCAAACTTACATAAACACAAAAGTCTGTTCATGGACATTTATAGCAATTTTATTCATAACTGTCAAAATTTAGGAGCAACCAAGATATCCTTCAGTAGGTGAATGAATATAGATAAACTGTGATACATCAGACAACAGAATATAATCAGAGCTAAAGAGAAATGAGCTGTCAAGTCATGAAAAGACATAGAGGAAACTTAAAGGCGTATCACTGAGTGAAAGAAGTCACTGTAAGAAGACTACATACAGTATGATCCTGACTCTGCGACATTCGAGAAAGGCAGAACTACAAAGACAATTTTTTAAAAAATCACCGGTTTCCAGAGTTGGAGGTGGAGGTGGGTGGATGAATAAGGCAGAGCACAGAGGATTTGGGGGGCAGTAAAAGTACCTGTGAGATTATAATGATGGATATACATCCTTAAGCAGTTGTGCAAACCCACAGAATGTACAACACCAGAGCGAACCCGAAGGTAAACTATGGATTTAGGGGATTATGATGTGTCAACGTAGGTTCACTACTGATTAGAAAAAGCATCCAATGAGTGGTGTTGATAATGGAAAAAGTTACACACGTGTGTGGGGTAGGAGGCACACAGGAAATCTCTGTGCTTTCCTCTCAATTTTGTTGTAAACCTAAAACTGTTCTTTAAAACAATGGTCCTTAAAAGACAGCAGACTATAAACCTTTACACTTTTCCTGTATTAGACATTTTCTTTCATAAATTTTTGCAATTCTTATATAATCTAAGCATTAAAAACCTTGACGTTAGCAACCAAGATATCCTTCAATACGTGAGTGGATAAAAAACTGTGTGCATCCATACAATGGAATATTATTTGGAGAAAAAGAGAAATGAGCTGTCAAGCCTCAGAAAGAGATGGAGGAAACTAAAATACATATTACTAAAGGAAAGAAGGCCAACTGAAATGGCTACATAATATAAATATATTATTCCAACTATATGACATTCGGGGAAAGGCAGAACTATGAAGATGTTAAAAACATCAGTGGCTGCCCAAGGCTTAGGACAATGAAGATATACAGTGGAGCACAAGAGCCACTTAGGGTGGTGAAACTACTCTGTATGGTACTGTAGTGGTGGATACACGTCATTATACATTAGTGGAAACCCGCAGAATGTGCAACACTAAGGATGAACCCTGAGATAAACTACAGACTTTGAGTGATAACAATATGTCATTGTCGGTTCATTGATTGTAAGAAATGTATTACACAGATGCCAGACGCTAATAATAGGAGAAACTGAGGAGTGAAGGAGCTTAAGGGAAACCTCTATGGTCTCTATCCAATCATTATTATTATTATTATTATTATTATTATTATTATTATTATTGTAAACCCAAAACTGCTCTAGGAATAAAGGCCATGAATTAAAAACACAAAAGCCACCTTGCCTTTCATCTCCATAGGTAGAAAGATGAGGGGACAGGTGTGACACACGGGAGAGGAAGCATAGAAGAAGCTGAGTGCACATGGAGGGGGACGCGGCTCTCAGTGTCCACAGAAAGGGCCTGCAAGGATCTCGGACAACTCCCAAAGACACACTCCATCAGTTTCCCAACCTGCCTAAGGCTGACCTTTCTTTCCTAATAGCATGACTTAACAACACCTCTGAAATCCTTTTGCGAACTTGCTGCCTCCTTTCAAGCATTACAAATTTCCCATCTGGGGGCATTTCTAAAGCTCTGGTGACATCTAAGCCTGTCTCCAAGTCATGCCTCGAAGTTCAATATTCACGAATATTTCCAGGTAAAATGAATAGCTTGTGACAAACAGTGTCCCCAATGTTTTCAAACCTGCAGGTTTGCAGAGACTGAAGCCACTCATTTTTATTGATGTCATTTTTCTGGCCCTGGGGTTTCTCAAGGTTGAGGGGTCCCCTGGGATGTGACATCTATAATTACAATCCGTCTGGATTCCTCTTGTCACCTTCTTTAAGGGGAGTGTGACAGACTTGCTCCCTCCTTTCGCTGTCTTGGTAGAAGGACTTATTCGTGCATTTCCTGCCCCGGTACAGAACACCCTTCAAGGACATCTGCATGCTGCTATCCGTGGAAAACAAAACATGTTTATTCCTCCCCATTCTCCTGCATTCTCATTCAGTTCAACAGAATGTCCACTTTCACTGAAGAGAATTTCTTTTGGAATTGGCTATCTGCAGGCTGATTTAGGACAGGTCAAAAGGCCACTGTTATTTTTACGTTTCACAAACTGTTTTAAATGAAAACATAAATATCATTAAATAAAATCCATTGATCCTTTCTTGCTGGTACATAACGTAAGATAGTACCAGGATAATGACACCCGCCAGGTTGATCATGAGGTTGGGATACACTGAGAAAGGAACTGCCCTGAACAGTATGGATGAGAAACAGCTTATCTGCACCATAAGCTGAAGAAACTCCATTGGCATTTAGAGGTGTTGGGATGTGACCTGACTCAGATATCTAGTGCTTCAGAAATGTTTTTACTCAATACACTACGGAGCACTACCTGTCTCCATTATGAATAGTAACTCAACCTGGGGCACCTAAAAAGGAAATACATACACATTATATTGCATTTCACGAAGAATTTTATCAGCCAAATGATCCCAGGGATGCTCTACAGGGGGGTTAATAGTCACGCTTCTACATCAGGCTTCTTCTGGAGGAGTTTACTGGGGCTTTTTACTGTCTCATTGTCGACAAACTAAGGGGCTGGAGAAAGATTGCCGAGGAAGAAGCAGCAGGCCCTTCAGCAGGTTTGTCACTTGGACCAGGAAGGCAAATGGCATGGTACAGATACACACTGTCCCCTTGCCCCTCCAACTCTCTTCTTCTTTATGGACACAGGTGTTCCCACTCCAGGCATGTCCCTTCCTCATAGCCTCAGTTCTTTTTAACTCGGGTCTGTGTCTCAGCTGGGGACAAGATATCCAGATGTCATCACAGAGGTGTTGTGGAATTGTGACAACGGTGGTACTACAATGGGAGACAAGAAGCTACAGACAGAGCAGGGGGAGCTTGGGTGACAGTGGAATATAGAACTTTATCCCTCTGAGAACAGGGGCAGAGTAGAGGCCCTGGAGGTTTGGAAGAGGGAGGGAGAGTCACAGACACAGAAATACTGTCTCAGCTTAGAAACTCAAAACAAAGCCATCAGAAGTCCTCTCTGGGCCTTTGTGTCCTAATCTGCTCGTTAGGGTCTCATCAGCAATTCTATTTTAGAATCCTGTCTTATGGGTCACCACTTCCCAGACACCTTGTCCAATCACACATCTCTGGACGTCGTCTAGAGCCCTATCCTTGCACCCATATTTATAGCCACACATCCCAACATCCCATCTGCCCTGGTGGCAGAGCCTAAGGACAGTCATAGCTAATGGACTGAATGTCCCCACAGGGCACTCCTGCAGAGAGGCGCTGCGTGCCTGACTCCGCACGACATGCACAGAAACTCCACTGGGTCTGCCCCATCAAGCATTCCAAGGCAAAAAGTGAAAGGTGCAAGGTGCCTTATGAAATGCCATGATCACCAGACCATAGACGCTTTTTAGTGCCTATCTAGCCAACATAGTTAACTCGAGAATTTACAGTTACAGAAATTCGATTCAGAGCCTCGGCTGTCCCTGGGCTGAGGGGAGAATTTAGTGTTACACCTGCTTCCCCCGGAGGCTCCCTTTCTACTCTGACTAGCTGCACTGATACATCAATTGGGAAACTGTTCTCATCAGTGGAGTAGAGTATTGATTTAAAGTCTGAGGCTCTGGGACTCAGGGTATAAACTTTCTCCCCAGATTTATCTCATATAATCCATTGCATTAATGTTGCATATAAAAATTTCCCCGTACTTTATAATAAACATTATCCATTCTGCAAATGGCAAACCAATGGCATCCTTGAGCATCCAAAGTGGTGTTTTATATTCCCCTCACTATCACCACAAGTATCTTAGGGTTTATACAAGACGCTGCCTGCACAGAATTCTGTCCCTTCCTATTAAAAAATGGACGTGAAAAGCAAAAGAAGTGCTTCAAAATACAACTGCGACTTTTGAGGAGGGTTTTCTCGTTCTTTGTTTTTCCTCCGTTTTCTTTTTACGCAGTCTTAAGTAGCAACTCGAATGCGAGAGAAGATGGAGAGGTTTAGGCTGTGATCCCTCTGCACCAGAACAACCCCACTCTCTCGCCCTCTGGCTGGCTGCGAGGGGCAGGAGAACACAGAGGTTTCCAGGCCAACGTTAACCTTCCTTGAAAGCCGGGTCTGAGCAGACAGAGCACATCTACAGTGGGCAGTGCATCTGCAGTGGGGCGCGCACCGACGGGTTCCAGGACGCACCGACGCACCCACCGCGGAGAGAGGCAATGCTAGACCCCGCTGCTGTCCTGCCCAAACGTTACCCACAGCTCAGTCCTCCCCCCACCCTTTTCCTTCAGAGACAGGTCCCTGCATGATTTGCTCAGATCAGCACTGCAAATGAACACAAGAGCACTGATATTCTATCACAGGATGTTTCTCTTTGTACTGTTTAGCACAGGAGAAAAGGAAGGTGAAGAGCAAATGCTTAAGTCAGCAATTCGCCAAGTTGTCTGCTAACCACAACCCTTGAAATTCACCCAGCCCTTTTTCACTGTCTCAGTAGTATTGAAAAAGAAAGAAAAAACTTTCAGAACAGCAGAACTACAGTTCTGCCTTCAGTGCACTAATTAGAATGGTATCTCCTTCCCTCTCCGCCCGCCCCACGCAGCTGCTGCAGAGACCGGGAGGTGAAGGCGCCTCGATTTGCAAACTCAAAGTATTTTTCACAGTATTCCCTTTTGCTTCTTCATCAAATCCAACCTGGAATTCTTTCCCATTTCAGCCAAAGGTCACATTGTTTTTTCTCTTCCTTTTGGGTGTCTAGGAAGCTCCAGAAAGTTCTTGGTCAAAAAGCCACCTGCTGTGCTCAGAGAACTGACCTATGCCTGGGCAGGACTCACACTAGCACCAAGACTTCCGGCCCAACGCAGTGCCCCATTTCCTAGTCAGTGGGCCAGTTCCCCTCTTCCCCTCCAAGGACCCGGTGCCTGCCTTGGGCTCACCCTCTCAGGACACCAGGTCCCCAGCACAGCCAGGTGTGCCCCATTCCCATGCACTCTACCTCTGAAGTTTTGTGCCATCAACGTGGAGTCTCCTTTTGCCCGTGTCCAGCTGCTGAAATTGTCCTCACACTTCAGAGCCCGCTCACTTCTCCTCTCTTCTCTGCAAACCCAGCCTTATGATCTACCATGCCCCACAGCCACCCTGCTAAAACAGCATGGCGCCTGCCTCAGTGTTGGGTGGCTCTGACCAAACACTCCGGGCGTGTGTATACCAATCACGGCACATTCATCTCATCCCTGCAGGAACCCCACGCAGTCGCAGAGACAGCACCAGTCACCCCTCTATTCTTGGGCACCCGGGCTCAGTGCCTGGTACATTCTAAGGGAACAATCAGTACATGCTTGTTGAATTGATGAGGAAACAATTAAACTCAACTGCCTTGTCCCTTGCCCCTTCTCCTCAGAGAAAGGGGAGAGTGTGACAGAACCAAGGAAGGTGGTAATTGGGGAATATCCTAAATAACAGGGTCCAGGCATTGGAGTTAGGCAAATTATGTAATTTCTCTGAACCTCAATTTCCTCAAAGGACAAGTGCAAAATCATGATACCGTAGTCCTCCCAATCCTTGGCTTTGCTTTCCACAGTATCAGTTGCCCATGGCCAACAGCTGTCCAAAAGTATTAAATGGAAAATTCTAGAAATAAACCATTTTTAAGTTTTAAGTTGCATGCCTTTCTGAGTGCCGTGAGCCACTTAGTGGCGTTCTCCATTTGCTGTGTTCAGATTGCCATTCGGTATCAGGTTCTTGTGTTCAAGCAGCCCTTATTTTACTTAATTATGGCCCTCAAACACAAGAGTAGTGATGCCGGCAATTCAGATATGCCAAAGAGTGCTTCCTTTAAGTAAATAGGTGAAAGGAAAGGAAAAGAATCACATGCTGAGATTGCTAAGAGGTATGATAAGAACAAATCTTCCGTCCATAAAATTGTGAAGGAATTTGTGCTAGTTTTGCTGTTGCACCTTAAATAGCAAAAGTTACAATCACGAGGTGTGATGCATGCTGAGTTAAGATGGAAAAGACATTGAATTCGTGGGCAGAAGACAGGAACAGAATATGTGTTCCAATGGCCAGTGATGTGTTTTGCCAGAAAATGTAGACTATAGGAAGACTTCAGGAGGGGACCCCCTGAAACAAGTGACACCAGTCTATTTACTGCAAGTAAGGGGTTGTTACACTGATTGAGGAATAGGTTTGGAGTGAAAAATATAACAATTACTGAAAAGGCTGTGTCTGTCAATGAAGAAGCTGCTGCCACATTTCCACCAGGGTTGATTAGAATTTGGTGCTATCCGCGGTTCAGGCATCCACTGGCGGGAGGGGGGGGGCAAGGGGGGGCAAGGGGGTAGTTCTTAAAACATATCTTCCACAGATAAGGGGAACTACGGTATCTCAGTATCTACCACGTGAGTCATTAGAAGAATGATGTAAGATGATGCATACAAAAATTGGCCCAGTGCCCGGTTTTCGGTAAATGGAAGCCATCGCCATAAATAAGATTTGGTGTAGAGAAGTATGCTGGGCAGAGAATCAGTTGATCAGTTCCACACTCCTCACCTGTAACATCCTCCACTTTGAAACTGGTTTTTTGATAAATCCACTGGGACAGGATACGGGGTAAGATCCTGGAGTTCAGGCCAAATGTTTAGGGTAAGCCAGGTGAGAAACAAGTGAGGATGCTGGCAGGGTTTACTGAGGTGAATCCCAGGGGAGCAGTGGCAGTGATCTGAGCCTTCCCCCTTCTCCAGGGTCTAGGACTACCCCCCACCCTCACAGCAGGTGAGCAAGAGGGCACAGCATATAGCAGACAACCTGGGGAAGACCTCTACTTCAGGCTGAAAAAATGGGCTCTTTGCTCATTCTTCCTGCCTCCCATCTGTCAACGCAAGTCTTCAAAGAACTTGAAATCCAAGCATGAACCAGAACAGCTACGCTCAGAGACCTGATCTATAAGTTAATGCCTCATGCACTTCCCAGGAAGAACTGGCTGGTGTTCTCGTCCTCCTCTCCTGTCAGATATCACCAAGCCCCACAGGGGGCTGAGTTCCTGGCCACTGCATGGCTCTGGCCTGAGGTCCTAATACCAGGCTGCTAATGTATGACATCCCACAGTAGGTAGGACATCTTATTTTTCAAGCCCTGTTTGCAAGCTATATGAAAAAAGATGTTAAAAAAGCAGAAAAGAACACTTAGAAACTAATAAACATCTCTACCCCGTGACTGATTCTACCTTGAAGAGCTGCCCTGAGTTCCTGTACACTGCATAAATCTTCCCTATTTTAGAGACACAGGGGCCCCTGCTGATGCTCCTCATAGCCCCAATCACTCCCAACTTCTGCTGGCTCTGACAGAGGAAAACTTCACTGACAAAGTAGATAATTTGTACTTGCTTTCCCAAAGCAGCACTCGGCTGAGATTAATTTTCTCTTACCTTTACTGCTGTTGCTGCTATTTCTCAACTTTACTTCCTAGGGCTTCATCCTGAGCCAACACAGAGCTTTATCAGTGAATAAAATAACAGCAAAAATTACAGGCAATTTTAGTTGCAGACTTTCCTCCACCCCCTTCTCCACTTCAGGTTTCTCAATTGTTTTTACTACTTAGAGGGTTTCTTTCAGACCAAAGCTTCCTCAGTTGATTGTGACTGGGAGATGTTCCCAGTTCACTGTCCCTTGAACACTGAGTCTAGCTTATCTCTTCTTGTCTGTCTGAGTGTGTATGTTTCTATTAATAGGTGATTAGATAGATAGATAGATAGATAGATAGATAGATAGGTGATAGATAGATAGATAGATAGATAGATAGATAGATAGATAGAAGGTAGGTAGCTAGATAGTAGATAGATAATCAAAAACTTTATTTCTCTCTCTCATATATATAGATGAAGATATATGTTATAGCTCTAATATAAGTGGCAGAAAGAAACAGAAAGAGTCAGACAAGAAGAAAAGCAAATTTTTCTTCTCTATTACCAATTTACAAGTTTGTCCCCTTCTCTGCTGAAGCTTTCTCCTGAGAGGTCTCTCCTAAACAGTTTTCAATTTGAATACACAAAAGAAAGGGAGCTATTTAAAAATTTAAAGGCATAATAAATGTTTTAAAAACACAGCAATATACCTAGAAAATAAGTCAATCTTTAAAGAAATCAATGTAGTGGTCTTATTAATCCAATCGCTGGCTGCCCAGCTTTGGAGATCATTAGCACAAAAAACAACTTAAAAATATTAAGTCCCCAAAACAGTGATGGGATGGTGGGCTCTGGACATGATATAGTTTAAAACAGTGTTTCTAAACTGTAAATAAAAGAAGAAAGTTTCAAGTGTCCACAAGAACAAAATTCTCAAGGACCTGATGACTCTTGCCTGAAAACCAATACCTAAATAATACAAAGTCTAGTATTCTATAAAAATGTCTTTTGTTATTATGGAAAGGGGGAATGTTTCATCTTTATACCTGGCAAAACTATATGCATTAAAAATTATCATTAAAAATATTTGAAGTCTAAAAGAATTGGTAGAATCTCAAGATAACATCCATGTACCCAGTTTGAGAGACACCATTTCAAACTTGCATAACCACATCCATTCTTGGGTATGGACAGCTCCAGAGGCCGTATAGGCACACTCACTGGGCTCCCAGAGCAGCAAACCTGTGAACCTCTAGGGAACCAAACACAGAGCAGCGCTGTCAGGGTTATGCTTTGTGTCTTTTCATTTCAAATTCAGTGCATTGGAACTGTCTTTATTTCCTGAACATACAGATAAGTACTTCCTCATGATCACACACATGACAAATGTCCAAGTACAGAAAAGCAAGATTTTCTCAAGTGTGACCTTGAGTAGCCTTGATTGTCGAAGATGTGTTGTCATAATCAGGGCTTTGTTCTATATGTTAAACAACTACCTTTCCTTCTATTGCTTACTAAATACATATATCCAGTCCATAGAAAAGGCAACAACAGCTTTTTATTATTCTCACATTTTATTAAATTGAGAAGAATAAGGAATAAGTTTAACCAAGATTTTTCTGAGTAAAAATCTGTACTCAGAAAATCATAAGACACTGAAGAAACAAACTGAAGAAGATACAAATAAGTGGAAGCATATACTGTTCATGGGTAGGAAAAATTAACATTATTAAAATGCCTATACTACTCAAAGCAATCTATAAATTTAATGCAATTTCTGTCAAAATATTAATGGTGTATTTCACAGAACTAGAACAAATATTCCAAAAATTTATATGGAACCACAGAAGACCCCAAATAGCTACAACAAACTTAAGAAAGAAGAACAAAGTTGAAGGAATCACACAATCTGATATTAGACTATATTACAAGCCCATAGTAATCAGAACAGCACAATACTGACATCAAAACAGAGATATATATCAATGGAATATAACAGAGAGCCCAGAAACAAACCCATGCCTTTATGGTCAATTAATATTTGACAAAGGAGGCAAGAACATACAATGGGGTAAAGACAGTCTAGTCAATAAATGCTATTGGGAAAGTTGGACAGATACATGCAAAAAAATGAAAGTAGACCTCCTTCTTACACCATACACAAGAATAAACTCAAAATGGATTACATATTTAAATGTTAGGTTCAAAACCATAAAAATCCTACAATAAAACTGGCAGTAAAAATCTTGTACATTTCTTGTAGTAATATTTTTTTCTGATATATCTCTTTAGGCAAGGGAAACAAAAAAACATAAACAAATGAGACTACATTAAACTAAAATTTTTTGTACAGCAAAGGAAACCATCAAGAAAATGAAAAGACAGCCCACTAAATGGGAAAACATATTCACCAATGATACATCAGATAAAAGGTTAATATCCAAAATTTATTAAGAACGTATAAAACTCAACACCAAAAAAAAAAAACAATCCAATCAAAAAAATGGGTCAAGGACCTGAATAGACACTTCTCCAAAGAGGTCACACAGATGACTAAAAGACATACTAAAGGATGCTCAACATTACTAATCATGAGAGAAATGCAAATTCAAACCACAGTGAGATACCATCTCATGCCTGTCAAAATGGTGCTCATCAATACATCAACAAACAAGTGCTGGAGAGGATGTAGAGAAAAGAGAACCCATTGTTGGTAGGAATGCAGATTGGTGCAGCCACTGTGGAAAGCAGTATGGAATTACCTCAAAAAATTAAAAATAGAACTGCCTTATGACCCAGCAATTTCACTTCTGGAAATTACCCAGAGAAACCAAAAATACTCATTCAAAAGAATATTTGCACCCCTATGTTCATTGCAGCATTATTTATAATAGGCAAGATTTGAAGCAACCTCTGTGCTTATCTGTAGATAAGTATATAAAAAGGCTGTGGTACATTTGCAGAATTGAATACTACTCAGCTATAAAAAAGAAGAAAATCTTTCCTTTTGTAATAGCATGGCTGGATATTATTATGCTAAGTGAAGTAATCCAGTAAGAGAAAGGCAAGTAAGTACCATATGATTTTATTCATATGTGGAATCTAATGAACAAAATTAACTAACAAACAAAAAAGGAACAGACTCATAGGTAAGGAACAGACTGACAGCTGTCACAGGAGCCGGAGGGTTGCAGGGCTGCATGGAAAAGGTGAAGAAGTTAAGCAAAACAAAAGAAAACTCATAGACACAAAGATACATGAGATCTTAACAATAACAAAAACCCTATTTAGAGCTTCTATTTACACATTTATTCTAAAGTATTTAATTTGTTTGATGTATGATGTTGTGGCCTGCATAAATTCATCAGTGACAGAAAGTAAATGACTTTGTGCTTATAGTTTAAAAAAAAAAGAATTGAGAAGAATTAGTCAAACTGATTTTTCTTTCTAACCCAGCCATCCTAAATCTCTGTGATGAATAGCACATACCTATGCTTCTCTAATGCTGCTTACACTCTTCTCATTTGTATGATTGTCATTTCTGCTCCTGTCTTAACTCCATGTCCTAAATGAGTACAAGATGTTTGTGTTTTTTTATCTAGGGATCCCTGTAGAGAAGGAAAATAATGCATCTAATTATGGTGCATTTATATACTGTAGATGTTCCCAAGAAATGCTGGGGGAACAAATGCAGGTAAACATCAGGGGTGCTCATCATCATGCTCCTAACTTGGAAGAAAATGCTCAGAAATAGCTGCAAGACACCTATCTCTGAGAATCCTGTACTACCTGGTTGAGCCAAATACCAGAACACTAGCCAGTGTGTCCTTCTTTACATCAGTGTCACAAAAATATCAGACTTACAGTTTCCCAGATGAACGTTCCCAGAGGGCAAGATAAGACCCTCCTGAATTCTGGGGTTAACCCCAAAATTCTGAGCATACCCAATGGTGGTGAAGCAATTACACTGGGGAACACTTTTTTTTTCATTTTCTGTTGCATAACATTTTAGAACTGTTTCTATATATTTCTGCATCACTAATTCCAAATCTGAAACCCAATTTTTGATGCATGCTCGAGTTTTTATGCAATTTTAATTTTTTTTTGTTACAGTTAATGGCATGTATTGGTTTTTAAATTGGAGTTAAAGGGTGACTCTTGGATTGAACATAACCACAAGGCAATTAATGTTTTACAAACATCACTGTTACATAATTGTAGTTGTTTTTAAATGTAAAAAATTATTATCTGATAAAAAACACCCTCTTATTTTGTTTTAAGATTGAATCATGGCTTCTTCGAGTAGGCGTAAATGTAAGAATAGTCCTTACACCTTTTGTTATATATGTGGCTGTTACACACTTCAACGTCAAAGGCGCAATATTTCATCATTTGTGACACGTGCATATATTGCCTATTTTCAAGTTCCCCTTGGCAATCAAGACAAGACTTGGGCTCCGAATATTCTGTCATAATTGTGAGGAAATGCTTTGTGACTGGACAAAAGGAAAACACAAAGGAATGCCTTTTGGTATTCCCATGGTTTGGCGTGAACCTAAGGACCACAGCAGTGACTGTTATTTCTGCCTGATCCATACAAAGGGCATCAGCAAGAAAAAACTGCATATGATCACATATCCTAATATTCCTTCTGCAATACGACCTATCCCACACTCTGAGACACTCCCGATTCCAGTTTTCAATGGTTTTATTTCTTCTAAGAATGAAGAAAGTGAACATGGTGATCAAATGTATTTTGATAAGATGCATGAGAAAATGGTTGTAGAATCTGAAGGGTCTTCTTCTGATGCCAAGTAGTCATTAACCCCTCAGCAGTTTAGCCAACCCAAATTGAATGACTTAGTAAGAATGACATAAAAATTGTCCTCGACTTTCTGAAGTATGAGAAACATAACTGGATCATTTGTGTGGATCTTAAAATGGTAAATTTCCTGCTAGGACAACAGAGAGGTTTCATGAAGTATCCTTGCTTTCTGTGTTTGTGGGACAGCTGAGCTCGGGAGAAACACTGGACACAGAAAGAGTGGCTAAAACATGAAGCTCTGGAAGTAGGGATACAAAATATTGTGAATGAACCTGTAGTTAATTGAGATAGGATCATTATTCCCCCACTTCACATCAAACTTGGCTTAATGAAGCAGTTTGTTCAGGCTTTGATTAGAGAAAGTAAATGCTTCCAACATATTATTTCTGCTTTTCCTGCCTTGTCTTTTGAGAAGATAGATGCAGGTATATTTGATGGACCTCAAATTCAAACCCTCATACGTGACAAAGAATTTGCCAGGAAGATGAATAAGGAGGAGAAAGCAGCATGGCAGTCTTTTGTAGCAGTTAACAAAGAACTTCCTTGGCAAGAAAAAAGCAGAAAACTATGAACTTCTGGTTCAAAGGATGCTGTTGGCTTTCCACAATATTGGAGGTAACATGAGCATTGAGATTCATTTGCTGAACAATCAGCTTGATAAGTTTCCCGAAAATCTTGGAGCTGTTAGTGATGAGCAGACTACTGCTGGAGCATCAAAGGAGATTGTCCTCAACAAGTACACAAACGCAAGAGCTACAAACACAAATTTTTGCCTGAATAGAATTTAAATACGTTTTGCACAAATTTTATGATTAAAATAAGTGTTTTAATATGTTCTATTTCAAAATTGTAGACAAATTCTGGTGCAATCATATATTTTAGTGTATTAGTGTATTTACTGCATTATATAAATTATATTTTCACAAAGATGATGCCCAAGAAGACATTCTACTTCGTTATGTTAAACTAAATGTTGAAAATTTTACAATAAGATGAAAACCTAAAATCTTCAATTGCAAAAAAACTGTAGCTTACAGAGAAAAACCAATGTCAGATTTGAGATCAGTACACTCAATTTAGGTAAGAACAAGTGTTTTTGTGGATGCAACAAAAATTTTGTTACCCAATGTTATACTCTAGGTATTCCATGTCTTTCAAAGATTTAAGAAATAGCCCTGAACCCTTATGACCCAATCCCAATGTGGCTCTTTGTTTATATTAAATGGAGAATGTGTGTCTCTGCTACATTAATATTTTAGCTACATGACTGATTTTATGAGCAAAGACATTTTGGTCTTTAAGGTGTTAATGTAGTAACCATTACTTTGTATTTCTTTACTCAGACAACCTTTCAATAAAAATTCTAAATGTCATAAAAACGGAGCAACATCAGATTAACTTCAAAACTATGTTTCCTCTTCAACGTAATCAGCATATTGATTAGTCCATACACACCAACCACCAGTGTCTTACCTTGGGTACACCAAGCCATTCCAAAGACACGTGGATTCTTGAAGTACTGGAGCCAAGGGGCGCCATGTTCTTTCAGTGCTCTCAGCTTACTTGGCGTTAGACTTTTAATTTTTTTCTTCTAAACGAGGTCTTGCCTTCTCAGAACACACAGTCCCAAAGCAAACTGACTTGATTAATTCTTTGCACATTTACAATATCATATTAAAACAGCTTTTAAACCAGGAAAACTTCATCATTATATAGCTTACTATTATATGGATTGGATAGAGTGAAGGGTAAATCATGTCTCTGGACCATGATAATTAGATAGATTACAAAGCAGACACACAGCAGTAACATCCAACTGAGCAGTGGTTAGACATGTCACTAGCAAAATAAAGAAGATCTACCACAACACATTTCCTTCTTTTAAGAAAATAAGACTTTTTTTTTTTCTTTTAGATGCAAGGAGACTACCATGGGAGCACCTGACACAATAAAGATTTTAGTAAAGAATGTTATAACACTTTGCAAAGAAAATGTGGTAATGAAAATGCGGCTTAAGGGTGAAATTGAAAAAAAAACACAGAATATTTTGGCTTTTTATTACGGGATATTTAAGAGACAGCTTGGCAGTAAATGCTAACAACTTTCTAATGGTTGGGAATGCAGTTGTACAAAACTGAAGACTCACCTTGACTTACTGACCCAGCTGAGTTTTCAGTTCCATTGCTCATCCCCAGAGAAAATGCAACACACGGCATAAAAGAAAAAAAAGTGCTTAACCCCACTGGATAAATGGAGGTAGGTGTGAACTATTGTCACGTGGCCACATTAAGCATTTTCACACAGGGGAGGGAACAAGAAAAATAGATGGAAGAGGCAAGCAAATCAGTAAGAAAGGAGGAAAAAAAAGAGACTGAAATGTAAAAGAGAATAAAAGAGAAGACCTGGAAAAAATAACGTTTAATAGAGTGTTTACCCTGGAAATCAATTAATCAAAAAAACTGCTATCCATTATGTACCTCCAGATTCAAATATGGTATGGAAGAAGAAAGAAATAAAAATGATGACCCTTCAACATAATTACAATTTAGATGTTTTTATGTTTATTTTTATTGATTTTAGAGAGAGAGATAGGGGGAAAAAAGAGAGACAGGAACATCGATCTGTTCCCATATGTGCCCTGACCGGAGATCGAAACAGCAACCTCTGTGCTTCAGGATGATGCTCTAATCAACCAAGCTATCCAGCCAGGGAAGATTACAATTTAGTTAAAAACTAATGAATAAACCTTAGTAAAAGAGTAGAAAGAAAGAAATATGTCATTAAGAAATAAATTACGCAAAAATTATATGTGTGCTCATATGTTTTATGTTTATTAAGTTACACTTCTCTAAAATTTTACTGTAGAAATTGGGTTAACATTGGATAAATGGATAGATATCCTTGCTTTGGATAAGATGATTCAGTACTATAATGATAACGATTCTCTTCAAATTAATTTTTAAACTTGATGGAATCCCAATAAAATTTCAACTTAATCAGTTAACTTATTCAAACATCTGTATGAACAACAAATGTATACACTGCACAAATAGCTAAGTCAACTCTGCAATAAAAGAAGAAAGAGACGTAGCTTGTCCCTCTCAGACATTAAGACATAATCCCACGGTCTAGTAATTAAATAAATATGGACTGACCTAGATATAGACAAATAGAATTACGGAACAGAATAAAAAAGCCTGATTCAGAGTTAAGTACTTGTGGAAAATTAGCATATGATAAACATGACACCACAAATTATGGGGAAAAATAGATTATAGATGATGGTAGAAAAACAGGTTCACTGTGTTGAGGGAAATCTAAGAGGCTTCCTAACTTATACAATATGTAAGGGTAGTAGGTTCCAAATAGAGTTAAGACAATTAGAAGTATCAAATTAACAAAATCAATTATATTTTATTTTTGTGATGTATCAATGGGGATAAATTCTTAAACTGTAAGGTAAAAATTCATTAAACTTATTATATATAAATTAACAAGTTTAACAAATAAAATTATTAAACGCCATCATGAACAGATTAATAAGAAGATGACTGAAGGGAGAAGATGTTTCCAAAGTCTAAATCCAACAAAGAATATACAAGGAAATCAAAAAGAAAAATAGAGGAATAGAAAAGAGACAAAAAACATACATAGAAATCACCAAAAGGAAAAGGGAAACAAAAGGGTTAATAAGCATACAAAAGGTTGTTCGAATTTTATAATAATTAAAGAAATAACAAAACATCAATATCAGCTAGATTAGAAAAAAAAATAAGGAAGCTGAACAGAGCAATTTACTGGTAGAGCTGAGGATATGGGAACCTTCATGTACCAACCTTCTGCTGAGCAAGGCTTAGTCAAATTAATTTGGCTTTTGATGTACAAGTTCCACTCTTGTCTGTTTATTCATCTCAGATAAATCTTTGTGCAGATTCTTTAGGAAATATATTTGAGGATGTTTGTCAGAGCACAGCTTTGGTTAGCCAGGCACTGAAAAAAAAAATCTAAATATCCATCCCTGAAGGAATGGGAAAAATCAAAACAGGACAGATGTTCACTATGGAAGGTTGTGCAGCAATTAGAAGCAAGAGATCAGATACAGGCGTAGAATGGTTCTTAGAAACATACTGCTGAATAAAATAGCAAGATAAGAATGAGATTCACATCACAATGTCATTTGTATACATTAAAAGTGCATGCTTACTCTGTGCATAATGACTGCCTTCCAAAAAGTACAATAGGGAAAAGCAGGAAATGTACATTTGCAGTGGAGGAACTTGGTAAACACCACCTAGAGCTAGAAGATCAAGGTCCACATCAAGAGTGAAGTCATGTTGATAACAGTACCCTTGATATGATGTGATGATGATGGCACTTTACCTCTGTGATCTCCTCACCAAGAATGTATAACCCTCGTTTAATAATAAAATATTTTTTTAAAATCAAACAAATCTCCAGTGAGGGTCATCCTACTAAATACCTGACCAGAAATCCTCAAAATTATTGATGTCACCAAAAACAAGGAAAGTCGGAGAAACTGTCAGTCTACATAGAGGAAACTAAAGAGACTTTATGACTAAATGTAGTGTGGAATCCTGGATAGGGTCCTAGAACAGAAAAAGGACATTAGGTAAAAATTAAGGAATTCTGAATAATAAAGTACAGGCTTCACCCTTTATAATGTGTTGCATAATAATGTATCGATATTGGTCCGTTAACTCTGACAAATGTACCGTAATAATGCAAGATGTTAACAGCAGGGGAAACTGGGTCAGGGGGATTTAGAAACACTCACTAGACTATGTTTGTAACTTTTCTGTAAGTCTAAAACCAGGCTAAAATTTAAAAAAAATGTTTTAAAATAAACATGTTCAACAAAGCAATGAATATTTTAAAAAACTGTATACAAATAAAAAGGAAAAAAAAAGAACATTTCAACCCTAATAAATAACTAACCAGGGGGATGCGGAGAGGATGGGCATGAGGAGTGGGGATGAGAGGAAAGAAGACCGCGACCTTCTCATGGTCCAGAGGAAAGAATTGAAATCTAGAGGGGGGAGTGACTTAGCTAAGACTACTCACAGCGCAGGCTTTCTGACCTAGTGTATACCAAAAACTCTTCTCATTACTCGATCCTGTTCTGCCTGCTGAGGGTAAGCTGAGGGTGAATTCGCTGCCTGGAGAGGAAATGAGGAATGTAGCAGTTGAGCCAAAAGAAAAAATAAACTTTTCCATGAAGTGGAAAAAGATGTTGCTTTGAGGCTTTAAAGCAATGGACAGCACCCAATTGGACTCCCCACCTTACACATGGGTGCTGGCTTTAGGCCCCTAGAAAACTGGGGTGTCAGATAAGGGGCATTATTTAAGGTCAAAGCTGGAGAAGCTTAGTTTTCAGAAGACAGACTTATTAACAATAAATCAATGGCTACAAGGAACTAATGAAACAGGAATGGGTAAGATTAATTTCTTGGACCAGAAAGCTGGGAGACTTCCTAATTCAAGGGCAAAGTTTGTGACCACAAGGCCAAAACAGGAGGAGGAATATTTGTGGCAGAGATGGAAAAGAATATTGATCTATTTTTCCTGTTTTCTTAGTAAAATATAAAACTTTCAAATTGCCTGTAGGTTTTTCAAGGTAAAGAGAAGGACTCTGTCTATATTTGAATCAGTAGCGGGCGGACAGAAGAGGCTTTCCAGCCCCTGGCCTAGGGGGGCCAATAGCTATCCCAGAGGCAGAGAGAACTGATGGAGCACGGAGCAGCGAGAAGCAAGAGCAGGAGGGGACAACAGGAAGGGGGCACTGGGCACATCCTGACTAGCTGCAATTATTTCCCTATGTGATCCTCAGGGATACTGATGGAATACAGAGTTAAAAAAAAAAAAATTCTACTTCAGATGAAATCATCTCAGTAAAAGCCTAAGAAAATTAATTAGAGTTTCAAAGAGGAAAACAGGAGAACATGCTGTCCTCAACATCTTCTCCAAGCGTCAGAAGACATGTAGGCAAAGCCACATGGCTGCGATTAACACAAGCCCACAACTTAGGTCATTAGCCTTTAAGAATCCCCTGTGAGCTAATATCATCTTAAAAAATCAACAAGCCCAGATGGCTCAGTGACAGCAAGGCCAGAAATGCATATGTTTCCAAGTGAATGCTGGGAAAGAAAAGCTGGAAGAAAAATTGTCGATAAACAATCAGTACAGGCCGGATCCGAAATGCAATTGACATGTGCTTCACCAAACAAGTGTTCACAGGGAGAGTCTTTTTCTACCAGAATTTTATTAAGGCTACCGAGGAGTTATGAGTCAGTTCCATAAATATTTCTTATAAATGATGATACATTCATATAATGAGAATCTATGCCACAATTAAATAAAAATGGAGGGTATAGCATGTAGCCGTTTGTGAAAAACATACTAAAGAAAAAATTAAGTTGCATCTATATACATAGATTATTTCAAAGGAAATCGGTCACACGGGTTTCATCTGAGAAGAGCTGTGTAACTGAGAAACAGCAGTAGGTGGGAGCCATTTAGCATTATACATTGTTTTATACTTTCTGAATTTCAAGTCAGTGAATTTACTGCCTCTTCAAAACTTGTTACAAATAAAAAGATGAAATATTTATACATATATACCCTACTGTTTTCTTCAATGACTTTAAAAAGACACATCACAATCTATTTACATCTAATGCAAGAGGGTAAAATAAATAATTGAGAGAGAACAGATTTAAAATAAAACAGGAGAAGGCAGGTAATATCCAGAGGTAAACTGAGCCCAATACATGTGTGCACAGAATCCTGTCTAGTGGCTGGACATGGCCACGAGCTTGGTGGCTAAAGCAAAGCAGGAAAAACAATCAGAACCAAGTGCCTGTAGTGAAGCGGCCTCTCAGGAAAGGAGCCCTTTCTCCTAGGGAGAGCAAAGAGACATTTGTCTCAGACATCATCTTCCAAAGACACTGATTCCAAGTTCATGTTCTCACCACAGCTCACAGCTGGAGAACCACCCGGAGGTTGCTTTGGACTTTCTGAGCAAGGAATGGGCAAGCTGTTCACCACCTGCAGCCACAGAGCCTGGGAGATGGGAAGGCTGGGCCCCCAAAAACATGCCACTCAGTACACAGGCTCTCTGGTCCACCTAGAAATCTTTGTGCTTGACCAGTTAAGTCTGGGGAAAAGAGAAAATCCTTATTTGATAGCATATCAAATGATTTTTAACTTCCCTCCATGACACTGTGATGAACTAGGCATCCACTTCACACAGCCTCAGACACTCTATTTCCAAAGTCATTTGCCAAGACCACTCCCTTTGGAAATCACAGCCTTTCCTTTCTCTCTCTTCTTCTCCATTTCAGCTCCCCATCCTCAGCATCCTCAAAGCAGGCCCTAATCACCATGTCCCCTACAATGTCACACACATCTACTGCACAGAGAAAATGCTATGTGGTCACCAAACCAGTTCCACTTCCTCCTGGGCACCTAGCTTTGAGTTCTGGCCAGTGAAATACGGATGGATAAGATGTTGCCACGTACAGGTCTGGCCCCTAGAATGTCCCACACAATCACTCACATTGCCCGTCAGTCCTCAGGGGCCAGCTGGATTTAATACTCATGGAAATGTCAGGAGCAAAGATGGTGGAGCCTCTGTCAACTTCAATGTTAAAGAATTACGTGGCAAAAAATCCCCCTCTGTTTGCTAACCCACAATGAGCTATAATATGAGCAAGACATAAAATTTTATTTCTTTTACTTTTATTTCTAAAATGCTGAAACTCTTTGTTACCAGTTAGCTTACTTTGTCTTAGAAATAAAGGTACTCCCATAATAAAAAAACAAAATATATAATAATGGCTTAGCAGATGGATAGTAAGGGGGAAGGGGACAGATATAGCAAATCCAGGTTACACAGTAGCAAGACACTGGCAAAGCAATTGCCTACAGTACTGTGAAAGGCAGACTGGCCGCCTACTGAGCTTATAGTTCTAGAACTGGATGGTTATGGGCAAGGTGATGGTCATAGTTCTAAAAAGAGCTAGAAGAGGTCCTGGCCAGTTGACCTAGTGGTAGAATGTCAGCCCGGCATGTGGATGTCCCTGGTTCAATTCCTGGTCAGGGCACACAGGAGAAGTGCCCATCTGCTTCTCTGCCCCTCCCTCTTTCGCTTCTCTCTCTCTCTCTCTCTCTCTCTAACTCTCCTTCCCTCCTGCAGTCAAGGCTGGATTAAAGCAAGTTGGCCCCAGGTGCTGAGGATAGCTCCATGGCCTCCATCTCAGACACTGAAAGAATGGCTCCAGTTGCAATGGAACAATGCCCCAGAAAGGCAGAGCATCACCCCCTAGTGGGCTTGCCAGGTGGATCCTAGTTGGGGCACCTGCTGAAGTCTGTCTCTGCCTCCCTTTCTCTCAATTAAAAAAAAAAAAAAGGCTAGAAGAGGGTGGATAAAACAGGACACATGGACCCATTTTTTTTGTTACTGATTGGCTGTTATTGATGTTTCATTCATTTTTTTAATGACAGAATCAAAGAACTATCATGTGTAACTGGCACATTAGCAGAGAATAATAAAACAAAATTCCAGATATTTGGGACTTAGAGTGTTGGAAAAGTCAATTTGCCAATTGCTTCTCATCACCAAAAAGTAAGAGACATCATTGTAAGAGACATTGTGAATTGAAGACCCAGTGAGACTTCTCAGTTACACATTGTAGCTCAGGCCTTTGGCAAAATTAGGCTACAGATGTGGTCCTTCCACCTACTTTCAGATAACCTCAAGGTGCCCACTATTAGACTGAAAAATAGAATGAGACACACAGAGGTGAGGAAGCAATAAAATAAACAAAACAGCCTTGAAATTGTGTCTAGAAATAAATTGTATGGTTATGACACATGGTGCATTTGGAAAAAATTAATCAGAAGCCTTCTATGGTATTGAAATAATTGTATTACCAAAGGAGATATGATCTTGACTTAGAAAAGTTCTGAATATGCAGTAAGTCTTAAACCAATCTTAGGTAGAAAGTGGGCTATAAATGCTGGTAGTCTAGGACTCAAGATCCATTTCAGATGTGGAAGGAAGACAAAGGACAAGAAAGCACCATAAATGTGGAGGGCTGGAGGGCTGAGCCAGGACTCACTGAGAAAAATAAGTAAGAAAGTCCCTCCCAGAAAGGAAGATCAGAATCTACTTGGGGAACTCCCCCCACTTCCTAGAAAGAGAATCCTCACAATACATGCCCTGCAAAATGACAGCTTAGCTATGAGCCAGTGGTTACTCTTTGATTTATCTTCTTCCTTTTTCTGAATGGGAAATGTTATTACCACTACTTTAAAGTGTAAGAGGAGCAGAGGTAGCATTTCTCTTTTGCTCATAGGTTGCTGAACCAAAGGGAATCACATCCATGACTGCGTAGAGCTTGAATTCATCCCTTGAAGAGTGGATGTGTATGTTCTATGGGTTAAAAAACAAATAAAATGGGTATTTGGTGACTAGAGGGATAGATAGTGACAGAGATGATCCCATGAACCTATTTTATTTTCCCACACATTTAAATTGCATTTCCCAACTTGCCCTGCAGTTAGGTAGAACCATGTGATGAAATTCTAGCCAATGGAAGAATATGACCTGGCTCCTAAAACCCAGTGAAAAACATCATGTGATCTCAACAAATGAGAACTCATGATGCGGATCAAATACTCTACCTACTCTTAACCAATGAGCATTGAGCACACACAACATCTGACAATCGCTCTTAGACAATGTGTGCATTGTCCCAAGTTGAGTGTGTTCTTCAGTTTACTGTTGTTTACTTCCCTGAAGCCTCTCTATGAACCATTCATTTTTGTGTTGCAATGATTATTTTGACTAATAATGACTGATGAAAGGTAAAATAACTAGACCTGCTAAAATAACACAACACAAAATTTAAGAATAGTTACAAATTTTATAGAAGCTCAAGAGTCTTTAATGAAATGGTCAAGAAACAGAGGTTCAACTGTCAGGCAATCAGAAATAGATTGAAGTCCTCTGACATTATGAAGGATAACAAAAATGCTTTAGCCTGGATAAATACGCCAATTAATTCTTTAATAGCATCTGAAAGAAATTAAGCATGTTATGCCTGCAAGAGATTTGAAGAGACTGAAATAGTCATTCTTACTGTATGGTGCAAAAAAAGGTATCTTCACAGGAATCCTGCTATAAAAATCTTCTATAGTCTCACTCAGGTAAGACTTGTATCTCCAGGAGCACATGCCTGCAAACCCCAGGAGAGGTGTGGGCCCAGTGAGCCCTGACAGTACTCAGTCCACCAAATGTGGTACCTGGAAGGACCAATGGACTGCAGAAACACAAGATGGCATTGACCCACAATTCTCATTCATGGGAACGGAGTTGTCTGGCCTGTGTGCTTACTCAGTTAGAAAAAAGAAGGCAAAATTGAGAGCAAGGTGTGAGAGACTAAGGGAAAGAAGACATTAAATGCATTAAAGTACCAGAAAATCAAGACACTTTAATCAGCAATTATCAGGGACCTGTCAGGACATTGTCTCTCCTCACAAAGTACGTATACCCATCTACTAGTGAAGAGACTAGAAGAATGCCCTTTGGCTATTCCCCTGGATTGAAAAGAAAGCTAGGGAAGGCCAAAGTTCTTCGGGAAGTCAATCAAAAAAAGTGAAAGGGGCCTGACCAGGTGGTGGCACGGTGGATAGAGCATTGGACTGGGATGCGAAAGACCCAGATTTGAGACCCCGAGATCACCAGCTTAAGCACGAGCTCATCTGGCTTGAGCAAAAAAAAAAAAAAAAAAGCTCACCAGCTTGGACCCAAGGGCGCTGGCTTGAGCAAGGGGTCACTCAGTCTACTGAAGGCCCACGGTCAAGGCACATATGAGAAAGCAATCAATGAACAACTAAGGTGTCTCAACAAGAAACTGATGATTGATGCTTCTCATCTCTCTCTGTTTCTGTCTGTCTGTCCCTATCTATCCTTCTCTCTGACTCTCTCTCTGTCCCTGTAAAAAAAAAAAAAAAAAAAAAAAAAAAAAGTGAAAGGGGAGAACCCTATTTCCGTAGGCCCAATGTGCCTGCCGCTACACCGACGAGGAAACAATACTGGATGCTGCCATTCCCTGGTGGGCTAATGAGGTTCCTTCACCGGGATTGACATTACTTCAAGATTCAGAGATGTTGGAAGGAATTCTCATCAATTCAGAGAAATGTCTTTTCAATCACTACACAACCATCACTTGTACTTTGAAGGTCAGCTGCCAAGTCCAGACTGACTCACCATGTACACCAGTGCCTCTTCTGGCACCTCCATCAATGCTTCCACACACTGACCCTCTGCTTTCCTCCTCCAGTCCCACCCCCAGCCTCTTCATGAACCTCGGAGTGCCGATGAGCAACAGCCATGGGCAAAGCTCTGGTGGGTGCTGTGGAAATACAGTAATTAAGTACAAACTTAATGACTCCTGTCTGCCCTCAGGAAACTTACAATCCCGTTAGGAGGTGCTGAGCTATCTGGGCCACTGATTTCATGAGGAACAATTAATTACACACGTGGCACTGTCACACAAGGGATATGAGGGTTCATAAGAAGGTGTAGCAAGAGGGGTTGGCAGTTCTATGGCTGGCTTCTTTGGGCCTGCCTAATAAGAGTTTTCTCTTTCCTTCTAGATCAGCTCATTCACCTTCTTCCTTCAGCTTCACTCAATATAATAATTATGATGATGATCTCTCTGTCCTTTTGGTTTCATTTTTCACGGACTTCCCCATACAAGTCCTCTTCCTTCTCATGCCAGAAGAATCTCTCCTTCACTCATGTAATCAACACTTCCCCTTTGCAGAAAATTATTCAGTCGCCACTTAAAACTACAGCAAACCCCTCACTGGGAAACTATTTCCAACTTCTATAACATTCAGGCATTCTCATTCGAAAGCTAGCTCTTCCCCTCTGTCTGCGTCTACTTGTTTTATTAATTCAGAGTATTCATCCAGTGAGCAGAGATAACATCTAATTATAGTTTCCACCAAAACATTAACATGTTATTAATGCTTAGCAAGGAAGAAAAATAATAATACCCTGACATTCCAACCCCCCCCCTTTTCTTTCATCTCAGGACTTCATATGCAAAAGAGATTTTAAAAGTATAGCGTGGAAGGGTTTGGCCCATTAGACATATAGACATATATTGGGTTTTTCTGTCTTCTTATACAAAGGTCCAGCTTTTTACATGGGGCAAGCAGCTATTAAGCATTAACCTATCTGTTATGTTTTTCTCTCCTGCTTCAGAGGACTAGTACACTAGTCTCCTGGCACAGTCATGTCGAAAGCAGTTCTTTCCACAACAACACACCGAGACCACAATCAACGGACTGTCATTCAGAAATGCTCAATTATACTGTATCCTCCCAAATGCCTAAGAAATTCACAACAATTCAAACATCACTTTTCCTTATGCCTCGACCCCACCCTACCTATACGTGTTACCGCTCCCTCCCTTCCCTACACAAATCCTCCAATCCAGCCAGCCAAGCCTCCTCAGTGCTTCTTAGAGACACCAAGACTTATTCCAGCAACTCTTACACTTAACCCATCTATTGAGGCCTAGATAATTCATGACATTCTCCACAAATCGTTCTTGACCATAATATCTCTTGGTAATGATTCATTTTTTTTTTTCATTTAGAACATGCAAATGTCTACAAAATTAACAGCACAATGTAGCACATACATCAGAAAGCCAAATGGGCAAAAGAACTATACCATTATGTTTATATCAAAAGAAATCAGGAGCTCCTTAGGTGCAGGCAGCAGAATCCTACAGAGTCTGTTCACAGTATCACACACATGTTTATACCACACTGGACTATTTGTGGTTTTTCTTCCAACAAAGTTCATAAGCTTCTTAGGGGCAGAAGTTATTTCTCATACAGCTTCTGAACCCCTGCAATAATTAGCACTAATAGTTATGGACATGCAGAAAGTACATAGTGGTTTGTCATAGATTTGCTCCATAGGGAAACTAAGAATATTATCAGGTTGAACTGAAGAGTAAAATCATATTATTTGCTTGAACTGAAGCAAAAAATCAGTGATAGAGCACTGGGAACACGTGTGACAACATTTTCAATGACTTGAGTCAGACTTCGGACTCATGGAGGCCCACTCCATAAGCAATTTCAGCAGAAAGGATGTGATGGAGGGAGAGAAGAGATTAATAAAATCAGAGCGTCAGTTCTCAAATGGCCTTTAAAATCATCTGATGGAAGCCATCCTTTTAAAATGAAGAAGTACTGGGGAAGTCTCCTAACTGAAGCTGGAAGACCAGCCTCATTGCAGAAGGTGGCCTCAGTCCTGACTATGCCTTTTGAACACGCAAGGTAGCTTTGCATCAAGAACACACATGCCATTTCTCACCATGAGAAGTGCCTCATCTCTGCCTGGAGGCAGGGAGTCAAACATCCTTTGGAGTTCCCACCCACGGTTAATGGGATTGCATTTAATGTTGTTTTAATGATGTGTAACATTGTTAATTGCAGATCTATTGCAATGCTTTCTTTTCTCTATCTCATCTATGCTACATGCAACAAATACTAACACATCCTCTAAACAATTAAATTACGCCACAGCCAGAGTACGGTGTAGTAACAAGAAAAAGAGTTCAAATAACTACACCTTTAATTGAGTAGTTAAGGTCTTTTTCTTTTATAAAATATATGTGTTGTTTTTAATTTTCTGACATTACTTTTTTAGCTCAGGTAATAACAAAGCAGAGCCGGGCATTGTCACCAGGATATTTTTATAAACAAACACACTAAGTTTCTATGAGATGCAAGCACTGCAGTTCCAGGAATAATGGAAAATCACATGAATAAAATTCTGTTTCTGTCCTTAAAAATCTAGTAAAATGATTAAAAATGAACACAAAAAAAGCAGGTAAAGAGAACATGAAGTATTATTAGGAGGCTATGAAATTTCAAAGCAGACAAATTTTCTGATTTTCCTTAATTGAGGAAATGAAATTAATAAAACCATACGTGTTTCTAAAGCAATATCCAAAAATAATAGAAAGTTCTTGATTTCAAAAGATGGCTATCTTCCATATTAGGTAATTCTTTAGAATTCACATTTACTGTACTTCTAACATTCAATAGCCTACTGACAAAAGAATAGGCTTTTTCATAGATGATGATTTTTTAGTTTTCTCTAAAGAGCAAGTTTTATTTGCCTTCAACAAAATATTGCTATAACAGAATTAATAATAAAAAAACAATAGTTTTGCATGTGTGCCACTCTTTACAGCTTCCAAAGCATTTTCACAAATACTATTTCTATAGGTGTCATTGGGTTACCACAAAACCCTGTGGGGTATGCAGTCAGTTTATTGTGATTCTGGGTATGTATATGTGCATGTTGTTATTATTATTGTCATTGTGCACAGAGGACTCCAAGACTCAGAGGAATTTGGTGAGTGACAGTGACAACTGGCATTTGTCAGACTCATCAGACAAAAAGAAAATTGCTGGCTAAGCTCTCCAATCTAAAAGTACTTACAAGTTATTACACTTGAAAACTAAATGGTGCTGGGAAAATTGGAAAGTCACATGCAAAAGAATGAACCTAAACTTCAGTTTGTCCCCACATACAAAATTTAATTCAAGATGGATAAAAGACAAAATATAAATCTGAAACAAAAGCTACACAGAAGAAAACAAAGGTACTAAACTTATGAGTCTTGGTTGTAGAAAACATTTTATGAAAGTGACCCCCCAAAAAAGAAAAAAAAAGGACCCCAAAAGCAAGGAAAGTAAAGGCAAAAATAAATGAATGGGGTTATGTAAGACTAAAAAGCTTCTGCACAGCAGAAGAAACCGACAACAAAACAAAAAGTCAGCCAACCAAATGGGAGACGATATTTGCAAACAACAGCTTTGACAAGGGGTTAATATCCAAAAAATACAAAGAACTCATACAACTTAACACCAAAACAAACAATCCAATTAAAAAATGGGTAGAGAACCTGAATAGACACTTTTCCCAAGAAGACATACAAATGGTCAACAGATAAATAAAAAGATGCTCAACTTCACTAGCTGTTAGTAAAATGAAAATCAAAACTACAATGAGATACCACCTCACACCTGTTACATTGGCTATTATCAACAAGACAGGTAATAACAAGTGTTGAAGGAGTTGGGGAGAAAAAGGAACCTTCATTCACTGCTGGTGGGAATGTAATCTGGTACAGCCACTAGGAAAACAATGTTGTGGCTCCTCAAAATATTAAAAATAGAACTACCATATGACCCAGAAATCCTTGTTCTCGGTATCTACCCAAAAAATGTTAAAACATTTATTTGCAAAAATATATACACTCCTATGTTTATTGCAGTATTATTCATGTTGACAAAGACATGGAAACAACCAAAATGTCCTTTGATAGAGGATTGGATAAAAAAGATGTGATACATATATACAATGGAATACTACTCAACCATAAGAAAAGATAAAATACTACCATTTCCAACAACATGGATGGACCTTGAAAATATTGTGCTAAGCAGAAAAAAAAGTCAATCAAAAAGAGCAAAAAACCATATCATTTCACTCATATGTGGAATATAAAACTGAAACTCATAGACACAGACAACAGAATGGGGTTCTCCATAGGAAGGGGATTGGAGGAGATAGTAAAGGGTAAAAGGGGACAAATATGTACTGATGAAAGCTGACTTGACTCTGGGTGTTGAGCACACAATGCAATATAGAGATAATATATCATAGAAATGTACACTTGAAACTTATATAACCTTATTAATGTCATCCCAATAAATTTAATATTTTTAAGTGAGAGAAGGGGAGATAGACTCCCACATGTGCCCCAATCTGAATCCATCCAGCAACCTCCATCTGGGCCAATGTTCTGCCCAGCTAGTGCCAATGTTCACAACCAAACTATTTTTAGCACCTGAGGTGGAGGCTCCATGAAGCCATCCTCAGCTCCTGGGGCCAACACACTCAAATCAATCAAGCCATGGCTGCAAGAGGGAAGAGAAAAAAAGGGGAAAGGGGAGGAGAAGCAGATGATCGTTTCTCCTGTGTGCCCTGACTGGGGATCAAACTCAAGACTTCCACACACTGGGTCAATGCTCTACGTGAGCCAGCTGGCCAGGACTAAATTTAATTCTTTTTTATTATTTATTCATTTTAGAGAGGAGAGGGAGAGACAGAGAGAGAGAGAGAGAGAGAGAGAGAGAGAGAGAGGAGAGACAGAGAGAGAGAAGGGGGGAGGAGCTGGAAGCATCAACTCCCATATTTGCCTTGACCAGGCAAGCCCAGGGTTTCGAACCGGTGACCCCAGCATTTCCAGGTCGATGCTTTATCCACTGCACCACCACAGGTCAGGCCAAATTTAATTTTTAAAATAAGAAAAACTCATATTTCCACTGGTATATGTTCTCTTGAAAAGCAAACTTCCCTGGGCAGCAGTAGGCATGTGGGGGCCCAGTCTCCTCTTTTCTTCATGCACAGTACCTCATTCCCTCTTCAGACGCTGGCCAGTCTCCTCTCATCCTCTCTTTCCAACCAAGGGTCAAAAGACAGTCATTTACTCTTCCACCTTTAAGAGCCAAAGCCATTGAATTATGCCCTTTAAGAGTTTGGGCTTTAAAACTTTGTTATAGCCCTGGCCGGTTGGTAGAGTGTCGGCCTGGCATATGGAAGTCCTGGGTTCAATTCCCAGTCAGGGCACACAGGAGAAGCAGCCATCTGCTTCTGCACCCTTCCCCCTCTCTTTTCTTTCTGTCTCTCTCTTCCCCTCCTGCAGCCAAGGCTCCATTTGAGCAAAGCTGGCCCAGGCGCTGAGAATGGCTCCATGACCTCTGCCTCAAGTGCTAGAATGGCTCCTGCCACAATGGAGCAAGCCCCAGATGGGCAGAGTATCACCCCCTGGTGGGTATGCAGGGTGGAACCCAGTCAGGTGCATGCAGGAGTCTGTCTGACTGCCTCCCCTCTTCTATCTTTGGAAAAATACTAAAAAAATCCCAAAAAACTTCGTTATAACTCTGCGGGGAAGTCTTGAAACTAATAAGCATGTTTAGGGCAGCAGCCACCACGTGTAAGAGATTTTGTCCTGAGTCACTGATGCAGCCATATTTCCCAACAGTGAGGAACAAAAAACCTCTGAACTAACCTTCAGGGTCATTAAAGAAAAGAGAAGCTGGCACTAATGCATCCTGCCCTACGTCCCTGAGAAGAACTTCAGGGACGAGCAATGACAGATTTAACAAGCAGAGAAATCCCACTGAGTCCTCAGGGGCCAAGGATCAAAGAGAAAAACAGAACCTGGGAAGCAGTCAGGCCTGAGAATGATGTCCCCAGTCCTCACTCCCAACCCCACACGTCCACATGTCTTCTGGCCTGAGCTCAGACTAGAAAGGCCAAGTCCTGTGGTTCTTAAAATCAGCCCCAACTTAAAGGGGGAACCATCAAGTCCTACAACCATGACCTCTGCTACTCTTTCTTCCATTTGGCAACACCAAGTGGGCAGAACAGTCCTTACCTCGTAATGGGCCACGCGCTGAGATTCAGATATCAGTTGGGCACTGCACACCTTGCAGTAACTGTCGGTAAATAAATCCTGATCGATATCGGAGGACTTCATCAGGCTAAAGGAGAATCAACAGAAAAGAAAAATGAGTCCACTGCTTTGATGTTTATGCAAGACTAACTGTTTGAAAAGCCAAAAGCACAGTAACAGGTCCCATGATGGTTAACAGTGGGGAAGCTCTCTCTAAACTTTCGATGCCATCGTGTCAATTAACCATAGTAAGTGTTCAGTTTATAAATGTCCAACAGGGTTGCTGGTATTATAAAAAAAAAAAAAAGAAAGAAAATTCAGCTTTAGTTTTTTCTGTGTGATAAATCAGACATGTATAATGCACTCACTGTCGAGGAATTATAGAAGAGGATATTTTCACATATGGTTTTATGTTAAAATATTGTAAGCAATTCCTATACTCAAAATTAGGAGATGGGTTAAATGAATTTTGATGCACCCACACACCAGAACACTAGGTGACTCCCAAATCTAAATTCAAATCAAGTCCTTTTGAAAAAGAATATGTAATAAAATTAAAAGTTTATATTATCAACAAAAAAGGTTTATAAATCAACAGGTACAGTATTATACTAAATTTGTTTTAAAATATGTATAAAATATATACATGTATAGAATACAGACACACAGAGAATATATAAAATATTATAGAATACAGACATGAATAGAATATAGAAAATATTCTAGGAAGTTTTAACAAAATTTTAATAGCAGTTGTTTTGGGGATATTATACATAATTGCCTATGCCATTTTCTTTATTTTTAAATTTTCTACAATGAACATGTAATGCAAGTTAGTTTTGTCAAGAGCCTTATAATCAGTATGAAATCTAAATTTTATTTTAACAGCTATACTTTGAAAACTAAAAAATAATGTCACACCAAACTGTAACTTTCCTTACAAACTTATACCTTATAAAATATGGAGTCCTCACCATTCTTGCTGACTCTCTTCTACATTTGGGGTTGTTAAAGTTTATAAAGGCCTCCTTCAGCACTCCATACCACAGTTGAGACCACAAAGGTAAACATAACACATTCTCAAATTCCAAACCCCAAACCAAAATGCAGCCAAGGGTCTCAAGCTTGTGAAAGCGATCCAGTAGAAAGGCATTTTACAGCAGCTGAAGTGTAACGTTACCACCTTCGAAGCACTCACCAACGTATCAGAATGCTTTCCTCCATTCTATAAACTGCTTCATTTTACCTCCTGCCCACCAGGCAGAAAGTAAGGACATGCCAGACAGCATGTGGTAAGGAGAAGCCAGAAAATTTCAGACAACAGGTGGGCACCTTGGATTTCATCTTATTCCAAAACCTTCATTTTATGGTTTTGAAATCAAATTTAGAGTCTTGACTCTGGAACTCCCATCTCCTTAGCAACTTGCTCTCTGGAATCAGTCCCAGGACACGGGGTGCTTGCAGTGCCGTGATGAGGGTGTGTCACTGGGAAGAAGTATTGCTGGTATGACATACCGTCTATCTTCTCTACTTTGAATCTCTTCTCTACAGGGTGATCTTCATCTTGGCTTTGCTTCTAAGCCCTCATCAGGTGCCTCTTTTCTGGTCTTAGTGCCTAACTCTTCAATTCTGAAACCAAATATGGATTCTAGACTCTTTGGTGTTGATTTCTAAAGCAAGCTTTTGCTTGATAGCATAACCTGGGTAAGATTTTTGGTTGAATGCTTTGATGAAGATTTTTTTTTATATAATTTTATTTTTTTAATGGGGCGACATCAATAAATCAGGTTACATATATTCAAAGATAACAACTCCAGGTTATCTTGTCTTTCAATTATGTTGCATACCCATCACCCAAAGTCAGATTGTCCTCTGTCACCTTCTATCTAGTTTTCTTTGTGCCCCTCCCCCTCCCCCTTTCCCTCTCCCTTTCCCCTCTCCCCCCATAACCACCATACTCTTATCAATGTCTCTTAGTTTCACTTTTATGTCCCACCTACGTATGGAATAATGCAGTTCCTGTTTTTTCTGATTTACTTATTTCACTTCGTATAATGTTATCAAGATCCCACCATTTTGCTGTAAATGATCCGATGTCATCATTTCTTATGGCTGAGTAGTATTCCATAGTGTATATGTGCCACATCTTCTTTATCCAGTCATCTATTGATGGGCTTTTCGGTTGTTTCCATGTCCTGGCCACTGTGAACAATGCTGCAATGAACATGGGGCTGCATGTGTCTTTACGTATCAATGTTTCTGAGTTTTTGGGATATATACCCAGTAGAGGGATTGCTGGGTCATAAGGTAATTCTATTTTCAGTTTTTTGAGGAACCACCATACTTTCTTCCATAATGGTTGTACTACTTTACATTCCCACCAACAATGTATGAGGGTTCCTTTTTCTCCACAGCCTCTCCAACATTTGCTATTACCTGTCTTGTTAATAATAGCTAATCTAACAGGTGTGAGGTGGTATCTCATTGCAGTTTTGATTTGCATTTCTCTAATTGATGAAGATTTTTAATCAGTCTTCTGTGAATTTGGTGCAACTTTGTCCACGATTTATTGCTATAGTCTTGTTTGGAGAGTTGTTTTGAGCCCTGTTGGAAGAGAGTTCTGAAGTTTCAGCCTTCAACCAGGAGTGACCAATTCTTGACTAAAGTAACAGAATGAAAGATTGTGGTCCATTTTGAGGGATTTTTGGAACCATCTAAATAGCTGGGCCACATAAGTAAAGTATCTGCCTGAAATAAAAGGATGGCTGCCTTAACAACGCCAAACTCATTTCTACCTTGGCCGTGGCTGCCATGGCCCATGAGGGCATTGCATTAAACAACTTAAAAAGATTCATAGTTTCTGCTCCTAAGAAACAACAGTACTCTTGGTTTTCAATGCCTCCAATACCAATAGTAATGCCAAACAGTAAAGACCACCGACATGAACAGCTTAAGAGGATGTGTATTTCTGGAAGCATCATTCTTGGCAGACAGCTCAGAGTCCTACACCTGAAGTGCCTGGAGACTCATCATTATCTCACAGGACAACTTGTTCCAGAGAGTCTGGAAACTCTAGTTGTTAGGAATTTTTTAGATCGAATCAAAATCTGGCCCATTGTAGATTTCACTTGTTGAGTCTGTCCTGGAGTACAACAAACACAGAACAATTTTACTCTCCTTTTCCATGAGATATCCTTAAGTGTTTAAATATGGCTGTCTTGTATCTATTCCTACTCCCTGTCCTGCCTTCCCATTGTGCTCTGTATCTATCTCTTTATGAACCATGTTCAAAGGCAGTGCCAAAAACATAATGAAACACTACAGATATGGTCTAAAAGGGGCAGAGAATCCCAAATTCTTATGACCATCCAAATTTCCACTGTCTTTTCTAATGGTCTCTATTCACATCCTAGCATGCAAATAAAGAAGACGCATTTTGGTGATGGGAAAATGTAGTACAACATTTTGAAATACCAAATGGTTGAGAAGAAGACTTATTAGGTGTAGTTTTGAAGCTAGTCTCCTATAAGTAGTTGTGTTTAAATATTACCATGTTCCCTGCTATTTCTAATAAAGAAGTGCACGAAAATAGATTCATGGGTGACCTGGTTAATAGGAATCTCCAAACTCGCTGCATGCTCCTTCCTCATTATACAACCAACTACAGAAATCAAACACTGTGAAAGGGTATTCAAGGGACGTGTCGGCCCAAGTGGGCCCGTAGGAGTCTGAGTCTCAGTAAAGCAGCTGTGCAACAGAAATAGCTTTGAAGGCAGAATATAAAATGTGTGTACTAAAAAAAATAGCCAAAGGAAGAAAAGAATATCATGGCTTTTTTTTTCATTCGTGTGTGTGTGTGTGTGTTTGCATATAAGACTATTGATTTGAACAAGCCCATATACAGTAAAATAACAATAAAGATACCTCTGAAACCTATGAGGACCAAATGGAATACACGAATAAGTTCAATTCCAGTGGGAAGCAATTAGTGGACAAGTGTCAGCCTCATTTGTGCATGGCTTTTCCCTAAGAAAAGAGAACTCTCTCTGTGTAGGTCACTTTAAACAGCTAGAGGGACTGATTTATGATTTAAAGAGTACCTACTGACTGTGCTACACTCTGAGGCCTTGGGACATTTTGAGAAGAGAGACAAGAGTGGGAGAAGGCAGAAGTCAGATTTTCTGGCCATGAAAGCTTCCTCGGTGTTCCCCACATTGGCACTTTCCAAAGTAAGCAGTAAAGATTTGAATAACCTATCACTCATCAATATTCATAGAGGATAGTGCTCCCTGTATTTTAGTAAAGAGCCCAGAGTGGAGCTGGAGGTAGCATTAGAACAGGAGTCTGATCAAATTTCCATTTGCTGCCCCAGACAGTGTAAAACTAAGGTATAGCTAGGTGTAATCAATTAAGAAAATATGAAGGAGCTATTGTTTAATAATGGCTTTTGAGCTTCTACAATGTGTGAGGCACAAGGGTAACAAAAACACAACTCCTGTCTTCCAAATCATCGTGAGCTGTTGAGTGAGAAGAGAGATGCACACGAGAACACATAAGGCACAGACAGCAAGTGTAATCTGGCCCTGAAAGAGTGCTTCGGGATTTGAGAAGACAAGTGGGGTTATAAGAGACTCTTCAAAGAGTTCTAGGAGAGTTGCACATTTAAGGATGCATAGAATTAGAGTGGAGGGATATGGGTTCCAACTCCAAGGCTAATTCTTTTTCATGTCACAGAGAAAAATCTTACCACCAGTAGGCATAGAAGACAAATACCAGGGCCGTTGGTGGGGCCGATTTAAGGTTATGCAACATACAGACAGGTGGTAGCAAATGTAAGAGAGAGAAGAGGACACAAAGCTCAAAACCCAATGGAAGAAGGAGAGACTGGGAGGAAAGAGCCAGGCCCCAGAGCTTTTCTTAAGGTGCAAGAAATGGCCTTTCCAGGATCTTCAGATGCAGGTAGGAAGCCTTTCATTCTGCATCTCAAGCGCAGACTTCGGGAACAGTCTGAAAACCCAGAGAAACCCAACGCGTTGCAGCAAAGAGTCATAGTCTTCATTCCATTTCATTTCTGATAATATTAAAACAGCTTCTTCAGAAGCAAAGATCCCAAAACCCATGCAGAGCTCCTCGGAAGAAAAAGACACTAGTTCAAATCCTCATTGGTCGCTCGCCAGCTAGGTTTTTGAACAAGTTCCATATCCCTCCTCCCCCTGAGCTCCTGTTTCCTCAATTGTGAAACAGGGAAACATTCTCACAGGGCTTTTGTGAGGATTAGAGACAATGTAGATTAAAAAAATAAAGAAGACATCTAACAAAGACTGTGGCATATGGTAGACACTCAAAAACAGATATTAGCACCATTATTATGAATATTATTAATTTTGCATTATTATTATTATTATTATCCTTACTTTCAGGAGGGATGCTGTAAATATTTAAGCAGAGAAATAAATACATCCACATTCACACTAAGGGGGACGATAACACAGTTGGTATGCTGAAATCACAGCTTTTATTGCCATCATAGGCCTTCTTTTTTGTATCAACAATAGCCACACACACACACACACACAAATAGCTCATCTCCACTGAATTTCCCTGCCAACCGACGCTCAGGCCTTCTGCCTGTGAAGACCCCATGTTTCCTGAGTGTTTGAAATCTATTTCTGTTGCCAGTGGGTGCTGATGCTGGCAGACAGGGCAGTTTGATGAGAACTCGGTCCCCCCTTCTCTCTTGCCCACTCTCTTCTTGCTGTGACCTGCTCCCTGGGGATGGAAAGGGGAGCACATGCCATCCAAAATTAGAATGCATCCCAGCTGCCTGGACCTGCAGCCACTCAGTATGGTTACCCTGAGATGACCAGAGCAGTCAGGCTCCCTAGAGTGTCATCTCCACTGTCCCCATGTCTTGTGGAGAGAAGCTCTTGGCTTGGTGATCCCCACAGGTGGGTGGCCTGTCATTATAGTAAAATTGGGCATTTCCACTATAAAACTCATCTGTAAGAACTAATGACCTCCTTTCTACCCACTCCTTCCTGTCACTAAAATCCTTTAAAACTAGGATTTTAGACCCATGGCAGGTTTCAACTGAAGAGCTGCTCTTGCCTTTACGGGCAGATATCTGAATCTCCAAACTGACACTCCATATGACTTTGTGAACTCACCAATATCAGATTTGCGGCTCCTCTAGATTCTCCCAACAGCGCTTGACCCTCGAGAAAACTCCAGACCCAGAAGGATTAGAGATTTTATTTTACTACTACAGTCGTATTAAGTGCTGTTCCTGAGCCAGGCTTAGTGCTAAGGGCCTTACCACCTGATTTAATTCCCTGACAGAGACAGGCAGACTCATCAGCCTTTTCTAGATGAGATACTAAGGTTTAGGAGTTGCATAACTACTCAAGGATCACACAGCTTCTAAGTGGCCGTCAAGTGTCCAAGAATGACTGTGTCCCTCAGCTCAACCCTCACCCTGGGCTGCCTCCCTGTGGCAGAACTCAGCACATGAGCCCTTTGATCTCTTCCCCTACTGCCTGTCTAGTGAGCATCATTAAAAAAAATATATTGAAAATGAAAGCGGAGGGCAGACATCCTACACAGAATTAACATGCTGTAGGCTGGAGAACTCCTACTATAACAAAAGGAAAAAACTCTGAGAGAAAAACTTGGGACTTCAGCACACATCTCCACAATGACCCCCTCACTCACATCCATACTCAGGTCCAGAGCTGCAGAGGATGGACTGGAAGCATTTCACTTCTCCCTCCACGTGGAGGTAGGTAATGCAAGTCTGGTTGCCATGGCAGCAGACCAAGCAACCTTAGGAAAAAAGAACAACCGTGAGAAGTACTCCAGAAATGAAAGTGTATTGGTCTTCCATGAATCATGCCAGAAAGAAAGGGCGTGGGGAGCAGCTCAGAGAACCCTAGATGAGTAAAGTGCCTGAGATCTAGCTCTCACGGCCCGAGGACTGCAGCACACACTTTCCTTTAATTCACCATACAGCCCGTAGCTGGCCAAACCGGGGAACCTGGAGCCTCTCATGAGTGGCTGAATCAGGGTGAAGGTTAAAGGCATGACCAGCTGGAAGAACCTTTCCGATTCCCTGTTTTTTCTCGGGACGAGCCCTTTCTTCTGGTCTGCTGCTGCTTTCCCCATTCCCGACGTGGTTCAGAAAAGGAATTTGGCAGCCCAGACCCCTCCCCGTATATCATCCACAAGCAGGTGCAAGCTCTGCTTGCCAGCCTGAGCTTTGTTTAGAGACATAGGGAGACTGAGAGAGAGGGAGAGAACTCTGCACACCACTCCCTCTCTTGCTTGGCATTGCCAGGAGCTGCGTAGCTGACTCACACCACTTGAATAATTGCCTTCTAATGGCACCATTTTCTCCACATGTAAAACCAGGCTCTGTGATTCCTGACTCAGAGGCATCTGCCATCGCGGGGCGCACATGTCTCACCCACGGCCCCAGGCCGTGGCACCATATCTGTCAGTCTCGTTCACATAGGGCACAGGCTAGCCTGATGGCATCCGGGAAGGAGGGCAGCAAGCATGCCCCCAGCGTGGGCCAACCTCTGTGGGCACACACGCGCGCCTCTGCCACCTCTGAGGAGGCATGTGTGCCTGGCTCTTGGCCACTTCTCGTTTCTCTGGCCCTGTCCTCTGTCAGAATGTACACATCTGAATTTTACACTCCGGGGGCGTGGATGCAGCCCAGCACTTCAGAGCACTCCGCCCCTCGGGTTGTTTATGGCTTCTGCTCAAATCTAGGATATCACACAGCCTCACACAGCCTCACCGGGCTCTCCCCATGCTATTCATTAAACAGATTGTTACTGATCGTTTACTATGTGCACTGTGTTGAGCTCTCAGAGAAGGCTCCCGTGCTGGGATCCAGTATGCACCACTCTACTTACACATGGACAGGGTTCCTGTCTCCTGCTACAGACACATAAACTTTTCACACCAGCTAACCGACACGTCATTCTAGAGTCTCTACTTGCCCCATGGCCCAGTGGTCCTCACTAGGATTTTAATGTTGAACCTTGACCTCCACCTAACAGTAGAGATGGGAGTGGAGGCAGTCAGAGCTAGCAGGTATTCCAGTAGATGCAAGCCGTTCTGTCTGGGTTTCTAAGGCCCTTTCAGAAGCTGCTTTGGGGAGCGCCCTGGCAATAAAGCAGCGAGCTGAAGCGCACCGGCTGACTGACAGGTCTGGGCAGAGTGATGGAGCGTTCCTGTCAGGGAAAACACTGTGTTCATTTGTAGGGTATTAATGGCTAAACTCCAGCCCCTCTGCCAGTCACAGCGGGCCAGAAGATCTTCTCTCTCCTTCTCCGCTTTCAGAGGGAGGACATGGGTGGTGGGTGGAGAGCTTGCAAGTCGGAGCAAACACAGAGCCCCTATCACAGGAGGAAAGCCAGAGGCAGAAAAACAAAAAAGATCACTAGTCCACGAAGAGAAGGGGAGAGCGGAGGAGGAAATATGGGGGAGTAAAACATACCTTTTATGTTTTCAGTCGTTCATTCCATCACACTAAAGGACTGTGCACCCAGGTGGAAAAGCTACTCATATTTTAAAGCACAGGCTCCCGCCCTTGCCCACCCCTCAGCGGAGCCAACTGGATTCCCCACCTTCCAGCATGCCAGCTCCCTGCGCCTGCTCAAGGCGACTGCATTTTCTCAACAAGCTAAAAGATAAGCCCTTTCTTTTTAACGGTGGATACAAGCCTGCGAACACACCGTTTATAAATAAGTATTCCATTACTGTAACTTGTTTACATGATTTATCTTCACAAGCCTGCCCCCACTAAAGCAGACAGATTGAGGGCAGATGTACACGCGCTGTCACAGCCAGGGCTCAGCGGCGCAGCTCCGCACCTGCACCCCGCCGCAGAGCAGGGCGCAGACCAGGCGGCCGAGCTGCTGCGGGAGACGCTGGCTCTGGCTTCAGTCTGCACTCCCGGGCTGCGGCAGCTGTCCGTCAGCCAGCAGACACGCTCGGCCGCTCTCTACTACGGCACACTGCCTGGGTTCCTTCCGCTTCTCCGCGGGATCCTGCGGGGGCCACATCTGTCCACTGCTTTCCCAACACTCTGCAGAACTGTCAGGTCCATGTATAAGCAGCTGGAGTGGCCAAGACGGGCAAGCCCAGGGATTAAAATGTTGCCAAGTTAGGGGCTGTCCATCCACAAACTGCCGAGAGCCTGGGTGCCCGGCTGCTCACTCCATGAAATCGCTCAGTCAGAACTTCTCCGATCCGAGCGCTGGTTTGGGATCTGGTGCCACCTCTTGCTTTGGGACTTGGCAAGAAGCAGTGAAAACAACGCTAGCTTAGGGAATTCAGCTACCAGGGGAAGCCAGACATGTAAAGGTGTGTGTGTTTTGTTCGGTGATAACGACAGGATTAGAAAAATTTAATAGCCGACTAGCCCAAGTGTTAATGAAGTTGTGTGGACATCCAGGGTCGTTTATGCATTTTTGACAGGAGGATAAGTTGAAAGCATCATTTCCCCAAGTTAAACAACCCAGCAACTGCACTCCTAGTTGACAGGCAAGAAACACCCTTCCTTGCTCCTGTACAACACCGGGCGTGGAAAAGATGATGACAGTGTCGTTGTTCAAAGAGCCAAACCTGCAGTCAGCCCAAATGCACAGCTACAGGGGAGCAAATGAAGAAAGCGGGGTACGGTCACAACAGAAGTGAAGCATGGTGACGCAGCAGACTACGGGTGAATCACAGCCATCTATATTTACAGGAAAAGAGCACACACACAAGATCCTTGGTATGAAGTCAAAAACCGCTAAGACAAGAAGAGATACACCTTGGGGGTGCACGTAGATAAGTTACAACTTAAAATGTTTGGCACAAAAACAAGGACAGGATTCAGGATGATGCTTTCTTCAGGAGGGCAGGATGAGAGAAAACCACATGACTAGATAGATGCAAGTCGTTGCCTGATCTTAACTTTGCTTTAGAAGGTGTTATGGGGTGCTCATTCTGTTATTACAGATGGTAAAGAGAGGAAGAGAGAGAGAGAGAGAGAGAGAGAGAGAGAGATGGTAGATACCACGCATGCATCTGTGATGAGAGACAATTTTCTAGAAATGAATCTTCCATACTCTCTGTAACAGAGACAGTTTTTTGTTTTGTTTATGTTCCTTTTCCCCAGGCACAAAAGAAATTAGGCTAATTTCTCACCTTCTCTTGTAGTGAGTACGTCGTGTAACAGTCTGGTTAATGGAATGTGGGCAAAAGTCACGCGCACACTTCTAAGCCTGGCCCCTGAAAACCCGCTGCCTGGTCATCTATCTTCTTTCCCTGACGCGGGTTGGCAGCTGATACCCTGGTCAGCACTGGAAGCCATGTGTTAAAGAAGGCAGGGTCTCTGAAAGTCTCAGTTCCTGAATAACTACATGGAGTAGAGCCCCATATCTCTAATCCCTGGTGCCGACTGGACTTTATGTGTTTGAGAAATGAACTTCTAATACACTGAGCCACTGATTCTAGGGTTTCTGTAGCATTACCTTAAATAACTCAACTTGACCACTGGTAGCTTGACGTGGCTGGAAAACCAGTCCACAGATGTGTACTCTTTACCTGCTTATACCTCTTACATACTTTATGAGGAAGCTGGAAAAAGCCAGAGACCTTCAAAGGTCTTATACTCATGAGACTGCATTTTAACATCGCCTCTTTGCTCAGTGCTCTGGGTAATAGCATTGAACAGTCCAGAACTCACTGAGAATGCTTATTCAGCACAGTCCCTATCTATTCCTCATTTGAACACTAGGTAGACTTTTATGACTCTAAAATCAAGCAACTTATAGAAAAGCATAGCATAATCTTAGGACATGGCCTGGGTACAGGTGCACTCAGAGTCCTTTTCAAACACCGGAGGCACCTTCTAGGAAGGCTACTCTATTTCTCTCTAGTTTTGAGCATATTCATCCTACTCACCTGCTGGCATGTTGGTGCTGGTGTCTTGTGAAATCTGCTTTGCCATTTGTGAGGGGGTACACTGAGCAGATGGTCATGACCACTGGGATGCCAGGTAATGAGCAAATGCCTCACATCAGAGTTTCAGGGTCTTGTCATCTCGCCAGAAATGACAGCCTGGCTGTCTGGCAATAACCCTGATGTTGGGGAAAAACACCCATCTCACCATTCCAGTCCTTAAGGAAGGTACACTTTGGAATTCTTGCTCCGAATCAATTCTTGTCATCTTTCCGCTGAGGTGAGCAGGGCTTGGACAGGTTCCAAGAACTATATCAATATAGAGTCATCCCCCGGCTGAGCAGTTTCTGGCTTTGAAAGAGTGGGCATATCTATCGAGTACAGGCTGGATGACGTCCTTCTAAGGCCACGCCTCACTATCCCATGAGTTCTGCTGTAGCCCCACCCCTGCCGCAAGCCTGGCAGTGAACTGTCAGCGGGTCCGCCTCACCTGTCTACCTACTAAAACCAGATTGCCCTGAAATCAATGCCACCACCCCTGCCTCCCTTCTACCCACCTTCCTCCGCTTGCTTGGAGGGAGGTGGGGCTGCTCCGTGGAAGAACGGATCAGGGACATTGAAGGGCTGGCAAGGACACGGGCGTATGAACACTTCGGCAGGCAGTAGGAGAGGGGGTGGGAAGTTGAGGCAGAGGAAAAGTAAAGGAACAGAGACTCAGGCAAGCTGAAACTGAGTGGACTAGAGAGAAAATGAGATGCCACTCCAAGGGAGATGGGAATAAGGAAACTACACCACTAGAAAGACCTTAGGGATCATCTAACTGAATCTTTCACATTCACAGAAAAGACAGAATAAACATCCAGCATGATTGTAGGATATTTGCATACTTGCCCTGTTAGTACAAGGCAAAGTGGGGATACCTACCCTTATGATAACACTCCTTCCCTAGGCCTCACTGTGGTCCAGAAGGCTTCCTGTTTTCCTTTTAGGGATGATTTAGGGGCAGGGAGGGACTAAAGGCAACCATTTAAACTTTGAGAAAACCAGACACTTGTGGTTTTGACTGGTGGGGGCCAGTGATGCCCAGATGCCCGACAAAGACCATCTTCCCAGGACAGGTCCCTGGAGAAGGTGAGAGGGGTGGAGAGTGGGAGGAGGGCTGGGCATTGGGTGGAGGTGAGCCTCATCCCTTCTGCCACCTTCTTGGATTTTACAAGTGATAATAAAGCCCAGAGGCCTGTGCCAGTGAAGACATTAGGGTCAGAGTGGGAAATAAATTTAAGTACGGATTCCATCTAAAGTTGAGTGCTAGCAATGCACTTCCTGTCACAAGCAACAATTCCTATGTCTCACCACCACAAAATGATAGGCCATCACCCCAGGTTGATGGGCTGTGACTTGTTTAGTGACTGAGTATTCTGGACCCACATTAAAGTGAACACTTGGAACCCCATGTGGTGAAAAGGAAATGCTCACCAGATGCCCTTTCAAGGAAGGACTTCTTGCCTCAGCCGCTGGGCATGGAGTTGGCATTTGAGCTTCAGCTGTCTGCCCCTTCAGGAATGCCCTTTGCTGAGAGAGCCACCTTCCCTACTCTGGGACCACAGGCAGTGGCTCATGAATGGAAAGGTAATAAAGCCCAGTCACTGCAGCCCATGATGGGAAACTCCAGCCATTCATTTCAGTCCCCTCGTGGGGCTGGTTGAGGCTGTTGCAGTGGCACCAGAGCCCAACCTCCCAATGCTTCCTCTGCACCTCCCTGCCACGGGTGTCCGTCCCAGGAGCCATCGTGAGCACTAAACTCTGCAGAGTCTGTCTCCTGGCACGTCCTCTCTGTGGCGTCTCTCCTTGCCCGCCTCCTCATGAAGCAGACCTCACACGGCAGCCCCAATGGTGGACCTCACCTCGTCAGCAATCCTGAGACCAGATCAATTCCCAGAGCTCCAGAACTCCTCCAAGAATCCATCCACTTAATCTCAAAGTGACATTTGTGCAATACTAGGGAAAGAACTATGTCTGGTAATTCTGTATCCTGAAATCAGCTCTGTGCTATTTAATAATATGCAAGAAAGAGAAATATGTGAGTGCTAAATCCCATTTCCCAGTCTTCTGATCTGTGGTCCCCAATGTGGTTACAGATACTATCATACCAGCTGACTTGAACTGATGATTCTAAGCTTCTTAATGTCAAATAAGTCATATTTCAGTAGCACTTCCTACCCACTGCTAAAAATATTGTTTCTTCCTACACAGCTATTCCTAATGAGATATTTGAAGCCACCTGGCACCCGGGGGAGTTCCTTGGCTAATCTGCTATAGAGCCCCATGAAATGGAAACTGTATACAACAGAGCCCAATGGCTGCTGGTGTCAGGGGGCAAGAACAGTGACATCACAGGTTATTTTGTCTGATGGGAAGAGATGTTCCTTGGAGATGTCCTTAGACCCACAGTCAGTGGGACCCTGGAGTAAAACATTGTAACTTATAACACATTTTTGCAGAGAACACTCCAATAAAGGAGTTGGCCCCCATCACCGGCTGGCTCTCCTACAGGACCTTAGCTGCTCTGAGAATTTCTGAAGAGAACCAGTTTGAACCCTGAACAGCTGCTAACGCCCACTGAAGTATAAATACATCTGGGGACCAGACAAGGCCGCCTGTCCAGCTGCATTGCCAACTAATTCCAGCCGTTCTAAAGGCATGTCACACTGGACCTGACAATGTGCCCTGCTTCCTCTTCCCTTCCTGTCCTTTTAAGTACTGGACTTTTCTCCTCCTCATCACCCTGCTAATCCATGTGTTAGGCATCGTCTCCCTGGAAGAGTCCCCTCCTTCTCTCACCCAAGCTGGGTGAGAGGCCCCTTTCTAGGTTCTCCTAGCTCCCTATGCACACCTGTATCCTTTCTAAGTTCTCCTAGCTCCCTATGCACACCTGTATCCTTTCTAGGTCCTCCTAGCTCCCTATGCACACCTGTATCCTTTCTAGGTCCTCCTAGCTCCCTATGCACACCTGTATCCTTTCTAAGTTCTCCTAGCTCCCTATGCACACCTGTATCCTTTCTAGGTCCTCCTAGCTCCCTATGCACACCTGTATCCTTTCTAGGTCCTCCTAGCTCCCTATGCACACCTGTATCCTTTCTAAGTTCTCCTAGCTCCCTATGCACACCTGTATCCTTTCTAAGTTCTCCTAGCTCCCTATGCACACCTGTATCCTTTCTAGGTCCTCCTAGCTCCCTATGCACACCTGTATCCTTTCTAGGTCCTCCTAGCTCCCTATGCACACCTGTATCCTTTCTAGGTCCTCCTAGCTCCCTATGCACACCTGTATCCTTTCTAGGTCCTCCTAGCTCCCTATGCACACCTGTATCCTTTCTAGGTCCTCCTAGCTCCCTATGCACACCTGTATCCTTTCTAAGTTCTCCTAGCTCCCTATGCACACCTGTATCCTTTCTAGGTCCTCCTAGCTCCCTATGCACACCTGTATCCTTTCTAGGTTCTCCTAGCTCCCTATGCACACCTGTATCCTTTCTAGGTCCTCCTAGCTCCCCATGCACACCTGTATCCTTTCTAGGTTCTCCTAGCTCCCCATGCACACCTGTATCCTTTCTAGGTTCTCCTAGCTCCCTATGCACACCTGTATCCTTTCTAGGTTCTCCTAGCTCCCCATGCACACCTGTATCCTTTCTAGGTCCTCCTAGCTCCCTATGCACACCTGTATCCTTTCTAGGTTCTCCTAGCTCCCTATGCACACCTGTATCCTTTCTAGGTTCTCCTAGATCCCTATGCACACCTGTATCCTTTCTAGGTTCTCCTAGCTCCCTACGCACACCTGTATATAAGGGATAAAACGCACTCTTGCAATGGCATGCTTCTCCGCGGCCTTTGGAATTGGACCTTGCTCTCCTCTGTACTCAGCACTCAGCACCACTGTAAGCACTCAGCTCGTGTTCCAGTAGCGACAGTACAATGCACTGGTGTGGTCAACCATATCTAAATAAAACTGTTTCTATTCTTTGAGTCTTATTCTTAAAATTATTAAAAAGAGCCCGGAGGATGGTCCCAAAGAAAACCATTCCAAGAGCACCTCCAGGACATCTCTGGGCTGTCGTGGGCAGGGTCTTCTGCAGGGAGAACTGGGCAGCACGCAGTGACTTATGCAGACGTTCTGGTGCCTTAGAGTCCATGGAGGAGTTCCACTCTACAATCAGAATGAGGCCTTTGTCATTAGGAAGAGGCCTGGAAGGCGAGGTCAGTATAAGGTCTCCCCTCTGCCACCACTAGCCCCTCCTTCACACTGGGCCTTAGCTGGCTCAGGAGGTGACACTAAGAGAAAGAAATAAAAGTGCTTTCAAGTGGCAGCAGCTTCCCAGACAGACCGACTGAGTTCACCAGTTTTTTCTCTTCCCACCAAGTGTGCCTCTACTCTGAGCTATTCTATCCCAAGGCCTTCTACTGAAAGGTCTGTGTAAGGTCCACACAGCTGGTGTAAATAAAGCAGGTACTCAAATCTGCATCTCAGGGACTCATCTACTATTCAGATCACATCTGTACGACGTCTGGGAAAAGGCTACTAGATACTCATCTTTATAGTCAACATTTACTGACGGTTACGGGTTTACTCGTGATTCTGAGAAGTGCTCTATTAAAGTCCTAACTCCAAAACTTGGTCAATGTGACCCTTATTTGGAAATAGAGTCTTTGCAGATATAATGAAGTTAATATGAGGTCATTCAGAAATTAGGGTGAGTCCTATTCCAATAACTAGTGTCCTTAAAAGAAGGAAACTTGGACACAAGCAAATGGGGGGAGGACCATGTGAAAACAGAAGCAGAGGTTGGAATGATGCAGCAACAAGCCAAGGAACACTGGGAACCACCAGAAGCCGGAAGAGACAGGGAAGGTTCCTCCTCCAGAGCCTTAAGGGACAACATGTTCCTGCTGACCTTGAGTTCTCAGAAACTAATAAACTGGCCAAGCATTCTACGCCACACCCAGTAATTTCACCTAGTGACTTTATACAAACCTCCCAACAAGCCTGGAAGGTGGTTATTGAGGTACAGAAAGCCCACGAGACACGCCCAAGGAGAGGTCACTGTAAACTCCACACGACCAGCATGAATAGAGCAGGTACTCAGATCCGTATCTCAGGAACTCCAAATTCAGCCCTCTTTCCAGAGTTTTCAAATCAAATTTTTGTTTCAGCATTTGTTTTAAGGGTCTTCTAAGCCTTATTAAACATTCCAATTATCTTCCTTTCTTCCCACTTGCCAAAAAAGAGAAACGATTTGTGCCTCTGACTGAATTCCAGATCCCATGGTCAGGAAGGCAAAGCCAGAGGCAGCCACCGCCTGCCCAGTTGTCACGGATCCTGTCTGGGCTGCTGCACTTGATTTAGGGGTCATGAGAAAGCAGTAATTTACAAGCTGTCTTCACCTGCCAGTGTCATAAAGGGAGTCCGTAAGCAATTAGGCACTTCTAATCACTTAATCCACTTTAAATCTCTGCAAGAGGAAGGTAATAATTATAGAGCTCCGATCTAGCTGGTCCTTGGCTGGTTTTCAGTCAACCAGAGTCCTGCAGAATATTATCAAATACATTTTTTTAAAGACTCCTCCAAAGCTCCTGCAGCCCTGAAATTCAAGCCTCGTGCAGAAAGAAGAGGCCAGGGAATGACTTGGGTTTTCTTTTCCTTCTACCCCTTTCCTCTGCAGGAAGCCAGACTGTCTAAAAGACCCCCGCCAGCAGGACCTTGATTGTAACTGAAAACTAGACCTTTCATTTTATCACATCCATGTGGGTGACCTCTCCAGCCACTGTTCAGCTCCACACACAGCCCCCTGACAAAAGTCCCAAATGTGTAATTCATCAGGCTCTGCTGGATCGGAACCAAGTGCGATCCCGTGGCCACTGGGTCCAGCTCACTACAAGGTAGCATTTGTATGCTGAAAAAAAAAAAAAAATGACTTGGGGGGAGTTGGGGAAGAGATGAACGCCATCCCTGTTTTTCCAGGGAGCAGAACGCTTGCCAAGGGCATGGACCTGTACCTGCACGACTAAAATTCCTCTGATCTGTCCAAAGCAGAAGCAAGTTCTAAATATTTCAGGCTTTTTGTCTCCGGGTCCTTAGCCTATCTCCAGCCTTCAACACCAACAATGGCTATTTCACAGAAACGCATTATTTATTCAACAGCCGCTGGCTTTATGTACTCAAGTGTCACACCTGAGACTGATCCTTGTCTTCTTTCTGGGAAATTTGTGCCTGCAGGTCACCAATATATCCTGTTGATACAAGAGGCTCAAATAGAGACTACCCCAAGAACTATTAGTGAAACAAAAATAGGTTGAATGGATTTGCTGCCGACTTTGATTTGGGGTTGCTTGGGCAATCTGAGGCATACTGGAAATGGAATCTAGCTGGGCAATGCACTCATTTTCAGGATCTGTTCCTGCCTCCTTTCCCCTCAGGTTTATAGGCTGTGTCTATACTGCATTCAGAAAACCAGGGATCATACAACTGGGGTTAGAACAAGTCAGCAGAAGCCCAGCCAGTAGCACTGAGCATCTTCTTCAGCCCAGACTGGGGGCCTCTGAAAAATGCCCAAGGATACACTCAGCAGACCTGACTCTGAAAAGTGATAAAGAAGGGGAAATAGGTAAAGACAATGTAGGGTTAAATGAAATGATAGTTTGCCTTGCATCAGCAACAACAGTCTTGAGCTTCCCAAAGTGATCTCACATAGCACCATCACATCTTAAACTCCCGTGGGTAGTAAAAGTATCTTTATCTCACGTCTGACAGAACAAAAACTGAGGTCTAGAGAAATTAAGTGATTTGGCTTGTGTCACATGGTCTGTGGCAGGATCGGGATAAGAACTCAGGCACCTGTGGCACTGGTGTAGGTGGAAAGACCAGGCTTCTTTCAGGAAGAAGGTCCACAAGGTGACTTTGGTACTGCAGACTGTACACCAATGGGACAAACACAAAGTTACTGAATGCCCTGTGCCCCAGAAGAGGGGCTGTTTTAGATTCAGTCCTGGTGAACAGGATCGCAGATGCTGAGTGAGGCTCTGAGCTGAATATCAATTCCGAATAAATATCACATCTCCAGCCCTTACAGTCTCACCTTTCAATTAGTTCAGTTCCCTCATTTCCAAATAACTTGGATCTCCTGCTACAAGAAACATGCAGACACCCTGGACCCAGTCCCCGATCAATACGGCCAAACAGCATCAAACAGAACATTTTAAGCATCTTCGTTATTTTCAAAAGCTTTGCTTCTCCAGAGGGACTACTCTTGTTTTGAGAGTCGACACTCTGCTGATTGCCCAGGGAAGAGGACAGAAAGTTAAAAGTTGTTCATGCTTATCTCTAGGCAATTACAAACACACTACCCTCGGGTTTCTGGTCTCTCCCAGATGCCGTGTGCCAGTTGGTGACTTTGCTGCTTCTGAAAGAGAATGCAGCCTTTGCCACAGTTGGTAAAATCCTCTCTCAGACCTGCAGGTTGTGGTAGTTTCTGAAAGAAAGAATGGCATCTTCTAATTTGACTGCAGGCAAGACAGTGTTGAGGCAAGGCAGTCCTGACATGGCAAGAACCCCAAGAGACCCCTGGGAGAACACGGTGAAAACCTGTGTTGACTGTCTTGAGGAATTGCAAGAATCTCGTTATGAAGCGTTTCAAACTCACAGGCTTTAAGCACAGTAGGCTCGTTTAAAACAAAACAATAAAAGCAATTCAGCTTAGAGGGGGCAGTGAGGGTGAAAATGTATTTAACAAGGAGAGAGCCAAGCATCCATTAGGACCAGCCCCAAAAGGAGGCAAAATGTCAGAAGATACCAGCTAAATGACATGGATTCCACAAGAGGAAGAAGCAGGACCTCTCCTTGTCTGTGAATCCTGAAATTGCAAGGATACACTTCCGCCTCTTTAAACCCCAGAGAGAGCAACCCCACAATCGCCTTCCCGGGATCTGCCCAAGTTGCACTGAATCATTGGTGGCTCAGCAGGCTCTAGCCATGACCTGTGAGCTAGCAACTATTTGTGAGCTTTTTTCCAAATGGGCACCTCAAGGAACACTGGTGTTTTCTTGCCTTACAGCCTTTCCATGTTTCTGTCTCCACCATCCTCTGATCCTTCCACTCAGCTCCAGCTCCGAGGAAGACAGACTCGCCCTGCTTCCCTATGTTCTTCTTTGGACACAAAGGGTGAACAAAGGTCGTGGAGCTCAGGTCTGGGCTGAGGAGGCCTGTCCTACAGGGGGAGAGGGTTTCCTGGGCGAGGCTGCCGCTGAGCTGCCTGTCTCTGCATTCCATAATGAAAGTCACGGGATGTTTGATCACTTGCTCAATGCAGAGTAATTAAAATCGCTGCCCTGTTTATTTTTCATTTCCTTTTGATAAATGGTGACAAGTGTTAATGAGCAAAGCAGTATGTTCCACCTCACTCACCCTTGGCTCCTCAATTTCCACGAGTGCCCTGGTTCGCTCTGGGTGGGCCCTGAGTCGGGGACTGTGGAAGCAGAGGCAGGACCGGCTCAGGAACAGGCACTTGGCAGGATGGACCCAAACAGCTGCTGAGAAAACTTTTGAGGATGCCCTTTCAACCTTTTAAAGGTAGAAAGTTAAAGTTTCATTTTAAAGAAAAAACTTAAAGTGTAAGTTCAGGCTACTCCTTTTGCCTTTTAAATGCATCCCCCTTTCCTAAGCCCTAATGAAAAAGAAATGGGGGAAATACAGCCTCTTAGCATCAGTCTTTCCATCTGTAGCATGGGTACTGTCCTGTTTCCCTTGTTTGTCACACTAAGGTGGTCTGAGACTTAAATGACATGTTCTACTTGGAAATATTCCACAAGCCACAAGGCTCTATGGGATGTCAGTAAACTCCTTGAATTATGCGTGCCTCTCTGAGATTTCGAGTGAACAAGAGGACAGTTTAGCTGGTTCCCAAAGCAGTTGAGTTAAAGCAGGAGGCACGAAGGAAGGACAGGAAAGGGGAGGGGAGGGGACGGCAACGGGTGTTCCAGGGAAGTGTTCACTCTTTCCTCTCTCTCACGAGAGGGGTGCACCCGTTCCTCTTCCATGCTCTAGAAGGGGCTCCCTGAGGCTGTGGCAGTCAGCTGCACTCGCATGTCACACAGTTTCCCCAACGAGCTCTGCTTCATTGGCAGTTGCAAGAAAAATGCCCTTCCCTTAATATCTTACATGTTCTCTGTAATTGGGTCATGAGCCAAATGAAGACACCTGCAGAGGTGACTTCTATCCTGGGAGTTTTCTCTGGCATCACCTCCCCATGACAGCTCAAGCCTACCCACCACGTATGGACTGAACCTGCTTACATTGAGTCTGATGCCCTCAGGGCTCTGGCAAGAAAGCCTGTGGTCAGCCCTCCTTGGCCTCCAGAGAGTGCTAACCCACCCATGGATTATGTGAGTTCGATTTCAAAAGCACCCATGAAATGGCCTCTAATTTAAATCCCAGACTTTTCCTCAGAACCACGGAGACCAGGCAACATTATAGCAACGGGTAATTCTGAAAATAAAAAGAGGTTTGTCTGCTGGAACTCTGGATTTAGGCACCCCTTCTGTCCACCTCCTCTTGCCATCAGCTTCCTGAGAAAAAGATGTTAACCCTAGCAAAGGAAAATGAAATCTGACAGACGAGAGAAACAAGGAAAAGGGCTTCAAATGGTAGACAGTGACTCTTAAAGGGAAATGATTCTGTTCCGAGCCACACCTGGCAGTAAGAAGGAAGGCCACCCTGAATGTATATCTTCTCTATGTGGAAATCACACTCCACTCCATGACCCCAATTCTATACTCGTGGCCAGCGTAACCATGTCAAGTTTTCTACTTTTAGCATTTCCAGAAACATAATAAAGTATTTGCATGAAGGCTCCCTCTAAACACCCAAAAACATAGTGATGACTTTTAGTTCTTTGGAGGAACTTAAGGGAACTGAATATTTTGGCGAAAGTAGGAGGTAAGTTAAGCACAGGTCAAGCAGCAGTATATAACAAAGTAGAAAAAGTGACTATTGACTTTGTCATTTGCTAGATATAAAACTTTGGGTGAGTTATTTCATCTCTGAACCTCAGCTTACTCATCAATAAAAAAAAAAGGATAGTAATAACCATATCATCATTGTGGTGAGGAAAACAAAGAATATAAAGTATCTAAAAGCTTGGTGCACAGTGCAGATTCAATAAATATTAGCTACTATCATCTTTATTACCATCAATAATATAATTGGTGTAGGAAGATTGGATAATTCTTCAAATATTCCCTTCCCTTAATTCAACAATCTCTTCACTATGATCCCTGGTCACAAAACAAAGTCATCGCCTGCATCATTGCAGCCAGCCCCAAAGAATCTGTTTTGGAAAGGACTCCAGACTGGGCACCAAGGAGAGCTCAGAGGTCCCCTGCAGGTCAGTTCTCTCTGTTCCTGGCAGATGGCAAGTCATGCAGGGAAGACAAGCTGCTGTCAGGCTGGTGGGTACTACCTCATGCTGGCATCACACGTTGCCAGGTCAGGCCTGCAACAGCTGCCTAGAAAGACACAGAGAAGCCAGCCTGCAGATCTAGAAACAGCGTAAGGTGGGAGGAGGTGTGGGAGGAAGAAGCTCAACCTGTCAGTGTCTTCCCCAATCCACACTGGCCATGGCTGACCTCAGGACACTCTTGACACACAACTGCCCTGTTCTCATCATCTTTAAATCAAATAAACATGGCCAGACACTCCAGAAGAAACAGTCTTCTTTTCTGCTTTTCTGAGTACTTTCATTATTTACTCGTAATATATTTATAAGTAATGACATTCCTCCGCCTACCTCTCTCCCACAGATACAGGAAGGAAGAGTAAGATAAAATGCCCTAAGCTTCCCGGGAGGAAGAGATAAAGGATGATATATTTATATCTCTTGGGTTCCAAAATATTGCAAAATGGCTACCTGTTCCCTAAAGAATGCACACCTGACCTGATTACTTTCCTGAACCTCAGTCATCCTCACATATCCCCACGAGAGGGGTGGGAAGAGAAGATAATTCACCAAACTCACCAGATGGCATTACTCATTGCATCTTCTCGGCTTCCAAAACACCATAATGAGCAAAAGGGATAAACACAATTTGTGTGTGTGTGTGTGTGTGTGTGTGTGTGTGTGTGTGTGCGTGTGTGTCATTCATGAGGCACTCCTTCAACACCTCCAACAGGGCTCAAACCTAACTTGTATCCAAAGAGAACTACTGAATACAATCAGTGAATTCACTGGTCTCAAAGGTTCTCCACCTCAGCAAATGCTACCCCTATTCACCCAGCTGCTCAGGATAGAAACCTAAGATTCCTCCTTGATTGCTCTTTCCTCCCACCTACAACCAATCTATTAGCAAGACATGCTACTTCTAACTCAAAAATAGCTTCTGAATTTAACAATGTATTACTATCGTTGGCAGTACACCTGGAGCCTAAGCCACCACCATCTCTCAGCTGGACTACTGCAAAACGCCTACCTGTTCCCCTGGCTTTCACTTAACACCTCATAGTCATTCTTTATGGTGACTAGAACGATTTCACCAGTCAACCAGACACTGTCATTTCCCTGTTTAAAGTTTAGCAAAGCTTCTCAAGCAATGAGAATATACCCAAACTCCCTACCAAGCCCATGAACCCTATCTGATCTGGACCCTACCTTCCTCATCAGCCATACCTTCTCATGCTCTGCTCCTCACTCACCACCCCCCAGCCGTGCTGGCCTTCTCTCCATCCACTAAAGCACCAACCTCATTCTTGAAATGTTTACCCACCAGATTCTCACCTGGCTGCCTTCTTCTAAATACAACCAAGCCACCACCTATGCACTCAGCCACGTTTCCTCTGTTGACACTGCTCTCTACCACATCACCCTATTTTCTCTGCTTTGGACCACATACAGTATATAAAGTGATGTAACCTCTTTGTTGATGTGTTTATTGTCTAACATCCCCCCAAAAAAATATAAGCTTCTTACATAGAGACTCTCTGTCTTAAGAATAACTGTCCCAGGACCTGAAATGCCACCAGGCACATCGTCTGTACTCAGTTAACTTCTGTGAGCTGATTAAACTAAATGGCTAGATGCAGTGCTGTCTCCAGTACCCAGGTTCTCTCTCACTAAATTTAGTTTTGCACACTCATGTATATTTATAGAGCATTGGGGGAGGGGAAGGAAATAAACTCTCTAGAGACATTATGTAAACTCTTAACCTTATGACTATCCTTGCAGTTTGAAAATACAAACATTCTCCTCTTACAAAATAGTAGTTTAGGTCAGCAGTTAAACTTTTTGTCTCAGGACCCCTTTACAATATTTAAAAGTTTTTGAGACTCCAGAAGAGTTTTTGTTTATGTGGATCATACCTACTGTGATAGAAATCAAAACTGAGAAATTTTAAAAAATATTTATCTATTAACTCATGTTGAAATAACAATAATGTCGGCCTGGCATGCGGGGGACCCGGGTTCGATTCCCGGCCAGGGCACATAGGAGAAGCGCCCATTTGCTTCTCCATCGCCCCCCTCCTTCCTCTCTGTCTCTCTCTTCCCCTAGTGGGCAGAGCGTTGCCCCTGGTGGGTGTGCCAGGTGGATCCCGGTCGGGCGCATGCGGGAGTCTGTCTGACTGTCTCTCCCCATTTCCAGCTTCAGAAAAATACAAAAAAAGAAAAAAAAGAAATAACAATAATGAACCATATATAATATGTTTACATAAAATTAACTATAGTACAAATGTAATGTGGTATTCTAGATAGGAACCTGGAACAGAAAAAAGACATTAATGAGAACCTGGTAAATTTCAAATAAAGTCTAGTAGTTGTGTACCAGTGTTAATTTCTTAGTTTTTCCAAACATATCATGGCAACATAAGATGCTACTATTAGGGAAAATGGAGAGAAGATTATACAGAAACTCTTTGTACTGTATTTGCAACTTTTCTAGAAATGTAAAACTACTTTTAAATAAAGTATTTATTTTTTTAAATTATATTTTTAAAAATTTTGTGTGAAGAGTGGCATTGGTTTTCATTTTTGCAAATCTCTGTTATGTCTGGTTTAGTGGAAAGTAGCTGGAATCTCAGATCTGCATTCAGACTGTTATGATGGTGACGTGTTGCTTTGGTTGAAGTATATGAAAAAAATACAGTCTACACAAATATATAGTTGGAAAAGGAAAGATATACTAACCTTATCAAAAAATTATTGATAGGCCCTGGTTGGTTGTTTCAGTGGTAGAGCGTCGGCCCAGCATGTGGATGTCCCAGGTTTGATTTTCAATCAGGGCACATAGAAGAAGCGCCCATCTGCTTCTCCACCCCTCTTGCTTCTCTCTCTCTCTCTCTCTCTCTCTCTCTCTCTCTCTCTCACTCTCATTTGCTTTCACTCTCTCTTCCTATCCTGCAGCCATGGCTCGGTTGGAGCAAGTTGGCCCTGCATGCTGAGGATGGCTCCATGGCCTCAGCTTCAGGCACTAAGAAGAGCTCGGCTGCTGAGCAACAGAACAAAGCCCCAGATTGGCAAAGCATCGATCCTTAGTGGGCTTGCTGGGTGGATTCCAGTTGGGGCACATGCAGGAGTTTGTCTTTGCCTCCCCTCCTCTCACTAAATAAAAAAATATATGGATATTTTTTCTTTGATGCTATATAAAATTTGACAAGAGATGGCTTCTTGTGGGTTAGCTATGATGTGAAATGCAAAACAAGATCAATGAATATTTTGTACTCTGTTATACTAAACTCTGTTGGTTTATCTTGCATTTTGAATGGATCTTCTACCAATCGATTTTATAACAACATGTATTAATCATTTGGAAAACAATTCATGAATTATGTATATCTTCCAAATGTTGATATATTCCATTATACAAGATTTTATTTAAAAACACACACACACAAAGAAAAACATTTGTTATATCAACCATCTCTTCAGAAAAAGTCTCTAAGTTTTGGGAAGTTGTCAAGTTCATTGTAATGGATACAAATTTTCCAAAACTTAATTTTCTCTTGAATGTTTGAATTGTATCACTAGCAAAAAAAATACAGTCAGCTGTATCCCTTGAAATGTCAGGCTCATTGCATTCAATTTTAAGAAAACATTCCCCAAATATGTAAATCTGAATGGCCACAATTTATCTACTGGGTATTTTTTCAAGTAAAAATGGTGTTCCATAGAGAAAACTCTACATCAGTTCACAACTCTGCTTTTTTCCTCTTCATACATTGGTATAAAACTATAGTCCTTTATGTATTATTTCCACTTTATCACAGAGGATGTTTTTTAAAAGTGTATTCAAAGACTGACATTTAATAAATAATTTCTATAACTTCACCTAGGACTTAAGTGAAACTGGCCGCTTTTGTTTTTATTACACCAGTAGGCGGCAGTGCACTGACTTGTACTCCAGTTTGGTGCCATCGCCTTGATTTGGACTAAGGAGCCAGCAGTTTTAAACATCTTTGCTTTTACCTCATCGTCCAGTTTCAACACAATGGAAAGAGCAAATAACACTTTAACATTATTATGAAAAGAATTCTGACCTCACAGACTTCCTGCAGGGGTCTTAGAAAACCCCAGTGTCTTCAAAGCACATTTTTTTGAACCACTGTTCTAAATGACTTGCCAGTAGAATACCCCAAAGTCAAACATTTATTGAGCACCAACTGTTACAGACCTGGTTCTAAATTCCTGTGGATACTGAGGCTAAGATGGCACAAAAGAAAGACTGTGTCCCTTCCCTGAGGGTTTAAAATATAGTTATGTATACAACAGATTAATAATAAAAGAACCCTGAGGCATGTAAGAGAATGTCAGCGATAACCAACTAGAGATCACAATGAGAATTCCACGTGCTGAGGCAGTGCCGGCTGCAGACCCTGCAGGTAGGCAGGGACTCCAGAGGCCAGCCTTTCGGCAGAGTTAGCTCAGGCTCCTGGATTTCTCCTCCCACCTCACTCCCAGCCATCAACCTAATGTGTTTTCTGAAGACCACGATATCAGCCCAAAAACTACAGGTAGAGCCTGGAGCCAGGACAGGCAGGGAAGAAGGACATCAGCAGGATATGTGAAGACCGTTCTAGAAGTTAAAACTGTACAGAAGAGAAAGGCAAAGACCCTGGCCAGGTACCAGGGTGGTCAATTTCTACATTCGAGTGAGAGAAAAAAAAGGAGAAAAGGAAATACTATAATATGCTCCAAGAAGGCTAATTACTGGGGTGGGGGAGAGTCTATTTAATGGATGATCATCATACAAGGACAGGTAGGGCATTTCTGAGAGAGAGTCTATGCCAGATAATACTGTACACCACACTGACATTCCCACAGCTAATTTGAACACAGTGGCTTTCACGGTTTTCTTCCATCCCCCGCTGTTTGTGTTCATTTCAAATGACAGTAGACTTCAAAAATTGGCCACCAGCCCACTTAACTTAGGCTCTTTATAAATGGTTTGTCCAGACCAGAAGCGGCTTGAGCCTGCATTATTTTTCCTGACAAACTGTGGTGTTTCACCCTGCAGAGCCAGGCTGTCCTGAATCTTAATGGAGCCCAGTAAAGTCTACCCCTGTGGTTATGAGCTTGTCTATTGGCTGCTGTGATGACCCTAGTGCCAAATGACTCAAAATCCCTCAGGCTCAGTTGCTAGAGTTGGATGATTCCAAACAGACTGCCAGAGACACCTTCAGCAGAGATAAAAACTACTGCTCTTCTAGCAAATACACAAGCTCAGAAGGGGTGAGGACCATGACACCACCACAGAGCCAAAGGCACTCAACGGAAACAGAACCAACTGGCATGGAGGCTGCAGCATTTCCCCAAACAGAACTGATCAGTGACAAATACTGACAGCCTGTAAAACTTATCTTTCAGGTCTACCCACCACTTACACGGATAGGTCTAGGCTTCCGGCATTTGGTGCTGTCATGATGCTCACCACCACCTTTTAAAGAGGGGTTCTATTTAGTTATCTCTCCCATTAAGACCTCCATGCCCTGAAGAGTGCATGAGGCCCAGTAAGTCTCAGACCACACAAGTTGTGCAGGACAGGGAGGGGGATACAATGAAGTGTAAATTACGTTGTTATTATCTCTTCATTTGTATTTGTCTCAACCCTCTAAATAGATGGGAGGCCTTGAGGGAGGATATGCCGAGTGACAAAAGAATTTAGAACTATGAAATATAAGTCAGAGAAGAAAGAGTTAACTGCTAAAAATGACATCCTTGGATTGCCTACGGAAGAGGCAGAACTGAGGAGCCAATACAAGGTGGGAAGAACTGGAAAGAGAAGACAAAGGGAAGAGGGTATTCCAGGTGAGGGAGGACATTATGGGCAAAAGCATAGAGAAAAGTGCTTGTACAGTATATTATGTGCACCACTCTGGCAGGAGTGCAAGGTTAAAGCATGGAAATTAGTGAAGATAATGTAAGAGAAGTAGGTTAGGATCATAACGTAGAGGAAATTGAAAGTCAGATTGCTAGGCACTGGGGAAACAAAGTTGATTAGGACAACTGCAGCCCAGCAGGGTGTGTACAAGAGAAAGTCATAGCACAGAGCAGGGAGATCAACCCTGAAGACTTCTGGCTCGAGCATCTTGGCACAAAGGAGGTTAGATTTCTCCAGGCAGACATTAGGAGATGAGCAGGGAAGCACTTTCTAAAGACAGGGAACAGCCTAAGCAGAGGCCTTAAAGCTTGGAACAGTGTTTTGCATTCAGAATACTATAGGCAATAATATATGGCTGAAAAAGTATGAAGGGAGATGTGGAAGCTGGTGCTCTCGATGTGGACAGGCGCCAAGTCAGGGAAGGTCCAGTCAGTTGGCAATTTCCAATGTACACTCCAAAGGACACAAGAAATTCCCAAAGGAACCTCAGGGGCTAAAACTGTACAGGAAGGACAAACGGGAATGATGAATGAGCAGGTTCCCATTTCCCTTTAATCAGATAAGCTCTGCTCTGAAGAAAAAGTTCTCCAGTACTGATGTTGGTGTTGGTCATTAAAAACTTTCAGCAGCGGGGAGGGGCACAAAGAAAACTAGATAGAAGGTGACAGAGGACAATCTGACTTTGGTTGATGGGTATGCAACATAATTGAATGACAAGATAACCTGGACATGTTTTCTTTGAATATATGTACCCTGATTTATTGATGTCACTCCATTAAAATTAATAAAAATTTATTTATTAAAAAAAAAGGTAACAGCCAACACAATAGTAGCCATCTGGTGTTAATTAATTAAAATTATACTTATTTTTTTGTCAGATCAGAAAAAAAAAATAAAACAAAAAAACTTTCAGCAGCAAAGGACTGCAGTGATCAGGAAGCCACCAGGGCAATAGCAGAAGCCTGGCTGCCTGGTGGAAGGGGACGTAAGTGAAGGGATTGCCATCTAGTTCAGATGAAAGTTGGTCAAGACTAGGCCGTGACTGTTCAAAAAAGAAAAATAAATAAAAAAGATGTATCTAAGAGACAACATCAAGAAAGAATCCACTGGGAAATTTAATGGATAATCAGACAGAAGGAACCACTATGAGATTCTACCTCCCATCAACTAAAATTATTGCAATTGAAAAGGCTGATAATACCAAATTTTGGTAAGAGACATAGCCTTCTGAACTCTCGCGTATTGCTACTAGGAGTAAAAATGGTACTGTTTAGTAATTATTGTCTACATGAAATAGATGCTTACTCTATGACCCAACTATTTCACTCCTAGATATTTTCCCAAGAGAAATGAAAACATACATCTCCCAAAAGACCCACGTAACAATATGCATAATACTTTTACTCAGAAAAGTAAAAAATACTGAAAATATCTTATATGATCATCAACACAAAAGTGGACAAGCAACTTTTGGTATATTCATGCAATGGAATACAACTCAACAACAAAAAGAAATGTACTACCCAAATAAATAAAAATACCAAAAAATATATATGTGTGTAGCAAAAGAAACTAGACATACAGGAGTATACAATGTATGGTTCCATTTGTATGAAGTTCAAGAACAGACAAGACTACTCTGAGAGAAATCAACCATAGGTGCCTCTGGGGAGGGAGAGGTATTGGCTACAGTGGGGCAGGAGCGAATGTTCAATGGTGATAGTCATGTTGTCTTTTTCATTCAGGCGTGTTACCCAATATAAACACTCATTGACCCCTACTTTTAAGATCTATGCATTTTACGGCATGCTTCAAAATATAGTGATACTTCAGTGACTTTTTTCGAATGAGGAACCTGAAGAAAGAGAAAGTCAAAGGTGACTAAAGATTTCAACTGGACAGATAGGAATAAGGAATTTGCCACTAATGAAACAAAGAAATCAATGCGGGGATGAAATGGTTCTCCTTTTCACCTTTTTTGAAACTTAAGTCTTTATACCCTGAAATATTTGGGGCTTTTTTTTCTTTTGCCTTCTCTTAGATCATAAGCTCCCTGAAATTTCCTTAGAACAACGACTTGGGCAGAACAAACATCAGTCACTGGATGTTGCTTTGGCATTGAGATTAGGTGGTGATTTTTTTCTCTTCCCTCTAGATTCTAAGATTAACAGGTTTAATAAGCAAGTATGTATGAAAGCTTTTATGAATGATGGTAGGTCAAAGTGTTACCTCTGCCTGAGAAGATGGCTTCATTTCTGCGAGTCTTAGACTCAGTGCCTCGCCCCAGAGGAATGGCTAGTTAGAAGCCTAGGCTCCATGAAAAGCCAGCAACAGAGATGGCGTGAGAAGTATTTCCCATACCCCTCCAGTTCACATTATCTACTCCACCCGTGAAAAGTTCACCTAGTTCTCAAGATACCAGCAGACTCCTCTCATTAGAAATTCTTTCTCCTTGAAGCTCCTCTTCTGTTCTTGTCCATTGCACTTATCTGCTGCCTCTTGTTTTCCTTGTCAACATGATCAAACCCATAAAATCTGTACCCACTAATTGTGCATGTGTTTTGGCCGGTTCCTTGCCCTGGGAGACAAAAGCTGGCCCTGCGGCACAGGTATGTTTATGATCAGCGGAGAACCGTGTCATGCCCTGTCATCCTCGTATCATTAAGATACATTTTGCTTGCAACTAACTAAATTGGTGGAGCAATGAGGGGTGGGGGATCCCCAAGATCCAAAGAATGCCGTTCTAATTGCCCTCAACCACAGAGTAAACTCTGTGCAAATGCTGTTTCCCCCCCAGCTGGGCCAGGGCTGCTGGGCCTGCCTTGCCATTCCTGATCTCAGCAACTTCAGAAGGATTGTGTTTTCCAGGGAAATTGGATTTATGCAAAATACCCAGTGAAGTCACAGGCCAACCTTGAAGGCCTCCGGCCTTAGAAGCTGCAGAGAGAGCCATGCCAGGTAGCTCTCCCTGCAGGCAGGGTCACCCCCACCCTCATCAAAGGATGAAGAGACTTAAGCAGTGACACAAATCCACAGAAAGAAAAGTGACAATTCTTCCTTTTTCTCTCCACTCCCTCTTCCCCCCTGCAAGCAGTACATACATGGAAACTCAAATCTTCAATCCCCTAAAATCCATGAGAGTGGCAGTTAGGGGGTTTAGCAATATACATGCACACATATCTTAAGAATTCTGAATTAATTGTCGGACAAGGAGAAGTATGAGCTCAGCAATTTTTTTTTAAAAGCTTCTTCAGTGGCTTTTAACATAAGCAAAACAACTCTGATTAAGAGCAGAAGCTCCAGATAAGCAGGAGTAACTGTTCTCCCAGTCTGTACACATCCTATCAGATGTCAAAGCAGATGCCATGTGGTCCATGAGAGATGCTCCAACTGCAATGGAGGTGGCAGGGAATAGGCATTACCCTGCGGCACAACCGAGCTTCTGAATAACTGTGAACAGCCAGAGTTAAGCAGAGTAAGAGAGTAGGAGGGGTCACAGCATTTCACATTTTAATGTAGCGATTTCATGGGAGCTCCTTTTTCCACATCTCCCAGATCTCCTTTTCAGCCTTACAACTCAATCAACTTTAAAATACAGAAAAAGATGTTGGGGTTAGTCTGAAGGAAAAGGCTGTTAATTCTATTTACTGGGAAGTGACAACATTTTCTGTGGTACAGCAAAAGAAATAAAGATTTTGTGACCATTCAGATCAAGGTCTAATCCCAGCCCTGGGATTTGTGCCTGAGATAAGTCACAGATCAATTCAGCCTCAGTTTCCACATCTGAAAATATGTATAATAATATTTGCTTATACACAGGGTTGGTAATGACCCCTGCCACCAAAGTCTTTTTCCTAGAGATCTTCCATTTAAAAAAACAAAAATAATCATTGGTATGGTTTTAGCACCAGCCTGAGATAAGGCAGGGAATCCATCAGATGAGTGGCAGCCAAACGGAGCCCAGACATAAGCCAGTACCCACTGGGGTCTTGTCGCACTTTGTCCCTGCACCCTAAATATATAGATGTAATTAATTGATTATAACAGACATCTTTTCACTTACTACAATATCCAATATCATTTTAGGTCTTTTCAAACAGTGTGATATTCCTTTTCATTGTGGCATCCCTTAATGCCTGCTTCTAGGACCACACATGAAGCTCTGTGAAGAGCCATGGTGGATAGTCGCACACAGCCCTGGAGATAGGAGTTGGTCATATTGGACATTAGGAGAATGACTCCCAATATTTTTCATATTATGGAGAATTCTGGCAGAGAACACAGACCACATACTATAGTGTCTCTCATATTACTAGGAAGAGTTCCAACTTTACCCCAAACTGCCAACAGATATTCAGGAGCGTCTACTTACTTGCTTAAAATTGAAGATGCAGCAAGCTAAGCTCTGACCCTGCCCTCATGGAGCCTACAGTCTAGAAGGGAGCAGTAATTACAATATAATGGGACAAAAGGCATTTAACATGGCAGTGTGTGGTGCTTATGAGCCCTAAGGAGGCCATAAACCCACTATTGAAAAGGCCAGGAAGAGCTTCCTAGAGGAATAGGTGAAGAAAGACCCGAAGAGGAGCAGGTCTCAGGTCTCCTCACTGCCTTGAGGAGGCATTCCTTGACAACTCCTCTCAGACTAAATTAGGCACTTCTCACACTCTCTTATAGTCCATGTTCCTTCCCCTACTTACCACTATTTGTATTTATTTATTTATTTTTATGAAAGGGACAGAGAGACAGGAAAGGAGAAAGATGAGAAGCATCCATTCTTCCTTGCAGCTCTTTGGTCTCCTTGTTTGTTCATTGATTGCTTTCCCATATGTGCCTTGACCAGGGGGCTACAGCAGAGCAAATGACCCCTTGCTTGAGCCAGCGACCTTGAGCTCAAGCCAGCGACCTTGGGCTTCAAGCCAATGACCTTTAGGCTCAAGCCAGCAACCATGGGGTCATGTGTATGATCCCACACTCAAGCCAATGACCCTGTGCTCAAGCTGGTGAGCCTGTGCTCAAGCCGGCCATCTCAGGGTTTTGAACCTGGGTCCTCCACATCCCAGTTCAATGCTCTATTCACTGCACCACTGCCTGGTCAGGCTACATGTTTATAGTTAACATTGGCCTCCTCAACTAATTCCAAACCCTATGAGGGGATGGATGTGTCTGTTCTGTGCACCAGCACTCAGTCCAGGACCTGGCACATGCTAAGTGCTCTGTAAGTGTGTGTTGGATGAATTAAGACTCAGAAGACGGTTCTAGGCAAAAAGAATCAGCTGTGCCAAAGATGGAGGGCTGAAGACAGATGATGCATTTCAAGGACTAGATCACCTTTCTAGAGATCCAGTTATCACTTGGGGAGCAAGAATGGAAGCAAGAGAGGAGTCTGGGGCAAAAGCAGTGAACAAATTGGGCAGTGTCATGTCAATCCTATGAAAAAGTATGGTCTCTATCACTAGGACAATGTGGACTTTTGAAGAACTTTAAAGTAGGAAAGTGAGGTGATCGGATTTGTATTATTCTTTTTATAGGGTAGAAATGTTTAGAACCAAGACTGGAATTGAGAAAACTGGTTAGAAGTGTTTATATTTAGCCATGTGAAAGACTATAGTGAGCCTCTCTAGATATGAAAAAGAATTTGGAAAAAAAACAGAGGTTCAAAGAAATCAGTAGGAAGGATCCTTTGAAAGATGTAGTTGAAGGGAAAGGAAGAGTCAAGAACATTTTCTGGCATTTGGCTTGAATGATGATGCCATTCACTGTGGCAGAGAACAACCCAAAAGGAGGTGGAAGGTGAGGATGAGGGGGTAATGAAGGTGATGGGTTCAATTTATAAGTGGTTAAGCTTAAGTAGAAATGCCCAGTAGATAAGTGAATATACCAGAGTAAAGCAACTCAGAGCAAGAACTAGAATGAAGATCCAAGTTTGAAGAAAATCCATACTGATGGTCACTGAAACAGGGGAACAGATGAAATTTCCCCCAAAATTAGTCAGAATAGTATACTTTTATGATGCCAATTATGGAAGGCCTTGTGAAAATCATTAATTTATGTCAGAATCCAAAGTAAAGCTATCTATCACAAATACTCAAAAACTACTGTAATATCACGTCAGGATCATACACACACTCACGCTTTTATTGCAGCAGCATTTACTGTATAAAATAATTGTCACACATTATTACTTGCTCAGCAATTAGATCATAAAGTCCTAGAAAATAGGTATATATGTTTATCCATATTTTATTCACCTTTGTATCTCTTGTGCCTTGCACAATGTCCAACACATAAAAGGTGTCCGAACAATGTTTGTGCATGGCATTAAATTGAATGTCTTGATTAAATGATTTTCTGAATTCCTTTCTCAATAAAAGAATGCATCTGACTTTTGCTTAGACGAAATAAACCAGAATTGTGTGTTTCAAGCTCAGGAAATCTGAATTACTTCATCCAACAAAGGCATTTGCCCATTTGTCAGTATCCTGAAAACCATCAGAAAATGGCCTATGTTGAGATTCATTTTCCCATTGAGAGTTTCTTCTTCTCCCCTGACTACACTAGATATATACATATAGATTGAATACATTACTAAAACCTTACATATCTTAAAGAATTTGTATTTCAAAGGAAGTTGGAGAGAAATTAAAGGAAAAAAAAATGAATCCCTGGCTGGTGGGGTGTCAGGCAAGGTGGCCCTAGAATGGGTAGCCATGATGGCACACCTCAAGTTCTCGCTATTGAAAAATCTTGATCCTATTGGCTGAGATGATGGCTGAAGCATCTTAGTGTCAAGGGCAAGAGAGGTCAAGTGTCATGCTTATGGCATGTAGCCTGGGTACCTGCCACAACTCCTAACAGCTATGGGCTGGTGACAATATCCGACCCCTGCTATAAATTTTTTGTCTCTGTGATGACAGTGGGGTCGTGACTTGTAGAAGTGACAGGACTTTTTATACATTGTGAGGGTATAAGTGGGATTTGAACAAACCTAGAGACAGCCTCTAGTATGTTAAGGGATAACTGTAAAAAGTCTACCAAATTATATTTCTCAAAAACTGAACTATATGTCACAACATATCAAAAATTGAAAATGCACTGAAGCTGATTTGGATGATATAAAATTCTAATATTTACGAAGTACTGAGTTCCTAAAAATATAAAATCCTGAACACTTTTATCAAAACACTTATTGAATTTTTCTATTTAGGAAGTCAATTCTTTAAATAAAGGAGTGACATTGTGCACAGCACAGAATTTTACTGAATGAATTCTGAACAAGGTCAGACAAAGATGTAAAATTAAATCTCCCTGGCAAATTTTAGATACAATGTTCCCTAAAAACATCTTTTGTGTGTGTGGATATCTTTTGACAACCGCAAGGGCTGAAAGAATCAACCTTTTGCTGAGTTCACAAGTTCTTGATGACTCCTAGCAAGATTGACAAACGCCACTTTCTCCCACTTCTGAGCTTCACACGTTTTGCACTACAAAAGCCCAAGACAAAAAGGAAGCTATGAATGCAAAATTAAATGTGCCGATACAGGCCAAGACGAAGTGGTCAGAAAACATTCCCTTCAAACCAAATCATCTACACTACTCTGTCTGCACTGCCATCAGGGCAGGAGACTGGGCATGTCTGGAGCACAGAACTGGGCTGCCCAGTGGCAGAGTGGCCTTCCAGGCAGGATGTGAATTTGGCTTCCAGGGCAACATGGTCAGTGACCCAGGTCCCTTCTCTCCCAGGCCCCCAAAGGATGAGCAGTGAACACTGACCCAGCATCTTTTCCATGCTGAACCCCAATTTTTGGTGATGCAAACTCCTGGTTCATTACTCTCCAACGATAGTCCTAGGAGCGATTACATCATTCTTACTCTACTGGGACTCAAACAGAAACTGGAACTTACAAAGTTAGTCACCTCATGTCCCACAGCCTCAGTTTATAAAGCCGAGAGACTCAAACCCAGACTTGCTGACTCCCTCTAATGCTGTTCTCACCGCCCCAGGCAGGATGTAGAAGTCTGAGCCCTAAAGGATAGCCTTCCTTCTCCTACCATTTGGAAAACCAATCTGATTTTCCCAACCAGATTCTGGATTTTAGAATGCTAAACCAACTCACTTTCCAGCTTCTCAAAGGGATAGGAAGCCATGAAGCAAAGGAATGGATATTATAAAGCCTCTGCTCTAGGATCCACCTCAGATGCACCCAGCTCCCACCCAGCTTGGTGCTTCTCAACGTCTCTGGGCTGAAAGCAGGGATCAGCACTTACAGTTCACGCCATCTGCAGAACACGGCATTCTCCAAATATAGCGCTGCCCACCCCGACGTTCCAGGGCTCCTAGAAAGAAGGTGATCCCCTACAGTTCTCTGGATTTCAAGTCCGCCGTTGGCAGACACGGTGTCTGTTGCCACGCTGCCTTGCGTTTATCTGATGTCTCCCCTTCCTGCGTTTAAGGGTTGGTGGCACCGAAGGATCCAAGGCTGTAGGCATCAGGGTTCTGCACACAATGCTGGTGTCCCAGGGTTGGGAAGCCTCAAGTGCCCCATTGCAAGCAGATCCATTTCCACTAATAGCGGGTAGATGTGCATTCTGAGCCCACTGGCACCCCAGGCACACTTCCAGCCAACGATGTGGCACACACAGGAATTCATCCGAATCCAGCGAAAATCACTTAGCTTAATAACGCTGCCCTGATTTAATTTTAACTTTTCATAAAGCGTGAGAGATGAGTGGGGTGTGCTTGGTGCTTTATGGATTTACTGATGAGACTGGGCTCACATCTGGCTGTATAATCTTTTTTTTTTTTTTTTCAATTTCCAAAAAAGAAGGGGGTTGGGAAAGGAAGTGGATGGATAATTAAGAGGAGGGCAACACCTGCAAAATGAGCAAGCAAAACACTCTACCCGTGGCAAGGGGGAGTCTCTTTGCTTCTCTCTGGTGTGTAAGTAGCTGGTAAGAGCCGGGGGAGTCCTGAGACAATGGCCTCAGTTAATGGAGTCTGTGCTGCGGGTGTGTGCATCCAACAGGGTCTGTGCTGCGGGTGTGTGCATCTAACAGGGTCCGTGCTGTGGGTGTGTGCATCTAACAGGGTCCGTGCTGCGGGTGTGTGCGTCCCACAGGGTCCGTGCTGCGGGTGTGTGCATCCCACAGGGTCCGTGCTGCGGGTGTGTGCATCTAACAGGGTCCGTGCTGCGGGTGTGTGCGTCCCACAGGGTCTGTGCTGCGGGTGTGTGCATCCCACAGGGTCCGTGCTGCGGGTGTGTGCATCTAACAGGGTCCGTGCTGCGGGTGTGTGCGTCCCACAGGGTCCGTGCTGCGGGTGTGTGCGTCCCACAGGGTCCGTGCTGCGGGTGTGTGCGTCCCACAGGGTCCGTGCTGCGGGTGTGTGCGTCCCACAGGGTCCGTGCTGCGGGTGTGTGCATCCCACAGGGTCCGTGCTGCGGGTGTGTGCGTCCCACAGGGTCTGTGCTGCGGGTGTGTGCGTCCCACAGGGTCTGTGCTGCGGGTGTGTGCGTCCAACAGGGTCTGTGCTGCGGGGGTGTGTGTCCCACAGGGTCCGTGCTGCGGGTGTGTGCATCCCACAGGGTCTGTGCTGCGGGTGTGTGCATCCCACAGGAAAGGCACCGCACACACATGCCTGTGCACACGTGCCGACGTGCTTGCACACACGCATGCATTTATACACACACGGGGTACACCAATGGTGAAACAATATTACACTTTTTCCCACGTCTGCGTTCAGGCAGCCGCGTGACTACGGCTTGCAAGCACTAGATCAGAGCAGATGTCCTTAACAAAGTAATCCTTAACTTGCCTGTTGCTTCTCCTTGAACTTCTCCAGCTCTTCACCATCCCTACAGCTACACTCTCAGAGGCACTATCGCCTCTCACCAACATTATTACAGTAGACTCCTCCTTCTTGTCCTCTCTTGCCCCCTATTCTATTTTCAAAGGAGCAAAGGAGTGATCTTGACAAACATAAGTCAGGCCTCCCCAACGGATTCTCATTTCAATCATAGCTAAAGCCAAAGTCATTGCAGTGGCTGCGAAGCCCTAGGTGCTCGGCACGATCAGCACCTTCTCACTCTTTGCCTCTTTGTCTAAATCACCTACTGTTCTTCCCTCGCTCCTCAGTTCCAGCCCCACTGATCTCCTCACTGTGTTTCAAATGTGTGGGCATGCCTCACGTCAGGGCCTTTGTATTTGCTGCTTCCTCTTGGAAGCTTTTCTCAGAGACCCACATGGGTCTCTCACTTCCTTTGAGTTTCTGTTCAAATGTCACTTAACCACCATAAGATTCCAATCCTCTCCTGCTACCCTTCCCCCAGCATTCCCAATCCCTCTTGCCATTTTATTTTTCCATCCCGCACTTACCATGGCATAACATCCTATAGAAGCTCTCTGTTCATTTTTCTTGTTTATCTGCACCGAGCAGACTGTAAGTTCCACCACAGCAGTGACTACTGTGCTCAGCTGAACCCCAGGGGCTAGCACAATGTCTGGCACAAATAAATTATTCACATATTTGTATAATATATATATTACTATAATTCAATATATTTGTCGAATGAAAAATGAGCAAATGATTTTTTCTGATTTGCAAGTGTTTCATATAAAAAGTTAATCCCATTAAGTTTACATTTATAAATCTCCTGTATTCAAAATACTAAAATCAGATGAAATCAAGAGGGCTATGGGATGCCGGGAGACCAGCGTACACACCGGCTGTGGGCCACTGCTGCTTGGGAACCTCTGTGAGGAGAGCGACTGCCTCATCTGTACCAGCAGTTCCTGGACGCCCTGGCACGCTGCCTGTAGGGCAGCTCAGCTCCGCTCCAGCACCATGGGCAAAGGACAAAAGCAGCACCCTTCCTATGCCTGCACCGTCAGAGGCTTTACCTAAGAGTTTCCTCAGGACACAACACCCCCCTGCCCTGGCACCAAAGCCAAGAAAACTCAGGAATCACAGACTGCACTTGGGCATCATGAGGACCCATCAGGGGCCAGGACAAGGAAGCAGAAGAAAAGAAAATGTTTGGATTAGAATTATTAAGGCAGAAGAGTCCAAGGTCATCTGTCCTGCACCCCACCCCACCCCATCTTCAAACAAAGATCGCCGCGAACGTCTCCCACCCTTGGAGCTGACTGGGTGAGCTTGATGCGCTATTACCTTGATAAGCTGTTGAGAAACATCTGTCCATCCCTGCCCACGGCCACCAAAGGAGGTGCAGTGGTCATCCTCCCTGATTGCAGGCTGGCTACACCCAACCTGTTCTGCACACCAGACTCATGAGTTTAAATACCATCACTCTTGGGGAACTGCCTTCACAAAAAGTCTACAATTTTACCTCTTACACCACACTGAAGCTCCCTTTTCTGACCGCAAAGTCCCGCAGGGTGGGCTTTGCTCCACCTGTCCGCCCCCATTAGCTACTGTGCCCCCGCCTGAATCCTCTGGTTTAGATGCCATTCCTCATGCCATCCCACTTCCCATGCTTATTTTCATGCTTGTTCCCACCTCTACTCACTTATGTTCGTGTTACCCCCTTTCACCGGAAGGCCCGCCCTTTGCATACAAATACTAGTCATGCTTCTAGAAGACCCAGTTCCACCTTCACGTTCACCATGAAGTTCTACTTCTCTTCTGAAAACCGTTTGGTCTGAACAACACCACTGTCATGTATGTCATGTTGTTAGCTGCACATATATTAGCATCCCAATAACTAGGTACTGATTTATTTTCCTTCCTGCTGCCTTCTTGTCCTGGCCTCTGCTGAGTCCTCATGATGCCCAAGTGCAGGCAGTCTGTGATTACTGAGCTTCTGACCCTGGTCCCAGGGCAGGGAGGCGTTGTGTCCTGGGGAACCCTGACGTGTGATATCGGGAGGATTAGCTTGTGTCTGTGGGGAAGAAGCATGACATTGGGCTTTGCTGTCAGGCAGACTTGGACTTAAGCCTCCAGCCTGCCACATACCGTGCCTAAATTTGGCCAAACAACTTGACTGCTTTTAGTCTCAATTTCATTCTCTAAAAAAGAGAAATAAAAATGTGTACCTCCCAGGATTTTACAAGGACAAAATAAAATGATGCCCAAACTCTGTTAGGGCAGAAGCTTTGTCTTAGTACCCAGTATCCAGGACAGAAACTGACACATGGTTCTCCTCACTAATAAAAACTATGAGTGAGGCCCTGGCCAGGCGGTTCAGTGGATAAAGCATCATCCCTGTGTGCCAAGGTTGTGGGTTTGATCCCTGGTTTTGCACGTACAAGAAGCAATCAGTGAGTGCACGTCTAAATGGAACAACTAAGTGAAACAGCGATGCTTCTCCCTCTCTCTCCTTTTCTCTCTCTCTCCCAAATCAAAAAGGAAAAAAAAATTTTAAATATGTGAGTAAAAAATGTGCATAAAGCCCCTATATAACCTGCGGTGTGGTAGGTAATACAAAAGCAGCGCTATTGCCAACAGCCTTATTCTTAAGCAAACTCAAGAATAACACATGCAGAAGAACTCCTCCAGCACCTGACAGCCGCTGGCAGGACACTGCTCTACCTCTCTCCGGGCAGAGACAGAGCAGGCCCATTAGCTCTCTCTTATTGATCTCACTCTCCAATCTTCTCATCACCATCCTTGAGGACTTTTCCAATTTCACACAAGATAAAAATTAAGAAGACTGTCTAGTTCTGGAAGGGAAGAGGACCCTCTCCTAGAAGTTAACTATTTATTTTCTCTGTGTCTTTCCTATGTGCTACTACAGAACTCTTGTTTTATTCTGTCTTTACATGCCATATGTCCTCCTCCCAGACTTGGAATAAATTCTTAGAGCACAAAACATTTCTGGCCCAGTCTAAGGAAGAGGCTGAGGAGCCAGCCACAGTCTTAAGACACCTTCTGCAAAGAGGAGCTTCCCTTTGCTGGGCCACCTGCCAGTTTTGTGTAGGTACCCGGACTCACACGTCACCCTTCCCTCTCTTCACCAGCTTCCTTATTTGTAAAAACAAGCGCCATGACCTCTCCATGGTCTTCCAAAGAGGCTGGCTGATGAGCGAGAAGGTTTACTTAAAACGTCCTCTATCCCCAGGGAAATGAAAATGCTTCGAAAGAAGCATATAATTATTACCCCACTGATGGATGAAGATGGAGCTTATGTCTTACTGCCCCACGGAGACACCAGGTGAGGATTTTACAACAGTTGCTCCACCATTTGCGTATGGGTGATATGGGGCAGGTAAAATGGGTGGGAAAGGGACCCCTCCTTCTGTGAGAGCACAAACACAATTAGAGCCAGCTGGAAGCAGTGGAGAAAACCACCACATTTCTCCAAATTTGTGTCCTGAAATATCAAAAGCATTAAGTTGCAATGGACAGGAAATTTTCAAACCCTCCATGAATCTTCAGAGAAGGAACAGGAAGCAAGGGGGTAATGGGGTGGGGGGGGGAGCCAAGAAAAAGGGATTCTCAACCAGAAAATGGGGCGACACATGACAACATCACCAACAGGGACTGCTTCCTCCACAGGATGACGAAGGCCCACCGGTCAGCCTGGGACAACGCTCAGGTATAGACGATGCTTCCTCTACACTCATACTGTGTTCGGTTTAGCCCTCCTCCACTAGGGAAGCTTGTCCTTCCACTGGGTGGCCCAGTGCCCCAGGCACGTTCAGCCTCCATTAAAAAAGCATTCTCGGAAAAGATGTGATAAACTGCCTCCTAGGGAGTCCAAAATGATAATAAGGACTCACGAGTGACCACTCCTAAATAAGTGTGTTTTTCAGCTCCGATGAAAACCCAGTGTGAAAGACATTCATCTCAAATGGGCGCTTTCAGGCAAAACAGGTGACATGATTTATAAAGCAGAATAGGATATTGGAAATCTGGGCCAACTGGGCAATTTTGGGAATTCTGGTCACCGCAGCGGTCAGCCCAACGGGGGAGGTTTCTACCTGGAAGTCGAGGGTGACTTCCAGGACCTCTGGAGTCACACTAACTGAGCTGCTGCTTCGGCAACCTCACCACTCCCCACCCGCCCCAGGCTCACGCGCTCATGTGCACACACGAGCACACATATTCAGAAGGGAGGCCTCTGCGCAGGGCAGAAAAGTCACCCCACATTGAGGAACTCTGAAGAGGGTGCCCCACAGAGCATGCCAAGAGCTCCCAGCTTGGAGAGAGGAGCAGGGGCCAGTAGAAGCATCTTTCCTTCAGACACAAGTCCTGTCACACAGGATGTGGCTGTTGCTAGGTAACAACGATTCCCCCCCCACTCTTCCCAAGTGTAGCCCCTCAAGCCTTCCCACCCTGGACGAGGAGGGCTGAACAACCTATTAAATCCCTCATTGTGTTCTCAAAGCCCCCCTCCTAAGAAGGCTGGCCTCGGGTCCCCCCATTTCACAGGGCTGGTGGGGGTGCAGAGAGTAGCAGGGTGGCGCAAGGCGAGGGTGACAGTGTGGCACTCCCCCAACCGTCCTCACCTTGTGCCCATGGGTAATGTCTGAGCGAAGTAAATGCAACATTCCTGCCGCCTAAAATCACAAGACTATTGTCAGAGAACTGGATTTGAGTTTGAGCAGAAGGGGCACCGCTGATTGGCAGCGGGGGGTGGGGCACAGACAAGGGGATTTTGCTTGTGTTTATATTTGTTAGCTGTTTTAGAATTTAAAGTGGGGGGGGGGGGTTGCTATTCCAGACAGACGGCCCTTAACAGAGCGCAAAACGCAGGAGCAATCAGCAGCAGGGGCCGGGCGGCTGAACTCTCTGCAGACCAGGACAGCGGAAATGGTGGCCTCCAGGATTTTAAATAATCAGGGGCTGTCAGTACCAATAAACCTCAGTCTCTGAAGCCCTGAGAGGTTAAAAAAAAAAATCCTCCATGCAAGGTGACAAAAAGATTTAGATGAAGAATCCTTCAGGGGAACTAGAGGGTCAGCTGCTGCTTGGAAGGAGGTGTCGCCTCCAGCCCGTCAGAGAGAGCTGTGTCACCTGACCAGCAACCCAAACCCCAAGTCGGCCTTCCCTGGACGCAGCGGCACATGTGCTCAGAAAAGATAATGTTAACGTCGCTCCTTATTTGTCTTTCTGTCTACAAAAATGCCCACTTATCAGTATTTAATGGTTCTCAGAAATAAAGCTATTTTAGAACATTATCCAAGATGCAAATGAGTCACTGAAAGCTGTTGCTATGACCTTTCCCTGTCGCTGGAGAGTTATTTCCAAATCAATGGCAGCCTTCCTGATGGCCAGACTCATGCAGGGATTCCCTGAGATGGCACGGGGATGTCCAGTGCTTTCGGGACTGATGGACCCCCAAAGGGTCCACACACCTTTAAAGGGCCAGCCCCCTCATTTTACAGGGAAGTCCTTGTGTTCTTATTAGGCACAGTGGTCTCTCCTCAGGAGGAGGTTTTCTTGGTCCTGATCTCTGATGAGAAAGCCAATAGTTCATCTAGCATCTAGTGACAAAGGAAACCACACAGGGAGCCCGCTGCTGTTTGGAAGATCCAGACACACAGAAACTGGTCAAACTAGGTCCCCCCACAAAGTAGTTCCAGAAGGTCTAAAACTAATTCAACTTCACCAGGAGTTAGAAAATGTGAACTTTTTTTTTTAATTGATTTTAGAGAGAGCGAGGAAGGGAGTGAGTGAGAGAGAAACATCCATTTGTTGTTCCAGTTATTTATGCATTCATTGGTTGATTCATGTACGTGCCCTGACCGGGGATTGAACTTGCAACCTTGGTGTATCGAGATGATGCTCTAAGCAACTGAGCTACGCAGCCAGGAAAAAAATGTGACCTTTTAGAGACCGCCAGTCCTCCCCTTTGTTGTTTGTGATGTCAATTCCATTTTACAACCTGCAAGGTTCACCTGCAGACTCCCGTGAGACGGGGCAAGTTGGTTAACAGTAATCTAGTAAACCAGGCTTACACGAGGGCATTTAACTCCACCGCAAGCCTCCTGCTCCCACTTTCAGGTGAGGAAAAGGTGAAGACAGTGATGGCATGGGAACTGAACTGTATCCTGTCACATCAAAGGTTCCTTCCCCACAGGAACACACACCCACATGCCTTTTCTTCTCTTCCTCTGTCTCCCCAGACACTACCCTGTGTGGGACACACGGACCTGTTGGCAGCATTTCGTATTTCCCTAGATCCCAGAACAAGAGCCACCCTACACTCTTCCATCTCCTGAAATCCCTACGTCCCCTCTCTCTGTCTCAGTCTCTTCGTCCATGAATGGTATGGTCTTACTTACACTGGAAGCACTATAATGGCATGGGCAAGGGCATGGACTACGAAGTCGTTGATTATGTGACACTTTGAGCAGCTTATTCAAATCTGTGCCTCAGTTTCCCTCACATATAGGATAAGTTCCTCATAGCATCTACCGCATAAGGTGGCTGAAAAGATTATATGAAAATTAGTGCCTAGCTCTTAGTAAATATCATCAATGTCATTATAAAGTAGTTTTAAGAATCAAAAGTAACCCAAGCACAGAAAAGCATCAATCAATGCCTCTCCAATTCATGTCCCCCACTAATGCCCTAATCCAAATCGCCACATCTTGCCTGGACTATTGTAGAAGCCTTTTGTCTCTCTGACTCCAGAATTTCCCCGCTCCAGTATCTTTTTCATGACACTCTAAGGACTCGGCCATTAATTTATATCATTCTTCTGCTTAAAAACCTTTTATATCTATCTGTTGCTTATTGGATAAAGTCCAAACTTCTTGTTATACCCTCCAGGGCTCTTCGTCAGTGAACCTGCCTCTCGGGTTCCTCTCCCATCACACTGTTCCCATCTGCCCAGAGCAGTCTTCCGCTTCAACCGCGAGAACCGCTGCACGTCCTGCTCCTCACACAACTCAGTTGACCTCTACCTCTTCCCATCTCAGCCTTTCGCTGTTTACATGTCTGCCTCTTCTAATAGACGGAGGGTACAGCCAGGGGCAGTCTTTCAGACAGCTTTGTCTTCCCCCATGCCTGGCACGGTGGTGGCACTGAGTAGATACTCTATAAGAACCTGTGGAGTGAAATCCCCTCTTGCAATGACATAGACATAAGCAGGTTCAATGTCAACACATTCTTATCACTGGTACAATCCCACCAGGGATATTTCACTAACCTGCATTAACCTGGGCATGTTTTTAGTCAAATCTCTGTATCAGCAAAGTGGGATTCTGACCAGAAATCTCTGAAACCCAGGATCACACATAAAGCCTAACACACCTGCCCTCTCCTCCCCATCCCTACTCTCTCCAGAATCCAAAAGGACCATTTAATTTTTAATAGCACTCACACTCTGTTGGCATACCAATTAACACCAATTAATCATCTTTGTTAGGTGTGATAATGATAAAGACTAGTTCCAACAAAATATTCTGTGCCTATATCAAGTATTCTGGTGCCTCATGAAATTAACCTGCCTAAGATCAAATCCTCATCACACTACCCCTGCTCCACCAGAGACCTGTCACAAGCCCTCTGGATGGTGTCAAAGAAGCAAAAATATCCAGCTGGGGGAAGCAGCCAGATGTAGAGCTCTGACCCAAACAATCATCACCAAATTAACCAATGTTCTCCCAAGGCAGGAATTCTCTGCGATCATAACAGCCCCTCAAGTATAAAGCATCTATCAATTATAATTCCTGAGTCCCCAAGGAGACAGCAAAGATGAATCATAGAGTGGACCTATTCCTAAGCAGCCTGCAGTCCAATGAGAACCAGTTCAAGGCTCCTCACTCGCCAGAGGCCCCCTTCCACAGCTTTTCCCATCTCTGGTGTTCACATCTGCAGCCTTCCAGTTGTTCGGGTCAAAATCCTTGCTTCATTCTTGGTCCCTTGCCTTCTCCCACATATCACAATCTAGTGAGTTTAACAACATACACAGAGTCTGACCCCTTTCTCATCACCTCAACTCTGGCCCCGGCCTCCTGGACGGACTACCACACAGCCTCTCAACTCGCCTCCTGCTCTCAGCTTTACCTGCCTTCAGTCTATTCTAAACACAGCATCTAGTGTAATATTTTTTTAATCTTATCATATCACTCTTCTGATCAAAATCCTCTTTGTCTCCCTCAGCCTTTAAAATGGCCGACAAAGCCCCATGTGACATCCCCCCATTGCCTCTCTGACCTCATTCCCTACTTCTCTCTCTCCTTGCCTCTCCACTACAACTACTTCTCTCTCTCCTTGCCTCTCCACTACAACACCGGCCTCCTGTTCCTTGAACACATCAGGCACACTCCCATCGCAAGGCCTTCGTACAAGGCTCTGCACCAATGTAACCTTTTTGAAGACGCCTGCTGAAAGACTACCTTGTTTATAACTGCAGCCCAACGCCACTCTCCCTACCTTAGCATTCCCACTCCCTACTTAGTCTGCTCTTTTTTTTCCCTTCATTCTGTGACAGTTATTGCCTTCAAATATTTTAATAGAATTTACTTATATATTATTTCTAGTATTCATTATCTGCTTTTTCTGGCTAGAACATAAACTCAATGAGGGCACAAGTCTTTGATTTATTCACTGTTTTAGCCAAGGTACAGAGAGAGCATAGTGTCTGGCACATAATAGTAAATAGTAAGAGAAGTACACAGACATGACTATGGCTATCTTTTACAGCCAGGAACAGGAGAGGGGAGAAGATCAGAGAAGGTTCCATACAGGAAATGATATTTGAACTGAACCTTAAATGATGGGTAGGATTTGGACCTACAGGCTTAAGGAAAGGGCGTTTAAGAGGGCTGTGTCTTAGGCCAATAGAAGGCCTGTAGAGAAGAGTTCAGTTAGGCACAAGGCAGGCAATGGGCAGGGAGGTGGTAGAGAAGTGGGTTGAGAGTCCATTGGAGCCACAGCCTTGATGACCAGGGAGAGGACATTGCTGATAAAAGTGCCTAAGGATTCTGTGATGAGTTGGAAGGATCCTTTCCCTTTCAGCCATTTCTACTTCACAGAAACACAAACTGGGACTGGTTTGCATCAACCTTCACAGACTGATGGACAAGTAATCTCCTTGGTCACTTTCCTTTCCATCCCCACAGCTGTCACCTGATGCCCGTTTAGAGTCCTTGGCTCATGACACCTCCCCAGCTCAACCCTTCCTTGCACCTGTGCTTGCAAGTTTCCCAGACCATCACCCAGTGATTCATCACCCCATCCCCTGCATCTTCTCCGCACCATCCTCTACCTTACTGAACCCTGCCTTGTTCTCTGGGCTCTTATTTGTATCTGTCTCCTCATCTATATGCAATTTGCAGGCAGAACCAACACCTTAGTCCTCTTTTCTGGCCTCAGAATAGTTCTCAGCACATAGGAGGAGACACATTCAATGTTTGCGTCTGGGCGCTATTCCAGAGGCAGAACTTATCTAACCCAGGGCAGCATCTCTAATGAGTTCACCCAGCACGGCCAGCTACTAAGATCACCATATGGCATTCTCTTGAAGAAAAGAACCTTCTGAGAAAGTGAAAGTTACATTCTAGTCCAGTGGTAGTCAACCTGGTCCCTACTGCCCACTAGTGGGCATTCCAGCTTTCATGGTGGGCGGTAGCGGAGCAACCAAAGCATAAATAAAAAGATAGATTTAACTATAGTAAGTTGTTTTATAAAGATTTATTCTGCCAAACTTAGCAAAAATCCGACATAAAGTACTTGGTAAGTATAAATAATTATTATATGCTTTAAATTGCTGTAACTCTGCTTTATAAATTTTATAGAGTAAAGTTACTTCCCTACTTTATAAATCACCATTACTGTGGAACCAGTGGATGGTCAGAAAATTTTACTACTAACAGAGATACAAAAGTGGGTGGTAGGTATAAAAAGGTTGACTACCCCTGTTCTAGTCTCACTTGAAGATGATGAGGTAGAAGGTAGTAATTAAAGTATTGGTTAGTTGGTTGGCCAGTTAGTTGGTTTTTAAATAAATAGGTATAATGTATACTGGGAAGACCCCACCCCTTCTTAGAGGGGGAGTGAATGTCAGCATTCACCTTAGCAGTTTCCTACTTTGAGGGTGGATTGATCTACCCACCAAATCTTACATTTGGGGACCCACAGCCATGGTTGACACCCCCAGAGAAGAATGCTCTTCTAAGCTAACATGGTAGATCTTTCCTATACTTTTCCTTAAGCCTCACCCCCAGGAGAAATTATAAAGCCCACTTTACATTTAATATTTGTTTAATAATTGTACATTTAATATACACCCTTCTCAAGGCAAAAGCATACGTAATTTAAACACATTTTGATAATGGCTACACTTTTGCATATGAATGGTTTTTGTTTAGAGCCTTTATCTGCTTCATGGCCCAAGACATTCCCTAATTATAACTTGTCCTGAGCTGACTGGATTGAAGAAGGTGTGGTTTCAGACCCAGCTAACCTTAGTAGGCAAACCCAGAGAAGGGGCTAGTATCTAGTATATTTATAATTCAATAGAAGAAAAATCTCCCCCCACTCCTTCCTTCCTATTTTTCTACTGGATTTTCCATTTGTGTTATTCACAATGTCAGGAGCAAGGCAGAAGCAAGAATCAAGAAAAGGAGCACGGGCTTGGCCTGTGGTGGCGCAGTGGATAAAGCATCGGCCTGGAACACTGAGCTTGCCAGTTTGAAGCCCTGGGCTTGCCTGGTCAAGGAACATATGGGAGTTGATGCTTCCTGCTCCTCCCCCCTTCTCTCTCTCCCCCCCCTCTTTCTCTCTCTCTCTTCTTTCTAAAAATAAATAAATAAAATCTATTTAAAAAAAACAAACAGGAGGCCCTGGCCGGTTGGCCCAGCGGTAGAGCATCAGCCTGGCATGCGGGGGACCCGGGTTCAATTCCCGGCCAGGGCACATAGGAGAAGCGCCCATTTGCTTCTCCACCCCTCCCCCTCTCCTTCCTCTCTGTCTCTCTCTTCCCCTCCCGCAGCCAAGGCTCCATTGGAGCGGGGATGGCCCGGGCACTGGGGATGGCTCCTTGGCCTCTGCCCCAGGCGCTAGAGTGGCTCTGGTCGCAGCAGAGCGACGCCCCGGAGGGGAAGAGCATCGCCCCCTGGTGAGCGGAGCGCAGCCCCTGGTGGGCATGCTGGGTGGATCCCGGTCGGGCGCATGCGGGAGTCTGTCTGACTGTCTCTCCCCATTTCCAGCTTCAGAAAAAACAAACAAACAGTAAAGGAACACATACCTGCCAATATTGCATACACTGAATTTGCACCTGTCTCTGGAACTGGCCAACATAATTCTTACAGCATCTAAGGAAGGTCTGGGATGACCAGGATAAAGCTAAATTCTCCCCTCTCTGTCACACCAGGCCCTAGTCCTGTCCTTTGGGGTTATAGCTCTCCAGAGGAATTCAAATTTCCTCCTGAGCTAACAGAACTGACTCCTTTGTTCCCACTCCAAGTGCCACCTGAACATAAAACCTTTTGCCCAGATGTGTATACTTAATACAGATGTTTTGCTGGGTCTGTGTCTTGCCTCTGCCCAACCCCACCCTCTCAAGTGTGATGACTGGGTATAAACACATGAAACACTGAGGGGACACTAAGGAGCATGTAAACTTGTGGTTTCTCTCACAGGAATAGGTTAAAAAGAAACAGCTAATGAGCATCAGCTGAAAAATATTCAATACAATGCAGCACCTCACTGGCAATGAAAATACTAGTTATTACCTGTGGGATTTCCAGGTTAGGAAGAACAATGGGAAACAGGGTAATGGGTGAGGCATTGGTGTCTTCACCAGTGTTAAGGGGGTGTGAGAAGTGACAGAGTCCAGCTGCAGACCCAGGACACAGTCAGGCTGACAGGTGGACTTAGATGGGCTCCTCCTACTCCACCTTCTCCCTCAAGCAGCCAAATTCTTCCCACAGCACCCGAAGCTAGTCAGGCCTCAGGGGCATATGGATGAGGCATTGACCCACCCCCTGTGTACCCATGGAGGACAGGACCTCCCCCCAGACTTCCCTTGTAAAAGCCTACCAGTCAAGCTGTATTAGAAGAGTTCTGTGCCATGAGGATACCAAGACAATGACGTGTCATGTCCTTGAAGGTGACTACTGAACCACTAGATCAAGGGTGGCGACTGGCCGTTCTCCATTCGCTCTGCAGAAGAGGAAAGGGTTTGGCTGCAGCACAGGTGACGGGGTTAGTAGAATGAAATTTGGAAGTAACATAAATTATGGAAACTCATTCCTTAGGGGAAAGGAAAAGAAAAATTATCAATCTGGGATGGCTGAAGAAAAGTTATTCCCAGAGATGAAAGTATTACCTTAAAAAAAAAAAAAAACTGTTGTTATGGGTTGAATTGCCTCCCCCAAAAAATTCATGTGAAGTCTTAACCCCCAGTAGATCAAAGTATGACCTTATTTGGAAACAAGGGTTTAACAGAATTAATCACATTAAAATGAGGTCATTAGTGTGGGCTCTTACCCAATAAAACTGGTTTACCTACGAAAAGGGGAAATTTGGCCCAGTAACAGACACACACCGGTGTAAGATGATTAGAAGAGACTCAGGGAGAATGGCGGTCATCTATCAGCCAAAGAGGAAAACCTGGAACAGATCCTTCCCTCACAGCCTCAGGAGGAGCCAACCCTGCTGACACCCTGACCCAGGACTTCCAGCCTCCAGAACCACCAGACAATTAATGTCTGGTGTTTAAGCCACTTGGGAGATGGTACTTTGTGACCACAGTCCTAGCAAACTAATACAACTCTCACAAACTCTCTTCGCAGCTGTTAAAAAACCCCAGGCATTTACACAAAAAAAATTTTATGCCCAGGAAGCCTAGTATTAATAAAGCGGCCCTCTTGCTGGACTGTGAGCTTTGATGACAAGGACTAATTTAATTCAGCACTCTGTCTGGACATAGTCGATACTCGAGAAAGTCATTTTTTTCTATTGTTGAAAGCTTTTTAACTCCTTTGTACCTAATTCTTAAAAAACAAAAGAAACAAAGACACATACATGTTTGAACACACTCCGGGTTTTTTACTAATGTCTAAATATAAGTGTGTGTGTGTGTGTGTGTGTGTGTGTGTGTTTAGAGAGAGAGAGAGAGAAAGAGGAAAGGGAAAAAAGGAAGAATTCTCTCCCAAGACTTTCAGTGGGTGGCAGGGAAAAAATCAGCATCATGCCAGCATTGTAGCTGATGTTTGGTACTATTTATAGAGACGGCCATGGCCGTGTCAGATCTTTAAAAGAAGCAAAACATCTGGGCGCATTCCAAGAGAGAAGAAGGGCCCGAGTCACAACACATGACACAGTGGAAGGCTGCATCTTTACAAAAGTTACAATTTACATTTGCTAAATAATCCCATGCCTCAGAGGATTTTAGGGAACCTGATTCTGGCACCAAGTGTTGTGAAAGAATAACACAATAGCCACTGTATTTTCAAATTTATAACAGTTTGGAAGTGCACGAATAAATGGTCTCCACAGGGCAGAGAACACAAAGCATCTCCCCAGCCAAGAGCCTCAAAGTGGCCAGTGGCCCCCAATAGGCAAGCATGAGCGGCAGCCGCTCTGAACTATAAAGTCAGCAGCTGCCCAGGATGTTTTCAGCTAAGCCAAAGTGGGAGCCAAAACTGACCCCCCTCCTCACTTGAAGGTAGGCGGCACCCACTCTCTGCGCCATCTTTCTGAGATGTCATTAGGACGAATTAAAGAAAAATATTTAAACCTATATAACACTTGGGACAGCTGCACTAAAAGGAAAAGAAAATCACAATTTCTACAATATTTCACAGACGTTAAGCAAGTGTGCCCTACTTTAAGCAAAACCAACATATTTTTTAAACTCCAGATTTTGAAAACATACATCAAAACCATTGTTCAAAGTCCAAAAAGAAAGAGTAAACTCTGCAAAGGCCGAGGCCTCCGCTTTGTTCACCAGAGAATGCTCAGCACCTACCCCAAGACCTGGAAGGCTACATGTCCTCAAAAGCTATTTGTTGAAAAAAAAAGTTGTATTTTTTTAAATAGCCAGCTCCAACAATACACCCAACGTATTACAGAACATGCCCAATTCCTCCACATGCGTGGTGCGGTGGGTGAGACGCCCCTGAAGCGCAGCCCGGCTTGGGGACAGCTACGTCTAGTGAGATACCCCTGCACACAGGCTCGCTGGCCCTGCAGGCGTTCTCCTACATCGTCTTTGACATCTCCTGCCCCAGTGCTCTACGAGCATTGTGTAGGACAGGCTGCTTCCGTCTTTTCAGAAACATCCTCCTGGCCTCCCGGTGTCAACCGCAAGGAGGAGGGCAGCAGGTCCCAGTCTGACAGTGGTTTGGGGGATGAGTGACTAACACGTGAGCTGTCACCACGTCTGTGGATTTCAGGGCAGCGAGAAACCCAGGCAGACCATCTGCTGTGCTGGGTGCTGTCTTCGCACCCACCTCATACCCACTTCTGCCTTTTTATTCCACAATGTTTGCTTCCTTTTTTCTCTAATTTTTATTGATCTTATTGGGGTGACATCAGTTAATAAGACTATATAGGTTTCAGGTGTACAATTCCGTAATACGTGATCTGTAGATGGTATTGTGTGTTCACCGCCCCAAGTCAAGTCTCCTTCCGTCACCATTTCTCCCCCTTTACCCCCTTCTACCTCCCCCCCACACACTGGTGTCTGTGTCTGTGAGTCGTTTTTTTCCTTTGCTTGATCCCTGCACCTTTCGCACCCAGAACACTTGTTTCCCCCACCCTGTTCAGGGAGGGGTAAGAGGAGGATCCATACAAAGCCATCCGACTAGCTTCCCTGGAATCCACAGCGGGCCTGGTCCCCAGAGAAACACTTCCTACACAGGGCCAGAGCTGAGCCACGCTGGCCAGTGGGTCTCATGTTCTCTCTATACCTTTTATCGTCATAATTAATCAAGACTCACTGTAGGATTTTTTTTAAACTGAAGGAAAAAATATGAAAAAGAAAATTCATCCATAATTCCACCATCCAGAGAGAATTGGCATTTTAGCATATTTTATTCATGTCTCAGATATATCTACATAGATATATACATAATTTATTAGACAGTTTAGAAGATATCTCACATACAGCTCATGAGCGTTACCTCATGTTATTAACATTCTTCAGTATTTTTAAATGGTTGCCTTCTACCCTATTGTACGCATAGGCCATAATTTACTTAACCATTTCCCTGCCATGGGGGAATGCTGATTCCAGTATTTCAGAAAAATAAACAGCAACACCATGAACAATTTTGCACACCTATATTCCTCCACATTTCTGATTGTCTCCTTGGGATAGAATCCTAGAAGTAAATTTTAAAAAGTATAGAAACCCCCTAAATCAGCTTCCAGAAAGGTTATACCAATTATAGTTCCACTAATAAGATATTTTTCCATATTTCCATGATAATGTCATTTTTAACCTTCAATAATTTTATAGCTGGGAAAAGGGCATCTCATTTACATTTTAATTATTATTTTTATTGTTGTTATTACTAGATGGTTAATGGTGGTAAGTGCTTGACTTGGATTTTCACTTCACCTCTGCACCACAGGACATCCCTGTAAGGTAGGCCCCCTCGTCCTCACCCCAACAGGGAGAAACTGAAGTTTAATTAAGTGACTTGTACATAATCAAACAAGGAATTTCCAGAGCCTGGATCCAAAGCACCATCCACCTTACTATTCTACTGTGCTGATTATTCATAGAGTCAAACATATTTAGCCTTCCTATTTCTCTTTCTCTGAACGGGAGTACATTTATTTTTTTTCTGTGTAGAAAAATAGCCCTAAGCATTTGGGTGTTTTGACAATCCACGCTTGTACCAAGATTCACACATCACCCCCTAACTCCTCCTTGCTTCAGCCCAGTCCAAACAGCCACCCACCTCCCCACACGTTAAGTGACACAGTGTCTCCCCACTACATTGAAAAGAGTTTAAATGGCTTTGCCTAAGTCCTCTTGAGATTACGCTAAATGCCCCGGAATTTAACTTAACCTTGACTGGGGAATATCCATTCGTGGTCAAAGAAGCAGTACTTAGGGTCAACCGCGTGGGGCCCTGTAACATGTACCGGCTTGAAAACACAGCTCTCACAAGGGCCCCTCTATTGGATCACCCATTCCTTTCCTTGTAGGAGGCAGAGCAAGATGTCTGTTCTGTTCTCTCCAAACAGAGATAGGAGTATCTCCTGATGAGATAGCTCCTGTAACATTGTCACATTAAAGTGTACAGCCAGGCCAGCACCCATCCATCACAGTCACTCTTCAGAAGCCCAAGGAAATGTGTGTCCCTCACACATTTCCTCCAGGGGCAGAATCCTCTCACGGGATGAGCTCCCCAGTAGCTCTGCCGTGGCCAGCCAGAGAACTCCCCCACCCAACCAAGAGCTCTGCCCTGACAGCTGGAAGCGAGACCAGGAAGGGGGAGTTTCTTTCATTTAAAGTCACCTGCTTGCCCAGGAATTCATGCCGCAGAAAAGTTCTGCAGGATCATAAACCAGTCTTGCACCTGCCTCAGAGCTCACTCTGCAACTCGCAGCGATCATCCGCTTGATTCAGCACAGGTTAGGGAGATGGATAGGATTTTCCCACAAATCACCTGATTAGTATGAGAAATCTATGTTCCTGCTGTTCTAAGCATTGCAGAGATTTTTTGGTTCGCTTTAAATCTCTCTCAATATTATGGTTCTTGCAGCTTTCAGAGTTTCCGCCCCAGGATTTATTTTTTTGAAGGCACTGCACTATTTGGCAGGGCTACATCGATCCTCTCTGGTACTTTGACCAACAATATTTGGGGAAGAATCTCTTGAGCCCCGAAACTGGGAAACAGGAATTCTAGCCTTCTTATTAATCACTCTGGGATCCTCTCTGCGGAACCTCCTGGAATCCCTGGCCCATCGTTAGAGAGAAGCTGCCCCACCACCCCGTCCTCATCTTGTATGACGTCTGCAGCCCCGGGAGCACAGTGGTCCAGCCTCTACGCTGGATTCTTCACAGCTGGCCCTCCACTGCATCCCCACAGCAACTCGATGAGCTGGCTAGCATTAGGTATTTTTACACTGGGGAAACTGAGGTTTGGAGCAGCCACACAGACTATCTGAGCCAGGTCTGTGAGGATACCTTGGTTAAACTCTGGGTCCCTACACATCTGTGCTTTTATGTTCTTTATCCCCAAAAGACCACCAGAAATAAGATTTGGAGAAAAGGTGGGTGAGTCCCTCTTCCTTGACCAGCCTTAAGTCACAACTTTCTCACTGCCTTTATCACTCCCACAAATGACCTTGTTCCCAAATGAGAATAGCACTGTAGACCCTTTGCCATCCAAGAAGAGTTCCCTCTCAGAAAACAGTGACGGGCCCGGGAGCCCATCATGTGTCCCATACAGTCGCAGTTCTGGACAAGGCCACACCCCTTTCTGGGCTGGACTGAACCGACAGTGCTCAGATGTAAACCCCCACGGGCTGCCTGAAGCTCCCCGAGCAGACCCTCCGCTCTCCCCCGGCTTCACGCACCCCCGAGCAGACCCTCCGCTTTCCCCCGGCTTCACGCACCCCTGAGCAGACCCTCCGCTTTCCCCCGGCTTCACGCACCCCTGAGCAGACCCTCCGCCTTCCCCCGGCTTCACGCACCCCTCAGGGCCCCCTCGGATCCCCGCAGTGCCCGCACAGGTAGTCTCAGTGCCAGTCCTCGCCCTGCCTTCTGCTGGGTTAGTGATCTTACGTCCTTCTCTTTTCCAAATCCTTCTGTCCTCTTCCTTCCCTACCGTCCCACTTGTTCCTGGGCCTGTTTTCTTTTTTCTTTCCCTACAGAGCGAAGGGGATGTTCTATTTCTTTGTAGTTTAGATCAGCATCCCCTTCTTCCCAAAGGGCAGGGAACAAAGAAGCCCTCTCCGGGAGGTGTCGTCTTCCTTCTCCTCCTTCTCTCCTAGGATGGAGAGAGGAAGACACCCAGGGCTCAGCTCCACCTCACAAGCTCCACCCCACGTCCAGATCTTGTGACCTTGGGTAGGACCCTTCTCTCCCCAGGACAATGTCTTAAGGTAACAGTTAAAGAGAGGAGTCTTCCTGTCACTCTCTCCTACCTCCTTCCACATGGGAAGATGTGAAAAAAAGTAAAAATGTCTCAAAAACGGAGAAGGTGCGCTTTAGGAGGAGATGGGAAAAGTGCAGTGAGCATCCCAAAGTCCCCTAAACCCACATCAGTGGGCTCTCGGGTCCTCACCCAACAGTCTGAATTAACTATGTGTGGCAGATAGTAACTAGACCTATTGTGGTGATTGTTTATAGATAGATGATAGATAGATAGATAGATAGATAGATAGATAGATAGATAGATAGATAGACAGAAGATAGATATAATCATTATGTTGTATAGAAACTAATATAACATTATATGTCTATTATACCTCAATTTAAAAATATATATCTATATAGATATATAGATATATATAATTATATATATCTATATATATATATATATATATAGTCATACCAGAGTGACTTGGGCAGGCAGCACCAGGCCTGTAGGAATCTGACTCCATTTTTTGAAGAATTCCATCCCACATCCTCATCTTGGCCCTTATTAATTCTGCCAGAACTACTCAGAATTTACAGGGCCCTTTTTCCAGTAAAAAGCTCAACTGATGGTTTTGCAGCAACTCTTTAATTCTGATACACAGACTCAGACCTCTCTCCGTTGTCTCCTCCCATCCCTCTCCCTCTGTGCCCAGGGGCATCTGTCCCACAGGCCGGCATCCAGGCCATTTCCCCTTCTCTCTCAGAGCTCTTGATCTTACTTCCTAGTCACTGAGGAAATAAAGCAACAGAAGAGAATCCTCACGCAGCTCCCACCATCCCACCACATCCAGCCACCCCTGCCCTTCCCCTCCTTGGCTGTCCACACTACCAGCTAAAGCCACGCCCATCCCTCTTCACACGGTCCAGGTGGCCTCTGCACCTCCAGCAGTTCTCACCTCCTGATCCTACATCACCTTTGTGCTCACCTGACAACGGGATTACTTCCATCAACACACAAGCATCCTGTTATTTCTCCCATTTTAAGGGAGAAATAAATGCTTGCTATGACCCAACATGACCCTACCTACAGTTAACTTTTCACTTTCTTGCACTCCTTACTAACCACACTTCTCCATAAAGTTGTTCACATGAGCCATCTCCGATGCCTCTCTTCCAGCCCACTCCAACCGGGCTCTCACTTCCTACTCCACCAAAAGTGCTCTTGTCAGCTCACCGATGGCCTCCATGTTCAATTCTCAGTTCTCATCTTACTTCAAACATCAGCAGTGTCTGACATGGCCAATCACTCCCTCTTTCTTAAAAACACTTCACTTAGTTTCTGAGACAGCATGCTCTCTAGACTCACCTCTTATCTCCTTCTCAGCTCCTCTGCTGGTTCATCTTCATGACCTAGCTCAGAGTTAGTAAACATGGCCCACAAACCAGGTGCCCGTTTATATGAATAAAGTTTTGTTTAATACAGCCACATTCATTCATATATGTTATCTCAGACTGCTTTTGTGCTATGTGAGTAAATTTGAGTGGCTGTAGCAAAGACCATATGGCCTACAAAGTCTAAAATATTTATTATGCAAAGTCTAAAATATTTACTACCTGACTCTTTAAAAAAAAAAACACAAAAAACCTTGCCAATTCCCAGCCTCCATCTGTAAATACAAGAGTTCCCAGAACTCAGTCTTTGTACCTCTTGTCTATCTACACTCACTCTCTGGATGATCTCATCTGGTCCCATACTTTAAATTTTTTTTTTTATTTATTCACTTTTAGAGAGGAGAGGGAGAGACGAAGAGAGAGAGAGAGGAGAGACAGAGAGAGAGAAGGGGGGGAGGAGCTGGAAGCATCAACTCCCATATGTGCCTTGACCAGGCAAGCCCAGGGTTTCAAACCAGCAACCTCAGCATTTCCAGGTTGACGCTTTATCCACTGCGCCACCACAGGTCAGGCTGGTCCCATACTTTAAATATTATCAATACACTGACAGCTCCCAAGACTTTTCTCTAGCACAGGCCTCTTCTCTGAAATCCAAACTGTAAAGCCAGTAGCCACAACCACCATCAGAGCCACCTGGCCCATGCAGGTTCACATTAAATTTGGGCAGACAGTAATGAAACAACGGAGCCAAGAACTGGTGGGCCATTAGCTTTAATCCTAGCTCGCACCCGGTGGGCAAGAAATACACACAGTGGGAAAACACTTCCCTTTCCATTCAGTGCTCACAAAGCCACTGACTTATCTGAGTTTCCTAGAATCAAAGTTTCTATCAACCTCACCAGCCTTATTCACCTCTGTTCCCCATCTCCTTCTCTCTGCACAAACTGGCTTCTCCTTCAGCACTCTACCATCTTGGCTGCTTCTCCTCTCCTCCACGTGGCCTTTCTCTGCTCTCCTCTAGCATGGGGTCCTCTGCCGCATTTTATAGTGTAGAAATCAAAACCTTTAATCCTATATACAAACAAGGAAGTCTCTGATACAAAGTCACTTGAGGCACAATGGGATTCCTCATGAGAGTGCACCACCCCACATCATGCAACAGTCAAGGATGTGGGGAAAAGCTTAGTGTTGAGATCTTAGTATTAAAAGAGTAGGAAAGGCTTAGTCTTAAAACTAAGCCTTAGGCTCTAATGACCCTTTCTGCTTACAGCTTGTCCCCCACACCCAGTGTAAACTATAAGCGAGCAAACATATATATCATATTTACAAACTTATTTGACCAACACAGACCCATGACACAACTGACTTGTGGGCATTTCATTTAGATGTCTAACATCCCTCAAAACAAATTCTTATATCCTCCCAGTGCTTCTTCTACAAACACCTCCATCTCATGCCAAAAACCTTGGAAATCATTCTTGAACCCTCTTTTTCTCTCAAACTGATAAGGAGAACTGTAGAGTTAAAATTTTAGCTTGAGTAATAGTGCCTTTAGTTATAATCAATAGGTTTAATGATTAATGTAAGTAGAAGCTGTGTTCCAGGAACTGGGATACCTGACAGACCCTACATGACTTAAGGAGATCTGCAAGCAATCCACCTTTGTGACCCAGGGAACTGCAAATAATCTACTTTTGTGCTCCAGAGGTCTGCAATCAAAGCCTTTAAGCCTTTGTGTTCCAAGAATGGAAAACCCGCTGACTATGATCCAATTAATTTTGACTATGATCTAATTAACTCTCCCTGAAATTCCAACACCCTTACCTACCCTTTCCTTCCCCTGATAAAAAGTTTGGCTTGGGATAGAATGTTGAGATGGCTTTTAAGGTTTTGTAACCCCCATCTCCTCAGATCTCTGGCCATCTCAATAAAGAGCCCATAAAGATTCAGTCCCTGTCTTGGCCCTGGCAGGTTGGCTCAACAGTAGAACATTGGCTCAGCATGTAGATGTCCCGGGTTTGATTCCTGGTCAAGCCACACAAGAGAAGTGATCATGTGCTTCTCCACCCCTCCCCCTTCCCTCTCTTTCTCACTTCTCCTCCCACAGCCATGGTTCCATTGGTTCAAGTGCATCGCCCTAGGTGCTGAGGCTGGCTCCGTGGAGCCTCTACCTAGGCCACTAAAAATAGCTCGATTGTGAACATGGCCTCAGATGGGCAGAGCACCGGCCCCAGATGGGGTTGCCAGGTGGATCCTGATCAGGGTGCATGCAGGAGTCTATCAATCCCTGTCTCTACCTATTTGACTAAGTGGTGACAGGCATCACGAACGCCAGTATTTTCAATGCCCACATTCAACCCATCAAAAAAATCTTGTTTTTTCCACCTTCAAAGTATATCCAGAGTTTGACCAGTCCCCACCCCTCCACTGCGACCACCCTACCCCCCCCCCTCCACCCTCTCTTGCAGGTCATTGCCTCCTAGCTGGCTCCTGCCTCCAGGCAGCCCTCCTATAGTGCGCTCTCAACACATTGGCAACAAGTATGATCAATTTTGTTTTTTAATTTTTTATTGAATTTTGGGGGTGACATTGGTTAATAAAATGATAAAGGTTTCAGGTGTACAATTCTATAGAATGACATCTGTATATTGTATTGTGTGTTCACCACCCTAAGTCAAGTTTTGTTCCATCACCCTTTATTCTCCCTTTACACACTGCTACCATGAGATTCCCCGCATAAGTGAAATTATATTCTCTGACTGGTTTATTTCACTTAACGTAATGCTCTCCAGGTCCACCTATGCTGTTGCAAAGGGTAAGATTTCCTTCCTTTTTACAGCTAAGTAGTATTCCATTGTGTAAATACACTACAGCTTTTTTATCCACTTATCTATTGATGGATACTACAGCTGTTTCCAAATTGTGGCTATTGTAAATAATGCTGCAATGAACATAGGAGTGCATGTACTTTTTCGAGTTATTGTTTTGGATTTCTTCGGATATATTCCCTGAGGTAGAATCACTGAGTCATAAGGCAGTTCCAGTTTTAATTTTTGGAAGATACTCCATACCTCTTTCCACAGTGGCTGCACCAATCTGCATGTGCATGAGGGTTCCCTGTTCTCCACATCCTCGCCAACCCTTGTTATTTGTTAACTTATTAATAATAGCCATTCTGACAGGTGTGAGGTAATATCTTATTGTGGCTTAAATTTGTATTTCTCTGATGATTAGTGATGTTGAACTTATTTTCATGTCTATTGGCCATCTGTACATCCTTTTGGAGAAGTGTCTATCCAGGTTCTTTGCCCATTTTTTAGTTGAATTGTTTTGTTTTTTATGTTGAGTTTTGTAAGTTCTTTATACATTTTGGATATTAACCCCTTATCAGATGTATCTGGTGAATATATTCTCCCACACAGAGGGTTGTCTTTCATTTTGTTGTTGATTTTCTTTGCTGTGCAAAAATCTTTTAGTTTGATGTAGTCCCATTTTTTTATATTTGTTTCTTTGTTTCCCTGGCCCAAAGTGATTTATCACTACAAGATATATCACTACAAGAAGTGTCCAAGACTTTACTATGTTTTCTTCTGGATTTTTCTGGTTTCAAGTCTAACATCAAGTCTAACTCATTTCAAGTTTATTCTTATGAATGGCATAGGTTGGTGGTGTAGTTTCATTTTTTTGCACCTTTCTGTCCCATTTTCCCAACACCATTTATTGACTAAACTATCTTTACCTCATTGTACATTCTTGCCTCCTTTGTCAAATATTAATTTACCATAAAGGCATGGGTTTATTTGTGGGTTCTCTATTCTGTTCCATTAATCTATATGCCTGTTTTTATGCCAGTACTATGCTGTTTTGATTACCATGGTCTTGTAGTATAGTTTGATATCAGGTAGCATGATTCTTACAACTTTGTTATTCTTTTTCAAGATTACTGTGGCTATTCTTGGTCTTCTTGGTTCCATATAAATTTTTGGATTATTTGTTCTAATTATGTGAAACATGCCATTGATATTTTGATAGGCATTGCATTGAATCTATAGATTGCTTTGGGTAGTATAGGCATTTTTTTTTTATTTATTGATTTTAGTGAGAAGGGAAGGGAGGGAGAAAGGGAGAGTAAGAGAGAGAGAGACAGGAACATTGATGTTTTTGATGTGCCCTCACTGGGGATTGAACTGGAAACCTCTGCACTTCAGGATAAAGTTCTAACCAACCAACCTATCTGGCCAGGACAGTATAGGCATGTTAATTAGGTCAATTCTTCCTATCCATGAACACAGTATATACTTCCACTTATCTGTATCTTCTTCACTTTCTTTCTTCAGTGTCTTATAATTTTCTAAGTATAGGACACAGTGACTCATTTAATTAATAGACGATGTTACTCCTTTTCTCAAAGCCTCCCAGGTTTGAGGAAGCTCACGCTGGCCTCATTACTCTACATTCAGGGCCTCTGCTGGCCTGGACTGCTCTTCCTCCAAACATCCACATGGACCACTCACTGCCTGTGGTCTCCGCCCCAGTTACTTCATTACTGAGACCCTCTGGATACCCCCTCTCCACACACTCCTTATCCTCTGGCTTCGGTTTCTCCATTTCACAGTTCAGCCCTCCTAGATATTTACTTATGTGTTTTCCATACCTCCCCCACTGGAATATAAGCTCTGAGAGGGCAGGGACTGGGTCAGCTTGACCCACCCCTATATTCTAAAACTTTAGATCTGTGTTTGTCAGGTCTCAGTATTTTGAACACATACAATCTCAGAAACCATGTCCCTGTTACAGAAACTGAAGGATGGGGAAGAGAAGTGCATCATTTCCATCACGAGGAAATCAAAGAAAGGGCCACAGCTCAGAGCTGTCACAGTCCTGGAGCCAGCGGTTCCCTTCACTGACCCACCCCAAGGGACAGACAAGTGACAAGGGGACTGCTCGCCAGCAGCTCCTCCACTCTCTCTGCAGCGACCCTGGAAGTCAGGAGGGAGCAGAAAGGACAAATGGAGAAGGGGCTGTTCTGGAGGAGGATGGGGCCTCATTTCCTCTCCCTTACTTACCCCCCACCCCCGCTCACCCAGCTTGAACCCAGAGGGATGAGTGGATAGAGTGCACAGCAGACACTGAACCACACTGGGAGTCTGACACCCAGCAGCAGTGTCACCCAGATGAGCCTTAAGCACTCTGTGCCTCCATTTCCTCCCTGTAAAACGAGAGTGATGACCGAATGTTCCAGAACTTGAAAATAAAGAGTAGTCTCAGACTCTTTTTCCTTTCTTATTTATGTCTTATCATTCTTAAAAGTCTAAAATTTAAAGAGAGGCTCTCCTTAGGTATTTCCATGTGTTGTAAGTTGTTCCTTTATTTCCAAACATCCTTGTTGAGTTCCTCACCTGCTCTCTCCATTCTGCTCCCCCCCTTTTTTTTCTTTTTCTTTTTTTCCCCATAACTTTCCTTTCTACTTCCCACATTCTGAAAACCCTAAGTTCCAGGAAGGCAGGCAGGCAGGGGATGGCTGGCAGAATAGGAAACATCCCAGTCCTCCTTTCTCACATCCTGGAGCCCTACGGGGCTATTTCATTGTCAGCAGGAATAAAACCACGAAGGGCAGCGAGAGAGAGAGAATCCACAGGAGAACCTCCAATCCATTCTTCCCCCTTCCCTCACTCGTTGCACAGTCACGGTGCCCCTAGCTTACTAAACAGAAAGAATTTCTGAGAAGGAAGCAAAGCCTGGAATGACAGGACACCCAAGGGGCCTCACGCGCCATTCCCCTGACCAAGCCAAACGGCCCCTCAGCATCCCACACTGGCTCTTGGCTCCAGACCGCCACTCACATCAAGGATATCTTTGCTTCCACCCAAATTGCCCTCATCCTTCAAGGCTCAGGGCTCAGGACCAGATGCCTCTATGAGCCTTCTGAGACCACTCGCCCCCTCACGGACCTCCGCTGTCCTCAGCAGCTCCACTGGGCTCATGCCGGGACTCAGCTGAACACACCCTCGTTCTGGAAGTCATCTTCTGTGTGCTACTGTTCACTTTTCAAGGCCTTACCAAGGCCATCAAGGGGGTTGTGTCCCTCCCCTCTCTCACTAAGGACCCATAGTCCAGCCAGAAGCCCTTATTGATTATGAGCTTAGGCAGTATTGTTAGGCAGAAAATCTGGTTCATTCCATGACGCCTCTCTGTGGACTAACCATACCAACAAACTGAAGTGAGTGGCTTTGCCTTTCCAAGCGTCAATTACCTCCTCTGCAAAACGAGGATAACAACACCTTCCCCACCTACCTCTGAGCCTAGGAATACAAAACACCATATGAACACGCATTATTATTAAAATAAACAGAGCAGCAAATCAGCCACTCGGCCCACAATCTGCCCTACCTTCAGGCTGGCCTAGCTACTTTTCCCAATTAAGCTTGTGAAAGCCCCAAGGATGTGCCCATCAGAGCTGCCACCTGTCCTGCTGAGGGACGGCACCCCAGAGCCCCCACGTGACCTGGGCACACATCATGGGGCCAGCCAGCTGTGACTTCCACAGAGAACAGGACTCTCAGGTGGCCTGGAGTTCATGCAACAGAGAAAACCACATGGCATGCAAATGCATTCCGGAAAGAAGCAGTAAATGAGACACTTGGTCAGGAGGCAGGACCCTGAGGTCGCCTCTGGAGAGCCTTCAGCCCCCAGAGACGCTCCTCTAAATGTGATAGCTGTCGGTGCATTCACTTGGCCTCAATTACTAAGCGAACGAAGGAAAAGGCATGGCTTCTGGGAAAGAGGGGAGGACGGCTCCACACTTTCCCGGCGGAAATCAGTCAGCCATTCTCAGCAGCACGGGAGCCCACCTAAATGGCCGCTCTGGCAGAGGCGCAGGCTCTGAGACCAAAGCTCCTTGTTACCTACCTCTGCCTCTCGCTAGCTGGATGGCTTGAGCCAAGTCCGAGCTTCTCTGAGCCTCAATCCCACCACTTGTGAAGTCAGCAGATGTACGTGATGCATGTAAACAGGCCACCTGAAAGGCTAAGATAGGTCTGACCACTGTAGGTAGGCGACAGGGCCTTGAAATGTGTGTGGATGGGGGATCAGGTGGGGAGTAAGGAACAAGGATGAGCTCATGGTCATCATTCTCTGCACAGAGATTCCTGCACCCTCAACATCTGAAGCAGACGCTGCCCTTACTGAGGGAGGCCAGGTAGCACGGGCCACGTTTCCTGCATGCATTGATCTGATCCGCACCAAATGGATTAAGGACGCCCTGCCCCATTATGCTTTATAGTGAGCGACATAGTGCCTGACACATTGCTACATGTGTACACACTGTTTAAACATTTGTAGTTTGAGTAAGTAACTTGAAGAGCATGTTTTTTTCCTGATTTGTAAAATAATACTTTGCTGTAGGAAATTTGTTTAACAACATAAAAAAAATCGCTTGTTCATTAAAAGCCACAGATAACCACTATTATCACTTTGCTATATTATTCTATTCTATTTTTCATAACTGAATACATCTCTATTTTTTTACAAAGTTGCATGTATGTTCTATTTACTTAAACCTTTATCTACTTAATGTATATTAGCACTTTCCCATATTCTTATATATTATTCAATGTAATTTTAATAGCTTCCTTGATTTCCATTTTATAGATGAGCTATATTAGATTTAATTAATCCCGCCACATCATGTTTTGTTATAATGAATAATGCTGAAAGGAATATCCTTGATTAGAGCTATTTTGCACATCTCTGATAATTTCCTTAGGAAAAATTACTAGAAGGGCAATTGCTTACTGGTTCAAAGGATATATTTTTGAGACATGTCTCCCATATTTGCAAATTATCTTCCTACAACATTAGATATCATTTTCAGTTCTCATAATCTGGTAGGTGGATAATGATATCTTGTTTTTTAAGTTCATATTTTAATTATTAGTAAGGTTGAACACTTTTGCATATTTTTCTGGCCATTTGTTTCTTTGCTCTGTGTTTTCCCACTTATCTATCAAGGGACAGACTGATTTCTTAAATATTTTATGGACAAGAGAATTAGTCCACAGCCTCCTTTAATGACCCTGCCCCTGTATCCAACAGCCCCTCCGTTAGGGCATTAATGCTCGTGTCTAACTCATACCTTCTCCTGTCCCTTAAACCATTCGCTCTCAACCTGTCTGGAGGTGGGCGGGGGCCCTGCTCCATCTTTCATCTAACGGTGCAACCTTTCCTCACCTGTCTGTATCTCCTCCAGGAAATGAATAATTTCTCTTTATTTTTGCCTAATCTAGTGTAATTTATGAAGTCAGAGTATCATCCTTTGATGCTGTCCCCTCTTCTCCTCCTAAAATCACCATCTTCCACCAGGCCCTCATCACTTCTCACGTGGATAGCAGAAAATTAATTCAGAATCAGCCTTTCCATCCTCCCAAGCTTGCCCCTCCCACATCTCACCCCCACTCTCCATTTCACAGCTCCTCTTCCTAAATGCAAATGTGACTGAGTCTTTTTCTGCTTAAAACCTTTTTGCTCCTGGCCCTGGCCGGTTGGCTCAGCGGTAGAGCATCGGCCTGGCGTGCGGGGGACCCGGGTTCCATTCCCGGCCAGGGCACACAGGAGAAGCGCCCATCTGCTTCTCCACCCCTTCCCCTCTCCTTCCTCTCTGTCTCTCTCCTCCCCTCCCGCAGCGAGGCTCCATTGGAGCAAAGATGGCCCGGGCGCTGGGGATGGCTCCTTGGCCTCTGCCCCAGGCGCTAGAGTGGCTCTGGTTGCGGCAGAGCGACGCCCCGGAGGGGCAGAGCATCGCCCCTTGGTGGACAGAGCGTCGCCCCTGGTGGGCGTGCCAGGTGGATCCCGGTCGGGCGCATGCGGGAGTCTGTCTGACTGTCTCTCCCCGTTTCCAGCTTCAGAAAAATACAAAAAAAAAAAAACCTTTTTGCTCCTCATTTTGGCCAGCTAGTCTCTCCCTACCTGGAAGCATCCACATCTCTTCCGTTCCCCCACCCCCAAAACACACCTCATGTGCTTAGACATAGCAACACCCAAGTGTTACTCATACAGTTCTGACATACTGTGCTGTTGCATGCTTCTAAGTCTTGCAAATGTGACTGTTCTCCTCCCCACCCCTCCCCTGTGCCCCTGGTGGGGTCCTGTCTATTTCTCAGGTCCCTCTCAGGTGTTCCTCTCTCCAGGAGGCCTCCTCTGACCATGCTAAGTAAAGGTCACTATGTGTACCCTGCATCCCGAACATGCTACTATCATGCTACTACACCTTACTGCATTCTAGTGAAGTCTGTGCATCAAAACTGAGTCAGAAGGGTGAAGTCAGCTGAATGTCATTCTGAATGGTAAGGACACAGTGGGAGCCCCCTGGGCTGCCCAGTGCATCTGACATATTTCTGTGAGTCATGGGGTCCTTCACCTTCCACTGACAGGCCCCCCAGTGGCCTGGTTTCCTATCCTTTCACATACTATCCCACCCCTCCTTTCTCTTCTTCAACTTCGCAAACGCTCTCCACCCTTCAAGCTTGTCTCACATCCTGGGCAGTCCAGCTCCTGGGGCCCACTGTGTCCTCTCTTTTGGCTCCACTTGTCCCTGGACAAACATTGCACTTGGCTGCCTCTGGGGCTAGTGGTCTTTCCTATCTGGTCTGATAGACCCCCTAATGCCAGCATCAGTGCGTGCTGGGCGCAAGGACTCAGGGTGCCCTTGTGAGCTCAGAGACTCGCCAGCAGCTGCAGGAAGGGAAGGGGCCCGTCCCGGGGCCACTCATTACTGACCCCTAATTAGCCCAGCACAAATCTCTGTGTTTTCTTTCTTTTTCTCAGTGACTACACACATGAGCTTACTATTCATGCATTTATTTTGTGGGGCTCATGTCACTCATGCATGTTGCTTCCTATGTGACTCAAACCGCTCCCAGGCAAAGCCCTCCACAGCTTCTGCCCCGTTCTCCTGAGGGAGGCCCTGCTTTTCTCCCAGGGTCACTGCTGGGGGCTGCTCTGTACCCCACCCCCCAGCCCACCGCCAGCAGCCCCTGGCCCTAAGCTAGCCCACACCTTGGCAGCAGCCTCCTTGGGCCCCCTAACATTCCAGCAGTGGGGCTCCACGCACTCCCAGGAGAAGTGTCCGCCCAATAACGAATCAAGTCTGGCTGGAAGGAATGTAGAATTTAAGCCTACAATGTAGAAGCTTCTCTCAGAAATGAGAATCTGAATGAAACTGAAATTCTCCTTCGTTTTGTAAAGGTGACTAGTGAAGTGTCCTATCCAGAGGTTCCTTTGTTTCACGCATCCCAGGAGGAGTCTCTTGCCTTTGTGAGGTTCAGATTAAACGATGTCTTCTTTTATTCGTATCTCCCTTGCTGGTCCTCCCAGCTCCCCCCCCCCCATCCCTCTCTCTTAGCACCAATTTCTCGCACGCATTCTGCTACCCCTGGCCTCGCAATAGCCCCTTTCCAACCACTGACGGGGACTCAAGCGCTGGCAGTATAAATCAGGGAAGCTGGAGTTGAGTGCACGGTGCTAGTAATGGGCACTCAATAAATACTGCTTAACTGCAGGTGTCCCTGTCCCTGCCATTTGGTTAGAGAGAAATTAGGAGCCCAGAAAAAGCAAGCGGTCTATTCGATTTGGAAACAAGAAAGACAAAAAAAAATGAGCTACGAAGCAAATAACACTGACTTGGGAGATGAAGGACCTTGATTCTGGTCCCAGCTCTGCCATCGGGTCACTGCGTGATGATGCCAAGGACTGTTACCTCTCTGGGCCTCATTTGCCACGTCTGGAAATGAAAGATTAGACTTGATGAGAGATCCTCAGTCAAGCTCTAGGCAGGACCTGCCAGTCACGGCAGCTCCCGGGAGGGCAGTGCAGGTGGGCTGCCCTCCTTTCCCGCTCCTCCCAGGGGCCTGGCTTCTCAGCCACTTGGAGAGCCCGAGAGCTAAGGTGGGGTCTCACAGGACTGAAAAGGGAGCCTCGGAACGAGGCGGAGGGATCCCCAAAGTAGACAGCCCCTTCCTTGCTCGGCCTCACAGCCCCCCGCTTCCCCCACCCCAGCTGAATCTCCTGCTTATCCATTTCCTAAAGATCATCACAGAGGCTCCCCAACCTTCCCTTTTTAACAGCTCTTGCTGATGGAAAATTCTTCCTCATACCTAATCTAAGTCCATCTGCTGCAATTTCTGTCTATTTTCTCTCGTTCAATCCTGCTGGAGATGGAGAACAGCTGGTCGCCATCCTCCATATAACATCCCCTCCTAAACCAAAATCAGTTATTACATCACCCCTCAGCCTGTTTTCCCTCTGGTGCAACATGCACCATCCTTCCGACCTGCCTTCCCGGGTTCCAGCTCCGAAAGCGCCACCAGCCTGCGGCCTGCATCGGGGGCTGCTCTGCAGGCTCCAGTCATTGCAAAGCTGTAGCATTCCCAGCTGGATGAGGGACCCGGGTGACAAGATCCAGAGAGAAAGAGCTCAACTAGTCCAAGCCCCTGGGTTTACATATGAGGGAATTGAATGGCAGAGCAAGGAAGTGGAGCAACCAAGGTCTGAGGAACCACGCTCTCTGGACCTGGACCCCGAATATTGCCACCAATGTCCTACGTGGTCACGTCCCTGATGTGGGAAAGAGCAGGATTAGCCTTCACTGAAAAGTGCAGACACTCCCTATCCGACCCGACCTTTCTAATCTCAGTAGCAGATAACTGCAACTCCACTATGAACAGTTTTGATTTCCGTCAAGAACTCAAATGCCTCTCTTAGTGACAACACCACTAACTGTTCACACCTTAGTATGAAGTAGTAGATTTGATTCTTTTCACTCTTGATAGAGAGATTTAGAGGTGAGATGAGAATGGAGGACAAAGAAACTGAGAAAATGACAGACAAATTTCAGTGCTTGCTAACATTTCAAGGTCAGTCCTGAGCGTGGGGGCTGAGGGTGGGGGAGCCAGTGGAGCAGGGAAGGCTTCGCCTGGCGGGAATCCCTTGCGTCTGACAAGCCGGTGCTTAGAAACATCTGCCCCGCCTGTCTGTCATGTCGGAGGGAAGCTGCGCCACCCCAGGTGCTCTTGTGAGGCCTGCATGGAATTGAACATGGCGAAAGGGTTATCTCCTCGTTCCCACGGGAGGATCCACGTGCATCCCAGAATTCCTGGCTCCCCCTGGCTGTTTCAGATGTGAGGTGAGCAGGGTGTCTAGATGAAATCTCACCCTGTAGGTACCCTTACGACGTGACAGGAAAAACTAGTCAGACGGACAGGGAGGAAGATATATTTGAGATTAAGTACAACTGTTCAGGTACCTGCTTCAATAACTGCCAAGTGGGGAGAGAAAAAGGTGGAAGAAAAGTGAATCAGGTGAACAGTTTACTAATAATTTTGGCTATGAAATTGTCCCAAGAGAAGAATGAATGGGCAAAATAACAGAGTGTGGTGCATACATTTCAGAGCCTAGATTTCAAAGCAGCCTTCCCCCTATCTTGAATAAGCAGAAGCATCGTATTCCAATCTTTTTACCTTTCAGGAGGGGCTCCAGACTATTTCAAACCTCCAGACAGACACACCCTTCCTCAGGGTAACCAGGGAGTTCACACAGCCACCGAAGAAAAAGAAGACATGTCAACAGCATTTACAAAAACACCTAACACAATAAGTGTGCTTATTTGATTTCTCCAAAACCACAAAATTAAATTTTAAAGTAGAAGTCGAAAAGGTTCTTTTCTGATAAAAATTCTAATATGTTTTCAATCTTATTTCAGGGGACAGTTTTCTTTAACAGCAAAATCAGCACAAAATGACAAGATCAAAGCAAGTTGGCAAAGAGATTATTTACTGATGTGTTTATGATGAAAGGAGATGACAGGAAGGAGATGGGATGGAGAAACAGAAAAGTAAGGAAGGGATTTCGACTTGGCAAGTACATCACCCAGGGCAATCTCTTTCTGTGGTAACAGAAAGAGGCAACCCCTTTACAGCACCGTGGTTAAATTAGAGAAATCCTAGTTGGCCAACTGAGGGGAGGAGAAAATGCTAGCTCTACTAGCTCTACGGATGATGCCTATGCACGGTCCTGGCTAAAGCGACGGTGTTTGATGAAATAACGACTAACAAATGTAACTTTCTGAGCACCAATTGGGCCATCCGTACACAAGCTTTCCAACAACTAATCAGCCTAACACCAGCACTAGAAATTAAATTCTCCGAACTAGATCATGGCAGAGGGGGTAGATCTGGGTGTCATGCCCCATCACCTACGGTGAAGTTGCAATGATGGTATTTTGCATTTTGTCAATTACTGTTCAGTTTTTATTATGCTTTTTTTTTAGTCTTAAGTTGTTATTTTAATGATCTCTGTTCCAAATGGGGAACTGAAGGGAAGAGGAATGAGGGGGAGGAAGAGGGAGGCAAAGCTAGTGCTCCAGTCTGTCCCACTTGTGCTTCAGGGCTCCCTCTGGTCCCTGCCCCCAGCCTGCCTCTTTCTTCTCTCGGCATGAGTCACCATTCAGAAGCTGCTTTAAAAACCTTACTTTTAATGTCCTCTATCATGATAGAAACCCATCAAATATAGCAGCAATGAAAGGGACCCTAATTTTGTTACCTGTTCCTGGTTCTAGACACCCTATCAAACTCAAAAGTATTTTCTAGTTTTATCATTGTCTTCATGAAAACCAAGGTGCCTCCTTTTCAAAACCCCCCACCTGCTGGGCGCTGCCTCTCCTGGGCTCTCTGGGAGTCTTGTGCCCTGGACAGACCACAGAGGAGGAGGCTTAGGGTCAGTTGTAACCGGAAGCCGATACAGGTCCAGTGTCTACTCCAGGCTTCTGAACCCGAAGGCATTATAATTTATGAGACTACAAGTTTGTTTTGTTTACTGTCAGATGACATGTGCAGAAGAGAAAGCTGACTGACTGTATCCTGACCAAAAAAAAAGTCAGGCAGCTGTTTTGTTTTATTTTTTTTAATCATTGTAGGTAGAATTTAAACAATAACAATTCCTATGCAAAATAACTGCCCAAACGTGCTGGAGGAAAATCTGTTGTAGAGGTTAAAAAAAATATGAATTAAAAATTGAACATGATTTGTGGAGCCGGAGAATGGAGGCTGTCGCCTGCGCCTCAGCAGGAAGGGTGTCACAGGGAAAAGGTGTTGCTGGAAGATCCCTCCCAGAAAGTTCACTTCCTGCCAGGACTGGGGATCAGATTCCCCAGCTTCAGGTCGAGGATAGAAATCAGGGTCAGAAAATTTGCCTGAATTCCCCAAACCTTACAGACCTGTGAGATCAACCCCAGACTACGAGCTTCAGAGTGTCCAGCAGGTCCGAGGACATACCTGGCGAAGTGACGGGAGCATTCCAATAGGAAGTTCATTCGAGACCAAGCACATCGCCTTCTCTGCCGTGGGCTCCCTGCTTCTTAGGAGGCCCGGCTACCTAAACCTCCTATTGGGAGAAGCTCAGACACTCCAGGAAAGGAGTTTTCTCTGGGTCCAAAGTGGGTCCAAGAGCAAGTGAGCCCTGGTGGTCCCACAACTACAATGCACTAGGGGGCTACAAGGCTGAACCAGCTGCCTGCAGTGACAAGCTTTTCCACTGGAAAAGCAGTCATTAGAAGCAGTATGGTTGGTGGCTCTAGCAACTTCAGGGCTACAAAGGAGCAATACCTGCACACCTAAGCAGAGCCAGCCCCCAGCAACCAGGCCCCTCACCAGCTTCCACCTCCCAGAGTGGCTGTCAGGCTCAGCACTGAATGGCCCTTCTCTGATAAGAGTGGAAACACGGGTGAAATTAGCTCCATCCCTTTCATTTCCGTATACACCAAGCCTGAAAACTCTTCCAGAGTTTTCACGAGCTAATCAATTAAGTAATTTCCTTTCCTCTTTCCACCAAGTAAAATGAACTGAGACAGAGTGGGCAAAGGAGAAGGGGCAGAAAGGAGACAGAAGTTTGCGAAGGGCTCAAGTTGAAGGTCACTGTAGTGGAGAGGAGGCAGGTGAAGGTAACGAAAAGGGGGCTGACCCTGTGGCAAAAAAAAAAACAAAAACAAAAAAAACCCCAGCCAACCAATCACACCTCTCAGAATCAGCCTCCAGCCATGGGTCCACCAGAAAGCAGCACATCCAGAGGTCCAACTCCCTTCATCCAACTAACCTGAATCTACAGCCCAACCCTGCAGGCACCCCAGTCAAAGACCAGACCTATTTCCACAGACGTGATCGCGGCTAATTGAGAGAGTAGTAAACAAACCCAGTTCTAGACAGCGCAGAAGTTTTCCAAATTGTCAGCTTGTTTTCCTCCCAACAAAAGACGGTGATTTCTCACCTTTGCCACATTTCCTCCCCTAAACTTTTCTCTTCTTTCTGCATTATCTTTACATATGCTAAACTGCGAGCCACTGAGCATGGAAGCGCAGGAGCAGGGGACGCAGGCAGGAGTACCTTTTCCGCGGAGCAGAGGGGCTGGTGCCCAGAGGCTCGCTGCCCTGCCGAGCCGTGGAAGGATGCTGCCGGGATGGAGCACGCTGAGGATTACGCGTTCCTGCCTCTGCGACCAGACCTTTCAGCAGCTCCGACCAACTGTGCTAGCGATGCACTTAGCAATTATCTGCTGCCGCCGACGCCCCGCCCTCTGCTCTTGCGATTGGCTCTCCAGTCCCGGGCAAGACTGCATTGGTTTCAACCGACCTCACTCATTGCCTTGGCTCCTACTATTATCTAAGCCATCAAAGGGAATAATTCCATGTTTCATTGACAACCTGTAAGGCTCTCCTCCGGCCCGGTGTGGGGGCAGGACTGGAAGTCCAGTGGAGGGAGGAGGGCAGAGTAAGAAAAAGTGGGGGTAGAGGAGATGGAGAGCTCGAGAAGGGGTGGGGAGAGAGAGAGAGAGAGAGAGAGAGAGAGAGAGAGAGAGGGAGAGAGGGAGAGGGGGAGAGAGAGAGAGAGAGATGGAGCTATCAAGCAATCAGATTCTTGCTCCAGCATTTTAACTTCCACAAAACAGAGTCCATAGCAACAATTTTCTGGCCTTATTTTTCCCCCAACTGGTGCATGTTCCTGAGGGCAGAGAGAAATATAACGGCGGGGTTTCGCCTCTGTCAGACACGCTCAGGGAAGCAAAGCAAGGTAAGAACTGAAGGAATATAGGGGAATTGTTTCTGGGGCCACCCTGGAGGGCATGTGAAGGTCATTTTAGATTATTTGGAGAGACATATTATGCACCTCCCTGGGGTGTATCCATCAGTGCCTTCTCTCATGCTCCACCTAAGCCCCCAACCTGAAAAGGCAGTTTCCCGTTGAAGCCTATTCAGAGTCTCAGAAGAGCTGCTTTTAAAGCCAATGAAAGTCTGGAATTTCTCACTGTTCTCACTGGGAGAGCCCAGAGAGACAGGCATTCCTGAGCAAATAATTCTGCATGGACCCTCACTTCTGCTTATTCTGACCAGGCTCCAATTAATTGCTTAGACTTACATCAGCAGCCAAGCAAGGGAGAAGAAGGAACCCCTCAATGGGGTGGGAACAGCTTAAATGCTTTCCCTTGTTCAACAAGGAATCATAAAACACAAGTTTTGACATTTTTCCCTGAATATATATAATTTTTTACAATACAGAAAAGATGCCATTTGGTAACTGAATTTTTTTAGAGGGGGAAAAAAAGAATTTAAAAAGGGTCTTTTAAAGAAAGCTCTTAGAATATAGCAAGTTTCACATAAGTTAGACTGAACTAACCTTTCGCCCTTCCCCTACTGGGATTCACATCTTTGAGTTCAAGCTATAGTCCCAGGTCTTTCCCCGCGATCTTGAACTGCAGTTCTTATCATTGTCTGCATCCTTGAAAGCAAAGGCATGTTCCCTCCGCCTTGTCCAGTGAGCTTCTGCTTCATTCATGCATGCCTGGCTTCCCTAAATACACTGCAAGCTCTGGAATGACAGAGCCAGTACCACATATGTCTCTATCACTCCACCAAGAGCACCTAGCCCTCAAATAGTAGGCTGGCTAATAAAACCCAATTCACCAGAAAGTGTGCAGGGCTCTGAGCCTTATGGAGTCATCATTTGGCTGTGATAGCTCATCCCACTAGGCAGCATAGGGAGGAGGCCCACCCTGGAGTCCAGGAGGTAAAAATTCAAGCCTAAGCACTGTGACTGCTGCAGTGAGGAAGTCCCTCCAAGCTCTTGGAGCCCGTTCTCTCTGGAAAATGAAGCAGCCCTTCACTCAACGCCGCCCTTCTCCTGCAAGCATCGGGAGGAAAGAAAAGATGTGGGGTGCACTGTTTATTCGCGAGGCATACACCTTTTAAAAAATTAAGTCATTGCCATAATGGCTTTCCAAATATCAACATGGTGAAATGGAGAGTGACCGGATATTAAGAATCAAAACTAGAACAGGGATATAGCAAAATATCCGTTTCGAGTGCATTCATTTGTCTAAGTGAAAGTCTTACAAAGGTATAATGGTAAAATTAAACTTAGCTATCCGGTTAACATTGACACTGTCCCAGAAAACATGGCATGTTCATTCAGCCATGGTGTAAAAACCATAAATAAGACTTTTATTACTTAAGCAGTGAGATTTCCACTTCCAAGAGAGAAAAAAAAAGGCTTCAGGCTTGGGCCTTCACATCATCCCTTCATCTCCTCCCCCAGAACATAAGAGAAATAAACTAAAATGTAAGAACGCGCCTGAGCACCTATCAAAGGTTCAGTTCTCAAAGGAAAAGGAAACCGTTTCAAGTGATTTTCTAAACTGCTTTGTCTAAAACAGCACGTTCTTATATGTACTTCTTACCTTCCAAAGATGAGGGAGAAAGAGAGCTGCAAACAATTGTTTATGTCAGTGCTTTCTAAACTACCTGGTCATAAAATATTCTCTTTGAGAGAAGGATGATCCCTTTGTGTCCCATAGATCACCTGCTTAATTCTGAGAGTTAGAGAATGCATATTAAGTATGCAGATTCCACTGGTACTTGGACTTGTATTAAATATCAGCTCCGTACAATTTAAATTCATTGGAGTATGAAATGTACCAAATTCCATTTTGTGGGCAGTACCCTGGCAAAGTAGTCCGTTTTGATTTAACAGTTTCAGTGCGTTAGCAATCTGAAAGGCTTTTGGGGGGTGGGTGCATGTCCCAATTTGAGTAATTCAAGAAAGAATGGGGGGGTTATTAAAATACAAAATACATAGCAGTCCCTGGAACTGCCCTCTTTCTTGTGGGTAACCACTTCTGCAACAAAGTACCCTGACCTACAATGGGGGCTGGAGAAACTCTGTGTTTACTCCTCTGTTTATACCATTGTCTCAGTTATCATTTCTTTATGCCAAATTCTGTTCCTAAAGGGGAGAAGAGGAGAATAAATCTAGGCAATGCCAAGAAAGAAGGAAATGTGGGAAAACAGAAGGGGAAAAAAAAGAGGGTGACTTTCAACATGACATCTTTGCTTACTGAGTTGAGCCACACAATACCATTTTGATAAAAATACAATATTAGCAGGATTTCTTAAAAGCAGCACTGGATGAATGAAAGATTTTTCAGAAAACTTCTCCCAAGTTGAGAGACTTGGAGGAACATACAGCTTTTTGTCCTAGCTGATGGCTGTTGTGAAACTTTATGTAATCCAATTCCCTCCCCCTCCGCCTACCCACTCCACCCCCCGGATCAAACCTGTGGAGCCAGTGACATTTCAACTAAGTACAAGAGGGGTTTGTGGTTGCCAAGAAGGTGTCAGTCACCATGAACCATTCTTCATGATTTCATTAATTACTAATGAGTCTTCAGTAAGTTGGCATTAAAATAGAGAGGGTTTCATGAGGTTTGAACACAGTCAGAAGTATTTTATTATTTAAAGTACCTTGCTAAATAAAAGCAGGTGATTCTCTTGGTTCAAATTATGATTATATTTATTAGTAATTCAGAGTTGTAAATAACCTGAGAAGAAAAAGACAGAGACAGACAGACAGAGATTTGCAAGACTAAATTGCCCACCTAAATTTCATTGGGCTTCAGTTAAATTATTTATAAGAAATACGAAGCTGAAAGCTGTCATTAAATATTGCCCACAATGAGCCAATTGACAGAAGTTGGAAAACTGAATTAAGAAGGTCAGCATGCCTTCTTTGAGGCTGACAGGTCACATGACATGTGGCATGAAGCACACTTCTACAATAAAGGTCTACACACACGGATACAACTGTTGGACCGGACTCCTGCCTGCCAGGACCCATGACCTAATATAGAAGTATTCTTCTTGAAAGGACTTGATGAACATGTTTACAAAACCTGCCACCTATCTCTTTCTCGTTTATAAGTCAAAGTAATAATTATTTCCAAGGTTATTGAGAGAACAATGTGAAGTCAACCTACAAAAAACTATACAAATGTCTTACCACTTGATATTAAGCAAAAATGTCTTCCCAGGGATAGAGCAATATTAATGCAACATATAACCACTTCTGTACCAGTCCAGGATGTCAGGTCAGACCTCGGAGTGGGACCAGACACAGGGCACAGCTTCGGGCAGTGACACCTCAGTTCTTACTGCCTAAGGAAATTCTCAAACTGTCCCATCCCTGCACACCATACTGAGGACAGTTCCTAAGGGTGTGAAGGTGTCATCCAAGAGATCTGCTATATGCTGAAGTTTTTTTAAAATATGCATATCTTACTGATTAAGTCACGCCAAATTGATATTCTACCCCAAAATAAATCCATGTTTGTTTTAGTACATGAGTTAAAGAATGATTTGCTTCAAATACTTGTGTAGCACTCACTGACTTTCCAGGAAGATGTTCCAAATTTATGAGTAGCCTGAGGTTTGAAAAACACAGGCCTACATAAAGTCTCTAGTCACCCCTTGCCTGGCTTCCAGAGTTAGATGAAATCTGGCTCCATCCCAAATGTCTTACCTCTTCCACTTTCTCCTCAACACCCTATTCCACCACCGCCCCCGTGAGCATGCTCACTCCAGCCCCCGGACCTCCCCCTGGCTGCTCCCGTTTTCCTTCACACCCTCCTCCTGACGAGACTGCAGCCACCCCGCAGGACCCCGTGGCATCTCTCCTGCCCTCAACCCTTCTGTTTGCTGGGCTGTTTCAGTTCTACCCCGCACTAAGCAAGTTAAAATTAGTTACATTTTTGTTTGCATTTTCATTTGTTGTTTTCATATGACCATTTCGTATCTGCTACTACATGTTAAGTTGCTTTGGTAGCTTTGACACCAATCATCCTCAACGCCATCACCCCCAAATCCACAATGATACCCACAGCAGTTAGTGCTGGACAGACACTTATAAATCCCAGCCATGAACCTGACCTGTGGTGATACAGTGGATAAAGTGTTGACCTGGAATGCTGAGGTCACCAGTTCAAAACCCCAGGTTTGCCTGGTCAAGGCACATATTAAAAGCAACTATGAGTTGATGCTTCCTGTTTCTCCCTCCCCTCCCCCCTTTCTCTCTCTCCTCTCTGTAAAATCAATAAATAAAATATTTTAAATTAAAAACAAATCCCAACGGCCCTGACCGGTTGGCTCAGTGGTAGAGCGTCGGCCTGGCGTGCGGGGGACCCGGGTTCGATTCCCGGCCAGGGCACATAGGAGAAACGCCCATTTGCTTCTCCACCCCCCCCCCTCCTTCCTCTCTGTCTCTCTCTTCCCCTCCTGCAGCCAAGGCTCCATTGGAGCAAAGATGGCACAGGCGCTGGGGATGGCTCCTTGGCCGCTGCCCCAGGTGCTAGAGTGGCTCTGGTCACGGCAGAGTGACGCCCCAGAGGGGCAGAGCATCGCCCCCTGGTGGGCAGAGCATCACCCCTGTTGGGCGTGCTGGATGGATCCTGGTCGGGCGCATGCGGGAGTCTGTCTGACTGTCTCTCCCCATTTCCAGCTTCAGGAAAAAAAAAAAAAAAATCCCAACAATGAGCAGTTAATGACAAAGGGAACAAACAGATGAACTTTGTGCACAGTGGGAGGAAATGGACTGCTCTAACAAAAGGATGGACACTAGGTAACATCGAGCCCAACATTCATCTTGGCCTGTTCAAATGTTCAGGAGAGAATAAAATGTCCCATCTTGGTCTCAAGCCATCCGTGCCCGTACCACACCTCGTATGAGTAGGAAGCAGGGAGCTGAAACCATTGCAATGGGGGCAGGACCTGGTTTTCCCTCCCCTCTACTCCCATACTCTCCTACCAGCGAGGAAGGGCCTTGAGAAGGCCTGAAAGGTTATTTTTAGCATAAGAATGCATCTAAGTTACCTAGAAGAGTGATAAGCATCAGCAAGAAAACATTAATCTGTCATGGAGAAGTATTTCGAAGTATTTGAAGGATGTATTTTCTACCAAGTATATTTCCCCCTTTTGCAATGACAAGGAGGTATTGGGGGGGAGGTGGGGAATAGACAAAACGAAGAAAGTTGGAATTGAAAAAGAAAAACAAGGGAGGGAAGGAGCTCCTGGACTCTCATCTACGGTGGTCTGTGTTATGATTGAAAGGTGGTTAGTGAAACAAGCAAATTAATATTTTTGCACAATCCTCTGCAGTGTATGTATGCTGAGGATTGGCTCACACTAAGGGTGCTTTCTGGCTGGGAATAGGCTGCACAGCTTTCTGATCACTGGGGCATAACCAACAGTTTACATTATAACACAGCAGGGGTAAATAGCTGATACAGCAATCCCCTGAAACTGTTCAGGAACCATGAGATTATGTTTAGGACATTCTCCTTAGGACGGCATCAAGTGTCCAGAAAAGGCAGCTCTTTAAGAATAACTCATTCTCCAAGAGTGTACTGTGGATCCTGTGTATCAGCTACCTTCCCCTTTCGTCTTAGAAGTCACGTTAGTAAGCTATTTATCTCAAAGTTTGAGATACAAAACAGAGTTTGTGAGCTCAGTTTATCTAAATGTCTTGTCTGCTTTAGACTTCGAGGAGGACTGACTTCCCCATCCCACCCCACCCCGCCCCACAATGGTCAGGACTGCTGGGGAATCCCTCCCCACCACCTGGACATCTCTTCCGGGGCCACTCTCCAACAGACACATGCCAGCGTCCTGTGTAACAACTCCCAGAATACCTGCTTCCCTTGGTTTCTCCCCACGAAGACCCGCTTCTCTTTCCTGGCAGAGCTCCGATATTTTTAACCTGTGTCCCTGACAAAGGCTCCGGACTGCTATTCCCAAAAGTGAGCTAGTAAGATTTCATCAGGTACCCCTTAGCCACCAACCCCCAACAACAGCAAGCAATCTCTTGCCTCCCGGTAAAAGGTGCTTCTATTTTACTACCTAGTTTATTAAGGGAACCAGACACTTTTTCTTTTTCCTTCGTTTTCTAATCATAGGACATTCATGGCCTATTTTCAACAAGTTGTCTTCACACGTGTGGTAAGTAGGAGATAATGAATTGTTGCTAAATCCCACAGAGACCAGGGTAGAGGGCCTGGCTTTGTCCTACAGGGTAGGACAGATGGGCTAGCGATGAAGAGGCAGTCTTGAGGTCTGCACTGGAAAACAGTGCTTGCTTGTCTGGGGATCTCAGGGAGACCCTCTCCTCTGTTAGAATAGTTTCAATGGAAGTCTTCCTGAGGAAGAGGCTTCCGTGACCTCTCAAGTTCCCCTCTGATCTCTAAATTCCATTTCTTCTAATCCTCTCCTTCCTTTCTCTGATGCCCCTTTCTCTCTCCTCTCTCCCCTTCCTTAGGACTCAGCTTTTCTTCTCAGGTTTTCTTTCTGATTTTCCATAGTGGACCCTCATGAGAAATACTCCTAAAAGTGTTTCCTCCCTCGTATAAGTCAACTCATACTAATCAATGAGCCACTAAGAAGAAAGGAGACATGAAAATCTAACCAAATAAAATATATAAAATTCCACCTTTTTACCTAGATTTCTTATTGGAGAAAAAAAGAGCAAATATTAAGTTTTGAAAAGATTTTAGACTAAAAGTGTTGCGAGGGCACAGTGACATAAAGCCACAGTATAATGGCCTCGTTGAGCATTGTGTTGGTTTTTCTCAGGAGTCAGGTGGATGAGTTATTCTCAGATAACCTCAGTAAATGACTCCTTGGTGCTAAAATTCATTAGAATCAGTCCTCGTTTCAAAGCATCCCGCGTGAATGAATGCCGGAGGAAGTCGGAGGATCAAGCAGGGTACAAGATGAAAAAAAAAAAAAAGAATGATGGTGCCAACATTTCAGTTTAAATCTTTTTAACATTAGTTTTACAAAATGTCTGATCAATGGAGTTTCAGAATCCAACTCTGCTTTTTAGCTATTAAAGAACTGTTAAGAAGAGCTTAAGCTCCAGAGGAAAGCTTTGAAATCAACACAAGCTTCTTAAGACAGTCTTTAAACCCAAGACCTTGAAGGGCTGAAAAAAGATGGATATACCAATGTTTTTATAGCAATGTCACTGCCATGATTAAGAGTGGTCTTTCTAACTCCTTTTTTTTTTTTTTTACCTATCAACCATGTTTAAATAGTTTCCATGTATCAGATACAGTTGCAGATGCATTATAAATATTAATTTATTTAATCCTTCCAACAACCCCCTGAGGTAGGTGCAGAGAAGTACAGAGGTTAATTTGCCCAGGGCTATCCTAGTGAAACTGGGATCTAAACTCAGGCCATTTGGCTCCAGTATCCGGTGCCTAACCACTTCTCTAGTAGGCTCTCTCTCTACTTGAAAAAAGGAATGAGTGAAAAATAAAGACATGAATACCTTAAAAAAAAATAAGTGGTTGTTAATCTTTTTTTTTTTTTTCAAGTTTCAAGGCACTGCTGGTCTCCTGTGATCTATAGTTTCTTTGAAATAATGTTCCTTTCGTGGTTCTTTTCTTTTGGTTCCACTGAGGGCAGCCTTTGTGTAAGGAAACGTGGTTCTCCCGCCCTTGTAATGGGCAAAGTGCAATGACCCGGCCTGTGAGCAAATGTTGCAGATTCGTAAGTGGAAGTTCTAATAAAGCTAATAATCAGTTGCAGAGAGAAGCCCAGCTGGAATTCTCCATCTGGACTGGTTAGGAAACTATTTCCTGAGGTTATGAAGTAAATGTAGAGCTTCTCTCAGACTAGGCTGGGAAAATACTGCGGACTCCTCACTCTGATACTAAAGCCTGAAGAGGTAGAAGGTCATAAACAAAGGTTTATCAAAGATGGCTGACCAATAAAACATTCTAAAAACCAAGAAGATCAACAACAACAAAAAAAGTTTCTTATTCAAGACAAAAAACCATGATGGAAGTTGAAGACCCTAACAGAGCAGCTCCCTGACCTTACCCGAGCTCAGGGCTTGGTCCACACCAGGGCTCCACAATATCTGTTAATGAATGAGTAGAGGGAGGAAGTGTGTCACTAACTTAAATCTCTGGTTCGTTTAACATGGTCTTTCATTTCCTGGAGTAGCAAATATGTTTGTAGGAAAAAATAATTTTTTTCCTTGACTTCACATCTAATGATTAGAAATGTCTCGTAAACATCACATCTTTGTAAGGTCCTACAGACACAGTAAACTCGACACAAAGCTACCGTCAACTTTTCCCAGTTCATCTCCTCCAATATCTTCACCAAATTTTGAGGAGTCCCTAACACTCTCTAAAACTACCTCAGGATGGTGGGATATATGTGATTAATAAAAGAATTTCTTAAGCTCTGGAAGACTCCTCTGCCTCACTGCTAACCCTTTGCTTTATTTACATCTGAGCATTCCTAAGGCAACTGGTGTTAATGAGGGATTAGTTCCAGTTTTAGGGAACTAATTCTAAAATATAATGTGTTTGTATTAGTCAGCTTGGGCTGCCATAACAAAATACTATAGACTGGCTGAAAAAAGCAGACATTCATGATCTTACAGTTTAAGAGGCTAGAAATCCACGATCAAGGTCTGGCAATATTGATTTCTAGTGAGAGCTCTCTTCCTAGCCTGCAGATGGGCACCTTTTCATTGTTCTCAAGTGGCACAGAGAGAGGGCGCTCTCTGGTGTCTCTCCTTACGAGGACAGTAATTCTATCAGATCAGGACCCCACCCTTGCGACCACATTTAACCTTAATTACTTTCAGAAAGGCCCTATCCCCTATAGTCACATTGAGGAAAAGGACTTCAACAAATATAATTTGGAGAGACACAATTTAGTCCATAGCCATGTTTTTTCATCTTATAGGAACAGAGTATAATTGTGCCTGAAGATGAAGAAGTGGAACAGCTAACATCCAATATCTTATACCTCCCAAATTGTATTTGTCTGTGGCCTCTGGAAACCATCTATCCTTTCCTTTTACTTTGCCTCTCCTTCTTGCTATTGTCAACATTAAGTTTACTAATTTTTAATATTAAAACATTAAAAAAATAAAACCCTCACTATTTGTACATTACAATACATGACGTCCTACATTATTTGCAACCTCCTCTGCTGTCTGCTACCTCCTTCCCTTTCACGGTCTCCACCTTCAACTTTTGGAGCATCGTCCAGAATCCTGGGTCTGTTTTTTTTTTTTTTTTTTTCTGAATAACCTCCGTTGATTTTTTGGTATGTTCGGCCCGCCTAAGCCCTGTAACCTGCCCTTTGATCACATGATCAGGCCGCTGGGTGGCAAAGAGTTTCATCCACTGGAGATCCTTGTGTAAGGGATCTTATAGACACTAGGTGATCCATAAATGTTTATAGAAAGAATGACAAGTCTGTTGGTCTGATATTGCCAATATCAGAGTAGGTTAACAAAAAAGATATGACTAGTTGACCAATTATTTTCAATTATTCAAAATAAAAAATACCATAATAAGGATAAAATAACTTCAAATAAAGAAGTTAAATAATCAGAGGAGAATATTTTGTTCAGATTTATGCAAATAAATTTGAAAACCAAGATACACCAAAAAGTATAAAACTAAAATGTAATATAAATGAGGTAATAAATCCAAACAGAGCAATTTTTATTAAAAATAAAAACTCTAGAGAAAATTGTCAAAGAACTATGCTCCCAAGAGGTGCCAGTCTAGCTGGTTCTGCAGAAGGATACAATCACAGACTTAAATAAAAGATAACTCTGATATTAAAACTGATCCAAAGCATATGAAACAAAATACAATCATCTAATCTTTCTATAAAAAAATAATACTGATTTAAAAAATCTGAAAAGATCACATACACAAAATACAAGTTAATTTTACTTATGAATGACACAGCAAAAATTTTAAATAGAATACAAGACAGAAAGGATCAAATAGTACATTAAAAGAATAATGCACCATGACAATGTGAATTTTAATATAGAAATAAGAATGTTCAATATTAGAAAACTGATTAACATAATTTATCATATAATTATTGCATCAAAATAAATCAAGCTACTACTGGACTCCAAGCAAGGAGATACCTGTCTTTTCTGTTTGTTACTATATTCCCCATAATTGTGATATTCCCTGGGTCATAGAGTAGGTGCTCATCTGTTAATTGAATCAGACAAGCAAGTATCATACAATACTCACCAAAGATTTCAAAAAAGTACTGATAAAATTCACTATCAATTTCTGATAAAATATTTTTGTGAAATAGAAATAAACAGGTACTTCATAAGAAGTATAAAACCCTAAAAATCATATGTACGTAGCATATGTATTGATATATAACTATCAACACAAAAGCAAATAAAAAATATGAATATCTATTCTAAGCATTTTTATTTAACATTGTTCTGGAGACACTAGCTTATATAATTACGTGGAAAAAGAGGTATAAAAGTACAACTGTGATTATGTGTAATGATATTATTGTATCATAATAATACAATATGGAAAACTTAAGAGAATAAAGTAACAAATAATACAAAATTTTAAATGGATAAAGATAGCTGAGGACATAATTATTATACTAAATTAAATAATTTTTGTATAAATAAAAATAAAAATTGGTTGGGGGATATAATAAAGGAATGGGAATAGTAAAATTAAAATACTTAAAAAGATACATTAAAAATGTGTAATATCTGTGTGATTAAAACTTAGAAATGCATTGAGGAACATAAATGAACAGTTTAATGAATAATAGGCATGCCATGTTCCCAAACAGAAATATTCAACATCATAAAGATGTCAAGTCTCCCCTAAATTAATCTGTAAAATAATGCAGTTCACAGTATTTGGGGAAGAGGGACATACAAACATATTAAGGTTCTATTCTTTATAATAAAAAAAATAAATAAAACAAAAAGAATGAGAGATTTTTTAAAAAAAATATAGAGCCCCACCAACTATTAAAATATATTTAGTTCTAAGAATAAAAAGATATACTGTTTCCTGACTAGATACACCAATTAATGACTTTAACTAAAAAGGACTAAAGTAGATTCAAATTCATATAACAAAGGTAGCACTTCAAATCAATGGAGTGAATGTGGATTGTTGTCCAAATGAGACTGGGACAATGGGATTACCATCTAAAAAAATTAAGGTATGTTCTTTAGTGCATAGTTTACATAAAGTTCAAATGGATTAAAAATTTAAAAACAGCCTGACCCTGTGGTGGCGCAGTGGATAAAGCGTTGACCTGGAAATGCTGAGGTCGCCGGTTCAAAACCCTGGGCTTGCCTGGTCAAGGCACATATGGGAGTTGATGCTTCCAGCTCCTCCCCCACTTCTCTCTCTCTGTCTCTCCTCTCTGTCTCTCCCTCTCCTCTCTAAAATGAATAAATAAAAAATTTAAAAAATTAAATTAAATTAAATTTAAAAAAAATTTAAAAACAATAATAAAACTACTAAAAGTAATTAAAACATTGTATGGCCAGCAGTTGTGACCGTCATGGCCATGCACGTGCAGTGCAGAACTAGACAGATGGTAAAGAAACAGTGGAGCCAAAAAATGGTGGGCTATTTCTTTATTAAAGTCTCACGCTGGCCGATGAGCAAACACACAGGGAAAACACTTCCCTTTCACTCAGGGCTCCCAAAGCCCTGACACAGTCTCCAGTTCCACAACCAGGAGAATCTTCTTCGATTTCTCCTAGAATCAAAGGCCTCACCAGTCTCAGCAGAGCTCACAAAAGCCCCTCACCTCTGGTTTCCATCAGAACACCTTCATTCTCTCTGTTCTCACTCTGCAAACATGGCATCCTCCTTCCTCTTCTCCTTCTCCTTCTCTTTTCAAAACTTTTCTGGCATGAAAACTTCTCCTCTAATAAACATTAGCAAGACAATGGCCCTTCCCAAGCAAGAAGGTAATTTGCAATTTCACAGATCACATACCTGGTGCTGCCCAGCGCCATTTTTTAACACTAAAAGTGAGCAAACTTAAAAAATACAAATTTTACAAACTCATTTGCCCAACAAGCATACTATGGGGAAATTCTGTATTACAATTTTTAATGGGGAAAGTATTACTAAGTATGACACAAAATCCAAACACAATTAAAGAGGAAAAACCACACATTTGCTCACAACAATGAAAAAGCTTCAGCAAGGCCAATGGGGTAGGGGCCACACCAAAAACAAGATCAGAAAGCAAGTAACAAAACAGAGACAATATTTGCAAATAATAATACAGAGAACCAACTAACTTAGCCGGTATGTAAAGATTTCTTATAAATCAACAGGACAAAAGGCCAGAATATTTTTATGAAGACCCTTAAACAAATGGCTGTTTAACCTGACTCTGAATGCAAATAAAAAATGCAATCATATATTTTTAACTTACCATAATTTCACCTAGCCTAAAAAAAATTTTTAAACTTGATAATGTTATGTGTTGACCACAGGGTTGGAAACAGTTACCCTATTTTTTTTCCTGGTGGCATGGCAAGTTGGCAATACTAACAAAATGTAAGACACATACTCTTTGTTCCCATAATTTCACTTCTGGGAATTCATACCACAGATATATTCCCACATGTGTGAAATGATGTATGTACAAAGATATTTATCACAGCATTGTTTGAAATAGCAAAAGAGAGGACATGACCCAAATGTGTTAAATAAATTCTAGTACTTGCAGACAATAAAAGACTATGCAGCCATTTAAAACGAAAGAAGCAATTCAACAGGACCTAATATGTTAGCAATCCCCAAGGTAAGGTATGTTGCTAAATAATAAAAGCAGGATCAAGGACACCAAGAAGAGTGTGCTGACATTTTTTGTAAAACAGAAAGAAAAAGAGAAGCATGCATTTGCCTAAGTCTGTGCTTGTCCCGCGGTGAGTGGGACACTTGGAGAAGACACCAAGGGATCCACACGGGGAGCCCCTGGAGGAAGAGGTCTCACCTCTCTGGAAGGGAGACCACTTTCTCAGTCTATAACTTCCCTACCTTTCTGATCTTGTATCATATGCACATATGGTTTTGAAAAATAAAAAGAAAAAGTCAAGGACTTTAAACATTATGTTAATGGACATTATTTACAACTAATCAAAAAAAAAAACAAAAAACAACATTTGATATAGGGAGAAAACAGGATTTAAAAGGCAAATAGTATTAAGAAGATATGACCAAAGGCTAGAAAAGCGAGTGCTTTTCACCTTCTTTCTTTCATCCACACAACTCTTCAAAAGAATATAATATTTAAGTGAGTTTCATGCATAACAGCTACATCCGGTGAACACAGAGAGGTTGCCCCTCCTCTCCTGGCCTCAATTCCTGCATTTTTATAATGAGATTGTTGGACGAGATGCTCTCCGCGGTCTTTCTAGCTCCAGAATTCTATAAAACATTACTCTGATCTTTCCCTGAGGTCATTTTATTAACTTGCTTCAACATTAGCCAACAAATTAGGGATTACCAGCTGCTAACTATCGCTTGAAACTTCCTCTTCATTTAAATAAAATGGTTCCCTTCTCAATCTTTCTCATAAAGCCAAGTTTATGATTTGAACAGATTCTGTGTATCTCTTTCTAATTAGCAAAGTTTGTACTTATATAATCCCACTATACATCATTGTCAGTTTTCTCAAAGCCAGTGTTCCTCATAGTTCAAACTCTGCCTAACTGAAATTTTCAACATGTCAAACTTCATGTCTAAACAGGAGATATAAAGTAGTTTCCCCTTGTAGTTTTTTTCAAAGAGAAGACAATATTCAGGAAGAATATTTTCACTTCCGGTTAACTTGATCTGCAGAAGAGTCCTCTGCTCTGTTCTCTGAAAAGTCCCTGTGCTTCTATTCTGGACCCAGGCCCATTCCTCATGAAAGGGGCTCCTGAAAAGTGAGTCTATTTTCCAGGGGCTGACTTAGCCAGTGAGTCCAGTACCCAACTCTTGGAGCCCTTTTTCACTTTTCCTGTGTAAATTCTGCCTTTTGGTAATTTCCAGTAAAGCATTGGTGTCTTATTTTCTGCTTTAGTGATAAGCTTGAGGGAGAGTTACTTGAGTCACTTGACCAAAAAATGTTTTTGACAATGGAAAGAACATAGTTTTATTTTTCTAAAAAGGATTACTTGGATTTAAATCCATGTTCAATGACTTGTTTGTTAGTTGTGACAAAGAAACATGACATAAATTTCTCTCAATTCATTAGAGCCTATACATCCTTATTCATAAAATGAAGGTACAACTTCTACCTTGCAAGGTATTTGCAAAGATTATAAAAAATACATAATATTTATATATGAAATAGATAATATGTATAATATACACAGTATATATTGCATATTTTATATATCTATGTAATATAGTATATAATATATATTAATGTAGGGGGTAAAAACATGGACTTGTAACTTAACTGCAGTTTCCATTACAGTCAAATGGACATTAGTGGGTCCTAACTCATAGGGTTGTTGGAAGGGTTAAATGACTGAACACACATACAGCACTTGCACCTGTCTGGCAAACAGTAAGAGCTCAGCAAACATCGTCTACTGTCACTACATGGCAAGGTCACTGTTGGGCAAATGATTTTGTAAAATCTGTATTTTCTGGTTTTTCTCACTTTTATTGTTAAAAATGGCACTGTCCGGGACTGAAAAGATGGCAGTGGAGTAGGCAGATGCACAGACGCCCAGCTCTCACCACCTAACTGGAATACAAATCAATTTAGGAAAAATCAGCATGAAAAACCAACTCTGAAATACAAGAACAGCTCTCAAAAACCAAGGAGCAAAGAAGAAGCCACAAAAAACCTGGTAGGGAGCGCCTGAATCTCCCCTGCTTACAGTAATGGGGGGGTGAGACTGAGAGCCCAGAGGGGATCTCACACAAGGGAAAAAGGCAGAAACTACTGCTCACAGCCACTTGCCTGGGGACCAGAGAGCGAGGTGTGTTGAAAAGACCAGCTTATCTCCCAAGTGGAAAGGACAGGGAGAGGGACAAACTGTGAGGGGCTAGGAATGCAGGAGATGAATTTAAAAAGCTGACTCATCCATACTGGACGCGGCCATAGCTGGGGGAGGGACTGAAACTTTCACAAAACAGAGCTAAATTGCTTCCATTTCAGAGATCTCTGGACATCTCTCCAGCTCCAATCAGCGCAACAAGACACAGCTAAAAACAAGAAGTGGGGAGGAGGGGCAATAACTCAGGTCTCCATGGAGATCTGAGATACACCTCCCCCTACTGAAGCTGAGAAAACACCCTGCCCCCAGAGAGATTAATTAGCTAAAGAGGCCTTCAGAGTCTCAGTTACACCCACCGCATTTCTGGATACAGTTTCAAGGAAGCCCCCTGCTGAGAACAGTAAAAAGACTATCACCTGTTAAGAAAACAAACAAATCAAGACTTCAAAGCTGCCCAAATCTGAAAGTGGATTACAGATAACAGCTGATACCAACCCAAGAAGACCTAGAAATAACTGAAAACTGGAGGCAGACAACACCAAGCCTATACTCAACAAACTCTACAAATAAAAAACCCAAAAACAGACAATGAGAAGACAAAGAAGTGCAATCCAAATGAAACCACAAGAGACACCTTCAAAAGATGAACTGAGTGATATGGAAATAATCAAACTTCCAGATGCGGAGTTCAAAATAATGATTATAAGGATGCTTAGGGATCTTAGAACAACAATGGATGGTCATTATGAACACCTAAATAAAGAAATAGCAAGTATAAAAAAGAATCAGTCGGAGATGACAAATACAATATCAGAAATAAAGACCACAATGGAAGGAATTAAAAACAGGATAGATAGAGCCAAGGATCAAATCAGCGAGTTGGAGGACAACTGGAATGAAGGCATGAAAGCAGAGAAGAAAAGAGAAAGAGACTCAAAAAGTCAGAGGAAACCCTTAGAGAGCTCTGTGACAACATGAAGAGAAATAACATCCACATCATAGGGGTTCCTGAAGAAGAAGAAAAAGAACAAGGGATAGAGACTTTGTTCAATCATATCATAGCTGAAAACTTCCCTAAATTAATGCAAGAGAAACTCTCACAAGTCCAAGAAGCTCAGAGGACTCCATTAAAGAGAAACCCAAAGAAACCTACACCAAGACACATCATAATTAAAATACCAAAGCTAAGCGATAAAGAGAAAATATTAAAAGCTGCAAGAGAAAAAAAAGCTATCACCTACAAAGGAGCCCCCATAAGGATGACATCCGACTTCTCAACAGAAACACTTGAGGCCAGAAGGGAATGGCAAGAAATATTCAAAGTAATGCAGAACAAGAACCTACAACCAAGACTACTTTATCCAGCAAGGCTATCATTTAAAATTGAAGGAGAAATAAAAAGCTTCCCAGACAAAAAACAACTCAAGGAATTCATTACAACCAAACCAATGCTGCAGGAAATGTTAAGGGGCCTGTTGTAAACAGATCAAAGTGGGAAAAGAATATAGCAAAAAAGGAATACAGTTTTAAAGTAGAAAATGGCAATAAACAACTTCATATCAATAATAACCTTAAACGTAAATGGATTAAATGATCCAATCAAAAGACATAGGGTAGCTGCGTGGATAAGAAAACAGGACCCATACATATGCTGTCTACAAGAGACACACCTTAGAACAAAAGATACACATACATTGAAGGTAAAAGGATGGAAAAAAACATTTCATGCAAATGGAAATGAAAAAAAGCTGGGGTAGCAATACTTATATCAGACAAATTGGACTTTAAAACAAAGGATATAGTAAGAGATAAAGAAGGCCACTACATAATGATAAAGGGAGTAATCCAACAGGAAGATATAACTATTATAAATATCTATGCACCTAATATAGGAGCACCTAAATATATAAAGCAGACTTTGATGGATTTAAAGGGTGAGATCAACAGCAATACTATAATAGGGGATTTCAATACACCACTAACATCACTAGATAGATCCTCAAGAAAGAAAATTAACAAAGAAACAGAAGACTTATTGGACAAACTAGATCAACTTGATTTAATAGATATCTTCAGAACCTTTCACCCTAAAGCAGCAGAATATACATTCTTTTCAAGTGCTCATGGTACATTCTCTAGGATAGACCACATGTTAGGGCACAAAAGTGCTCTCAACAAATTTAAGAAGATTGAAATCATATCAAGCACTTTCTCCGATCACAACGGCATGAAACTAGAAATGAACCACAACAGAAAAGCTCAAACATTCTCAAACACATGGAAACTAAATAGCAGGTTGTTAAATAATGAATGGATTAACAATGAGATCAAAGAAGAAATAAAAAAATTCCTAGAAATGAATGACAATGACATACAACAACTCGAAATTTATAGGACACAGCAAAAGCAGTACTGAGAAGGAAGTTCATAGCACTGCAGGCACATTTTCAGAAGCTAGAAAAAGCTCAAATAAACAACTTAACCCTGCATCTAAAAGAATTAGAAAAAGAACAGCAAGTAAAGTCCAAATGTAGTAGAAGCAAGGACATAATAAAGGTCAGAGCAGAAATAAATGACATAGAGTCTAAAGAAACAATACAGAGGATCAATGAAACTAGGAGCTGGTTCTTTGAAAAGGTAAACAAGATTGATGAACCTTTAACTAGACTCACCAAGAAAAAGAGAGAGAGGACTCAAATAAATAAAATTAGAAATGAGAGAGGAGAAATAACAACTGACACAACAGAAATACAAAATATTGTAAGAAAATACTATGAAGAACTGTATGCAAAAAAATAGACAACCTAGATGAAATGGACAAATTTCTTGAAACATACAATCTTCCAAAAATCAATCTGGGAGAATCAGAACACCTAAACAGACCGATTACAACAAATGAGATCGAAACAGTTATCAAAAAACTCCCAACAAAGAAAAGTCCGGGGCCCTATGGCTTCACAACAGAATTCTACCAGATATTCAAAGAAGAACTAACTCCTATCATTCTCAAACTATTTCAAAAAATTCAAGAGGAAGGAAGACTTCCAAGCTCCTTTTATGAGGCGAGCATAATTCTGACTCTAAAACCAGGCAAAGACAACACAAAGAAAGAAAATTATAGGCCAATATCTCTGATGAATATAGATGCTAAAATCCTCAACAAAATATTAGCAAACCGGATTCAACAATATATGGAAAAACTCATACACCATGATCAAGTGGGATTTATTCTGGGGAGGCAAGGATGGTACAATATTCGCAAATCAATCAATGTGATTCATCACATAAACAAAAAGAAGGAGAAAAACCATATGATAGTTTCAATAGATGCAGAAAAAACATTTGATAAAATCCAGCACCCATTCATGATCAAAACTCTCAGCAAAGTGGGAATACAGGGAACATACCTCAACATGATAAAAGCCATCTATGAGAAACCCACAGCCAACATCATACTCAATGGGCAAAAATTAAAAGCAATACCTTTAAGATCAGGAAAAAGGCAGGGGTGTCCCCTTTCCCCACTCTTATTTAACATAGTCCTGGAAGTCCTAGCCACAGCAATCAGACAAGAAGAAGAAATAAAAGGCATTCAAGTTGAAAAAGAAGAAGTAAAACTATCACTATTTGCAGATGATATGATATTGTATATAGAAAACCCTAAAGTCTCAGTCAAAAAGCTACTGGACCTGATAAATGAATTCAGCAAAGTGGCAGGATATAAAATCAATACTCAGAAATCAGAGGCATTTTTATACACCAACAATGAACAGTCAGAAAGAGAAATTAAGGAAAAAATCCCCTTCACAATTACAACCAAAAAAATAAAGTACCTAGGAGTAAACTTAACCAAGGAGACTAAAGACTTGTACTCGGAAAATTACAAAGCATTGATAAAAGAAATCAAGGAAGATACAAACAAGTGGAAGCATAAACCGTGCTCATGGTTAGGAAGAATAAACATCATTAAAATGTCTATTTTACCCAAAGCAATCTATAAATTCAATGCAATACCAATTAAAATACCAATGACATACTTCAAAGATATAGACCACATATTCCAAAAATTTATATGTAACCAAAAGAGAACACGAATAGCCTCAGCAATCTTAAAAAAGAAGAATAAAGTGGGAGGTATCACACTTCCTGATATCAAGTTATACTACAAGGCCATTGTACTCAAAACAGCCTGGTACTGGCATAAGAACAGGCATATAGATCAATGGAACAGAACAGAGAACCCAGAAATAAGCCCACAGTTCTATGGACAACTGGTATTTGACAAAGGAGGTAAGGAAATACAATGGAGTAAAGACAGCCTCTTTAACAAATGGTGTTGGGAAAATTGGACAGCTACCTGCAAAAAAATGAAACTAGATCACCAGCTTACACCACTCACAAAAATAAACTCAAAATGGATAAAAGACTTAAATGTAAGCTGGGAAACCATAAGCATCTTAGAAGAAAACATAGGCAGTAAGCTCTGCGACATCTCTCGGAGCAATATATTTGCTGATTTATCTCCACGGGGAAGTGAAATAAAAGACAGGATAAACAAATGGGACTATATCAAACTAAAAAGCTTTTGCACAGCTAAAGACAATAAGAACAGAATAAAAAGACAAACTACACAATAGGAGAACATATTTGACAATACATCTGATAAGGGGTTAATAACCAAAATTTATAAAGAACTTGTAAATCTCAACACCAGGAAGACAAACAATCCAATCCAAAAATGGGCAAAAGAGATGAATAGACACTTCTCCAAAGAGGACATACAGATGGTCAATAGGCATATGAAAAAATGCTCAACATCACTAATCATTAGAGAAATGCAAATTAAAACCACAATGAGATATCACCTCACACCAGCCAGAATGGCGCTCATCAGCAAAACAACACAGAATAAGTGCTGGCGAGGATGTGGAGAAAAGGGAACCCTCCTGCACTGCTGGTGGGAATGCAGACTGGTGCAGCCTCTGTGGAAAACAGTATGGAGATTCCTCAAAAAACTGAAAATTGAACTGCCTTTTGACCCAGCTATCTCACTTTTAGGAATATACCCCAAGGACACCATAGAATGGCTCCAAAAGGAGAAATGCACCCCCATGTTTGTGGCAGCATTGTTCACAATAGCAAAGATCTGGAAACAGCCCAAGTGTCCATCAGAGAACGAGTGGATTAAAAAGCTTTGGTACATATATATATACTATGGAATACTACTCAGCCATAAGAAATGATGACATCGAATCATTTACAATAACATGGATGGACCTTGATAACATTATACGGAGTGAAATAAGTAAATCAGAAAAAAACTAAGAACTATATGAATCCATACATAGAAGGAACATAAAAATGAGACTCAGAGACATGAACAAGAATGTGATGGCACCAGGGGTGGGGGGTGGGGGGAGGGGGGATGTGGCGAAGAAGGAGAGAGGGTTGGGGGAGGGGAGGGGCACAAGAAAACCAGATAGAAGGTGATAGAAGACAATTTAACTTTGGGGGAGGGGTACACAGCACAATCAAATGTCAAAATAATCTAGAGATGTTTTCTTTCAACATATGTACCCTGATTTATCAATGTCACTGCATTAAATTTAATAAATAAATTTCAGAAAATGGCACTGCCCATGTGAATGGCTGCAGCCAGGTGATACTGTTAATTACCTCCCTGCTTGAGTAGGGGCTTAGTTATGCTAATGTTTGCTGGAGAAGGGTTTTCAATGCCAAAAAGTTTTAAGAAGAGGAAGAAGGAGGAGGTAACAGGCCATGTCATTGAAGAGAAGGCAGCCAAGATGGCGGGGTGCTGAAGGAGAAGCCAGTTTGTGCAGAGAGAAGGAGATGGGGAACTAGAGGTGACTGAGCTAGTGGGGGCCTTTGATTCCAGGAAAATCCAGATGTGTCAGTAGCTCTGTGAGCACTGAATGAGTGGGTTTTAGAGCCCTCTGTGTGTTTGTGTTTACTCGCGGGCCAGGTGTGCAGCTAGAATAAAAGATATGGCCCACCAGTCTTCAGCTCCACTGTTTCTCTACCATCTGTCCGAATTCAATGAGAACCTGCATGTGAATGGCCGTGACGGTGGCGGCGGCCCTGGCCTTGCAGTCACCCTGAGAACATCAGCACTCTATAAGTGTGCCTGTTGTTCATTGCTTTCAGTGGCCATTCAGAAGCACAGATGCAGAGGTTTGGTGGAATTTTAGAGGAATTCCAAGAATTTCACACAGTATACCCAAAAGGAAGCAACACATTGCCTGTGAGGCCAGGGTTCAGAGAGAACATCGGCAGTATTCATTCTTCCTGCTCTCTATGTTGACATAGTCTCAATGCCTGGCTTTGTATTTTCCAGAGATGACAAAGGCCTTCTTCAGAGAGGAGGAAGGGACCACACAATGGCTGAGGGAGGTGTAGGGCTGGGAATGGAGAGACATGGGTCCTACCAGAAACATCAATAGCCCACCAACTCCTGGTTCCTTTTCCTTACCTATTTAATGCAGGTTTATCTAGTTTCAGGACAAGTATACAATGCAGTTCTCCAAAAATCTTACCTTTGGATCTGATTCCAAGATCTTCCCTTGGGAAGGGGATTAGGGGTTGAGGGGAGGACAGTGAGGGAAGCAAGGGCAAATAAAGACAACAGAGAATGGGGGTAGGTAAGGAAGCAAGAGACTCACAGAGGACCCTTCTCCTGGGCCCCAAGAAAAGAATAACATTGACCCTGGGAAAATGCCCTGAAGTTTTCACCAGGAAAACCTCACACTACAGGATTGCCGAATCAGCTTATCTGAAAACACAGAGTGAATGGACCAGAGGGCATACATTTAAGTCCTGTGAGTTTCATGGTTGCAGCACCAGTAATTTTGAGATCAAACAGCTCACTCCAGAGTACTGATTGATTCAGCAGCCACAGCAATGGGTATTCAGCTTAAAAAGAAATGTCCGGCCATGATTAGCAATCCCACCCTTTCAAGACGGAGGGGATGAACAGCAGCCAGAGTGGACAGAGACAGCTGTTCACATCGTCCCTAGTGCAGAACTCCAGACCCAACCAGGAGTCCTTTATTGCCTGAAAATTTTAGAGTGTGAAGGGAAAGCTTTTCAACTCAATTAACATTTAACAGTCCTGATGCTTAACCTCAGGGATCAGCTGTGAAGCTACTAAAGCCATTCCAAGGGCCAGAGTAGTCCAGTTGTGTTTGAAATGTCAGTGCATTTTGCCTGACACCCCCTTCCCCCTTCCCCCTTCCTACCGTCCCTTCCAATCAGAGGTCCTGATATTTAGTAACATTTCACAAGAGCAAGGAGTCATACTTCAGTATTGGAATCAGGGACCTTGAATCACCCATGGAGTCAACTACAGCTTTGTTCTGTTGCTGGGGAAATAGCCAGCATCAGAAATGGAGAAGGAGATGGGGACTGGGTAACACACATGTGAGTTCTGAGCAGAGGTTAGCTCCTTCTTCCAGATGGCCTCCTGTATCCCGCCAAAGCTTCTGAGAAATGTAGGGGGGCCCGTAGGAGTAGAGAGGACCCGGAAAGAGCATGTGGGAAGATGTGGGATGACCCAAGCTCAGTGTTTCTAAAATTGAAAGAGAATGCCAAATGACAATTATCTACTATTGACAGACAATTCCAGGATTGTAACCCTTTGTGGTCTAAAGATCTGAAAATAAGTTGGTAGCTAACTCATAACCAGTGTCCTTCCCACAGCCCCCTTGCTTCCAGGTGGAGCCATGTGACATGTTCTCATCAGTGGACCATGAGCAGAAATGGTAGGTGTCATCTCTGAACTGAGGTGAAGAGTAGCCACACCCCCTCTGGTCTCCCTTCTTCCCTGTCTTCCAGATCAGAGGACACAGAGCAGGCCTCTGAGGTCCTGAGGATGGTGAACCCACAATATGCAAAGAGCCTGAGTTTCTGCTAACTGCAAAGAACAGAGTTCCCCCACTCCCAACCCTAAGCAGCAAATGGAACAAAAACGGTTCATTTGCTAAGCCACTGAGATATTTTAGGTCATTTGTTACAACTACCATCAATTGCTCTGACAAAATGACATACTCAGAATTACAGACAATGGTATTGATCATAGATATACTTAAAAACAGCAACATAATTGAAATCATCCCAAAGCAGGAACTTGGTTAAATAAATTAGGGTACATGACATAGCCATTAAAACATGTCTTTAAAATAGTGCTTAATGACATGGGGATATGACATAAAGTTAAATGAACCTAACTCTTTTATTTGGCTGTGGAGTCTAGCAACTAAAAAGTAATTGTAAAATGACTCAAGTGCCTTCCTTAGAGTCTCTGAAGGTGATATATAGATCACAGGATTATTTTTTAAACTCGCCCCTTCTCTTCAGTCCAACTCGTCTTACCATAGCAGCTACACGCATACTTATATCTTCAAAAAGCCTTGCACAGACCTTTCCTCATCAGCCTACTTACCCCTCGTTCTTCCTTCCTTTCTCTTCCCCCAGTACTACATGCAAATCTAAAGGAAAGGTCTGCCTAGCTGAAAAGGATGAATAGGCAGAAGGGAGCCAAAGATTGGTAATAGGCGTATATCAACAACATTTACCCATCACTCATACTCTTGGCAGAAGGAGCTTAATTTTTCTACATTGTTCTAACATCAGAATCTTGCTCACCTCTCCCTTAGGGTCAAAGGGAAGTCTTGTCATTAAAGAAAAACTAAGGTCTCCATTGTCCATTAAAGTAAGTGAGGATGCCTCCAGGCAGGGAGGAAGAACATGGTTGTCCTACTAAAGGCCTCAGTTATGACTTAGAAAAAAAAGGGGGGGGGGAGTCAAAGTTATATTAAAATGAAGAATAAAAAATTTCTCTAAGAAAAATTATTTTTTTAATGGTGAGATGATTTTTAGTTTTGATATTATGGAAGAAAGTCAGCTGCAGCCTGGATTAGCATTCTATCCCCAATGCCACCTCCACCTACATACCCGATTTTCCACTCCAGAACTCCATCCATGGAATGGTAATTTCCTACCTCCTGTGGAGGAGGCCTTGAATCTAGGTTATCCCAGCTTCTGGAGCTACATGTAGTAAGTGGCAGAGTTACAGGTTATCAGCATATGGCTTAAACTTGAAAACGCAAAGACATAAGAAGGGACCTGATGGAATGACATTGGATTAGTTTATAGGAAAAAGAGATACATCCTAGAGAGAGGATATTGAAGGAATTTTAAAAAGTGAATATTCAAAGTAAGAGAATAAGAAAAAAGTTAGAAAAGGGTGTAATGTGGAACTCGTACACACTCCTCCCCGTCCCCCCAAAATACCTAGACAACCTTGGTGGGGTTCAAGAGAGTGAAATAGTTTGATCAGGGGTACAATACTGGGCAAATCACCTAAAGTTTTTCATTTTAAAAAATTGCTAAAACTTTCACTGGGTCTCATATGAATTCAGGTTCAAGAAAACGACAATGGGTTTTTGATCAACAGAAGATAATAACATCATCTTCCTTTTGGATACTGGATGACAAGAAGTACTGTCTGGAAGACATCCAACCCAACAACAAAACTCTGCCCTTCCCAATTCCCCAGATGGCAGCTAGACACACACCCTATGGGACACCCTCTTTCCCTAAGAAAGACATGGCCCACTGTATCTTACCAGCCAAAGAGCAAACACACAAAAATACTGCAAGTGGTTACCTTTGTGTAATGGGATTAAGGCTGAAATCGTTTTCTCCTTTATATTTTCGGTATTTTCTGAATTCCCTAGGATAAGAATAAATTATTTATAAATAAACCAAAATAAACATTATTTATATAATAAAATCTCTGTAATCCTATTACAAATAAACATCTCCTGAACAGGTGGCATCAAAGAGAAGCTGGATTTTTCTTTTCTCAAATGAATTAAGAAGAGCAAAGCTTACCAGGTGTTGTCATTCCACTTGTGGGCACCACTGGTTTTTAGGAATCTCTTTTAGCTCCCTGGGACTTCACAGCATCCCTAGGAAGCAGAAAGTTAGTGTTATCATCCCCATTTTAGAGATGAATAGCTGGGTCAGAAAGGCACCTCAGATTTTAGTGAAAAAATACCAACTGGAATCCAGAACACTGACTTGGAGCTGAAGCTGCCCTGGCCAGAGCTGACTGAAACAGGGAGCTTCCCCGTCTGCATCCAACTCACACACATACACTCAAATCTCTGTGTGCATGAGCCCACAGTCTACACACTCTGCCAGTGGTTCTCAACCTTTCTAATGCCGTGACCCCGCAATACAGTTCCTCATGTTGCGGTGACCCCAAACCAAAAAATAATTTTGGTGGCTACTTCATAACTGTAATTTTGCTACAGTTATGATTCGGAATGTAAATACCTGATATGCATTATGTATTTTCCGATGGCTTTAGGTGACCCCGCCAGGGTCGCGACCCACAGGTTGAGAACCACTGCCTGGTACTCAAACAGGAGTAAAGAGGAAATGTGCAACCCAACCATGATATTAGGCTTCTCTTAGTTCCTTTCTAGGCTAGAGTAAGTGGGGAGGTCTCATCTTTAGATGGTCAATGCCAGAGGCCCTCGGGGCCCCATTAGCTGTTTCATTACATCAGTTGTATTATATTTTTATAAGACTGAATGTTTTATCAAGTCATCCTTAGACACTAATAAATAATAAAATGCCTCCCCACCAGAGCCCTTATCCTCTGTAATTTCCAGTGTGTTTTGGCTGATGACAGTATGTTTTTCCTGAACATAAGTCAGATGGGTTGGGAATGTGTCACTTTGTAAAGAAGATGCCCCAATATTTGTACATAAAAAAAGACAGATTTCCGGTTACCTCAGTCTTCCCACATGTTCTGGGCACCTATTCAGAGTTCATAACTGATCCCATTAGCTGGGCTTTCACAAATGATAAGTATGAATTAGTAAATAACAAAACTCTAGGTGGTGTCAGCCAGAGAGGGTAATTAATAGCATCTCATAGGACATATGTTTACCCATTTCTTAAATTTTTGTACAGTGGGGGGTCCATTTCAACTCAGATCTACCTGAAAGTTATTTTATCCCACCAAGTTTAAATTTCAGCCTCAAGAGAACATGGGTCCCAGAGCAGACACAGAGACCTCAAAAAGAGAAAAAGAAGAGATGTATGTAAAACTGAATCTTACAGAGGAAAGCAACAGGCATTCAGCACAGAGCACTAAGGGAAAGCCACCATTTCTATTTCATTGACAATGGCTCTACTTAGAACTGTACTTCATGCTCCTACAGCTGCAGGAACTAGAATTCTGTCTACTTGGTAAACACGTAGTTTGCACAACCTCAACAGAATCATATGAGACAAGGCAAGGGGTAACTTATTGAAGGGCAACAGAGCCTTGGTTCTGAAGGAAGAGAACTCTGAACTGGGCGAGAATGATAATTGCATGAGATACAAAAAGTTAAGAGTTTTGTCCATCTTTGTGAAGAAGAATAGAACATTAACTTAAGAACTTTGGTAACCCTGGCCAGTTGGCTCAGCGGTAGAGCGTCGGCCTAGCGTGCGGAGGACCCGGGTTCGATTCCCGGCCAGGGCACACAGGAGAAGCGCCCATTTGCTTCTCCACCCCTCCGCCGCACCTTCCTCTCTGTCTCTCTCTTCCCCTCCCGCAGCCAAGGCTCCATTGGAGCAAAAGATGGCCCGGGTGCTGGGGATGGCTCTGTGGCCTCTGCCACAGGCGCTAGAGTGGCTCTGGTCGCAACATGGAGACGCCCAGGATGGGCAGAGCATCGCCCCCTGGTGGGCAGAGCATCGCCCCATGGTGGGCGTGCCGGGTGGATCCCGGTCGGGCGCATGCGGGAGTCTGTCTGACTGACTGTCTCTCCCTGTTTCCAGCTTCAGAAAAATGCAAAAAAAAAAAGAACTTTGGTAAAAGTGACCTAGAGTTTTCAATTAATCCTCTTGATGTCTTCATAAAAGCAAAGGGGGAAAATAACCTTACTAACTGTTATGGACCAGTATCTGAACCAGGGTATGTCATTGGCAACCGCAGACAATGATATTATAACCATTCACTAAGTTTTACAATAGACTGGTCACTGTGACTGGTACTTTCAAATATTGTCACTGAGATGCCCAACCACATGGCAATGTAGGCATGATGTCTTATTTCACAGAGCAGTAAACTGAGGCTCAGAGAGTATGTATGATACTATATTGTAAATATCAAATACAGAAAAATATTTTTTTAATTGGCCCAATAATCAAATCCCCACTGTTATCTTAATCATTTTTTCTGTACTTTTATTATTAAAATTTTAACAAAATTCAAATACTCCATTTGGTATTTTGTGCCAAGCTTTTTAATTTCTTCCCATCAATAAATATTCTTTGAGAAAATCATTTTTAACGAATGAACTGTTTACCATTCTAGTTGTGCCATCAATTATTTAACCAGCCCCCTATTGTGGTATTTTCTAATATTTTTTTCTATTACACTAATGGCTGAGATAAATATTCTTGAAAATAAGTCTTGTACAGAAATTTGATACAGCCTTAGGATAAAATCCTAAAAGTAAAATCACTAGCTCAAAGTCTATGAACACTATAAGGCTGTTGATACACAAATTACCATCTTACCCTCCAGAAGGTCTGAACCAATTTCCATCTCCACCAGCAAAAACAGAGAAAAACATCCTTTCCCCAACATCCTCAGGAGTAAACTATGTGGGGGGGGGAGGGGGGCAGTAAACTTTCTGCCAATGAAATAGCAAAAAAATTACCGATTTATGATTTGCATTCCTTTGCTGGGTAGTGCAATTAAACATCTTTTTGTGCTTATTGGGCATAGACTTCTGTGAATATCCAATCATGTCCTCAACCTATTTATCTATCACTATGTTGGGAGATGCTGGTGTTCAGAATCTTTTCAGCACTTGGTGTGGTTCTGCTCCTGAAGAAGCAGAGTATTCTTTGTGAAAGATGGTTGTTCTTCATACTGAGCAAATGTAAGCCCCTAGCCTCACCAATGAGCTGGAAGGGCACCTCCTCAATCTAACTATAATGGCTGGTACTTCAAGACCCAGGTCTCAGAGTGCTTATGAAGATAGAGCAATAGCAGACCTTGGACAATCTTCCTTAAATGGCACTTTTCCCCCAGACTTTATGAGTATTGAATAGCCAACAATTCAAGGTTTGGCTCCCAGAGGATAGGATCCGTATGCTTTGGAAACAAGAAAAGCAAATGGCAGAGATGCCATCTGAGTGGGAAAATTGATGAGCTGATCAGTATTACCACCTGAATGGAAATCTCCATCCTCTTCAAGAACTGACTTACCACAGGTCACACTTAAGTTAATAAGAGGAACAAGTCAAGTCCAGTTTCCTGACTCTCCCCATTATGACCCTGTTTGGTGGTCATTCTCCCTACCAACTACCCAAAGACCCCAGTTTTCTCTTGAATATTGGAAATGAGTGTGGGTTTATCATTTTCATGTATCTAAATTTTTTTATTGTTTTATTTTGTTTTGTTTTGATAACATAAATGGAAGTCTGAGACCAGGGGTGATGGGGAACCAGAGAGGAAAGAGAAGGTAAAGAGAAAAAAGTAGATCATATATACCTTCCTGAACTCTTGCTATTTGTGCTTGAAACTTCATTTTTTCAGTACTCTAACCAGAAAAAATGCCAATGATTATGATGATGGTGGTGGTAGCTATGTTTTTATTGAGCATCTACTCTGTACCATGTCCTGTCTTAAGCACACTTTCTCAGACTCTCTTACTAGTTCCTTTTTTTGTTTTTAACTTTTAACATTGGAGTGTCCAACAAACATTATTCCTTCTCTATCCTCATTCTCTCCCTTGATGATCATATATAATCGCCAGATTCTTAAAAACTATCTTATCTATACATTGATGATTCTCAACATTATATCTCAGCCCCGACCTCTTCCCTGGGCCTCAGCCTCTCATATGTAACTGTCTACTCATCACCTTCACTTAATGCCTAATAGGCACTGCAACTAAACATGCCTAAAGCCAAACTCATGATTCTTACACCAGTCCCCACGGAAATGTCCCTTCCCACCATATTCTCCATTTCAATATATGAACAATCCCATCTTACCAGTTGTTGGGACAAAATCTTGAGGTCATTCTTTGTGTCTCACTATTCACACATCCCACCCCACATATCAGCAAATCTTTTTTTTTTTCTTTTTTTTTTTTTTATTAAATTTAATGCAGTGACATTGATAAATCAGGGTACATATGTTGAGAGAAAATATCTCTAGATTATTTTGACATTTGATTGTGCTGTATACCCCTCCCGCAAAGTTAAATTGTCTTCTGTCACCTTCTATCTGGTTTTCTTTGTGCCCCTCCCCTCCCCTAACCCCTCTCTCCTTCTTCACCCCATCCCCCCTCCCCCAACCCCCCGCCCCTGTTGCCATCACATTCTTGTTCATGTCTCTGAGTCTCATTTTTATATCCCTTCTATGTATGGATTCATCTCAGTTTTTTTTCTGATTTACTTATTTCACTCCGTATAATGTTATCAAGGTCCATCCATGTTATTGTAAATGATCCGATGTCATCATTTCTTATGGCTGAGTAGTATTCCATAGTATATATGTACCAAAGTTTTTTAATCCACTCGTCCTCTGACGGACACTTGGGCTGTTTCCAGATCTTCGCTATTGTGAACAATGCTGCCACAAACATGCGGGTGCATTTCTACTTTTCGAGCCGTTCTATGGTGTCCTTGGGGTATATTCCTAAAAGTGGGATAGCTGGGTCAAAAGGCAGTTCGATTTTCAGTTTTTTGAGGAATCTCCATACTGTTTTCCACAGTGGCTGCACCAGTCTGCATTCCCACCAGCAGTGCAGGAGGGTTCCCTTTTCTCCACATCCTCGCCAGCACTTATTCTGTGTTGTTTTGTTGATAAGCGCCATTCTGACTGGTGTAAGGTGATATCTCATTGTGGTTTTAATTTGCATTTCTCTAATGATTAGTGATGTTGAGCATTTTTTCATATGCCTATTGGCCATCTGTATGTCCTCTTTGGAGAAGTGTCTATTCATCTCTTTTGCCCATTTTTGGATTGGGTTGTTTGTCTTCCTGGTGTTGAGTTTTACAAGTTCTTTATAAATTTTGGTTATTAATCCCTTATCAGACGTATTGTCAAATATGTTCTCCCATTGTGTAGTTTGTCTTTTTATTCTGTTCTTGTTGTCTTTAGCTGTGCAAAAGCTTTTTAGTTTGATATAGTCCCATTTGTTTATCCTGTCTTTTATTTCACTTCCCCGTGGAGATAAATCAGCAAATATATTGCTCCGAGAGATGTCGGAGAGCTTACTGCCTATGTTTTCTTCTAAGATGCTTATGGTTTCACGGCCTACATTCAAGTCTTTTATCCATTTTGAGTTTATTTTTGTGAGTGGTGTAAGCTGGTGATCTAGTTTCATTTTTTTGCAGGTAGCTGTCCAATTTTCCCAACACCATTTGTTAAAGAGGCTGTCTTTACTCCATTGTATTTCCTTACCTCCTTTGTCAAATATCAGTTGTCCATAAAACTGTGGGTTTATTTCTGGGTTCTCTGTTCTGTTCCATTGATCTATATGCCTGTTCTTATGCCAGTACCAGGCTGTTTTGAGTACAATGGCCTTGTAGTATAACTTGATATCTGGAAGTGTGATACCTCCCACTTTATTCTTCTTTTTTAAGATTGCTGAGGCTATTCGTGTCCTTTTTTGGTTCCATATAAATTTTTGGAATATGTGTTCTATATCTTTGAAGTATGTCATTGGTATTTTAATTGGTATTGCATTGAATTTATAAATTGCTTTGGGTAATATAGACATTTTAATGATGTTTATTCTTCCTAACCATGAGCACGGTATATGCTTCCACTTGTTTGTATCTTTCTTGATTTCTTTTATCAATGTTTTGTAATTTTCCGAGTACAAGTCTTTAGTCTCCTTGGTTAAGTTTACTCCTAGGTACTTTATTTTTTTGGTTGTAATTGTGAAGGGGATTGTTTCCTTAATTTCTCTTTCTGACTGTTCATTGTTGGTGTATAAAAATGCTTCTGATTTCTGAGTATTGATTTTATATCCTGCCACTTTGCTGAATTTATTTATCAGGCCCAGTAGTTTTTTGACTGAGACTTTAGGGTTTTCTATATACAATATCATATCATCTGCAAATAATGATAGTTTTACTTCTTCTTTTCCAACTTGAATGCCTTTTATTTCTTCTTCTTTTCTGATTGCTGTGGCTAGGACTTCCAGGACTATGTTAAATAAGAGTGGTGAAAGGGGGCACCCCTGCCTTGTTCCTGATCTTAAGGGTATTGCTTTTAATTTTTTCCCATTGAGTATGATGTTGGCTGTGGGTTTCTCATAGATGGCTTTTATCATGTTGAGGTATGTTCCCTGTATTCCCACTTTGCTGAGAGTTTTGATCATGAATGGGTGCTGGATTTTATCAAATGCTTTTTCTGCATCTATTGAAATTATCATATGGTTTTTCTCCTTCTTTTTGTTTATGTGATGAATCACATTGATTGATTTACGAATATTGTACCAGCCTTGCCTCCCCAGAATAAATCCCACTTGATCATGGTGTATGAGTTTTTCCATATATTGTTGGATCTGGTTTGCTAATATTTTGTTGAGGATTTTAGCATCTATATTCATCAGAGATATTGGCCTATAATTTTCTTTCTTTGTGTTGTCTTTGCCTGGTTTTGGAATCAGAATTATGCTCGCCTCATAAAAGGAGTTTGGAAGTCTTCCTTCCTCTTGAATTTTTTGAAATAGTTTGAGAAGGATAGGAGTTAGTTCTTCTTTGAATATTTGGTAGAATTTCGTTGTGAAGCCATCGGGCCCTGGACTTTTCTTTGTTGGGAGTTTTTTGATAACTGTCTCGATCTCCTTTGGTGTAATCAGTCTGTTTAAGTTTTCTGATTCTTCCAGATTAATTTTTGGAAGACTATATGATTCAAGGAATTTGTCCATTTCATCTAGGTTGTCTAGTTTTTTGGCATACAGTTCTTCATAGTATTTTCTTACAATATTTTGTATTTCTGTTGTGTCAGTTGTTATTTCTCCTCTCTCATTTCTAATTTTATTTATTTGAGTCCTCTCTTTCTTTTTCTTGGTGAGTCTACTTAAAGGTTCATCAATCCTGTTTACCTTTTCAAAGAACCAGCTCCTAGTTTCATTGATCCTCTGTATTGTTTCTTTAGCCTCTATGTCATTTATTTCTGCTCTGATCTTTATTATTTCCTTCCTTCTACTACATTTGGGCTTTACTTGCTGTTCTTTTTCTAATTCTTTTAGATGAAGTGTTAAGTTGTTTATCTGAGCTTTTTCTAGCTTCTGAAAGTGTGCCTGTAGTGCTATGAACTTCCCTCTCAGCACTGCTTTCGCTGTGTCCCATAAATTTTGAGTTGTTGTATGCTCATTGTCATTCGTTTCTAGGAATTTCTTTATTTCTTCTTTGATCTCATTCTTAATCCATTCATTATTTAACACCCTGCTATTTAGTTTCCATGTGTTTGAGAATTTTTGAGCTTTTCTGCTGTGATTCATTTCTAGTTTTATGCCGTTGTGATCGGAGAAAGTGCTTGATATGATTTCAGTCTTCTTAAATTTGTTGAGAGCACTTTTGTGCCCTAACATGTGGTCTATCTTAGAGAATGTACCATGAGCACTTGAAAAGAATGTATATTCTGCTGCTTTAGGGTGAAAGGTTCTGAAGATATCTATTAAATCGAGTTGATCTAGTGTTTCCAATAAGTCTGCTGTTTCTTTGTTAATTTTCTTTCTTGAGGATCTATCTAGTGATGTTAGTGGGGTATTGAAATCCCCTACTATTATAGTATTGCTGTTGATCTTGCCCTTTAATATCAGCAAATCTTATAAGATCTACCTACAGTGTTTATCAAGATCCTGACTGTCACCACTAGCACCATTGCTATAATCAGTCACCAGAATGTGCAAGAAACTCTCAACTGGCCTCTCTGCTTCTCCACTTACAGTATTAAAGTCTACTTTCTATTAACTGGCCCAAGTCCCAAAGAGCACCTTCATGATTCTTGAACTTGGCAGTTACTCTCCCGCCAACGTCTTTGAACTAGCTCTTTCTCATGCTGGGATATCTATATGCCACCTCACTTTTCTCTACTTTCTGTTCAAGTCTCACCTTATCTAATACACCTTCCTTGACCATCCTTTAAGAATCACCTCCACATACATATGCTATCATACTCTATCCCCTTACTTGGCTTTATATATATTTTCTCTTACCACTTGAAACATTATGTAATTGCTGAGTTTTTATCTCCCATATTAGACTATAAACATCCCAAGAGGACAAACCTTGTAGGGTTTTTTTACTGCTTTACTTCTTGTCCTTAATATATACCTTAATATGTGTGTGTATAAATAAATATATATACATACATATATATGTGTGTGTGTGTGTGTGTGTGTGTGTGTGTGTGTACAGTTAAATAAACGAGTGCAGGTATCATGACTGAATTTTACAAATGAAAAAATTAAGACTCTGATAGGTTGATAATTTGCCAAAGACCAGGAAGTGCTAGAGACAGGATCTGAACCTAAGTTTGCCAGGTGTCCATTATAACAGCACCGCAATAGTCTTTTCCTGGCATCCAGTCCCCCTGGAGTCGCTGCCTCCATCATGTTTACAGTGAGGTCTCCTCACCAAACTCCCTTCTCCTGCCTTCTGGAAACAGCAGCTCTCAGGGGCCGTAGCAGACCAACATACAAGCACATGCAGCAGCTAGAGGAGAGCGGCCCAGGGAGTGTGGGGTTTTATTTGTGACATGCGTCCTGCCTCTTCTGTCTCTTGTAGTCAAGCTGCTGAACTGTCTGCCTTTGGGCCTGCTCACCATGCACGCTGTCAGGCTTCTGTATTAATTATGAGGTATAGAAAAGAGCAGGAAATCTATCTCTGTAATTGCAACTCAGCTGGGTTCATGGGACCTTTCCACCTCCACAATGTGATCCCTGCTTTGCAGTGCTGCAATCCCATCATTGAGCCAAAGGTACCCTGTTCCTTCCATCAGATCGGAGTGCTCTGACACGCTGTCCCACCAAGGCTGCAGGTTACAGCCAGTGGGGTTTCCGTGGTCGAGCTCTACACCCCGGCCACCCCAACAGCACACACAGCCTCCGTCCAGGTGCCCGCCAGGACGGAGGCTGAGAGGAATGAGGGTGGCTGAGTGAGCTTCAGGAGCACACACAACACAGCCTCTGTTCTCTCCCTGGGGAGCACCGACTTCCCCAAACTCTCCCCAGGAGCTGCACAGAACTCAAGCTGTTTCCCCTGGGCTCCACAGCCTTCCAGGCTCTCCCCTGAGGCCGCGGGAAGAAATTTCGTCAGAAGAGTCTCAATCTATTGATATGAGTCCCAACAGCCTTTCTGAGCTGCAGCCTGCTGTCTCCCTCAGCATAGCACCCTAACTACTGCCTCTGGGCTTGATTTTCCTGACTCTGTTGACCTGAGCCTTGGGCTGAACTTTCTGGTTCCAAGGTCTTTATTCAGCCCCAGCTGGGAGGCGTGGGAATGAAGCAGGCACAGGGGAGGGCTGGAGACAGGCAGAGGGAACCGGAGACCTGGAGGGAAGGCAGCAAGGCCTCCCGAGCCCTGCTGTGGCTGCTGCTTATGAAACTTCCTTTCTCCTCCTGCCTCAGACCATTCCGCATCCCAAGGACATGTGGCCTGGGAGTCTCGTTCCTGTCCGTTTCACAAATTGATCTGAATGCTGGCAGACAGGCTGACAGGCTGGGCCCCACCGCCCGCTGCTGAAGGTGCTGCTGTCACAGCCTCTCTTTGAGGTCTCCTCGTTCCCCAGTCCACTCTCTGCCTTCCATCCCCTGGTCAGCCGCGAGTCCCCCTGAGTCCTCAAGACACTAAAAAGTTGTTGCATGGTGGGGCTGTGAAGGGTAGAAACTACAAAGTAGGGAAATTTGAGCTAAGGAACGACAAACAGGGGTCTTTACTGTGGGGCTTCTCAGAGCCTTTAATTTGAATGTTTAGATGTGCATTCCCAAGGGAAAGAAAGCAAGTAGTAGTGTTCTCTGATTTGTTTTATATGAGAATGTATTTTCAAGGCAACCAACTATAGATGGGACCTTCAGAGACCTGGGTGTGTTTTTCTTTTCTTTTTTTTTTTCTTTTTAAGTGTTTATTAGTTGATTTTAGTGAGAGGCAGGGAGAGAGGAAGAGAGAGACAGGAACATCGGTCTGTTCCTATATGTGCCCTGACTGGGGAATGGACCAACAACCTCTTTGCTTTGGGACGATCCTCTAACCAACCGAGCTATCTGGCACTGTTGGCATAAAAATTGGCCAGAAGCCTGGGAAGGAGTTGGAAACAACCTGGCAATGCTAGATTTCTGGTGGGACAGAGAATACCCCTCTTTAGAAAAGCCAGCTACGTGGGTCTTACAGGGCCCTGTCCCCAGAGCTCTGCTCCGGAAGGAATTGTCATGTGTTTAGAAGGAAGGACAGGGAAGAGAGAAGAGATGCAGAAGCTCATAAAGATCTTCATGCGGTGGGCACCCACAGAGCACAGGGGACAGGGGGCACCCACAGAGCATGGGGGACAGGGGGCACCCACAGAGCACGGGGGACAGGGGGCACCCACAGAGCACGGGGGACAGGGGGAACCCACAGAGCACGGGGGACAGGGGGGCACGCACAGAGCACGGGGGACAGGGGGCACCCACAGAGCACGGGGGACAGGGGGCACCCACAGAGCACGGGGGACAGGGGGCACCCACAGAGCACGGGGGACAGGGGGCACCCACAGAGCACAGGGGACAGGGGGAACCCACAGAGCACGGGGGACAGGGGGCACGCACAGAGCACGGGGGACAGGGGGCACCCACAGAGCACGGGGGACAGGGGGCACCCACAGAGCACGGGGCACAGGGAGCACCCACAGAGCACGGGGGACAGGGGACACTCACAGAGCACAGGGGACGGGGAGGGCGGGGCCGCTGGGGGCGGGGCTGAGTGTTAGCTGCCTCCTGAGCTGTGCTCAGGGATCCCCACTCTCCCCTCACACCTCAACCTGGGGGAGCGTGGGGCAGGAGGAAATCAGGGGGGGCCTGGAGGAAATGATAGACTGAAGGTTTGAGTGCCCCCAAAGTTTAAGTTTTCTCTTTAGTTCTGTAGAGTGAATATATGACACTGAACCATTTCTGTGCGTTTCGATTCGTTTCAGCCAGCACTTACTGTGTGCTAGCACGGGGTCGGCACTGAGTCAGGGCCTCCGAGGAGTGAGTGTGCAACTCAGCTGCCTCCTTCAAAGTGCTGCAGCTTCAGAGGAGTGGCAAGCCCACACGGACCAGCAATTAGAGGACAGGAGGGGACTGAGTCGGGAACAAAGAGGAAGGAGTGCCGATGTCAGTGGCAGCAGGGTTGGTCTTCCCGTGAGCAGGGAGACTGGCTGCAGACAGCTTGGAGAGTTGACACTTATGAAGATGTCTGGGGTAGGGGAGCGCACTCCTGCAGGACATTCAGAGAGGCACTGTCAGCAACACTATCTGTCCAAAGCAAGATGGCTGGGAGCCTGAGACGCCTGTGGACCGGCTGGGTAGACTTAGGCCTTGTGAGGAGGCAAGAGGGATGGCGATGGCTAAGGCCACATTCCCTTAGGCCTTGAAGGCAGGCAGAGGGCTGAAGACCACGAGGCTATACTTCCAACTGGCAGCATTCTGTGATCATCGAAGGGTCACCTATATGACCCTTATCACCTTCTCATCTGCTAATGGTATTGTTATAGACTGAATAGTGTTCCCCCTAGTATGCGCGCACACACACACATTTCATATGTTGAATTCCCAAGTACCTCAGAATGTGACTGTATTTGGAGACAGGGTCCTTAAAAAGATAATTAAGCTAAACTGTGGTCAATGAGGTGGACCTTGATCCAATATGGCTGGATTCCTATAAAAAGAGAAAATTTGGACCCAGACAGCCCAGAGTGAAGACCATGGGAGGACACAGGGAGAAGATGGCCATCTCTAAGCCAAGGAGAGGGGCCTCAGAAAAATCCGATCCTGTCAACACTGATCTAGGACCTCTAGCCTCCAGAACTGTGAGAAAGTAAACTCCGTTGTTTAAGGCACTTGGTGTATAAAACCTACGGCAGCCCTAGCACACTGAGCAGGGAAGAACACCATCCTCCTCGCTGCCCCTGGTGGAGCACGGTCAGTCCTCCTGTTTCCTGGGCGTGTCCCTTCCCTCCATCACCGAGGCTCCTCCTCTCCACTCCTACTGTCAAGATCTAATAAAACACTGCGTGTGAACAAACTTTGAATACACTGTGTATGAACATCTAATAGTAATGTGGCGCTGTGCTGGGCACCAGAGTCAAAAGTGTGTCATGCGGAGTCCCCACTCTCCAGGTGCTCACGAGGGGTGTGAGCAACATTTACATAGACAGGTGGCTGCGAGAATACTGTGGAACTGGGGGGCACAAGGAAGACTGTCCAGAGAGAGGGCATTCAAGCTGGATTGTGAGGGAGCCAGAGGAGTCTCTCTGGAAGGGAGGCAGAGTGTTCTCTGCCGGAAAAAGGAGCATGCGCAAAACCCAGAGGCCGAGTGTTCGCTTTGGCAGCACATGCACTACAACCCAGGGGCACAGTGTGTGTGTGTGTGTGTGTGTGTGTGTGTGTGTGTGTGTGTGTGTGTGTGTGTGTTCATAACACAGTTGGGGTGTCTGCACGGGCCACGTGCAGAGTGCTGGGAGGGGGCTGAGAAGACAGTGGAGTGCTGTCCTCCAAGGCCCCCTGGGAAGGATGCTGGTCTTTTCACAGAGTCAGTGAGGAGCCAAGGAAGGGTGCTAACAGGGACTCGAGTGGCAGTGTGAAGAGAGCCCAGGGGAGTGAGCAGGTTAGGAGTCTATTTCTAGACCCTTTGAAAGTCTGCGGCACATGCAGTGAAGATGTGGGTGAATAGCTTAGGAGAGGGACTGAAGCTGAGGTTAAAAGGCAGTAAGGCGGTACATACTGAAAATAAAAAACAAACAAACAAAAAAACAATAAGGGCTGGAAGCCCAGACTAAGCCAAATTCTAACCCTTCTAAACCTCAGTTTATTCATTGGTAAAAATGGGGGAAAGAGTTCTTACCCTCACATGACCATCATAAGGATGAAATAAAATAATCTGTGACAAGCTCTGGCAGGTCCACTCAGTGACATGGGCTCTAACTGCTGTAACTAGCCCTAGCGTCGCAGGGTGCAGTCCTGGTCACACAAAGTAGTCTCTTCTGAACCAAGGAAAGACATCAAAGCTCGCTGACAGCGTGTCTGCCTTACAGTCACACAGTTAAGGAACTGTGGGTTTGGCGCTACTCAGTCACCCCCGACCAGGGGCAGAAGTGGTTCTGCAGCTGGGAGGAGAGTGTGGGCAGCCTCCGGGAGGAGTGCGGGAGGCAGGAGCAGGGGGCCAGGGAGGTTACTGGGGTGGCAGGGCTGCCCAGGGGAGCCCAGAGACAGCAGAGGCTTGGGGAACGTCTGCACTCGGACATGCAGGAGAAAGGAGAAGACAGGAGGTCCAAAGGAAGTCAGAGAAGCCGTCAGAAGAAGAAGGAAACTGAAAAAGATCACCTTCAACAGAGAGCTTCAGTAAGTAGTAGAAGCTTCAGCTCTTCCAGCGGCAGCGGAGAGAATGAGACCAAGCTAGAAAGGCTGCACGGCTGCGCTCAGGAGTCTCCCGGTTCCCCCGGAGGCTTGTCCGCCGGGCAGGGAGGCAGGAGCACTCGCACAGCCTGGGAACTCCACGGCCACTGCAGAACTGGAGGCTGGTCACAGACTGTGTTCTGAGGAAAGGTGGCTCAGGTTGGAAGCATTAGGAGCTGGCTGAACTCAAGAAAAATTTGCCGTATTTCCTCATGTATAAGACGCACATTTGGGGGGAAAATTTGGGGTCTAAAAACTGGGTGCATCTTATACAGTGGTTGTAGATTTTTGTACTTGCATTTCCCGCTTTTTCATGCTTGTTTTTGCGTTCATTGTTGAAGACAGTGATTCATCATCACGCAGGTGCGAACAAGCTAATGGATGGGAGTTTTGATGGGGATGAGGAGTTGTATGAATTTTATGATGAATAAAACTTGAGTTCAATAACTTTATGTAATACATTTTTTTCAAGTTTCAGGCCCCCAAATTAAGGTGCATCTTATCCATGGGATCGTCTTATACATGGGGTAATATGATACTTCAGATGACCCCTGAACCTTTGTTTATGTTGATGGAAAGAAGGAGAGCTGGTGTCTTGGGTGGAAGAGAGTCCAAATGGCAGCCTCAGAAAGGTCCCAAGACAGAAAGAAAGGGATGGACTCCAAGTTTGCGGATGGGAAGAACCCTCCTTTCTCTGCACTATAGAAAGAGTGCAAGGGTAGCAGACGAGGAAGGAAATCCTGGGAGACAGAGAGGAAGCAGAACGGCCTCCATCTTCCAGGTCATTCCGGGAGGCCCATCACTTCCCCGAGAAGGCGGAGGTGAGGGGAGGTGGCTGAGACCTAAGGAGAACGGAAAAGCATTAGCAGGGACGCTAGGGGAAAGCAAAGCGGGCAGGAGGAAGGAAGTTCAGGTCTGGCTTGTGATGGTTTGCACAGTAGTAGTTCCTGAGATAGTTCGCAAGTAGTCTCCATAGGAGATAACCCCTGAAGAGTGGGAAGGAGTGGAGAATTGAGACAAGCAAGGGAGTAAAGCTAATAAAAGGCACAGTAATGGGTGGACTTCTGTTTCTAGGGAAGAGGGCTGAAATCCCTGAGAGCACCCTTGGTGAGACATGGTCAAGCCGCCTCAGCGTGGGCTCACCACGGAAGCAAGAAGCTAGCAGGGGTTGGGAACCTATGGCTCGTGGGCCAGATGTGGCTCTTTTGATGGCTGCATCTGGCTCGCAGACAAATCTTTATTAAAAAAAATTAATAACGTTAAAAATACAAAACATTCTCATGTATTACAATCCATTCATTTCCTACTGCTTACGTTCATGGTTGTGGGTGGCTGGAGCCAATCACAGCTGTCCTCCGGGACAACACCAAATTTTTATTGGATAATGTGTAAGGTACATGGGTCATTGTATGGCTCTCACGGAATTACATTTTAAAATATGTGGCATTCATGGCTCTCTCAGCCAAAAAGTTTCCCGACCCCTGAGCTAGGGTATTCATCCATCAACTCCCTTCCCTCATTGATTCAGGTTGTCCCCCAGGGGTGTCAAGTTCCTCGCATTCAGGGTATCCCCACAGCTCCTGTGAAAAGAGAAGTTCATCAGGCAGAGAGACCTAGAGCTGGAGGTGAGAAACTGTGGTAGTCAGAATTCTGAGATGGCCCCCAAGACTTCTGCCTCCGAATACACACACCGTCTAACCTCCTCTCCGAGCCTGTGGCCTAGAATTAGAATATAATGGACATTGCTCCTGTGATTATGATACATTATATGGTGAAAAAGATGTATGTGCACTTGAGGTACCTGATCAGATTCATCAGTCTGATGAATCTGAGTTCATCAAAAGGAAGGTTATCTTGGTCCTGGCCTGATTAGGTTGGCCCCTCAAAAAGGACAAGCAGCAGTAGTAGACGTTCCCCCATTGACTTGAAAAAGCTGACTGCCGTGATGTGGAGAAAGCCACGCAGCCAGGTCCTGAGGGCAGTCTCCAGAAGCTGAAAGTGACTCCCAACCAGTGACCAGCAAGAAAAACTGGATGCTGTCAACAACCCATAAGTAAAGAAGAGAATCTCAAGCCTCACATGACATCGTAATCCCAGCTTACACCTTGACTGCAGCCTGTGAGACCCTGCGCAGAGGACCCAGCTCAGCTGTGCCCAGACCCCTGACCCACAGAAACTGAAAAACAATAAATGCATGTTGTTTTCAGTTGCTATGTTTGTGATAATTTGCTGTGCAGTGATAGAAAACTGATGCAGAATCCATCAACGCGTACAAGCTGTGTCAACCAAAGTTGCAGGTGACCTTCAGGGTGGGATAAGGGGAGATGGGTAGAACACCTCCAGCTTCTTTTCTCCTTCTGAAGTCATCTTTGTTCGTAAAGGCTCAAATCCAAATTCAAACACAGGAAGAAGCAACATGAGTCCTTTTTCTCCAGGCACTGCAGGGATCAGCTCATCTGTATGCAAGATTCGAATTCCGTGCACTGGGGCTCGGGGGCTGTGGGGGTCTGGAGGTTGGACTGGAGCACTCAGAGCTGAAGGCTGTGGGCAGAGATGTTCTGGGGCTGCCGCGGTTGGCAGGCACGAAGCAGGTAATTTGCCTCTCTCTCTCCTTGCGTTCCCCCATTACTCTCCAGGCCTCCGGCATCATGATGAGAAGCTCTAACTTGATTCTCCTCTGTGCAGCTGGACATGCTACATCTTCCCCTGCTAGGGGGCAGATGTTCTCACTCCCCTTAGCAACTCTGGCTGCCCAGCCCTCACTGTGCCTTAACTCAGTACAGTGGAAATTAAAGCTGAGAGAGGCAATATTTTACAAGGCAGACCAAGGCAAGGTATTTGAAATTTGACACAATTCCACATTTAGATGTCTGGGATCCCCCGCATGGCTAGACTCTGCACTTAATCATTCTGAAGTGTAGCACTGAACACATTACCATGGACTTCCCTTATCTAATTGAGGCTCTTACATCTAATGCAAAAGTTCAATGGAAAATTGACATTCGGAGGGTTAACCAGAAGCATTATTTTGTTTTAAGCTGTGTTTTCCCTGTGTTTTTATGTGGTGAGCTTACTAAAGGTCAGGGCCTGTCTGGGTCTCAATTTTACAGAATAATAAATTAAATTGTATTGGTTCATCTCAGGATGAGCACATATTTGGGGATGAATGCATAGTAATCTAATTCACAAGGCACTGACAGGTAATTCTTGCACTGGGAGAGGCATGCCCAGCATAATAACTCGTTCAGGTTATTGCTCAGGTTTAAGTTTTGGTGGGAAGGTTCACCACCAAAATCAATTCTAAATCCTGCTCAGTACATATCTTCTGAGTCTTTCTTATGTGTAAGGCACCAGGCCAGATGCTAGGGTGAATACATCAATAAGTCATACATGGGCCATGCCCTCCAGAAGTTTCCTTGCACATACATAGGGTGTAATTAAGAACATGCCATGAGAAAAGTGCATACAATTTGCTAGGGAGTGCAGGCAGGGGAGGGACCCTTCCAACAGTGGAGGGGTTAGTGGGGAGGGAACCCAGAAGAACAAAGGGAGGCAGCATTCTAGCCGGGGCCTATAGGAAATGTGAAGGTTTGCATTTAAGAGGGTAGGAATAGTCATTCCAAGGAGAACGACAGGTGAGCGAAGACGCAGAGGATAGGAGATGAGGGCACAGATGGTTGATGTGCTGGAGGAGACAATGCTGGAAAGATAAGGAGTACCAGTTTGTGCCTCGTGGTCGCAGAACCCATGGACAGGGAACTCTTCAGGGATGTGTCAGTCAGGCACAGAAAGCTTGAGGAAGTCCCCTTTCCCGGAGTGCAGAGCCTTCTGTCCACATAATCAGTACTGGCTGCTCAGTGTTATGTCTTCTGATTGGGGCAGACATCCTGTCATGCCTCAGTCTGCTCTGCTTAGGCCTCTAATTCTTTCTTAGTCATTAAAGTTCTCTGCTGAAACAGTTCATGATATTGTAGCCTACTTGCGTTGATTACTCTGCATTGGTGTCCTCCTGAGAGCATTCTAGAGAGCACCTCAGTGCTTGGTGAGAGCCACAGGCCTTCTGCTTTGTCTAACGATGCAGAGGCCAATTGCTCCTTCAGGGTGAGGTCTTTTCTTAGAGGTAGAGCTTTTTAACTTTTGTCAGGATTTGACTTGCTCCCATGGCAAAGGTGGCATTCCCTGACTTTGCCTCCACCCCCAGCGGTCACCCTACTTGGGTTTCCACACTCCCCTCCAACTGCACAGGGGCTTGGGCTGGGGCTGGAGACAACCTGGGGTGAACTGAATGTGCACATCTGGCCTCTGGGCCATTTCAGTGAGCAGGTGAGTTTCTGCTGCAGAGAGCCAGAAGAGAGAAATAGCAGAGAACAGTGCTCACCATCTGATTGCCCAGAGCTACCGAAAGGGCCTGGACCTTGTGTTTAGTGATATGTGTTATAGTTAGGAAGGCAGGCCCTAGAGTCAAACAGAATCAGCCGCAAGTCCCAGCTCTACTACCTATCAGTGTCACCTTGGACAAGGTATTTAATCCAAGCCTCAGTTTCCTTGTGTGTTAAGTGGGAATAAGGAACGTCCTTACCTCCCAGGGTTGTTGTGGAGACTGAGATGATGTCAGCACAGCAGCTAGAACAGCTCCTGCCCTGCTCATGAACTTCCATGTAGATCAGCCATCATTATCACACACCACTGAGGATTTGCGTGGGTGATACAGAAGAGGCCCAGCCAGGGTCAGGGGCTGGCAGATCAGTCCCTCTCTCTCTGAGGTGACTGCAGTGGTTCCCCACCTGCCCCTCCCCTTTTCCCGCCTATGACCGTGCCGTGCCATCAGGTAGCGCCACCCACCAGTCATGCAACCCACAGGAACTCTCTAACATTCCATGTGACTTTCCAGGTCCTAACTTCTACATTGGTGGCCCACCCTGGAACAAAAGAAGCCCAGACTCCCAGCCACCTGAGGCACAGGAAGGAAAGATACCCAATTTCATTTTCACCGATGCTAAAAGGCATGGTGGCTACTTGGGTTTCTGAGCTTCCAGAGACAACGAGACCAGTGACATGCTGGAGAAGACAGCCGCCGCTGTGTGAGTCCTTGCGAAGCTTTCAGAACCGCACTAGCTGCTTGACATCCTATTGGCAGCATCGAATGTGTCCTGGTGAAAGTACTGACACCACAGGAACCAGCAGGGATTGCCACTCAAGGTGCCTTCCCTACCACCCGCGAGCACTGGTTGTTAAACATTTATCAGCACACCGCTGGGCAGGACTTCTCTCACTCCAACCCCCGCCACAGTTGCTCTGACCGATTTCCTCACCCCACATACCCACCTCCCGGAGACCCAGCCAAAGCCCGAGCCATCCTAAACTGAACTACCTGCCAGAGACAGGCTGATGAGAAACCGCTTGAGATGAAGAGAGCTTCCTGGTTGTGAGTTAGTTTGCAGACTGACTCTTTCCTCTCCCTGGGCTCCTTCTCAGAAAGCAGTTAGTCAGCAGGTGTTTAGATACAGTAAGTCCCCCCTTTCTCCACAGTTTCCCTTTCCTTGGGTTCCGTCACCCTTCATCAACAGGGCTCTGAAAATAGTCAGTGGTAAGTTCCAGAAATAAACATTTTATAAGTTTTAAATTGTGTGCGGTTCTGAGTAGCGTGATGAAGTCCCACGTGATCCCTTTCTGTTCCGCCTGGGACGTGAGTCGTGTCTCTGTCTGTTGTCTGCACACTGCAGACCCGCCCCGCCCATTGGTCACTGAGTCGCTGTCTTGGTATCAGATTAACTGTCACAGTGTTTGGATTCAAGTGCTTGTGTTCACGTGACATTAATTTTACAAAATGGCCCCAAAGCACAAGAGTAGTGATGCTGGTAATTTGAATATGCCAAAGAGAAGCTGCAAAGTGCTTCCTTTAAGTGAAAAGTTTGAAAGTTCTCAACTTAATAAGGAAAGAGAAAAAGTCATATGCTGACTTTACTAAGATCTACAGAAAACAAATCTCCCGTCCATGAAACTGTCTAGTTTATAAGTTAAACAGTATATCCAGGGTTCGGGACTATCTGTGGATACAGGGGGACGACTGTTCAAGGACTCATCGCCATCTCTCAGCAGTGGAAGGTCTTTACGCCAGTTCTCTGAGAGGCAGGCGGATCAAAGAGGAAACAGAGCAATGACTCAGAGTGCAGGAACATTGACCTCTAGGGGACCACAGGGGGTCCCGGGGACTTTTGGACACCACTTACAGCATAGAACAAAAGGCCCTGTGGAGATGCCTCGTGAGGAAGAGTTCGCAGGACTTGTAGAAAAGGACAACTGTCTGCTGTGAACAAGGATCAGTGAGCCCAGACGAGGCCTCAGCGTTGCTCAGCCACGCCTGCATATCTCCCCTACCGGGGCTGGAGGAGGCCTCAGCTCAGCCACGCCCGCGTATCCCCCCTCCAGGGGCTGGAGGAGGCCTCAGCTTTGCTCAGCCACGCCCGCATATCTCCCCTACAGGGGCTGGAGGAGGCCACAGCTCAGCCACGCCCGCGTATCCCCCCTACCGGGGCTGGAGGAGGCCTCAGCTCAGCCACGCCCGCGTATCCCCCCTCCAGGGGCTGGAGGAGGCCTCAGCTCAGCCACGCCCGCGTATCCCCCCTACAGGGGCTGGAGGAGGCCTCAGCTCAGCCACGCCCGCGTATCCCCCCTACAGGGGCTGGAGGAGGCCTCAGCTTTGCTCAGCCACGCCCACATATCTCCCTACGGGGGCTGGAGGAGACGCAGGACAGCAGCTCGGGCTGAGCGGTCCTGCAGCCTCCACCCTCACCAAGTGGATACTCGCAATCCTGTTCCGTTAGGAGTGTCCCTGAGCAGCAGCAACTCGAAGGATGCAGAAACCCCAAGCCCGGGAGCAGGAGCGGAGCGGAACCACGGAGCCACCAATGGGCGTCCGGCCCCCTGCCGCCTCCCTCCCTCGCCCTGCGGGAGCTGCTTCCCTCTGCTGCACTAGGCTTCTCCCTGAACTTCATCCTTAAGTGTATCTGGTGCATTCGCTCCTACAATATTTATGACCCATATCAATGTTTTATCCGTCCCATCACTCAGCTTCTTAGGCGAGTTTGGAAATTTTGAGTTCTCATTCGCCTTGGGGGGGGGGGGGGGGATGGAGGCTGGAGAACAGCCCCAGGGGCCTGCGATGCCAAGGTCGCTGTGCCACCCTTCTGCTCAGGAATCCAGGTGTACCCGTTAACCGCGGCTTGTCCGCCTCTCTCCGCAAGCGATTCACAATCTGAATGCACATCAACCCAACCTCCGCCACTTCAGTGATCTGCAAACACCACGTGTCTCCTGCCTCCCTGGGGGGGCTGCTGCTTCTGTCACCTGAGAAGCCTTTCCTTCCTTTGGTGCATTTGGGACTGCCTCATCCTCCGCTCCCAGATGACTCCACCTCTTCCACCAAGCCACACCATCCCTAGCTAGCCCCTGCTCATCTTCAGTCGGTAACTCACCCCTCAGTGTTTGGCCGTTCCTTAGTTGTTTCCCGGGCTGAACTATAAGCTCCCAATTAAGGGGGGGGTGGGGGGGGTCATAGACACACAACAGCATGGTGATTACCAGAAGGAGAGGGCTGGTGGGGGGAGGTAGGAGAGGGTATGGGGGATAAATGGTGATAAAAGGAGATTTGACTTAGGGTGGGGAATGCAATACAATAGACAAATTATGCATTATAGAACTATGGAACTGTACACCTGAAACTTATATAATTTTATTAACGAATGTCACTCCAATAAATTCAATTTTAAAAATCCCTTGCAAAAAAATAAATAAATAACAGTCTCTACCTTTGTGCTTCTGTGTTCCCTATAGAGCTTAGGTACATAGTGCTGGCTATATAGTAGGTGCTTAATAAATAACTAGATAAGTTAAAAAAAATAACAATGAAGAAAAAAACATAATAAAATAAATAATAAAATAATTCTAAATAAATAACTTAATAAATAACTTACTTAGGTGAAATTATTAGGGACTTTTTCTATAATAATTGGGTCTCTTATCTGGTCTCATCTCAGCTGCAAAGATGACAATACTTGCAGACATGTTCTTCTCCCTGAGAAATATGTTGATATGTTCTTTGTATTAATAATACCAATCGTGCTCAAAATAGCAAAGTGTTTTACAAGTGTTATCTTATTTACCTCTGAGGTAAGTACTAGTATAGTCCCCATTTCAAACGTGAGGAAGCTTAGACATATAGAGGTGACTTGTCCAAAGACACATAACTAATACATAGTAGAATATTCCAATGCAGTAGCCTAGCCTAGGGCTCATGCTCTTGAACATCGACTTGTTTCTGCTATTGCTAACATCCCAGAAGGCATTCTGCATGCAGGAGGGCATCCCGAAGGGTAAATGATAACAGTAGCACCCACTGCTGGTGCAAACCAGACAGCACAGGAAGGGAATCTTCAGCTAAACATGTGGAATGAGCATACACATGTATGTCTGTTCCCTCCTGAAATGGCAGTAATGTTAGAGTAAAAATAACAAAGGAGTAAATCCACAAAGACAATGAGGAAAAGCTAGAAAGCTCTCTGGTACTTCTTCTTACAAAGGCACTGATCCCATCATAGGGACTCCCCCTTATGACTTTACTTAAATCTAATTACTTCCCGAAGGCTCCAACCTCCAAACACCACCACATCCGGGTCAGAGCTTTAGCATATGGATTGCTATGTACTCCTCGAAGATTCGTTTCAACAACAAATAAACACATACATACACACATACAACTAAGAGAAAGAAAACCAAGAAAAGAAAGACTGCGTCAAGGAAGACATGAGCACGTCAGAGAAAGTGAAAAGAAGCCAGAGCTGACGGCCATGTGCCATGCCTTCAGAAGAAAGCAGAAAAACAAAAAGCTTCAGGAAGAAGTATCCAAGAGTAAAAGTAGAAGTAATTTTAAAAAAAAAAGAAAAGAAACTTGATGGTTCTGATCTTTCTTTTTTAGAAAAAAAAAACAAAACAAAAGGCTGTATAAGAGTACAATATACTATAAGATAGCATACTACATGGCTTAGCAGTGAACAGTATGTGCATAATACTAATAATATAACAACCAACGACTAGTTTGTCCAAACTCTGTGATAAAACTACATTGAGAAGATTAAAGAAGCATGTGTGCATGCCTGTAGAAGGAGTAAGACATTTAAATCCTCAACCAATTTTATTCCTACCCCTGAGCTCTTGCCCTAGCAATCCTTCAGATGGGACATGACCCATTTCCTTATTTTATTTAAGTCTCTACTCCAATGCCACTTATTTTGACCAAGATATTTATAGTAATACTCTCCCAATCTATAGGACTCTTATCATCTTACTCTGATTTATTTTCCTTATAACATTTCCTAACCACATGTAATGTAAACATATGGAATAGTGCTTGCCACATAGTAGATAGTTTATTAAGCTGAGTAAAATGATAAATGAATTCCTGTGACGGGAAACCAATAGTTAATGGTCATTTTAGCTTGATTCCCCAGAAGCAGGCCCTGGCACAAGGGTTAGTGCAAAAGTTTATTTGGAGTGGTTACCAAGGGGCTGAGGGAAGGGTGTAAATAGAGAATTATTGTTCAATGGGTATTGAGTTTCTGTTTGAGAAGATGAAAAGTCCTAGAAATGGGTAGTGGAGATGGTTATACTACAATGTGAATGTACTAATTGCTGCTAAATTGTACACTTAAAACCAGTGAAAATGATAAATTTTGTTATGTATATTTTACCACAATAAAAAGTGTGTGTGTGTGTGTGTGTGTGTGTATTTAAAAGCTTACTGGGAGATGCAGAAAATACCATAGAGGAGTGGAGAGAAGGGCAGGTATACCAATAAGGTTACATGATCAATCAGAACCCACTTGGAGCAACTAGATCTTAATTGCATGGGAAATCTCTGGGGACTGGTGCAGTGCAGGCCTCAGAGTTAGTCCATCAGCAGGAGGAAGTGAGCGGGTTTATACAGCCAGTCCTATCAGGTCAGGAGATTCGTCCAGGGGAATTCCTCTGCACTTCCGGCCTGCCCTGTGCGCAGCCTTTGCAGAAAGTCTTCAGGCACCCCCCACACTGACCACTACAAGCAGGACAACAAGCCCCAAGGCACATGGGCGAGGCACTGACAAACCTGTGACAGTGCCTACAATTGATACTATACAAGAGTTGCTTAGAAACATGGAGTTGAACGCCACAAGACACAGCCAGAAGAATCAAGGGGCTGGAAGGCAGGACTGAGAAATGGGAAGGAGACTGCTGTGTTCTGTGATTAATTCTGCTAATTGTTTAAAGTATTATTTCTCTTTTAAACTATGTCCATGTCTTATTTTGGAAAAAAAAAAGAAAAGATGCATTTTAAATGAATCTGAATACCACCAGGAAGTCATCCCACACTGATTTGGTTCTAATTTTTCGTGAGAAAATGTCACAAAATTATTAACCAGCCCTGCGGAAAGGGAAATCAGTGAATGTTAATTGAGCAGAACAGTAGCCAAACACACTGGAAGTCAGTAATCAGGTGTAGTCAATGCTGAAAACTTTGTGAAGCTCTCACTATGTGCTGGATGTTTTGCCTCATGTTAACAAGATGAAGAGGTAAGACCCTTGTACTGGGCTGAAGAGTGTCCCTCCAAAATCCATGTCCACCAGGAACCTCAAAATGTGACCTTATTTGGATATCAGGTTTTCCCAGAAGTAATTACTTGAGATGAGGTCATGCTGAAGTAGAATGGGCCCTGACTCCTATGACTGTCCTTATAAGAAGACCATGTGAAGACACAAAGAGGGGAAGGCCATGTGAAGATGGATGAAGAGATTGGACTGATGTGCCCATAAGCCAAGAATGCCAAAGACTGTCAGTGACCACTAGACTCGAGGAGAAAGGCATGGAAGAGATCCGTCAAGCTTTCAGAGGGAGTGTGTTTCTGCCAACACCTAGATTTCAGACTTCTGGCCTCCAGACCTGTGACAGAAGAAATTTCTGTATTTTAAGCCAACAGTTTGTGGTTATTTGTTATGGCAGCCCTAAGAAGCTATTTCAACCTGGTTCTCAGAAGTTCGTGATCTGTGAAGGTGGCCTAAGGACTGAGAATGTGTGTCCTCCACTCTCCTTTCTCTCTTTCCTGCTGGTTGAAATGGGAATCCAGTGGGCTGAGCTAAAATAGCCTGCCTGGCCCAGGAAAGGAAGCTGTGTGTTAAGGGAGACGAGTCCACCAGGAAAAGGCTGAAGTAGCCATGCCAGTCCAGGACTGCTCATTTATATGTGACTGTTTATACCACTGTTGTATTGGATTTCCTGTCACTTGCTGCTAAGCCTAACCCTAATTCATATTGTGAGACAGATTTACCAATGAGAATGTGCAATTCAGTGTGATAAATAATATGATAGAGACAAGCCATGGTTGGGCCACAAAGAAATGAGTGATTCACTTACCCTGGGAAAATGAGGGAGGGCTTCTCAGTAAAAGCAATAGCAGCTGGATTTAAGACACAAGAAGGAGTTTGCCAGGCAGCCGGCCTATAGGATGGCAAGAAGGCATTTCAGAGAGACATGGATGGTGGAGTGAAAGAACAGTCCATGGACTCACCCGCATTTCCACATGGGGTGCACAGCAGACAGTGAAGTATGGAGTGCAAGCAGACAATGATGATTCTAAGGAGGAAAATAGAGACAAGGTGATTAAAAGTTGAAATGCCATTCCTGGATCCTTGCAATTTCCCATGTCACAGAGAAGAGCCATCAATGAGTATGCAACAGTAGTGCAATATAATCAAATTGACATTTTAGAAAGACCACTTTGGGTAAGGGGTGGATGGCCTGGAGGAAACAAGAGGGAGTCAAAGGGACCAGAGGGAAGGCCATTGCAATGGTTGTTTAGTTTAATGATGGTAAGGGTCCACGTAAATGGAGACACTGGGGACGGGAAGGAAGGAGCAACTTTAAAATGTGATTTAGGTGGCTAACCTGATCCACTATGGGATATGAGAGAAGAGAGTCCAGGCGGGCCCACTGTGCTGCCTTAGAGCATGAAGACATAATCATTCCCTGGGACAAGGAGCACAGTGGGAGGGGCAGGTGTGGGGGTGAATGATTGCATGCTAATGACTGATTCGGCTCCAGTTCATCCTTCTGAGTTTTGAGGACCATGTTCTCTGCTTCCAGAGGGCTCGTTGGTAGGACACCAGTTGGAGGGTGACGAGAGGAGGGAGAAGGACGTGCCCTTCCTGCGTGGCTCGCTTCCCACCAAGGCTGCCCCATGAGGGACCTGTACCCTGGCTCCAGCAGTAGGTGAGGATGTTTTCCTAGCTCCGAGAACCAGCCGGATGTAGCCCCTTCATAATAGCGCCAGGCAGTCAGTACCCCTCCTCCGAGCCCTGACTCTCAGCTCTGTGGGTTCTTCTCCAAACTCCTGAGGTTCCAGCACAAGACGGTCTGTGCTCTCTATTCGTGGTCTGAAACTCAACAATGCGGAGCCCCCCTCAGAGTGTCTGGGCTCTCTAGGCCCACCCTCTTCCCTTGTTCACCGCTTCCTCTTTGCTTCCTCAGTCCTCTATCGCCTTTTCACCAACATCCTATATTAAATTTACTCCAATAAATACTGGGTCCTGACTGCTACAGTGTTAGTGCCCGGAGTGGTCTCAGGAAATATACTCTTCCCGAGATAAGATAAGAAGGTTGTTTTGGTCACCTCTCTGGGTCTCTCGTGAAGCAGCCAGGTGGAGAGTCTGGGAGCAGCTGACTGGTCTGGGGGTAGGAAAGGGAGGTTTGTGTGTCCTCAGCATGTGGGTCACAGCTGATCCCTCAGGAAGGGTGGGAAGTGAGAAGAGAAAGGGCTGAGGCTGGGATGCTAAGGGGCCCCAAGGTTTAGGAAGCAGACAGAAGAACTCAGGTGGGAACAGATAGAACACAAAGATCTGAATTAGGAGGAAAATCAGTGCTGTGTTTCCTCCCCACTAGAGGGAAGTCTGAGAGCAAAGTGGCCCTTATACCAACTCTATGCTAATGATGAGAAAGCAAAGAGTAGACTCAGCAGTAGCCATGCTGACCTTGCTGAGGGTCCTTGCAACAGAGTAGAGGACACAGAGGGTGATGATGAGAGAAGTTTGAGGAGCGAATGGAAAATGAGACCAGGCAGACAGAATATTAGCTAGAGGGCCAAAGGAGAGTGTTTCTATTTTTACCTGCCCGTGACTTGAGCTCCTTCCTGAGTTGTGGGGCGGAGCCAAGCAAAAGGAAGCTGACCCTCAGGAGGTGGATGGGAAGGGTGAAGTGAGCTGAAAGATGAGCCCTCCCCGGGCCTTGGACAACTTCCTCCAGGCTGCTCAGCCAGCCAACAAAGACTTCAGCAAGTCTGAGATGTGCTCCCCCCACCTGGCTATTCTAGAGGCTGGGATCACAATTAAATAACAGAGACAAGAATCAGAGGCTGGAAGCCAGGTGGCATAAAGGAGCTGAGGGTGTGAAATCTAAAGCAAAACCTCACATTTCTGGGGAAGAAAGGCAGTGGGTTTAGGAAGCTGACTTTTGTTTTGTCTTTTTTTCCCCTGGCAGGTTATATTCTGAGTGAGGTAGGGAGACAACCGCTACCTTGTGACTGGATGATTAGCCCCAAGTCAAGGATGTTGAATTCACCCTGGGGTCACCTACCTAAGAAAGAGAGGCACAGAGAGTAACTTGTCTGCTGCAGATCTCCTTGAGGTGGCCTTCGGCTCCAGGGCCCATGGGGATGGTTTGGACCATTTTTTTTTTTTACTTGATAATGCATGGCAGCTTCCTAACTGCACTGGACACTGTCACTGTGATCATAACTGATTACTGTAATCACAGAGATGACACACCAGACGCTGCTTAAAGGTAGGCAACAACTAAAGCTTGAATCCAAAATGGCAAGGGACAGCCTCACACAGCACTGCCCTGGCAGGGAGAGGGGCTTAAACTGTCAGAACAGCCCCTCACTGGTCTCCGCAGTTCCAATCCCTCTCCCTTCCAATCCACTGGCTAGACATACCCTTTCCCATTGGAAACCTGCAGCATACAAAGACTCCATCCTGGCTCACCTACCTCTCCAGCGGCCTCCATGTGTAATTACCTGCCCCACCCTGAATGAGTCATGCTCTTGTGCGTGTGCTGAGCTTCCTCTGTCTGAAACTCTTTTCCACCATTTTTTAGCCAACTTCTACTCAACCTTTCAGACTAAACCGAAACATCATCTCCCCGAACAATCATCTTAACAGAATAGATCACTAATTGTCTCTACTTTATTCTGGGCACTTTGCAAGCACTTTCTTTAATACTGGCAACAACTTTGCACAACAGATACTGAGCAGGACCAAAAAAAGCTCTTTTCCTCACCAACCACTCAGGGAAAATCTAGCAAATAAAACACAGGCGCTTGCATCAGAATCACGTGGAGACTTATTAAAATACAGATTTCTGGGCCCCATACATATCTACAAATTTACTGATTAATTTTGGCTAGGACCTGTTATTATTTGTTTTAAAGCCAGTAGCCATGGCCACCATCACAGCTGCCTGGCCCATGCAGATTCACATTGGATTTGGACAGTTGGTAAAGAAACAACAGAGCCAAAAACTAGTGGGCCATTACCTTTAATCCTCACTTGTACCTGACCGGCAAGTAAAAACACACACTGGGCTAACAGCCATGGCCACCATCACAGCCACCTAGCTCATGCAGGTTCCAATGGATTCGGACAGTTGGTAAAGAAACAACAGAGCCAAAAACTGGTGGGCCATTATCTTTAATCCTAGCTTGCACCTGGTGGGCAAGTAAAAACACACACTGGGCTCCAAAAGCCACTCACTCAGTGCTCACAAAGCTACTGACTTATCCGAGTTTCCTAGAATCAAAGGTGTCTACCTCACCAGCCTCATTCTCCTTTCTTCCTCATCTCCTTTTCTCTGCACAAACTGGCTTCTCCCTCAGCACTCCATCATCTTGGCTGCTTCTCCTAGCCTCCTCCACGTGGCCTTTCTCTGCTCTCCTCTCTAATGCTAATCTCAGGAACTGAGAGAGAGAGCAAGCTCCCTGTCTGCCCCACTTTATAGTATAGAAATCAAAACCCTTAATCCAATATACAAACAAGGAAGTCTCTGATACAAAGTCACTTATCTGAGGCATAATGGGATTCCTCATGAGAGTGCACCACCCTACATAATGCAATCAGTCAAAGTTGTGGGGAAAAGCTTAGTCTTAAAACCAAGCCTTAAAGGCTATAACCACTCTGCCTGCTTACAGCCTGTCCCCCACCCCCAATGCAAACTATAAGCGAGCAAACATATATATCATATTTACAAACTTATTTGTCAACACAGAAAGTTAGGAAATTTATATCGGGGCCAGAAAAGAAGTGAGAGTTTTCAGCATTATGATCCCAACCTTATTTATTCATAAGAAATAAAATCAGACCTATAATTTTAACAATTATAAATATTATTCCCCAAACTTGAACGTAAGAAATACCCACTCCTTTATTCTCTTTAAATCTGATTTTGAGTACTCATCCTTCCAGGATGGGAGATGGTGCCCCTCTATTTTACCCCCACTCTATCCCTAGCATCAGTTCAGAGAGCTCAGTTTCAGGAGATGCCTGGAGACAGTGCAAGGGCCACTGTGTCCACTCAGTCATGGTCAGTGCTGGCATCCACATTGTCCACAGTTATGGTGGACTCTTGGAGAGCTGAGTTTTGCTTCTCATACACTGTCCTTGTAGCATGGGAGTCTTTGCTGAGGCTCAGAACACCTCGATCCTAAGATGATGGCCTATCTCCAGGGAGCCACTATAGTTGGAGGGGCTTGCTCTTACTAGCAGGGTCCACCAACCATCTCCCCTTCCTTAGTCTCTGAAAATCTCTTTTGTCTCCCTTTTTCCATCAAAAGCTTTCCTTTATCTCCCTTTCTCTCTCCATGTCTCTCCCTCATTCATGATGACTATTATCATCTTGGCCTTGGAGAAAACAAAACCCTGAAACAAAAATCATGTGGGTGCATAGTTAATTCTCCCTCCATCCTCTGGAGAGCTTTCCGCCATTGAGACCACAATCCAGTGTAGTGCGGCAGTGGGTGCAGTGGGTGAGAGAGGAGAAAAATGGGAATTGTTTAACAATACCAACTACAGACTCTACAAGACTGAAAAACAACTCCTGAAAATGTGTATTTTCTTTAGATAAGGGTGACAGATCCCAAGATAAAAAAAGAGGGAAACGAAATTAAAGGGGAAGTGCTCTGGAAAAAAAAAAGATGGAGGAATTCATACAATATTATACAAAGAATGCTTACAGACCCCCCAAAAAATCAACAAAGAAACTGGACAAAACAAATACTGATGAAAAAAGAAACACAAACAGCCAATAAAGATAAGGAAAGATGCTGGACAGAGCATTGCAAATTAAAAAACAAAGAGGTATTGATGCATAGTCACCACATTGACCAAAAAAGAAAAATGTAGTCAAATCAAGTATAATGAGAATGCAGAGAAATGAGAATCCTTGGTAGTAATGGAAATTGTTATAATTATTCTGGAAAATATAAATAATTTGACATTACCTGGGAAATTTGGCTATAGGAATGCCTAATATCCAGTAATTCTACTCCCAAGGAGTGCTCAAACTCCTGAGAGTCCCTGAAACCCTTTCAGCAATTCTGCAAGGTCAAAACTATTTTTATTATAATGCTTGTTAGAAATAATTTGTTTTATTCACTGTGTATTTTCACTATCATTTACTTATAGGAAGAAAAAATATTGCCATTATTACCTAAGAATGTCCTTAAAGCAGAAAACAGTATTAAACATATTCATTTTATTAAATCTCAACTCTTATAAACATCTTTTCAATATTCTATATGAGATATGCACCTGAAACTCTTCAGCTGCATATTGAAGTATGAAGTTTATCTTGAAAAAAAGCCCCTGTACAGTTGTTTGAGTTGTGAGCTAAAGTAGCCACCTTTTCAACAGAACAATTACTATTTGAAATAAATACTGACCGATAAACCTGGTTATTTAGACTTGACTATCTGGGAGACATTTTCTCAAAAATGAATGAAACAAGCCTTTCACTTTAAGGACAATATCATTTGTTGCTGATGATAAAATTCAACTTTACGTGAAAGAACTGAAATCTTAAAAAAACCTGTATTCATCACCCTGAACTTAACAACTTCCCAATACCTAAAGCAGGGGTTGAGAACCTTTTCGGCTGAGAGAGCCATGAATGCCACATATTTGAAAATGTAATTCCATGAGAGCCACACAATGACCTGTGTACATTATGCATTATCCAATAAAAATTTGGTGTTGTCCCGGAGGACAGCTATGATTGGCTCCAGCCATCCACAACCATGAACATGAGTGGTAGGAAATGAATGGATTGTAATACATGAGAATGTTTTCTATTTTTAACATTATTATTTTTTTATTAAAGACTTGTCTGCGAGCCAGATGCAGCCATCAAAAGAGCCACATCTGGCTTGCAAGCCATAGGTTCCCAACCCCTGACCTAAAGGCTTTTCAAATTATATTAGTAGTATTAATGAATGTGATCTCCTGATATTTTATAGTAAAATGTGTTTATTTATAATATCTACATAACTCAATATCCAAATGGTCAATGAATGATGTTATAATATTATGCATAAATAAAAGATTCACTCAAAGTACAAGACAGAACAGTACATTTAAATATAAAATATAGGCAAGGGACAAGATGGCGATGGAGTAGGCAGATGTACCAACTTCCACCTCCCAGAACCAAAGTGGATTACAACTTAATTTTAAGAACCATCATCTGGAAAAATCAACTTTGGACTAAACTAAGAGGACTCTTTAACCAAGGATCACTGAAGAAGCCACATCGAGACTGGTAGGAAAAGCGGAAACATGGAGAGGGCTGCCCAGCTCCCTGGAGTGAACACAGCCTGGAAGGACTCGCATGGTGGGAAGGGAATTTAGCAGAGAGGGGAGGGCCCTGGGCCCCAGGAACAAAGCCCCAGCCTGCAACCCCAGAGCCTAGAAGAGGTATACAGACAGTATTTAGCTGTGAACAAGCCAGGATACTGTTTGCAAAAAAGACAGATTACTCAGACCCAGGATTTGTCTTAAAGGGACTGCGCAGAAAACCTCTTTCACAACTACTCACCCAGGGCTCCGGGGGGTGGGGAGAGCTGAGAGGACTAGAGTAGCAGGAAGAGAGTGTAATCTAGGATGCATAGGGAAAAACGCTTTGAAGAACAGCCACCCTAACCCCTGGGCTGAGTCACTTCCCAAATCTACAGTGAGTATTTTTCCTGGAACCAGCAATACCAGCAAAGAAAAGCAGGTCATCAGACAAACAGAAGCTCTCCTGCTTCAGTCAGGGTAAAGACTTGCTTAGAAGCAGGGAGCCATCAAGGATACAGTATGGAGTGCTAAGATCTGACCTGCATCGCCACCCCCACACTGCTGAGTGCTAACCAGAGGGCGAGTAGCAGCGAAACGCAGAGCATGGTCTCATCAGCAGGGGCCAAACACGGGGGCTGGCACAGCTGTGGCTGCAGCTCGGTCGCGCAAGCGCAGTCCCGTCCACGGGGGCAGGGTGAAAGTCAGGGGCTGGCCAAGGCTTGCAGCCCAAACATGTGAATGCAGTCTCACCCGTGGGGGTGGGGTGAAGGTGGGGGCTGGCCAGGGCTTGCAGTCCAGGCACACGAGCAAGCAAGTTCCGCCCTCAGAGGCAAGGCGGAAGCTGCAGCGACTGCAGCAGTGGGCCAGAGCCAGCAACACCTGTGCTCAAATGCCCAGGGCAACAGCAGAGGAGGTGGTGGGCCTACAGACAGAACACACCTAGGTAAGACAGAGGCCACACCCATTGAACTCCTATGGCCACACCTCCTTATACACAGACAAAATGGAAAGGCAGAGAAATGCAATCCAAATGAATCAACAAGAGAAATCCCCAGAAAAATATCTGAATTAGATGGAAATAACCAAATTACTGAATGCAGAGTTTAAAATAATGATTGTTAAGATGCTCAAAGATTTTACAGCAACAATGGATAGACATAATGAGCACCTAAATAAAGAGATAGCAAGTATAAAAAAGGACATTGAAATAATAAAAAAGAATCAGTCAGAAATGACAAATACAATATCAGAAATAAAGACCACTCTAGAAGGAATTAAAATCAGGATGGATGAAGCTAAATCAAATCAGCGAGTTAGAGGACAAGATAAACAAAAGCATGGAAGCAGAAAAGCAATAAGAAAAGAAGCTCAAAAAGTCTGAGGAACCTGGAGATGTTTTCTCTAAATCTATGTACTCTGATTAATCAATGTCACCCCATTAAAATTAATTAAAAATAAAAAAGTAAAAATTAATAAAAAAGAAATTAAAAGACAATAAAATAATTTAAAAAATTGAAAAGCAAAAAAAAGCCTAAGGAAACTCTAAGAAAGCTTGGTGACAACATGAAGAGAAATAACATCTTCATCATAGGGGTTCCTGAAGGAGAAGAGAAAGAACAAGGGATAGAGAATCTGACTGAAGAAATCATAGCTGAAAACTTCCCTAAATTGATGAAGGAAAAGTCACACAAGTTCAAAAAGCATAGAGAGTTCCATTAAGGATGAAACCAAAGAGGCCAACACCAAAATTAAAATACAAAAATTAAGAGATAAAGAAAGAATACTAAAAGCTGTAAAAGAAAAGCAGTCTATTCCCTACAGAGGAGCCCCCATAAGGATGAGATCTGACTTCTCAACCGAAACATTAGAGGCCAGAAGGGAATGGCAAGAAATATTCAAAGTAATGCAAAACAAGAGCCTACAACCAAAACTTCTCTATCCAGCAAGGCTATCATTTAAAATTGAAGGAGAGGCCCGACCTGTGGTGGCTCAGTGGATAAATGGTCGACCTGGAATGCTTAGGTCACTGGTTCAAAACCCTGGACTTGCCTGGTCAAGGCACATATGGGAGTTGATGCTTCCTGCTTCTCCTTTCTCTCTCTCTCTCTCTCTCTCTCTCTCTCTCATTCTCTCTCTCTCTCCTGTCTAAAATGAATAAAGTCTTTTAAAAATTTTTTAAAAAATAAAATAAAATTGAAGGAGAAATAAATAGCTTCCCAGACCAAAAAAAAAACCAAACAAACAAAAAAAAAAAACTAAAGGAATTCATTACAATCAAACCAATGCTACAAGAAATGTTAAGGGGCCTGAACAAAGGGAGGAAATATCTAGTAAAAGAGAAATGTAGATTTAAAGAATAAAATTGCAATAGATAACTATAATAAACTTAAATGTAAATGGATTAAATGCTCCAATCAAAAAACATAGGGTAGCTGTGTGGATAAGAAAACAGGACCTGTTTATGCTGCCTATAAGAGACACACCTCAAAAGATACACATAGATTGTCGGTAAAGGGATGAAAAAAAAATATTTTATGCAAATGGAAATGAAAAAAAAGCTGGAGTTAGCAATGCTTATATCTGACAAAATAGACTTTAAAACAAAAGCTATAGTAAGGGATAAAGAAGGTCACTAGATAATGATAAAGAAAGTAATCCAACAGGAAGAGATAACCATTATAAATATCCATGCACCTAATATAGGATCACAAAAATATATAAAGCAGATTTTGATGGGCATAAAGGGTGAGATCAACAGCAATATTATAATAGTAGGGGATTTTAATACCCACATCACTGGATAGATCCTCAAGAAAGAAAATTAACAAAGAAACAGCAGAATTAAAGGACACACAGTATCAACTGGATTTAATAGATATCTTCAGAACCTTTCACCCTAAAGCAACAGAATATACATTTTTTTCAAGTGCTCATGGTACATTCTCTAGGATAGACCATATGCTAGGACACAAAACAAGTCTCAACAAATTTAAGAAGATTGAAATCATATCAAGCATCTCTTTGGATCACAATGGCATGAAACTAGAAATCAACTACAATAGAAAAACACTTAAACGCTTGGAAACTAAATAGTATGTTATTAAATAATGAGTGAATTAACAATGAGATCAAGGAAGAAATCAAAAATTTCCTTGAAACAAATTAAAACGAACATACAACAACTCAAAATGTATGGGACACAGCAAAAGCAGTCCTGAGAGGGAAGTTCATAGCATTACAGGCATACCTTAAGAAGCTAGAAAAAGCTCAAATAAACAACCTAACCCTGCATCTAAAAGAACTAGAAAAAGAACAGCAAGTAAAATCCAGAGGAAATATAAGGAAGAAAATAATAAAGATCAGAGCAGAAATAAATGACATAGAGACTAAAAAAACAATAAAGAGGATCAATTAAACTAAGAACTGGTTCTTTGAAAAGATAAACAAGATAAATGAACCTTTAACAAGACTCACCAAGAAAAAAAGAGAGAGGACTCAAATAAATAAAATTAGAAATGAGAGAGGAGAATTAACAACTGACACAGCAGAAATATAAAGGATTGTAAGAAAATACTATGAAGAACTGTATGCCATAAAATTAGACAACCTAGGCAAAATGGACAAATTCCTCGAAACATATAATCTTTCAAATATCAATATATGCCTGAACAGGTGGTGGCACAGTGGATAGAGCATCGGACTGGAATGTGGAGGACCCAGGTTTGAGATCCTGAGGTCGCCAGCCTGAGTGTGGGCTCATCTGGTTTGAAAGGCTCACCAGCTTGAGCCCAAGGTCACTGGCTCGAACAAGGGGTCACTTGGTCTGCTGTAGCCCCCTGGTCAAGGCACATATGAGAAATCAATCAATGAACAACTAAGGAACTGCAACAAAGAATTGATGTTTCTTATCTTTCTCCCTTCCTATCTGTCTGTCCCTATCTGTCCCTCTCTCTAACTCTCCCTATCTCTGCCACACAAAAAAAATAAATATAGAAGAATCAGAAAACCTAAACAGACTGATTTTATCAAATGAGATTAAAACAGTTATCAAAAAACTCCCAACAAACAAAAGTTCTGGGCCAGATGGCTTCACAGGTGAATTTTACCAAATATTGAAAGAAGAACTAACTCCTAGCCTTCTAAAGCTATTTCAAAAAATTCAAGAGGAGAGAAGACTTCCAAACTCCTTTTATGAGGCAAGCATAATACTAATTCCAAAACCAGGCAAAGACACTATAAAGAAAAAAAACTATAGACCAATATTCCTAATGAACTTAGATGCTAAAGTTCTCAAGAAAATATTAGCAAACCAGATCCAGCAATACTTGAAAAAAATTATACGTCATGATCAGGTGGGATTTATTCTAGGTAGACAAGGCTGGTACAATATCCACAAATCAGTCAATGTGATTCAAAACATAAACAAAAAAAAGGATAAAAATCACATGATAATATCAATAGATGCAGAAAAAGCATTTGATAAAATCCAGCACCCACTTCTGATCAAAACTCTCAGCAAAGTGGGGATACAGGTATCATACCTCAACATGATAAAGACCATTTATGACAAACCCAAAGTCAATATCATAGTCAATGGGCATAAATTAAAAGGAATCCTCTTAAGATCAGAAACAAGTCAGGGGTACCCCCTTTCACCACTCTTATTCAACATAGTTCTGGAAGTCCTAGCCACAGCAAACAGACAAGAAGAAGAGATAAAAGGCATCCAAATTGGAAAAGAAGAAATAAAACTAGCATTATTTGCTGATGATATGATACTGTACATAGAAAACCCTAAAGTTGCAGTCAAAAAACTACTGGACCTGATAAATTAATTCAGAAAGGTGGCAGGATATAAAATTCATATTCAGAAATCAGTGGCATTTTTATACACCAACAATAAACTGTCTGAAAGAGAAATTAAGAAAACAATCCCCTTCACTATTGCAACAAAACAAATAAAGTCCCTAGGAATAAATTTAACCAAGGAGGTTAAAGACTTGTACTTGGAAAATTATAAAACATTGATAAAGGAAATCAAGGAATATACAAACACGTGGAAGCATATACCATGTTCATGGATAGGAAAAATAAATATCATTCAAAGCAATCTATAAATTTAGTGCAATTTCTATTAATATATCAATGACATACTTCAAAATTATAGAACAAATATTCTAAATATTCCAAAAATTGAGTGACGTCACGGAAATGGCGCCGTGAGCAGCACGTCCGACAGACCTCCCCAAAATCTCAACAAATTTGTCAACTAGAAGCAGAAAAATTTATCCTCGGAGCATCCACACTGAAAGCAGAGGGACTGTTGCCCAGGAGGGAATACGCCTGGGGTGAGTAAACCCACACGTGCAGCTGCCCCCGCCGCGTCCCGGGGAGTGCCGGCAACCACCGGCGTGCTCTGAAAAGCCCGGCGCGCGCGCGCGCCCCGAGCCGCGTCCCAGCGCCCTGAGCCACGTCCCAGGGAGTGCCGGCAACCACCGGCGTGCTCTGTGCTCTGAGGAGCCACAGGCGCGCCCCATCCACGTCCCAGGGAGTGCCGGCAACCACCGGCGTGCTCTGTGCTCTGAGAAGCCGCGCGCCCGCGCCCCGCGTCCCGGGGAGTGCCCGCAACCACCGGCGTGCTCTGAGAAACCGCGTGCGCGCCCCGACCCACGTCCCAGGGAGTGCCAGCAACCAACGGCGTGCTCTGAGAAGCCGCGCGCCCGCGCGCCCCGGGGAGTGCCAGCAACCACCGGTGTGCTCGGAGAAGCCGCGTGCTCGCGCCCCGAGCCGCATCCCGGGGAGTGCCGGCCACCACCGGCGTGCTCTGGGAAGCCGCGTGCCCGCGCGCCCCGGGGAGTGCCAGCAACCACCGGCGTGCTCAGAGAAGCCGCGTGCTCGCGCCCCGAGCCGCATCCCGGGGAGTGCCGGCCACCACCGGCGTGCTCTGGGAAGCCGCGCGCCCGCGCGCCCCGGGGAGTGCCAGCAACCACCGGCGTGCTCGGAGAAGCCGCGTGCTCGCGCCCCAAGCCGCATCCCGGGGAGTGCAGGCCACCACCGGCGTGCTCTGGGAAGCCGCGCGCCCGCTCCCCGAGCCCCGTCCCGTCCCGGGGAGTAGCGGCCACCACCGGCGTGCTCTGAGAAGCCGCGTGCGCGAGCCCCGCGTCCCCGGGAGTGCCGGCCACCACTGGCGTGTTCTGAGAAGCCGTGCACGCGCGCGCCCCGTGACGCAGTCCAGGAGGGGCGCCAAACCTGTCTTTCCTAGTCAGGAGATTCTCTCCGTGGACGGGGCACCTCACCCAGCCATTCGAGCTAACAATCAAGCGTTGGGATAGGGGCGCGCAGGCAGCCTGAAATACTCTCTGGAGCACAGCTGCGGATCCAATCACTGAAATTAGCTAAACCCACAAAATCTACGCACCCACAGGGCTCTAATTGATAAGATCTCTCCCAGTTCAGCGATCCAAGACAAGAGGCATAATATTTTTCACTGCCTTTCGCTAAAGGGGCGGGGGCAACTTCTGATTGACAGAGCCTCTATATTCAGGGATATACCTAACAAGAGGGACTTGGCAGATATTAAGATCTATATAGCAAGCAGCGAATAGTGCATCTTCTTCTACAAACGCCAACAAGCCTTGACTACCAGTGAGACTAAAGCCAATTATATGACATTGCCATAGAATCCCATCAACTGCAAATCCCTACCTAAGCGTGACACAGGGGCAGAACCTGGGGTACAGAGTAACCGACCAGGAAGAGGGAGAGAAAAGAAAAAGGAAGAAGTTAACCTCTCAAAATCAAGAAAAATCCACAGACTTTATAACTTGTTCCACTAATTCTTTGTTGTTGTGTTTCTCTCTTCTTTCTTATTGTCTTTATTTGTATTTCCTCCACCTCGGTCCATTTATTCTCTGCCCATCTTATGCTACCCTTTTCTTGAACTACACTACCCATAAGTGTTACATTTTATTTCTTTTCTTCATCCTTACTCTCCCTTAGGGTTACACTCCAAAACCCTTAACTCTCACTCTCTCCCCTTTTGTTTTCTTTTTGTTTTTTCTCCCTTTCCTTTTTTTCTTCCTTTGTTTCTCTCTTTTTCTTATTTTTTCCTTTCTATTCGTTCCTTCTTTTCTCCTTTTACTTTTCCTCTCATTTAATCCTCAATTACGAACAAATTATTTAATTTGGGACTAAAGTTTTTTTTGTTTTTGTTGTTTGTTCTTTTTTTTTTTTTTTTTTTTCTGCTTTTGTTGTTGGTTTTCCTTTATTTGTTTGTTTTTGTGGCATTTTGGGTACTTTTTACATTGCTTTTTAACTCACTAGCATTCCTCCCAACCCAAAGTCTCCATTGTATTTAGTCTTCACTCCACTTAATACAACAAATTTTTACTTATTTTTATTTTTTTTCTTCTTTAAATATTATTTTTTCTCTCCTTTTTTCTGTTTCCCTCTTATCCCTCTCATTATATCTTTTAGTCGACCATCACTTACAAGCAAATCATTTGATGCTTGTCTAAGATATCCTCCTTTTTTTTTTTTTTTTTTTTTTTTTTTTTTTTTTTTTTTTTTGCATTTAGTAGGTCCCTACTCCCTTTTTTGCACCTTGAACTCTTCACCCCAAATCAGGCCCTCCATTATAGGCAATTTTTGTTCCATTTAGCATAATATAATTCACAGGTCATCACGATATTTACCTAAAGAGGTGAGAGGAGGGAAGGAGAAGAAAGAAAAAAGGGGGAAATAATACATCATTACTTTTTGTGTGTGTGGAGTGTTTTTTGTTTTTTTGTTTTTTATTTTTTTATTATTTTTTTTTCTTTTTTTTCCCTTTTTATTCTTTATTAATTTTAATTAAGAATATCAACAAGACCACCTTCAGATGCCAATAAGAAAAAGGAAATCGAATATTATGGATACAAAAGATAGAGAGGTAACACAAATAGATGTGGAAAAATCTATGGAGAAAAGATTTAGCTTACTGGAAGCCTTGGAGCCAAATGACAGAGAATTTAAAATAGAAATCTTAAAAATACTCAGAGATATACAAGAAAACACAGAAAGGCAATTTAGGGAAATCAGAAAACAACTCAGCGATCACAAAGAATATATTACCAAGGAAATTGAAACTATAAAAACAAATCAAACAGAAATGAAAAACTCAATTCACGAACTGAAAAACGAGATAACAAGCTTAGCTAATAGAACAGCCCAGATAGAAGATAGGATTAGTGAAATAGAAGACAAGCAACTTGAGGCACAACAGAGAGAAGAAGAAAGAGACTCAAAAATAATAAAAAACGAGAAAACCCTACAGGAATTGTCTGACTCCATCAGAAAGAATAACATAAGAATAATAGGTATATCAGAGGGAGAAGAGAGAGAAAATGGAATGGAGAATATACTTAAACAAATAATAGATGAGAACTTCCCAAGCCTGTGGAAAGAACTAAAGCCTCAAATTCAAGAAGCAAACAGAACACCGAGTTTTCTTAACCCCAACAAACCCACTCCAAGGCACATCATAATGAAGATGACACAAACCAATGACAAAGAAAAAATTCTCAAGGCAGCCAGGGAAAAGAAGAATACAACATATAAAGGAAGACCTATTAGATTATCATCAGACTTCTCAGCAGAAACTCTACAAGCTAGAAGAGAGTGGACCCCAATATTCAAAGCCCTGAAAGAGAGGAACTTTCAGCCAAGAATACTATACCCATCAAAGCTATCCTTCAAGTACGAAGGAGATATAAAAACATTCACAAATACAGAAAAGATGAGAGAATTTATCAGCAGAAAGCCCCCACTCCAGGAAATACTAAAGGGGGTTTTCCAACCAGATTCAAAGAACAAAAGAAAACAGAACCCCAAGTAACAGCTCCACCAAGAAAACAATAAAACCAAACTTAAACTGTGACAACAAAAGAAAAAAAAAGGGGAGAAAGGATGAAGATTAACAGTAGCAAAGGACGATGAAGCGCAGAAATACTCATAAGAAAGGGTACTACAATGAATATGGCAGGTACCCTTTTCATTACTTAATGGTAACCACCCTTGAAAAAACCACCACAAAAACACTTGACTTAAAAAAGGTAGCAACAGAGGAAAGAAGTATGGAATACAAACAAACAAAAACAAATGATAGAAAAACAAAAGAGAAGAATCAAACAAGATACAAAACTAACAGAAAGCAATTTATAAAATGGCAATAGGGAACCCACAAGTGTCAATAATTACACTAAATGTAAATGGATTAAACTTACCAATAAAAAGACACAGAGTAGCAGAATGGATTAAAAAAGAAAATCCAACTGTATGCTGCCTACAAGAAACTCATCTAAGCAACAAGGATAAAAACAAATTCAAAGTGAAAGGCTGGAAAACAATACTCCAAGCAAACAACACCCAAAAAAAAGCAGGTGTAGCAATACTCATATCTGATAATGCTGACTACAAGACAGAAAAAGTACTCAGAGACAAAAATGGTCATTTCATAATGATTAAGGGGACACTGAATCAAGAAGACATAACAATCCTTAATATATATGCACCAAACCAAGGAGCACCAAAATATATAAGACAGCTACTTATTGACCTTAAAACAAAAACTGACAAAAATACAATCATACTTGGAGACCTCAATACACCGCTGACGGCTCTAGATCGGTCATCCAAACAGAGAATCAATAAAGATATAGTGGCCTTAAACGAAATATTACAACACCTGGATATGATAGACATCTACAGGACACTTCATCCCAAAGCGACAGAGTATACATTTTTCTCTAGTGTACATGGAACATTCTCAAGAATTGACCATATGTTGGGCCATAAAGACAATATCAGCAAATTTAGAAAAATTGAAATTGTACCAAGCATATTCTCTGATCATAAAGCCTTGAAACTAGAATTCAACTGTAAAAAAGAGGGGGAAAAACCCACAAAATTATGGAAACTAAACAACATACTTCTAAAAAATGAATGGGTCAAAGAAGAAATAAGTGCAGAGATCAAAAGATATATACAGACAAATGAAAATGAAAATACAACATATCAGAATCTCTGGGATGCAGCAAAAGCAGTAATAAGAGGAAAGTTCATATCACTTCAGGCCTATATGAACAAACAAGAGAGAGCCGAAGTAAGCCACTTAACTTCACACCTTAAGGAACTAGAAAAAGAAGAACAAAGACAACCCAAAACCAGCCGAAGAAAGGAGATAATAAAAATCAGAGCAGAAATAAATGAAATAGAGAACAGAAAAACTATAGAAAAAATCAATAAAACAAGGAGCTGGTTCTTTGAAAAGATCAACAAAATTGACAAACCCTTGGCAAGACTCACTAAGGAAAAAAGACGCAGGACTCAAATAAATAAAATCCAAAATGAAAGAGGAGAAATCACCACAGACATCATAGATATACAAAGAATTATTGTAGAATACTATGAAAAACTATATGCCACCAAATACAACAATCTAGAAGAAATGGATAAATTCCTAGAACAATACAACCTTCCTAAACTGAGTCATGAAGAAGCAGAAAGCCTAAACAGACCAATCAGCAGGGAGGAAATAGAAAAAACTATTAAAAACCTCCCCAAAAATAAAAGTCCAGGCCCAGACGGTTATACTAGTGAATTCTATCAAACATTCAAAGAAGACTTGGTTCCTATTCTACTCAAAGTCTTCCAAAAAATTGAAGAAGAAGCAATACTTCCAAACACATTTTATGAGGCCAACATAACCCTCATACCAAAACCAGGCAAGGATGGCACAAAGAAAGAAAACTACAGACCAATATCTCTAATGAATACAGATGCTAAAATACTAAACAAAATACTGGCAAATCGAATACAACAACATATAAAAAAAATAATACATCATGATCAAGTGGGATTCATCCCAGAATCTCAAGGATGGTTCAACATACGTAAAACGGTTAACGTAATACACCATATCAACAAAACAAAGAACAAAAACCACATGATCTTATCAATAGACGCAGAAAAGGCTTTCGATAAAATACAACACAATTTTATGTTTAAGACTCTCAACAAAATGGGTATAGAAGGAAAATATCTCAACATGATAAAGGCCATATATGATAAACCATCAGCCAACATCATATTAAATGGCGTAAAACTGAGGACTTTCCACCTTAAATCAGGAACAAGACAGGGTTGTCCACTCTCTCCACTCTTATTTAACGTGGTGCTAGAAGTTCTGGCCAGAGCAATCAGACAAGACAAAGAAATAAAAGGCATCCACATCGGAAAAGAAGAAGTAAAGGTATCACTTTTTGCTGATGATATGATCCTATACATCGAAAACCCAAAGGACTCCACAAAAAGATTACTCGAAACAATAAACCAATACAGTAAGGTCGCAGGATACAAAATCAACATACAAAAGTCCATAGCCTTTCTATATGCCAACAATGAAATATTAGAAAACGAACTCAAAAAAATAATCCCCTTCACGATTGCAACAAAAAAAATAAAATACCTAGGAATAAACATAACAAAGAATGTAAAGGACCTATATAATGAAAACTACAAGGCATTGCTAAGAGAAATAGAAAAAGACACAATGAGATGGAAAAATATTCCTTGTTCTTGGATAGGAAGAATAAATATAATTAAAATGGCCATATTACCCAAAGTAATATATAAATTTAATGCAATTCCCATCAAAATTCCTATGACATTTTTTAAAGAAATGGAACAAAAAATCATCAGATTTATATGGAACTATAAAAAACCCCGAATAGCTAAAGCAATCCTAAGGAAAAAGAATGAAGCTGGGGGCATTACAATACCTGACTTTAAACTATATTATAGAGCCACAATAATCAAAACTGTATGGTATTGGCAGAAAAATAGACACTCAGACCAATGGAACAGAATAGAAAGCCCAGAAATAAAACCACATATATATGGTCAAATAATCTTTGATAAGGGGGCCAACAACACAAAATGGAGAAAAGAAAGCCTCTTCAACAAATGGTGTTGGGAAAACTGGAAAGCCACATGCAAAAGAATGAAACTCGACTACAGCCTGTCCCCGTGTACTAAAATTAATTCAAAATGGATCAAAGACCTAAATATAAGATCTGAAACAATAAAGTACATAGAAGAAGACATAGGTACTCAACTCATGGACCTGGGTTTTAAAGAACATTTTATGAACTTGACTCCAATGGCAAGAGAAGTGAAGGCAAAGATAAATGAATGGGACTACATCAGAATAAAAAGTTTTTGCTCAGCAAGAGAAACTGATATCAAAATAAACAGAAAGCCAACTAAATGGGAACTGATATTTTCAAACAATAGCTCAGATAAGGGCCTAATATCCAAAATTTACAAAGAACTCATAAAACTCAACAACAAACAAACAAACAATCCAATAAAAAAATGGGAAGAAGACATGAACAGACACTTCTCCCAGGAAGAAATACAAATGGCCAACAGATATATGAAAAGATGCTCAGCTTCATTAGTTATTAGAGAAATGCAAATCAAAACTACAATGAGATACCACCTCACCCCTGTTAGATTAGCTATTATCAACAAGACGGACAATAGCAAATGTTGGAGAGGCTGTGGAGAAAAAGGAACCCTCATACACTGTTGGTGGGACTGTAAAGTAGTACAACCATTATGGAGGAAAGTATGGTGGTTCCTCAAAAAACTGCAAATAGAACTACCTTATGACCCAGCAATCCCTCTACTGGGTATATACCCCAAAACCTCAGAATCATTGATACGTAAAGACACATGTAGCCCCATGTTCATTGCAGCACTGTTCACAGTGGCCAAGACATGGAAACAACCAAAAAGCCCTTCAATAGAAGACTGGATAAAGAAGATGTGGCACATATACACTATGGAATACTACTCAGCCATAAGAAATGATGACATCAGATCATTTACAGCAAAATGGTGGGATCTTGATAACATTATACGGAGTGAAATAAGTAAATCAGAAAAAAACAAGAACTACATGATTCCATACATTGGTGGAACATAAAAACGAGACTAAGAGACATGGACAAGAGAGTGGTGGTTACCAGGGGTGGGGGGAGGGAGGACGCAGGAGGGAGGGAGGGAGAGTTAGGGGGAGGGGGAGGGGCACAGAGAAAACTAGACAGAGGATGACGGAGGACAATCTGACTCTGGGTGAGGGGTATGCAACATAATTTAATGACAAAATAACCTAGACATGTTTTCTTTGAATATATGTACCCTGAATTATTAATGTCATCCCATTAACATCAATAAAAATTTATTAAAAAAAAAAAAAAAAAAAAAAAAAAAAAAAAAAAAATAAAAAAAAAAAAAAAAAAAAAAAAAAAAAATAAATATTCCAAAAATTTATATGGAACCAAAAAAGAACACGAATAGCCTCTGCAATCCTGAAAAAGAAGAATAAAGTGGGGGGTATCAAACTTCCTGATATCAAGTTATACTACAAGGCCATTGTATTCAAAACAGCTTGGTACTGGCATAAGAACAGGCATATAGATCAATGGAACAGAACAGAGAACCCAGAAATAAACCCACACCTATATGGACAATTGATATTTGACAAAGTAGGTAAGCACATACAATGAAGTAACAACAGTCTCTTTAACAAATGGTGTTGGGAAAATTGGACGGCTACCTGCAAAAAAATGAAACTAGACCACCATTCACAAAAATAAACTCAAAATGGATAATAGACTTAAATGTAAGTCATGAAATCATAAGCGTCTTAGAAGAAAACATAGACAGTATGCTCTCCGACATCTCAAGCAGCAATATAGTTACTAATTTATCTCCACAGGCAAGTGAAATAAAAGACAGGATGAACAAATGGGACTATATGAAACTAAAAAGCTTTTACACAGAAAAGACACCATTAACAAAATAAAAAGACAAGCCACACAATGGGAGAGTATATTCGCCAATACGTCTAATAAGGGGTTAATAACCAAAATTTATAAAGAAGTTGTAAAACTCAACACCAGGAAGTAAACAATCATATCAAAAATGGCAAAAGAAATGAATAGACACTTCTCCAAAGAGGACATACAGATGGCCAATAGGCATATGAAAAAATGCTCAACATCACTAATTATTAGAGAAATGCAAATTAAAACCACAATGAGATATCACCTCACACCAGTCAGAATAACGCTCATCAACAAAGCAACACAGAATAAGTGCTGGCGAGGATGTGGAGAAAAGGGAACCCTCCTGCACTGTTGGTGGAAATGCAGATTGGTGCAGCCACTGTGGAAAACAGTATGGAGATTCCTCAAAAAATTAAAAATGGAACTGCATTTTGACCCAGCTATCCCACTTTTAGGAATACATCCTATGAATACCAAATCAATGATTCAAAAGTAGAACTGCACCCCCATGTTTATTGCAGCATTGTTTACAATAGCCAAGATCTGTAAACAGCCCAAGTGTCCTTCAGTGGACAAGTAGATTAAAAAGCAGTGATACATATTCACAATGGAATACTACACGGCCATGAGAAAGAAGAAAATCTTACCTTTCATGAAACATGGATGGACTTGGAAACTATCATGCTAAGTGAAATAAGCCAGGTAGAGAAAGAAAAATATCTCATGACCTCACTCATTTGAGGAATCCAATGAACAATGTGAACTGAGCAACGGAACAGAGGCAGAGGCAGAATCAAAGGGACCAGAGGGAAAGCAGTTAGAGGGAAAGTAAAAGAGAAGATGGGATCAGAGAAGAGAAAGAGATTAATGAAATTAAATATATATAACACAGCATTATAGAGCAGTGGTCCTCAACCCCCATGCCGCGGACCAGTACCAGTCCATGGGCCATTTGGTACCGGTCCGCAGAGAAAGAATAAAAAACTTACATTATTTTCATTTTATTTATATTTAAGTCTGAACAATGTTTTATTTTTTTTAAATGACCAGATTCCCTCTGTTACATCTATCAACGCTCACTCTTGATACTTGTCTCAGTCACGTGATCCATTTATCCATCCCACCCAAAGGCTGGTCCGTGAAAATATTTTCTGACATTAAACCGGTCTGTGGCCCAAAAAAGGTTGGGGACCACTGTTGTAGAGAACAGGACAGCAAATCTTGGAGGGAAGGGGAGAAGGCATTGTGGGGAGGGGTCATGGGGGGCAAGGGGAATAAGAGGGTGGGGGAGTTATATTCGGTGGGACACTTGAATCTGTGTAAACACAAATTAAAATCATCAATTAAAAATATATATATATATAATATAAAAGAGTAAAAAAGCATTCATATGGTTTCAGATTCCATATCTCAACTAACCTTTAAGAAATTGCCTCTTATTAAGTTTTGGTGTAATATCAGAAAAGAATATCCACAATTATCTGAAAAACTATTAAAATATCACCATCTTTTGCAGCTACATATTTGAGTGAGGCCAGATTTTCTTGACAGACTTCAACGAAAACAACTAACAATAGATTGTAGAAGCAGATATGAGGGGGTAGTTATCTGCTATTAAAGAGATTTTTCTAATGTAAGCCAATGCCACTCTTTATTATTTTGTTTTATTATGGAAAATAGAGTTATCTTCATAAAGATATATTATTTATACCAACATATAATGGGTTTATTATTTTTAATTATTTTTAGAGTAGTTTTTGGTTCACAGCAAAATTGAGGAAAGGTCCAGAGATTAAATAGACAAATAAAACTTATGAAAAGTTAAGCCAACTTTGAAAATGAGAAGTGGAAAGACTTGCCCTGCTAACTAGTGTCAAACCATTGCAATAAAAACAGTATCGGACAGGCAAGAATAAACACAGTCCAAAGAAGAGAGAGTAAGCTAACATAGGGCCCTGAGGGTACACGAAATTTTCTATCTCCACAAATTAATCTGGAATAGACTGTTAATATAACAGTGTTGGGAACATTGGCTCACTAGATTCGGAAAGATAGAACTTCACCCAACCCAGGAATTTTGTGATAGACACCAAGTAAATTAAATATCTAATTGTGAGAGATAAAACTATGATGTAGGCCCTGGCCGGTTGGCTCAGCGGTAGAGCGTTGGCCTAGCGTGCGGAGGACCCGGGTTCGATTCCCGGCCAGGGCACACAGGAGAAGCGCCCATTTGCTTCTCCACCCCTCTGCCGTGCTTTCCTCTCTATATCTCTCTTCCCCTCCCGCAGCCAAGGCTCCATTGGAGCAAAGATGGCCCGGGCACTGGGGATGGCTCTGTGGCCTCTGACTCAGGCGCTAGAGTGGCTCTGGTCGCATCATGGCGATGCCCAGGATGGGCAGAGCATAGCCCCCTGGTGGGCAGAGCGTCGCCCCTGGTGGGCGTGCCGGGTGGATCCCAGTCGGGCGCATGCAGGAGTCTGTCTGACTGTCTCTCCCTGTTTCCAGCTTCAGAAAAATGAAAAAAAAAAAAAAAAACAACAACAAAAAAAAAAACTATGATGTAAATGAATAACAGAAGAAAATATGTGTATTATCTATGGCTAGATAAGAACTTTTTAAACAAAATCTAAAAAGCATAAAATGAAAAATTAATGGATTTGATAACATTGAAACTAGATTTTTGTACAATAAAGGTTAACTGACAGGTAGTGAAGTGGGAAGAGATAGCGTCTAAAACTGACAAGGGACTAACATCAAAAATATTTAAGAAACTCTCATAAATCAATAAATCAACAAGAAAAAGTCTGAAGCCCCAAAAAGAAAATGATCAATAACCATAGTCAGTTCCCAACCAGGAAATCCTGAAGGTGCAACAAGCATGTAAAGGGATGCTCATGTTGATTAGTAATTAGATAAATGCAAATTAACCACAACTTCATCATTTAACACTGACCATCTTGGCAAACATTAGAAAGCTGGATAATGCCTGCGGTTTTCAAGGATATGGGGACGTGGGCATGGGGGAGCCATTGTGCAGTGCTAGTGAATGTGGACAGGGGCAGCCATCCTGGGACCATTCTGGAAGTGCTTAGTTAGATTAAGCATTCAGATACTCTGTGCGCCAGCAGCTCTGCTCTGGGGTATGGATCACAGAGAAATTCTCAAAGGTACCCTCATGAGGATGTTTATTGCAGCATTGGTTGTGGGGGGGGCATGCTGGAGCCAATTTGTGCCCATTTCTGGGGGAATGATGGAATAAATATGATGGATACACAAGATGTAATACTCTACAGCTAGAAGCAGCAAATCAGAAGTACTCAGACCAACAGGAAGAGATATTGCAAACATATTGTTGCATCTTTAAAAAGAAAAGAACAACCCAATTTTACTTATGTACATTAAAATATTGCACATGATATAATATATAATCTACAACATGAATCAAAATGAATGAATACATATCAAGTATGTTTGAAAGATCTCCTAAGGGAGAGAAAGAAAAGGGAATGAGAATAAAAAGGAATAAATAATAAGGCAGAGCAGCAAGATAGGGGCCATGCAGGAACAAATGGTAAGATGCCCTGAAATGAGGAGCAAGAATTTGGAAATCATAGCGTGGCTGCCTGGGGCATGCCCTGAATGCCTGAGGAGGTCTCACCCACTGGGAGGTGAGTAGCTGCTCCACAGATCTTCTACCCCTGTCCTATTTTCCAATAAAGAGCTGCTTAAACTTTCATAGGGACCCTGTGCATTTGGACGGGAGGAAAAATTAATGAATCAGCGTTCTTTAGAGAAACAGAACTGGCAGTGGATGTAGTACGTGTAGAGAATAGGAAGGAAGGAAGGAAGGAAGGAAGGAAGGAAGGAAGGAAGGAAGGAAGGAAGGAAGGAAGGAAGGAAGGAAGGAAGGAAGGAAGGAAGGAAGGAAGGAAAGGAGGGAGGGAGGGAGGGAGGGAGGGAGGGAGGAAGGAAGGAAGGAAGAAAGGAAGGAAGGAAGGAAGGAAGGAAGGAAGGAAGGGAGGGAGGGAGAGAAGGAAGGAGGGAAAGTGGGAGGGAGGGAGGGAGAGAGAGAGAGAGAGAAAGAAAGAAAGAAAGAAAGAAAGAAAGAAAGAAAGAAAGAAAGAAAGAAAGAAAGAAAGAAAGAAAGAAAGAAAAAGGAAGAAAGAAATTGTTAGGTCACCAAAGGAGGGACCACAAGGCCTGATAAGTTTTATAAGAAATTTATCTATGCATCTGCGCACAGATGAGCTGAGATCCTAAGGGCGTCAGCAGTCAGAGGAAGAGAAGCCTTAGCTGATCTAGGACAGGGTTTGGTGGCATTTTCTGCTGCAGGGCAAAACTTGTGTCACCTGTGCTGATTAAATAGTGGGAGAGGGGGCGGTGCTGACTAAGTAACAGAATGTTCAGACAAGTGATGGGGAGGTGACTAACTGGCACAAAGTCCCAAGGACAGGCAGAGGTAAGATATAGATCAGGATTGCTCAGGCAGAGAGTTATAGGAACTACCCTGGTGCCAGATTTCCTGAAGTTCAACCAGCTACTTGAGGCTGGCTTTCGGTAAGGGGGCCTGGACCTGAACCTGATGATGATGATAGATAGATAGATAGATAGATAGATAGATAGATAGATAGATAGATAGATAGATAGATAGATAGATAATATGTAGTCAAGGAATTGGCTCATATTATTGTTGGGGCTGGCAAGTTTGAAACCCATAAGGCAGGCCAGTAGGGTGCAAAATCTCAGGCAGGAGTTGAGATTTCTGAGTCTTGTGGCAGAATTTCTTCTTTCTCTGAGAAACCTGTTTTGCTTTTAAGGTCTTCCAACTGATTGCATGAGGCCCACCTACATTATCAAGCATAATCTCCTTCACCCTGGTCAGGTGGCTCAGTAGGTAAAGTGTCCACCAGGTGAGCCAGAGGTCATGGGTTCAACCCTCAGTCAGGACATGTATGAGTAGCAATCAGTGAGTACACAACTAAATGGAAAAACTAAGTGAAATGAGTTAATGCTTCTCTCTCTCTCCCCTTTTCCTCTTCCTCCTCTCTCTCTCTCTCTCTCTTTAATCAATTGAAAAAATTTTTAAATGAATAATCTCTTTTACTTAACATCAACTGATGGCAGATGTTAACTGCAGCCACAAAATCCCTTCACCACAACACCTAGAATAACCAATGTGACGCATCAAACTGCCCAGCACAGACAGTACCAGATCACAGGGGGATAATCTTTCGCAGCACATTCACTATGGACAACTGGGCGCCTCGGGATATCTACTCACTAAGACCATCCAGGGAAGACAACGATATCAGCTCCTCTCCCTTCTTTCTATCACCAGCCCTTTCCACTCTCAGCATAGATACAACTATGCCCTATCAAACATGTTGCAGTGTTATCTTCTTTTACAAAGGAGGACACATGTTCAGAGTGGTGATTTACATAATGTTTCTAGAGGTCATTCGAGAGGGCTGGTGTGTCACGGGGAAACGGTCCGATTCTTTCCATTAACAGTAACCCTGCTTCCAACATAATACATCTTCCTAAGCCCCATCCTCCAAGCACAGGAACTGCCTCTCCCTGAGCTGTCATAATAAGAATAGCTATAGGACTTATCTCTCCAAACTGTGTTATTTACTTACCTGTCCTCCCCACCCAAACCCACACGCCTGGCCCTCCTCATGTGTTCGTTGCTTTGTCTGATTCTGGCACACACATGGTATGAGAAAAACCAGTGCCCAGTTGTTGTCCCCTCTTCTTGAAAGGACTGAAGTACAAAAGCATGGGGGTCCTCAGTATTCCCATGTCTGCATCAAACTCACTTCTCTGGGCACAGCTCAGGGTGGACTCCTGGCTCTGTTCGATCATCTCACAAAAGTCTGAACCTGAATGACTGGAGGGACCCAGCAGTGACAGTGAGGAGGAACCTGTTTCGTGGCAGTGCCCGAAGAGCCGATCTACAAATCCTGCTGCCTGGGGTGTCCAGAGCTGCCCCGTCATTCCTTCTCAAGGCTGAGCTGTGAGTGATTCTCTCGATTCACTGTCCTGGATTCATTAGGGTAAAGATTAAACTGCTAAAGCACAGAGCCCCGAAATGCAATGGCTCAAACGAAGTAGACATTTATTCTTTGTAAAGCAATAGGCCACCAGGACAGCTCAGCTCCTCACTGTCACTTACGGTCCCTGACTACCAGCAGCTCTGCCATCTTCAGCACCATGTACCTTCCAAAGTCACTCCGGGTGATGCTGTTCCAGCCAGAGGGAAGGGAAAGACGTACAGACGGAACCCTCCTGGTCTTAGGGGCCGGGGCTAGACGTGGGACATGAAACTCCGGCTCATGCTCGGCGGGGACTTGGACATAGGGTGGCATCTCGCTGTGAGGCTGGAGCTGGGAAATGTCACGGCTGAGCCGCCCCTCCTGCTTCAACTCCGTCACCCTGGAGGAAGGCAAGAACAGCTTTGATCGTTGGACACTAGCAGTCTCCAGCTATTACAAGTTTCTAATAACTCTCCCCTCCCTGCCCACATACTAGTCAGAGTCTCTTTCCATTGCTTACAATCAGAGGAAAGTTCACTGACACAATAGGCACCCCCTGTTTCTGGTGAGTGAGTGGTCCGTTGGTTGAGCCTTTAGTTCGCACACCCAGAGGCAGGGGTGCAGAGGGAGAGCAGCACAGACTAACCCTGACCTACTTAGGGTCAGAGAAGGACAGTGCTCCCTAGGTGTCATCCAATCTAGACTCGGTACTCAGGGGTGAGTGAGAATCTGAGCCACAAGGGGACCTAGACCCAGACAGAAGGGGACCCATGCCAAAGCCTTATGAAACTGGCCCAGAGCTGTGTATAAAGCAGGCAACGTGGGACCCAGGGCACATTTAGAGGTCCCAGTGCTTCTCCACAGACCTCACAGAAGTGACCAGGCGCAGCTGAGGTCTTGGTTTAAGGGTCATCTCCCGAGAAAAGAATCCAAACAGGTGGGAAAGGTGGTACAGCGTCTGAACACCCATGAACACGACCCTCCCCCCGGCCAGCCCACAGTCCTGCAGAATCAGAGACCCCCAAAGGCTTTCCCAATCCTTTTATAAGCATCCAGTGTTTCCATTTCTGAACTATGACTGAGATCTCCCAGGTCCAGCAGGATTCAGAACACACCCAGCCTGAGTGGGCTCCGGCCGCCTGCTTTTCTGAGGAATGCTACCTCCTCCTGCCCCTCTCTGCTCCCTCCTGGAAGTGCCCCAGTTGGCTCCTGTCTATAACAAAGGAGGTATTCATAGGTCACATATGATGAGTGAAGAAATTTTAAGACACATACAAGAACAAAAAGGTCCACTTGGCTAAAGGACAATGACCACGTATGTGGGTGTGAGGGCAGTGAAAGAGGTTTTATAGCCCTGGCCAGTGGCTCAGTGGACAGAGCATCACCCTGGCATGTAGACATCCTGGGTTTGATTCCCGGTCAGGACACACAGGAAAAACAAGCATCTGCTTCTCCCCTCCTCCCTCTCCCCCTTCTTTCCCTCTTTCCTTCCTACAGCCAGTGGCTCAGGCACTGAGGCACATCAGCTTCAGGTGCTAAAAAGTAACTCAGTACTCAAGCATCGGCCCTAGATGGGGTTACCAGGTGGGTCCCAGTCAGGGTGTATGCAGGAGTCTGTTTCCCTATCACTTGCTCCTCTCACTTAAAAAAAAGACTACTATCCATATAGGTGTACATTACACTTAATTGTTTATCTGTGTTTGCACATACATTATCTCACTGGATTCTCAAGGCAACCCTGTGAGATTAAGCCTGACAGGTGGTTTTATTTCATTGTCTGAATAAGAAAACGAAGGATTTCTTCCAATACATAATATTATATTCCTAGATTTCTTATGTTGTTGGTTTCTTAGTTCTGGTGACCGTACCTCTAGACAGAAGAACAGTGATATTTAACATCAGGGGAACCTGGTACAGACCAGCCTTCCTGCCTTCCTGCGCACTGTGGGCGTGAGTGCCAGGGCATTTAGATCCCCGGATGAGAGAGGCACTAGCAGTATTCCCAGGTGACAGATGAACAGGCTCAGAACCATCAGGAGGAAGGTTTTCCCCATCTTGTGATGTAAAATCTGAACTTCAGAGCGTCACACTATCTTAAGGCTGGTGGTTTCAAGACCTAATTCTTCCACCCCCTTGAGCCAGAAAGTGGGTGCAAGGATCCACGCTGACCGTTACAGCATCTCCGTGGCTGCTCTCTCGGCCCCCGGTGGACTCGAAATCAAAATCGCAGGACCTTCCTCTTTGATACACGCACAACTATTCAAGCATGGAAACCAACCCCTCAAGTTAATCTGTGACAAGAGCCTCCCGAGAGCCCTGAGCCTCATTCTCCCCAGTCACACTCAGCAACGCAGGGACCCCGTGCATACTTTGCATTAGTAAAAATGCCGTAACTGTAAATTAATTAAAGTTGAAAGTCAGGCGAAGCATGGATTGCTAGCTCGCCTCGTGCGGTTGCGGTGCTCTCTCCCGGCCGCCCGCGGTCGCACGCCTGGCCTCCGCTTGTGCTTCCGCGATGACAAGATTGCCGAATTCCAGGTGCATTTTCTGGGTTTCGGGCCACAGGTGCAACAGTTCTCAAAGCTGTGAGTGGACTGAGAGCAAACAGCGGTGTAACACAATCAATTTCACTTCAAAGAAAGCCAAGTTTCAAAAGCAGATAATCCCTTCAGAGCACCTCTTTAAAATAAATCCCCGGTCCAAAGGGATAGGAGCCCAAGTTTGATCCTTGTCAAGCACCCAGACCAGAACAGCACTTCCTGTCCTGGACAGGGCAGAAGAAATCTCCCGAAGCTAAGAAGTTTGCTTAAGGAGCTGTGTGTTTATTTACATGGTCCTGACAGTCGCTACTTTCATTTGTCAGTTTTCAATTAGACTCTGTCACATACACACACTCCCCTCCACGACCCCCGCCCTGCACAACTAGGGTTTGTTTGAGCTGACGACTAGGATCAGAGATTGATCTCTGGGCTTTTTTCCATTCTGCCTGTCTACTCCCCTGCCTTCTGCCTGCTCGTGTGATCCTCCTCCCTCATGCAGGCTTTAAAATCGTAACTGCTCTTTGTCAAATGTCTATATTGCTTTTCCATATGACTTGTTAATAGTGCTCAGAAGAATTTCAGTGGCAAAAACCTAATTTTTAAAATGCTATTATCAGGGATGTAACACTGTCAACACTTGCTGGTAATGACACTCCAACTGCCTTTTGCATTTTGAGTTTTGCTATTTATGACTCACGCAGAAAAGACATAGTTTTGGTGGGGAGTCAAAGTCATTGTGCCAAACTCAATGTCTGTCCCCTGAAGGGGACCCAGTGAGGACAGTCAACGTGTGTGGAGAGGATTGCAGGAGCCGGGTAACGTGCTTGAGAAATTTTGCTGAGATGGAGAAGCAATGTTTAGATTTCGCTCGAGTTCAATATTTGGCAGGACTTACGGGCTGAACCTTCAAGTCTCTTCACATGTCACGTAAGATAAATTTCCAAACATGATACGCATTTCTTAACAATTAGCGAAACCATCCATTTTGAGGATGCCAAACACACAAGCCCTGCATAATACTATCATTAAGATTTTTTTTTAAAACCTGCAAGTGAAAAATAAAACATTTAGTCTAAGGAACAGCACTGCACTGGCCTTCAACTTGGTTTAACGTGGGGTCTGGGTTTTCTTCCCCTTTCATCCACTGATGGTCTCTGGGAAAGTGGCAAGTCACTTGACCTCATTTCAGTGACCCAAAAAGGTTGGGACAGAACAAAGAGAGGGATAGCAGGACACAGACACAAGAAACCTGAACTGCAACATGTGTGCAGTTTCTTGTAAAATATCTGACCTTACAGATACCTTGCCATTTAATGGAAATCTATAAATGGTTTTTAAAGAGAAAGGATCTTTTTACACTGTGATTAATTACTTTGCAAACAATGGCTGCTACATTGAGAACCAATACACTGAGTTTTATCCAAGTGGACTACCGGTGGACATCTTTGTTGACACCATATTGCCCGCCAGGCTAAAGGTCAGACAGGAGGCGGGGACTGCAGCAGAGGCCTGCATGCAGGTCTCAGCTCCGCGGCTCACAATCTGGGCGGCCTGGACCGACTGCGTTCCTTCCCTTGACCTCGTGTTCCCTGTATGAGAGAGCAAAGTGAGGCTACCTATGGCTTCTAGGGCCTGTGGCTGTTGGTGGTCTTAGATTTGGGGTGCACACCGTAGTGAGCACTCTCCACCCAATCCCATTAGACACCTGTGTCCCCCTCCCTGAGTCCTCCTCCCTGCACCAGTGGGCTGGGTGTCTAAGGGCCTGCACCTGGACTGACTGTCAGGGCTGCCTTCCAGCTGAGTCAGTTTGTCTACCGGCCTGGAGAAATGGGGCATCTGGGAGTTTATACTTCCTCCTCCTTTAGCCGATAACCGACTGGGGAGTGTGAGAGCCGGCAACCGTGCCTGAGTCAGGACAAGCCCTGAGGCGTGATTTCCACTGCAGAGCTCCACTGTAGGGAAGCCGAGGTCGGCCCCTCACACACACACACACACACACACACACACACACACACACACACCCGTCTCTCCCACTCCCTGTCCAGTTTCTCTGAGGAGCGTTCCCTCCGTCCGTCTGCTTCTGGGGAACCTGGCTCAAAGCGCACACCTACTACACAGCAAACCAGTACTGGTAGTGGTAACGAACTTTCTGCACCTCAGGCGCTGTGTCACTGACAGTTAAAGAGGTTTGCATCTGAAATAAACAGACACGCACAATCGCAGCGTGTCATCGTCCCAGAATCTCCACGACGCTAGATGAGGAAATGGTCTTGCGGGGGAGCTCGTTCAGTTTTAAACTATTTCGCTTTTCAAGTTGTCCCAAAGGAGCACCGTGCGTCCTGGGTTTAGTAATCTAGCGAGTGGGTGGGGCGGTAAGAAACGGGCAGCTGGAGATCAGGCCTACAGGTTGACCCAGGCCAGAGACCAAGGGAGAAAAGGGCTCAAAGCCACGCTCAGTGCCGGGAGAGTGACGACGGAGACGCCGCAGGAAGAGGAGTAGTATCTCATATCTTCTCCGCAAGCCCAGGTCCAGAGGGTGGTGACTATCAAAGGGGCCTTCCCTCCTTTATGGCCCACCCCCCCCTCTTCCTCCTTCCCCTTTCCCTAGAGCAGGGGTCCCCAAACTTTTTACACAAGGGGCCAGTTCACTGTCCCTCAGACCGTTGGAGGGCCAGACTATAAAAAAAAAACTATGAACAAATCCCTATGCACACTGCACATATCTTATTTTAAAGTAAAAAAAAACAAAACGGGAACAAATACAATATTTAAAATAAAGAACAAGTACATTTAAATCAACAAACTGACCAGTATTTCAGTGGGAACTATGGACCTGCTTTTGGCTAATGAGATGGTCAATGGCCGGTTTCATATTTATATTTGTCACTGCTAGCCGTAACAAGTGATATGACACGTCCTTCCTGAGTCACTAGAAGTAGTGCTGTAGGTGAGTGACTGCGCTTTGCGGCACCGCCACACACAGTGCTCCTCTCACTGACCACCAATGAAAGAGGTGCCCCTCCTGGAAGTGCGGTGGGCACTGGATAAATGGCCTCAGAGGGCCGCATGTGGCCCGCGGGGCCGTAGTTTGGGGACCCCTGCCCTGGATCCATTCTTTCCTGCCAGACCAGGATGAACCATTCCATGTCAAACAGTCCACCACACCTGGGAGATGTGAAGGAAAGTGTATCCTCGGGGTTTTTCTGGTCCAGGCGGGACCGGACGGACGTGCACTGGCGTGTTGTCTCTGACAGCTCTAACAGAGGACTCTCGTGGTTCTATCCCCGAGAAATGTCCTCCTGGAGAGAAAGATCTTTAAAAATGCCAGGTGGCAACAGGAGGTGAGAGGGGACATTCCAGAAACATGGCCCAGCAGGGCTGCCCAGAGAGATACCCGCAGCCAGTGTGCGTGGATGGGGGAGACGAGGGGTGCGGAGAGGCCGGGGCAGCTATCGGAGGGGCCGGCGTGGAGGGCCCTCAACCCACAGTAAGGGGTTTGAACTGGGGCCTGTGGGCAGCGAGCAGGGATGGATGGCACTGCTCTTCAACTACCGCCAAGGTCACTCCTCCGCCTCCGTGTCCCTCCGCCTCCAAATCCAAGGGAATTTATTCTCCTTCGCAGGATTGCCTTTTCTTGCCCCACTGATGGTGCCAAAGGCAGAGGCTGCTAATTTAAACCGCCACGAAGCTCTGCCGCAGGGCCCTGAAGGAACTTAATGAATAGGAGTGCGATAACCTGTTCTTCACAAAAGAAGGAATTAAGAACTCATTTGTACCAGTGACAGGGTAGAAAGAAAACAGCAATCTCACTCCAGCCTGATCACCGAGATACCAGCCCTTGCTTCATGGAGTCTTAATTAGATCTCCTCGGTCCTCTTGTTTTTAGTTCATGTTTGCCTTTTTTAAAAAATAAAGGAGGCATAGCCATCATCTCACGCCACTGGAGTGCATATGTTATGGAAAGAATACAGATGAGGAGGCGCTGTGTCCTGATGGCTCGCAGGGGTTGAAGAGTGAGGGAACAGTAGAATTTATTATGCCTGAGGCATGTGAATAATTACTTTTCCTAAGGAACTCTCCAGAAGCTCCATGAGCTACCTGCAGAGGACACTTCACCTGCTGCACAAATCTGAACCCGGGTGGTTTTCTGGGGGCGGTGGGAGGAGGGGTAAGAGCAAAGCACAGACAGGTTGGAACCGCAGTGAGCTGTGTGGCAAGAGATTTCCTGCGGGGTTTTTTTGTGTGTGTCAGTTTTTTCTTCTTGGATCGAAAATATGAACAACTCAGGAAACTCAGGAGAAAGGCGCAGGGAGGGAGTTCTGTGAGAGAGGTAGGGCGATGCTGAGGGCAGATGCCAGTCAGGAGACCTGGGTCCTGCTCTCCGATCTGCTGGTAACCAGCTGTGTGATGTTGGGTGAGTTCTTTTATCTCATTGAGTTTGTTTACTCATCAGTAGAACAATAAAATCAGATCCAGGGACCTCCAGGGCCCCATCCAATCGTAATAAGCTTTAAGCCTGTGAAGAAAGGATGGCACCCCAGAGGTCACGCTTGAGGCAGGGAGAGAGGTCTGATGGGAAGACATACATGCACTTCTGCTGGGCCTCTCCACCAGCTCGGGTGACATTCAAAAAAGTCAGAGATAGTTCACCCAAGCTCTCAAGGACACAGGAGCCAGCTCGTAGCAGAGTCCTCTGGGTGTCTCTCTGGAGCCCCACCAAACACTCTAGCGTTTTTCTCGTGCCAGGGAGATTCTGCCTAGTAGTCTCCGCTGACTTAGAACAAGCTTGGCTGCATTCTACCCCATCGATCCTCCCCAGAGAAAGACACTTGCACTTTTCCTTGAGCAATCCCAGGCTCTCCTCTGTCATTGCTCCTGGCTGGTTCCCTGTCCCTCCTTTCTCTAGTGATGGCAGGATCCGTGGGGGCTAGAGTCCAGCCCAAGAAGTCGGGGCTGGGCAGCCAGGCCGGGGTTAGAAATACAGAAGCCACGATCTTGGGGGCTCAGCGAATAGAAAAGAAGGTCAGGAACACCGAGGTCAAAATCAAGCTGTCAAGTCAGAGTCGAGAGCCTAGATAAGGGCATAGCAAACTACAGTCTGTGGGCCAAGTTCTGTCTGTTGCCTGATCGCTCAGGACGGATGTGGGCGCGGTTCCCTCTCTCCGGGAGCTCTACCTCCCAGGCCCTGACTCTTAGGAGGTTTTGTTTTGAAAAAGGAGATGTTTCAAATCTCTATAATAATCTCCCAAGACCCGTTTCCCTTCAGTCACTTTCAGGGAGCATGGACTAAGTGTGGACAGAAGCAATCTCTAAGAAGCTCCATTTTGATGAATGGCCAACCAGTTATATCATTAGAAATACGGAGGGGGGGGGGGCAAAAGTAGGTTTACAGTTGTTCAGATGGAAAATAATACTATAATTAATAAAAAATACGGTCGGGCGCATGCGGGAGTCTGTCTGACTGCCTCCCGTTTTCCAGCTTCAGAAAAATACAAAAATAAAATAAAATAAATAATAATGCAGGAATAAACTCTGTTTCATGTCATCACAAATGTAAGCCTACTTTTGCTCCCCTCTATACACCTACAGCACCAAAAAGAAATATTTGAACTGGGACTAATGTGGTTATTTATTCTAGGAACAAGTACTTGTGAAGAGATTCTAATAATTTTCAGAATGGGTGACATTATTTCTCACTAAATAGAGATCGTCCCACCATTCACTAAAGTTAAACCTTTTCTCTCGGCAGCGGGGGCCCCACAGAAGGAATGTGCAAGCCTGGGTTTAAATGCAGGAGTTTCCATCTGGAAATAGACTTGACGTCCAAGCGGTCCGGCCCCCTGCCTCTGCATACACCAGTCAGTCTGCTGGAGGTCTACTGCCTCTGCATACACCAGTCAGTCTGCTGGAGGTCTACTACCAGCACACCCTTCCTCCCCACGCCCTGCTCGGGAAATCAGTGCCCACTCAGTCTTTATTGGATGGCAGCTCCTTGGTGATGCCTTCCTGGCCTCCCTCAGTCAGAGGGGTGGGCGCCCTCTGTCAGGCTGCAGCCGCCTTTGCTCAGTCGCCCTTAGAGCACTTAGACATGCAAATCATTCCCACCAACTCTGACATTCTCCCACCAGACCCCGAGTACCTCAAGGACAGGGCTAGGTCATAATTATCTTCCTCTCTCCAGCTGGGATACAAAGCAATAAGAAATAAAAGATTTTAAAACCAGCTGGCAAATGCCTCCTGCATCTGTTATACCAAGGCAGGGGTTCCGGACGAGGGAGCCCTCTTGAAGAGCAGGAAGGTTGAAGAAGAGCCCAGAGGTAGAAGCCCAGACAGAGAGCCCATCAGATAGACAGAACAGGGAAGTCTGCTGTCTCGGGGATTGCTTCTCCCAGGAACCCATGGTCTGTCCCCCCTCCTCTCCTGCTTCCCAGACCTCTGCTCCTTACCTTTCTCGGCTCCCCTGCAGTTCATCGTTCCTAACCACTATGTCAAAAATCCCAACTGCAGTTCTAACTCGCGAAATCACCACCTGTCAGAGCTAGAGGCGCCTTAAGGATAACTCGAGCAAGAGGCTTCACAGCAACCCCAACGGAATAATAAAAAAAAGTACTATCGCCCGATTTGGCAGATGATGAAATTGAGCCCTGATAAAAGATCAAAGTGGAGGGTCACCAAATGGATTCGATCCCAGGTGATTTAGCTCAAGAGCCCACAGAACAGACCACAAAACTGCCACAGTCTAACCACTCATTGACAAAGGGATCTCCCTGAGCGCAGGTGTGGGAGGAGGGCGGCAAGCTACTGCATCACAGTTTGGATCCAGGGACCCGTAACGGGTACCAGACTGGGAACTGTCCCATCCTACAAAACCCTTTTCAACAAACATTCGATCACCCCAGAAATCATTATTTACCTTCTATCACCTATTGCTAGGCGCTGTTCTAGAAACGGTGAGGAGCACAGCTGCCTGGGTCTGCGCATGCGCGGAGGAGAGTCTGAAAGCCTGTGTGTCTCGCGCCAGTAATACCCTCACAAATCTTTCACAGACTTGGGCTGGAGCTCGCACCAGCATCGTCTCCCCGAATCCTCCTGTCCTCTGCACTGCTCTCGGACTCGAGTTTCTATCTGCAACCTCCTTTTGCCCACTAGGCCCGAGGCTCTGCTCCAATCCCCCGACCGTCATGACCAGCTGCTGAGGGCCAACGTGCAGCCTGGACCAGCCCAGCCCGTTCCTCACCCAGCTCCTCACCCAGCTGGAAGTGTTCCTGAGTGTCTGCCACCAACAGGACACCTCACAACTGGGAAACTAATGAAGACAGGTTGTAAGTGTGGGACTCCACAGAGCCAAGAGACAGCATGTGGCTGTGCACCTCCTGCTGAGGACTCGGCTGATAATATACTGACCAGCTTGTGTCCATTCATTGAGCCAACCACAAATATTTATTGAGTGGCAACTAGGAGCCAGGCACTGGTCTGGGCACTTGGAATACATCACTGAATAAAGTAAATGAAGATCATTGCCTTACAGAGTTTTGACCCGGTGGGAAGAGAAAAGCAAACAATAAGCATAATAAACGAATAAATATATGAATAAATGGTGATAGATGCCATGGGGGGAAGTGGAACGGGATCATAGGAACAGCCAAGGCTCCCCGGGACCCACGGGGCCTGCAGGGAACAGACTTTCACTCGCTCCTGCCAGGACTCTTAGGGGCCAGGCCACACTGATGCCGCAACTTCGCATTTGTCTCACCACTTAATTACCTCTTGCTCATTCTTTTAGGTTCAGCCTTTAAAAGCAATAGAGTTGAAATCCAAGAAACTACAGCAGGTCCTCAAATAGTCATTTTCTTCAGTGTCTTTTCATTATAATGCTGATGAGATGCCCCAGGGACTTGACTAGTTTACATCAATTAGCCACGGTAAAATGGGTTTCCTTAGATGTGGTTTTGCTTAAAGTCACAGAACCTACTGACAGCGTTAAGTGAGGACTCGCTGTACTTCTGAATCCTTTGGCAGAGTGCCTTGCAGAGGAGGCATGCTATCCACGTTATTCCACAGAAATCACTTCCAGGGCAAGTCTACGGAAGCAATATGCGGCCAGGCTCCTTTATCTGCAAGTCAGCTGTGAGGGGCGGGCACCGTCCAGCCAGGAGTCCAACCCCCACCTGGCTGATGAACCCCTGCAGAGCGGGTCTGCGGAGCGGATGCTGCCCTGCCCCTCCCCCCATGGGCTTCCACTTCCAGCCAAGTTTCCTGCCCAAGCCGCCCCTCCCCTGCGTGGAGAATTGACCAGGGATCATTTAGGCCAGTGGTCCTCAACCATTTTTGGGCCATGGACCGGTTTAATGTCAGAAAATATTTTCACGGACTGGCTTTTAGGGTTGGACGGATAAGTGTATCACATGACCGAGACAAGTGTCAACAGTGAGTCTTAGACGGATGTAACAGAGGGAATCTGGTCATTTAAAAAAAAATAAAACATCGTTCAGACTTAAATATAAATAAAACAAAAATAATGTAAGTTATTTATTCTTTCTCTGCGGACCAGTACCAAATGGTCCACGGACCGGTACCGGTCCGCGGTCCGGGGGTTGGGGACCACTGATTTAGGCGACCTCCCTCTGCTCTGACAGGTTCTCTGTGGCCTTTGGAGTCACACAGCTCAGAGTTCCTGGGAGTAGGGACACAGGCTAGAAGGCTTCAGCCAGGGAACAAATTGTGATCAGGTGATGTGAGGAAGGGAGGACAGACAGAGGGAGGGAGAAAACTCGGTCACCTTCATTGTTCAGTTTATATTACCTGTGAACTCATCACCTTTGCATCGTTTCAAACCAATATTATAAAATATGAAATAAGTTGACTTAGAGCTCAACAAATAACACACTAATGAAAGAAAAGTGTCAGGCATAGAGTAGGTGCCCACCAAAATACTGTTTAGTGATCATCATCCTATGAGTTTTCTGAATTGATTCTGGTTTCTTTACATTCTCCATTATCTTTCAGGTTGAATGTAAAAAACAAACAAACAAAGGGGGGGTCAGCATTTTCCTAGTTCTTTATTTCTTCTCAACTATGATACCTCCATCCTTCTTTTTGGAAGGCCGTTTCTAAGAACACTTATTCACAACTAGAAAAGAAAGCAGCCGGAGGAACAGCAGTGTCAGGACTTGGCAGACGGTCTGGAAGAAAGTCTGAGCTTGTGACCGTGCGCGCTGGGGCGGGCCAGAGTGACACTGAGTCCAAGCGGACCCTGTGACTGAGCGTCATGTAACCAACACAAAGGAATGACAGAAAAGCCATTTTCAATGTCCTGAATTACTTAAAAACAAGGCGCTATTGAAATATTAACTGTCACAGAGAAGGAAACACCAGCACGGAAAGCTCTTCAGTCAGTTGTCTCTCTATCCAGTTGTTCCTTTTGTTTTTTTTGTTTGTTTGTTTGTTTGTTTTAATGAAAGAGACAATGACAGAGAGAGGGACAGATAGGGACAGAAAGACAGGAAGGGAGAGAGATGAAAAGCATCAATTATTTGTTGTATCTCCTTAGTTGTTCATTGATTGCTTTCTCATATGTGCCTTGACTGGGGGGCTACAGCCAAGCCAGTGACCCCTTGTGCAAGCTAGCGAACTTGCACTTTAAGCCAGCAAACTTGGGCTCAAGCCAGGGACCATGGGATTATATCTATGATCCAACGCTCAAGTCAGTGACCCCGCGCTCAAGCTGGTGAGCCCGTGCTCAAGCCTGAGACCTCACAGTTTCAAACCTGGATCTTCTGTCCCCTGCGCCACAGCCTGGGCAGGCTATCCCGTTGTTTCCTGCATCTCTACCTTCCACATTCTTCCCAGAATTCTAACAATATTCTTGCCTGATCTGTTATAAAAAAAAAAAAGAATCCATTCAAAGGGTTAAAGATTTCATTGTTTTAGTTTATTTTTTCTCAATAGAAAAGGCAATAAACATCACCAAGAATGTATCCTGAGCACGCATTCTCTCTGATGCATTAACAAAAGTAATTAATATAAATTATATTTGTCAAGGAACATAATTCTGTCAAGCCACGTCTCTGAGTAGGGAATGGGCAATGGGCAATAAAGAGGCCCTTTTCCAGGCAAAACCTGCCACCCTGTGGAATAAGATGGAACTGCAGCCATCTGTCTTTAAAAAAATAAAATAAAAAAGCCCACAACCACATGCAGACTTGCACCACAAAGGGATGTTCTTGAGTCAAACCTCAAAGGTCAAAATATAGATAGAAGCCTCTGTAGACAATGATCAGTGAGAAGACAATCTTATCTCACTTTCAATCAGCTAAGACCCAAGGTGATATCTAGACTAAGAAGTGGTTTAGGTTTAAAAATCAAATCAAGCCTCTGGTTCCAGTTCCCTCCGTCCTAGCCAGCTCTCTTGAGAAAGAATCATCAGGAGGCAGGAAAGGTATAGCTCACCTAGTGCAATCCCCCCCCTCCCTCTCTTAAATCAAAGGTAAAAGGAAGCGACAGGATGGTGAGGATTTCTCACGTTAGCTCTGTGTCCTTGAAACTAGAATTATGAGACACAAGAACATTGCAAGTGCCTGGTGACAACAGCATTGGTCAGGTGATTTAATTTCATAAACTTTGGCTTCAAACATACACCAATAGTCCACCCATGACTGCATTTCTCACCTATCAGCGAGGCAAAACCTGGACACGTCCTCTCCTGGGACATATACACTCCCACTAGGCTGGGAGGAAGGGGATTGCTTTGTTCTGTTAATTTTCTTTTTTTTTTTCCATTTCAGACCAACAAAAATAAAAATTGAAAGACTAGAACAATGAAACCGGAATGTCTTTCACTTAAATTCACTGCTGTATTAGGACTTAGTTTATCCTTTCTGTATTTCTTATTTGTAAAAATAAACACATACACACTACACGTGTAGCTGTTTTCCCGTGTTGCTTACACGGAAGTTAACAAAATAAATGTAACGGTTTTGCATTTTGCTTTTTCCTTTTACTGTATTCTGAAAATGACTCAGTGTCAGTTCCTGGAAACCTTCCTCAGCTGTGTCTGGTGGTAACAGTGCTCTGTTTCGTGACTACACTGCAGCTAACTCCACCGCTCTCCTGCTGGCGGGCTTCTCGCTGTTTCCAATATCTTGCCATTACAATGACCTATAATAAATGATTTTATATATAGTTTTAAATTTGTGAAGATATATTTTTAGGGGAAATTCCTAGAAGTGGAATTGCTGGTCAGAGGGTGAATGTCACTGTTGTTTGCTGCTTCCCAATTCCCCGTCCCTAACCATTATCCCATTTTGCATACTCATCGCGCAGTTTGAGAGTGCCGTCCCCCACAGGCTTGCCAACAGTGCACTGTAAAGTCTTTGAATTTTTGCCCAATTGATAAGTGAGAAATGATGTCTCAATTGGTTTTGGTTTGCATTCTTTACAGTGAAATTGAATATCTTTTATAAGATTAGGAGTCACATATATCTTTTTCTGAGAGCTGTCTGTTCATTATGTGCTCATTTTTCTATTAGATTTCTGACCTTTTAGACCTCTCAATATCTAAGAGTTCTTAGGGAAATTGGTCTATTAATAGTATTTGTGGGATGACGTCAGAGTAATGGCGCAGTAGGAAACGATACCGATAAATCTCCCCCAAAACTCAACAAGATCTTCAACCAGAAACAGAAAAACCTATCCTTGGAGCCTCCAGATGTTTCGCAATACACCCGAAGGTATGGTCAAGTGAAAAATTAGCTAAATATTGATATATAATCAAACCCCGAAGGAAATAGGGAGTAAGAAATGCTCCGCCTTCCTCACTAACCTAAACAGGGCGGCTTTCTCTGGTAACTGTGAATATAGAAACTGAGGTGGGCAAAGAGGGTGAATAGATCCAGGCCGTGACACAAACGGCCGAACCAGGCTGTGGCACAGAGATCCAAGCTGAGGAAAAACTGTTCCTGTTGCAACCCGGGCAATACAAGCTAACACTCGCGCCAAACCCAGACAAAGAAAGACAAGTGGGGCAGCCATTTTACCCGATCTCTGGGTCGGCGCGCACAGATAGTGGGCGAGAGATTCCTTCCAAAGCCCTGGGAGTGGGGGGTCGTGTTATCCCACAGAGGGGCAGTCAGGGGCCTTTGTGTGGGCCGAAAGCGGAATCTCCGGGCTGCCCCATGCGCAGATAGTGAGCAAGAGATTCCTCCGAGTGTCTCGGCAGTGCCCGCCCGTGTTATCCCACAGAGTGACAGAGCCAGAGGTCTTTGAGTGGGCGGAAGCCCTGGCCTGATTATGCTAGCAGCTCTGACTGACTGAGCCTTACCCAGAGCCCTGTGCTGAGTGGGAATAGAGTGGGGAGTTGCCAGCTCTTTGAGCCTCTTACTATCCAGGCAGAGGCAGCAGCAACCCCATAGCTGGATTATCAGGCTACTACTTGAGGAAGGAAAGACTAGGAGAGAGGCTCCAGGAACACGGACTCTCTCACTGGCGGAGCCTATAAATGCTAATGAGCCTCGACTGCCAACGAGACTGAAGCACAATACACGACATCACCATAGAGACTTATCAACTGCAAACCTCTACCTGAGCGTGCCAAAGGGGCACAACCCGGGGTACAGAGTCACCGACCAGGAAGAGGGAGAGAAAAGAAAAAGCAAGAAGATAACCTCTCAAAATCAACAATAATCTGCAGACTTTATAACCTATCCCATATTATTATATTTGTTCATTTGTTTCTCTTATCTTCATTCTTGATTTTTTTTTTCCTCCTCCAATTTGGTCGTTTAACTCTCTGCCGGTCTTACTCTCTCCTCTCCTTGAACTACACTACCCATAAGTGTTATAACTCCCATTATCTTTTCTTTCCTCTTCCTTTATCTTTATGAGGGTTGCACTCCAAAACCCTTAACTCTCTCTCTCTCCTCTTTTTTCTTTTTTCTTCTTTTAGTGGTTCCCTCTTTTTTCTCTCTCTCTCTCTTTCTTTTCTCCCTCTATATTAGTTTCTTCCTTTCTCCTTTACGTCTCCTCTCATTCAAATCTCAATAACGAACAATATCTTATCTGGGACTCAAACTTATATTTGTGGCATTTTGTGGGGGTTTTACTTCACCTTTTTAACACACTAGCAGTGCTCCCATCCCTGGCTCTCCATTTTATCTACTTCTTGTTCCACTAAATACAATAGTAATTTTTTAATTTGTCCCCCCATTTTCCTGTTTCCCCCTTATTCCTCTCATCATAACTCTTAGTCAACCAACACCTAAAAGCAAATCATTTTATTCTTGACCCAAATTTTTTTCTTATTTGCTTTTTGTGGGTCCATACACCCTTTTATTTTATTTTATTTTTATTTTGCCCCTTTATTACTTCTCCCCAATTCAGGCTCTCCTTTACAGGCATTGTTTTTTCTATTTAGTACAATATAATTCACAGTTCACCACAAGATTTTCTCAAGAAAAAGGGGAGAGGAGAGGAGAGGAAAAAAGGAGGGGGAGAATAATTTCCTTTTTTTTTTTATTTTTTTTTTATTTTATTTTTCTTTATTTCATTATTAATTTTTTTATAAAAAACAACTCTTTTCGATTTTTTTTAACTTTTTATTCTTTATTAAATCTCATTAATACTATCAACAAAACCACCCTTAGATGCCATTAAGGAAGAGAAAATTGAATATCATGGATACAAAAGAAAGAGAGGTAACACAACTAGATGAGGAAAAATCTATGGAGAAAAAATTTAATATATTGGAAACCTTGGAGCTAAATGACAGAGAATTTAAGATAGAAATCCTAAAAATCCTACGAGATATACAAGAAAACATAGAAAGGCAATTTAGGGAGCTCAGAAAACAACTCGACAAACACAAAGAATATATTTCCAAGGAAATTGAAACTATAAAAACAAATCAAACAGAGATGAAAAACTCAATTCACGAGCTGAAAAACGAGGTAACAAGCTTAGCTAATAGAACAGGCCAGGTAGAAGAGAGGATTAGTGAAATAGAAGACAAGCAACTTGAGGCACAACAGAGAGAAGAAGAAAAAGACTCAAAAATTAAAAAAAATGAGATAGCCCTACAAGAATTATCTGATTCCATCAAAAAGAATAACATAAGAATAATAGGTATATCAGAGGGAGAAGAGAGAGAAAATGGAATGGAGAACATACTCAAACAAATAATAAATGAGAACTTCCCAAACCTGTGGAAAGAACTAAAGCCTCAAATTCAAGAAGCAAAGAGAACTCCGAGTTTTCTTAACCCCAACAAACCTACTCCAAGGTATATCATAATGAAATTGGCACAAACCAACGGGAAAGAAAAAATTCTCAAGGCAGCCAGGGAAAAGAAGAATACAACATATAAAGGAAGGCCCATTAGATTATCATCAGATTTCTCAGCAGAAATTCTACAAGCTAGAAGAGAGTGGACCCCAATATTTAAAGTCCTGAAAGAGAGGAACTTTCAGCCACGAATACTATACCCATCAAAGCTATCCTTCAAATATGAAGGAGAAATAAAAACATTCACAGATACAGAAAAGATGAGGGAATTTATCATCAGAAAACCCCTACTCCAGGAATTACTAAAGGGGGTTCTCCAATCAGATACAAAGAACAGCAACAAAAAAAAACAAAGCCACAAGTAAAAGCTCCAAGAAGAACACAATAAAACCAAATTTAAACTGTGACAACAACAAAAAGAAAGGGGGGGAGAGGATGGAGATTAACAGTAGCAAAGGACGATGGAGTGCAAAAGTACTCACAAAATAGTGCACTACAATGAACAGGGTAGGAACCCTTTTCATTACTTAAAGGTAACCACCATTGAAAAAACCACCACAGAAGCACATGAGATAAAAAAGATAGCAACAGAGGAAAGATGTATGGAATACAACCAAATAAAAACAAAAGATAGAAAAACAAAAGAGAAGAATCAAACAAGACACAAAACTAACAGAAAGAAATCTATAAAATGGCAATAGGGAACTCACAAGTGTCAATAATTACACTAAATGTAAACAGATTAAACTCACCAATAAAAAGGCATAGAGTAGCAGAATGGATTAAAAGAGAAAATCCAACTGTATGCTGCCTACAGGAAACTCATCTAAGTAACAAGGATAAAAACAAATTCAAAGTGAAAGGCTGGAAAACAATACTCCAAGCAAATAACATCCAAAAAAAAGCAGGCGTAGCAATACTCATATCTGATAATGCTGACTACAAGACAGCAAAAGTACTCAGAGACAAAAATGGTCATTTCATAATGGCTAAGGAGACACTGAATCAAGAAGACATAACAATTCTTAATATATATGCACCAAACCAAGGAGCACCAAAATGTATAAGACAGCTACTTATTGACCTTAAAACAAAAACTGACAAAAATACAATCATACTTGGAGACCTCAATACACCGCTGACGGCTCTAGATCGGTCATCCAAACAGAGAATCAACAAAGATATAGTGGCCTTAAACAAAACACTAGAGCACCTGGATATGATAGACATCTATAGGACATTTCATCCCAAAGTGACTGAGTATACATTTTTCTCCAGTGTACATGGATCATTCTCAAGAATTGACCATATGTTTGGCCACAAAAACAACATCAGCAAATTCAGAAAAATCAAAGTTGTACCAAGCATATTTTCTGATCATAAAGCCTTGAAACTAGAATTCAACTGCAAAAAAGAGGAAAAAAATCCCACAAAAATGTGGAAACTAAACAACATACTTTTAAAAAATGAATGAGTCAAAGAAGAAATAAGTGCAGAGATCAAAAGATATATACAGACAAATGAAAATGACAATACAACATATCAGAATCTATGGAATGCAGCAAAAGCAGTGATAAGAGGAGAAGTTCATATCACTTCGTCATATATGAACAAACAAGAGAGAGCCCAAGTGAACCACTTAACTTCACACCTTAAGGAACTAGAAAAAGAAGAACAAAAACAACCCAAAATCAGCTGAAGAAAGATAATAAAAATCAGAGCAGAAATAAATGAAATAGAGAACAGAAAAACTATAGAAAAAATTAATAGAACAAGGAGCTGGTTCTTTGAAAAGATCAACAAAATTGACAAACCCTTGGCAAGACTCACCAAGGAAAAAAGGCACAGGACTCAAATAAATAAAATCCAAAATGAAAGAGGAGAAATCACCACGGACACCGTAGATATACAAAGAATTATTGTAGAATACTATGAAAAACTTTATGCCACTAAATTCAACAACCTAGAAGAAATGGATAAATTCCTAGAACAATACAACTTTCCTAGACTGAGTCAAGAAGCAGCAGAAAGCCTAAACAGGCCTCTTAGTAGAGAAGAAATAGAAAAAACCATTAAAAACCTCCCCAAAAATAAAAGTCCAGGCCCAGACGGCTATACCAGCGAATTTTATCAAACATTCAAAGAAGACTTGGTTCCTATTCTCCTCAAAGTCTTCCAAAAAATTGAAGAAGAAGCAATACTTCCAAACACATTTTATGAGGCCAACATAACCTTCATACCAAAACCAGGCAAGGATGGCACAAAGAAAGAAAACTACAGACCAATATCTCTAATGAATACAGATGCTAAAATACTAAACAAAATACTAGCAAATCGAATACAACAACATATTAAAAAGATAATACATCATGATCAAGTGGGATTCATCCCAGAATCTCAAGGATGGTTCAACATACGTAAAATGGTTAACGTAATACACCATATCAACAAAACAAAAAACAAAAACCACATGATCTTATCAATAGACGCAGAAAAGGCTTTCGATAAAATACAACACAATTTTATGTTTAAGACTCTCAACAAAATGGGTATAGAAGGAAAATATCTCAACATGATAAAGGCCATATATGATAAACCATCAGCTAACATCATATTAAATGGCACTAAACTGAAGGCTTTCCCCCTTAAATCAGGAACAAGACAGGGTTGTCCACTATCTCCACTCTTATTTAATGTGGTACTAGAGGTTCTAGCCAGAGCAATCAGACAAGACAAAGAAATAAAAGGCATCCATATCAGAAAAGAAGAAGTAAAGGTATCACTTTTTGCAGATGATATGATCCTATACATCGAAAACCCCAAAGAATCCACAAAAAGACTACTAGAAACAATAAGCCAATACAGTAAGGTCGCAGGATACAAAATTAACATACAGAAGTCAATAGCCTTTTTATATGCCAACAATGAAACAATTGAGAACAACCAAAAAGCCCGTCAATAGATGACTGGATAAAGATGTGGCACATATATACTATGGAATACTACTCAGCCATAAGAAATGATGATATCGGATCATTTACAGCAAAATGGTGGAATCTTGATAACATTGTACAAAGTGAAATAAGTAAATCAGAAAAAACCAGGAACTGCATTATTCCATACGTAGGTGGGACTTAAAAGTGAAACTAAGAGACATTGCTAAGAGTGTGGTGGTTACGGGGGGAGGGGGGGAGAGGGAGAAGGAAAGGGGGAGGAGGAGGGGCACAAAGAAAACTAGATAGAAGGTGACAGAGGACAATCTGACTTTGGGTGATGGGTATGCAACATAAGTGAACGACAAGATAACCTGGAGTTGTTATCTTTGAATATATGTATCCTGATTTATTGATGTCGCCCCATTAAAAATAAAATTATTAAAAAAAAAAAAAGAAAAGTATAGCCTCATGCTCTTTGTCAAGACTGATTTAGCAGATAATAAAACATAAAACTAAAAAAAAAATAGCATTTGTGAAATATATTGTAAATATATTCTCCCACCTTGTGATGGCATTTTTTTGACATTATAACTTTTTTTGTAATTATACGTAATCCAACTTGTTCGTCTTTTTTATTGCATCTGAATTGGCTAATATTTTTAATATAGTGCTAAATAGCAGCAAAGATATTAGGCATCTTGGTTTTTCCCTGACCTTATGGAAAAGCCTCTGGCGTTTTTACCAGTACGCTGCTACTTTAGGCCCAAGGTGTAGTGGTACACCTTGTAATGTAACGCTTTATAGATCATGCTAAAGAAGTGTCCATCGATAACTATTTTATTGTGTGCTTTTATAAGGAACAGCTTTGGAACTATGTTGAATGTCTATACCCATCCAGAGACATCAGCACTATATTTCAATATTTATTTATATGGTAAATTATATTAATATCGTTTTTTCATATTAAACAATTTCTTATCAGCATGTATTTTTATTTCCCAATAATATTCTTTTGTATAAGTATACAACATGTTTTGTTTATTTACTGGCAAAGTTATTTTGTATATCAGGACCCACACAATGCAGGCCTCCCCGGTGGCCTGGCTCATGTCACAAATCTAAGGCCGAGTCTGACTGCACTGACGGGAACACCTGCCCAGGAAACCTACCATATGCCAATTACAATTCTCCAACTCAGGTTAGCTGGCTTGCCTCGCCCTGAAAAACAGGGCCTGCTGGCCTTGTAAGGAGATCCCCAGCCTCCCAACCAGTCCCGCCATTTCTGCCTTGCCTCTTCTAACGCTCTGTGAAACTCACTCTGGCCCCAAGTCCCTCCGGAACAGCGTTCTACTGCTTGGAGGAGGCACTGTACTTCCCCGTTCCATGCGTCATTCTCCCTTGAAAAAAGGACATGAAACTTGTTACTAAATTGTTTTAGTTTGGTCATTTGACTCCATTCATCGGTGGATGGACATTGGGGTTGCCCTCGCTTTTGGCTACCTATCAAAAATAATGCTCCTATGATTATTCATGTACAAGTTTTTGTGTGGACATATGTTTTAAATTCTCTTGAGTGGAATTCTGATTTCAAATTCTAGTAGTGGGGTTGCTGGGTCATAGGGTAACTCTTGGTTTAAATTTCTGAGAACTGCCAGGCTGTTCTCCAAAGTGGCTACCAGTTTATGTTCTCACCACCAATGCCGGAGGGTCCCTTTTTCCCCACATCCTCACCCAACACTGGTTATCATCTATTTTTTTGATACTAGTCTTCCTAGCAGCTGTGAAATGGGATGTCATTGTGGTTTAAATTTCATTTCCCTAATGACTAATGATGTTGAACATCTTTTCATGTGCTCATTGGCTACTTATCTCTTTGAGAAATTTCTGTTTAAATCCTTTGCTGATTTTTTTTATAAATAAATAAATTTTTATTTTAATGGGGTGACATCAATAAATCAGGGTACATATATTCAAAGAAAACATTTCCAGGTTATCTTGTCTTTTTGTTCTGTTGCATACCCATCACCTAAAGAGAGATCGTCCTCCGTCACCCTCTATCCAGTTTTCTTTGTACCCCTCCCCCTCCCCTTCCCCCTCTCCTCCCTTCCCTTTCCCCACCCCCCGTAACCACCACACTCCTGTCCATGTCTCTTAGTCTCGCTTTTATGTCCCACCAATGTATGGACTCCTGCAGTTCTTGTTTTTTTCTGATTCGCTTATTTCACTCCGCATAATGTTATCAAGTTTCCACCATTCTGCTGTAAGTGATCCGATGTCATCGTTTCTTCTAGCTGAATAGTATACCATGGTGTATATGTGTCCCATCTTCTTTATCCAGTCTTCTATTTTTTTTACAGTGATTAAAAGCCTTTAAGCAAACTCTTGGCCAATACAGCAAGAATCTATAAAAGAGTAGTGTCCTTAACATGTTCGCCAAGTCCAAATTGGCCCCATCACCATGCTAAATCCCTGAAAAATGCAACCCAACCACAGTTCAGTCTGTTAGGAGCTGTCACAGGGAGCAGGAGTCCAGGAAAAGTCCACACAGGAAAAGTCCGCATGGCACTGGAATTGTTGTCACCATTCTATACTTTGCAGCTCATGTCCAAGACCCAATGACCGCTGCTTCTAGCTGGTAATGATTCAGGTAGACTGGAAAAGCCATTTGCAGCATGCGTGGATATGGAGCTTCTGTTCTCCTCTGCCTGGAGAGTTGAGACCAGGTTGCTTTTCCCTGGAGCTCTGCGACTGTGGCATGGTAAAGAGAACCTTGGGATACACTAAGCTGGTTGGCAAAGGTAAATTCATAATACACGTTGGCAAAAGGGGGAAAGAGAGCTCTAAATTAGGAGTAGGTCCCAGCCTGAAATATGAGTGGGACATTGAGGTAGGAGGGATAAAGGAAACACTATATATTAAGCAAAGCAGCAGAAAGTAGGACTATCAACACCCACAACAGAGATCTTTGAGGGAAGAATAAAAAACCTGACTATTCAGGCAAAACTTAGTTAAGTGGCCCTTGTGCAAATGAGATCAGTTTACCTGCTTCTTGGAAGAAATACCCTAGGCTCGTCCACAGTGTCATAGATGGGGCCGACAGCCCTGGGCACCTTCAGCTTTCAGTGGCTAACCCCAGCATTCTGGGCAAGGTTAGGTCATAGGTGGCTGGGCAGGGCTGGAAGAGACTGAATCCTCCCTTAGAGGAGCAAGGGGGAAGCCTACCTTCCAGTGTCCCTGTTTCCTCACAGCAGAGGCATGTAAGCCTGGCAGGCTTTAGCTCAATGACCTTCCTTTCCACTATTGAAGCAGGACCCAGATGGCATCCTATGAGACCCCTTTGGGGTGTTGGAGCCTTTAAGGGTGTATCCTAAAAGCTGGTAGTTCCCCTGATCTCTATTGGGCTTTTTCTGCCTCTAGGTATCTTAAAAGCCATGCTCAGAAGATCTCGCTGAGGGGTTTGAGGATCCCCATCCACCTATATAAATCTTTTCTATATATCTGGAGCTATTTGGAAAAAGACAAAACAGTGTTATTAGCTGGATCTAATAAAGAAGGTAGTAGTTTGCAGGCGAAAAAGATTTGGTGTCTCCTGTTCATCAGCCTTCAAAAGAAATGTAAATTTTTTTTTAAGTAAAAAGCATGATATGGTAGACCCGTAGGAGTCATTAGCCTGATGTGCAGGATTCCCGGGTTCGATTCCCGGCCAGAGCACACAAAAGTGCGCATCTACTTCTCCACCCCTCCCCCTCTCCCTCCTCTCCGTCTCTCACTTCCCCTCCCGTAGCCAAAGCTCCACCGGAGCAAAGCCACCCCGGGCACTAAGGATGGCCCCATGGCCTCCACCCCAGTTGCTAGAATGGCTCTGGTTGTAACAGAGCAACACCCCAGATGGGCAGAGCATAACCCCCTGGTAGGCATGCCAGGTGGATCCCAGTCAGGCACATGCGGGAGTCTGTCTGACTGCCTCCCCATTTCCATCCTCAGAAAAATACAAAAAAAAAAAAAAAAAAGGGTATTCCCTTGTGTTAAAGCTCCAGGGAGCATGGAGTGAGCTTGAGTATGTCCTATGAAACACGGAGCTCTATGTTGACATATAAGTCTTTGAAGAAGGAGGAACTGCTGAAATAGTTCATCAACATTTGTCCCTAAGACAGCAGTCTTTATAGTGGAAACACCATAAGTAAATATTTGCTGTCTGTCTATAGATTAAAGGGGGAATATGACAAATGCTGAAAAGCTATGCTCTTTGTGCCCCTCCCCTCCCCTGACCCCCTCTCTCTCCTCCCCCCACTCTGTACCCCCAACACTGTTGTCCATGTCTCTGAGTCTCATCTTTATGTCCCACCTATGTATGGAATCATATAGTTCTTAGTTTTTTCTGATTTACTTCTTTCGCTCAGTATATTATCAAGGCCCATCCATGTTGTTGTAAAAGATCCGATGTCATCATTTCTTATGGCTGAGTAGTATTCCATAGTATATATATTCCAAAGCTTTTTAATCCACTCGTCCTCTGATGGACACTTGGGCTGTTTCCAGATCTTTGCTATTGTGAACAATGCTGCCATAAACATGGGGGTGTATTTCTTCTTTTTAAACTACTATGGTGTTCTTGGGGTATATTCCTAACAGTGGTATAGCTGGGTCAAAAGGCAGTTCAATTTTTAATTTCTTGAGGAATCTCCATACTGTTTTCCACAGTGGCTGCACCAGTCTGCATTCCCACCAGCAGTGCAGGAGGGTTCCCTTTTCTCCACATCCTCGCTAGCACTTATTCTGTGTTGTTTTATTGATGAGCGCCATTCTGACTGGTGTGAGGTGATATCTCATTGTGGTTTTAATTTGCATTTCTCTAATCATTAGTGATGTTGAACATTTTTCATATGCCTATTGGCCATCTGTGTGTCCTCTTTGGAGAAGTGTCTATTCATTTCTTTTGCCCATTTTTGGATTGGATTGTTTGTCTTCCTGGTATTAAGTTTTACAAGTTCTTTATAAATTTTGGTTATTAACCCCTTATCAGACGCAATGTCAAATATATTCTCCCATTGTGTAGTTTGTCTTTTTATTCTGTTCTTATTGTCTTTAGCTGTGCAGAAGCTTTTTAGTTTGATAAAGTCCCATTTGTTTATCCTGTCTTTTATTTCACTTGCCTGTGGAGACAAATCAGCAAATATATTGCTGCGAGAGATGTCAGAGAGCTTACTGCCTATGTTTTCTTCTAAGATGCTTATGGTTTCACAGCTTACATTTAAGTCTTTTATCCATTTTGAGTTTATTTTTGTGAGTGGTGTAAGTTGGTGGTCTAGTTTCATTTTTTTGCAGGTAGCTGTCCAATTTTCCCAACACCATTTGTTAAAGAGGCTGTCTTTACTCCATTGTATTTCCTTACCTCCTTTGTCAAATATCAGTTGTCCATAGAACTGTGGGTTTATTTCTGGGTTCTCTGTTCTGTTCCATTGATCTATGTGCCTGTTCTTATGCCAGTACCACGCTACAATGGCCTTATAATATAACTTGATATCCAGAAATGTGATACCTCCCTCTTTATTCTTCCTTTTCAAGATTGCTGAGGCTATTTGAGTTCTCTTTTGGTTCCATATAAATTTTTGGAATATGTATTCTATATCTTTGAAGTAAGTCATCGGTATTTTAATTGGTATTGCATTGAATTTATAAATTGCTTTGGGTAATATAGACATTTAAATGATGTTTATTCTTCCTAACCATGAGCACGGTATATGCCTCCACTTATTGTATCTTTCCTGATTTCTTTTATCAATGTTTTATAATTTTCTGAGTACAAGTCTTTAATCTCCTTGGTTAGATTTATTCCTAGGTACTTTATTTTTTTGGTTGCAATGGTAAAGGGGATTGATTACTTGATTTCTCTTTCTGACAGTTCATTATTAGTGTATAAAAATGCCTCTGATTTCTGAGTATTGATTTTATATCCTGCCACCTTGCCGAATTCATTTATCAGGTCTAGTAGTTTTTTGACTGAGACTTTAGGGTTTTCTATATACAATATCATATCATCTGCAAATAATGATAGTTTTACTTCTTCTTTTCCAATTCAGATGTCTTTTATTTCCTTTTCTTGTCTGATTGCTGTGGCTAGGACTTCCAGAATTATGTTGAATAAGAGTGGTGAAAGGGGGCACCCCTGCCTCGTTCCTGATCTTAAGGGTATTGCTTTTAATTTGTGCCCATTGAGTATGACGTTGGCTGTGGGTTTGTCATAGATGGCCTTTATCATGTTGAGGTATGTTCCCTGTATTCCCACTTTGCTGAGCATTTTGATCATGAATGGGTGCTGGACTTTATCAAATGCTTTTTCCGCATCTATTAAAATTATCATGTGGTTTTTCTCCTTTCTTTTGTTTATGTGATGAATCACATTGATTGATTTGCGAATATTGTACCAGCCTTGCCTCCCAAGAATAAATCCCACTTAATCATGGTGTATGATTTTTTTTATATATTGCTGGATCCGGTTTGCTAATATTTTGTTGAGGATTTTTACATCTAAGTTCATCAGGGATATTTGTCTTTGCCTGGTTTTGGAATCAGAATTATGCTCGCCTCATAAAAAGAGTTTGGAAGTCTTCCTTCCTCTTGAATTTTTTGAAATAGCTTGAGAAGGATAGGAGTTAGTTCTTCTTTGAATATTTGGTACAATTCACTTGTGAAGCCATCAGGCCCAGGACTTTTCTTTTTTGGGTGTTTTTTGATAACTGTTTCGATCTCATCTGTTGTAATTGGTCTGTTTAGGTTTTCTGATTCTTCCAGATTAATTTTTGGAAGATTATATGATTCAAGGAATTTGTCCATTTCATCTAGGTTGTCTAGTTTTTTGGTGTTCAGTTCTTCATAGTATTTTCTTACAATATTTTGTATTTCTGTTGTGTCAGTTGTTATTTCTCCACTCTCGTTTCTAATTTTATTTATTTGAGTCCTCTCTCTTTTTTTCTTGGTGAGTCTCTTTAAAGGTTCATCGATCTTGTTTACCTTTTCAAAGAACCAGCTCCTGGTTTCATTGATCCTCTGTATTGTTTCTTTAGCCTCTATGTCATTTATTTCTGCTCTGATCTTTATTATTTCCTTCCTTCTACTAGCTCTGGGCTTTACTTGCTGTTCTTTTTCTAGTTCTTTTAGATGCAGGGTTAAGTTGTTTATTTGAGCTTTTTCTAGCTTCTTGAGGTATGCCTGTAATGCTATAAACTTCCCTCTCAGGACTGCTTTTGCTGTGTCCCATAAATTTTGAGTTGATGTATGCTCATTATCGTTTGTTTCTAGGAATTTTTTAATTTCTTCTTTGATCTCAATGTTAACCCATTCATTATTTAATAACGTGCTATTTAGTTTCCAAGTGTTTGAATGTTTTTCAATTTTTCTATTGTGGTTGATTTCTAGTTTAATGCCATTGTGATCAGAGAAGGTGCTTGATGATTTCAATCTTCTTAAATTTGTTGAGACCACTTTTGTGCCCTAACATGTGGTCTATTCTAGAGAATGTACCATGAGCACTTGAAAAGAATGTATATTCTGCTGTTTTAGGGTGAAAGGTTCTGAAGATATCTATTAAATCGAGTTGATCTAATATGTCCTTTAAGTCTGCTGTTTCTTTGTTGATTTTCTTTCTTGAGGATCTATCTAATGATGTTAATGGGGTATTGAAATCCCCTACTATTATAGTGTTGCTGTTGATCTCGCCCTTTAAGTCCATCAAAGTCTGCTTTATATATTTAGGTGCTCCTATATTAGGTGCGTAGATATTTATAATGGTTATATCTTCCTTTTGGGTTTCTCCCTTTATCATTATGTAGTGACCTTCTTTATCTCTAACTATGGTCTTGGTTTTAAAGTCCATTTTGTCTGATATAAGTATTGCTACCCCAGCTTTTTTTTTATTTCCATTTGCATGAAATATTTTGTTCCATCCTTTTATCTTCAGTCTGTGTGCATCTTTTGATTTAAGGTGTGTCTCTTGTAGACAGCATATGTATGGATCCTGTTTTCTTATCCACGCAGCTACCCTATGTCTCTTGATCGGATCATTTAATCCATTAACATTTAAGGTTATTACTGATATGTAATTGTTTATTGCCATTTTTTTTCTTTGAAACTGTATTCCTCTTTTGCTATATTCTCTTTTTCCTTTGATCTGTTTACAACAGGTCCCTTAGCATTTCTTGCAGCCTTGGTTTGGTTGCAGTGAATTCCTTGAGTTTTTTGTTTTTGTTTTTGTTTTTTTGTCTGTAAAGCTTTTTATTTCTCCTTCAATTTTAAATGATAGCCTTGCTGGATAAAGTAGTCTTGGTTGTAGGTTCTTGTTCTGCATTACTTTGAATATTTCTTGCCATTCCCTTCTGGCCTCAAGTGTTTCTGTTGAGAAGTCAGAAGTCATCCTTATGGGGGCTCCTTTGTAGGTGATAGTCTTTTTTTCTCTAGCAGCTTTTAATATTTTCTCTTTATCATTTAGCTTTGGTATTTTAATTATGATGTGTCTTGGTGTTGGTTTCTTTGGGTTTCTCCTTAATGAAGTTCTCTGTGCTTCCTGAACATGTGAAATGTTTTCCTGCCTTAATTGGGGGAAGTTTTCCCCTATAATATGTTTGAACAAAGTCTCTATCCCTTGTTCTTTCTCTTCTTCTTCAGGAACCCCTATGATGCAGATGTTATTTCTCTTCATGTTGTCACAGAGCTCTCTTAGAGTTTCCTCAGACTTTTTGAGTCTCTTTTCTTTTTTCAGCTCTGCTTCCGTGTCTTTATTTATTGTGTCCTCTAACTCACTGATTCGATTCTCTGCTTCATCCATCCTGCTTTTAATTCCTTCCATTGTATTCTTTATTTCAGATATTGTATTTGTCATTTCTGACTGATTCTTTTTTATTATTTCAATGTCCTTTTTTATATTTGTTATCTCTTTATTTAGGTTTTCGTAATGGCCATCTATGGTTGTTCTGATATCTTTGAGCATCCTAACAATCGTTATTTTAAACTCTGTATCTGGTAATTTGGTTATATCTGATTCACTTAGGTCCTTTTCTGGGGATTTCTCTTGGTGTATTTGTGTTGTATTTCTCTGCCTCCGCATTTTCTCTTCACGGGAGTGGCTGTGATCACGTGCTCGGGTGCACAAGCGTTGGTGGCCGTGTCCTTTGCCCCACCCCCATTGTGACGTTATGCTCAGTCCTGAGGGCACTGGCGAGCACCTTTGCTCAGCTGCGGGTCTTCGCCTGTTTCCAGGCTTTCGCCCTGCCCTTGCAGGAGGAACCCACTCAAGGAGCAGCTGCTAGCCTTGGCTCTACCGCTGGGCAGGACTGCGTTCCCAAGCTCAGCTCAGTAGCGGAACTCCGCCTCTTCTGGGCTTTTGGCTCCACCCCCGCGGGAGGAGCCGGCTACCAAGTCAGACCGCAAGCCTGGGTTGCACGGGCGGGGAAAGGCTGTGCTCCTCTGCCCCTTGCTCAGGGGCTGGTCTCCACCCTTTTTGGGGTTCCCGCCCTTTTCCCCGCAGGCTGGATTACAGGCTGCCGGCAGCTGAGCTTGACCGCTTTTGCACAACCCTTTCTCCCCAGCCGGGCAAGATTGAGCTCTCACCTGAGCCGAGTGGTGGCCAGCTGGCTTCCACCCCTGCCAGTAGAACCGCGCTTTTGTCTCCTGCTGCTGCCGGCCCTCCGGCGCGCCCTCAGCCGCGTGGGTGGGGGCGTTGCAGCTCTGACCCTAAGACTCACTACTGTAGACCCAAAAGCTCCCTCCTTCTATGCGACTCTGCTCTGAATGCCGCGGGGGAGCTTGTTTGGCTGCTCTCCTGCTTCCCTTTGCTGGTATTACTGTTTCCAGGGAAAATATTCACTTCAGCTTTGGGGAGTGACTCGTCCCAGGGGTTAGGGTGGCCATCTCCCAAAATGCTTCTCCCTGTGCCTCCTAGATTACACTCTCTTCCTGTTACTCTGGTCCTCTCCTCTCTCCCCCCATCCCCAGGAGCCCTGAGTGGGTGGTTATGAGAGAGATGTTCTGCACGGTCCCTTTAAGAAGGATCCTGGGTCTGAGAAATCAGACTCTTTCTCAAAAACAGTAACCTGACTTGTTTCCAGTTAAATACTGTCCTTATGCCTCTTCTGGGCTCTGGGGCTGCAGGCTGGGGCTTTGTTCCTGGGGCTCAGGACCCTTCCCCTTCTGCTAAACTCACTTTCTGCCACGCGAGTCTCTCCCTGCTGCCGTTCACTCCGGGGAGCTGGGCAGCCCTCTCCACATTTCCCCGTTTCTGCTTTTCCTACCAGTCTCTGTGTGGCTTCTTCAGCATTCTTTGGTTGAAGAGTCCCCTTTGCTCATTTTTAATTGGAATATTTGTCTTTTTACTGTTGAGATGTAAAACTTCTTTATATATTCCGGATCCTGGTCACTTATCAAATATATGATTTTCAAATATTTTCTTCTATTCTGTGAGTTGTCTTTTACTTTCTCAAAGATGTCTTTTGAAGCACAAAAGTTTTTAATTTTGATTAAGTCCAAATTCATCTATTTTTATTGTTGCTGTTACCTGCACTTTTACTATCATATCTAAGAAGTAAGTGCCTTTAGTTAAGCTCATGATGATTACACATGTTTTCCTCTAAAACCTTTATGATTTTAGGTCTTACATTTAGGTCAATGATTCATTGTGAGCTAATTTTTGTGTATGTTGTAGGTAGAAGGTCTGAATTTTTAGTGGGGGGAAGAGGACAGACAGGGACAGACAGACAGGAAGGGAGAGAGGTGAGAAGTATCAACTTATTGCGGCTCCTTAGTTGTTCACTGATTGCTTTCTCATATGTGCCTTGACTAGGGGGCTCCAGCTTAGCCAGTGACCCCTTGTTCAAGCCAGGGACCTTGGGCTCAAGCCAGCAACCTTGGGTTTCAAGCCAATGACCTTTGAGCTTAAGGCAGCAACCATGGCATCATGTCTATGATCCCACGCTCAAGCCAGTGACCCTGCACTCAAGCTGATGAGCCAGCACTCAGGCCAGCAACCTTGAGGTTTTGAAGCTAGGTCCTCAGTGTCCTATGTCAGCACTGTATCCACTGCACCACCCCCTGGTCAGAACCAACTTTATTCTTTTACACATAGATATGCAATTGTCCTGGTTCTCTTGGTTTAAAATACTGTTTACATACAAATAGCCAACAGATATACAAAAAGATGCTCATCTTCACTAGGTATTTCAGAAATGCAAAGCAAAACTATAATGAGATACCACCTCACACCTGTTAGATTGGCTATTATCAACAATACAGGTAATAACAAGTGTTGGAGAGGCTGTTGAGAAAAGGAACCCTCATTCACTGTTGGTGGGAATGCAAATTAGTACAACCATTATGGAAGAAAGTATGGTGGTTCCTCAAAAAATTAAGAATAGAACTACCATATGACCCAGCAATCCCTCTACTGGGTATATACCCACAAAACACAAAAACATTGATATGTAAAGACACATGTACCCTAATGTTCATCACAGCATTATTCACAGTGGCCAAGTCATGGAAACAACCAAAGTGTCCCTCGATAGAAAATTGGATAAAGAAGATGTGGTACATATATACAATGGAAAACTGCTCAGCCATAGGAAATGATGGCATAGTGTCATTTACGACAAGATGGATGGACCTTGAGAACACTATACTGAGTGAAATAAGTAAATCAGAAAAAGCTAAGAAGCTGTATGATATTATAAATAGGTGGGATACAAAACTGAGACTCATGGACATAGATAAGAGTGCAGTAGTTACCAGAGGGAGGGAGCCATGGAGGGGGGGGCTGGGGGAAGAGTATAAAGAGGGACAAATATAAGATGACAAAAAATGATTTGACTTTGGGTGATGGGTATACAACATAATCAACTGTTCAAATACTATAGAAATGTTTACCTGACACCTATGTACTCTTGTGGATCAATGTCACCCTGTTAAATTTAATTTTCTAAATAAAAAAAAATAAATAATCTTATTTTTAATTTCCTTCTTTCCTTTTTCTATCAAGCCTCTAAGGAACACCTGCCTCTTCTAAGTCACCTGCAAAATTGGTGTTATCCCAAGACTGCCTCCTCTAGTTCTCAACACTTTCATGTCCTTCTCTTTTGATTCCCCAGTAGCCAGGTATCTGATCACAAGGTCTCAGGTTTGTTTCCATATTTCCACCTCAGGTTTATCTCTTACTTTCTAAGAGTAATTTTATTTGAGTTCTTTCAACACAGGGACCCAGATGCATGCTTCTCTGTTCTTCACAGTCTCTTATCTCCACTGTGGTGAGGGCTCCACACAGACTTTCTCAGTTTCAGGTGTCTGTTCCTTACTTACACATAGACTAATGTTTGTCGTATTCCTGCTTGGTTCATGTTGTAGACATGGTGACAGGCGCTATCATTTGCTCTCCTTCTTGTGTGACATAGTTTTAGCAGAACATGTGAAGAGATTCCAATTTTGGTAATCACCATGATCTTAAGAGCACTTGGAAGTTCTTCAAATTGACTTTTATTTTATTTTTAAAATAAATTTATTGACTGATTTTAGAAAAGGAGAGGAAGGGAGAGAGAGAGGAAGAGAAACATCAATTGGTTGTTCCACATATTTATGTATTCATTGCTTGATTTTTGTACGTGCCCTGACCAGGGATTGAACCCGCAACCTTGCAGGACCATGCTCCAACCAACTGAGCTACTCAGCCAGGGCCAAGATCAGAATATTTAAACTCCTGCTCCTCTTTTCACTTCCGCCTTATTCCCATCTAGTCATATGTCCTGGAGTAAGCCGTTTATCCTTCTGAACTTGGTATTCTCATGTATAAAGCTGAATAGTAATCTTACCTCAGGAAATCTTCTAAAGTTCTTATGAAACATAAAGGTGCTTTAAAAAGTAGACAATGCCATAAAAATGTGAATAAGGCTTTTACACGCCAGAGACAAACAAGCCAGAGATATGTAGAAATCATCATATCACAAGTCTTAGTAAGATTAGTGACCAGCTGGATGTAGAGTCATTCTAGGCATTGACAATGGAACACAAAGGAGTAAAGGAATGAAGAAATAATTACCTTCACTATTGACTTGAACGTCATCTGGGAATACTCTGTAGTTACCGTGAAAATGTATATATTGGGTTTGACTTGCAAAATCCTAAATTAGGTTCATAATAGTTTCCTCCGGCAACAGACAATTTTGTTCCGGCCATTTGGGGACCAAACTGAGAACAAAGGCAGCTGCACTTGGCATCTTTAAAAAGATTTTTATTGTTTCTTCTCTTTCCCATCTTTATTTACTCTAAGAATAAAAAACAGAAGTTGGAAAAGGGTACAGCTTCTTCTCTAATTCTTGGCTTAATGACACTTTTCTGGGCTCCTGAACAAATGAACGGCGAGAGTAGCTTTTTATAGAATTTTGAGAAAGGGGCAGCTCTGAAAGCCACTCAGTCTCAGGGTGGCCACGGGACGATTTATTCTGCTCGGTAGTTTATCATTTGATGCACAACATGACAGCGCTAAGGCTCTAGCCCTGCCCTCCGTGTAGGTCACCAGAGCCACTAGCGAAGACGCTGTCTCCTCTGAACCCTATAGAACCCCTGATTAACAGTTATTATTTAGTGTCTTTCATACATTTCCTTTGGAAAAGATATCAACACCTAATTCATGCTCAGGTCTTTTAACTAATCAATCCTCTTCTCTGCTATCATCTTAAGAAGTTCACAAATGAGAATGTATGTTATATGATATAGTAAGTGCAGAGTATGTGATACTGAACATATGTATTTATCAGACACTGTTAGTTACCATTTCTTCTTCTTCCTTCCTAATAGAACTTTATTGTCCTTAAGTATCTTCCCTGGTAATTTAGAGAAAGGAGATCCCAATCCCAGGGGTAGATCCTGGGCTTACTTCGTCTGAGCCAATTCTCGTCACTCCATCCCCCAGCCAATAATTGGCTCAACAATAGATACCTGGTTTCATTCTGGCCAATGACACATGATGAGCCATAGGTTGGGGAACTTATGAAAAGGAACGTCTCCCTTCCAAGAGTGAGATAAAGGAGAAACGCCCCTTCTGTTGTGTCTGGCTACAAGGCCTGGACCCTCCCAGCTACTATGCCCCAGCCTGAGAATGAAGCTTGACCTTTAGTTATATGGAATAATAAATTTTCTTTTGATTAAGCCAGTTCTGTCAGATTTTCTGTTCCAGCAACTAATAATATCTAATACAATAATGTGAGTAACGTAAACAACTTGTTTTAGAATTTCTTCACGCAATCATCCACACTTGTGAAGTGTGTCTTCACCTTATTACAACATCTTGAGAGTGAAAACACTTATGTGGCAGAAGGGAATGATTATGATACATTGAAGATTTCCCCCACGACCCCTTCAGACCACAAGGTATGCAAACTGCATGCAAAAATAACTGTTACACACTTAGTGACTCTTCAAAAGAAGCCTTCTTTCAAACAGGTGGACTTTGAGTGTATAAATAGTTCAATTCCAAGACAGCTGAAGCTGTGCCCTTGACTTATCCTGGGTGCTGGCTACGTAACACTGGCTCGACACCAGCAGCAGCTAGCAGCCCTTGCCGAGCTTATGAAGAAGAAACCAAGCTGAGTATTTATCATCAGCCATTTTGGGTGCCTTTTCTCAACAGTTCCTTCAGAGTTGCTACCACAGCCTATTATTCTAACCAGCCAACCTGAGGTTGTTAGCTCATTCAAGATAAAAAGCAGCCAAAACTTGAGGGCTGTTTAACACCCTAAATATCACCAGAGAACCTGATAATAAAATAAACCTAAGTTTGACTTAGGAAGAACATCACCTTGACTGAATGTTAGCCATGTCGCAGAAGGGAATCATTAGAAGTGGGTTTGGTGTTTCTGCTCAAGAGGTTAAGTTGGGTCTTCCGAGTCAGGGAACTGATTGGGAAAATCTGGTGACAAAATAGTTTAGGGGCGATGGAGACAAGAAGTGAGAATCCGAAGCAAGGCAAAATATAATACATAAGCGCTTACTTGATAAGTGGGTGGTCTGCCCAGGTGAGCAGATAACTGTCTCCAGTATAAGAGAACAGCGAAGTTGTTTATAAGCTTGTATAATATTTCCCCAGGAAGTTTTCCTGTAACAAACAAGTTAGTCATGTTGACACAGCTGGTCTCAGTGTAGTCACAAAAGATCATGAGTCTTGGGGAGCAGAGAGAAGGATTTGAACTTAGAGGCAAGGGGATGCACACACCTCCTGTCGTTCCCAGCATCCCCCACTTCGTCCTGTCCACAGGGTGGCTTTGTTTTGCTTACGTTGTAAGGACAGTCCTTCAATGACTTCTTAATGAGCTCTAACTACATGCAAGAGTCCATGCCAGGTACCAAACCATGGCCCGTGCCCAAATGGCCTTAGGCAGGTCACGATTTCTCTGAGCCTTCATTTCCACAGCTAGGAAAAAAAAAAAAATGAATACCTCCTGCCAGAGTTCAAAGCACCTGATGAGTGTAAAATGAACCTAGCATGGTACCTGAAATTGTCCAATAAATAGGTTGAGGGTTTTTTCTTTTCTTATGAAAGGAACTTATAAAACTTTTGGAGAGAAAAGAATAACATAACTGACAGATTAATAACAAAATATGAGACTTCATAAGACAATAAACGCCAAGGGAGTCAAGTAAGTATCAGAGACAACAAACTAGGAAGGCTGTGGTTTGCTGGAGGCATCAGGAAAGGCTTCACGGTGGAGGCAGATGCCAATGTCAGATTGGAGAGATGCCTGGTTTTTCTTTCTGATTCCTACTAAGAGTCCAAGGTAGCCTTTTTTTCAGTCCCAGAACTCTCAAGAGTTGCAGTTAAACCCATGTGTGATAGTGGGATACCGTACATCCCCTCAGGTATTCAATGTAGCAAAGCCCTCCATATCTGAGCACGTCCCTTATATATCGTAGGATAATGCAATTGTAAGTAAATGAATGCAAAGGTAAAATTCCTACTCTTTACCTCTCAACACAAGTTCTATTCTGAATCTTCACTGCTTGAAGAGCTATGTTACACAAATAAGGACTCAGGAAAATGCCTGACCGCCCCCCCCCCCCCCCGGAAGCCCTTGAACCTGAGAAGGTAAATTGGCAGTCCATCTCCTCATCTCTGTGTCCCACTCCGGCCTCTCTACTTCCCCAGAACTAAAGACGGCCTCAGAGAGTAGGTCTCCCTATTCTAAAAGACATGGAGAGAAGGAAACGCAGGCCTCCAAGCTCAGACGGCCTCAGCATCCCAGCTTGCTGTACCTGCATCAGGAAGCAGAAGACGGAGCAGAGGCGAAGCCATTTCCCCTCCCTGCCCCGGGAGGCACCGCTACTCCCCTCTTCATCTTCCTTTGACTGTCAGGACACCTCCTTACAATACGCTATAAACTGCTGTGAGCCTGGGCTCCAGCCAGGACCATTCCTACAGGCCTGAGGGAAACAGCGCCCCAATGCTTTGGTCAGTTGAAAACTCTGTGTGAATTGGTCTGGAGTTAAAAGAGACCTGCCTCAGGGAGGGGCACACCCAGACCCAGGCCCACCAGGCGTGATGGCTCTGCCTCTTGTCCTTTTCCGAGGTTTAGTACAGATGCTTTTTCCTTAAACCTGTTAGAGGTACCTGCTAATTCAGAGTGAACTAGAGACCGGCCTTTTCCAAATCTTCTCGTGGGGCTGCGGGAGGTGCAGAGCTTAGAGCTCCTTGGAGAGCAGAGCAGCAGGAAGAGGTAGCGCACATGTGTGACGGGACGGGGTGGGGGTGTAAGAAGAAGAGCATGCCGGGTGATGGGACGCTAACTCAAACTTCAGTACAATTCTGATGGATAAACATGACTGGTCCCAGTGAAAGAGGCCCTTGAACAACTTCCCAAGATCACACAGTTAATAAAAGACAGAGTTAAGATACAATAATTCGCATCATTTCCAAAGTACTTTCTACCACACGTTATTTCTCAAACTGGTTATTTGAGTAACATTTCACTGGTTCTACCACATATTTATGTATTTAATTGTATTTATATTTAATATATGTAATATAGATCACATTTAAGAGATCATATTTCTTCAATAAATGGAAAACCATTTATGGATCAATTATTATAACTAGAAGATCACTCCGAAGATAAATACAGGGAAAGTGAAATAATGTTATTACTTTCTAGCTAGATACTGTTATCTGCCTAATGAGCCAAGCCTCGGGCCTCCCTTTCCATTTTTTAGAAGGAAAATTGCACAATATCAGGCATGTTGGAGGTGTCAAAATAAGACTTTCCCCTTGAGGTGATTGGGAGGAATTAAACAATGAACAGCTTTCTCATCATGTTGTCTAATTTACTGCCGTGTCTGTCCACCTCCTGAAACTGTCTCCCGTCACGCCGGGGGGCACCCCCTCTGTCAGAGGGCAGCCCGCTGTTTGTCATGCTGCTTCCAGGTGTGGAAGAAGACTGTTTCTGACTACCACCCACGCACACACCACGAGCAGAGCAGAGTGGGGGCTTGGGAGAGTGTACTGGGCCTGGCCTAGGGCCAGCTCCGGAGCAGGTGAACAGGGAATGCTTGCCAAAAGAATACATAAAAACATTACACAGCAGAAGTGCTACCTGGAGGCCTCCACAAACCTCACCATCCGGGTGTGATTCTTGCTCCTTCTCAGGCTATCTAAAAGGAAGATAAAAGGAACCCAGTGAATAGAATCTGAGCAAGTGTCCTACCGGCAGGTGGGGCGAAAGGTAAATCCCAGGGAAAAATGCTCAGGTGGTCAGTGGGGAAGGTAGGGAAAGAGAGGCTTCTATGGGCTGCTTTTTCAGTGACCCTTGACTTGGGCAGAAGAACATCCCAGTGTGAGAACATCAATGTTTTTGAAAGAAAGAAAGCTTGCCTGATATTTACCGTGTAGTAATTAAATGGTATTAAATTATTTAACTTTCACAAAAACACTGTGGAGAAGATACTATATTTGCCCTTTTTACAGAAAGGGAAGCTGAGACACAGAAAGATCACAAAGATCAAAGCTAACCGATGACAGAAACAGGGTTCTACTGCAGGCCACCTGACACCAGAACCCATGCTCCTAACCGTGACCTTCACGTACACATTTCTATACTATATATTTTTTCAGAAAAAAAAGTGCATCTGGGTCAACTCATACATAAGCAGTTGAACTTGTCCCGTGAATTTATTTGCCCACCCGTCCCCATAAGAGTCCATTGATATGGGAATGTTGAATATTTTGGAGCAAATGTTGGTGTCAGGGTGGCTTCTAGATACAGTTTTCAAATACCATTCTCATAGGTGACTATCACATAAAGGCACTGTCTACAACGTGTCTGGTACTGTGGGGCAAAGAGAGGAGAAATAAATTAGACAGAACTTTCTTAATGGAGCTGTTGGTCTAGTGGAGAGATTTGACTCATGCACCAGACTAAGAACTATTAAAACTAGTTGTTAAGTTTCATAGAACAGATGGTCAGGAGCTTAGGAATTCAAGAGAGAGCTACTAGCCCTGGACAGACCAGGAGAGCTTCAAGAAAGAAGAGAAACCTGTAGGATGGTCAAGTGTAGGGATGACACAGAAAAGAGGAGTAAACTGAGGCAGGAACCATGAGTGGTTTACCAACAGTGAAGAGACATCTGATCAAAGGAAAGAAGCCAAGTGCGGAGTGTCAATGGGAACACAGTGTAGACCCAAAAGGAGCCCACCATAAAGTGCCTGGGGTCAGTGGCCTGGGACACAGCCTCCCAGTGTCCTCCCCAAATGCCCACGAAGACACAGGAAAAGTTGACAGCTAAAACCACCCTCCAAACTAGAACTGAAGGCTGATCTATTTCCAGAATTGGGGAAGAATTCACATGAATTATAAAGCAGATAGGGAAGAATAACCTGCCAGTGCTCTGCTGACAGTGACGAGGAGTCCCACCCTCCTGCAGGTAGCTGGCTTCCTCGTCGCCACCCTGTTACCTGGTCCCTGCCTCAGAAACTCAGGAACACTACAGAAGCTATTTGCCGCACCAGCCTTTCTTGATGCAACCATTGCCTCTGTTTCTGTAGCCAAAGACTATTATATCCAGAAAATGTGTCAGTGGGAAAAGGGCCCTTAAGAGTAGAATATCTTGGGAGATACGGCCCCTCAAGCAATGAGAAAAACAGAGCATGTGCTCTGGGCAGTGAGAATCGAAGGAATTCTGTGTCCATCCAGATGAGAACTTTGGAGGAAAACCTGCCGATACCATGAATTCCGTTGATGAAAAGAAAATTTGAGCAGTGCCTAGAGAGGCGAGAAAGTGCAGCCAAAGGCAATTCACAAAGCTTATCTTATCTATATAAATTAACATTTTTCTTTTTTTTTTTTGAGACTGAGACAGAGAGAGAGAGTCAAAGAGAGAGAGACAGATAGGGACAGACAGACAGAAAGGGAGAGAAAGATGAGAAGCATCAATTTTTCATTGCAGCACCTTAGTTGTTTATTGATTGCTTTATCATATGTGCCTTAACTGGGGGTTACAGCAGACCAAGTGACCCCTTGCTCAAGCCAGCAACCTTTGGGCTCAAGCCAGCAACCATGGGGTCATGTCTGTGATCCCACGCTCAAACCAGCGACCCCATGCTCAAGCTGGTGAGCCCTCACTCAAGCTGGATGAGCCTTCACTCAAGCTGGCAACCTTGGGGTTTCCAACCTGGGTTCTCCGCATCCTGGTTTGATGCTCTGTCTACTGCACCACTGCCTAGTCAGGCTAAATTAACTCTTTTTAGAGTAAAGATTTTTTTTTTTCAATCAGCATAAGATCAATGGGAATTTAAAAGCTGAGAATAAAAAAAATAAAATTAAAAATTTTAAAAAAAAGAGGATGTATGGATGTCCCAGGTTCAATATCTGGTCAAGGGCACACAAGAGAAGCAACCATCTGCTTTTCTACCCTTAACCCATCCCCCTTCTCTCCCCCTTCCCCTCCAGCAGCCAGTGGCTCAATTAGTGCAAGCATGGCCATGGGCACTGAGGATAGTTCCCTTGGTCTGAGTGTGTCAGCCTCAAGTGCTAAAAATAGCTTGGTTCATCCAAGCATCAGTCCCAGACAGGGTTGCTGGGTGGATCCCGGCCAGGGCACACGCAGGAGTCTGCCTCACTATTACCCCTTCTCTCACTTAAGAAAAAAGAAAAAGAAAGAAGATAAATTTTACCTGTAAAAATTATTTACTACTAAAACTGGATAAAAACTAATTTGGCATTCACAGAAGGGAAAGAATAGGCTATGATTAAAAAAATTATGACAGGATTATTTAAGTAAGAATTTCAAGGAAACTAAAAATTCAGTATCAGGATTAAAATTTACTTGAAGGAGGGAAAGAGCACAAATGCCACTGGGAAAGTAATGAAATATTTGGTAAAAGAAATTTGAAGAACTTCTCCAAAATTTAAATAGAGAGGACCAAGAAAAAAAATAGTTAAAACTAAGATTGAGAATATAGAAAAAAGAAAAAACTCACCCAAACTAAGAAGCATGCGTGGTTATGACTGTTGGACTCAGTTTACATTCCTCCCTGATTTGGACAGTGCTCCTTGCCCTCGGGTCCTGGCCATTTGCTCAGTGGAGAGTCTTGACCTCTGATTGCTTAGCTCTGACTGTTGGTGAAACACAGCCTCGGGGTCCCTCCTGGTGAGGAACATCCATCATAGGCAAAGGCTTCCATCATACTCACTAGATCCTAACCATACTTCTCAACATGGTTGAGGTTGAAGTATCTTGACATTCAAGACATAAGATGCGGCTTCCCCAGTGGCTGCTGAAGAGTCACAGTATCAGAATCTGTAAATGAGGGAAAGTTAACACCCTACAAAGGAACTTTGAGCAATGAAAGACAAAAACTATAAGGAGGGACAGATAAATTTCTCTCTTCCTGTCCCCCAAGGATGGTGCCAAGGTGCCATGCTTCCATAGCACCTGTCTGGAAGATGCCCTCATGACAGAGGAAACAACTGTGATTTTATGCAACTCTGGCCAACTCAATAACTCCTCAACTTCTATTTGTACCCTGCCCCCTTGCCTCACACTCAATCCCGCCTTTGTGGGAGGAGAGTACATCTTCCCCAGGGCCTTAGCACATAAGCTTTGTCTCAGGCTTTGTTTTCTAGAAAACCCAGACTAGAACAGAGACTATGCAGATGAAAGTTCCCAACTACACAAATTAGTGAAAAAGGAGACCTTAAAATGAAGAGAGATATTTGCAAATTTTTTATGCCTAAACTAAAGGTCTTAAAAGCCTTCAATACAGAAAAAAACACAGCATAAAAAATTTTTAAGTTAGAGGCCCTGGCCAGTTGGCTCTGCAGTAGAGCATCAGCGTGGCTTGTGGAAGTCCCAGGTCCGATTCCCGGCCCAGGCACACAGGAGAAGTGCCCATCTGCATCTCCACCCTTCCCCTTCTCCTTTCTCTCTGACTCTCTCTTCCCCTCCAGCGGCCAAGGCTCCATTGGAGCAAAGTTGGCAGAGGCACTGAGGATGGCTCCATGGCCTCCACCTCAGGTGCTAGAATGGCTCCTGTTGCAGCAGAGCAACACCCCAGATGGGCAGAGCATCGCCCCCTAGTGGGCATGCCGGGTGGATCCCAGTCGGGTGCATGTGGGAGTCTGTCTCTCTGTCTCCCCGCTTCTTACTTCAGAAAAATACAAAAAAAAAAATAATAAGTTAGACAAATTGAACAAAAACCAGTTGACTGCATGTATTTCTATTGTCAATACAAAAATAAATGCCAGAAGACCATGAGCTACATATATAGACTTCTGATGAAGAAGCTGGTGTCCCAAAAGTTTTTGAATGTCCACTGTGTTCTTCATGCACAAAAGACCTTTAGTATGCAAAAATCTGAATAAAAATACATATTCCCTTACATGTTTATGAAAATTAATTTGAAGGTATATCCTAGCTAACCAACAAATGAATAAAAATTAGTAACTATAAAATGGAACTCCTGATTAAAAGGATTGTCATTTTTTAATCATCATAGAGACCAACTAAAATAACACAAAGAAGCAGTGTATGAAAGGAAGTATTCTGAACCAGAGAACACAGAAAAAAGAGGGAGGGAAGTATCCCACATACAGTTTCAAAATATATATTTATGACTCTTTGAAATCTTAATAGTACAACAGACTTAGCATAAAATATAGCCCATATCAATATTGGAGAAGGAAATGCTTGTTTCTTAAAATAAGAGCTGAGTCTCTTTTTTTAAAAGGTAAAGAAACACTACATTAGAAAGAAAATAAAGTCAAATGTGCCAAGGCCAAAACCCAGCTTTCTTCCTGTTGTGTATCTTTGAGCAAATCACGCAATCATCTGAATATCTATTTTTTCATTTTTAGCAAAAATCAGAATCATAATTAAATCTACCTAACAGTTTTATTACAAAGATAAATTAAATAATGCATGCTAAATGTTTTCACAAAATACTATAAAAATGTAAGAAGTCCTTATTAATAGGAGTATTCGTATTTGTGGTTTAAGTTCTCCAGCAGGAAGTCACAATAGGTGTGTCTGCCCTTTCTGGGACTGTCTTTGCTCCTCTACAGTTTTCTTGTTTCTATTTTTGAATAAGGGATTTAAAGGTGAAAGAATATGTAACAAAGGAGAGAAAATAAATATCCATTTTGATCTCCAAATATCTCAGTTCTGGTTCTAACTAAAGAAAACCAGCTAGATGTACACCTATCTCATCTCCCTGAGACACAGAGAGCACAGCTTTTCTCCTGGTTGTCAAGTTCTCCACGACTAGCCACATCTTACTTTTGCAACTCTATTTTCCATTCTTTTCCCCTATGAACCCTAAAACCAGGCCCTTGCCAACCCTCCCACACAGACGTGTTCCCACTGACGCTGCTGGAGCCTGCAGTCACCTCTGCCGTCCCTGTCATGACCACTGTAATGGCTCACAGTTGGGGCCATGGCTACTAACAGCATCAGGGGTCTGTGAGCCCAGGACTCCTGAGGAAGCGCGGCTGCCGCTGCTGGCACTGTGACTGCTAACAGCAGAATCTGACAAAAGCTTCCCTCCTTCTTCACATCCTCACCTCCTGCCAGTGCCTCCCACCAGCAGAATGTGCCTGGAAAGCAACCAAGGAAGATGGCTCAGAGGTGGAGTCCTCAGATCTCCAGAGTCTGTGATACAGAAGAGAGTACTCCACGCACCAGATGAAGCCAAAGGCATTCTGGTCAAATACCGAATGACCAACTGTTCAAAATCAACATTTGACGAAAGTCAAAACAGTATCTTTATAGCATGAACTTCAAATATAAGATCAGTTTGGAATACTATTTTTTTTGGAATATTCTTTTAAAAATAAATTACTATGTTTATATATTAGAAGTTTTAGTAGTAAAATCTCAAAAGTTTAATATCATAGTTCAGGAACAATAGCTTGCTAAGTAGACTTCACTTTCAGGAAGGTTGGTGGAGGATGAAGCAAGATGTTTGGGAGAATGTCAGTTTTTTCTTTCATACCTTTTATTTCCCTCCATAATTGTTAAAGCTTTTATTATGTTTGAATCAGAGGTGCTCTATCTTGGGAGGCACAATATATGATTTTGGTGTTTTTTATCCTCATGAATTTTGTGTTTACAAAGATGAAAATTTGCTTTAAATTCTTCTTTACAAAATATAAAAAATGTCTAGACAAGTACTTTGTCATAAAAGAATTTATAGTCTAAATGAACTTAAACGGCAAAAATTAAATACAGTCTTCTAAGATTTTTTAAGGTTTTGAATATTAGAATACCAATCAATTATATAAAATTAGAATAGCATAAAATATACTACTATTTAAAATAGTAATATAAAAATATATTATTCTGTCTTATATGATTGCCTAAATGTTTACAAACATTTGCAGTCTCAAAAACCACATAAGCCTAAAGTTATGCTACTCACATTCTGTGTCTTAAACTTGGATAAGGGTCAGTCTATTTCCCTGTTTATTTAAGAGTTTGAAAGTACTTGATGATTTTTATATCAAACTAACATCTTTCATTAATATTGTTATAGCATTTTACTGATAGAGCAGAATTTCTACATAAAATTACATAGAGAGATCCAACTTAAATCTAGAATGCTTAGCTATTCATAAAAGTAAATATTAATTTATTATTGATAAATTCAATCCTATGTCACATGAATATGATTGATATTAGCTGTGCTGCTGAATTGATGTGATCACATGGTCACTGATTTCACAAATCCAGAGATGGCAGAAATGACAGTGACGTCAGCATGGGGTTACTTGACTTTTCAATGGCTCCGATCAAAGCCAAAGAAATTTCAGCAGAATGTCAAGACTGGAGCTAACCTTTGATGTATTACAAGCTATGAGTGCATGACATTTTATTCCTTTTTTATTATTATTCATTGGTTTTAGAGAGACAGAGAGAAGGGGGAGAGAGAGAGAGAAGCAGTCACCTGTTGTCCCACTTAGCTGTACATTCATTGGTCACGTCCCGTATTTGCCCTGACAGGGATCTAACCCACACCCTTGGGGTTTCAGGACAACGCTCTAACCAGCTGAGCTAACTTGCTAGGGCCTGTTTCTTTCAGAAAAAGAAAAAAGGAAAACTTTATCCGGGTCCATACCTGCCTGGAATTGGCTGGACTGAGCAAGAGCAGCTTGCTGATGAAACCAAGGCAATTTCCTCCCCTAAAGGAAAGCCAGGTTCCATAGGAAGAACCTGGCTTCATTTCCGATCCCGCAGGCAATCCTGGCTGCCCTTAGATAGTTCACATGAACCTTTGGCAGCCCCGGCACCTAGGAGCTCTCAGCATTCCATGCTCTGATTTTCAAGCCAGGAAAACTTTCGTAGTGGAATATGAAAGAGGCAGGTGTAAAAGATCACACATTGTTGTCTCTAGGAAAGTCCTAGTGAAATTGCCTCACTGGTGGCAAAGGTCTGCTCAGTATTGCTTTTCCTCTCTTCCCATCATCCTCTTTAAAGCCTCTCCTTTTAAGAAGAAGAAATCATGTTGGAAAAGCACTCCTGGTAGAAATCTCTAGAGAAAGGCAAAACAGCACATTTTAGATCTGCTGTGGAGTAGTTAAATTTAGACTCTTCTCTTATTTGCACTTGACACTTCAAATTCCTTTAGTGTGAGCCTGAGAGGACCTCCCATACTCCTGACCTGCCACTTGGCTGCGCCCTGACCCACCCTGCCCTTGACTCTGAGCCAAGGGCCTTCCCTGAAGGAGTGTGGAGACCAGCGCTCACCCCAGTGAGTGTCCCTTCCTTCGTCAGCGGCTCTCTCCAGGTGAGTGAGCATCAAAATACCTGGACTAAGAAAAGAATGTCACCAGGGGTTTGGGTGGATGAGAGCAAAATTTACTTAGTTGGCAAATTGCTCAAATACAGTCAACTGCCCGTGTTTATAGATCCCATGGGTTAAGAATGAGTTTTACAGTTTACATAGTTAAAAAATGTTGGCTAGTAAAACATGTAAAAATTAAATGAAATTCTAATTTCAGTGTTCATAAGTAAAGGACACATTCACACCCATTCATTAACAGGTGGTCTATGGCTGCTTTGACTCTGGGACAGAGCTGTGTAGTAGCAACGGGGCTGCACCACCTGCAGAATGGAAAATGTTTACCATGTGCCCTTTCGTAGAAAGTTTACCGTCTTCTGGCCTCACATGGGGGGGGGGGCAGTGCTTTATGATAGAGAGCTCATCTTTTAAGCTTCAAGTCTCATTTTATTAGCTGTTACCCAAACCACTGACTTCTTCAGTCACTGTCACTTCAAAGGACCCCTCTTTTCAAATCATGGGGTTCTGCTTGCCACAATATATCCTATGCCAAGCGACGAACATGGATAGGACCCAAGCGTCACTCTCTGAGTGTGGATGATGATGATAATGGTGATGCTGACGTCGGAGAAGATGGAGAAGAAGAAACAAATAAAAAAGGAAAATAACAAGATAGCACTTAGAATTTGTGGACACTGGGCTAGTCAACCAACCGGTCCATCCCCACCCCACCCCTACTGGATAGATGTTATCCTTGTCCCCATTTAACAAATGAGAGAAACAAAGCTTGGTGAGTTACACTATATTTATAGTAAATTGCCCAAGGTCACATAAGGAACGGTGGCATTCAGTTATCTCCCCTTTTCCCGAGTCCTCAGTCTGTGCTGTTATGACTCTCAGATTGCCTCCCATGACACCTTCTGAGTCTGAGGATGCCTTCATACTCTGCTGTAACTATGATTGATTTTATTCAACCTGACTACTTACTCAGCACCAGGGTACATGGGGAGGTGCGCTTAATAGAGAGCGGTCAATAGCAGAGAAAGGTGATTTTCAGAAACATTATTAAAGGGAAGAAAAAGAAAATGTAGAAGAAAAGATCAGTCATCCACCACAAAGAAGCACTCCCACTGTCAAGTGACCCAATCTCCAAACCAAAAACTCCAACACACATACAGAACTCAGATACCTGGGCCAGTCTCAGTCTTTGCAAGAGGTCTAAGACCTCAGCTACGCGTCGGGAATTAACCTGTGATGAATGAATGATGTTCTGTACTTATAAATGAATGTTTAATGAATGTACATGCTGTTGTAGTTCAGAAAAATTCATTTAAAGCTAATTGAATTTATATTGTCTTTTTGTCATTATGCTGCTTCTTTCCAACCAGCAGTGACTGAAGTTGGATTGGCTGTCATCCTGAAGACCCTCATGCTGAAGAGGGACTGGGGACCATGGCTGGCTGTAGTGCTGGGCCTGACAGTTGAATAAAATGTTTACGACTGATGCTTTCCAGGCAAACCCAGAGCGCGTGGGCACCCGCTTCAGAGCCACCCCCACTGCATTTACATGAGTCTTTCAAACTGAATTACCTAGTTTTATGTATATTCACAAGAAATGAATATGGAGAAAATTTATTTTGGGTTCCATCCAGAAACTTATTCTAGAAACAGATTATGTTTTTAGCCAACTATGAAGCGGATACTTGCTAACATAAGCTTTCTATTTTCTAATAATGAATGACTGCCTCAAGCTTCGATGAGCTAGCTCCCCGTCACTGGGAGTATATTTCGTTTTTTAAAAAGCTGGATATAAGCATTTATCAGCGTCACTGCAGAGGGGATTTTTACCCTGGGCGGGAGGTCCTGACAGCCTCTCAGGTCCATGCTGATTCAATATCTATTACTCTAAGATAAGGCCCGGAGCATTTTTCTCAGACTGCCCCAAGGAAAATTTAATAACTCCAGGCACACAATGGCCCTTGTTCATCACTTACCTGTTGCTGCTATCCGCCTCCCTAGCTCTCCATTAAGTTCACAGACAGCAGACCTGGCTTCTGGGCTGCAACTTAATATGTGCGTCAAAGTGATATGAGGGAACTGCCACCAGGGGTCTGCGGTCCGGGGACAGGCGTGCGTGATTAGTGCCTCATCCGCTGATCAGGGGACCTCGGGCTCCAGACTGAACTCTGTCTCAGGGGCGACAGAGAGATCTGTTTGTCTCAGGAAGCAGAAGTCCACTGGGGACAATGAAGCCTCTGTTTCACATGGGAAAAGAGTAGGGGTGTCTTATCTGCCTTAAAAGGCTATTTTCAGGGAGGGAGACTATCCACTTGTGAAAGAGGGGGTGACAAACAAGATGCCTCTGAGAGCTTGCTCAAACTTCACATCCTTCCCCACCAAGCTTCCAACACATCCTACTTACTCTGCGGGAGCATGGAGACCCCTTTTCCGGCGGGACTCTGTTGGTGAAAACACGTTATGGGTAGTAGTAGACTCTATGTCTCAATGTGTTGGTACAGACAGAGGTGAGAACTACAAGCTGTGACAGGTGTGTGGGCACGGGGACGGGAGGGGTGATGGATAGTTGGTGGCACTGTGATATGCAGTGAAAGGCAGGGACTATAAAGAGATAGTGTTAGAAAATGAGACCGATGCCTGACTGTGGAGGGTCTCGTGTGCCAGGTGAGTTGCTCCTGTCAGTGTGCAGGGCCAATAAAGGATTATCAGAGGGGAAGTGAGGTGGATGTAGGGCCGTCAACCACCTACTGGGGGAACGTGCTTGGATGCTCCACAAGCATTGGAAGCCAAGGGAAGAAGCTTTGACTGCAGATGATTTGGTATCATCAGGGTATATATAAGTGGTTGATGAGGACATGGAGGTATGAGACCACCCAAGGGAACAGAATATATGAGGGGTGCACAGAAAACCAGGAGCCTACGAGTGCGATCACAAAGCAAAGATCAAACAGGCCGAAGAGCAACCAGGAGATTCAGGAGAGCGGGGAGACCCAGAGATGAGAGGGACTTCATCAAAGCACCACAGAGCACCTCCTTCCTCCCAGCCAAGCACCACGTTCTCTTTGGGGCACAGGGGTGGGAGGGCACTGAGATCCAGGCACACCCAAATCAGGAGTGACCACTCCTTGGACATCAATTTCTTGGAACTAAAAAGAAGAGCACTGATATGGACACCCGGAATAGTAAAGAGTGCACGGTACTGGTCTCCGTGCCGAAGGCTGGGTTCTGATCGCCGACCCTTACCAAATGGGCTGGCAAAGTCTCCTGTCTCCTCTCAGCCTTCAGGGTCTCAACTGAAGAGTCAGGGTGTGTGTTGACCGGTCCGCTCTCTGCTCTCAACTCAAGCTCCATTTCTTTAAGAAAAGTTTAAGTTATCAGTTGTCTCCCCATCCCAGCTGGACCAACAACCATCATCCTCTCTGCTCCTCAAGTATAGAGATTTAATATAGGTGGCTAGCTATTTCAAAAATACAGCATTTCTTTTTCTGCCTTCAGTGTTCCATGCCCCAAGTCACATCTGGCTGCCAGTATTACAGTGACAATGCTCTGTTCTTCCTTATCAATGGCAGGAACATTTCTCTTGAACTACTTGGAAAGTTATCTTACAACATTCTTAAAAGTCTTGAATGAATCATTAGGAGATCTCCAAACTCATTTTTGAGAACTGCGACAGTTTAGGGCACAGGAGGAGCATTTGGCATGTGTCTTGCTGAAATGAGGACCTGTTGACATCCAGGGGCCAGTGTGAGACACATCTGTCCCTCCTCTCCCAGGAGAGTCCCCTCTGCTGCGCCGTGGTACCCCCTGACCCCTTGTGCAAAGTCCCACCCCCTGTCACAGGATATTTCTGCCCAAAGCCACTAACACATGCATCTCAAGTTACTTTAAAGTTTTCTTTTTGAGGGGTAGGGTGGGGTGTGGAAATCTTTCTCATCTCTCTGTGGACTTTGGTGAGACAAGGCATGAGAGAGAGCATTCTCCAATGTGGAGGAGGGCTGTGTGTTTTGGGGTGAGAGGACGTGGTGTTAAGACAGGAAAATTTGTTACCCCCTAAGTATTATTTCCCCAAAGTCATGACTTTCTTTCAAAATAGCTGATGCTTTCCAGTCTTACCATAAAAACATTTTAAAAAATATACAACCTTCCTTCCAAATGTTAAAGTGCCCAGTAAATTGAGGCTTGGAGCTCAGCAAACTGCAGAAGAGAGACTGGGTTCCCAGAAGGCTTTGCTTCAATTCCTGAACTCCCAGCAGAGGGGCTGGAGGGTTGGGACTGCTTTGAGGGGTGATGGGAAAGGGTGGGTGATGACACTGGCCTTGAGTATAATCTAAAGTGATTTTTGGCTGCAGAAATTTTAGAAAAATATCATTGTCCCAAAATCAGCACAAACATCCTTCTCTCCCTAGCATTTCCCCAGAAACAATGCTTTAGTAATCTTACTAGCAAAAATAATATGTCTTGCAATTCATTTAAAGCCTGTAGGACATCCTTAAGGTTAGCTATCTGCTCTGCAGAAGGTGCCAAGTCCCCCTTTTCCCCTTAAAAGGAGATGTTTCAGTTCAAGCCAAGAATTTTGGATATTGTCATTAGCAGGATGACTCTGGATTTCCTTTTTTTTTTTCTTTTTTTTTTTCTTTCCAAAGCCAGAAGCTGGGAGACAGTCAGACAGACTCCCGCATGCACCCAACCAGGACCCACCCGGCATGCCCACCAGGGGGCGATGCTCTGCCCATCTGCAGCATTGCTCTGCTGCAATCAGAGCCATTTTAGCACCTGAGGCAGAGGCCACAGATTCATCCTCAGTGCCCAGGCCAACCTCGCTCCAGTGGAGCCTTGGCTGCGGGAGGCGAAGAGAGAGACAGAGAGGAAGGAGAGGGAGAAGGGTGGAGAAGCAGATGGGCGCCTCTCCTATGTGCCCTAACTAGGAATCAAACCTGGGACCTCCACACACCGGGCCAATGCTCCACCGCTGAGCCAACCGTTCAGGGTTGGGTTTCTATCCAGAGTCAAAATTCATCAGTGTAAACTTTGTTGATCCCAAACTCATAATAGTTTCTTTATCCTGGACATTACTTTGGCTGTTGTTATTAAACAGGGAACAAAGGGAAACAATGCTGACTGCTGAACAATGGATGTGACTGCCTCCTTCCTGGTCATTAAAGCATTTTTGAGGTTCTCTAGGGCAGGGCAGCCTCATCCTTTCCTCTCTTCCCTCCACAACTGAGTCCAGCCCACGGGCATCTGAAAATCAGAACGTGGAGTGTGTCTTTAAATGCTTTCTATTACAGATATTCGGTCAATATATACCAATACAGACCCTCTAGCCCTCAAGTGTGGATGGCTCATACAGTGTGTAGACTTTCTCAACTGTCCTTTTCTTACCCAAGAGGAACGATACTGTCAGAGCACTGGAAGCTGCTATCCGCAGAGCCACTAACGCCCTCAGTGACCACACACAGCAGCAGCTGCCTCTCTGTGTCGTATCCCCAAGAATGCAGGGAGGGTTTCAGGCTCCCAAGGGCTGCAGTTTTGTGCAGGTAGAGGTAAGGATGCCAGGTCAGACAACGTTAGGGTTATTTGTAGCCAGCGACCTCTGCCAGACTGTCAGCCAGTTCCTTGAGGGCAGAGGCCCCACGGCCTCGTTCCCGTGTTCACCACAATATCAAGCACAGTTAGTACCTGGCACATGGTGATGACTCAACAAGCATTTCTTCAGTTGAGTTCACTGCTGCTTTCCAAGGTCCAGCGGTGCCACAGCAGTGACTGTGTCCCGTGTCGGTAGATTTGTGTGTTATTTTACCCCTTGAGTTTAGTAAACCCTCACTCCCAAGAATGGTAAATTAGATTAAATAGCACAGGCATTTTCAAACACAATGGTTGGGACAGGATGCTTGCAAAACTCAGAACAGAGTTTCAGACCGATGCCTGTCACGGCAGTGGAGATGGGGGTGGGGGCTGATAGGGACACACTTGTGTAAACAGGAGGGAAATCGGGAGAGGGAGGGAGGAAGGTAAACAGGGAGAGGATGAGAACAGACTGGAAAAGAGGTAAACAACAGACATCTTTTTCATAATTCTCCAAATTTTTCTTTGAAACAAATCTAATTCGTTCTTCAACTTCTCCAAATGTTACCATGGGTTTCCTGTCGGCTTTTCAAACACGAATAGACTAAAAGGAAGTGGTGACGGGGTGAAGTTTGTCTCATCTCTGCACCCTCAACACCTGGACCACTGCCTGGCCCCCAAGGCTGGAGTGTGAATTTTTTATTAAAAACACAATTTTGAGTGAGTTCTCACATATTTGTGATAAATGTGATTGCTGCCCACATTGTCCTTGAACTCCTGCGGATTGTAATGGTGCTCTCAGAGAGTGTGGTGGGGCTGCCAGCTCTGCCCCAGCAGGAGAACACAGCTCCTCGCAGACACGCGGGAGTGCAGCCGCTGGAATTCAAACCCGAGGCAGGCTGAGTAATCAACAGCCGTGCTGTGCTGTGTGCATTGCCAACGCTTCGGGATCACAGATCCCACAGATCCCAGGAACTTGGGAGTGAGGAAAGCTGAAATTCAAGATACAACTGACAAAGACTCAAGTAATAGTAAGCAATTGCAGCCAGAGTGACTCAGGATTTTCTATAATCAATACAGCTAGCTGCTAGAGAACGGATTTGTCATTGCTCTTGGAACTAATCTGGCTAATTTTAATTAAACCAGGGAGGTGGTACTAGTGGGCATATTTGAAGAAATAGACACCCAGAATAGTAAAGTTTCCAGACTACTAGGAACTGGAGGTAAGCTGAGTTTCACAGACACCTGGGCACTAAACGCGGCTTTATCTACCCACACCCACGGTTCTTTGGTCCTGCTGATGGTGGAGTTTGGTGCAAGAACCAAGGGAGCCCAATGTTTGCAAATAGTCCTCTAAAGCAACAGCTCTCACAGGGATAACTGGAGGGGCTTTAGTAACTACTAATGCCTTTGTTACTGAACTACAGGAGTTTCACTGGCCTGCAAGCATCAAAGCCAATCAAACAAGAACAGGAGTCTGCAGCAAAGAAAGTAAAGGTTTATGTTTAAGAAAAGGGTGCCAAACCCAGGGTCCCAGGTGAGCTATTGCTCTAAGACCTGGCTCCCTGATGGCTTCTAGGGAATGGGTTATATAAGGGAAAAGTCAATAATCGTGGTGGAGGTAGAGTCGTGGTCTCTACTGATTGGTCAGCACTAGGGAAGAGGGTAGTTGATCATTGTGGCTGGTCCGATGTCAGCCATGGTGTCACTGTCTGGTTTCACAAGGGTGTGTAATACAACTAAGGTCTATATGTTATCTCAGTTTAACTAAAATTCTGTCTGTGATCATCAGACCAGCAGCTTTGTTCTTAAGATTATTTGATGCAAATCAGAACTTCATTGTCCTGAGGGCTTAATGATTAAGGGAGTGGATATGCAAGGGAGAGGGAGGTGAGTGAGTCAGGGTGCTCTTAGGCTGTACAAGGCCAGTTTGAATCAAAAGGAAAGAAGGAGAAAAGCTCAGATTAAAGAAATGAAGTTTTGCTCTGGCCAGATAGCTTGATTGGTTAGTGTTGTCCCAAAACACAAAGGTAGTGGGTTTGATCCCCAGTCAGGGAACATACAGGAACAGATAAATGTTTCTGTCTGTTTCTGTCTCTCTCTGCCTTCCTCTCTTTATAGTCAATAAATAAAATAATAATAATAATAATAATAATAATAATAATAAATGAAGTTTCTGCATAGTTACACGTGGACCTCCTCTCCCAAAATACTGATTTATTAATCTGGAGAACAGCTTGGGTATCTGGGTTGTTTTTTGTTTGTTTGTTTGTTTTAATCTTGTTTATTTTTAAATAGATATTACATGTATAAGGCATTGAAATAAAATGTACACAGGACAATGCAAAACGTCTTCCTCCAACCCCAGTCCTCAGCCACTCACTTCTCCTCTAAGAGACATATAGATATAGAAAGATAGATAGATAGATAGATAGATAGATAGATAGATAGATAGATAGTATATTGCTGTGTTATCTACATGTCTTGACCTTCCTTGTTTGTTAAAAAGTTTATATTTTAGTAACATTTTGCATTAGTGTGAAACATGTTACAATTGACATGCCAATATTGACACATTATTATTAACTAAAGTCCATTGTTGTACACTAGGGTTCAATTAGTATTGTACATTCTATAAGCTTTATGTATAAGTTTTAACAAATATATTACTGGCATGTATCCACCATACAGTATCACACAGAAGAGTTCCATTGCTCTAAATATCCTCGTGTTCCATCTATTGATCTCCCCTGGCAACTGCTGATCATTTTATCATCTCTACAATGTTGCCTTTTTTCAGAATGTCACTTAGTTGGAATCATACAATATATAGCCTTTTCAGATTGGCTTCTTTCACTTAGTAACATGTACAGTATTTAATATTCCTTCATGTCTCTTCATGGCTTGATAGCTCATTTCTTTCTTGAGTTAAATAATGTCCCATTGTACAAATGTACTACAATTTGTTTATCCAGTGACTGACTGAAAGACATCTTGGTTGCTTCCAATTTTTGGCAACTACGAATAAAGCTGCTATTAAATATTCATGTGCAGGTTTTTGTGTGGACATAAATTTTCAACTCATTTTGGTAAATATTAAAAAGTATAATTGCGAGATCATTTGATAAGAATATGTCTAATTTTGTAAGAAACTGCCACACTGTTTCCCAAAGTGGCTGTAGCATTTGCATTCCCACCAGCACTAAATAGGATTTCCTGTTGCTTCACATCCTCACCAGCATTTGGATTTTGACCATTCTAATAGGTTTGTAGTACATCTCATTGGTTGTTTTAATTTGCAACTCCCAACGACATCTGATGTTGATCATCTTTTCCTGTCCTTATTTTCAATAAACACATGTATATCTTCTTTGGCAAGATGTACCTTTGAAACTTCTATCCATTTATTAATCACATTATTTTATTATTATTGAATTTTAAAAGTTCTTTGTATATTTTGATTACCAGTACATTATCAGATGTGTGTTTTGCAAATATTTTCTCCCAACCTGTGACTTGGAAGAAAATATTCACTCTGAACAGTGTCTTTTACAAAACTGATGTTTTTAATTTTAATGAAATCCAACATCAATTCATTTTTTTTTTTCATGGATTGAATGTTTAGTGTAGTATCTGAAAGTCACCACCAAACCTAAAATCATCTAGGTTTTCTTCTGTGTTATCTTCTAGAAATTTACAGTGTGTCATTTTACATTTTGCACTATGATCCACTTAGAGTTCATTTTTGTGAAAGGTGTTAAGTCTGTATCTAGATTTTTTTTTTGCATGTATTATTCCAGAACAGTTTATTGAAAAGACTGTCCTTCCTTCTCAGTTGAATTCCATTTGCTCCTTTGTCAAAGATCTGTTGGCTATATATAACCAGGAACGTGGGTATTTGGGGGGTTTTAATTCCTACCCGTAGATGACTCTAATATGCAGCCAGGACTGGGAACTGCTGCTTACATGGAAGTGTGCAGATTGTTAATATAAGTATCTCTGGGAAGGCAATGTAAGCCCTAAATATAAAAGAGCAGTAGCTTAGCAAGAATCCACTTGTTTTCTTCATTCTGGAGGATCTTTCATTTCAGGGAAGATGTTACCATTAGCCATGTGTCCTAGTAAAACCTCAGCTCCAAGAAACACCCCCCCCCCCAAAGATATGTTGTCTCTGTTCCTTCTATGTGAACCACCTCACTTCCTTTAAAAGCAATGTTTCTAAATAAATAAACTGGGACCCGAGATCAGGTATGTGTGTGCCTGTAGCCTTCTCCTTCTGGTCCCTGAGCTACCTGAGATGCTGCATGTGAGTGAGTATAGCCAGGTGTCTCTGTGGGATGTGGAAAGCTTAGGGTAGAAGCTGGAAGAGCATCAGAGAAGGCCAAAGTAAGGACAATGAAAGGGGAAGATTCAAATGCTCGCAGGTTAAGAAAGGCCCCGTGCTGTTTCTAGCTAAGGGCTTCATCTGATCCTCTGACATCACCTCCTTAGTAGGAATAACGTAGAGGAGGGAGGCCCTATAGGGTAGAATGAAGACAGGGGTTCAGTCTTGGGCGGTTGGAGAGACGGACCAGGAAGAACAGAGCTGGGAAAACAAGGCAGCATCAGTGCCAGTGGCAGAGCTGAGGGTCTGTACCCAGGGACCCGGTACAGCCCCACGGGCCGCGGAGGCAGAAGGAGATTCCACAGGAGAGAGGGGGCCACCCTGCCAGGAACTGGAATGAACAAAAGATCAAATGAAGATAGAGCCAGGATGGAGTGCGGCTGGATGAGGACCGTGCAGGAGCAAGGTCAAGCAGGCCAGGAAGGTGTTCTGTTCCTGCCAATGGCTGTGTAGGAATCTATGGCTTTAAGAGCCACACCTGTGCTGGGTGGCTGCCCTGGGGGGTGGTCTAGGGAGCCACTTCCTCACCATCCGAGAGAACTTTCCTCGGGTGAGAGCTATGAACAGCTAGCTCCTCACAATCTGTCCCGGCTTTCCCCTCTGCAGAGGGAAACCGCCCAGAGCAGGCAGTCGTTGAAGGAACAATCATGTGGAACTTGAGATCTATCTAGAATGCAAAAACCACAAGAGCCCCACAAGGGCACATCCACCAGTGGAGTCTTCTTCCCAGATTGTGTTCCTTCTCACTTACACCAAGTTGTGAGGTGACAGCCACTACATCCGAAACAGAAACTAATGAAAAGGGAGCAGACATGTAGAGTTTGTTGATCAAGTAAAACATAAACAAGAAAGTGACATGTTGACTACTGTCCATAAGTGTTACCATATTGCATGAAAATGAGCTAAAAATGATCACTCATGCTCATAAATGACTGCTATTAATAAAATTCTTACCCAGAACAACAAATTACAGAGTTTCTTTCTTGCTATTCTGCATTATTTATAGCTGACATCAGTGCTGATTCTTTCTCCTGTATTTATCAGCTCTCATTTAATCAAATGTCTAGACTGCTGAAGCTGAACTAGAAGCTAAGTGGTGTTCTATTTGTGCCTCTACTTAATGCAGAAAATCTTCTCACATAAACCCCTCAAAACACACAAATCTCAAGCATCTGACTCCAGCTCACTTCCCCCAGGTTTGATGTCCTAGGAGCTTGAAGGCCCAGACGACAAAAACTTTGTGTATCAGTTCCACAGGTAGCTTGTTCAGAGGTCATGGTCACATACAAGGAGAAGAAAGGAAGGGTAAGGGAGTTGACACTGGGAGAGTCCTATGCATGTGGGATTCTTGGATTCAAGACATAAGATGAGATCAGTTAGAACTGTGGGTTGGCAGAGAAAGAGGAGAAAAGATGATGCCTACTGTTTCTTCTAACCCAATCTTCCCTAAATGAACTAAAGCAGATTTAAAGTTCACAAGAAGCCTTGGCAACAACGAGTTCAGTGGCCAGGAGAAATCTATCTCTACCTCTCTAAAAATATTATCTTGCTGTTTCCAGATGTTGCTCTAAGCAGAGACAGAAGACTCCCAGACCCCAGTTACAGATAAAGGCTGTTGTGAGCAAATATCTAGAAAGCAGAACTTATTTGTGTGGATAAGTTTTCTCAAAGTGTAGAAAAATATTAGATATCTTTCTGTTTTGATAGAGCCAGCCAGATAGCAAAGAATTCAAGAAAGAACAAAACAAAAAGGAAGAAAATATCGGAGAGGAAGGACTATAGACATTGGACTTTCCAATTCAGGATTTGGCTGACAATTGATTCCATTTCTTAATGCAACTTGAATTTCTTGTTTTGTTTTCATAGATAACTAGCCCCTCCACTTTTGTGTTAAACTACCCCAGTTAGATATATTCCCTTTCTTTTATAAGCCATGTAACCCTATAGATTTTTTTTTATATAGTATTTCTTGCTGTTTTCCTTGAATTGTATTTTGGGGATATTAACCACCTCTCTCCTTGAGGGTAGGCAGCAGCTATGTCTAACTTCTCTCTTTAAGATAACTTGGGGCAAGCAGATTAGGCAAAGGGATCTGTTGTTGGGGGGCCCCAAGAACATCCTTGGGTTCAATGACTCTCTAAAAGGACTCAAAGGACTCAGAAAAGCTATTATACTCACAGTTATGGTTTACGATAGCAAAAGGATACAGATCATAATCAGAAATATAAAAGGCACATAGGCAGAGTCCAAAAGAAAGAGGCCACACATGAGCTTCTCATTGTCCTCTCCCCATTAAAGCTATACAGACAATGCATAATTCTCATAAATAACGTAAGACAACACTACTGAATATTGTCAACCTGGAAAATTTGCCTGAGCATTGGTGTCCAAGATCTTAATTGGGAAGTCAGTCACATAGGCAAGGGGTGTCCACATTGTTGATCATAGTCTCCAGCCACTCCAGAGAGCAAACTAATACTGTATAGCCTAAGGCCCCCAGCACAAATCACATTGTTAGCATAAACGGTCTGGCGTGCTTAAGGTCACAGGAGCACAGACACCTTCATCAGGCAGAATTTTCCAAGGGTTTAGAAGTCATCTTCCCAGGAGCAGTTGAGGGCCAGAACTTCTTTAAAATGTGTAGAGTTTGAGCACTTGGACCTGGTGAGTCAAACTCTTATTGCACAGGCTCAAAGGAAGAAGACAAACTTCATCACAGGTTCATGTGCTGAGCAGTCTCAGGGAATTTCTAAGCAAGCCCGCCCAACCTTACAAATGAGCACCAGTTCTGGCTGAGGACTAAGTCCCACGTAGGTAAGAACAGATCACATACTGGTGATGAACTTCTAAAATATTCTATTTAAGAAATGAGCATGTTTGCAAAACAATAGCTGTCACCTTTATTCAAGTTTTTACCTATGAGTTTTATGATTCTTAGAGCAAATGTTAAAAAGAGATATAAGGCAGGATACACTATTGCTTTCCCTAAATACAGTGGGACTCTACTGTATAAAGGATGGGAAATATAAAGTATAAAAACCTATACCAAAAAGAGAATTCAGCCTGAGCAGGTAGTGGTGCAGTGGATAGAGCGTCGGACAGGGACGTGGAGGACCCAGGTTCGAAACCCTGAAGTCACCGGCTCATCTGGCATGGGCTCATCTGGCTTGAGCACAGGCTCACAAGCTTGAGCATGGGGTCGCTGGCTTGAATGTGGGATCATAAACATAACCCCATAGTCGCTGGCCTGAGCCCAAGGTTGCTGGCTTGAGCAAGGGGTCCTCACTCTGCTGTAGCCCCCACCCCACCCGTCAGGGCACATATGAGAAAGCAATCAATGAACAACTAAGGTGCTGCAACAAAGAATTGATGCTTCTCATCTCTCTCCCTTCCTGTCTGTCTGTCCCTATCTGTCCCTCTCTCTGACTCTCTCTCTCTGTTCCTGTCAAAAAAAAAAAAAAAAAAATGAGAGAATTCAAAGTACCTCTGAAAGTAGACAGGAATCAGTCCAAGAAAGACATGACCAAGATAAACAGTTCTTAAAGTGATGGTTGTAGAACAGTGGGGTTCTTCGAGAGCCTTCCAGAGGGTCTACAAGGACAATATTACATTTTCATAATTCTAAGATGTTATTGGCCTCTTTCTCTTGTTGACATTTGCATTGATAGTACAAAAGTAGTCGTGGGCAAAAAATGCAGAAATCTTACCATGAAGCTAGTCAGTGGCACCAAACTGTATAAATTTTTTGTTTGTTTGTTGTTGTTGTTTCAGAGACAGAGAGAGAGAGTCAGAGAGAGGAATAGATAGGGACAGACAGACAGGAACAAAGAGAGATGAGAAGCATCAATCATCAGTTTTTCATCACGACACCTTAGTTGTTCATTGATTGCTTTCTTATATGTGCCTTGACTGTGGGGCTACAGCAGACCAAGTAACCCCTTGCTCGAGCCAGTGACATTGGGTCCAAGCTGGTGAGCTTTGCTCAAACCAGATGAGCCCACACTCAGACTGGCGACCTTGGGGTCTCGAACCTGGGTCCTCTGCATCCCAGTCTGACACTCTATCCACTGTGCCACCGCCTAGTCAAGAACTGTATAAATTTTGACTTTTAAGTTTTGGTGGAAAATTGCAGAATATATGCAATTATCTAGAAAGGTTATTAAAATATTTCTCCCTTTTTCAGCTACATATATGTGCAAAGTCCAATTTTCTCTCTGTTCTTCAACCAAAACTACAGATCACGGCACATTTGATGTAGAGTAGGTATGAGCAAGGACGGACAGACCTACCGAAAGAGCAGAACTTGCGCTGCTGAATGGAAGAGCTGCTTCCTGCCTTACTCAAAAGTGGCCCCTCAGACTCATCTAAAGGAATACGTCAAAACGGTTCCCAAGGAGAACCTAGAGGTCAGCCAAAGAATTAAATATTTTGGAAATAGATATGAAAATCAGATGCCTTTTATTAACCCAGACATTAAAGAGAGTTGCAGAAATGTAAAACAATCGTCTTCTCCTCATTGTTATTTGGTTTAATTTGAAAAAATGGAGTTATTTTTTGTGGGGGAAAAAATATGTTTTTTCTTGTAACATGCAATGAGTTTGTTTTTGTTTTTTTTTAACTTAATGATTATTTTTAAGTTTTCTCAGTTTTAATTTCTGATACAGTAAATATTGCTAGCTCATCGGAGTCCTCAATAACCAGAGACCAACATGTTTGAGAACCTAGATCGTGCCTCAGAGGAGTCGGTCTGTCCCTCCTCCCACTCCATCCCCTATGGAACACAGACTGTAGACCTTTCTAAGCTCTCCCCTGCTGCACTGTGCCCAGGTGTGGAAAGTCCCGGGAGAACACTGGGAGTACGGGAGATTGGCTGGAAAACACAAAACCCATACAGCAGCCCAAGAGACAGAGGCTGAAAGCAATGCTGCCTTTAGTGTCCAATGGACATGGCATAGATTATTCACCTTCCAAAGAGGCTGTCACTGTCATTTCTCCTGGCTGCTGATGTTAACAACCATAATTTGTAGTTCATAATAACAGACCATTCATTGTTTGTTGCTTCCAGTGATGTGATTCAAGTGTGTGTTGTGAGTACACTAAAATTTTCAATTTGCCTGTATTGTATTGAGATAGTGCTAGTTTAATTTTTCACATTGTGAATATTGTGAGTTCATATAATCAAAATGAGAACAATTATACTCACATGACCCAGACATCACTGCAACAAGATGGCTAGATAGCTGTCTTATTTTAATGAAAGATGGAAAGACACATACAATTAGATTAGGAAAGTCAATAACGCAAACATAGAGTACCTCACAAGATGCTGAAGGGAATCCAGGTGCGGTGGAGATGTGGATGTGAAAACACAAATAACTGGGATGACACAAGCAAATACTTTTAAGTCAACCAATAGTTTTTTGTTTCCCCAAAAGACATCAATGCTCAGTCAAAAGTAGCAGCTGTTGAATTACCTTAGTATACCTAGAAACAAATACACATTATTGGTCCTTCCCTCAATTGTGCTAGTGAAATTACACATTCTGATTAAGAAAATTCAACTTGCCCTGGCCAGTTTGCTCAGTGGTAGAGCATCAGCCTAGCGTTTGGATATTCCGGTTTCCATTCCCCGTCGAGGCACACAGGAGAGGCGACCATCTGCTTCTCCACCCCTCCCCCTTCTCTCTCTTTCTCTCTTCTCCTCTCATAGCCATGGCTCGATTGGTTTGAGCACATCAGCCCCAGGCACTGAGAATGGCTCCATGGAACCTCCACCTCAGGTGCTAAAAAATGGCTCACTGTGAGCATGACCCCCTGACGGAGAGAGCATCAGCCCCAGACAGGGGTTGCCAGGTGGATCCCGGTCAGGGTACATGCGAGAGTCTGTCTTTCTAGCTTCCCTCCTCTCACTTGGATAAAGAGTTTTAAAAAAAAGATTCAACTTAATTGCCCTGTGGGCAAACCAAAGGGAAATTGTGATACACTTTGTGTTGGTTCCTTATACTGTAGCAGTCATTCTAGAAGATCTTACCAGTGATCATGCTTTCTACTGTATATCAAATGAAGCACTGAAATGCAGCAATTAAAAAATTATTTCCTTGCCCTGGGGTCAGGTAACTCAGTGACAGTGGTTTTCCACCTTTTTAACACTTGGGGACTGATGAAACTAGGAGAATTATTTTGGGGACCGCTAAGGCAAAATCACCCTAAGCATAAGCAAATTTGACTGAGATCCTTGGGTTTATACAGCATCAAGGTGGTTAACTCTTTCACAGACCAACACAAAATTTCTGGCAGATAGACCCATGGTCCAGGGGTTGAAAAACACTGGGTTAGAATGTCATCCCCATACATACGTTAAGGTTGCAGGTTCAATCCCCCATCGGACACATACAAGAACCAACCAGTAAATGCATAAATAAGTGAAGCAACACTCTCTTTCTCTCTCTCTTCCCCTTCCTCTCACTCTAAAATAAAGTAAATAAATAAATTTTCCGTAGCTCTTAGGTACTTTGATTTTAAAATGAAATTTCAAATCATCTCTAAAAATAATGTCGTCCAAATAAAACTAGACTTTGCTCAACTATCCGTATATTTGGCAAACCACACAAATGTAAATTTTGGCAAATTTCATTCAATCTGTAAATTTTCTACCAAAGAAAATGAACAGACCTTACCTACTAAAAATCCTCCGCACCCTGTATGGAACAGCGCTAAAAGAGAGACGTGATTTGCTTACCTGTGATATTGAAAGGTTGTTGTTGTTTTTTTCTAAATCACTTCTTACACGTACTTCAAAACATGTAGAAGCGCTTAGTGAGATTTTTGACATTATACAAGCAGAGGGAGGTATCTTCCTGCCTATAACATGGCTATCATTGTTTCCAGACACAGGAAATAAGTTAAAAGGTGGGCCTGTCATAAAATTATATTTTCTAAATGTAGGACAAGAAGCATGTCCTTCTCTGCTTGGAAATACATTGAAAATGAGATAAAGAAAAGGATTATAGTAAAACAGAGATTTACGTGCAGTTTCTCCAAAAGAGTTTAATGATCTGTGACGAGGCCGTAAGACGCCTAGAAGAAAATGAACTGAGTGGGCCTGAGTTGTTTGATGTTATATGGAGGTTGCAACATAAAGTCATGTAGCAAAATAAAAAATAAAAAAAAGTAAAAGAAAAGAAACAGAGAGAGAGAAAGAGAGAGATTCATTTTTTTTTTTTGGAAATAAGACTACTTCAGAGCTAAAAAATAAAATAAAATAAAATAAAACTTACCACCAATAAGTAGCTAAGTTAAATAAGACTTTCTCAATGTGCTTACTAAAACTCTAACTTATTTAAAAATCCAGCTTCAATTTCCCAAGTTCAAATTAATTCTCTGTTTTAAAACCATTTTCCCCACGAGAGATTTAATTTATGATGGCACTCAATGTGCTTCAGAGTGTTTAAAAATGATAGACATTTGTCCTGGCTGGATAGCTCAGTTGATTGGAGCATCGTCCTGAAGTGCAGAGGTTTGATCCCTGGTCAAGGCACATACAGGAACAGATTGGTGTTCCTATCTCTCTCTTACTCCCCCTTTCTCTCTCTCTCTCTAAAGTCAATAAATGAACATTAAAATATATTAAAGACACACAAAAAGATGGACATTTTAAATGTGAATAGCCTACATGTTGAATTTATAGATGCAGAGAGCTGGTCTACCAGAGGAAGCCTGTAGATAACAAAGTGAATAAACATTTTGGGGGAGCTAAAAACTAATTACCACAAGTTTTAAAACTTTCTATTGCTAGTCAGTAAAATCCTAACTGGTATGGTCAAATGCCTGTGGAGAGGACATGTGGTTTGAAGCCATCACGTTGGCCTGACACCAGAAATCAGTATAGTGTGCACTGGATAAGAGCAGCAGTAAGTCCGTGAACTCTGACTATTCCATTTTACTACTACATAAAAGGAAAGAGTCCTAGAAGCTGTAAGCAGTTCAAAGAAGTATTACTGGAAAATAAAAGAGAAGGAGTAAAACTGTATCATGGGAAAGAAAAAAAATATGTTATTTTTCATTGTCATTTAAAAAAATATATAGGTAATAGCTATTTTGTAGGATACTGACTAAAAATGTTACTTTGCATCCTGAGAGCCTGGTTTAGAAAGCCAGAAAGAGTGTTCCCTCTGACATTTCCCTGTTAAAGGGCACAAGTTGTTTAGTTTATGTCTAGAGGCAATCTATTGTCAGGATGGGGACCTGAGCATCCTTAGTGTCACCAGCTCTCCTACAGCTGTCTAAATTCAAATCCTTTCCTGTCTCATTGCCTTTGTAGTACTGAAAATGACCATCTCATCATCACCCACCCAGTATCATAGACTAGCGGGTTCATGACTGAGGGTGATTGACAGGGTCAGCCAATTCTTAGTCACACCGCAGAATCTACCATTATAATTAAAATAGAGGATCAGGAACTGGACGTTTTTCAGTTGATACTGGTGCAACTTTGTCTACCATCTGGTCAAATGAGGCTTGCAATTATAATCCCTTTCTCTTCTATGAGATATAATCTTCACCACCCAGAAATATCTTCTCTGAGAATATGCCACTTAATGCCTTCAACTCTTCTCAAACTCCCGCTGACTACATGTTTCATCACCCAGCACTCTGTCTCCGTTCTTATTGACATGACTTACTAAGGGCAATTTAGAACTCAAATGGCTTCTCCGAGAAGACTTAAGGTCTCAGATTGGCTGCTGTAATAGCTTTCTTTTCCCATTAAGCACTTAAACTCCCTGTAGTCACTTAAGCTTCAGGTCCCCTGCTCCATCAGGGGTTCCCAAGGGATTCAGGGACCCCCAAAACAACCACCCAAATCAAAGAGGCTAATTGGAAACAGGCTGAATATTTCATTCACTCAGATGTGCCTTGCAGACACCCAGACAGCGATGCAATGCCTCCTCAGGGTCTTTTCCAACACTTTGTTCACAGCCTCCATAAGATTACATATCAAGGCAAATGAATATCTTAAAAATTTCCTCTACCAATATTGATTTAAAAAAAAAAAAAGCTTTAGCCCTCCCTCACTTTCTCATATTGAGCACATAGCCTTAACTTGTTCCATCTGCCAGAAATACAATTTGCATGAAAATATAAAGAAGGGCAAAGATGAAAACAAACTCTTATATAAACCGGTGAGTTTTGTATTACTGTGGTTACACCTAACTTATGGCTAAAATTTTAGAATGAAAACCGAAAGATCTCGGTTTGCATCTTTCTGTGTGTTGATGCAATCCCGTATATGTGCTATTGTCCTGCCTCAGATGGTATGCGAAATTAACTCCCAAAATCCCTTATAGGAGGTCTGCTCCAACTGGTTCAGAGAAAAATGAGCACGTAGATAAATAAAATATCCCTAAATTTTAAAAAATATATAGCATTTAGACGAAATGTTTTTTTTTAATTTCATATGATTTCGGTAACTATGACTAGTTTGATATCATTAATTTAATAAAAACAAGTATGTCTTCAGAGCTGTCAGTATTAAATATGTCAGGCATACATTTTGAGTATGCCAGGTTCACTGACTAGGAAGTAAGCTGTAAGTATATCTACTAGATGTCTAAGATTATAAAATTTATAGATTTAAATTTAATCAAATTGAGTCATTGTTCCCAAAAACTTTATTTGAAAAATAATTATGTTTTATTATATCTGCCTAAAAACAGCTTCTAAAATATTTTTGGTGGCTTTAAAACTCAGAGTTGTCGGTGCTAAGTTAAATATTCACAAAAGATCTAAACCATTTCTAACAAAAAGCTACTAAAACATTCTTTATGAATATGTTTATGTACTTTTGACTTTTTTTATTGATTGAATTTTAGAGAAGAAAAGAGAGAGAGAGAGAAAAACATTGATTTGTTGTTTGACTCATTCATGCCATCATTGTTTGATAATTGTATGTGCCCTGACCATTTTTGACAACTTTTGATGTATTGTCTTCCCCAAATCAAATCCTAAGTGCAATCTTTATCTCTAGCTGACCTTGAGATTCCGCAGAGGGCTACTAGAAAGTCTCAAAGGATCTGTTCTTTCACCTTCCAAAAAGAGAAGTTAGAAAATAAATAGGTTTATCCAATATGTTTAATTTATGAAAAACACTGTCAAATAAGAAGAGATGCTTGACCTTCCCTTGGCTATATTGGTATGGGTAAATGCTATTAATATAAATATTTCATGACTTAAATGGAATTCTGAGAAATTTGTCAATGACCTTGATGTTTATGATATGTCCTTATGCTGATGTGCCTGAGAGTGGCCAATGGCATAATACTATCAGTCATAATTCCAGTTTCTATTGAAAGTGTTGTATATCATAGAAACAACCAAATTTCTTAGTCAAGTGTATTATTTTTATAATGAACTCTCATCAGGTCATTAACCACAGCCATTTTTGTCTTTTGTTGTGCACAGATATTGTTTTACTCTGGTTCTTCCCTGAAAGCACACTTGCAATCAGCTACAGATGAAAGTGCTTCACCTTCAACAAAAAGGAATTGTCTCAGACACCCATGTAAAGGTCAATGCCGGGTACGCTGGAGTACAGACTCCTGATGACTTTGAGAACATACCACTGGACTAAGTCAGGCTTTACAAAAATTCTAATGCTGAAGCCAATGAGCTCATGAAATTGCTAACCCAACATCAAGCAGAACAAGAGTTAATTACATGGAAGTAAATGAACTGATGAAGAATGATTTTTTTATGACTTTTGTTTGGAACACTGCTGGTTCTTCAATGTTCTATTTCTTGGATATAAGAAACCCCTTCTTCTTTTAGCTTAAGCTATCTATAAATCATGACAATTTAGTAGAGCATACATTTATAAACATAGTTGAAGCATTTATCCTTTCTAATAGGTCCAATTAGAATCTATTCTCCTGGAATGAGGACATGATTAGGAACATTAGTTACATAATGAAGGCTTACCTGGAATGTCAAATTTGAGAATGATGTTCATGGAAATCAAAGATGGCCAGACAGTTTTGTGGAACTAAAGTTGACCTTATGCAGCTAATGTTTACCAAGTCCTCTTGGAAATACCAGCATGGTACCTGACTTATAAGTAATTAAGGAAGGCCTAAGAAACTTTACAATATTTGGGGGGGACCATAAGAAGAGTTCACCCCAATCTATAGCTACTGCTGATGAAGTATGATGGCAAGTTCTTGATTTGCTTTCCTAGTCTAAGAGGCTTTTACAAGTACAATCTGAGATTCCTTATAAAAGTTCCAACAAAGCAAACTTAAAAAGGCCTGTGTGATCAATTATTATAATTGCTGTACTTATGTAAATAATCATGTCATATTTAATGAGACCAGACTTATTTTGTAAACAAGAATAATCTTACTTTGATTATCTTTGATGAATAAAGGGCAGGACTGGAGAGAGATTTTATGTTTCAGTAGAATACGGTAACTCACCTTTATGGGTTATTGGATTCTAGTCTTGTTTATTTATTTATTTATTTATTTTTGAGGTTTTATTACCTACTTGTAAACTGTACTGGATCATGCAATCTTACACATTTTGTTGGTCCTTACCAAATTCTCTGTTCTTCTAACTTTGTTCAATATCTAGTTACAACCCTCAAAATGAACATTTTCAAATATTCTCCCACCCTACTGACTTGGTGTGACTGAACACTAAGAGCTGATGGCCCAGATGCTAGTCTTGTGACTGCCGTTTCACTCAAGGACTGAAAAAGTCCTGCAACCTGAAGCCGGTGGAATTGAAATGAACTTCAAAGCACTGAGCATCACAACGAATTACGTATGGAATGCCATCACCAAAAACATTCAAACTAAAAACCAAAAAGTCTATCATTGTAACTTGAAGCTTTCAGGAATGGTTTTCTAATCCAATCATATTGTTCAGTGTTAAATGATGGAAAATGCTATAAATTAAATTCTGCCTATCAGCCTTCAAGTCCTATTTTATTTACACTTAACTTTTGCTCACTTCCAGAATCAAATTCTTCAATATCATGCTTCTTTTTGAAAAATCTATCTATTTTATTTGGGTGTATTTATCTAAAAATAATATAATGATGTGTTAATAATAAATATAATAATGATGTGTTAATAAAAAGAGCAGTATTTTCATAATGAAATGGTATAATAGAGTAACTATATTTATTTTTATATCTGGGCACATGCCACAAACCAGCACAGCTAGTAATTCCAGGTCCCAAGTGGGAACTATGCGGAATTAAGAAAATACGGGGTCAGGAGGGCCTTGTAATTGCTCCTGGCAAGAAAAAAGTGCACCCAGAAACCACATCTTGCTTTATTTATAGGGCAAAGTGAGGCCATTAGTAAATCAATGGTCTATGACAGTGGTCCCCAACCCCCAGGCCGCGACCCATACAGGTCCGTGGGCCATTTGGTACGGGTCCGCAGAGAAAGAATAAATAACTTACATTATTTTCATTTTATTTATATTTAAGTCTGAATGATGTTTTATTTTTAAAAAATGACCAGATTCCCTCTGTTACATCCATCTAAGACTCACTCTTGACGCTTATCTCGGTCACGTGATAAGTCAGTAGCTTTGTGAGCACTGAATGAGTGGGTTTTAGAGCCCACTGTGTGTTTTTACTTGCCCACCGGGTGCAACCTAGTATTAAAGCTAATGGCCCACCAATTATTGGCTCCATTGTTTCATTACCGTCCCTCCAAATCTAATGCAAACCTGCATGGGCCAGGCGACTATGATGGTGGCCATGGCTACTGGCTTTAAAGACTTTATATTTTTTTCTTTAATATTTGACTTAATTATTATAACATAGTTCTCAGAAATTTGTATATAGTAAGCCTACAATTATTTGTAGGATTTTAAATGTGTCCCGGCTTCAAAAAGTTTGAGAACCACTGCTTTAAAGGATATAACACAAAACTGTGAGTACAAAACACATCCCAAGGGACACACATCTGGGCAGGTGCCCAATAGATGATGCAGGGGATGTGGAAATTGATTAAGACTTCAAATTCTAGACCAAATGTTAAGTGGATATTCAATTGCAAATGTGTCTGCTTTGCATTCCCTCAGGACAATAGTGGAGTATTCAAGTGCTGATCAGAACTCTCTAAAACAGTGTTGCTCATCAGTAGCTAAAATCAGGACAAATTGTTAATGCAGAGAAACTTTCAGAAACCAAGAGAGTACATACTTCAAAGTAAAGAAGCCACTTCTAGTTTATTATGAAAAGTGTGATTTTCCTACCACCTCCACGTATGTTAGGCCTTTCCTTGAACTATCAAAAGATGTGAATACAAGATAAAGCTGAGTTTGCAAAGCTTCATCTCCACACACAAATTTCTCAGCCTTCATTAGCCTCCAGAGCCTTGTTGAACTGTTGGCAACTGTTGGGCAGATAAAATGTATTATGCTCACTTTGTTAAAGATGGTGCTGCCCACGTGAGGCCGTCGCCCAGGTGATATTAATGTGTGTTGAGAATCCTTGTAGCCTGGGGCTTGGTTTTGGGATTAAGCCTTTCCCACCCTTTTTGATGTGGGGTGGTACAATCCAATCATGCCTCAGAGAAGTGACTTTGTATTAGAGACTTCCCTACGCAGGCGTCCCCAAACTACGGCCCCCTGAGGCCATTTATCCAGCCCCCACTGCACTTCTGGAAGGGGCACCTCTTTCATTGGTGGTCAGTGAGAGGACCACTGTATTTGGCAGCCCTCCAATGGTCTGAGGGACAGTGAACTGGCCCCCTGTGTAAAAAGTTTGGAGACCCTAGAGGTTGTAAAGCTACTATATAAAATGGGGGCAGAACGAGAGTTTGCTCTCTTGGCTCCTGAGATTAACATCAGAGGGAGCAGAGCAGAGAGCAGAAAGAGGCCATGTGGCTAGGAGAAGCAGCCAAGATGGCGGAGTGCTGAGTGAGATGCCAGTTTGTGTAGTGTTTGTATCTGGGATAAGGAAGGAGATGGGGAGCTGAGGAGAATAAGGCTGGTGAGCTAGAAACCTTTGATTCTAGGAAACTCGGATAAGTCAGTAGCTTTGTGAGCACTGAATGTGAGTGGGTTTTGGAGCCCAGTGTGTATTTTTACTTGCCCGCCGGGTGCAAGCTAGAATTAAAAACTATGGCCCATCAGTTTTTGGCTCTGTTGTTTCTTTACCGACTGTCCGAATCCAATGCGAACCTGCATGAGCCGGGCTGCTGTGATGGTACCCTGGCTGCTGGCTTTACAGCAACGCCCAGTTTCATGCATGTATGTGTTTTTTCAAAGACAGTGCTGAAACAGAAGGATCTATACCAGAGGTTCCCAAATTTTCTATGTAAGAATGAGATGGAACTCAAACACCAGGTGTGCAGGCTTTATTAGAGGAGAAAGACCTGCTGGGGCACTCCTCCAGGAGAAGTGCACCCAAACAGATTCTGAGGCAAATTTTTTATAGGGTTAAGGGAGAGCTTTGAGCAAGTGTGTGTTGTGTCAGCTGTTCTGGTATGCTCCCTTCTGTATCTGTATTTACGATATCGGCTTCTTGGAACGCTTCTCCTCGGGGTGGCTGACCAGCTTCCTAGAACTTTTCTGTTTCAGGGGCGATAGTCCAGTAAGGGTGGGGTCAGATAGCCAAGCAGAACAGCAAAAGGGCAGTTTGGAAGTTTTGGTCAATTCATGTATCTATCATTTCTCAACTCTGTGGTATGATAAAAGAAAAAGAGGTGAGGGAAAGAAACGAAAAAAAGAAAAAGAAGGGGGTATGAGTTCCAGGAAGGAGGTTTGTCTCGGCCGGCTATCTTCTGGAGCTACTTCCTGCTGTTACCCCTATTGGGGCCTCCTTCGTGGACCTCTCCCTGGGGCAGTTGGAGTAGGGGTTGCAAAAGCATTTGATTGTAGGCAATCCTGGAGATTACTCTCATTTGGGCCTGTAGGAACTTGATAAAGAAAGGGGCAAGTATTAGTATTAGGCACAGAATTAGGATTGATCCTATAATTGGTGTTATTAGCATGGAGAACCAGGGGTTTTTCCACCATTGTTCGGAGTAGGGGTTGGTACCAGCCTGACTACTGTGGATTCATTCTTGAAGTTTTTGGAGAGAGTTGACATTCTCCTCGACCAGGCCAGACTCGTTGGTGTAGTAGCAACACTGCTCCTGTAAAAAGAGACAAGTACCACCCTTCTCTGCTGTTAGTAGATCTAAAGCCCTTCGGTTTTGTAGGGCGACCTGAGCTAGAGAGGTCAGTTGTCTCTGGAGAGAGGCTAGAGAGGTGGCTGAATTATCAAGGGCCTGTTCCAGGTCTGCCTTTAGTTGGTTAGTAGTCCATATACTATGGCCCAGGCCAGCCCCACCTGTTCCTCCTATAGCTGCTATAGAGGTGGCAAGGGTAAGACCAAGGAGGACCGGGAGGAAGGCAGCCCGTTTATTTCTACCTGTCCTCAGCTGGTTTGAGAATTCTTCCTCTCCATAATATGTTAGTTGTGGTGCAATTATTACCGGGACACAAGGAAGGGGGGAAAAGGCATTCACCATTTTTAGAATAGTTCTATTGCACCAGAAGTGAGTTCTGTTAGGGCTGGTTAGAGAAGTTTTGATTAGGATAATATTATTACATGATGGGGTGGGCCGATTAGTGTAGCAGACTAATCGGCCCACCCCACTTCAGGGTTGAAGTGGGGTCTTCTAAGAAGAGAGGAACTCCAGAGAGAGGAAAAGGGTCTTGAATTTTGGTGGTGTTGAGTGGATATGGTAAAGGAACTGTGGTAATGGGAGGTTTGTTTTAAAAGGCACAGAGAAAGCAGTGAGAAGTGTTGTATAGAGAAGTGAGGTTGAGAACTTGGATACACTGCTTGATGAGTCCTAGTCATGAGAAGGGTCGGGAGTAGGGGTTAGATGCTTGTGTTTTTCCTCAGGCTCTCTTGTATGCCTGGTCTCCGGGCAGCAGGGAAAAATGTGTTTTAGTTGTGGGGAAAGGTTGGGGTAGCAGTTTGTTGACTTCAGCGAGTAGGTTGGCTTGCATGTGAGCCAGGGCAAGAAAGTAGGACCCTATAGCCAGATCAGAGGGTGTAAGGGGACTAGAGTCTAAGACAAAGAGTTTACCATACATAATCTCAAAGGGGCTTAGGTTCAATGGTTTCCTGGGCATAGCTCTAATTCTCATGAGGGCTAAGGGAAGAAGCTGAGGCCAAGGTAGGTGTAGTTCTAGAATGAGTTTTGTGAGATGATTTTTGAGGACCAGGTTTGTTCGTTCGACCTTCCCTGAGGATTGAGGATGGTATGGAATGTGTAACTGCCATTTGAGTCCTAGGTAGGATGACAGAGATTGGGTGATGTGAGAAATGAAGGCAGGGCCATTGTCAGATTGGAGTACAGAAGGGAGACCAAATTGGGGAATAATGTGTTCAGTTAGGATGGTGGCAACAGTGCCAGCATTTTCCCGTTTAGTGGGGAATGCCTCAATCCATCCTGAAAAGGTATTTACTATGGTGAGGAGGTATTTGAATCCCTTATATTTAGGCATATATGTAAAGTCTATTTGCCAATTTTGGGCTGGTAGTTCTCCCCGAGCCTGGTGGGCGGGGAAAGATTTGGGGTGTATTTCTCCCTATGAGGTGCAAGAGGTACAGATATGGCAAGATGAGGTTATGTGTTTAAGAATTGTAGAAATATTATTACCCGTGAGGAAGGAGGAGATGTAGATTAGAAGAAGTTGGTAGCCTACGTGAAAAGACTCGTGTATGGACTGTAAGATGGTCTCAGTCTGGGATTGTGGAAGGAGGAGTTTTCCATCCTTGAGAAACCATTCCTCCCTTTGTGGGAGAGAGGAGTGGATAGTTTTCTCCTTAGTGGAATATTGGGGAGTAGGTGAGGTGAGGAAGTACATTTGTGAATTAGGAGACTGGGTTGCAACCTTCCTGGCTACCTGATTGACTAAGTTATTTCCAGTGGATATAGGAGAAGTGCTCTTCTGATGTCCCTTACTATGAATAATGGCTGCTTGCTTGGGAAGTAGAGCTGCATTTAAAAGATTTTGTATGTATGTGTGGTTTTGGAGGGGATCATCTTTGGTAGTAAGGAATCCTCGCTCCCTCCAAATAGCTGCAGCTGAGTGAAGAATATGATAGCAATATTTTGAATCTGTGTAAATATTAGCCGTTTTATTAGAGCTGAGAGTCAGAGCTTTTGTAAGAACTGTAAGTTCAGCCTGTTGTGAGGTAGTACCTTGTGGTAGGGGCTGAGCTTTGAGGATGAGGTGTTGGTCAGTGATGATTGCATAGCCTGCCTGAGTGGACTGTTGTTTGGTCTTAAGTGCGCTCCCGTCAATGAAGAGGGTGAGGTCTGGAGTGGGAAGAGGTGTAGAAGAGAGGTGAGGGAAGGGGGTAGCGAAACATGTGAGAGTTTCAATGCAACAATGAGCTGGGGGTAAGGAGGAGGTAGGGAGGAGTGTGGCCGGATTTAGACTAGAACAGGGCTGGAAAGAGAATTCGGGATTTTCAAGAAAGATGATATGAACTTGTTGTAATCGAGAGGGTGATAAATGGGCTAAGGCCTTATGAGTAACAAGGTCCTATAGGTTGTGAGGAGACCTGATGATGACCTTTTGTCCTAATGAGAGCTTTATGCTCTCAAGGGCTAACAGGGCCACAGCTGCCAGAGCTCTGAGGCAGGGTGCCCATCCCTTACAAGTGGGGTCAAGCTGTTTAGAGAGATAAGTGACTGGTGCGAAGGAGGGTCCCTTTTGATGTCCAAGGACTCCAAGGGCAAGCCCTTGTTTTTCTGTAACATAGAGTATGAATTCTGAGTTTAAGTCTGGAAGTTGTAAGGCAGGTGCTTGAAGGAGAGCCTGTTTGAGTTTAGTGAAGGGTATTTGTATTGGGAATTTAGGGTCTAGGGGTTTGGTGAGGTCCCCTTTAGTGGCCTCATAGAGAGGTTTTGCTAACAGACTGTAGTTAGGGATCCATGATCTTCTAAGGAAACCCGCAATTCCCAGGAAGGAGAGAAGCTCCTCTTTGGTAGAGGGTGTTGGTATGGAGGATATTAAATGTTTTCTATTAGTGGTGATGGGCTCTTTGGGTCCCCCAGCACATGCCCCCCAGGGTCCAGATTTCCTGGCAGAGCAGTAAGGTTTGCTATGTAGATGAGGAAAACATAAGGTAGGATCTGAGGAGATAGGTTTTTGTAGGGATTGGAGATTTTGTAATAGAATTGGGACAGTTATGGAAGATTGGCACCCTGCCCGGGAACAATCCGCAGTTCCTACTGTATGTGGAGGTTGTGGTGAATATGAAGGCCCAACAGTTTCATTTATGAAGAATCTCCAGACATGCTGTTGGCCATAGGATTGGGAGCAAGAGAATGACAGAAGAGTGTAGAGAGCTAAGCCGACTTGGCACAGAAGCGGGCTCATTCCTCCGGAATAGAGGAGAGTTTGAGAGTTAGAGGTCCTGTAGGGGTGGACACATAGGATTTAGGAGGTTTGCTAATGTAGGGTTTGACCACCGGAAGGATAGGAGTGTTGTATGGTGAACTGGTAGGGATAAGAAGTCCTGCATTAAGGAATTTTGTGATGAGTGGTTTTAGTCCTTGGAGGTGTTTGTGGGAAATGGGATTTTGGGGTACATTAGGAAAGAGGGAGGGATTATTAAGGGAGATTTGGACAGGAGTATGATGTCTAGCTATGGATGAGTGTTGAATGTCCCAAACCAATGGGTCTACTAGAGAGGAAGGAAGGGGAGGGGAGAGAAACGGGGAGTCGGTAAGGTGAGGTGATGAACCACTGGCCAACAAAAGGAGAATATTGGAAGTTTGTTGTTGTGATGTTTGAGTAGAGCTAAATGGAAATAATTGGAGTGTAGTATTAAGTGTAGTTAGGATGTCCTGTCCTAGTAATGGAGTGGGACATTGTGGAATAACTAGAAATTGATGTGCGAATGATGTCTGTCCTAGTATGCAAGTAAGTGGTGGAGTTATAAGAGGGCTAGTGCATAGACCTGAGACGCCGACTATAAAGGTATTAGAGGGACTCAGAGGTCCTCCGCATTCAGGGAGGGTGGAGTAGGTGGCCCCGGCGTCAATGAGGAAGGAGATTTCCTTACCTGCTACATGAAGTTTTACCCTGGGCTCACTGTTGGTGATTCGTACCGGGGCTAGTGTCCCAGGGCTTCCTTAGTCCTCCATTGCCAGGCCTAGGAAATCAGTCATTGACTGGGTATTAGTGGGGAGGTTTGACCTGATCCCTCTCTGGCGACTGGGGCAATTGACTCCCCAATGACCCTCCTGGTGACAACGCGGGCAAGGCCCTGGTGGTGGACGAGGGTTAGGGTGTTCCTTAGCCCAGTGGCCTGGCTGCTTGCAACGGTAACAAGGACCTGGAGGATCCCGTGACCCAGATTTAAAAGACTGACCCTGGAAGGGTTTGGTCTTTGAGCCCGTAGCAGGGTTCCCTTTTAGAGCCTTCGCTAGCGTAAGGTAATTCTCCTGATTCCTCTTTTGTTGTTCCTCCTTCTCTGTGTCCTCCTGATTATTGAAGACCTTAAAGGCTAGATTTAAGAGGTCTCTCTGGGAAGTCTCACGCCCGTTCTCAAGTTTCTTAAGCTTGCGCCTGATGTCTGGAGCAGATTGGGAGATAAAGTGTGAGTGTAAGAGGGTGGCTTGAGTTGTTGGGTCTAGGCGAGTGTACCTTTGAAAAGCCTGGGATGGGCGTTCCAGAAATTCCCCAGCGTTCTCTTGGAGCCTTTGAATGATTTCCTTAATTTTGTCATAATTAACAGCCTTATTGGCAAGTTTGCTGAGGGCCTGTTGTAGGTAATCAATCATTTGATCTCTGAGTTTTCAATCAGCATGATTGAGCTGGTAATTCCAATTGGGATCGTCCGAGGGAATAGCTAGACGACCAATGGGGAGGTTGCTGTTACTACTGTTTGCCTCATCTGCAATTTGTTGGGCAGTGGTCCATATTCGGTCCTTGTCACTGGCCAACAGAGAGGAGGTGAGAATAATACTTAAATCGTGCCAGGTTAAGTTATAGGAGTGGGTAAGGTATTTGAATTCTTTCATGTAAGTGTCTGAGTCTGAGGAGAATGACCCTCGGCGGCGCTCAATTTGGGCAAGGTCAGAGAGGGAGAAAGGGATAGAGACCCTAACAATTCCCTCAGCTCCCGCAACTTCCTGGAGAGGGTACATGCCCGGCTGGGGCGGCTTATGCGGGCGTAGGTGAGGGGGAGAAATTGGAGGAGAGGATTTAGGAGAAGGAGGTAATGGAGTGTTTCAGGTGATTGTGATTGATGGGGAGGTGGAGCAGTAGAAGAAGGAGATGGAGGAGCAGGAGCAGAAGGGACAGCAGAGTGGTCTTGAGGGTCAAAAGTATCAGCTGGAGGGTCAGGGAGAGGAGAGTGGGTAGAATATGAGGTAGAAGTTCTGGCCAGCAGAACCTGATAGGTAGAGCATGAAGAGCGAAGGAAGGTCTAGACCGGAGATAGAAGAAGGCCTGCACATAAGGGATTTCTGTTGCCTTCTCCGTCCAGTGGCAGAAGTTGTCAAGATCTCTTAGGATATTGTAATCAAATGTCCCATTTTCAGGCCAATGGGAGTCATTGTCTAATTTGTACTGAGGCCATGCCGTGTTACAGAAGAAAATGAGTTTTTTTGGCTTAAGGACAGAGAGGCCTAACTTAGCGAGGTTTTTTTTGAGACATCCTAGAGGGGTCTGGTCGGAAGGCTTCGACTCTGAAGAGCCCATAGTGGAGACAGATGAGCAAGAAGGGGTGTCCCTGCCTTTTGTCACTGTCCCAAGAGGAGAGAATCTCTGTGTGGGAGAGTCGTCCCTGATAGAGGTCGTCACCACCTGTCAGGGAGTTCCGAGGACGAGAAGTCCGAGAGAGTGGAGAGGTTTGGCTAGGCGCCTAGTCTTCCGTGCAGTCCACTGAGACTGAAAGTCAAACCCCTCAAAATGTGAGGCATGTCAGAGAAAACCGTCCGACCAGAAAGGGGTGTTTTTAGAGAGAAATTTAGAGGCCAACCGAGGAAGGGGAAGGGAGAAACTCCTTACCTTTCTGGTCCAGCAGGGGTTCAGGACAGGGTTAGACTGCCGGCCAATCGACCTACAATTACACGTCCAAACAGAATCAGGGAGTAAGCCTGGGACAAGCTGCTGCTGCCCATTGCTTCCCTGGTTGTAAGTTTGGATGGCAAAGAGGGATCATCCAAGCAGTTAGTACCCTGTCCCAGGTTTTGGCACCAGATGTGAGAATGAGATGGCACTCGAACACCAGATGTGCAGGCTTTATTAGAGGAGAAAGACTTGCTGGGGCACTCCTCCAGGAGAAGTGCACCCAAACAGATTCTGAGGCAAATTTTTTATAGGGTTAAGGGAGAGCTTTGAGCAAGTGTGTGTTGCGTCAGCAGTTCTGGTATGCTCCCTTCTGTATCTGTATTTACGATATCGGCTTCTTGGAATGCTTCTTCTCGGGGTGGCTGACCAGCTTCCTAGAACTTTTCTGTTTCAGGAGCGATAGTCCAGTAAGGGTGGGGTCAGAGAGCCAAGCAGAACAGCAAAAGGGCAGTTTGGAAGTTTTGGATAAAGTCATGTATCCATCATTCTAGATTCAAATTTTCTAAGTTTAGTATCTCAGTAATTTTTTCCCCAGCATTTCAGGCTAAAAGAAGTAACCAACAATTCAGTTTATTAGATAGTTAGGTTCCATGCAATGTTACACATATTTATCTTTTACTAACTTAATAGCCAACTGAAAAAATAGTGCACATAAACGGAAAGAAAAATAGTATTTTGTGCTGAACGATAGCTACTTACCACTGGTGTTGGGCAAATGAGTTTGGAAAATTTGTATTTTTTTAGTTTGCTCACTTTTATTGTTACAAAATGGACCTGGGCAGGGCAGCGCAGCACAAGGTATATGTGGTTGGGCAGGGCAGCGCAGCACAAGGTATATGTGGTCTGTGAAATTGCAAATTACCTTCCTGCTTGGGAAGGGCCATTGTTTTGCTTATGTTTGGCAGAGAGGAGCAGGGAGAGCAGAGAGAATGCAGAGTGTTGGAAAAGAGCCATGTTTGGCAGAGAGAGAGAAGGTGCAGATGGGGAACCAGAGCTGAGGGCCTTTGGGAGCCCTACTGAGACTGGTGAGGGCTTTGATTCCAGGAGGAACCATAAAAGATTCTCCTGGTTGTGAAACCAGAGAATGTGACAGTGGCTTTGGAAGCCCTGAGTGAAAGGGAAGTGTTTTCCCTACCTGTTTGCTCATAGGCCAGTGCGAGACTTTAATGAACAGATGGCCCACCATTTTTTGGCTCCACTGTTTCTTTACCATCTGCCCGAATCCAACGGGAACCTGCATGTGCATGGCCATGATGGTGGCAGCCCCTGGCCCTACAACTGGGATGTGTGCTCAGTCAGATGCACACGTCATTAGGCATTGCCACTCTCCTTTCCTGTTCCACACTGATTTTTCACATGGTATGTAAAGCCAGTAGCCATGGGCACCATCACAGCCGCCTGGCCCATGCAAGTCACATTAGATTCAGACAGACGGTAATGAAACAACAAAGCCAATAACTGGTAGGCCATTATCTTTAATCCTAGCTTGCACCCGGTGGGCAAGTAAAAACACACAGTGGGCTCCAAAGCCCATTCATTCAGTGCTCACAAAGCTACTGACTTATCCGAGTTTCCTAGAATCAAAGGTTTCTAGGTTTCTAGCTCACTAGCCTTATTCACCTCTGTTCCCCATCTCCTTCTCCTGCACAAACTCTGCACAAACTGGCTTCTCCTTCAGCACTCCACCATCTTGGCTGCCTCTCCTCTCCTCCACATGGCCTTTCTCTGCTCTCCTTTCTCTGCTCTCTCCTCTAATGCTAATCTTAGGAACCGAGAGAGAGCAAGCTCCCGGTCTGCCCCACTTTAATAGTGTAGAAGTCCAAACCTTTAATCCAATATACAAACAAGGAAGTCTCTGATACAAAATCACTTATCTGAGGCATAATGGGATTCCTCATGAGAGTGCACCACCCCACATCATGCAATCAGCCAAGGGTGTGGGGAAAAGCTTAGTCTTAAAACTAAGCCTTAGGCTATAACAACCATGCTTGCTTACAGCCTGTTCCCCATACCCAGTGCAAACTATAAGCAAGTCCCTCAGGGGCAGCCACAGCCTCCTGCCCAGGTAATGGAACAGTCTGTGGTCCAGCCCTATACCCAGGCAGAGCTGATGGAGTTGGGAGCACAATTTAGGCAGAAACCTACTGAATCCTTGGTAGCCTGAATACCACGATTATGGGACATAGGGGTGGATGGCATCATGCTCTCTGGAACAGAGATGGAGAAATTGGCCACCATTACCACACACTCCTCCTTGAGGCAGCATCTTCAGAACAGTCATGGCAATCCAGGAGACCATAACCTATTAGAATGGGCGATGGCCACCATTCATATGGTCTGGCAGAATGCTGGAGAATTGCCGGGGGCAATGAGTCGGTGGCAGTGCTACAATGAGTTAGTAAAGGTCCTTCAGGAACTAGGTATGAAGAATGTTGTTTTTAACCCTGAGTCCTATGGGCCAGACAAGGAAGTGTTTATGGCAAAAATGAAGGAATTTATCCTTGCTAGAGCCTGTCAGCCCTTTTTGGGTCACTTGTGGCTATCATGGGCCCCTATGTGGGGCAGCCCATCAGTGCAGTTACACAGATGGTAGCAGATTTGGGAGAGCTGGAGGCCGCTCAGGATCATAAAGCAGTGAGGGCTGCTGCCTATGTTGCCTCCCCCCAACTAACAAGGGAAACGGGCCTATAAAGGTTACCCGAACACAGATGTGGGTAGATTTGATTGCGGCTGGAGCAGATAAGTGGAAATTGGATGGCCAATCTAATAAAATTCTTCTGGAGCTTTGGCGGCAGCTTAAACCAGAACAGAAGTTCCAGCCACTGAGACAAAAGGCCCCAGCAGCTACCAATAAAATGTTTGGTGCACGGGCAGTTCAGTTACAAGATTATATGATAGAGATGGATGAGGGAGAGAACGCCCAAGACCCATTGTACAGTTTGAATAGGAAAAGGACCGAGGGACACGTCTAACGGGGCTGGGTGGGGACCAGAGGCCACACGTGGAACTGGCTACCCACTGGTCCCCTTCCAATGTACAACGGGTGTTGGCCTTGGTGGATATAGGTGCAGAATGTTCCCTCCTCTATGGGAACCCAGAGCGGTTTGCTGGGACCCCAGTGGCCATTGACGGTTATGGGGGCCAAACTGTTCAAGTAAAGCCAATAACTATTCCATTGGGGATAGGAGGACTGCCTCCTAAGCCATATAAGGTGTATGTATCTCCTATTCCTGAATATATTTTGGGGGTAGATGTCTTGCAAGGACTGTGGTTGGAAACTACAGCCGGGGAGTTCTGGCTGCAGATCAGGGTTGTGAAGGCAGTGTTGCGGGGACATGCATCACATTCCCCTTTGCAATTACCCGTCCCTCGGCGTGTGACTAACACCAAGCAGTACCACCTGCCAGGTGGTTATGAAGAAGTCACAGGGACAATCCTCGAACTAGAAAAGGTGGGAATAATCCTGCCAGCCACAGTCCTTACAACTCCCCAGTATGGCCTGTGCGCAAACCAGACGGAACTTGGAGAATGACAGTAGATTACAGAGAACTTAATAAAGTTGTTCCCCCTTTGCACGCTGCTGTTCCCTCAATAGCTAACATGATGGATCAGCTAAGCCATGGGTTGGGGACACACTACTTTGTGGCACACTTGGCCAATGCTTTTTTCCCTATTGATATAGCTGCAGAGAGTCTAAACCAATTTGCCTTCGGTTGAGAAGGGAGACAATGGACCTTTACAGTGTTACCCCAGGGCTATTTGCATAGCCCCACCTTGTGCCATGGGCTGGTGGCTGCTGACTTGGCTCAATGAAAACAGCCAGAGGCAGTTCGCATGTACCTTTATATTGACGATATTATGCTAACTAGTGATTCTCTTCCAGAATTGGAGCAAGCAGTCCCTACCCTGCTATCCCATTTGAAAGCATGTGACTTGGCAGTCAATGAGAACAAATTACAAGGACCTGGGTTATCTGTTAAATTCTTGGGAGTTGTCTAGTCAGTAAGACAAAAGTTATCCCTGACTCAGTTATAGATAAGATTCAAGCATACCCCGTGCCCACTACAGTAAAACAGTTACAGGAATTCTTAGGTTTGTTGGGGTATTGGCGAGCATTTATACCTCATTTGGCTCAGTTACTACGCCCCTTGTACAACCTTATTCGGAAGGGGGTTCGTTGGGATTGGACTGAGCAGGCGCAAGGTTCATTTGCAGCAGCTAAGAGAGCTGTCAAGGTGGCACAGGCCTTGAATGTGTTTGATCCTGCCAAGCCCTGTGAGCTGGATGTTCATGTAACCTCGGAGGGGTTTGATGGGGCTTGTGGCAACGAACAGAGTGCTTACGGCAACCTATTGGATTTGGTCCCAATTGTGGAAAGGTGCTGAAGTTTATTACTTATTAGTGGAGAAGCAGCTGGCAACTGTATATGCTGCCCTCCTGGCAACTGAGAGTATTAGAACCACAACACCAGTTACAGTCAAGACAACATACCTTATTGCAGGATGGGTGAGAGATTGGGCAACCAAACCACATAGTGGTATGGCCCAAATGTCCACCCTGGCCAAGTGGGGTGCCTACCTGCAGCAACGCTGTGCTCTTAGCACCAGCCCGTTGAGGGCAGAACTGCAGGAAGTCTTGGGTCCAGTCACCTATGCAACCTTAGAGTCAGGTGCAGCTGGGGCTCAGGAGACAGAACCTGAAGTCAGTCCCTACCAGGAGGGGCGGGTGCCCATCCCTGAAGATGCCTGGTATACTGATGGTTCCAGCAGGGGCCAACTTGCCAAATGGACAGCTATAGCCTTCCATCCGGCCACTGAGACTATTTGGATGGACACGGGTACAGGCCAAAGCAGCCAATGGGCAGAATTAAGAGCTGTTTGGCTAGTTGCCCATAATGAACCTTCACCTGTGGTGATCTGTACTGACAACTGGGCTGTCTATCGTGGACTGATAGAGCCCTGAGCCCCACCTGCACCTTTGGATTGCTACTTGGCACATGAACCAGTGGATGATAATGCACCGTCCACTATGGGGTCAGGCCATGTGGCAGGACTTATGGGAAACAGGACACCAGAAGCAGGTGACAGTATATCATGTCACGGGGCATGCCGTTCTAGCCCATCCTGGGAATGATGAAGCAGATACGTTGGCAAGGGTGCGATGGTTGGAGACTGCACCTGCAGGTGACATGGCACAGTGGCTCCACTGGCGCCTGCTCCATGCAGGACAGAAAACTATGTGGGGTACGGTTAAGGCGTGGAACTTGCCTGTGTCCTATGCAGAGATACTTGAAGCCTGTGAGCAATGTGCAGTATATTCCGAGGAGCACCCACGGAGACCACTGGTGTCACCTGGACAGATCCAGAGGGGTCATGTGCCACTGACACGATGGCAGATAGACATCACTGGACCCTTTCCAAAGTCAGAAGGGTACCAGTATGCAGTCACCTGTGTAGATACTACCACCGGGCTGCTTGCTGTTTACCCCGCTTGTAACCCTGACCAGAGGGCAGTCATACAGGCTCTGGACCACCTGAGTGCTGCATACGAGTGACCGCTGGTCCTTGAAAGTGACAAAGGTACCTACTTCACTGGTTCAATGGTGGGGCAATGGGCTCAAGAGCTGGGGGTGGACTGGAAGTACCATGTTCCCTACCACCCCCAGGCTGCTGGTATCATTGAGTGATATAATGGACTCTTAAAGCAGGTACTGCAACAGGAGGGGGGCACCAGCTCCCTTGCTGGATGCATACGCCGCTATGGACAGTACTCTGGATTTTGAATGAGAGACCTCGATGGGGGAGCCCAGCTCCAGTAGAAGCCCTCCTGCATTGGGCAGCAGCCCCCATTCAGTTGCAGATACGAACCAAGGACATTTAACTCAAGCCAGGTTTTGGACAGCAGGGCAACGTGCTCTTGCCTGTCCCAACAGCCCTTCTTTTTTTTTTTTTTTTAACACACTATTTTCTTATTATTAATTTTAATGCAGTGACATTGATAAATCAGAGTACATATGTTCAGAGAAAACATCTCCAGATTATTTTGACATTTGATTATGTTGCATACCCCTCGCCCAAAGTCAAATTGTCTTCTGTCACCTTCTATCTGGTTTTCTTTGTGCCCCTTCCCTCCCCCATCCCCTCTCTCTCCCTCCTCACCTCCTCCCCACCCCCTTACCCCCCCCCCCCGTTACCATCACATTCTTGTCCATATCTCTGAGTCTCATTTTTATGTCCCATCTATATATGGATTCATATAGTTCTTAGTTTTTTTCTGATTTACTTATTTCACTCTGTATAATGTTATCAAGTTCCATTCATGTTATTGTCCAACAGCCCTTCTTAAAGGCCAACGGCTTCGATGGACTTGGCCCTGGACTGTACAGGCCCCCCATCTGAGATGGGTGGCTTTGTTGGCACCATGGGAAAGGGGGCTAGAGGCGGACCTCCAGTTAACTCCTTGGGCAACCAGCACCTGGCCACCTAAAGTAGAACTGTATTATCCCTTGAGTGCTCGGGGGGACAGCATTATGAAGGGCACCTTTGTAATTTCTTTATGGCCAATAATGAGTTCTCCTATTTTATTACTGTTGGGCAGATGCAATACATTATGCTCACTTTATTAAAGATGGCGCTGCCCACATGGAAGCCCGTCGCCCAGGTGATTGCTTGGGATGGGCGTGATTATATTAATGTGTGTTGGGGGCGGGCTGTGGGCAGGTAGGATCCTTGCAGCCTGGGGATTGGTGTTGGGACTAAGCTTTTCTCACCCTTTTTGATGTGGGGAGGTGCACTCTCATGAGGAATCCCATTATGCCTCAGATGAGTGACTTTGTATCAGAGACTTCCTTGTTTGTATATTAGATTAAAGGTTTTGGTTTCTACACTACAAAGTGGGGCAGACCAGGAGCTTGCTCTCTCTCGGTTCCTGAGATTAGCATTAGAGGAGAAAGCAGAGAAAGGAGAGCAGAGAAAGGCCACGTGGAGGAGGCCAGGAGAAGCAGCCAACATGGTGTAGTGCTGAGGGAGAAGCCAGTTTGTGCAGAGAGAAGAAGATGGGAAACAGAGGTGAATAAGTCTGATGAGTTAAAACCCTTTGATTCTAGGAAACTCGGATAAGTCAGTGGCTTTGTGAGCCCTGAATGGAAAGGGAAGTGTCTTCCCACTGTGTGTACTGCTTACCTGCCGAGTGCAAGGTAGGAATAAAGCTAATGGCCCACCAGTTATTGGCTCCATTGTTTCTTTACCGACTGTCCAAATCTAATGCAAACCTGCACAGGCCAGGTGGCTCTGATGGTGGCCGTGGCTACTGGCCATACAACTACACATAGAACCAGCAGATGCTGGTGTATTGGCCAGTAAGGTTTGGTATGCCCGCTCAGGGCTGCCTCTGGTACCAGCTACAGTGCTGTCTGCAGACAAAACTCTGGCCTGTATTCTGCCAGAGGGAAAAGATTTGCCTCTCTTGGTGCCACTGACAGCTCTTTCATTTCACCCATAGCTTTTGATTTGTTAATCCTATTGCTATAGTTGGTACTGTTTCTGTTTATGCAATGTACCCCACTCCTTGCACAGTGACTATCATGAAAGATACCTGTGGTTTAAACTGTGAAGCGAGCAAAGGGTGGAATGTTGGTCAAATAAGTTTGTAAATTGATATATATGTTTGCTTGCTTATAGTTTGCATTGAGTGTATGTGTGTGTGTGTGTGGGGGGGGGGTACAGCCTGTAAGCAGGCCGGGTTGTTATAGCCTGAGGCTTAGTTTTAAGACTAAGCTTTTCCCCACACCCTTGACTGTTGCATGATGTGGGTGGTGCACTGTTATGAGGAATTCCATTATGCTTCAGATAAGTGACTTTGTATCAGAGACTTTCTTGTTTGTATATTGGATTAAAAGGTTTTGATTTCTATACTATAAAGTGGGGCAGACCGGGAGCTTGCTCTCCTGGTTCCTGCTATCGCCATTGCAGGGGCCTCATTGATCCCTTTCCCTTCATGGGAAAAGCAGGTTTTCTGCTTTTCCCTTGTCTTCTCTTGTGGCTTGCCTGTCTTGGTGAGACACCAATAAACAGAATGGCCCACCATCCTCTGACTCCGCCATTTCTTTACTGTCTCCTTAAATCCAGTGGGAACCTGCAGGTGAATGGCCGTGATGGTGGCTCTTGGCCATACAGGCACATTACACAAATTACAACAGCACAAATCATACAATTTCAACAATTACAAAAGTATATTTCACCAGTCTCTGAGCACTTTGCCAAAAGTGCAAAATGTCCTTGGCCTTCTTTCTAGCCATGGGAAAAGCTTCCCAAGGTAAGGGATGACCTCCATCTAAGCCGCCCCCTACCCCCATCAGGGTATTTCACATTGTCCAAAATCCGTAAGTCCATCCAACAAAGGAGCCAGTGCCTACTCCGGTCGTAGTCCAGGAATCAGTCCAAGCACATGTGGCCTCAGCCACCCCCCTCATCCCTGCAGTCCTGGCAGGCCTTACCTGTCCCAAAGAGGAGCATGTGGCAATGGAAGTCAGCATTTCTATCTCTGTTCCAGAGAGCATGATGGCATTCACCCCTATGTCCCCCAAATTGCAGACCTGCCAGGGGCGTAGCAGGTACTCCTTGCTGCTGGGCTCTCATCTTCTGGAGACTGTGGATTGCAACTCCAGCCTTATTCTTCTCATCCTTCAAAGAGGAACTGAAAACACCAGCTCCTGCTGCTGGTCTTGCAGCCCCGGGCCCGGTCTCAGCCCTGGCCTCAGCCCCGGCCTCCTGCCACTGCTGGCTCTCCACAACATCCAGGGCAATCTGCAAGTCATGTGATTCCTTCTCCAGCAGCTGCTCCATTTCCAAGCGAATCTCATGAACCTGGTTGGCCTCCTCCTCCAGTGTTTGCTCCAGCTCCAGGGTCAGCATCTCTTTCTCCCATGTTTGCTCCAGCTTCTTCCATTGCTCAGTTTGCAGGTCCCAGGCAACCTCTTCCACAGAGGTCTCAGTTTCCTCATGCATGGTTGTAAAAGTCAGCTAGCCTACAGTCCCCAAAAGGACAGCCATGGGGAACCATAACAGCAGCCAGTCCTCTACTCCACCGCTCAAAGGTGGTGGTAGCTCCATACTCATCTGTATCAAATCCTGCCACAGACTACGCCATATGTAAAGCCAGTAGCCACAGCACCATCCCAGCTGCCTGACTCATGCAGGTTTGCATTAGATTCAGACAGATGGTAATGAAACAATGGAGCCAAGAACTGGTGGGCCATTACTTTTAATCTTAGCTTGCACCCGATGAGCAAGTAAAAACACACTGGGCTCCAAAACCCACTCATTCAATGCTCACAAAGCTACTGACTTATCCGAGTTTCCTAGAATCAAAGGTTTCTAGCTCACTAGCCTTATTCACCTCTGTTCCCCATTTTCTTCTCCTGCACAAACTCTGCTCTAACTGGCTTCTCCTTCAGCATTCTGCCATCTTGGCTGCCTCTCCTCTCCTCCACATGGCCTTTCTCTGCTCTCTCCTCTAATGCTAATCTCAGGAACCCAGAGAGAGCAAGCTCCTGGTCTGCCCCACTTTATAATGTAGAAATCCAAACCTTTAATCCAATATACAAACAAGGAGGTCTCTGATACAAAATCACTTATCTGAGGCATAATGGGATACCTCATGAGAGTGCACCACCCCACATCATGCAATAAGTCAAGGGTGTGGGGAAAAGCTTAGTCTTAAAACTAAGCCTTAGGCTATAAGGACCGTGCCTGCTTACAACCTGTCCCCTACACCCACTGCAAACTATAAGCGAGCAAACATATATATCATATTTTAAAACTTATTTGACCAACATTGTACTTCATTTTTATCAGTGTAGAGAGGAAGAATACTGTTGCTTCTACCCATTTGAGTTCTTAGCTGAGACCTATGTAATAAGACAGATTAACAACAGAAAAATAAACAGAAGTTTATTAACCTGTATGTCTCATGTGTACATGCTGTTACTGAACTAAAAGTTTCATTTACCTACACGCATCAAAGCCTGATTTGTAAGGTCGGCCGGAGGAGGACACCTGAGTTCAGGCAAGGAAAGTTTATTAGGGAGTCATCAGCCAGGCTGACTCCTAAGGCACAGGTCAGCAACTGGTTCTCTAAGAGGCAGCGTTAAATAGGGGATTCGAGGGTGGGGGCTGGTACTTGTTACAGGGGAAAAAGGATCAACTGTAAGTAAGCTAGGGGCCTTCCACACCCAGGTGAGTCAATCCAGATGCCTGGGAGAGAGGTAACCTGGAATGTCTAGTTTTTTAATGTCCCTTTGTCCAATAAGGGAGGAGGGGGTCATGGCCCCCACCTGCAACCCTATCACCGATAAAATGCGAACAGAAGTTTGCTGCAAAAAAAAGAAAGATTTGTTTAAGGAAATGGTACAGGTAAGTGATCACTCAGACCTGGCTACCTAGTGGCCTCTAGGGAGTTGATAATATAGGGAATACATCATTAGTCATGGTGACCAAGGGAGCCGGGGTCACGAGCTCTACGAATTGGTTGGAGCCGGGTTAAACACAGTGGATCGTTTCATCTGGTCTTGATGTCAGCCATGGAGCTGTGCTGTCTGGTCTCATGAAGGTGTGGTCAGTATGGTTATTTCACTTTCCTGGGCCTGGGGATGAAACACAACTGAGGTCAAGATGTCATCTTTAGTTTGACCAAAACTCTGTTCTCTTGATCAACAGACCTGATATTCTTAAGACAGACTCGTACCAGCACCTGATGTTTTAAGGGCTTACTAATTAAGGGGGTAGACATGCAGTGTGTGCAAAGGTAGGTGAGTCTTGGTGCTAGTATATGGGACAAAGCTAGCTTGAATTAAGGAAAATATCATTTTAAAAAAATGAAGTTCCTGTGCACTTACAATCGGAGATACCCGGGGGAAATGAAATGGCTTGGAATTCAAGCTCAAATAAAGTCTTAATAAGGAAAAGGGAGGGAGGATGTAGGCTTATAGGGGAGAATAATTGATTTTTACAAAGTGGAATGGGCCCTTAGAAGACTGGATGGGAGGTATGATAGGTTTTGACGAAGTTTGTCTGAGTGCAGTGCTGACTTCTGGTCTCCTCCTCAGTGGTGAGTCAGTCTTCCCTGGTTGATGAAACTCACAGGGAGGGGATTTACAGCAATTAAGTTCCTTTCGGCCTGACCAGGTGGTGGCACAGTGGATAGAGCATCCAAATGGGAAGCGGAAGGGCCCAGGTTCGAGACCCTGAGGTCGCCGGCTGGAGTGTGGACTCATATGGTTTGAGCAAAAAGCTCACCAGCTTGGACCCAGGGTCACTGGCCCGAACAAGGGGTTACTCGGTCTGCTGAAGGCCTGTGGTCAGGGCACATATGAGGAAGCAATCAATGAACAGCTGGGGTGTCGCAGCAAAAAACTGATGATTGATGCTTCTCATCTCTCTCCGTTCCTGTCTGTCTGTCCCTGTCTATCCCTCTATCTGACTCTCTCTCTCTCTATATCCCTGTAAAAAAAAAAAAAAAAAAGTTCCTTTTGGAGGCTCTTTCTTTTGGTGGATAAGAGTTCAGAGAAAGGCCTCTCCATGCATTTGCTATTTCTCAATTTCCTACAGCTCAATGAAACCAAAGGTCATTATGACTTTGACTACATTTAGCCACATCTCTCTCTTTCTATACCCCTCAGAGACCGAGCCTCCTCTCTGGATAGTCAGCAGCCCCGGACACAGCAGAAGACAACAGCACAGACCTGACTAATGGGCACGAAGGCCGGCCCTCTGGCCGACTGAGGATAACATCTTGACCTAGGTTCTGTGTCAGCTCCAGAGCCCTAAGGTAGAGCAACCTCCTGGCTACTTTTCTATGAAATGAGACCGAGGGACACAGGAAAAGACTCAGAGCTGTCCACAAGACCCGAAGAAATGATTTATTACCCCTACCTCACTTCCAACAAATCAGCTCCCAGGACCGCCCTAAACCCCTAATTCACAGCAGTTTGTGATCTTGCCCTATATAATCTGTAATCTACACACCACTGGGGAGTCAGGGCTTTCAGACAATTAGTTTGTCCATACTCCAGACTGACCAGTTCTCTAATGAACCTCCTTTCTATACTGCGGACACCTGCTCATACATTTCTTTGGGCCAGTGCACAGGAGCACACAAACTCAAATATCGGGGTATGGTAACATCAGTGTGGCAAAGTGGCATATCTGGGAGTAGCACGTCCTAATTCCTACAGTCATAGTTTGGAGTGGCACATTCTGCTACCCTTCAGGAGCCGCCTCGCAAAAATACCATATTATCAGAAGAAATTAGTACAAACATACTGAAAACTGTTGACTGTCTCAAGCTAGTAAAAGATGAGATATGTAAAATCATGAGGTAACTGACAGATGTCAAGTCCTTCCCAAATTACACAATATCCCACAGTTCCCCTGAATTCATTGTGATGCCCATTTAACCTGACACACACTTTGGGAATTACAGACCTACCCCAAGACAAAGTTGAAGCCAGACGTAGTTTCCTAGAAAGTATTAAGTGGCAGATGATGAAAATTGGGGGAGTTTACCTTACTACCAAGTAATCAGGAATTTCCAAAATTCTATACGTCTGAACTTTAATATCAGCAGAAGACCATTATTGCAAAAACTACTTAGAGTATTCAAAATACTTTTGTTCTAGAAAGTAAGACATATTGAACCTCAAAGAATGTTTAAACTAAGAAACATGCTAGAGCTGAAATAGCTCAACTCCTCAATTTGAAATAGAGAATAACGAACATTATTTAGCTCTTACACATATCAGTCACTATTCTAAGTGCTTTACTGCATTAACTCATTTATCCACATCACTATCCAATAAAATGTTATGATTGTCTCACTTTTTTTTTTTTTTTTCTGAAGTTGGAAACGGGAAGGCAGTCAGACAGACTCCCGCATGTGCCCGACCGGGATCCACCAGGCATGCCCACCAGGGGGCAATGCTCTGCCCCTCTGGGGCATTGCTCTGTTGCGACCAGAGCCATTCTAGCACCTGAGGCAGAGGCCATGGAGCCATCCTCAGCACCCGGGCCAACTTTGTTCCAATGGAGCCTCGGCTGCGGGAGGGGAAGAGAGAGACAGAGAGGAAGGAGAGGGGGAGGGGTGGAGAAGCAAATGGGCACTTCTCCTGTGTGTCCTGGTTGGGAATCAAACCTAGGTCTCCTGCACGCCAGGCCGATGTTCTACCACTGAGCCAACCAGCCAGGGCCATGATTGTCTCAATTTACAGATGAGTAAACTAAGACACAGAGAGGTACAGATATTTGCCTGGAGTTACACTAACAGCAAGTGGAGAAACTGACCTCAGGTCAGTTCAGACCACCAGGTCAAACTCTTCTTTTGTGGAAAATAGACCCTGAGAAGATACTTCACTTGACATTTGGTTCAGTCTGTAACAATTTGCAAAGTATTTTCAAATCAAATATCTCCTCTGACAGCCACAAAACTGCAAAGTGGTAAAGACAAATATTACACCCAGTTCCAGACGGGAGAGCTGAAGATGAGCAGGCTCCTCTCCAAGGTCAGGTTGCTAGTGGTGGTGGTATGGGGCGAGCCCCACTTTCTGACTCCAAGTCTAGGGATCTGGCCACTACACCACGTTTAGCTGGTAGTTTTCTCCTACATTTTCTAAGATAACACAAGTGACTACTTAGAGCAGGGGTCCCCAAACTACGGCCCGCGGGCCACATGCAGCCCCCTGAGGCCATTTATCTGGCCCCCGCCGCACTTCCAGAAGGGGCACCTCTTTCATTGGTGGTCAGTGAGAGGAGCACATTGACCATCTCATTAGCCAAAAGCAGGCCCATAGTTCCCATTGAAATACTGGTCAGTTTGTTGATTTAAATTTACTTTTCTTTATTGTAAATATTGTATTTGTTCCCGTTTTGTTTTTTTACTTTAAAATAAGATATGTTCAGTGTGCATAGGGATTTGTTCATAGTTTTTTTTATAGTCTGGCCCTCCAATGGTCTGAGAGACAGTGAACTGGCCCCCTGTGTAAAAAGTTTGGGGACCCCTGACTTAGAGGAAAAGTAAAAGACTACTACTGTTTCCTAATCTTCAGATAGAATAATACTGGCTTAAAGTCATTGCACCATGTGTCAACCATTTTTGCTAAGTCCTTTACCACATTGACAACCTGTCAAGGTAGATGTTTCCCCCTTTTCCGAGGTAAGGAAACGGTGGCTCAGAGGAGTCATGGCACTTAACCAGGGTCCTTCAGCTGGTGAAGATCTGGTCAGCAGGTCGTCTGCACCTTTCACTGCTCAGAAGATTTTACAAACCCAGATTCATAAAATAATATGCTGCAATTCCAGGAACTAAAGAGAGTTTTCACTAGCAATCCTGTTTTCTTACTTGCTATGAAATACAATCATGACTTTGTAATCACTATTTTCTTTATTGGAAACTGGTGGAAACAGTTAGAATGAGAAAGTGAAGAGGTCAAGAAACAGGGTCTTTATTTAACTTGGCTTCTTGTGTAAGCAGTGCAGTGGAATTTAAGGAGATAAAAAGTCACCAAGAACTACATTTGCAGAGAGAGCAATTTAGGAAAATAAAAGAAAACAAATATGTATTAAATTCTTCCAGTGTACTACAAGCTGGACCCGATCTCCTCCTTACATCTGCCAGCCAGGTGAGCATTTTGCTGATAAGTAAAAGAAAAAAAAAATGAAGGTGGGGTGGTGGAGAGGCAGTAACCCACCCACAGTGATATAGTTAGGTCAGGGGGTTTAACTATCAAACCTGAGCTCCTCCTGACAAAATTCTAGACCAAAGAAACACAGTGCAAACATTGGAAAGTGATTATTTGTGCAAATATATCAATCAATAAACAAGATCGATATCCTGCCTGACCTGTGGTGGCGCAGTGGATAAAGTGTCAATCTGAAGTGCTGATGTCCTCAGTTCAGAACCCGGGCTTGCCCCGGTCAAGGCACATATGAGAGGCTACTGCTACGACTTGGTGCTTCCCATTCCTCCCCCTTCTTCTCTCTCCTCTCTCTAAAAATCAATAAAATCTTTTTTTTCAATCAATACCCTGTAACAATTTCTAAATAGTAAGTAAAAGCTCAAACAAAAAACTAATTTAAAGATCTTGTTTCACATGAAAGAAAGATGTAAAGAAACCCACCCAGGCTATTCAGAGGCAGGTCAGCCAGGTGGGAGAGGGCTATGATCCCTGCAGCTCAAGAAGCCAGAACTTTGTTTCTGATATCACCTTGATCAAAATGCAAAATCGGGCTTTTTCTTGTCCCAGACACATTAAATGATTGGTTCCCAAATATAGTACTTAGATTAAAAGACAGGAACAAAAAAACCACTCTCTCAAATACAAATATCTAAATCATAGAGTTTGAAATATTTATAAAGAGCTCTGCCAATACACCAAGGTTGCGGGTTCAATCAATAATCAGCGTACACACAAGAATCAACCAATGAATACATAAATAAGTGGAACAAAAAATTGATGTCTCTCTTTCTTTCTCCCTCTCTATAAATTCACTCAATAAAAAATTGTAAAGAATTATTACAAAGCATTGCTTTATATAAAGTACTTTCTAGAAAAGTATTACCAAAAGAAAGAAGAGAAAGGAAGGGAGGGAAGGAGGGAGGGAGGGAGGGAGGGAGGGAGGGAGGGAGGGAGGGAGGGAGGGAGGGAAGAAGGAGCAAGAGCAGGAAGGAAAGAAAAAGGGTGGGATGGAAAGGAGGAAGGTTGCATCCCATTCCTAGAACTTGTCAACATTAAATGCAGTGACTTTCTTGGCATTTGCCAGTACTGTACAGGCTATCAACCCTTGTTTTTTTTCTCCAACAGAAATTGACATATGTGTATTCAAATAAATTTAAGTCCACAATGCCACCGGATACTCACAAGAAGAATATGTAAGTTCCCGTGCGAGTTGACTGATTCATTCAGAACCTACAGAAGAGAAATATGAAGTGTTCCATGAAAACCTTTACATTGGCACACACACAAAAAGGTCTTATTTACTTATTTTCTTTTCTGCTTTTCAAATTGGTATCTACCTCAGGAGCTTCTTGTTAGGATAAATGAATTCATTTGTGTCTAATGCTTAAAACAGTGTAACCACATGGTAAGCATTTCAAAATAATGTTGTCTATTATTATTATTATCATTGTGATCATTCTTACATCTATTGACCTAATGGTATTCTATGTAAGACTTAGAAGCATGTCACTCCAACCAAGGGAGCCTGTCCAGGCAGCGACATTAGGGTCATTTATTAGAACAGCCTTATTTTCAGTTTCTTAAATGTAGTTGCAACTATGAGAAGACACATACATGTATGAGTATTAAATTTGAATTCAGCATCTGGCTTAAGGATAAGTTACTAACACATTGAACTTTAAATTTTTTTGGTCTTTTCTAATCTTTAATTTCAAAAAATATACAATAAAGAGTAAGATTTTTAAAATTAAATTGATGCTGTCTGTTTTTATTTTTGTTTTTTCTAGTATTGAAAGTAAATTCAAATAATATGTGAGGGAGACACAAAAAGAAGGGAGAGGTGAGAAAGACAGATGTTACCATTTTAAAGAGTGGTATCGTGTAGCCTGACCAGGCAGTGGTACAGTGGGTAGAGCATCAGCCTGGGATGCGGAGACCCAGGTTCAAAACCCTAAGGTCACCAGCTTGAGCACGGGATCATCCAGCTTGAGCACAGGCTCACAAGCTTGAGCAAAGAGTAGCTGGCTTGAGTGTGGGATCATAGACATGACCCCATGTTCACTGGCTTGAACCCAAAGGTCGCTGGCTTGAGCCCAAGGTTGCTGGCTTGAACAAGGGGTTACTTGCTCTGCTGTAACCCCTCCCCCTGTGAAGGCACATATGAGAAAGCAATTACTGAACAACTAAGGAACTGCAACAAAAAATTGATGCTTCTCATCTCTCTCCCTTCCTTTCTGTCTGTCCCTATCTGTCCCTCTCTCTGACTCTCTCTCTGTCTCTGTCAAAAGAAAAAAAAAGATGTACCATGTATTTTTAAGAATTCCCTGCCCCAGAAGTAACATGTCTATTATGTAAGATAGAATACTGAATATACTACCTCTAACAGACACCGGAAGCTTGGACATACACATGTCATTTTATGCAATCAATTAACCTATGTAACCCTTTCAGTGTACAGTTTTTGTGGTTCTTAGCGCTTTCTCCTTGGCAACAATTGAGTTATACCAATTCAGTTCCAGTACCAGACTGAAAGATATAGAGATTATTTTATCTTTGCATCCCAAAGTATTCCCTTTTGTGCTTTAGGACATAATAGCCTCATGATTGTTATTTAAATGAATAAGTTAATCAAACATTCAATGAGTATTTAATGAATATCCACTTATTTATATAGTCCTATCTTGACACTGGAGAATTGAAAGAAATATGAAAAACAGTTTTCATCTTAGAGTTTAAAATTTAACTGAATAGGTAAGACTCAATAGACAGAAGAACAGAGAGATAAAACGTTATAGTAAATTCCTCATGTTTAAGGATGATGAATGGTAATTGCAAGAGAGCAGCCGCCCTGCCATGTCCCCATCCCAAACCCCTCACCTGTCTAACGTTATTGACTGCACCTGGCAGGTGTCCAAACAATGAACGTAGCATCAGCTGTCAGAGCTGAACAAGAACTTAGAGCCTGTGAAGTCCAGCCTATCACAGATAAGAGCTGTTCTTTCACAGGATTCCTCCCGCTCAGATCACCCGCCCTCTTCCCCGGTGTTCAGGACCCAGGTCGTACTTCATCTTCTTGGCAAAGTCCTTCCTGACTATCTCCGTGCAGAGTGACCTTGCGGTACTATGAGTTCTCAGAAATCTTAGATTCTTTTTCTTTCTTTCTTCTCCTTTCCCCGTTTTCTTACCTTTTTTTCCTTTTTTTCCTTCTTTCTTCCTTCCTTTTCTCTCTTTCTTTTTTCTTCCTTTCTTTCTTTGTGTCTCCGTTTTATCCTTTTATTAGTTACACATTGTACATACTATTTACTTACAATCTCTTAAATCATGAAACATTTCAAGGATATGGAAGAGTACAGAAAATGATAAAAAAAAAAAAAACAAAACACACACACACACACACACACACACACACACACACACAAACCCAAATATCTACTATCCAGATTTATCAAATGTTCACATTTTGGCACATTTGTTTCAGCTCTTCGTTTAAGCATATGTCTAAAAAAACTACACCTGGGAAGATCTACTCCTGTGGCAGCGTGGTAGCTGCCTCTGGGAAGGGGGGAAGCAGGGCAGCAGTGGGGTGGGGCAGAGGGCGGGGATTTAGCTATTAACTGACTTAGGAAAACTAATGACAAAGAGTCCTGGGAACCAGCTCTCCTTCCCCGCGGCACACTGCACCCCGTCCCATTTAACGATCAGACCGCTTCACATTCTCCAGCGGGGGCGACAGGCACTGTGACACAGCTTCTCCACTGTGAAGTCCTGTCTCAACAATCAATTTGATTGCAAGCTCCCAGAGGGTAAGGGGCCATGCCGTACCCACATTTGTCTTCCAGTCAACGCAGAGCCATATGGAACACATTGGAGGCTTATTTCATTTTATTAAACCACACAGTTCCTGTAAATATGGCATATGCGGCTCATTTTTTTTTTTTAATTTTAATAAGGGTTTCTTTCTCAAATTATTAACTTTGCAATGTCTTCATTTATCATCTCATTCCTAGTCTTCCCAAGAATGTGGTAAGTGTAGCAAGTCAAATTTACATGTGATCTCTAACTTGTTTCCAAGGGACTCCCATTAACAATGAGCATGAAAAATTGCTGAAGGCAGTTTTCAACCCCATCTGCACATACCATGCTTTAGGGATTCATTAGACACATTTTCTTTGCTTATTTTGAAGATAAACTATTGCAACGTCTCCTGGTGGGGCAGATGTAATCTTCCCCAGCCAGATTCACTGCAGATGCTTCATTCCATGGTGGAATTGAGTATCTCAAAGGTCAATAACTCTTTCTATCATTTTTCATTAAAGTGCTCGGAGCGGGCAGTTCCTAAAGGAATAATTACTTGAAATCTGGCATACGATTCTTGTTCACCCCAGTGAGTTAACCTTGAGCATTTCACTCCAAAGCCAGCCCTTGACAGGTTTTTGTGGGAGTTTCACCTCACACCTTGGAACAACTGAAATGTCTTAGGAAAACCACATTCCCAAAGTGAGAGTTCACAGGCCGGGTGCAGAGACACGAACCCCCTGATCACCGTGCGTGAGGGTGAGCAGACTTGCCAGATGGAGAGTGGAAGGGGAAGTGGGGGAAGGGAGCAACCATGTGCGGGCTTCGTGAAATCGCTCGTTTCAAATCTTGATTTCCTATAGGTTCAGGGAGAGTCCAACAAAGTTGTTATTATTCTGAACTCCAGGCTCTGGTGACATAATCCAGCTCCTAAGCGCAACCTCAGTTCAAACCAAACACCTCGGGGAGCTCAGCTGTCCTTCCTGGCCAGCAGAACCTCCTAGTCCACATCCAGCCCTTTTGGCCAAAGCTCACATTCCCACGAGACGGAGGGCAGGAGCCGGGTCTGCGGAAGCAGGAATAATGCAGTCCAGGTGATCTCATCATTTTAGATTGTGCTCGAACTCGACCCCTTGGGAGCATTGGAAGAGCTCTCTGGCAGAGCCACAGAATCATAGAGAACTCCCTGAGGAGAGTTTGGTTCAGTTGGTCTATTAGTTCAAATCTCTTTGGTAACAAATAATTCAAACTACTCTGGCTAGTGTAAACCAAAAGGAAAACAGAATGGAAGCAAGCTGGGCTGACTCCAGGAAGAAAGGACAGCCGAACAGCCCAGGCAGACGGGGGCCAGGAGCCGCCAGCCCCAGCCTCAAGGAGCTTGCTCTAGAGGGATTGTGTCCAAAGGAAATAAAATTCCCGCCACATATGTCATTTCAAATTTTCTAGAAGATGCATTTTAAAAAGCAACAAGGGACAAGAAGAGTTCATTTTAATAATATATTTTAGCTCAATATATCTAAAATATTATCATTTCAATATATAGTCAAAGAATTATGATATTTGAAATTTTCCTTCATATTAAGTCTTTGGGATCCAGTGTGTGCTTTAAACTCCGAGCTCATCTCAGTTTGCACGGGCACACTACAGGAGCTCAGTGGCCAGTTACGGCCACGGTACTGGGCAGCACAGCTCTAGCGTGCTGCCACTGATCCAACTTACTACCAACAGTGCCTGATGTCAGTGAATCTTAGCTCAAAATCCCAAATTTCTGGGAGACAGAGATGTGACTATGTGATTAGGCCAGTTAATCTCTTAGCTGTGGCTGGACTGATTAGTCAGGACAGGGAGGGCCACTTAGTATAGACACGGCTGCTGAGAGTTCAGACTCAGAAAAGGGGAGTCATGAGCCAAGCGGCTACCTCGGGAAGTGGTGGCCAGAGCAGATTTGGGGTGCACACAAGGATTTTTTTTTTCAGCTCCAGGGGTAATTTGTAATGGACAGGCCTGGGAATCACTGATCTATTAGCCCTCTTTTTTTATTTTTTATTTTATTTATTCATTTTTAGAGAGGAGAGAGAGAGAGGGAGAGAGAGAGGGAGAGAGACACAGAGAGAGAAGGAGGAGGAGCTGGAAGCATCATCTCCCATATGTGCCTTGACCAGGCAAGCCCAGGGCTTCAAACCGGCGACCTCAGCATTTCCAGGTCGATGCTTTATCTACTGCGCCACCACAGGTCAGGCCCTATTAGCCCTCTTTTTTAAAGATTAAGAACTGAAACTCATGTAGCAGGGATAGCAATCCCTCAGGTACTGCACCAGCGAAGGAGATTTAGGATTGTGTGGCAGGATGTCCCGCCAGTACATACTCATTTCAAGGCTATGGTGCCTTTACTCAATACAACAATTTCTGAGATCACTGGCAAAACCACTGCCATGGGGCCATCTCTACTGAAGATAGTGACAGATTGTATTACTTATCCGAAACAGTGATGGGTGAAGGACCCTAAGTATCCGCACCTCTCTCTGAAGAAAGCAAGAACAAGAAAACTATCAAGAAGAGGTTCCCGTCTATGTGCCAAAATGGATGCTGTTCAAAGAATGGATGACGATGTTACAGGCTTGCCTGCAGACAACTGGGGACTGGTGGGCAGGACAAGGCAGCTGCATTCTCTCCCCGTGAAGTAGAAGCTTTAATCCGTGCCTTGTCCCAGAACACATAAAGAAGAGCAGCTGCCCGTGCTGCGATTAAATAGCTCCATCTTCCTAAGAAAGCCATGTTTTGATCATGTGGATTGTTGTCTTGGCATAATGACTCCTTTAAGATTTCTGGGAATTACTCATTGGTTTAGGTGAACCAGTATATCATGAGAGTTTTATTTCACCTAAGAACGCCTTACCTTCTGGCCTGTATGAGGCTTTGTTGAAGAACTGGATGTTAAGGTAAGATGTCAAATGAAACACCTTAGTTTGGTGACTTTCTAGACATCCTCCTGAGATGAGAAACTGTAGGGCAGCACTGTTCCATGCTGTCTCCAGGGCACTCCAAGAACTGCATTTATTGTGAAGTGTAGGCCCTGGCCTCAGATCAAGGATTCCCAGAGATTCCAAGAGTCAGAGTAAAGAATTTGGCCTTGCAGAAGTTAAGAAGGCTTTCTTTAAACCTTTTTTCCAATAAATAATGCTTTTAAGGGTAAATAAAACCAAAAAACTGAGACCCAGAGTGTTTGTTTAAATAGTTCAGATATTGACTCCCCCTTTTTCCTGTCATGTAGCTATAATTTAGGGGTGAAAGGTGATGGTTTTCATGACTATTTTCATGACTATGAGGAGGGCTTTCCTAAACCCACAGAACTGGGTAACTTTTGCTCTGTATGACTTCATCCTCTGTTCCCCCAATACTTCAGAACCACGCCTAGATCACATCAACCCTTTTAAGCCAACCTCAGGCTGAAGACCTTAGGGTGCCTTTTCTTAGCTTTTCTTTTCTTTCTTGAGTCAAGTTGTATTCTAGTAAGCCAGATGATAGGAGAGATGGGACCTCTGATTTGTAGCACTTACCAATTTCTGTGGTGTAAATGTTCCCACTGTGGCTAATTTCAAGCTACCAATGAAATCAACCTGCCTGCAAAAATCCAAAACATTTAACTCTCACATCTTGCAACCCAGTGAAGGTTGGATCCAGCACACCACTAAAAAGCAGTAACAAACTTTAAGTCCCCTATGCCGTGCCCATTCTCTCTCTCCTCGCTGTTCCCTAAAGCAGCACCATGGAGCAGATGCTGGCTTGGGAGCCAGTCAGAACATGACCTGACTCCTAGGTCAGTCCCTTTCTCCCCAGAGGGTATCTTTGACATTTGAGTCTATGTTAACTGACTTACAGGGTGGTGGTTAGTCTCAGAGAAAATCCTTGTAAAGCCTGCACATAGGAAGTACTCTAAAAATATCACCATTCATATTATCCCACTTTGAGTTTTTAACAGGCAAACTCACACAGCTAGCCAGGATTAGAGCCAGCATTTGAACACAGAGATGCCCCTTCAAGGATTTCACTAAATTACCAAACTTTCCAGTGGAGTAAGGTATAGACAGGTGAGGTACTCCTAACTCTCATGTGCATCCCTTGGAATAATTTGGGGAGGACAACAGGGAGTGAGAGGCAAAATTACCATTAGAAATTATGATAACGCTGAAATGGAAAATATTAGGTCCTATATTAGTTCCTAGGACTGCTGTAACAAAGCACTACAAATGGACTAGTTTACAACCACAGAAGTTTATTCTCTCACCATTTTGGAAGCCAGAAGTCTGACATCAGGGTGTCAGTGGGGACACCTTATCTCCAAAGTCACTAGGCGTGGGTTTTTCCTTGACTCTTCCAGCTTCTCAAGGGACCCCAAGCATTCTTTGGCTCGTAGCAGCGTAATTCTACATGTCTTCACACGTCAGTCTTCCCTCTCTGTGAGTCTCTCCCATCTTCACCTTACAAGGGCACCCGTCATACTGGATTAGGACCTGCTCTAATGATCTCAACTTCACTGTATCTGCAAAACCTATTTCCAAATAAGGTCACACTCACAGCTATGAGGGTTACAACTTCGACGTGTCTTTTGGGGGACACAATCCAACTCATATCAGGTCCTTTGTACGACCTAGGTATTACCACACAAAACTCCTAGAGGATTTTCTCAGCCCTCCAGCCTCCTTTCCCAATAATAATAATAATAAAAGTACTGCATACACCTCTGCTGACAACTCTCAGTGCTATCAGCCCAGACTTAATCTGATAAAATAATCAGCAAGTTCGTTTCTTAGCAGGAAGACTCTGAGATTACAGATGCTAGATTACCCTGATCACATCGTGTGAGAGGGGAGTACTAATGCTCAGAGGTGTGAAGGATCTTTTTAGCTTCCTTACTCATTTCTTCCTGCCCTCCTCTACCTTGGCTCCCCGCCCCCAACATGTTTCTTGTTTATTCATTCATTTCATTCATTCATAAAGTAAGGAATCAGTGCCTTCCACTGAGAGGTATTATCTAGTATTTAAGTCCTTGCCTGCATTTGAATTGTGGCTCTATTCACTCGCCCTGTGACTTTGGGCAAGTTTCTTCACCTTTCTGTGCCATCTGTATAAAGGAATAATAACAATAGCCACTTCATTGAGGTGGTCATAAGATTACAGGATGCAGTACACATAAAGCACCACATGCCTGGCCCCTGGTTAAGCACTGAATACGTGCCAGTCATCACTGTTGCTAGGAGCCTGGCTCTGAATCAGGCTCCATGGTGATGGTGACAGAAAGACCAATAAGGCCTGACTCAAGGAGTTACAATCCAGTGTGGGTAGCTGTGAACAAATAAGCATAACAATTTCAGGTTTAAAACACTCATTTTGTAAAATCTCATTCTTACAGCCATTCCCTTGGGCCCAGCTGAGTCTCTGGTTTTGCAGCCAGAAATATTGAGAGCAACTCATGTTAGCCATTCAAGACTTCCATCTCTTTCAATCGATTCCAACCCAATGGTTTGGTACCATTACCTATATGGGGGATTTACATATAGGGATGGGAGTGGGGAAAGGGGGAATGGTGGGCACTCGTTTATTCTCTCCATCAAGCTTTCAAATGTGGATTTTTTTTTTAATTTTTTTATTTAATTAATTGTGTTTACATAGATTCTAGGGTCACCCCAAATCAAATGTGGATGTTCTTGACATAAAGAAGAGCTTGAGAAAATTGTCCACATTGGAGTTTCATGAACACAAGCCTGAATGCAATTTTAATATATTCTACACGTTTTCTAGTAACATAAATAACAAATATATATATATATATACAACCTTATCAGGGCACAGGTCAAGTGAGAAATAGCTCAGCTTCAGTTTTATCAGCAGTAGCTCTGAGAAATGAGAGGTAGGAGGCAGCGAGACATGGGTCAATGTGACCCACTGCAGGATGGCCTGGTTCATTGTCAGGATATCTGGGGAGGGCTGATTTACCAAAGTCAACACACATCACTGACTCTTAGCAGAGAGTTTTTTGATCCATGTGTATTGAATTATTTATACAGTTGTCTTCTAACTGCAATGACTATGGGCGAGTTCTCATTTCAACTATTCAAATGCTAAAGAACTATCTGTAATTTGGACTTTTTACTAATGTCTTTTTCAAAAAGAATGTTATAGCTATCTTTTTACTTATATCTTGGTTTAATTTTTCATACAAATTATTACATAAATCAGGAAAAAAAGAGGTTAGGAGTGGATAATATGGGAAGGAATAACCTTGTGAAGACGATGCTTCCAAGGGGACCCACTCTACAGAGACTTAAGATCACACCTGCACCTTCCAATGATCATCAGGGAGGCTGAGGGGTAAAGGCAGGTGGTGGGACTCACTTCAACTTCTAGGTTAGACTGGTGAAAGCTGCAATGTCTTTAGAGCCCATACGTACAACAGTGAATGCGGGCAAGGGTGATGGGGGTTCAGTGAGCAGAGATGGGGCTGTGTATCTGAGTGGTCTACCAAGGAAGAGAGAAGAGGCGATGTCTTTCCTCTGTTCTGCCACTGTCAGAGCTTGGGCAAGCCATGCCACCCTCTGGGCCTCAACATCCTCTCCTAGTCCCCCCACATCATTCCACAAATTATCCCCCACATCATTCCACTAATTCTCCTAAGATCTCCTCTAGCTCCAGGTCACCAAGGTGTGCCTCTGGGACAACTGACATACTGTGTTGATTGTCCTGGAGGAGCTGGTGGGCCTCCTAATACTCTAACGAGCTTCCACTTATAGAGTTTAGGGAGCCCAGCAGAAAGTGGAGTCCTTCATGATATATTTGTATCGATATTTAAAACCTGGGTGTGTGTCCCTAAAAGAGCTTCGGAAACCTGGTGGTCAAGAAGGCCTGTTCCCTTCCTCCAACCACCCCTCCCACTACATCCTGCTGGGCCTCTTCCAAGAGCCTCCGGATTCAAAAGCTAAAGCAAGATAAAGGTGAAGAGAGGCCACTCTCTCTGCCTCTCACTCAGCCTGCATTCCCATCAGCCCCTGGAACAGCGCCAAGCGCTGACTAATTACCCACTTTTTTCCACTCTTGATTCTCTTCTCCCTGAGGCACACAAAATACTTTAGGCTTGCAGAGTACTTAGAGAAGGCATCGTCTTTAGGGCGTTTTTTTGTGCGAGGATCAGGATAAGAAAAGGAAGAAACCTTCCAAGGCCTAAACAATGAAGGCCTTTGTTGCCGGTCACACCGGAGGCAGTGGCTCCCTCACAGGCTGGCCTGGGACCGTGTGAGGTTTGCATGCATTTTCAACCAATCCTGCCTCCGCCTTACCATCCTCATGAATCTGGGACGGAGTCTGGGGAGGTTATGTCACATAGATCAGTGGTCCCCAACCTTTTTTGGGCCACGGACCAGTTTAATGTCAGAAAATACTTTCACGGACTGGCCTTTAGGGTGGGACGAATAAATGTATCATGTGACCAAGACAAGCGTCAAGAGTAAGTCTTAGACCAGGGGTCCCCAAACTACGGCCCGCGGGCCGCATGTGGCCCCCTGAGGCCATTTATCTGGCCCCCGCCGCACTTCTGGAAGGGGCACCTCTTTAATTGGTGGTCAGTGAGAGGAGCACTGGAGTACTGTATGTGGCGGTGGTGCTCACGTACAATAGTACTTCCGGTGGCGCAGGACTCACGCGTCACGGCTCTGGAAGCGCATCATATCACTTGTTACGGCTAGCAGTGATAAATATGGAACCGGACATTGACCATCTCATTAGCCAAAAGCAGGCCCATAGTTCCCATTGAAATACCGGTCAGTTTGTTTATTTAAATTTACTTGTTCTTTATTTTAAATATTGTATTTGTTCCCGTTTTGTTTTTTTACTTTAAAATAAGATATGTGCAGTGTGCATAGGGATTTGTTCATAGTTTTTTTTTTATAGTCCGGCTCTCCAACGGTCTGAGGGACAGTGAACTGGCCCCCTGTGTAAAAAGTTTGGGGACCCCTGTCTTAGACGAATGTAACAGAGGGAATCTGGTCATTTTTTAAAAAAAATAAAACATCATTCAGACTTAAATATAAATAAAACAAAAATAATGTAAGTTATTTATTCTTTCTCTGCAGACCAGTACCAAATGGCCCATGGACTGGTACCGGTCCACGGCCCGGGGGTTGGGGACCACTGATATAGATCACAACAAGCGAGATTGATTATCCCTCTTGCCCAGCACTGACTGTGTTGGGACAAAAGGACAGTGACTGGTTAGGGAATTTCTAGTACTTTTTGAATCATTTTTTCCCCCTTTGTTTCTTCTTTTAATTCAATATTTATTGAGCACCTACTATGGGCAGTTAGGTCCTAAGAAGAGAAACCAACAGTGCCTATTTATGGGGTACTCAGAGGAGATTAAGCCTGAATTACCTCAGGAAACTCTAAGGGCCTCCCTCAAGGTAGCCGCCTTGGGAGAGTGCTGGTTCTCCTCAGGACCCACCACCTCTCTTTGTTTCTAGACCTATAACTAGATTCCGTTTCAAAGGCCTGGAAATCCATGAAAGAGCCAATGTTGCAGTCCAAGTCCAAAGGCCATCTGCTGGCAGGATTCCTTTTTTCTTCAGAGGAAGTCAGCCTTTTGTACCATTTGGGCCTTCAACTGTTTAGATGAGGCCCACCCACATTAAGAATAGCAATCTGTTTTACTCAAAGTCTACCAATTAAAATGTTAATCTCACTCAAAAGACACCCTCACAGAAACATTCAAAATAATGGTTGACCAAATATCTGAGCACCATAGCCCACCCAAAGTGACATACAAAATCAGCTAGCACAAGCCTACTCCTTATCAGTTTGTCATTCTCCTGAAACCATACCAAATCTCCAAATGAAGACAGTAACAAGATTATACCTCAACCAAACATGATACAACTATCCTGCATATGATTGAAATGCACCAATCCCACCCCCAGAAGAGGATGCAAAGTCCTTGCATGGTGTTTATGCTTCTACTTAATATCCTGTCATTTAAATACAATGATGTAAAATTAACAATACTTAAACTATGACATAAAGTTAATTAATCTTATATAACAAGGAGATAATGAGAAGGGAACAAAGGCATCTGCATACATGCACACACAAATATATTTGAGACAAAACAAGGAAGAAATACTCCTGACAGTTGCAATCTCCATTTCTGGTCATGTGGTCATAGCTGGTATTTATAACTATCTCATTCCTCTACCCATTTTATATAACCTTTGCTCTCAGCAAACACAGGTCACGGTTCTCTACCTGTAGAATGACCCAAACCCTCATTCCTGAAGTCTCTGGGCCATTAGTAGTATTCCCTGGGTTGTGTTCTTTTCTCTTAACCTTAGCTGCAAAGCATGATGATACTAAAAGACACCCTGTAGGATCTCGTGTAGTCCAGACACAATCTCCTTCAACTCCACTGTCAAGCAGCAATCTTATTTCTGCTTGGTTATCAACCTATTTTAAACAGTATTGCCTGGCCAGGTGGTGATGCAGTGAATGGATAGAGTATCAGACTAGGACGCAGAGGACCCAGGTGCAAAACCCCGAGGTCACCAGTTTGAGCGCAGGCTCATCCAGCTTGAGCATGGAGTCACTGGCTTGAGCATGGTATCACAGACATGACCCCATGGTCGCTGGCTTGAGCCCAAAGGTCGTTGGCTAAAAGCCCAAGGTTGCTGACTTGAGCAAAAGGTCACTCACTCTGCTGAAGCCCCCTGGTCAAGGCACATATGAGAAAGCAATCAGTGAACAACTAAGGTGCTGCAACATAGAATTGACGCTTCTCATCTCTCTCCCTTTCTGTCTGTCCCTATCTGTCCCTCTCTCTCACTCTCTCTGTGTCTCTGTTAATTAATTAATTAATTAATTAATTAATTAATTAAAAGTACCCCTGCCTGGTCCCACTACAGACAATTGAGACCTTGTCTGTGGTAGTGGGTCCGGGGTAACTGAAGCTTACAAGACCTCTCCATTGATTTTACTATGATACAAGGCTGAGATCCATTAACCTGGCGGGAGAGGCAGAAAGGGAAGCAGGTGGCAGGAACAATGTGGCCAAGGCTGGGGCAGGTGGGCAGGAAGAACACACCATCCCTGCTGTCGATGCACTTCGATGTGCCAGGCTGCATTTGAGGAGTCCTTGGTGGGGACCAAGGCAGCCTCATAAAATCTAACAAGTGGAATATTCCCCTCAAAAATCCAATCTGGACCATAAAGTTCTAAGAAATAAAAAATAGGAATAATTTGTGAAAGAAAAAAAACAACAAAAAACTAGCCCTAAACTTGAGGATTGTAAAGGGAAAAGGGATACAGCCCAGGATTATATTGATAATTCTAAGGATAGTTTCATATGAGCCAAAGGATCTTTAAGCAAGGTCCCTGGCAGCTGCATTTCATTCAGATACAAAAGGAAGTGAATAAACTGGCCCGAGTATTGACTTCTCTCCTCACAGCTGATAAGGTTTCAATTCTATTGTCTAACAGTATTTAAAATGTTCAGTTTCCCAGGTAATCAAAGAAAGGCAAAGTAAAAGAACACACCCCCTCAGAGCAGGAGTGAGTGGGAAGTCCGAAGACGCTCTCACACTCTGGTGGACAGATAAGCCAGGACAGCTGCTGAGGCAGCATCTGCAGTCCTCCGGGTCAGGAACTGTGTGGCTGAAGCTGGGAAACCCTCTCTTGGGGATATGCACCTGAGAAAGCGCACATAGGTCCCACAGAGGATTATAATACATATCCAGGCAGGTGTATTAAACACATCAGACTAGGCACACCTGGAGAGAAGGGATAGGATAAGGATGAGGAATGAGAGGGAAAAATTAATGAAACTAAAACAAAAAAAAAGAGCCCTTTAAAACCAGTTATATAGCATGCCACGACTAAAGAGTATAACTGACTGAACATTCTCCATCTGAAGTCCAATTTATTTACCTACTTGAGTCATTAACTACCTTGGCTCAGACTCTTGGGACCAGCTCATCCCCTGGCACTGACGAAAAGCAAGTCTGAGCTTTCCAGGCGGAGGCCAGTTTCAGCCAGGTAAACCTTGGATGACATCATTATACATCATGAGTGCAAATCATGTTTACAGGTAATAATATTTTTAAAAATCTTTGTCATCCTGATGAGTGGAAAATGGAAAACTGAATTTTGGAAGTGATGGAAGGATTTAAAAGTTAGATTATTTTTAAAAAGTTGAATGTATACTAAGTACTCACTTTGTCAATGGGTCCTGAGACTTGAAGAGGAACAACATACAAGGAAATCAATTTTAACACAGGCTCATTCATTCAAACAAGAGTTAGGTTCATTTGGCATCTCATCAATGTTATAACAAAAAGACATTCTCTGAGGACCTGCTATATTTCAATTTATAAAGTGAAGATTTAGATGTCCCTCTTGATGCCCGAGAACTCCTGAACTATCACAAGACAGGGCTTGGTAAATGTGGTAGCAGAATCTTGACCCCACCCCCCAAATGTTTGTTAGCATCCTATTCCCTGGAGGCAGTGATTATGTTTCCTTACATGGCGAAAGGGACATGAGTCCTTCATGTTTACTCCGAAAAACATGAGTAAGGTCAAAACCTTCGGATGCGGGAGACTATCTAGTATTATCTTGGTGGGGCCCACATAATCACATGAGTCATTAAATGCAGAGAACCTTTCTTGGCTGTTACCAGAGAGGCGTGACTGCAGAAGCAAGGTCAGAGAACTGTGATGTTGTTGACTTTGAAGACGAAGAAGAACCACAAGCTAAGTGCTGTTGATAACCTCCAGAACTGGGAAGGCCAGGAAATGCATTCTACCCTAGAGAATGCAATGGGAAACTAATACAGTAAATACAGCCTGATTTAACTTACTCTAGACATTCTAAAGTTGGCTCTTTTCATTCACTTTTCCTGCTAAAACCCTAGTCTTCGAAGTATGATTCAGGTGAGGCAGGACTGTAAGAAGCTCACAGAATGTTACAATTGGAAGCCATCACAGAAGGAACCCAGCCCAACTGCCCGCCCAAAGCCAGCATCTCTCCTACAACATCCTGCTGTTGGACACTCGGCCTCTGCTTGAACAGCTGCAGCTTCAGGTCTACCCTGTCTACATATTGAATTTTCTCTTCACAGCTGACTTCATTCTGCCGTCAAAGAACATACCTTAAAGGAAGTCTGTTGCATTGCCTGCAGGCTTTGTTGAAATGTTCTTTCTTTCTGTGAACCAATATTTACTGCTCTGGAGTGTTTATGTGTTGGCATTAGTTCCACTAAGGTGAAACAGAAGATACAGGGTATACAGATTGATCAGCAGATTACTGAGCTACCATTCAATACCAGACTATTCAATTCTATATATTGTCAACCGAAGGTCTTTGGTGCCCATTCAACACCAACAGGAATCCTCATTTTGGGGTAGGGTGATACAGCACAGTTGTGAAAACAGTGCCACTCTGAGGCAGCCCTGGGGCCCTGGGGCAGGCCTGGGGCCAGGCCTCTCTCCAGCTAGACAGCTCAGCTCTGCTCCTCACCAGTCTACCTGGCTCTGCTCTGGTAAGATATCTTCTGCAGTTCAGCTCCAGTTGGGGAAACACATGATTCAATCTTTGGTGGGAAGGGAAAGTGTACACCCTGAGCCAGAGGGGAGCCCATTTATATAGACAGAAACCTTGCCCCTGCTCCCTGATTCTCCGTCTCCAAATCTTCACAGTTTAATTGGTCCAAAAGGAACAATCCTGACTGGTCATAATAGAGCCACCCTGATTGGTCAGTGAAGATGTTGATGGGAATATAGCTGCACACTTCTGATTGGATTGGGTAAGCCTTAGTTCTATTGGTTGAAATAAGATTCCAGGAACTCCTTTATAAGGCTGGTTCAGCTGTTCAGTGCAGAGACAGACAGTTCAGTGCAGGCTTCTCCCCCAAGTGCGGTTTGTGTGAAGCCCCTGGGAAGAAATGACTGCTCAGCTGTGTTTTTTAATTTGAGTCCAGTTAACCACCAGGAGCCCTTTTTAGTAGGTATCTTTGTCGGGAGCCGATCAACAACTGCTGGCTGACAAGGTCACAGCAGGAGAAGACCCACAACTGCTGGCTGACAAGGTCACAGCAGAAGAAGATCAAAAACTGCTGATTGACAAAATCACAGCAGAGAAGACCAATGGCTGCGGGTTGACGAAGTCACCCAAAGGAGAGACACAACAATACTTCCCCCTTTGACTTTTTGAATTAATCTGGCCTTATATCCCCCCTTTTCTGGGTGTGCACTATTATTTATGGCACAGGGATAATAGTACCATGCTTTCCCTGTAGATTCGTAGTAATTTCTTTGGAAATGAGTCAGAGGGTGTGAGTTCCACAGAAAAGCCTGTAAGCCCCTTGAACTGGGCTCATAGACATAAGAGGCTGGCTATGATATCCCTCGTAAAGGGTTAAGTCTTTAGGAGAATTCCTTCTTAATCATGTTAGAAAGAATAGATTGTGACTTGTGAACGGGTAGGAGGCAGTGGATGTGCACAGAGCACCTTTCGGCCTTCACTTAATTCAACATTTTTCCTCCCTAGACTTTTCATGTGATAGAGTAGAGAAACATTCCTTTCTTCTTGCTTATTTGATCTGCAGATAGTGGTACACTCTGAGAAGAATAGAGTCAGAACTTAACTAGTGTTTAAATATAATAAATAAGTAATATTTGACTAGACAATAGTATCTTAGGTAAGGTATAGTAGAATGGCCCATTGTGTGGCCTAGGATGAGAGCGCAGTCAGCAAGAAAAGAATGTTTTACTAAGAGAATTGTCTTTTGACTAAAGGCAATTGCTAGGCTTTCTCAATGAGATGTTCTCATGAGATTTATATACTTTCCAAAATTCTTTGATAATGAGAGAAATGTAGGGGAATCCATAGAAGTAATAACAGTTAATGTCTTCTGAAATTATGTTGCTACTAGGCTATCTTGCAAGTGCACTCTGTATATCTTTGGGTGAAAGCTACTCTTAATATTATGTCAATTTCTTTATAGGCAAGCCTTTTAGAATCTTGTGAGAAAAAGTAGGACACTGCATAAACTCAAAGCCATTTACCTAAGCAAGCGGTGGTCCATTGTTAGTCCTTAATGATTTCATCTGCTAATCTCTCTCTGCCCCTTGACTCACAACAGCAGTAAAGTTAGTTAACTATTAGTACTAATACTTTAAAATCTTTTACCGATGTTGTTATCACTATTCAAGTTATTTTGTACTTTGAATGATTTGCTACCTGGTTTGTAATTTATAGATATAAATTAACTGCTATCCGGAAACATGTAAACATAGTGAAACAGAAGCAATGATTAATACCATGTGATTGTAACTCAGTGTGTGTGTATAAAAAGGGACCTATACCAGCATTGAGCAGAGATGCCTGGCAGTAAATGCTAACCAGAGAATAAAGAGAAAGAAAAGAAATTCGGCTCTCTCACTCGATTTTGCCGACGCCGTCTCCTCCTGTGGGACCCCTGGATCCCCCCCCCCCCCGGGGCTGGACCCCAGCATATCTTCTTTCTTGGTGTTCATCAAGATGTTCATCATGCACCTGTTAGCGCTGGCCCTTGAAAAACATGGGTTTGAACAGCGCAGGTCCACTAACATAGACTTTTTTTTCTCAGTAAATATAGTCCACCCTTTATGTGGATTTCACATCTGCAGATTCAACCAACAGCAGATGCAAAACAATATTTTCACATTCCCTACAGCAGTTTCCCAACCACGGGTTCCCAGCCCCCAGTTGAAAGTATTCTTTTCCATCTGTAGGTTGTTCCGAAGTTATAGGAGGATTTTCCGCTGGATGTGGGCGGGTGGCTGCCTCTAAGTCCTACATTATTTAAGGGTCAGCTTTATATGCCAAGCATTCCGTTTGCTACTGTGAATATATCTGTGAGGACACAGACACAGGCCCTGCCCTGTCAGAGTGGTTAGGTTAAGTAAAACAGATAGTGAATAGATACAAAATTAAAATATAATTACAGATTGTAATACAAGCTATGAAAGAAAGGTGATTATAATGTAAATACTTAGGACATTGAGTTGCAATGAGCAAATGAAATAGCAGAATGGGTGGGTGCCCAGTAAAGGTCTGCCCATCCCCCCTTCCCGTGAAACACCTGGTTTTACTTCTATGTTTATGTCCCAAGTCGACCCTGGAGTAAGTCGAAGGAATCAAGTAAAGAGGCAGAGATGAGAGTGGTTTGAGATAAACCATTTTGCAGAGGATATGAACACTGAAATGTAATGTGAGAAAACACTGATTTACAGTGCCAGGAAAAAGAAGTCAAAACAAGGGGACTGGATCCCCCAGGAATTGCTTGAGGAAGTGCTCTAAGTGGTGTCGCTTAGATCTGCTGTCTCCCGGGCACCTTCTAATTCCAGATTGCTTATTTTAATCTGAAACTGCTCTGACTTCTCCGGGGAAATTGCAGCTAAGAGAAGTGAGAAAAAGTCTGAGTACTGTGAATTTCTGTAGACAGTGATGCCACTAACCCTCCATCCTGACCCTTCATACTCCTCCAAGAAAATAAGGGTACTATTTCCTTATTAGTGACCCTTTGGATCAAGGAAGCCAAATCTCTTGATCTTCTTACTGAATACCCTGCATACTTGCTGTCCCATAAGAACAAGACTTTGTCCAGACTGCTGGGAAAAGACAGTCCTCCTTTGGGGAAGAGTAACAGCAGGTTTTGTGTTGCTCTGGGAACGAGGGGGGTGTCAACACCCTGAATGGCCACTGTTGGCCATCTTTGCAAATAACTTCCCCTGCGGAATCTTGTTGTCTAGAAAACATCATTTGGATGATGTCAACCATGATGATGAGTCCAAGGGTGGTCACACGTGGCCCTCAAAACAACCTGTGAATTTGGGGACAAGGATCTGTCCTGTTGTTCAGAAAAAAATGACTGAGATAGAAAACACAGTCACATGACCCAGAAGTGACATAATCAGGCCTAGTGACTCCAAGTACAAATTTTATTCTAACTAACAGACCTTTAAAAATAAACCATCAGAGCCTGACCAGGCAGTGGCGCAATGGATAGAGCGTTGAACTGGGGTTCGAAACCCTGAGGTCACCAACTTGAGCATGGGCTCATCTGGCTTGGGCAAGGCTCACCAGCTTGAGCCCAAGATTACTGGCTTGAGCAAGGGGTCACTCGGTCTGCTGTAGCCCCCAGTCAAGGCACATATGAGAAAGCAATCAGTGAACAACTAAGATGCCATAACGAAGAACTGATGCTTCTCATCTCTCTCCGTTCCTGTCTGTCTGTCCCTATCTGTCCCTTTCTCGGACTCTCTCTCTGTCTCTCAATCAATCAATCAATAAATAAATAAATAAATAAATAAACCTGATATTAAACTAAAAATCAAAGTAAAGAGTTGTTGGGTTTTTTTCATATTTAGTGTCTATCTGTAAGAAAACCAACACAAAGGGGAAGAAGGACGAGAAAAGCACAGAGCGGGCGGGGGGTAGCTACTGTGCCTTCTATACAGCTCACATTCCAATCTTAAAAAAACTCATTCAAAAAGAACAACAAAATTATAAAGTTGCTTTACCAAATTGAGAATAGAGGGAAACAACTTCTTTTCCAAAGTAACTAATCGGACAGTGGAAGAAGACAGCCCTGAGGACAAAGACAGGAGGTCCGGTGCTGATACTAATAATGCTCACGGCCTCTCTCCGGCTGCCCTGGCCCTCGGGGACAGCAACTCACTGTCTCCTCTCCATCAGCCTGTACTTCTCCACCTTGCCTACAAAGAGATGAAGAGAGAGCATTCGTGAAAGATTCTGCTGAACCCCGGAATACCATGCCGAGACACTCCATGACCTACAGGTTATTCCATAATGCCAGCTGCAGAACAGGAAGAGGCCAGATCTGTGCCAACTTCTCAATAAACCCAGCAATTTCTAGTCATCCCACATCTCTTTCTGGGTGTTTACACATGCAATTTGTATCAGAGTTTTATCAAAAGTATATATTAAATTCACTGTTGTATCACTGGTGCAGCTGACCACCTCCCCCTACCCATCTCTAAAAGCTGTTTCCGACTCGCCCATTTGTGGCAGTCACACACACAAAAATCTTATTTGGAAGAAAAAATATTTTCTTCCTGAAACATTGTTTTAAACCCGAAGAAAGTGCCAGAATGGTTTTAGATCGAAGGTCAAACATGGTTAATGAAGCATACTCAAACTGGCCAACGGAACTTTGAACTCGAGTTTTTCAAGCGCTACAGGCCCCAACTCAACAGCCCCCTCCCTCGAAGGCCATGCGAGGTTCTAAAGAACAGTCCGTGAGCACCAAGAAGAGACCCCTGGGGCAGAGTCAGCTCCAAGCTGCTCATTCATAGTAAGTCCCCAGGGAACCGAATTGTCCAGTACTCTCCGTGCCTGCGGGCTTACTGGGCCGGCCTCAGAACCCTTACCTGGGGGTGGGTACTGACAGGGGGGCGGGGAACCTGATGCTGTTGCCATCTGACTGATTAGATCCAGGTGCTCTGTTTATTTCAGAGTGCAAGAAAACACACTGAGAGCTTACAACTCACAGCTCACATTACAGACAGGAAATGGCACTCCAGAGACACCGATGTCTGAAACTTGAAGACCTTGGGGCATCTCTTCTCAAACAGGAGCTGTTTCTTCTCTGACTGGGGCCCAGGCCTGCGCCCTCAGGTGAAGAGGTATCTCTGCCTCCTCTCTCTGAGCAGTTCAACACAGAGCTGGCTATGAACTGTGTATTTTAAATATACTTACTTGTCCTTTCTCCTTACATTGAAATGCAGATAATTTAAACTTGATCCCAGCCACACTGTCTTAAAAGAGACAGTCCTTAGAAACTGGCCATTCAAATCTCCCTACAAAAGTATTCTTAATGCACAGCAAGAGCAAGGGTGGTACTGGGTTAACAGAAGGGAGCAGAGGAAGGAAAGGAGGCTTTTGAAGGCAATGAGAGCCTCCTTAAATCTAATGACTTTTCAGGGCTTGTTGGATCACAGGGATTGGAAGGAGAATTTGTGGGTGGGATTTCTGAGTCCTTGGTATTAAAATGACACACTCTCAAGTTCCCACTCCCTCCTTCATATGCATCACATCACGCAACATGTGCCTGCCTCCACACTCTGTCTCCCACATCAACAGCTCTCAGAGGAGATTTTTTTTTAAAGTAGGCCCTGGCCAGTTGGCTCAGTGGTAGAGCATTGGCCTGGTGTGTGGATATCCCAGGTTCAATTTCTGGTCAGAGCACACAGGAGAGGCACCCATCTGATTCTAATGTTAGCAATGTAATGTGACTGTTCTCCCCCCTCCCCCCTCTTGCTTTTCTCTCTCTCAATCTCTCTCTCTCTATCTCTTTCTCTCTTTCTCTCTCTCCCCCTCCCATAGCCATGGCTCAATTGGAGCAAGTTGGCCCCAGGCATTGAGGATGGCTCCATGGCCTCAGCCTCCAGAGCTAAAAAGAGCTTCATTGCTGAGCAACGGAGCAATGCCCCAGATGCGCAGAGCATCACCCTCTAGTGGGATTGCCAGGTGGATTCCGGTTGAGGTATATACAGGAGTCTGTCTTTGCCTCACCTCCTCTCACTGAAAAAAAGAAAAAATACAACCCTTCTTTTCCATCCGTGACAGTTAAGGAGCCCTTGCCTCTTTGGTATCTTCACTGGTCATAGGTATCAACAAGAAAATATAAAACCTCATCATCACTTCTGAAAGTCCAAATGTCCAAAGCACACGACCCGGCTTTCAGGCTGAGGTCCCTTCAGTGAGTGTGCACGGAGAGTGCCCGGGGCTCTGGTTGGCAGCCGGAGGCCCACTGGAGGAAGCAGGGTGCAGCGCGTCTGCGTGGGCCCCACCCTTGCAGCTGTCCAAGCGGGAGAGGACAGGCTGACCACTTTGGTTTATTCCAGCTCCAGAGCTTCGCCTGCCGTGAGCTTCGCCTGCCAGGTGCTCCCCTGTTCAAGGAGGCTGCTGCCTCTGGGGTCTTTCTTTAATAAGCTCTCTCTTCCATATCCCACCAAGGAAAGCAAACAGTGGAGAGGAGCCTAGGAGGAAACTGGCTAGCATGTAACAGTAATGTGTCCACGTCAGGCCTTTCATTGTAAGCCTTAAAAATCTGCTTTAAAATTTAAAGGAGGGCAATTTGTTAGACTGCATGGAAAACATGCTGACCAACAAAGAGATGAGGAGATGTAAAGGACAGACTGGGAGAATTTTTGGAGATATAGCTGAGAACAGTCTCATTATGTCACTGACATCAGAATGAATCATCTCCAGCTGACCATTATTCCTGCTATCTTCAGCAAAGATTCCAATTTTGGCAGAAAATAAATTGAGGGGGGAGCGGTCTCTTTAAATCACATACCCATTCCTGCAGCTATAGGCAGGGTCCAGTGACCGACAGCCCAACGAGGACCATAGGGAGTGGGAGGGACAGGGGCTGGGGAAAGAAAGAGCGCTATGTCACAGAACCAGCACATGCCCACTGCAGGTGCTCACCCTTGAGTTGCTTTCCCCTGCTCCAGGGGCTTTTCTGTGATATCTCATTGTTTTAGACATTAAACTCCTACTGTTGTTCAATTATGTGTGTATAAGTACATGTGTATACGTGTGTGTATATACAGTGTGTCCATAAAGTCATGGTGCACTTTTGACGGGTCACAGGAAAGCAACAAAAGATGATAGAAATGTGAAATCTGCACCAAATTAAAGGAAAACTCTCCCAGTTTCATACCTATTCAGTGCAGTTCGATGTGGGCTCACACACAGATTTTTTAGGGCTCCTGAGGTAGCTATCCCGTATAGCCTCTACAGACTCGTCACTGACTGATGGCCTACCAGAACGGGGTTTCTCCACCAAACTGCTGGTTTCCTTCAACTGCTTATCCCACCGAGTAATGTTATTCCTATGCGGTGGCGCTTCATTATAAACGTGCCAATATTCACGTTGCACTTTGGTCACGGATTCAAATTTAACGAGCCACAGAACACACTGAACTTCCCTCTGTACCGTCCACATCTCGACTGGCATGGCTGTGGGCTGCTCCGCTGTATACACGGTGTTATGTCATCATCTGCACATGCACACATGCTGCCACATCATCCTACAGAAACTGGGAGGGTTTTCCTTTCATTTGGTGCAGATTTCACATTTCTGTCGTCTTTTGTTGCTTTCCTGTGACCGGTCAGAAGTGCACCATGACTTTATGGACACACTGTATATGCATGCTCATAATATATATGCATGTATACATTTTACATACACATTATGTACACTATGTATGTGTGTGTGTGTGTATGTGTGTGTGTGTGTGTGTGTGTGTGTGTGAGAAGGTCAACACCAGACTCTCTAATCACTTAATTATGAGTATCTCATAATCAGATGCTGTTTTCTGGCCAGGAGGGATTCTGTCCAGAACTAAAATGCTGAGAGCCCTGGTAGTGGAATGAGTCTCACAGGTAATAGATGCTCAATCAGTTTTGTTCAGTAAAAAAGGAAATGGAGAGAAGTTACAGAAAGGAAGGATAAAAGCCAGCTACTTCACATGGTCACCAGTACTCTCTCCACCTCAGTGACCCAGAGGGGGTGATAACATCCCCCCAAACGCTACTGCTTTGCCCTTCACTTCAGAGGGATAGCCAGTGGATCCACCCCGAGCAGAATTTTCCCACCTGTAAGTTGTGGTTGCACACGAAGCAGGTACTGCATGTACTCCTTACTCTGCGCCACCGCCTGCCTTAGAACAAGACACAGCCCGGTATTTGTAGGGCAGATACGTTGAACAAGCTCAGCTAGTGGAATATGAGAAGGCATACCTCTCTGTTTCCTTATGTCCCTCTAACCTATTAAGGTTTTATCAGGGAGGTTTCCCTCTGCCTCTAAGTGACAGCTCAGCAAGTTAATGATGTCTCTTGGCTCACTTCTGGCTTAGAGGTAGTCCGGTGTTCACTCTAAATCACAGAGCATGGTCTTGGTTCAGAAATGATGTATCCTGCTCAAGCTGTTAACCTACACTTCACTCCCCCTTCTTATTCCTTGATAAAACCTGTGGTAGGTGGGCAGCCAGCCTTTGGAGAAAGGTTAAGCCCCTTCTGTTCTCTTTCTCTGCTCATATCCTCCCACCCTCATTCACTAGATGCTGTTTTAAATCGTTCCAGGTGCAAAGCGAACTGAGTGGGCTAGGGAATGGAGTCAAGGGATAGGATTGTTTTTACTCATGTGAATGCACTCACGCTTTCCAGGCCAGCAGATGGTGAAAGCTGACTCTGACGGGCATCTCTGTGGGCTCTTTGGAGACTCCCAGTTGTCTACGGATGTCATTCTGTGAGTTAATCCTGTCTCCTTGAGTGGAGTGTTGACTCACTGAGATGACGAGTTGTATCCTGTTCTTTGATTACCCCCACACACCCACACACACTCTCTGCCCCTCAAAGCTGACCCAACTAAGCACATAATGGGTCCCCCCAAATATTTCCCTCACCCTGCAGCCCATAGACCGAGGGCACATTTAGAGCTTCCCAGTTCCGAGTGGAGAGGTTAAACCTGCCTAATTACAAACGCTAACCAGAGCAGGGATTCACGCCGATCATCTGAACCGCCCCTTCACTCGTCTCCAGTTCATTCCCTCTCTTGGCCATCAGATGGCACCATGATTCCACACGTCACCCAGGCCTGAGCATCTGGGAGGGGAGCTTTATCACCATGATGCTGTCCCTTCTCCCAGGGAGTGTGTCACAGTGCATGTGGACAGGGTGCCCAGCCCCCAGCGGCTCTCTGAAGGGAGTCAGGAGTCTGGGGGTGGTTGAGGTAGCACTATTCTAGGTTGTGTCCTCCTGCTCCCCGTCCCCACCCTGGCACCTTCCCTGGGCCCTTCTATGTGCGGGAATGATGGAGTAGGTAAGCAGAGCAGAGCAAAGCTCTCCACTGGCTCTCAGCTACAGAGTTCAGGAGAGAATGAGCAGTTTCAGATTCCCCCAAACCCACAGGCTGCCTTCATCACCATCTGTCCCCGTCCACCCCGTCACCTCACCCCCTGCCTTTCCTGATCCGAGCAGCAGAGTCACACACCTGCTTAGTATTCCCTGATGAAGGTCCTGGTGGAAAAGGGGGAGCAGATGCCCACAGGGCTCCCTGCCCCAGAAGCCATGTTTCCCCAAAACCCTGTAGCTTTTCCTTCCTAAAACCACTTTGATTAACGTGTCTTTCTATCAAACTCTCAGCAAATAGATTTGAAAAAAGAAAAGAATTGATTCAGTACATTTATTTTTACCAATCTGCCTTTCTTCCCTGAAGGCACACAAATTGGATGATGTTGAATAATCTTGATTTCAACCCCAGCCCGTGAAGCCTCTATTAATTATGAGAAAGTGGAAGAAGGAAGAAACACAGCTTTACAGAATTTGCTAATAATTTCAAAGATACAAATACTTCTACCTTAAGAACCACATGGTCGATCAAGCACATGTGAACTGCCTGCCAACAGCCATGTGCTGATGCACAGAGCCTACAGGGGCTCGTCTATGAGACAAGCTTTATTTTCAGTTCACATAATGTCCAAGACAGGCTCTACATTTCAGAGTTCTCCTCTCTCTCTCTCTCTCACATACACACACACATACACACATACACACACACACACACACACACACCTGTCCTTTGAATCAGATGCTGATTTGTCATTAACACCAGAAACCCTTCCTAACCCACCAAAGTTGAGTGTGACATGCTCCAGAGCATCTTGAACTAAGTGTCTGTGGCCCCCACTGCGCTTTTAGCTTCTTAAGAAAGGCAGCTGGCTCCCTTCTCCCTGGATGCTGGCTCTGTGAACACATATGCAGGGGGATGAGTACACGCACATGCATGTGCACCACAGAGACTCTTACAAGCACACCCTTCAATCCAGGAACTGTGCAGATTCTAAAGGAATCTGCAGGAGTGCCCTGGGACCAGATGCTCTCTCTCCTCAGACTCACGAGACACTGTTCCCAGTGGCCGGGTGCAAAGAACGGAGCTCACGCAGACGTAGGTGCTTGCTCCTAACTAAGTGCCTAGCCTTCAAGTTGACGCCTGCAGAGTGCAGGCTGGGGGCTGGGGTGGGAACACAGATACCACCGCATAACACCGGCATGAAAAAACCGGCAATGTGAAACCTCTCTTCCCTCTGGAGCCAGGAACTTTCCACTTCTGACAGCCCCTGTGGCCGACACCCCTTGCTAGCTGCTCCCAGCCCTAGGAACCGCTGCAGGGAAAGGGCTCCGCTTGTCAGGCCCCTCAGCCACAGCCACTCCATCTCCCGCTGTATTGTCTGCTCCAGCCCAGCTGAGGAGAGCCGCTGGGGTCCGCCTCTCCCTCCCAGCCACGCCAGGGCCACGGTGTAGAAACGCTTCCCATCTCTCTCTCTCTCTTTCTGTTTTTAAACCTTGTATCCATAGCCTGTTCTATTGGGGTTTTCCCTCTCACCAAAATTCTACATTTGCGAGGACTGAAAATAAAGACATAATTTTTTTTTTTTAATCAGAAGATTTATAATCTCGCTCTTCTCCAATATATTTTGTTGGCCAGAATAAGTAAAGGATTCTTGCCCTCTGCTTCTCTTGGCTTAATAAGGAAATAGATCAGCATGGCTTCTGGGACCTGTCCAGCTCCCTCGTGGAATCCAAGAGGCCCCACAGAAGTCAGGTCTCCACTGTAGCGTCCCTGCCCCACCCCACCCCACCCCAGGCTCCCTCTAATCCTCCCTCGTCTTTCTTTTTCTTCCCCAGACTTACCTCTGCCTGAATTATTTATTCGTTTGTTTGTTTATGTGCCTTCTCATGATCTGTCTTCTCCACTAGGATTTAAGTTTCTTGAGGGCAAGAAGTCTGTCTCACTCACCACTGGAGCTACAGAGCATGGAAGATCTCAGCCCCAGGAGCTCCTCTACAGCAAAGCCCCTCCCCACCACCCACCTGCCCCAAGAGCTGTCAGGTCCCCGTCACACATTTTGTACCCATGTTTACTTTTCCTTCACCACATTTGTCACGGGTTGCCATGTTATTGTATTTGGGAGATTATCTACTCGAAGACCTCTGCCTAATAACTGTCTTCTCACCATTATTTTCCCAGGTCTTAGCACAGTGTCTGGCACATAGCAGGTGCTTAATAAATATTTGCCTTTGATATTTATTACACCTACATGAACAAAAGTTTTCTTCAAACTCTTGAGTTTTGAAGGTAAAGGATACAATTTACAAAGATAGAAGTCCCATCCCAGGTTACCAAGAAGTTTTTTCATTCTTTCTGGGCAGACTTCCCTAAATTTTCCTACGTTCAGAAGCCAAACCACATAGGATTGGACCCATTCTTTTTCAACCATATGCTAAGCATGATTTTCTAAAACGGGTACTCAGAAGGATACAGAGGTGAAGTCGAGAGTGGAGAGGGGCATGGGTGATAATGGGAGAAGAAGAAAGGTAAAGACATTATGGGATCATCCCGAGGCTTGGTCTTTCCTCTCTACTACCTTCCCCCCACCCCCCACCATTGTTTTAGGGAAAGGCAAAAAGCAAATTGTTATCACAAAACACCTCAGCAGTTAAGATTATGAATATGTCTGCTTTTACTTACTGCTGTAAGATTAGCAAGACAACCTTGGATCCGATTTCATAGCGTTTTGGAACGGTAAGGTATCTAGGGGATTTGTGCAACCCGATCCTCTAGCTTTACTGAGAGGGAACAAAGGTCTGGGAGTTAACCGTGTTCTCACAATTCAGCCCTGGCTCCTAGAACCACATGCCACTATCTTGGTTGCAAGTTTTTGTTTTTGTGTTTTTTTTTTAATTAGGTAAATTTTCCAACAACATCATTTGTTGCAGCCAAATATAGTAACACAAGGCAGACGAATACTGACAAGAACAATATGTGTATATTAACTACACATTACGTCTTCCTTTGGGTTTTCCCCAAAGCAGCCTCTGAGACAAGGATTTGAGTGCGAGCACTTGATTCAGGAGCTCTACGGACACCCTGGGCCTCCAGAGAGACAAGCAAGTGGGTCCTAGAGCAAAGTAAGCCTGAAACACCACTGGAAGCAAAAGTGACACAACTGAAGCTGGCCTACTTCATGTACGTCGTGAGAAGTCAGGGTTCTTTGGAAAAGACAATAATTTGGGGGACAAATAGAAGGCAGCAGGAAAAGAGGAATAACCGGAATAACAAACAAGAGATGGATTGACCCCATAAAAGAAGCCACAGGCGTGAGTCTACAGGAGCTGGACAGGGCTGTTCAGAACGGACATAATGAACGTCACTCACTCATAGGATCACCTGGAGTTGGAGCTGACTCAACAGCATGGAACAACATAATAAGTTGATGTGGAAGTGATGTCAGGAAGTAGGGAAGGAGTGGAAAGTGAGACAAGAAAAGGAAGAAAGCCCATAACAGTGGGGCTAACAATCAGTTGCTCATCTCTCGGGGCACGCTTCAGGTTAGGGCCACCAGGTGTAAGGCAATTAAGCTAGTTAACCCCAGCTCCCATGTCTTCTCAACTGAATTTCCTCAGGGGAGTGAGGAGCGAGCCGCACTCCCAATGTGCCCGTAAGCTGGGTCTCCTCAACCATAGCATCGGGAAGCAGAGGGGCCATGCTGGAAGCTGGGGGTGTGTAACTGCTGCAGCAGCCTCTACAGTAGGTCAAGGGCCCTCCATAGACTCTGTCCCTACCTCTTGTCTAGGCCATGTGGAATGGAAAGCCATATAAGGCATAACGCCTGATCTCAGAACCCTACAACCAGGAGGGACCTTAGAAATCCTCTAACCAGAGGTCAGCAAACATTTTCTGTAAAGGGCCAGATTGTAAATGTTTTAGGTTTTGGGGGGCAGATATGGTCTCTACGGGGACTACTAAAATAGGCTGTCATGGTGAGAAGCAGCCAAAGACAATATGTAAAAAACTGAGTGTGGCTGTGTTCCGATCAAACTTTATTTATGAAAAACAGGGTCAGGGGTTGGATTCGGCCCCAAGCCAAAATTTGCTAACCCCCTAATCTAAACAAATTGCTTTCCGTTAGCATTGTGGAGACTGAGACCTGCAATGTGGACATCTGGCCAGGGTCACAGTGAGAGACCTGCTTCTGAGCCTGTTCAGGCTTCATGCACATAGAAGCTCTTCTGTCTGAAAAGCCCCTGGACGCTTCCTGGCCTCATAGCACATATGTGTCAGCCAACGGAGCCAATCAGAATTTCGATTCTACTAAAAAAAAACCAAACAAACCAAAAAAAAAACCGTGGGTAGGCAAAGCGTTGCACAGGGCGCAGCCCTTCCCGGGAGGTGTCCCCACTGGGAAGGAGGTCAGGGACGTGCACAGGGCGGGACCTTGACGACCTCAGCTGTACCAGGAAAGCAACCACCTCCAGAGACAAGGTCTACGAGAGCCCCCAAGTGTCCCATAAAGCACCGTGCTCATGGTTTCAGACACACGGTGTGCTCCACATCTGTTATTGCCTCCAGATCCCATTTCTACCCTCTCCGCCCTGCCCTGAGCCCCTGGAGAACAAACCCCACAAACTACAGCAGCAAGCTCATGTCCTCGGGCTTTCTGCTGGGTTCACCATGGCAGGGAGTGGGGAGGAGTGTGAGAGCCGGAAATGCACTCTCCAGTGTCCCTCCCAGGGGGGTCACTGCACACTGACCGCTGTCCTCCAGCAGCCGTCCTGCTAGGCTGGTTCTGACACTACCCCCTGGTCTCGTTTCTTCAACCTTAGGGGTGCTGAAGGACCTCCCTGATGTCAGGCCCGGGTTCTTCACTATCTTTCATGTCTTTCCTACTCTTCATTGAGAAAGCAAGATGTAGGACATCGCTCACTCAGCAGAGGGGTATTTTTAAGAGGATCTGGTTCTTCTACTTGACCTTGAACTCCAAGGCAGAAGAAGTTGTCCTTGGTTGTTTTTTATGGATTCGTCATGAAAAAATTTAATGTTTGCTGCAGAGATTTAGATCTTTAATCCGTGCTGACTCCTGAGCTTCCCACCCTTTGTAAGAGCCCTTTTATTAAACACCCCTCAAATTACCCAATTTCAGTGTGCCATCTGTTTGCCACTGGGCTCCTGACTGTGAGTCAAATGAATTTCAAAGGCTCTCGGTGCTGTGGAACTCTGGAGGGAGAGATATTATGCTGAGGGTTGAACAGGAATTGCTGAATCGGTCCTTGAGGATGGGTGTAAAGGGTTTAAAAGAAGTGGGTAGAGAGGCCACATCTGGAGGCAGAGAGAGGAGGGTGTATGTGTGGTGGTGGTGGTCAACTTCTAATCCTCAGCCCCAACCTTAGCAAGAAGAGGAAGCCCAAAAAAATACAGTCCAGATTCTGTGAAGAGCAGGAAAGCCTGCACTCCAAATGGGGAAAGAGCCTGCCCCCGCTCTGCCAGCTGTTGCCGCACAGGCCAAGAGGAAATAAATGAGCATTGTCTCAGAGAGCAAGAGAGGACCGGCGTGTCCCCAGAGGGACCCCAGAGCTCTCTACAGACTTTCAGTCAATTTGAACATCTGTAGAGCAGTCAGTGAAAGGTTGCAGTTCTTCCCAAGAGGGTGTGGGGTCAGATTCAGGGCCTGGTATCACCGACAAGTCCCATCCTACCTTTGGGAGCAGATCCAAGGCCCTAGGCCAAGAGCCGGAGCTGAAGAAACCTACAAGAAATAGTGGTTACCAGACCTCAAGAAGAACATCCTTCTCCCTGGGAGCATGTACAGGGAAGAAAGCTCAGAGTTCGGTCTCACACAAGCAAGGCACCGAAACCGTGCTCCTCATCCCCACCCCCGGTACAAACGCAAACGCTGAAAAGAAAAGCACACACAGATGCACAGACACTCTCAAAAGCCAGGACATGTTTCCAAATAGATTACATGGCCCATTTAGCTGCCTTCACCGTGGATTTTTTTTCCGGCACTATTAGAGTCAGAGCTCTATAAATTGGATGTAAAATTCGTGCAGGTTTTCTGTAGTTTATCAAGCTGGTGACTCCCTAAAACCAGAAAGCAGAGCAAGAATGTGCCAAAGAGCTGAAGAGGGAGGAGAGGGGAACTTTCTCAAGTTCACACTGCATTGAGAAAGCAAGATGTAGTGTGCTGCTCCCTCGGCCCGGGGTTATTTTGGAGAGGGTCTGGTTCTTCTACTTGACCTTGGACTCCAAAGCAGAAGAAGTAGCCCTTGGTTGTTGTTGTTGTTTTTATGGAGTCTTCACATAAAAATTTTTTTTCTGCAGAGATTTATATTTTTAATTCATACTGACTCTTGAGCTCCCTAAATTTTCTACCTTTGAAACAGCAATCACTCCTTTTGTTTTTCCTAAGTTGTACTTCATCCAGGAGTGTCCTTAAATTGGGTATTCTGGAAAGTCTCTCTTCTGTCTATTCCCACTCATCAGTTCATTAGACTTTGACCATGTCTGCTTTAATGTTTCCTTCAACCAGCTGGTATATGTTTATTAAGCACCTACTATGTGCCAGAAAGGCGAGCCTCTGGTTCTTTCTCATTCCTTAAATCGTTTTGGTTGTTCTTCCTTGTTTCTTTGTTTGTTTGTTTGTTTGTTTGTTTGTTTCCTGGACTTAACCATCTACACAGCTTCAGTGATTTGCAAACAAGGGCACCACAGTGCCAAGATATTTTATTCTTAGGGACATGCCGCTGAGCTGCAGTCTTGTAGGAAGGAGGTGAGCGATGCAGTTCACAGAATTTCGCAGACTTGGACTCCAGTACTGGCTCTACTGCCTACCGCCCTGGGGGTCCTGAGCAGCCTGAAGAACTGCTCTGAGCCTTTGTCTCCTGATCTGTAGAGTGGGAATAATATCACTTCCTTCAGAAACTTGTTGAGGGTCTAAATGAAAAGACTTTTGCATGTCACTCGGGAGCAGTCCTCCACTCGTTTGCAGAAATATGATCACTACGAGAAGGCACAAAACTGCAGAAGAGGCAGGACAGGGTCAGGAAGGCAAGAGGGATTCCTAGCTTCAAATTCTTTGCTGATGACAGATGTGAGCAGAGAGAAAAGCCCCAGAGGATGTGGGGAGGGAGAGGGGAGGGGAAGAAGAGGAAGGGAGAAGAGGGACAGACTTAGGGACCTGGGCATTCCTAAGATAAACATCGCCACTTTATAATTTCAACCATGGCTGGTGCCAAATAGAAATCAGTCTTCAAACATATGCACGTGCCTCCTGGGACTCACACATCCTTCTTCAGGGGCTTATTCTCAACTTCAATACTTGTTTGAGGTTTAGTACATCCTGACTAAAGTTTTAAACTCTCCTTCCAACAGAACTTGAACTGGAGACTAATGCTTGCCAAAGGCTTTCTTGCTCAAAAATATTTGTGGAGGGACAGAGCTGTGGCTCTGAGAAGCTCTGAGTAGGTCTGGAAGCCTCTCCTTCCCAGGCTGGTTCTGTGTAACCGGCCACTCTCCCTCTGCAACGCCATCCCTCCCTCCAGTTTCAGCCCTCCTAGTAAGAAGTAGTGGAGAAGACCAAGCGGGTACATACCACTCCAATAGGTTTGTTGAACATGAACTCCTTGCTTAGCACAGCATGCGTTTCTGTGAAAGAAGAGAAAACATGAGCCTTGATTCTTGTGCTCAAAAAGCTCAGAGCTCATTGGTGCTGATTCTCCTTCTTCACTCTGCGCACACTCGGTGTTTCGGTTAGAATAGGTCCGCGAAGACTAAGTGATGCAGGCATCACCGCCCTTTGTGACGCCTTTGTAAAGACAGTGAGACTCCGAGAGGTGGCATTGCTTGCTTCCGGTCCCACATGGGTACAAGGGTGAGTCCTGATTCTATTACCAAACTAAAGGGGGTTCATTTGCTTGCACACATCAAAGCCCAATAAGATACAAACAGGAGTTCGCAGCAAAGGTTTATTTAAGGAAATAGCACCAAGCCTGGAGGCACAGGTGAGTTAGTGCTCAAAGACCAGGCTCCCAATAGACTACATGGGAGCAGATTATACACAGAAAAAAATTATTAATTGCGGTTACTAATGCAGTTGGGTTCATGGGCTGTACTGATTAGTTGGGGCCAGGGTAGTTGATCATTATCAGGTCATGTTGTCATCCATAACCTTGTTCTGTCTGTTTTTCATGAGGATGTGGTCTGTAGGGTCATCTGCTTTCATGGGCCTGGGTCTGAAACCCAACTGAAGTCAAGATGTTATCTTTAGCTTGACTTGAAACTCTGTTTCTGGGGTCACAAGCCTGAGATTTTACTTCTAAGATAGTTTGACTCTGACCAGAACCTGATGTCCTAAGGGCTTAATGATTAAGGCCGTGGACGTGCAGTATGTGGTGTTGCTATTGTAACTGCACTGAAACTCCATTTCTTTAACACGACACTTTCTCCTTTCTGTGTGCCTGCTCTCTTCCTTAACCATTAAGTTCTTGGGCCGTCATACCTGGTCAGCCTCAAACTGTCTTCAGAACAAAGCCTCAGGTCTGTAGGCCACAGAAACAGAGTTTCAGTCAAGTTAAAAATAACATCTTGACTTCAGTTGGGTTTCAATCCCTGGCCCATCAAAGCAGAACAACCCACATGAAACCAGACAGAAGGACGCCATGGCTGACATCAGGACCTGATGCGATGAGCAGCTATTCCCTACCTTGACCCCAACCAGTCAATAGAGCCCATGAGCCCAACTCCTTTAGCCACCATGACTAATGAGTTTTCCTCTATAGAACCCAGACCCTGGAAGCCATCGGGGAGCCAGGTTTTTGAGCACAAGCTTACCTGTGACTGGGCTTGCTGCCAATTTCTCAACTAATAAATCTTTATTTTCTTGGCAGCAAACTCTTGTTCCCATTTGATTGGGCTTTGATGCGCACAGGCAAATGGACCCCTTTTGTCTAGTAACACTATTAGACTGGGCAAAGCTAGCTTTAATGAAGGAAAAAGTTATATTAAAGAAATAAAAGGCTGTGCAATTCTAAGGTTACAGTTCTAAGTCGGTGCATCTGTCCCAAAGCTCAGTCAGTGCTCTTCCCACACGACGAAGCCGGGACACCAGCACCAGGAGGGGGTGTCTGGACCTGAGTTCACAGGAACTTACTGGGACTTGCAAATTGAGCAGTGACGTGATAAAAGTAGTCGTTCCTGGAAGAGCATCTGGAATTCATGTATGAGATGGACTGGGAAGATTGGGTTGCCATCTAGGGAGCTGTTAAAAGAATCAATATGATTAGTAATTTAGTGGCTATAAATTCTCATCCAGGGCTGTGTGATATTGTGATTTGTAATAAGAAATTTATTTGGTTTTAGTCCAGGTTCCGGCGCAAATCTCTTAAAACCCTTGAAATTATCTTAGTGAGAAAGTGTCTTTTGTTCTATTAATGAGATTACTTTGGGAATGCCCATAGGTCATCAAAGGATGAGGCTGGTTGCCAGGGGAGCCAGCCATGTGACTGGAGGTTTGAAGCTTTCAGTTCTCCTCAAGGGTGGGGAGAGGGGGTAGAGGTTGAACTTATCACCAATAGCCAATGTTTTCATGAATGACATGTATGTGGAAGCTCCCGCTCTTTCCCCTTGCCTTATACATCTCTCCCATCCAGCTCGTGAGTTATATCCTTTCTAATAAACCAGTAATTTAATAAAAAAAATATTTCCTTGAGTTCTATGAGCCACTCTAGCAAATTAATCAAACCCAAGGAAGGAGGTCATTGAAACCTCTAATCTATAGCTGGTCAGTTAAAAGCACAGGTGACAACCTGAACTTGCAAATGTCATTTCAAGTGAGGCAGGAAGCAGTCCTGTGGGACTGAACCTTGAACCTGTGGAATCTGATGCTGCATCCAGGGAGATGGGGTCAGAATGGAGTTGAATTGTAGGACACTCAGTTCATGTTGGAAATTGTTGGTATGGGGAACCCTTCCTCCCCCCTCATTGGAGCTGGAACCAGAACTATTTAAGGTCAAGGCTAAAAGCAACCCCTTTGTGGCGGGATGACATTTATTTTTCCAAGTGAGCTCACTGACCACCTGCTCTCACAGTCCCTGATTTACAATAAATTTAGAAGCTCCTTTCCATGATTTTCTGCCTGCAGACCCAGGTCAACTGTCCTTACTCTAACAAAGTAACTGAGCTGCTTGTCCTCACTACCACCCAGTGTTCCAACTGAGAGTTTTGCGAAGGGGCTTCATGCTTGGCCCGTACGCTCCCCAGTGCTGTGCTCTCCTCCTTGGCAAGGCAGCGGGGAGCTCCTCTGGCAACTGCGTGGTCCCTGCCTTTCTGTCCACACCCCGCTCCAAGCACACTGTTTCACTCCTAGGCACTGCTCATTACCTCGCTTCATTCCCCAGCGTCTGTGGAGTGCCCGTTCTGTGCCAAGCACCGTGACAGGCCCCGAGATACGCTGGTGCGCCAAACATCCTCTTCTGCAGCTCACTGGGGTGTAAGCTCCAACCAATTCTCCTAGTACAACCAATTACAATAACATAATTCTTCTATCAATTAATCAATTCTTAATTCTCTGATTAAAAGCTATTGGAGAGTGACAGGAAATATATCTGTAAGCAAATAATAATGAAATGACCAGGTAATATAAAAATGAAACGACCAGGTAATTAATCACAGGACACTGTGATGAGAGGACTTTGGCCAAGAGGTGAGGGAGCCCTGTAAATTGGAGGGCCAGTGAAAGCCTTTTAAATTGAACACTGATGCCTGAAAAACAGGGACACATGTGTCTACAATTCAGCTGTAGAGCAGGCCTAATACTGAGCCAGAGGACCCTAGTACTGATGTGCTTGTTTTTTGGCTAACATCTGTTCTGATTGGTCAACTGTCCATCCTAATGGGACAGATGTACCAGAGCCCCATAACAAATAGGTGAACTGAGGCCGGAAAGAAAAACAAAAGCTACATCATGTAGGGCCTTGTGAGCCGTGGCAAGGAGTTTGAATTTATTCTAAATTGGTGGGAAAACCAGTGGAAATTTCTAAGCAGGTGAGTGAAGTGGATTGTTTCTACTTGAAGAGATAGCATGAGCTGCAATTTGGGAATTCGATAGTGCCGGAGGGGGGCAGTGTCTGTAGTAATTCAGATAGATGAAAGTGTTTGAGTCATGGCAGTGGGTATGGGACAGTTAAGGCATGCTTTGGAGGTAGAGTTGATAGTTCTTAATAATGGGTGAGATGTGGGGGGGGGGGGCAAAGGAACAGGAAATTAAGGACTCATATGTATTTGGTCTCAGCAACTACATGGACAGTAATTTTACTTGCTGAAACCAGGCAGGCTATGGCAAGGGTAGGTCAATGAATGTTTTTAAGTAAATAAAAATGATTACTAATTAAGTTATACAAGAAGCTCTGTGGTTTGTGGAGCCCAGTAAGCAGCCTACACAGTTATACGTTAAGCAGGTTAAAGTTGTATAGTCCTAACAGCAGGATTTCATCAGTCCCTCAGCTCCCGTGCCCATCCCACTCCAGACTGTCACCAGCAGGGTCTGACCTCAAGGATTTTCCATGGTGCACAGACGACTTGCCTTGATTTGAACTAATGGAGACAGTGTGTCCAAATGGTGGTAGTCAGGGGTGGGAACTGTTCTCTGCTCCCAGCCTGAAGCAATTACACAGGGCAGGACCAGTAGGAACCCAGGGTCTGCAACTGGTTAGAAAGAAATATCTCAGATGAGGTCTCAAGTTTTGGCTCTTTTCCCCTTCACTGGTTTTTCCCAAAAGGACTAAACAGTTCAGTGTCAACCTGTTCTTAAACACCCCGTCTGCTCATTAACCTCCGTGTCTCCCATCTATGCCTTCTGTCTCTGTTACAATAAGCTCAAACTTTGAAGTGTGCATTCTGATTCACAAAGCTCTTTCACAGGCGTGATCTCATTTGATCTACACAACAATCCTAAAATAGAGGTATCATTTCCGTTTTACAGATAAAAACCAAAACTCATAAACTATCACCTCCCAGGGTCATAAAAGCAGAACCCATAACTTTGCCCTTGATAGACTCTTCCTCCAGTTTTCTCCGTTCCAATGAATGGATCCACCAACTACTCAATGATTTGTGCCAGAAGCCTGGGAGACACCTTTGGCATCACCTTTCCCCCAACCTTCATCTCATCAATTATCAAATTCTGTCATTTAAAAAAAATTTTTTTCATTGACCTAAGAGAAAGAGAAAGAAAGAAGCATCAACTCATTGCTCCACTTAGTTGTTTCATTTAGTTGTGCACTCATTGGTTACTTCTTGTATGTGCCCTGACCAGGGATCCAACACACAATTTGGGTGCACTGGGACACGCTGTATCCATGAAGCTACATGGTCAAGGCAAATTCTTTCATCTCTATCTCTAAATATTCCTCTCCATCTCTACCACTAGGACTATCATCTAAGTCACCATTATCTCTCCCCCAAAACTAATAAAATATCTTCTTATCCAACCTCCCAGCACCATTCTTGCCCAACTTAATGTCCATTCTTCATACCATTTTGTGAGCTGTTGCAGAAATGCAAATCCAATCAGGTCACTCATTAATTTAAAATTCCTTACGAAGTCCTGATTATTACTAGTAAAAAAGAAGAAGAAGAAGAAGAAGATGAAGAGAATGCTTAACGTGGCTCCCAAGCACTGCATGGCCGAGCCCCCGTCAGCTCTTCATCCTCGTATTCATCCTACCTCACTCTTTTCTCCCTCTTGCTCTGAGCTACAGCTACAGCAGGGGTCTCAAACTCGCGGCCCGCGGGCCGCATGCGGCCCGCCGAACAATTTTGTGCAGCCCGCAGACTAATTCACGAAGTTCAAAATATTTTGGATAAAATTAAGTAAGCCTAGGGACCTACTTGTATTTTTCATTTCTCTAGCATCCTAGCTAGATATTAGCTTAGTTAACAGCAGTTGTGATGCGAACTACAGTTTCTGGTCGTTTTGTGACACTGAGTAAACTGCATGTACGATTGTGCTTGTTGTACTGATTTTTTTTGTTTTCAACTGCAGTGAGAAAAGTGTTGCGTAACAGTTGCCTTTTGTAGACCTAGTGCGGCCCGCCGAATGGCTGTGATCTTGCTCTGCGGCCCACATGCTGAGTTGAGTTTGAGACCCCTGAGCTACATTGTCCTTCTTTCAGTTTTTCAAATGTGCTAAACTTCTCATGCCTCAAGACCTCATGCCTGCTGTTCCCTCCTGGAAGGTTCTCCCTTTCAGCCCAACATCACTTTGTAGGTTCTTACCCAAGCTTTGTTCTCAACTTAAATGTTCCTTCTTCAGAAAAACCTTTCGTGATCCTCTAGATAAAGCCAAGTTGTTCTATTGTAGACTTTCATATTTCTCCTTCATTAAAGTATCACAAATATAATTCATTTATTATGTATGTCATTGTTACTTATTGCCACAAAAATGTTGCATAACAAACTGCTTCAAAAGTCAGGGACTTCAAACAACAGTGTTAGGGATCTGCGGAACAGCGAGGTGTGTGTGTGGAGCGAGGGGGACAAAGAGTTAGATAACAGTAATAAGGAGGTCGAGTCACACGTTTGAAAATCCAGAATTCTACTTCTCTGCATCCCTCGACTTAAAATCCTTATTTACGTTAGGCGTTTTGCGCAGAATTTAGATGTTACACTCAAAAACTATTTTCCCACCCCACCCCACATACCACGTGCCACTCACTCCCACCCTCCCAACAGAATGACAATGCAACAGTGACCGTACTAGTTAATTTTATGTGTCAACCTAACTGGGACCATGAGTTGTCCATCTATTTCTCAAACACTAATGTGGGTGTTTCAGAGAGGGTATTTTTGAATGAGACCAACATTTAAATTGGTAGACCGAGTAAAGAGATGGCCCTCCCTGATGTGGGTGGGCCTCACCCAATCCAATGAAGGCATAACCAGAACCAAGTGCTGGCCCTCCCCTGAGTGAGAAAGGGTTCATTCTGCCTGACGGCCTTCATACTGAGACACAGCTTTTATCCTGCCTTCAGACCTGAGCTGAAATGTCAGCACTTCCTCAGACTGGAACTATACTAATGGCATCCCGAGTCCGCAGCTTGCTGACTGACTGCAGATCTTGGGGCCTGTAGGCTAATTTCTTATAACAACACTCGTGTGTGTGTGTGTGTGTGTGTGTGTGTGTGTGTGTGTGTGTCTATTGGTTCTGCTCCTTGCAGAGCCCTGACTAGTGCAGGGACTGTCTAAGTCCAGGTGGTTCAGAGTTTGGAATGTGTGAAACGTGTAGGATGAATGATTGGGTTTGTTAGTCACATCCTTGGTGAGGGGCAGGGCCCCAGTACAGCTGGGCGGTCATCGCTGTCACAAATCTGGCCCTATTAGTCTGTGTCACAAGCCGGTCTCAGAGAAGTCAGGGCGCCGGCCGCAGAGCTGGGCTCAGCACACCGGAAGCGGAGTTTATTTGGGGGCCTTCCCTGCAGGATCTTCGCACAGCAGTTTTTTTCTGCGTGTGCAAACTAAAAGTCTAAAGAAAGGAGAGCATTCTGGGAGACAGAAAAGCCTCGAGGAGCTAAAGAAATCAGCTCCAGGAGTGGATGCTGGTGCTGAGGCACTTGCGTGGATGAAGGAGCTGCTCTGAGGAGAGGGGTCTTGCTCCAAGCCACCCAGAAGGCAGGCTCTGGACTCCAGCTTGGCCCCTGTGGGTATGGCTAACCCTGAGCCACAGAGCGGGCGCCTCAGTCTTGCAGTTTGTTTGAATTACTTGGTCCGATATAAAAATATAACAATGGCTGCTAAAAGAAGGAAGGACTTCCCTGAGGCCCCAGCTGTCAGGAAGGGCCCTGTTTTCACTGTCCTGCCGTGTGATTTCATCCTGGGCCCCTGACAGAACACCTGACCACTTGGAAGTCTTACACTGCTCTGAAGTGAAACTCTGGATTCCCTACTTTTGGCTTCATTTCCTTCTCGTCAATATTTGTGCTACAAAGTGCAGAGTGAAGATCCTTCTCTGTAGTAGTAAAGCTACGCTAAGGAGGAGATGAGTCGCTCTGTAACCTCTGAGCCAGAAGATGGAGTAGAAAGAGAAACATTATACTAACAACAGTCAACTTGGGCTCTGGTCCTGCTCTGCCACGGATGTGTCAGCCACTAATGACCTTCATAAAATGCTTACACTCTCTGGGTCTCTTCTCCTCTTCTGCAAAATAAGACAGTTTGATTGTGTGTTAATTATGTTTATTAGCCTAAGCTGTTGTAACAAAAACACCCCAAAACACAATGGCCTAAATAAGTTAGAGGTTTATGCCTCTTTCTCATAAAATCTAAACTTTAGTAGTTTAGGGGTGATAGGTCAGTCCTGTTCAGAAGGGTCATGCAGGGAGCCAGGTTAGTGAGTCACCTCGCCTGTGGTCACATGTGACTTCCACCGCTGGATACAAGGCAGCTTCTGTGGTCACACGTGACTTCCACCGCTGGATACAAGGCAGCACAAAGTGGGGAAAGAAAGCGCGGCGTGTTCATCTTTAAGAAGATTAAAGGAGATTGCCCAGAATTGTACACCTCATTCAACTTGCGTCCCACTGTCCTAGAAATATAGGCACCTGGTCACTTAGCTGCAAAGAAGGCTGGGAATTCAGTCTGTAATTGGGTGGTCTCAGCTAAAGCTGAGAGTGGGGGAAGGGGCAGGAAAGGGGCTCCATTAGTTAATAGGAAAAGGAAAGAATAAATATGGAGAGAAAGTCTGCCACAGACAAGATGATCTTGAAAGTCCTTTTGGCTCTTCAAACAAGAAGAGGCTGGGTTCTTCAGCCATTACACGATTTCTTCTAAGTATTGACTTCATCCTGTTGTTCTCTCTTTCCTCCAAGTAGTCCATTTTGTACTTTTCACCATTGATAACTCACTGCGATCTTGAATTTCTCTGATGTATTCCGCATGGACCGGCTGGGTCACGTGCCTTTTCTTCCTTCTTTTTGTACCATCACTCTTAAAACCTGAGCTAATTAGCAAGCTTGACAGGTGGTTCCATTGTCTCTTTGATGCTTTTTCTTTTACTCTTCATTGCTATTATTTCTGGTGATTTGTTGGATTTTCACGTCATGGAATCTCTTGGATTGTTCTCTGACTTTTTCCCCCGGTAATTTGCCTTCCAAGTAACGGGCATTTTTCTGGCAACACCCAAGATCCTCCCTCCTCCATTTCCCCCAAGGCTCCCAAGCCACAGTGTTCGGCCCTGGACAAAGCACTTAGGCCAGGGCACCCCTTCCCCACATCGCTTACCGCTCCTCTTGAAAGCTGATGGAGACTGAGGTGAATCAATGTCCCAGAGGCTTGGTTTTCACCAGACCATTCTCCGTTACTTCTACCTTACTTAGTCCAGAGGGAAATTTCAACACTTTAATACTTTGCCCCAAAGTGACCGTGGCAAGACCCACATTTCCCAGGTTTTGCTGGGTTTCCTCTCTGCTAATGGGCGAGCTCTGTGCACTGTTTAGCCTCGTCCTGTCTCATCCAGCAAACGCAGCCAACCCAGCACTAATCATGACCTTGACAGCACTTCTGCAGCGGGTTCCTTGAACTCTTCAGCCACTTTCCCTCTTCGTTATTTTGAGAGACTGGTTGCTCATGATGGAGAAGGACGGGAGCCTCGCCTGGATAACAGAAAGAGGAAATACAACGTGCGGTGCAGAAGGAAAGGAGAAGCCGCCAAGGAGAGACTGGGAAAGAGCAGAGGCTTGGCCGGAGCTAACGGTCTAGGGGCCACGGCAGCAGAGGAAGGAGGTGCAGCCAGCTGGCTAAGGGGTCCCAGGAAGCAAGTGGACTCTGGATAGGCTGATCCTCAAGAGTGCCCTTTAGGGTACAGAGAAGAGAAATGAGCCTCCGTCAGCCAGGTCTCATGAGAGAGCAGCAGCCTCTGGTCAGCAGATGGGCCAGGAGAGAATGAAGAACTCTGACATCAGTTTCCAGGGTGTGGGTGAGAAGACAGCTGGTCCCAGGCGAGCAGAGCCGGCCAGGAACCACAAGTCCATGTGGACAGCTTGGGAACGCTGCCTTTGGGGGGTGAGGGGACTGGAGAGACCCAGTAATTTGGTGAAGCTCAGCAGAGGTAGATGTGGTCAACCTTTGCTCTGTGGAGTTTGCTCCAGATCATTCATGTTTTTCAGGTGAGTGAGTAAGGGAGAGATTGGTACTAAAATTGTGAAAGAGAGTCCCTTTCACAAACGGGGGACTCTCCGTTTCTCTGTATCAGAGGCTCAAAATTAACAATGACGGTTGAAGTGAGCCTGAAGTTAGCTTGGTTTGAGTTTTGTTCAGGCCAAGAACAAATATTTGAAACCGTTTACATCAGAGCATAGAACTAGACAATCTCCTCCCGATTTCGATTTAAAACCACCCTCAAAATCAGTTCCAGGTTTTACAGGAGAAGGAGAAGGAGGGGGTCAGGGCAGGCATGCTCTGGATCCGTTACAGCCTCGTCTCTGCAGAAAGCATCATCTCTTCTCTTACATGTTCTGTTTAAAATGGTATTATAGGCTGGTGAGAATCAAGGCCACAGTAGAGCCTCTTCTGCTACTCAAGAAAGGTAGAGACCCTGGAGGAGCGATGCTGTAGAGGGGCTCTGAAATCCTGCCCAGAAAGACTGGGGCCAGATGAGGAGGACATGGGGACAAGACAGGACATTGACAGGCATTCTTCTCAGAGCGGCTGCCTTCCCAGGCTCTAGCCTCTCTGACTTTCAGGGCGAGACGAGTCCCATTTTCCACTCAACTCCAACCCAACAATTTTCTCATTATTCTAGAACTCCTTGAAACTCCGGAGAAGCCCACGGCACAGACTTTGTGTCTTGGTGATCAGAGATACCGCTACGTTTCCCAGAAGGTGAGATGAACCCAAAGGAATGCAGGCGAATCCTTCTGCGAGTTTTCTCGCATCCTCACAAACATTTCACAGGTGAAATCGAATTTAATTTTTTTTAATGTGGCTGCTTTGAAAAAAGAAGTGCTCTCCTAAAGGACAGTGGACTGTGTTATGTGGAGGTCTGGAGCAAGTGCGGCTGGAGGCTGGAGGCGGTCCTTATACTACGCGTCCTCCTGCTCGAGGCCGGGAGGGGCCACGTGCCGCCTGGGGGTGCAGGGTGGGCAGGCGACGCTTGGGACTTCTAAGCAGCATAAATTTACTTCACAAATCTTGAGCACATAAAACCAACACGTTGCTTTGTTTTTCTAAATGAGCTTAAACCTAGCTCAGCCTTCTAAGACCGTCTCCATTCCTTTTCACATCATCCAGGAAACGGGGAAGGGCCTCCTGTCCTCAGCCCCTGGTGGTCCCCACTTTGATGCCGAACCTCCAAGCCTGTGTGGTCCATTCTAAAACTGGGGGCTCTGCTGTTGCTGGCTCCCTTCCTTCAAACCAAGAAGGGAGTTTCCAAGAACTCGTCACAGCTCTTAAGGAGGTGGCACTTTCAGTTCACTCCAGACGTCATCACACTCCTTCCGCCCGAGGTCCTGTCACCTCCTGCTACTGCCTGCCGGGAGCAAGGGGCCTTTTGCTCTCATGGGCTGGGGACAGCCCTGGATGCCTAAGTCTGTGTGGCCCTCAGGTGTCAGGGGCTGGCTGACCTACACCAGGTCAGTCACTGCTTGGAAGCCCTGCTCAGTGCTCTGTGAACTATACACTCGGCACAAGGGGCCCAGGAGGAAGAGAGCAGTGGGAAGAGGCCTGGCCGCCCCCAGAAGCCCTCTTCAGCAGTGCGACGGGATGGAAGGCGGCCAGCACGCTTGAAGGATGTGGCCTGGCTCTGCTGTCTGTGTGGTGGGTCAGGCAGGCCCAGAACAGGACGCTTCTCCCTGGGGACAGTCTCTTCCTGGAAACCTTTTCTCCAGCTGGGCCAATGTGCTCAGCTTACTGGGGGGGAAAAAACACCCTTAGAAACAGGAGTTGAGAAACCTGGGTTCTTGTCTCTTTCAATGACCTTTGAAAAATAATTTCTCTTCTCTGGTCCTCATGTCCCCATCACTAGAATACCAAATCTTTCTTCGAGTAGTTAGAAAAACACACTTAGTAAGATGGGTAAAACTGATATGAAAAGTACAAAGAAATGGCACGAATACAGACTGGAATGGAGCAGGAGTTCCGTCCCACGGGGGCCCGTCCACCCCCTGCACGCACACCTCTGCTCCTGTCCCAGGTCCTGGTCAGGGAGGGTGGGAGTCCATTAAGAAGCCAGGAACGTACAGGAACTTTTGTTGATACAAAACCAAACGTCTGCTGTTGCAGCTTGACAGGAGAGGACAGATGACCTCCTTCAGTCTCTCTGAACTTTCAACCATGCTTTCCAGAAGCTTCAGTTTGTTTCTTGGGGTTGAGTCTGGTGCTAACCCTTGACCTCGCCCTCAGGAGCTGCACAGAGACAGCAGCCCAGCTGGGCTGGCCCCCTCGAAGCCTTTGTCCCTACCCAGTTACACCTGGGTCACATGCCCAGCTCTGGGGAAACGGCGGTGGGGAGCGGGCTTGGCACAAAGGATCTGGAGGTGGGAGGTGGAGGACAGCGAGCCCCCAGTGTCCACCCCACACAGCCCCCAGCCCACCCCAGCCAGAACAGACTTCAACTTTAAAAATAGTTTCATGACGTCAACCCCAGAACAAAGGCTTCTTTGGCTCCAGGAGTAAAAATTCTCAGCTTGGAATTCCACCGAAGGCTTTGTTACAAATACTTTACATGACAGACTCTATTAATATCTCCAGTTAATTGCTCCCAGTTTTGTAATCTCTGTGGCAAAAATTCCAGCCAGGTCAATTAAAGGGAGAGGATTTGCTCTATCAGGGGGCTTCCCAAGTTCTTGTAAGTTAAGTCACATTTGGCATTTTACCCAGCTCGGAAGCCTGTCGCTGTGACTTGGTCTGAAGTCTCTGTTCCCAGCCCAACCCATTGGCTTCCCTAAACCGTCATGTTGGAGATGACAACTGAGAATTGGGGAGGGGACACAGAGAAAATGCACTTCATCAAGGCTTAAAATGAGGCAAGATCTCAGACACAAGCATGTTTTAGTAAGTTTGCTTTTGGTTACATGAAAGGAGAAGTTGTTGAAAGTTTCAGGCTTGTTGTTTATTAATCGGATCAATCACAATCTACCCTCTGGCTTTTATTAGTGAAGCTCCAAGCCTCAGGAGGGATAGGGGGGGGGCTCTCTGTTCTCTCTCAGGAAGATCCAAGATCATCATGAACAGAAATGATGGAGATGGAGAATTTAAAGAATTGTGGCAACAGCATTTGGCCCGTAACTCTGGCCAACAGAAGAGTTACGGAGAGAAAACAGCTTCAAATTTGTATCTGTAAGGTCCTCCCTCTATGTAAATATTTATTAAAACAAACCTGGACCATGACTTTCCTGCACCACAGATAGGGGCTAGGTGACTGAGAATCGTTTAACGGCCGCTGCCCTAGTCATCATGTGAAACAGCTAAGATCAGTGAAGGAAAATGATATTAAAAGTTAGGAGTGGTCCCAGATTCCAGTGGGACCCACATAGACTCAATGGCCACTGAATACAGCAGAGCAGAAGGAGTGTTCAGCCCAGCCAAGCATCGTTGCTTAAATGAAGTTGGAAATGTTCTTTTAGATCTTATCCCCTGGTTATTTTTTTGTTTGCATGCTTGTTTGGTTGATTTCTTTTCTAATTTATTATTTTCCATGTATTAATTTACTTGTCCATTCAGAGGGTTTTGAGGGACTGTTTATATTCCAACTTATGTATGAGATGCTAGAGATTCAGTGAAAAGCAAAACTGGCCAGAATTTCTGTCCCCCGGGAGTTTAGAGCCTAAGTGGGCGGGGGCGGGGCGGACATCTCTAGAGGTCACTAGGAGATGCTGCATTGTGCGCGGTGGCTTATTTTGTTTGAAGGTTTTATGGTCTATTATTGTTTTGGAAGATTGGCATCTGAAGATGGCGGTTCGGGGCATAGTTCTTTACAACACAACTTTTACTCATTTTGTTCTTAATAAATGACATGTTAGACTGTAACTCAGAGCTCCTCTTGGCTGAAACAACTCTAATGATGTCTCCCGAATTGTTTGGAACTGTCAGGAAGATGAGCACATAAGCTCCTATCACCAATTCAAGTCTGAGCTCAAGAATAACCTGCCAGTGACCTCTGTCATTGCCCGTACCCAGGCTTGTGCTGGCTTCCTAGTGGCCGGGCTCAGCAGCGGTCCCTGTGGAACGTCAGTCTGAGTGAGTGGCCTGAATAGATGTTCCTTTTAGGGGGGGGGGGGGGGAGATGGCATTTCCCTGGGGATTAATTGAGCTGCATCTGGCACCTCAGAGCAAGAGGTTAGATCTAGAACAGTACCCACAGAGAGGCCAGGCTTGCATGGGCCCCTTCCTTCCAGATTCACTAGTTACTAAAACCGGTGAAGCTCCTTATCATAATGTGTGGAAACTGAAGCCTGCTGAACACTGTCCTGTGTTTTCCACCCAATCTGGGGAGCAGCTGCTTCAGAGACAGTCCTGGCCTGTGTAGATGCTTGAGGCCACAGCTGAGAAGCCACCATTTAATCGGCCTCCAGGTTAACCCACCATTAACACTAGTCTTCCTTCCCTTCAGCCACCAGAGAAGCCTGTCCTTCGAGCCTCCCAGTGAGTCCCTTAGGAGTGTCAGAAGCCAGCTTCACGGTAAGATGCTGAGCCTAGGCGGAGTGGCTGCCTGAGGAAGCCATGTTTGCCTAGCCATTCTGCAGACCCCCTGTGGAGGTGGGGTGAGCAGGAGATGGGACCGCCTCCCGTTTCGAGTCCACCGCACCGTCTACCCCTACGTCTTCCAGAAACCTGGAGATGGGTTTTCAATTTACCCTCTGAAGAAGATCAGTTCCAGGAATAGAATTGGCAGGGTTCCTAAAAGCTGTTAATACTCATCCTTCACTATTTTATAAATCTTCTCTAATGTGTCCCCTTTACCAAAGCCAGACAAATTTCATATTCTTCTCTCCTTTTTTTTTCTTCCTTTCTTCTCTTCTACCTTCTTGCCTCCCTCTCCCCCTAGTGGGGAGGGGGGTGGAGGGGGCTGAAGGGGCACGAGGGCCTCAGACTTTCTGTTTATGCATAGCAGTTCTTCTCAAGGCAACAATTTCCCCAACAACAATGTAATTATGAAATATTACCCAAACACATTGGGTGTTATTGAATGTGCCATTTCTGGATCCTGGCCAAGGGCTTTGGCAGAAACAGGACTCAAAGGAGGAAAAGAGGGAGAAAAATTATGAACATGTCTCCCCTTGAGTCCTGCCGTTGAATTAAACCACATGTAAGTTTCCCAGAAGAGCCCAGCAGAAAGGGAGAACTCTGAGCGTATGTTTCAGAGCAGAGGCTGGGATTCTGAAAATTAGCGGCTGAAACAATATAACATGAAGTTCAGGAGCATGTGGAAGTGATTAAGGACTGTTGCCATGTATAGTATGAGTTGTTAATCAGCACCTTACTGCTGGCTACTTGGAAACAGGATCTGAGTAAACATGGAGCTGTGCTCAATAACGGAACTGGGGGCCACGAAGACCCTGGTCATCAGGGGTAACATTTATCCTCGGAGAAGAGTTGGAGTTAGTGACATGACAGATTTCTTGGTAAAACAAACCCTAGAGGCATGGTAGAGAGGAGACCTCCTCCACAGGGGAGCTCGGAAGGGGTATATTTTCCTGCCTCTAGTACCAAGTCATCACAAAGAAGCACCTAAAAGTGAGGGTACGTTCAGTCCTCCTGTGTTCCAGTTATTCATTCACTTGTTTATTTATAAATATATTCATAAATATCTTGTTTTTATTATTTTTAAGTGAGAGGCAAGGAGGCAGAAAGACAGACTCCTGCATGTGCCCCAACTGGGATCCACCCGGCAAATCCCCTACTGAGCGATGCTCTGCCCATCTGGGGCCTCTGCTCCATTACTTGGCAACTGAGGTATTTTAGCACCCAAAGCGAGGCCATGGTGCCATCCTCAGTTCCCCAGGCCAACTTGCTCAAACCATTTGAGCCATGGCTGTAGGAGGGGAAGAGAGAGAAAGAGACAAAAAAGGGTGGGGGAGAGGTGGAGAAGCAAGCAGATAGTCATTTCTCCTGTGTGCCCTGAATGAGAATCAAACCTGGGACTTCCACTCACTGGGCCTATGCTCTACTGCTGAGCCAACCAGCCAGGGCCCATAAATATCTTTAAGTGGTATTTACTGAGTGAATACTATGAACACATACTATAGACAATATAAAGATCTGGTTCCTATTCTGAGAAAACTTACTAAACTTACTACCTAATGAAAACAGCAAACTTATAACATGCTAAATTAACAATATAAGACATGGCACAGGAAGCATATATGTTAAAAGTAAAGGAGTAATGCAGAAGAGAAACTTTCAAGGACTTTAGAGGGGGAAGGTGAGATGACTGTGGTTCACAGTATCCTGAAAGGAATGGGATTTAAGTTGAGCTATGGATGGATGGAAGAGAGAACAAGATGCATCCTAGGTGAGATAGGCCAGCAGAATGAGTGATCAATGAAATGGAACAATTAAGGGAACAATGTGTTGATGCTTTTCTCTCTTTCTTTCTCTGTTTCTTTCTCTCTCAAATCAATAAAAAAAAATTTTAAAGAGAGAGAGAGAAATTTTTTTTAAATAGTAACTCTACTTTTATAAAGGTGTTAGTAAATTCAAATTTTATAGTTTTTTTTTTTGAGACCATTTTGTTTATTAAGTTATATTTTCTAAAGGTTTTCAATTTTGTCTAAAATCATTATATAAGAACTATATTTCTAAATAAGATATAGAGAGAGAAAGAAAAAAAAGAGGGAGACTAGAAGCAATTCCAGAATAGTGGGTAGAATAACAACTTCTAAAATCTGGTTCCCTACGGAAACCTGATTCTCCATGAGAACACTGGGGGAAAATGCCTAAATCCATCTTTTTAGAATTCTGTAAATTAACTAAACAATCATTGGAACATTTAATTCAAGAAAAACAATTGAAACTCAGAATGAACAGCCTTCTGTTTTATGCCGTTTAAATTCACTCTTCTCCCATTCTCTTCTCCCAGCTCCGCTATGGCCTTAAAAACCACAGTCTCACAACTATGGTAGCTGTGAAAACCATCACCCTAGCAGCTACTGGAGGGGCAGAACAGTTTGGAGCTCCTCAACAGCCCTGCCCCCAGAGAACTTTTACTATTTGACATGTCAGGCGGCTTACTGAAAAGCTCCGTTCTCAGAGACTGTCTTCATTTGACTGGATTGGAACTCCTTCTGTTTGAACAACTTTATCTAGGGCACTTGTAAAAAAAACAATCAGTGGCAATTATTTAAAATCGTAGCTGCCAAAGCTATGTTACCCTTGTAATAAGAAGGGGGGGAAAATCTTCAAGGAAAATTTGAAGAATTAGATGTTCATAGGGGGCTTTAAAGAGCACCAACAAATTTCTGGAATGGAGAAGGCCCCATACCTAAAGAAAGACTTGAGGCGGCCTTCATCTGGCTGACACTAAAGCTCTGTGCAAGCAGGAAGAAAAGGCTAGGACAGAGCTGTCAACGGCCATTGGAGCATTGAAGCTGTTTTCCAACACACACCCAAAGAGTCCCACAGCAAATGCTGGGGACATACTGGTTCAGGGTATTTAAGAAAATCTCTGCCTAATCATTAGCTTACCACTAAACAACCAAGCCAGAAATTCAGTGGCTACATATAACAAAGGACACAGACTTGACAGAATTAGTTCAGAAAAGTCACAAAACAAATACCACCAATAATAAAGTGTGGGAAGGGGAGTAAATTTGAATTCCATAGTTACTGTGTTATATCACTGAAAATACTCAGTTTTCAAGAACAAAACATAAGACATGCTAATAAACAAGAATGTATGGTCCATACACAGAGACAAGAAAGCAGTCATAAATTGACCCTGAGGGACCCCAAACATAGAACTTAATAGATGAAGACTTTAAATCTGCTATCATAAATATGTTCAAAAAAAACTAAACTACATCTAAAGTATTAAAGGAAAGTACGAGTCTTTTTCACCATGTTGATGGCTTATAACATCAATATATTGAATATGCTAATTCAACCCAAATTATTTTATAAAGTCAAAGAAATATCAGTCTAAATATTAATAGGTTGTGCCTGATCAGGCAGTGGCACAGTGGATAGAATGTCAGACTGGGATGTGGAGGACCCAGGTTCGGGACCCCGAGGTCGCCTGCTTGAGCGCAGGCTCATCTGGTTTGAGCAAAGCTCACCAGCTTGAGCACAAGGTTGCTGGCTCGAGCGAGGAATCACTCAGTCCGCTGTGGCCCCACAGTCAAGGCACGTATGAGAAAGCAATCAATGAATAACTAAGGAACCGCAACAAAGAATTGATGTTTCTCATCTCTCTCCCTTCCCGTCTGTCCCTATCTGTCCCTCTCTCTGACTCTCTGTCTCTGTCACAAAAATAAATAAATAAATAGATAGATAAATAAATAGATAAATATTAATAGGTTGTTTTAATTGTCTTGAAAAGCTAATTCTAAATACTATATGGAAGAACTAACAGCTGAGAATAGTCGAGAGGATTTTAAAGAACAAGGTGGAGATGGGGATTGCCCTACAGTTGTAAAAACTTATTTTAAACTATATTAAGAAAGAGAAGTGTTGGTACAGAAAAGGAGAGGTATAGAAGAGATTAGACAGCATAGAGGAAGACCCAGACATATGTGGAATCTTTTTTCTCAAAATTATAAAAGGTTTTATTAGAACATGTTACAAATACAAAAAGCAAATAAACAACAAAGACCATAAAGAATAAAAATATAAAAGACACTCATGCACCCACCACTCACATTTAACACATCTAACACTTTGTCTATATGAAATTTTGTTATATGACAAATTAAGTATTCAGCCCTCAGAAAATAAGAAAGAATAAACAAAATGGGCCAAAGTTCTGAAAAATCCAAGGAAAGAAAATCCAAATGACCAACAAATATATGAAAGATGCCCAATCACACCAGTAGTCAAAAAAATAAAAATTAAAACCATAGTGAGATACCATTATATACTTATAAGACTGCAAAAAATCAATGTCTAGCAATATGATGGACTGGCAATAATATAGAACAATGCCCTGCTTTCAGAAGTTTAATTTGAACAATCACTTGGCCTACCAATATATAGTTAGGTTGAAGATGTACGTACTCTGCAACCCAGCTATTCCATCTCTAAGAATATATCTTTGAAAAACTGTCACACAAGTTCCTCTGTGTGTTCAAAGCAGTGCAAAATGTTTCTAACAGCACTCTTTGTAAGTGGAAAATCAATATGGTCTAAATTTCTAAGAAATCTGCCTTGTTTTTTACTAAATTCTTAACCTGTTAGAATAGTGCCTGGCACACAGTGTTGCTCAGTAAATATTTGTTGAATCAATAACCCAATGTAAAAGTGGACAAGCTCAGAGAGAGACATTCCCACGTCCCTCCACCCACCAGAAATCTCAGTGGGAAAGGAGAACTTCGCTAGAACTTGCATGTTGTCTCACAGGCTGGTGCAGTCAGATTCACCAACTCAAGGTCTCGTAGTCTGTGATTTACCTCTTCTTCTGCAAAGTGAAGCTTTCCTGCAGCTACTCATTTTCCTGCCTCCCTTTATTTCTACCAAAAACAGTCTTTGCAGCCTTCTGGAAAAAGAATTTTCTCCCAAAACAGTAGCCTTCATCACCTACTGAAAAAAAAAGATTTTCCACCAAAACATATCTTCACCAAACCCACCATAATTTATAGTACCAAGCACAGTTATATAGTCTAATTGTTCCATCAAGTGCCAGTACTCCTGTTGCCATATTTGTCAACAGCCTGAATGAACAGCGTGAAGTCCTGAGAGTTGGGCCTTGTGGCACTACAGGTCCCAAACCAGAAACCTTCTGTGAGGACACTGAAGGGAGAAGGCCTCCTGGACCCCATGCCTCAGGATGGTTGATTGCAGTTAGCTGCGTGGACTCCCTGGTCCCAGTGTCTTAGAATGGGTGCAGAGAGAAGCCGCCTGATGAATCAAACCATTCGTAGGTGATCAACATGATCTATCCACCTACAAAGGGTTCCTTCTGTGGGGAATCACATTGATATTCAGAAAGCTTGGCTATGCTATGTGCAGCTTATCCAGGAATTCTTTACATGAAAGGATTGGCGAGAAGCTCTGTCTGATGGATTTAATCCTGAAATTGAGAAGAAGGCAGAGGAGTAGAGCATGTACCAAACTAGCCAAGGGAAGTTATCAGAAAGCCTGGCACCATCACCTAGATTGCTTTGTCAGGGCTCATAACGGGGGAAGAACGTTTTGGTTTTGATCCGCTTCTTTGGCAGATTGCTCCTGATTGTCGTTCAGGATGGCTCCTGCTGTGTTAATCATGACGCCAGTGACAACCAGACATTACAGTTTCTGATTCTGAATCTGCATTTATCTTATGAATGCATCTCTGAACTGTCTCCATTGTTTCTTAAATTTTACTCAAATCATCTTACTACAAAGGTATTGCAGATATTTTCCAATGAATTGCTGAAGAGACTAGCTAAGAAAATGTGCCTAGTTTCTCATTTCAGTTTTGTGTGTGTGTGTGTGTGTGTGTGTGTGTGTGTGTGTGTGTGTGTGTGTATGTGTGTGTGTGTGTGTGTGTGTATTTTTCTGAAGCTGGAAACAGGTAGGCATTCAGACAGACTCCCGCATGCACCCAACCAGGATCCACCTGGCATGCCCACCAGGGGGCGATGCTCTGCCCATCTTGGGGCATCACTCTGCTGCAATCAGAGCCACTCTAGCGCCTGAGGCAGAGGCCACAGAGCCATCCTCAGTGCCCGGGCAAACTTTGCTCCAGCGGCCTTGGCTGCAGGAGGGGAAGAGAGAGACAGAGAGGAAGGAGAGGGGGAGGGGTGGAGAAGCAGATGGGCGCTTCTCCTGTGTGCCCTGGCCAGGAATCGAACCCGGGACTCCTGCATGCCAGGCCGACGCTCTACCACTGATCCAACTGGCCAGGGCCTCTCATTTCAGTTTTAACAATTGGAGTCATTCTTGTTGAACTATTGAAGAAGAAACATCTCAAATTTTGCTTATTATTCCCAGTCAGACTTAGATGAGATGTGATGACACAATCAAGAATATATTCTGTTGGGAGGGGGTAGGGGAGATGTTGGGGGGAATACGGGGGAGACACTAGAATCTATGTAAACACAATAAATAAATTAATAAAAAAGGAATATATTCTGAATGCTCCTTAATGATGCTCTTTCTCATTTTTTTTTGTGGGTTTTTTTTATTTTTATTTTAATTATTCATTTGAGAGAGGAGGGAGAGAGAGAGGAGAGAGAGATAGGGGGGAGGAGCTGGAAGCATCAACTCCCATATGTGCCTTGACCAGGCAAGCCCAGGGTTTCGAACCGGCGACCTCAGCATTTCCAGGTCGACGCTTTATCCACTGCACCACCACAGGTCAGGCCTCTTTCTCATTTTTATCACCAACGTTGACATTGTAGGAACCATGGGATATGAATAAAGATATGGGTTCCTGCTACCAAAATTATGTCAAAGTCAGTGACAAGCAAAATCCAGAATCAGATAGACCAGTGTAGCATTGCCATAATAAAAGCGATCTCTGGAGCACTGGAGCACCCACCATGAATTAGCTACTTTAGGTCATTTCTCTCTAATCCACACATCACTACAATATATTATCCCCATCCCCATTTTTGCAGATCAGAAAATGAGTTTAGAAAAATTAAGTGACTTACTCAAGGTCACTCAGCTGCTAAGTAGAATTACAGTCCAAATCCACATATCTGTCTCCCCCCCACCCAGGCTCATTGCACTAAGCATACTAGTCTTCAAACTATATATTCACAGTCCCCTTTTGAAAAAAAGTCTTCAAACTATATATTCACAGTCCCCTTTTGAAAAAAACTGCTCAACCCACTGCACCCATATAAGGAATAAACTTTAGTTAGATGCTTTCTTGTTTGTGTTATCCTGCTGTGAACAAATCAGTTGGTACCTCTGGCTGAGTTGATTGAAGCAGGGGAGAGTCTTGCCTGTAGCCGACCAGGTTAGCTAGTCTATAAGTTGAAAAGTAGCCTATCAAGGGTCTCAAACCAAAGCTTATTGCCCAGAATGGATAATGATTCACTTGACCCAATCAAATTCTCTTTCTCTTGAATTTTAAAAGGAAATACAGGGAAGGACAGTCAATAGCTAGTTTGAGGCACTTAAAAACACAAAGAAAGAAAACATAGCAAGAAGACAGGCCGTGACAGTCCAAGAGGAAGCAGAATCAATGAGTCAGCCGAAGACCTGAGTCAACAGAAACAAACATATATAAAAGCTGGAGGAGGAGACAGGTGATTGGTAGTCACCTGGTTGCTAGAAGCCAAGACTAAGTCATTCTGAGTCACCATAATGTAAGGCACCAGTAAGTGCCAGAGTGGGGAGGAGAGGGTGGGAGAAGAGAGCCTCATGACTAGAACTGCATCTTTCCAGTTCCCAAGCTATGTTCTCGTGTCTCTGAGGCTGGCCAGCCATATGGCTTTTTCTAGGGATACTGTGACATTCCTGTCTCCCTTATTTCATAGATGTCCTTCCTTCAAATCCCCATTACTTAAAGTCACTAAGTGACCAATGGAGGCAAACTAATACACACCCTCCCTCCCTTACATCATGTTCCCCTGGGTGTTGAGCAACCGTAAAGCTGTCGCCTGCTCCTGCTATCACTGGGCCTGGGAAGACCAGGGAAGACCCCCAAGCACTGGTCCTAATCCGGCCAAGTCCTGCGGCTTCACTGGCACCCAAGAGGAGACTGCTGGTCACAACTGCTCAAGACGCAGGCCCCTGGCATTTTCCTACAACACAGAAACAGCCTCAAAACAGTGTTAAAAATGGGTAGGTCCCCATTCTGTTTTTTATTTCTTTCTGGAATTGTGGGCATCTATTCCTTTGAGGTTCCTGAAGTTATGTTTCAGGGATACATGCTGAGTTCAGCCTCCTGGGTTTTGCCTGAAGGCATAGCTAATTTTTTTTTCTTTTCTTCTTGTTGCTTGCTTGCTTGATTGATTGATTGATTGATTGATTGATTGACTTTAGAGAGACAGAAAGAGGAAGGGAGAGAGAAAGAAAGGGAAGCATTCATTTGCTGTTCCATGTAGTTGTGCATTCATCAGCCACTTCCCATATGTGTACTGACTGGGAATTAAACCTGCAACTTTGGTGTTTCAAATCTACACTCTAACCCAGTGGTCCCCAACCCCTGGGCCATGGACCGGTACTGGTCCGTGGGCCATTTGGTACCGGCCCACAGAGAAAGAATAAATAACTTACATTATTTCTGTTTTATTTATATAAGTCTGAACGATGTTTTATTTTTTAAAAAATGACCAGATTCCCTCTGTTACATTTGTGTAAGGCTCACTCTAGACTCTTGTCTCAATCATGTGATACATTTATTCGTCCCACCCTAAAGGCCGGTCTGTGAAAATATTTGCTGACATTAAACTGGTCCATGGCCCAAAAAAGGTTGAGGACTGAGCTAACTGGCCAGGGCAATGCATAGCTATTCTTGAAGGTCTGCTTGGCCCCTAAATCTTCCTTGCTACTCTGATACAACCAAAATTACGGAGAGGATTTTCTGATTACAAATAAGGTTGAGAGAAGAGAGATGAGCAAGGGTCAAAAACGCCATTTGAGACCCAGAGAAAAGGGCATTTATTAAAGAACACACTCTTCCCCCTCCTAGCGGCTCTGGGATCCGCCTCTGAAAGAGACGAGGAATTCTCATCTGCCCTGACTTGAGTCAGAAAAGTCTGCCAGCAGCACGCTGGGGCACAAAGGACCAGGCACATCGTTCAAACTATCTTTGAACATCAAAGAGCCCTTGGCCTTCTGGGTGAACTTGGAGGAAAAGGGAAACAGGGAAGCTCTGAGCCTCTGTGTTGATGGTATAAAGATCAAACGGGACTCAATGAAACATAATGCTTCTCTTTATCTCCTGACTCCAAGAGTCTTCAAACTGTCCGCCGTGCCCTGAAGCTGGGGAATTAGGGAGGAATTGAGGTGTCTTTCTTCATTTGGGGAGACGGAACAATACAGAAATTATAACTCCTCAGAAAAGCCTCCTAAAAAAGAATCCTAGGATTTTCTCCTTCCCTCGTCTGGGGGCAGCTTTTCTTCTGAGAAGTCTCACCCCATCGTTGCTTCCTTCTCCGGTGCCACCGCCCCTCGGCCACTTGAATGCTCTCTGCTCTCGGGACCCACACCCAGCCAAGCGCCTGCCATAGACACTGTGAATATTTACAGAACCAAAGAATGAGAAATAAATGCGTGTCAACTGTTTTGTCAGAGGGGCCAGCTTAGGAGCACAGTCATCCTGCTTTCAGCATGGCATTCTTTCGCTCACCATCCGTGAATATATACTGTACACCAACCATGTGCCTGTGCTCGTGAGGAGGCAAGAAAAACTGTAGACACAGCACCTACACCAGGAGCCTTTAATTTACCTAAAGACACGACAGACAAACCCAATTACAGAAATGTGTGTGGATTTTCAAACCATCACCAAGGGAGCACTAGTTAAAACTGCAAGTTTCCCAAACCCCACTCACCAGGGCTTCTGGTTCAGATATAGTCCCACAGTGGAAACTTTGAGCCAACTCCCCAAGTAAGGCAGAGGCTGATATAAACCGGTCCACTCTCGAAGAAACACTAACATGTGGGGGAAATAGACTCATTGGGCAGGCATTAAAGACCTTGACTGATCTTTTCAATGGTCTTTCCCATTAGTCCTGAAAACCTTTCCAGCCCCCTCTGTGCCTCCCACCCCAGTATCTCATCGACTCTGAGCTCTAGGTTCCATATTGCGTGGATAGCCCACTTCGGTCTCAGGAATGGCATTTTTCTGGCAAAATGACAGAGAAGGCTCAGCGAGACCACAGCATGGGAGCTAAGTCACATCCTGGGAGAACCAAATCCATCCTCTGCCTCACCACCTGCTTTAGCTCCTGCAGGGTGTTCTAAGGGAAGACGGAGCCAGGACCAATGGGCTGGGCTGTCAGAAGTGAGGACCACTGTGAGGATGGGCTTGGGCAGGTGGGCTTCTTCCCCACAGTCCCCTCTGCAACTCCTAGAGAGCAGGGAGTCTTATGTAAGTAACTATTCAAGGAACCATTTTATAAAAAGCTGTACAATTATTAGAGAACAAGCAGCCCTCTTCCAACATACTTAACACCAAGGAAAAGGAGAGCTGCCCCTCCCCCGCCTGGCCCAGGTCACAGCACAACAGCCTGTGGTGGTAAGAAGACCACCGGCAGGGCATGGAGGAACCACGCAGGGGGTACACTCATTCATGACACTTTGGAGACAACCCAGGGAACTCCCAGACACACTGGAGAGGAGGTGGTGTAGGGTCATAGGGTCATCAATGGGGCACAGCCATTAAATCCGTGTCACTCCTGCTTATTACCCCCAAATGAACAAGATTCTAAAGTAACCCATACTTCTGCTGTATCTTCGCATGACTATCCAAACCATATCCCATTTGGTCTTCCCATCTCTCATCTCTTCACTCTCCGTTCTGTTCACTGTACTGAGCCAGAATTTTCCTTTTTAACTGTAAGTCTGACCATTTTACTTTCCTCTTTCCTTCAAACTGTTTAATAATTGCCCATCCCCTACAAGATGAAGTTCAAACTCCAGTGGATTCTTTCAAGCTTGACTCAAGCAGAAGTTCCTCCAAGAAGCTGCCCCTGACTTCCTTGGGTAGAGTGGACAGCTTCCTCCTTTGCCTCTGCTATATTTTGTACCTTTTTAGATCAAAGTACCTATCATATTTTGTGGCATTTATTTATTTACCCGATTCTCCTAGACTGGGATCTCCTTGAAGACAGAGTCTGTGTCTCTTAGTCATCTCTGCTTCTAGTGCCCAGCACAGTGCTGGGTACACACTGTGAGTTTAATCGATTTTAACTAACTTATTCATTAATACCCTCATATGAACACCTCCTAGGACCTTTACCTCCTTGCTCCTCAACATGTTCTCATCCCTATGGTTGAATCTTTGCTTCTCTTCTTCCCCTTCCTGAAATATTCTGTTCTTTTTTCACTCCTCTTTTAATTTCTTTAATCCTTTCCTATAACCAATAATTGTAATACAGCAAATCCCCGAGAGACTATTCTACCATTTGTTGTTGCTTCTGATGACTCTTGCTCCCAATGGCTAGCTTCCTTGTGTGGTTTGTGATTTTGGATTATGAACATATTGTATATTTGGTAAGATGCCCCAAGGCCCCACCAATCAAGAATCAGTCTAAGTTCGTTTTCTAGCTTGATGTTTCCTGTATAGTACAGATAGTATAAATTTAAACTCCAATACCACTTAAGTAGACCTACCTATAATAACAAATTCGCAAGGGAAATACTGTTCTTTTATATTCAGAACCCAAACTGATAAAGCAAGTTTCCGTGCCTGCTTTCCTTTGCAAGAGGCCACATTCTCCTGGTCCACTCTTTACCTGGGGATCCTATTTTATGTGTATGAGGGTTGTCTCGGTTCTATCTTCTCACTTTGTGTGGACTCTAGATCTGAAGATCTACCAAAGGTATTAATCTCCAAGGCTCTAGATCAGAAACTGGCAAACTCAAGTCTACTGCAAGTCAACTCCTCCTGCACCCTTGTCTTTATATATTCTCTATGGCTGCATTTATGATACAAAGGCAGAGTTAAGTAGCTGCAACGGAGAACCATATGAGCTCATAAAGCCAAGATATTTGTTATCTGACCCTTTACAGAAAATGTTTGTTAATCCCTGCTCTAGACAATCAGGACTACAAAAAGCAAGAGTGACTCTCTTTGTTTTAAGCCCCCTCTCATTTTTGTTTTTTTGGGGCTTTTTTGTTTTGCTTTGTTTTTTTGCAAACTTGATGATGCATTTTAAAGGAATTCTGTATCCAGCAAGTTTAGCAGTGTTATATGGAAAGGCTTTCTAGGACATCTGGCCTATCATATAACCAGAAGCTGAAATTAACCTCTTCTTTCTTTTTAGCTTCTTAAAGTCCTAGTCACCTGTGGAGGTCCAAAACAGAACATTTCTCCTTCAGAAAGCCTTCCCCAGTGATTTCAGTCCATAGTGTCAAATGTATCTCATCACTAAGCTTCTAATATCCTTGCCAACTTGTCCTCACTCTACCCAAACTCATCCTGCCCAAATCCCATCATGTGACCAGTCCATCACCTCTGCTCCAGGCAGCTTTGTCTCCCTGGCCCTGAAGGAGCTCAACCTGAACAGAGTCCTATAGTCTCTCAACTATTTCTATCAGCAACTATATAGTAGTACCCTGCAGTCCCCTGTCTGTAACGATGACACTGACTCCACAGGGCTGACAGGAAACAGATGCCCTGACACTCATCTACCCTCCATTTGGGGGAGGATGAGGTGGTGGAGGGGGTGTCTTCTTCCTTCATAAATTCTTCTCTCCTCCCTCAGAAGCAAAACAAATATGCATGGTGATGGGTGGAAGGGAATGAATGTTATCTGTAATACCCACAGCCAACAAACAATGTTTGAAAACCACAACCCTTATAAAAACACAGTTTGGGACAGACAGTTTCTTTCCTGAAAGAACTGTCACCTTAAGTTCTTCCTTGGCGTTTTCCACCACACTGATGCTGACCTTTATTAGCCCAAACCCATGAGTGCTAGTGTCCTGCACTTGTCTTTAGCACCCCCCCACCTTGGTTCCAATCTACACTCTGGTATTGTAGAAGCCTTCTTTTTATATATATATATATTTATATTTATATATATATATATATAAATAAATTTTTATTTTAATGGGGTGACATCAATAAATCAGGGTACATATATTCAAAGAAAACATGTCCAGGTTATCTTGTCATTCAGTTCTGTTGCATACCCATTACCCAAAGAGAGATTGTCCTCCGTCACCTTCTATCTAGTTTTCTCTGTACCCCTCCTCCCCCTCCCCCTCTCCCTCCTTCCCTCCCCCCGCCCCCTGTAACCACCACATTCTTGTCCATGTCTCTTAGTCTCGCTTTTATGTCCCACCAATGTATGGAATCCTGCAGTTCTTGTTTTTTCTGATTTACTTATTTCACTCCGTATAATGTTATCAAGATCCCACCATTTTGTTGTAAGTGATCCGATGTCATCATATCTTATGGCTGAGTAGTATACCATGGTGTATATGCACCACATCTTCTTTACCTAGTCTTCTATTTTTTTTTTTTTTACAGTGATTAAAGCCTTTAAGCAAACTCTTGGCCAATACAGCAAGAATCCATAAAAGAGTAGTGTCCTTAACATGTTCACCAAGTCCAAGTTGGCCCCAACACCATGCCAAATCCCTGATAAATGCATCCCAACCCCAGTTCAGTCTGTTAGGAGCTGTCACAAGGAGCAGGAGTCCAGGAAAAGTCCACATCCAGGAAAAGTTCGCATGGCACTGGAATTGTTGTCACAATTCTATACTTTGCAGCTCACGTCCAAGTCCCAATGACCGCTGCTTCTAGCTGGTAATGATTCAGGTAGCCTGGAAAAGCCATCTGCAGCATGTGTGGATACGGAGCTTCTGTTCTCCTCTGCCTGGAGAGATGAGACCAGGTTGCTTTTCCCTGGAGCTCTGTGACTGACGTGGTAAAGAGAACCTTGGGATACACTAAGCTGGGTGGCAAAGGTAGATTCATAATAGAAGTTGGCAAAAGGAGGAAAGAGAGCTCTAAATTAGGAGTAGGTCCCAACCTGAAATATGAGTGGGGCACTGAGGTAGGAGGAAAAAAGGAAACACTATATATTAAACAAAGTAGCAGAAAATAGGACTATCAACACCCACAACAGAGATCTTCGAGGGAAGAATAAAAAATCTGACTATTCAGGCAAGACATAGTTAAGTGGCCCTTGTGCAAATTGTAGAAGCCTTCTTAACACAGTCAGATCACATCTGCAGAACTGAGTGTTCAGAGACAATCGTACTTTTCAAAGAACCCTTGAAAGTGAGAGCCCGTGCAAAGGAGGCTGGCTGGGTTGATCAACCTGGAAAATGTATAAACGCATTCAACACACTGTGGAGTTGCTGAGCTAAGCATCTTGCAGGAGAGAGGCACCATAAGGTACAGTCCTGGTCCTCAAGGAGCCTGCAGACCAATAGAGACCATACAACTTTCATGCAAAATGGCTGCCATGTAAGGCGTAACATGGCACATGGCATAAGTTCTGTGCAGACAACATACTGCGGGAGTTCACGGGAGAGAGAGATTTCATTCAGCTGGAAGGATCAAAAGAAATTGCCATAACTGCAATAAAATATGAAGTGGTTCCTGAGAAAATGGTAGCGTTTGGACACACAGAGAGGGAAGAGAAACCCCTGAGCCAAGGCAGAAAGAAACATCTGGAACATCTGGTGGTTGGCTCAACTGGAACACAGAGCCAGTGAAGAGTGAGGTGGGAAATGAGCCTAGGGTAACACTCAGGTGGCTCCAATAATGATAATTACTACCATTTGCAAGGCCCTTTTATAATTTATGTAGCTCTTTCCTGTGAATTGTCATTTGACTTTCACAAGGACTCTGTGACTTAGAAATGTTCATGTAAAGACTCAAGGGCTCGAAGATAGCTTGGAGTAACTCACCTAGGGTTACTCAGGGGCAAAAGCAGGTTTTAAATTGGGAAACTACAGAGTACTTTGCATGAGAAGGCACTAAAAATACCATAAATATGTGTCGGTTGGCCCCCAATTCCCTGAGGCTAATTTGAAGTTTGTTTTCTTTCATAGTTTTAACATTCCCCTTAAGTAAATAATTTTCCAAAATTAATTTGTACTATGAGTCATTTCTTAAGGGTAAATTTCTTCAGGTAAGTTTCAGGTGAAACTTCAGCCTTAATTCTCTTAAAACTATTCAAATCGAGAATCAGTGGTAGGTGAATGCTCTCTCTGTCCAGGAAGCCAGCTCGCCTGTGGCCCTGAGTCCAGCCTTGTCATTTCACAGCCGCTCTGAAACCTGTTTTGAGAGGCCCTGAGCCCAGTTAGTACAATGAATGGAAGACCCTTTCTCTTTTCTCCATTTGGCAGGGGAAGGGGAGTGTTTTTGCTGTTTTGTTTAGTTTTTAATGAAGATTAAAAGAATTAGTGATTCCAACACATCTTTAAGAGAAAAGTGGATGAATTTCTTTGTTACTTCTTTTCTGGAATGTCTCTACACTGGGGTGATATAATTGAACTAGGCCAACAGCAAATAATCATTTCCTATGAGATGCCTATTGTTAGGTGGCGTTTTGCCTTTACTATTTATGTTTTCTAATTTCTGTTTGCTATTTGTGAGTAGATTTTTGGTTTTGTTTGTTTTATTTTATTTTTGTTTGCCTTGCTCTGCTTGGGGCCAGGGAGGCTTGCTGAATCAATCACTACTGTGGCAAAAATGCTCAACTCTCAAGGGCAAACCCCTGCCTCCCATTGGCACTGCCCTCTTCCAGGTCCTGGGTGTTTGGAAGATGTTTGCTAAATGAGAGATATAATCTTCACACTTGTAAACCTAGAATTTTCTCAAGCTCTGGTATTCCAGGACTTCTTTCATTCTGTGATATAAAGAGAGGCACTTGGGGGCGAGGATGCTGACCAACTCATTGCTATTCCCTTCACAGGGCCTAGAGGGAAACTAGATAGTTGATTCTTGCTATTTGTGGTAGCTGTGTTGTAGAAAGTCAATACTGAATTAGTGAATCCTGAACCATTGCTCCTCGGGGAAATACAGGGTTAGGTTCCTAAAAGCCTCTGGTCACATTTTCAACAACCACCTATACATAACCTTTTAATGTCTGTTTCAGTTTAAAGGCACCTTTTAAAATACTTGTGTTGATTTATTAGCATAACTCACGGCCCACAGCAGGGTAAGTCACCCTGCATGAAGCTTATCTAACATGTATCTTCTCCAGAAGGTACATCAGGGCTTTCTTGTGCTGAGGGACAATAGACAGCACTTCAGCTCTATACTTGGGGGCCATTTTAAACAGCAAAATCACCAAGGAATGTCACAAAAATACAGACAAATGTCACTGAAAAGAACATCTGTTTACAGTATCAAACAGGAAGGCGGAGGATCACCTTGTACGATCTCCGCTGTGAACAGCGGGCAACGCAAACTTTTCACTGGCATGCCCGAGCATGTCCGTGAGTGTTCATACACGTCCATAGTGAGCTCTGAGTTTGGTTTATGAACAAGTGTTAGCGAGTATATAGGTTCACAAACACAAACTCTGCAAATAACAAAGATCAACGAAATATTGAAAGTGTGTGATTGTATGTGTGTGCGTGCATGCGTGTGCGTGTATGTGTGTGTGCGCGCTTATGGAAAGAACAAAGGATTCTGTCTGAGTCTGGGCCGTGTTGGGGTCTGTGTACAGCCAGACAAGGGCCACTGCTTGTCTATAAATTGCTTTCATGTGAATTAGCTAATGACATACACCTTCTGGACAGCCTCAGCCCCACAGAGCACAGTTTGAGAAAGACACAGTACTGAAGAAAAGAAAACTTCCTCTTTAGGGAGAGTTAGTGTGGCTTTGCACCAGCACCCCAGGCTTGCTGATGGAGCACGGACAGGATTGCCATCCCTTCTCACCCCCGGGCTACACAACCTACAGAACTGAATGTGCCGGCCTTCTAGATGAATGCAGCAAGGGCAGGCCAACTTTGTCTCAAAGCAGAAATTAATCCCTTAAAAGGTCCTGTTAAGGAACCACTAAGGGGACTTCATAGAATGTCAGCTTTTCTATTCTCTAACTAGCACTTTGCTCAGGGACTTAGATTTCTTTAAAAAGCTTCTGTATTCATTTCCTCAGGCTATTGTGACAAATGACCACAAACTGGGTGGCTTCAAGCAACAGAAATGTGTTCTCTCACAAGTCTGGAGGCCAGAAGTCTGAAATCATCACTCAACAGGGCCCTGTTCCCTCTGAAGACTCTGGGGAGGAACCTTGCTTGCCTCTCCAGCTCTGGTGACTTCCGGCATTCCTTGGAGTTCCCTGGCTTGTATCTGCAAAGATTGCTTGCAGTTTCATTCTCTGCCTCTGTCTAAATATATGGCTTGCTTCCCTCCATGTGTCTCTCTGTGGCCCACCCTGATTCAGTCTGATCTCATCTTAACTAATTAAATCTGAAAAAAAAAAAAATCTACATCCAAATAAAGTCACATTCTAAAATTGCAGGTGGACATGAATTTTGGGAAACAATATTCAATCCATTACCTCCCCCACAAACGAAGGCTGGGAGAACATAAACATGAGGACCTTGATAATTATCTGATACCTTTGACCAGTGCTCTGGATTGCTCTCAAGGTCTCCACTACTGCATTTCCCCCAGGTTTAGGGTCTGTTTGGTCCTATGCCCTCTTCAGATATAAAGGTTTTGAATCCATGGGAGTTAATGAAAAGAAAGAGAAAGAAAATCAAATTTCAGCCACAAGAAAAACACTAAAAATATTTCACCTTGAAAGTTTATGCAAATATGCACTACCTCAATATTATCTTAAAGTTTGCCATGACCCAAGGGCAAATTCCAGGGGATACCAATAGTCTGGGCTTTAGAATTACAACACAAATAAAACAAGAGGTTAGACATTAATGACCCCTTTGGCCACAGTATTTCCCAGGGAGTCAGGAAAGCAGGCACTGCAAAACTCACCTTCTAACCCACAATGTGTTCTGACACTCTCTGTAAGAGAGCACATCCTTAAGTCTACACAATGGGAGTCAGAATCTTGACCATGATACTGAAATAGGTCAAGATGGTTTATGTAGACGTCTACTTACAATCTACCTACCAATAACTAAGCCTAAGTCCCTTTGATGATAACAACATAACATTTTGAGAATAATTAAGTCCAACACCCTGTATAATAATTACCAACCGCAGTTGACTTCACAAGTTTTTTGGACTGTTCAGCACCCTTTCTCCCTTCTCCGTTAACTCGTGAATGGCAAGTGGAGTTAACCCTACCCCAGCCTCCAGGAAAACATGTGAACTGAGCCTGGCCAATTAGTACACTGAATTCTCTGGACAACAGAGATTGGGTGAAATAGATGTCAGACACAATCAGGGCCAATAAAAACAACGTGACAGTTTATGGGGCTTTGAGGAGAAAAGCATGAGCTATTCTTGTTGGGTTTGTGGAGCTGCTAGGTGCCATACTGCCACCATGGAATTACTTCACAGCGAAGCCAAGATGAAGAACAGCAGAGCTGAGAAAAGAGTATAGAATGAGACTCGATGGCATCATTAGAGCCCTACAACTAAACATAGCTGGAGTGGGGACAGAATATAAGTGGACTTTCAGTCACACAGAGCAGTGAACTCCTTGTTTGCTGATTTGAGTTGGATTTTGTCATTTGCAATATCTCGCCTGATATGGCATGATACAACCAACCATAAAGGACATGTGTGATGACATGTCCAGTAGGTTCTGACCTCAGGCTCCGTTTCTTCCTCACTAGGACAAAGGAGAAGATTCTGAATTAATGTGGCTGACATCCCCATGATCACCCATTTGAGTTCCTTTTTCTGAGTCTCCCATTGGTCTTCTCCAACATGGTCTGATCTTCTGTGGGGTGTTAATTCTTGATCATTTGCTCCATCTTTGCTTATATACTAGGGTTTCTAGATTCAGATAGAGAAAAATCTAATGCTTCTAGCTTGCCAACAGTCACGCTGACCTTTTCTCTCTGGAGCCTCCACCCAATTGTTAGCAAGAAAATATTAACTAAGCCCAGTTTAAATTTACTCTGATCCAATCAAGCATACAGCTTTTTTAGGAACTATACAGACTCCATTGAATAAAAATCCTCAGTTGCTAACACAGGACTTTCCTTCTTCCTGCCCCTCTCCGTAAGACAATCTCTGGGTGCGTGAGAGGAAGGGAGCTTCCTCAGTCATATGTCACTGAAGATAGATCAGAGGTCTGGGCTTTGGGTATTCTCCACCTCCGCCAGTGTCTGGAGACTGTCCGTTGTCTGCCGGGGAGGAGTCTGCGGAGTGCATCTCTGCCGGGTCTTGCTTATATGGGTCAGAATCTGCCAGCCACCTCAGGTTTTCTTGTCTCCACCTTGGCTGCCATTAGTGACAGAGTTCTGTGCCCTGGAAGGACAACGCCAGTCTCTGCAGCGGTGAGCCGTCTCCACCTGTCATTGTGGACGCCACTGCAGGCTGCCAGCACAGCGCCCACACGCATGATAACCAAAGGCAACTTGGGAAGGTAAGCCCACAAGGCTTCCCACCACCACCCCGTGCTGCAGGTCGACTTTACTGCGGCTGCGCACCAGGCGGATCTGCGGCAAACTGTTTCCAATACTGCTCTCATCCCGCCTGAGGCCGCCCCTCCCCTCACCAGCCCAAGTCTGCACAGGACAAGTCAGTCGACATAGACCAAGCTGTGTCCCTGTCCTCACTTCTTTTCTTCTCCTGTCTACATTCTTCAGGCAGGACACATACTCGGCCTGCACTTCAGAAAAGATGTGCTCTGATTTGCAGGTTGCTTCTCCCAGCTCCCTCCCCGCCCCCTACTCCAGCTAAGCCCAGCTCCCCTCTAGGCTGTGGGGAAACCTCCCAGCTGACTTGTCCAGGCTCAGTTGCTGAAGTGTAACGGGGAGGAAAAGCGATGTGGCAATTTGTTTTTCAAGACAACAGCCCAACTTGCAGAGCTATTTGATCATTGAAGGATCAGATTCTGAATGTCAACGGCTGAATGTGAAGTTGTTCTTCCTCTTTGCATTTCTTAAACAACTTTTCTCATTTCCTCTGTGGCCTCCTGGCCCCAAACAGAAGAATGTTTGGGCAGATTAGAGACGCGCGGTCCAAAAGAACATTGTGCAATGATGGAAACACTCCACATCTGTGCTCTTCAAAACAGAAGCCCCCGGCCAGATGTGGCTAGGGGGCACTTGAAATGTGGCCAGTGGGCCTGAGGAGCTGACTTTTTTTAAATGTATTTCATTTTAATTAATTTAAACTTAAATAGCCGCCTGTGGCTGGTGGCTACTCTATTGGACAACACAGAACTCGAGTCAAGGTCTCATACCAGCAAGACAAAGGAGAAAGGCACAATAACCACTACACAGTCTGCTGGCCTGGCGTCCCCTTTGGAAGTGGTGGTGTAATTCTGCAGTCCTCACGGAGTGCTTCCTGACTTCGCCCGATCCTGCCCGCCTTCACCTGCCGGCGCGGCTGCCGGGGCCTGGTTCTGTAGCCTTGCACACCTCACCTTCTTCTAAAATCCCCTGCAAGTGGTGCATGCTGTTTCCAAGAAACAGATTCTCCTTTTAAAAAATTACAGTTGACACACAATATTATATTAGTTTCAGGTGTACTGCATAGTGACTAGACATTTATATGCCCGACGCGAAGTGACCCCCACAATAAGTCAGGTATGCACCTGGCTCCACACATAGTTGTTACGATGTGATTGATTCCATTCCTTCTGCTGTACTTTACATCTTCTTGAGTAATTTAGTAACTGGCGGTTTGTGCCTCTTTGAGACAGACCCCTGACTTTCTCATAAAGAAATCTTCCTCGTTTTTTTTTCTTTCTCCCCACCCCCTTTTAGACAGTCATTGTTTTTTTCTTAGCATCAGGGTGGCCAACATCTCAGAAACCCTTAGAAGGCAGGTCAGTGAACAGAGGAAATAGCTCAGTAAAAGCCTTTCTCCTGGGGCTGCAGGAGGTCATAGGAGAAGGGCACCCTCTAGTTTGGCTTATTTTCTTAGGGAAATGTCTGTCATCCTTACTTCTTTTGGGAGTCTGTCTGCCTGCACCCAGACAGTGCTAGGGGCTCCTGTCTGTATTCATGGAGGCTGCATTACAGGATAATCCAGGAGAGCTGGAATGGCTGTGGAAAGTGGGGGAACCCTCTATTTTATCCCCCAACTCTGATTATAAAACAACAAGGCCGGCCCTGGTCAGTTGGCTCAGTGGATAGAGTGTAGGCCCGGCATATGGATGTCCTGAGTTTGATTCTTTGTCAGGGCACATATGAGAAGCAACCATCTGCTTCTCTCCCCGCCTCCCTTCTTTCCCTCTTCCCCTCCTGCAGTCAGTGGCTCAATTGGTTCAAGAGTCAGTCCCAGGCACTGAGAAAAGCTTGGTTGGTCCAAGCGCTTCAGCCTCAAGCACTAAAAATAGCTCAATTGATTCAAGCATTGGCCCAAGACAGTGGTTGCTGCATGGATCCCAGTTGGGGTGCATGAGGGAGTCTGTCTCACTATCTCCCCTCCTCTCCCTTCAAAACAAAACAAAACAAAACAGAAAGAAAAAACATGGTCACCATGCTATGCTCCTGGACTCACTAGGGCCAAAGGAAAGGAAGAGGGAGGAAGAAAAAAGCACCCACACACAGGAGTGTGGCTCAGAGACGCAGTCACTCTGCCAGTACCTCACCAATTTGAGGAAGAGTGATTGTCCATGGCAATGAGAAAAGCTTATTTGTACAACTCTAACATTTTCTCATACAGTACCTTACTTAACCACTCTAAAGCAAACAGCACTGCTAACGCCTGGGCTGTGGGAAGAAGAGGCTGAGCCTCTGCAGAGGTCAATTCTTGGCTGAAGTCACACACCAGGAACAGATGGGGCAAGTTCACTGTCTCCACAGTCTGGGTGGCACAGCCACAAAACTGAAAGTGCCCGGCATGATATGTTGGGGGGACAATGGGAATAGTCACTGGAAGAAACTCTTGAGAGGACATAAGACATATTCTAAGTCTTAACTATCACTGAACTTGACAATACTCAAAGTGATCTATACCCCAACCCTGCACGCTGCCTGCCACCTGCCTTTGGGTAGAAGTACAAACCCCCTATGATCATACAATAGTTTGTCAAGTTACTTGTATGGGCATGACCTCATTTGACTTTTACAGCGACGCTGAGATATAAGAGTCCAGTCAAGGATATAATAATACGTATTATTTAATACATACTATATAAATGTATGTATATGTAACACATGTAATATACAATATATGTGTAATATATATCATATAATACAGTATTATAGTATAATGTAAGGGTATTATATAATATATAACATAAGCTGCACCTCAGAGCGATGCAGAAACTTGCTTCGGGCCGAATGGCCTAGCAGAGACACCGAGGATTCCCCCCATGCCCGCCCTATGGCCTCAGGTGCTCCTTCCACTGCATCTGGTGCCTTCTGCGAGGCACGGCACCACTGCAGACCCTTAGCGCTGGCTGTTTGTCCCACCCACTCAGCACTCCTGTCACTTTGCTCTGTGCTTTGCCTCCCCACCACTACTGCAGCAGGAAGGGGCGGGTGCCTGTCTGATCAGTCCCCAGCTGGATGGTGCCCCTTCTGAGTGGAGAGGACTGTGCAGATCTCAAGAGTGCCCACCTGCAGGGCGCTGGCCCCTCTGTCCTCTCAGAGACTGCAACCAGCCCCAGCCCAAGCTGGGAGCCTGTGTTGTATCAGCAGGAAGGCCAGCCCGTGCCAGGCCCGCCTGCCCATTTGCCAGGACATGTCTCTATTAGTCATCACATTTTCTTCCCTTGGGACTGCTTTGCAGAGCTTCTCACAAACAGATTGCTGGGCCAGGCAACGCTGCAGCCAACCGCTGGACTGGGAGCTGCCCCGGAAAGCTGGCTGCGGGAGGAAGCTCTGTGTATGGTTCAGTGACCGTCCCCTGAAGATGCCAGTCTCCCACGGCACATGCTCCCTGCTCTTTGAGGATCCTCAAGGCCTGGGGACCCGGAAGGACAGGCAGCGCCTGCCAGCCAGCTGCATCCCCCAGGAGGGGCTCTAACCTGGGATGCACCCTCTCAGCTATGGGTTTTCCAGGAAGAGGCTCCAGTCCCCAGGAGCCCCCAGGGTGCACTGTGCATGGCCTCCACTGACACACAGGCACCTCCGGCCTGCTTCCCTGGAGCTGCTCCCAGGGAGAGGATGGAGCCTCCGCAGCCACACTGCCCCAGGCCCTCCTCCCTATGGGCTGTTGACAGGAGGCCTGTACAGAGGGGAAGGGAGGGGCCTTGGAGGCACAAAGGCCTGCATCCACCTGGCCTGAGCTGGGTGACCACAGACAAGCCAGTCCATTCTGGTCTTCAAGTCCCTTCTCTGCCCCTCACTTCTTCCGCTCAGAGAGAACATAAATGCTTCTCTGGCAGACCTCACCCATGCACTGATTCATAGAGCACCTGCTGTGTGCCAGGCCCTTCTCTGGGAGCTGGGAACATGCTCAGGGGCGAGCCTGCTCTCAGAGAGCTTCCTGTCTGCTGTCAGAAACAATGACCCGCTAGGGAGGCTGGCCCCACGCAGTCAGTCCTCCACTCAGGTCTGCCGCTCTGGGAGCTGGGAGCATGCTCAGAGAGCTTCCTGTCTGCTGTCAGAAACAATGACCCGCTAGGGAGGCCGGCCCCACGCAGTCGGTCCTCCACTCAGGTCTGTCGCTCTGTGTCATGAACACGTGCCCTTCTGTTCAGGGCTGCCGTGAGGGACTGTTGAGATGGCAGAACAGCCCTCCCTACCTGGAAAGGGAGTACACGAATGACAAGGGAGTACACGAACGACAGGGATGACTTGGGCGCAGCTGTGACATGAGCAGCACTCTACCTGGCAGCTCCCAAACAGGAAGGGAGAGACACACTCTGTGTCGCTATGGAGATCCTGGTCGGCCAGGGAGAGGGCACGTGCTGAGGACCAGCCCAGAGGCACGGGCCCACTGCGGAACCCAGCCTGCGGGCAGACCACCAAAGCTTTCTGAGCAGCCTACTGACGAGGGATCCCCCCGACTCTGGCAGGGACTTTAGGCCTTTCAGAAAGAAAGTATGCCAATCAGACACATGGGTAATTGTTTATTCAGGCAGTAATGAGCTATCCAATGTTAGAAAGCAGAATTCTTTGCAGTTCTTATAAAGAAGTGTAACTGTGTTGTCCAGGTCTCAGCTGCCCTCCTGCCTAGACTTTTGAATCCTTGACTCAGACATGGCATTGACTACCTGGAACTTCCCACTTCTCTACACTCAAAGCCCCCATCAGCTCTTCTTCCACGGCCCTGAGGCCAAGAGGTTTTTCATTTCCTAAAAGTTCTCCCATATTTCTGAACTCAACTTTTGTAAAGACTCTGAAATTCTGTAACCTCCCCTCCAAGTCCCACCATCCAGGGGACTTGCATTCTTTCACACTGACTCCTTTTTCCGTCAGTGACTCATCCACAGGAGGACTTCTGTCCCTCCCCACCTTCTCTGCCCCAGGCAAGTGACAAACCTTCTGTGGAGAGATGAATGGATAGATTTTTTTGGCCACAGTGACCTTCCTGTTCTACAGAGCAATTCATTTCCAATCATGGGATGATCACTCTGAAAATACTAATGGAGATGAAAAAGCGGCCACCTACGAAGCGTGATGAGTTCAAGGGAGGCCTGCATGGCGGCCTTACAGACTCAGAGACCAAGAGGAACCCCAGAGGATGGTCTGAAATTTAAAAAAAATCCTAATTAAAAGGCCATGGCAGGTATCTGAGTCCTAGGCCTATGTAGTTCCTTGACAAAGGCCAGTCTCTACCTTCCCTGAGCCCGTCTGTTGTCTCTTTGCGTCTGAGATGACATACCTGCAAAGTGTCCAGTAATCTCCTTTTCCAGACCCTCAGGGCACACCCACCTGAGCACAGAACCCCTCGCTGTTGTCTTGTTCCCCGCACTCCATCTCTGTGTGCAGGAAGTGTTTGCTATCTTGTATGCACCAATATGAAAGAAGTATGTCTCTCCATTTTGCTTTGCATCCAGTCCCAGAGACTTCCCCCTTTGCTTTCTCTGCCCTCTTACTCTACCACCAACAGGTTTCATTTAACCCTCCCTCTACCTAGTCTTTTTATTCTAATGCATAAAATAAGCTGCAAAACTGCCATTCTCTGGAGCATTCACTCAATCCATTGAGATTTTGCTTCCTGTCAATTGTTGTCAATTTGGCTCAAATAAGCATATAAAAATTCTCTACAAGTTTGCGTGTTTCTTACATTAACACTAATCACCACTGAAAGGTCAACAAAAGTGAATAAGAGCCCCCAGGGCTGCCTAAGAAAGTGCTTTGCCAAACACAGACACAGACAAAGACACACACACACACACACACACACACACACACACACACACGCCTATGTGATTGTTCTCTTCCTAATAAAGCCATTTGAGGACCGGCTACGACTTGGACTTGCTCTTGTAATCCAGAGCCCAGAACCTCAGAGCCAGTTTTCCGATCTCCCACGAGTCCTGGTTGTGGAGGCAGTTTCCTCCCCATGGTGAGGGGCTGGCGGTCAGAGCTCTCAGCTCAGCCTGATGTGGGTGGCCTTCAGCACCTGACCTGCACCTGGCAAAGGCTTCATGAGCATCTGCTGAACTCAGCGAAATCAGTTGGGATTGGATGGGCAACAACCACACAGCAGGCTGGAGACCTTTTCTAGCTGCTCTCAGCACAACTTCCAGCAGCATGGATTGATTTAATGACAGTCAGAGAACCAACAGTGTTCCCAGCACTGTGCCCAGACTGGGCATACAAGCAGTTTCCTGTCTTCAAATAACTTGCTTCCAATGGCAGCAGGTCTCACCTCCTCCCACTTGCTTTTTCCCTATCATCAGCCATTCTCCCTCTAAAGAGTTAAAAAGCAACGCTTTCTCTCTCGAGCCACCCCACAGAAGTTATTCCACCAGTTATTCCTCCCCTCCATCAGATCAGCAAGGGCCTCACAGACACTCAGAAATCAGTAACAGGACTGTGGCTCCACGACTACAGTCCCTCAGAGTCACCTGCAGAGCTGGGCCCCACCATGGGACATCCTGATTTAGTAGGTCAGGGCTCGGTCTAGGTACTGTCCCAGATTGTCTCTCTCCAACTTCACCTTCCATCAGACTCCACCACGTGCATATTTCTGTGTGTCTGTGGATGGAGGGCAGCAGGAGGGAGGGAATGGTGGATTTAAGATGCCTTTGTCAGGGCCCAACACCTGGAATCCTCACCTCTTCCCTGGCACTGATGGCAAAATGAACGTTCAGAAAGTGGATGGCATTTTGGTGGGGAAGAAAGAACACGGGCTGGAAGTGAGATCAGTCTCAAAAGTCCAGCTCCTCATTCACTTGCTACATCACTCCACCTGGTTTCTTCAGCTAGAAGTCAAGGGTATATAGACAAAGTTATGTGAGATTCACCCCAACTCTGACAGTCCATGGCACTGACTCAGCAGTGTCTCAGCTCTCTCAAATGGAAGAGAAAGAGAATGGCTAACTGTCTCATGATCTGGTTTAGTGCCACCAAGGAAGAAATTTAAACACCATTCTCCAAGGAACAGAAAAGACTAGAAGTCTCCTAACTCAAGGAGACAAGAAAAAGCTGTGTCTTCGAGGGCCTTCCACAATGCTAGCATCTCCGTCACTCAGACGACGTTGTAAGGCTCTGACATCTTGGAGGGCCTATCTTTGTTCTGAAATGGGACCACATCTTGTCTTCCCCAGGATCCCTGTCACATGCCAAAGTCACAAGAAACAATGGGCTGGCACTGCTGGCCGGCTTCCCCATTGTTTTGAACACCAAATCCTCTTCGGTTTTAGAATGGGCCCCATGAGTCAGAATTGAGAACTGCTGGAATGGAAACACTTTTTCCATTGTCCCTTTGTGGGGCCTGGATCTCCCAGATGACAGTCACCATCTAAGATCAGTGGGGACTGAACAGCTCCCCAAGGCTGATAAAGAGATGAGTGATGGCTTTCTGAGGAAGTTATAGATCGATGGGGTTTTTCTATCAGCTTAGAAATCAGCCCTGTCAATCCCTTGCTCAACCTCCGGAGCTGTAATTGGGAACAGATGGCTGTGCTCGCTGACAGGCTAAATAGAAGCAGGGCGTTCCCATTGCTCTTGTCCATCATCAGTTTGCTCTCAGATAGAGAATAGGAGCTTGTCAGGGAGGTACAAAGCCGAAAGAAGCCCAGGGGTGCGTCAATTCTCAGAGAAGCCTCAGCCTAGCCAGGAGGGGTGCAAGCTCTCCAAAGGCTCTGATGGAAAGGGAGTCTTGAGACCAAAGCCAAACGGATGTGGAGGACCTGCTCCTAAAACTAGCTGAGGTCCCTGAGATGGAAGTAACCTCACTGCCTGCAGCCATCTCACACAACTGCATCTCAAACACATATTTCCTCTGGTGACTAGTGCTCAACTGGCACCTGTTGGATGAGCCACTGGATACTGATGCCCTGGAGGAGGAGGACAGCAAGGCAGCAGCTCCTGATGAGCTGAGCTCTTCCCCTGGGGTTCACTGAGGTTCTTTCGACTCGGGTCCCCCACCCCCACAGTGGTCTGGAAAGGCCTTTGCAGAGCTTGTGAAATGCCAGGGTTTCCCAGCCATTGAGAAGCAGCCAGCCATGAACAATGGGAGACAGCAAGAGGGAGTTTGGCCCCACTCACCATTGTGCCCTGGTCATTGTTAGAGACCGCCTGTGCCTCCAGGAAAGACAGCCACTCATTGTCCCTGCAAGGCCCAGAAAGAAAGAAACTTGGCTGGGAGGCCTGAGCCAGATATTGCTAACTCTGCGCATCGGCGTCTCCCATGAAGGTCTCCCGAGCTCTCCCTAAGCTTGGCCGGAGAAGGTGGCGGGGGAGCCACTCTGCAGCCCCCTTCCCACTTCATAAGCGTGTTGCACCCAGGAGCCCTCTATGGCTTCCTAACAGAATGTATTCCACACTGACGACCTGGATTAAAGCCTCTCAAATCTGGCCCTGTCTGACCTTCCCAACATGTCTGCCACATTGGGTATGGATGTGCTCTCAGCTTGTGTGCTGTCTCACCACTGCCCAATCAGGCTGAATTCACAGGCTCCCGCCCTTCCGGCCCTCGCCCCCAATCACTACACATGCGGGCTCTGCTTGCTTGGCTCCCACCCCATCCAAACCAACCCACTCTGCAAGCCATATATGAAGACCCATCTTTCCAAAGAAGTGTTCCCTAACCACGCACCTGGCGCTGATCTACCTCTGCTCTGAGATACTTTAGTTCTTGCTGTTTGGTATCCTTATTGGAAGAACCTGAAGTCCTGATGTAGCCTATGATAGTTTCATGACTTTCATTAGACTGTAAGTTTTGTAGGGGAGAAACCCTTTGAGTTTTTCAAACTATAAATCTTGTAAAAGAATGGACTCAAGACTTAAGTGCCAACCTGTGAGCAGCTCTGCTATCTGAAATTGCTACACTGAGGCAGGCTATAGCCTGAGCGGGTGTGACGAGGACGTTTCTGCCTTTTCTGCTTGGGAACCCTTGCCCTTGGCCTTGCACATATCACCATCAGCCTTGCGCTAATTCTCCAACGGAAATGCCCCGATTGCTTCCGAGTCGGTAGCTAATCTGTCACTGCACCACTCGAGAGAGTGTGAGTCACTTAGACCACAATGTGACTTAGCCCCCCAGACTTGCTCAGTGCAGAACCTACACAACTGCATTTGGCAACGTCCTGTTGCCATGGTGGCCATTTTTTCAGAGCTGTCCAGTTTGGGCCAGTAAGAAAGAAAAGGCCCCACAGAAGATGAGCTGAGCTTGGAGCTTGATGGAGCATTCAGCCGGTGGCCTGAGAAAGAGCCAGCTTCTGCTCCTGGGCACTCTGTAGTCTATGTGCCAGGACTCAGGTGGAACCACTGCCTGGCACCTGGTCACACCCTTCCCACACAATTCCCCGCAATGAAGAGACTCTGGGCAAGGCTTTAGGCCAAAGCAAGAGGCCAGAGGCCACCTACAAATGAACTAGATTGCTGTTGCCTGGGATTCTGATCATTGTCACCATCTATCCGAAACTTTGACCAAAAGTATTAGAAACACCTGAATTTCCAGTGAGTTCCCAACTTCCCAGCCTCTCTTCATTCTCTCCGCTCCGGAGAGAGCATCCTGACCTCGCGGCTGCCCACACACTTGCGGGGAGCCCATTGCTGAGGAGCCAAGCCTTTAGTCATTCTATTAAGAGTTTCCAGACGGTGCGTAAGCATGCAATTTTGCAGCAAGCAGGAAATTATCAGAAGTGGAAGTGACAGGGTGTTTAGCAAACATTAAACCAAGGAAGCCTAAAAGGTCTTTCAGCATCGTTAAATAAACATTTAGGATGACTGAGAGGGCAGACTATAAAGTGGAAAGGAAAGTGTAAACACTTGCTGTGGGTGGGGAAAGCTTTCTCTTTCTTCCACCCTCATCTGATCAGAAGGCTAGGACGGGGCCAGGAGTGGCCTGAATGAGATACCTAACGCTCACAATTCAATTATCCTTTGTAAGATGAAGCACCAATCAGAGGAAAGGAATCATTTCCCTTTGTTTGTCTCAACAGTCAGGTTTGATTCTAAAACTTATGCTTGAAGATGTTAGGCAGCACCCCAGGTCTAAAACGGTCCCAGGACCACTGAGCGCAGGCCCTCAACCTCCCAGATGCACCAACCGGAATAAGCAACAGGGAAGCCAGCACTGGGACGGACCAAACAGGCCCCATGGAGTGCCGGTCACCTTATTTAAGCTTCAAAGCAACCGCTATGACACAAGGGACATTGTGTTTTTACAAAAGGGGAAACTGAGGCTGAAAGAGATTAAAAATCACATAGTGAGTGACGAGCCAGAGTTAGAGCCCCAGTCCATGCTCCCGCGGAGTCCTCTCCCTGCACACCACCCCTCCCCCCCCCCCACGTTTCAGGAAGTACCGTGACCGGCTCGCGCCAAGTCCCCCTGCAGGGTAACTCAAGGAAGAATGACAGCTGTGAGAGAAAGGAGCACTGGGAGGCCCCGCCCAAAGCGACAAGGGTGACCCCTAGAGTAACAAGAACACCTAGTGCGGAAGTCACAGACCTTGACGGCTTCAGGCAAACACAGCATCTGCTGGACTCTCTTTGCTTTCAGAGGGTTTTCAGTGGCTAATTTGTGGGGCGCATATTTCTCACATGGCTCCAATCAACACAGGGAAGGGGCAGTGGGGAGCGAGCTGAGTCTGAGGGGGCGCGGCCAGCCCACCGGCTGCAGGGGTCCGTTTGGGCAACGTCACCATCAGCAGAGAATTTGGAAGTCTTGCCTCATTTTCTGCCATTGGGGCTCCGATTGGCTAATAATTTCCTTGTTTTATATATTTCCTTATGTCCTACAGACAGAAAACACAGGCATAAGTTTAGGGAGTGTGTCTGCTTAGACCAGTGGTAGTCAACCTGGTCCCTACTGCCCACTAGTGGGTGTTCCAGCTTTCATGGTGGGCGGTAGCAGAGGAACCAAAATATAAATAAAAAGACAGATTTAACTATAGTAAGTTGTATTATAAAGATTTATTCTGCCAAACTTAGCAAAAATCCTACATAAAGTACTTGGTAAGTAATTGTTATTATATGTTTTAACTTGCTGTAACTCTGCTTTATAAATTTTATGAAGTAAAGTTACTTCCCTACTTTATAAATCACCATTACTGTGGAACCGGTGGGCTGTTAGAAAATTTTACTACTAACAGAGATACAAAAGTGAGTGGTAGGTATAAAAAGGTTGACTACCCTTGGCTTAGAACAACCCCCCCCCACAGTACCCTCCCCACAAACAACCAGGATGACTGAACCCCAAGGACTGCCACGGACCCACCTCCCCAAAAGGGCCTCCAACTGCACCTTCTAGATCTAGGAACTTAACACAGCAAAGCAAAGCCACTCAAGCAAGTAAGTAATAATTCAATACACGCAAGGACGACACCAGAACCAGAGGCACCTAGCAGCGTCCTTCTCGGTGCCCCGACGACAGGCCATGCCATTCTCTTTTTTATAGGCTCATCCATATCCCCAGCTCCCCTGCCACTCCCACCCCCTGAGGCTGCCTGAGGCTCCCCGTTCAGCAACTAGAAAGATGTAGCCCAAAGGGCCGTCCATCTGACTTGCAAAGTCAGCCAGCTTCTTGCCCTTTGCCCTCTCTCAACCTTGTCTCCTGACCCCAGGTGCTTCAGCATCCCAGCCACAGGTCATCGCAGGGGGACTTTGATCGCCCCTTTTTCCTCTGATTTCCCACATTGCTGCCCTCCATCAAGGCCCTGCCCCTCCGTGCCCTTCAGTGAAGTCTCCCTTGCCCACAGTAGACCACAGGGCACGTCCCCTTGAGTCCCTCTGGCCTCCTGTGCCGAGAAAATCAGTCTTGACTTCTCATTTAGATCCTAAACCCTTGGAATCAGAGACGGCAGCTGCTGGTTTTTTGCCGCCTGGCACAGGAGGGCTTGTTCATTGGCGGGAAAGGAACATCTGTCCCCTCTGTCTCTGCTACCCGGCGGGCAGCTTGGCTCCCGCTGGATGGCCCCTTCCAAGGCCTAAATGGGCGTACCCCAGGGGCCCAGGTCGGCAACACCTTCAACTTTGACCTCGGAAATCAAACTTTGACCTAATTTCTGTTGTGTTGAACTGAATCCCAGTGACACCAAGAAAAGGGAAGGCATTTAAAAATAGCCTTCCCCGTTACATACTGAATCAGTTACGAACTTCCACAAACAAGTTTCGATCTCCTCCACATTCAAGCTATTTTTGTAGTATAGGACGACTCAAAGAACATTTACCATGTGTGTAATTACAGCCGCTGGCAGGCCCTGTCCAAAGCCTCAAGCATGTGCGTTTGCTTACACGGGCTGGGATTTCTAACTCTCTTTTGTTTTAATACAATGACACATTTTATGTGGGAGGTGCTCTCCACATGGACATTTTTCAAAACCCTCTAGAAGCTCCCATGTTGGGAACTGAGTTCCCAGCTCCTGGGGAGGAGGAGAGCTGGAGGAGCGGGTGGGTAGGGGTGTGGCTGCCCAGCTGGGGTCCTCGCTACAAGCCAGCCCTGCCCCATATCTGTGTGCCCCTGGGCAAGTTACTGTATTTCCCCAAGTATAAGATGCTCCCATGTAAAAGACGCACCTTAATTTTGGGGTCAAAATTTGAAGAAAAAAAAAAAAAGGTATTACATAAAGGTATTGAACTCAGCTTTTATTCATCATAAAATTCACACAACTCCTCATCTGGGTGAAAAAGCGGGAATGCAAGTAAAATATCTACAGCCACTGTATAAGATGCACCCAGTTTTTAGCCCCCAGATTTTTCGAAAAAAAGGTGCATCTTATACATGAGGGGATATGGTACTGACTCTCTCAGTAGATCTGTAGAAAACATTGCTTCCTAGGGCTTCCACAACAACATACCCCACACTGGGTGGCTTCAAACAACAGAAATGTGTCTTCTCACAGCTCTGGAGGCCAGAAGTCCACAACCAAGAGGTCAGCAGGGCCATACTCCCTCTGGAGACGCTTGGGAAGAACCCTTTCCTGCCTCTCTCCTGGTTTCTGAGCCCAGCTGGCAAACCTTGGCTTGTGGCTGCATCACTGCTATCTGTGCCTCTGTTGACACATGGCCCTTTCCTCATATCTGTGTCTCTCTACCTGCATTTTCCTCTTTTTCCTCATAAAAAAATCTAGAACCCACCCTACTTCAGTATAACTTCATCTTAATTTGTTTACATGAACAAAGACCTTTTATTTGGAGAGGTTAGAAATTGAACGTATCTTTCGGGAGGCACAATTCAAATCACTTACAAGAGGATAATAATTTACATTTACCTGTGTTTTGGGGGATAGAAAGCAAAATCACAGATACACAATGATGGTCTCATATGTATACAATCATCAAGAACCCACTGAGTCATGGTAAACTTGGACTGTACAAAGATGGGTCCTAAGGAGCGGGGGTTGGGGTGGCCCTACAGCTGAGTCCCGAAAGTAGTACGCAAGAGGGAGGGCAGTAGTGTTCTGTCTGGTGGTCCTTCTAGTTTGGAGAAGACTGCTTAAATTATAGGCAACAGCATCTGGCTTCCAGGACAGAGTTTGACTGAGTGCTTGGGTGTTCAGCATATGAGTTAGACCACACATTGGAGAATTAACGCAACAATTGAGTCACACACATTGATTGGCCGGGCACACAAGATGAAAAGGGAGAAATCTACTGAGCCCATGCGTGCTCCTGGCTTAAGGACAGAAAGACCGCTTGCTGAAAAGGACAAGGGGTGGGTCACGGGATGTGCCTGCTGTGGTCAGTACTGGCCCTGTATGGAAGTTCACCCGCCATCTGGGGAAACTCCAGAAATGAGCGGGGACCCAACAGACACAATCATCACAGCCCTGTCACTTCTCTCGCTGAACCAGAGAACTACCGTGGTTGCCAGCCAGCTCTGGGAACGCTGTTTCACTCTCTGTCTCTCTGTGTGTTCCTCATGGAAATTCTACCCACTATTCAAGCACCTGCTCCCGGAACTCCCCGAGAAACTTTCCCTGTCTACTCGACCCTCCTTAGTCACCGTATACTTGAACCACACCATTTACGCTATAGAACTATTTACCCGGTTCTATAGCTTAATCCCTCTCCGAAAGGACCGTAAGCTCCTTCAAAGCATAGAGTATGTCATATTTTCAGTATTGCCATGAGCTCAAGTGTGGGACTCAAGATACAGTAAGTACTCAATAAACACTTGCTATTAATTTATTTTCCACCTACCCTCCTTTCCATAATATTATGAATTTTAACCAAAGATAAAAACTAAATTTCCAGAGGTAGGGGGGAGGCAGTGGCCTAAGATGTGTATTAACCCTTGAAAGAGCTGCTGTCTTTGGAAATTGTTTCTTTTAATATTACGGCGGGTTCCAATAACTAAGAATATCATACTATCCCATGATTGAGTTGGAAGCCTCCTTTCTGATTGGGGTAAAGTCCTGCATCACACCTGACTACAACTACTTATTGAGCAATTACTATGTGCTAGACACTATATTAATCATAGGAGATGTCAAGAAGCAGAGGTTCCTGCCTTTAGGAAACCAGCATGCATATTGGATCTGTTAGAAAACAATATTGTCCAACTGAAGACATTCTGCACCCTGCTGACTTATTTGGCAGGGGTCGGCATGAAAAAGAGCTGAGTCCATTTGCTGGGAAATTAATTAACCAGGGAAGAAAAGCTCTCTGAATTCAAAAGAGGACATGGATGATTTATAGAAATAGATCCCTCCTCCCAGATCTGGAATTCAGAGGCCATTTGATCTTAGCATTAAATTTGAGACATTGATTTAGTTGCTTGGCCTGTCAGCAATGCAGAAGGATGGGATGGAGAGAGGGAATGGCAGACAAGGGAGAAGGCCAAAAGACTTGGCTACCTCACCTCGCCTCTTCTTGCACACCACAGTGCAAGCACATCGTCAGTGTTTCCATTATGGAAAATGACTTTTTTTTGGACGAGGCCCAAATTGTTCCTTGAGGGGAATTTACTATAACAAGATCAACAATGCAGTGTTCTTCTGAGTCATCTGATTGAATATGGACATACTTTTGTTGTACGGGGTCCAAAAGGACCTATAAATTAAAAGTACCTAGATATACCATCTCCTGAATTAATGTCAACTTTGCATTTAAGTCTATTTTTTAAGGTCTTCAATCAATATTCACATATCATTATCACTGGATAGGCCTGTTTGCTGGGCAAAACTTATTATTAGAATAATCATCTTCAGGCATTATGCTGAGTGTCAAGAATAGAAAAGTAGATCCCAACTGGAGGAGTGGGTATCACACAGCACTCTGAAAATATGAGTGCTCCTTCCCTAGCATGTGTATTTTCAGATAGCTCCTCAGGAGTCCCAACCACTTGTCCAGGGCCTCCTGCATTTATGTCAAAGTATGACTGGTTTCCAAGCAGCTGAAGGGATGGTAATTAACAAGACTGGTTCCCAGTTCTGCAAATTCCTGTCCACATTGCCAAAGAGTTAATTAATAACAGCATCATGGCTCTCCACCCTGAACAAGAAGATTCTCTGAAGGTAAAAATGATCTTGAATCCGTAAGGCAGGTCTCCCATGCCACCTTGCCTCTTTTGGAGATGATTTAGACAAGTCAAACCTCTTTTGGCTTCAGTTTCTTTGAGAAGCTAAGGAGAAAATATGTATGTGTGAAAGCACTTTTCAATATTGAAACAAATATCGGGGATTTTTGTCTGGGTGCCCAGTACCCAAGACAGAGTCCTACAAGGACCTGAGTGTGGGAAGACGTAGGGAGAACAGGCTATTTTAGACTCTGAACCTAGAACCCCACCTCACACCGGAGCAGGGGTTGGGGGTGGGGTGGGGAGACCTTACTGCTGGATTCCCAGATGTCAGCAGCAGCCCAGAGCAATGCAGCATGTTTTCTGTCTCAGAGACACAGCCGAAACGTTCCCTGTCTCTCTAGGTGTCAGTGTTTGAAAGAACAGGGGAACCGTGGGAAGGGCACTTTCCCAAGCTTTGCCATAGTGGTGGACTTGCACAGTGCAACTTGATTAACTGGATTTGAAGCAGAAGTCAGATTCCTTTGACCCTCAGAAAGCCAGTGCTGCTGGTCACAGCTCATGCACGTCATCACTGCATACAGCTCACCCCGTTGACTTGGGGAAGCAGCCAGGTCCTCAGCAACTCATGTCCTGCCAGATCTCCCCCTCCATGATCTTCCGCTGTTGGGCCAGTGTGTTTTAGCTCCCTGACAGAGGGCACCTGTTCTTCCTGCAGAACACCCATTGCCCAAGTTACAAGCTCAGCTGGTGAGAGACCAGTGTGCGTTCTAGTCCATCCTCATAAACTTGAGATCATCTAAGTTCCAATTTGTTCTTGTTTGCCCCACTTCATGACCATCTCTCCAGACCGCCTGCCCAGCTGGCTTCGGGATCCAGCACCAGTTTTGGAAGCAATGGCCTCTCCTGGAGCATCCCCAATAGGCACAGGCCAAATCTCCACCATAAATCCCTATGGAATACATCCCTGAGTGGTTCTGCTTCTCTGAGAGAACCTTGTCTGATACAGAATGTGAGATCGGAAGGTTCCAGAGAAACAGACCTTAAAAATGGGCTCTCTGAATTGGGCCTAGCTGTTCCGGAATTGGCTTTCTGATCTAACTGGATTTAAAGGCGTTAATGACCGTGTTTCTAGTGGTAAGGGGGCCCTGCTGGTTTACTGGTAGTATTCAGTGGCAAAATACCTAACTTATCACCTGCGGGTACTTGCAATCAAGTGCCTATTGAAGGCAAGGCTTTTAGTAACCAAGAATTGGCTGCCAATGAAAATTTTAGTGAAACTAAGAAATATAGTAGAACTGGCTAATTGTTTCTAAGTGCACTAGAGAAGTTAGGGAGGAAAAGGATGAGATCTGGGCTTTAAATAAAGTTCATATAAGAAGACACTTGAAAGCTTCAATTATGGCCCTGGAATAAACCTATCTCTTAGAGCCACAGTTGGGGATTTCTAAAAACCAAAACCAAACCCAAAGTCTCCTTTTTCAGGGAGCTAAATTGTAACAAATTTAACTGCCAACCTCATAGAGTTTCTTACAGGGCATTGATTTTGAAGGAGTGGGGTCCTGAAAACTGGGACAGAGACATTTGGGTAGATTCTCCCCCTCAATTCTGCCACACCTTCTTGCCAGTATTTCCAACCACCCATGAGGAGGTGAGTCTCCCCTTGGCCAAAGAACCTACAATGACTTCACCTGACGTGGCTGCCTTGCAAGGTGTTATGTCTCCTCAACCCACTTGCACCATCTCTCAGTGCTTCTAGATTTATAGCCAGACTCAAGTCCACAGGCCCCAGAGGAGAAAGTACAAAGTGTGATCCATGAAGAAATATGATGCATACCAAAAGAATTGCATAATTTTGCCAATTTACGTGGACAGAAACCTGGGAAACATGTGTGGAATGGCTCTTAGTGGTGTGGGATCAAACTGGAAGGAAAACAAAGTTGGATCCAGCCAAATGTATTGCTATGAACCACTAAGCAGAAATTTCAGATTTGGTGTGTTCACTCAAGGGGCTGGAAATGGCTCTAACAGTTTACTTGGTTGCTTGACAGAAATCTAGACCAAAAGGTGACCCATACTAAATGTGGGTAAAATACTCAAATTTCCTTGGCTATTGTAGTTGAAGGTAACTAGCACAGTTACTGTTAGGGGCCGCAGAGCTCTCTGGGGTCTCTAAGAACTGCTCCAGTTGAGCAACCTACTAGAGTCTTCCTTGAGCTATATAAGCTAAAAAGCTCTAGGTCTGACTTAGTCACATGCCATTGAATTCACTCCCTATTAAAGTCAGGTCACAGTCCCAGAGACTCTTGAATGAGGTTCACACTAGGTCTTCTTGAGGAAGGGCCTACTACACAACCAAAAAGCTGCACTGTATATCTTCCTTCTAGTTCCCCCAAAGATACCTGCAGCCATTTGCCCAAGTGATTGTGCTTCAGGAAAAGGAAACCAATCAGGATTTGGGGAGATTACTCCCCAGTGACTTTGAACTAACACTAATGCCTGGACCCGTGATGGCGAGCCTCTTTATAAAACCGCCCACTTTTGCCTTGCTGGTCAACCTGGTCCCTCCTGCCCACTAGTGGGCGTTCCAGCTTTCATGGTGGGCGGGTAGTGGAGCAACAAAACAGCGCCGCAATTGGCCCATCATGAAAGCTGGAATGCCCACTAGTGGGCGGGAGGGACCAGGTTGACCAGTACTGCAAAAGTGGGCAGTTTTTATAAAAAGGTTCACCATCACGGGCCTAGACACTTGTATGGCCAGTAGCCATGGCCACCATCACAGCCGCCTGGCCCACGCAGGTTCGCATTTAATTCGGACAGACAGTAATGAAACAATGGAGAAAAGAACTGGTGGGCCATTACCTTTAACCCTAGCTTGTACCCAGCGGGCAAGAAATACACACAGTGGGAAAACACTTCCCTTTCCATTCAGGGCTTCCATTCACTGACTCATCCGAGTTTCCTAGAATCAAAGGTTTCTACCTCACCAGCCTTATTCATCTCTGTTCTCCATCTCCTTCTTTCTGCACAAACTCTGCACAAACTGGCTTTTCCTTCAGCACTCCACCATCTTGGCTGCTTCTCCTCTGCAATGCTAATTTCAGGAACCAAGAGAGCAAGCCCCGGTCTGCCCCATTTTATAGTGTAGAAATCAAAACCTTTAAGCTGATATACAAATAAGGTCTATTTCCAAAACAGGACACATTCTGAGATTACGGTAAACATGAATTTGGTTGGTGGTAGGAGGGGAATACTCAACCCAGTGCATTGCAATGTACAAACAAGGAAGTCTCTGATACAAAGTCACTTATCTGAGGCATAAATGGGATTCCTCATGAGAGTGCACCATCCCACATCATGCAACAGTCAAGGATGTGGAGAAAAGCTTAGTGTTGAAAAAATCTTAGTATTAAAAGGATGGGAAAGGCATAGTCTTAAAACTAAGCCTTAGGCTATAATGACTTTGCCGGCTTACAGCCTGTCTCCCATACCCAATGCAAACTATAAGCAAGCAAACATATATATCATATTTACAAACTTATTTGACCAACAATATTCAAACCACCACAGTAGTATATTAGTCAGTGTAGAAGCTTATGATGATTGGATAATCAAAAAGGTTTTGGCTGATGTTCATCACACAGTGGGTTCTTAAACCTCAAATTCACTCTGTAGTTATTCCCTGTTCTGGAAACTGGCAGAACTTCTCTGACCCATGGAGTGAGAGCTATTATGATAGAAAAAGTCAAGTAGAAGTCACCACAACTGTCTTTATCTACTAAAATATAGAACCAAAGGCAATACCAATTTCTAAAAAGATGAGATTAATACCACACCTAATATTTTGAAAGGTATAAGGGTGATGATTCCTTCCATATCTCTTTTAATTCACTTATTTGACCTGTGCAGGATAAAGATGGAAGTAAAAATGGGTTATCATAAACAAAATTACATGGTGAGTCCAATTACAGCGGCTGCTCCTGATATTTTTTAATCAATGAAAGAAATCAGTTAACCTATGTTGGGCAAACCGATGTGTTTCAAGTGTGTTTACGTTTGCTCACTTGTATGGGGGCAGTGCCACGTGTGTATAGTTTATGAAAAGCTGAGGGTGCTTGCCCTCAGGGCGGCAGATTACAAATTGCAGACAGCCTGCAGCAGTGGGGAGGGGCGATTGTTTACTATTGTTTGCAGGAGGAGGAGTATTTCCAACTGGCTAGCTTTGCTGGTAAATCCAGAAAGAGAGAGAGAGAGAGAGAGAGAGCTGAGGTTGGTGGAGGCCTGGAAGTCCAGAGGGCGAGTCTGGAGGATGAGTCTGGGTTGTGGAACCGGAGAGGGGATTGGGGCTTGGGAGAAATGGAAGCAGTCTTCCCTGCCTGTTTGCTCATTCACCATTACGAGACTTTTTTTTTTTTTTTTTTTTTTTTTTTTGTGGAATAATAAAAGGCTTTATTGAGTACAGAGTGCTTCTCGTCTGAGGAGGTTCTCTGGTCCTGGGGGGCAAGGGGTGACCCGCGTGGGAGATATTTAAAAGGTCCCTAGGGTGGTTGAGCTATTATGACGTGGTGAAATCTCACTGGCTGATGGAGGTGTCGCTCTTTTCCAAAAGGCTCTTGGGAAGATTCTTTTGGCGCGCTTGGTTGTGGGCGGTCCTTGCCAAAGTTTTTGGGAGGGCCTGAGTTCCCCACATGACCATCCCCCATTATCCACTGACCTTACAAGAACATTAAGACAAAGTTAACTAAAACAAAACCAAACCAAACCCAACCCCGCCTGACCAGGCGGTGGTGCAGTGGATAGAGCGTTGGACTGGGATGCGGAAGACCCAGGTTCAAGACCCCGAGGTCACCGGCTTGAGCACAGGCTCATCTGGTTTGAGTAAGGCTCACCAGCTTGGACCCAAGGTCGCTGGCTCGAGCAAGGGGTCACTCGGTCTGCTGTAGCCCCACAGTCAAGGCACATATGAGAAAGCAATCAATGAACAACTAAGGTGTTGCAATGAGAAACTAATAATTGATGTTTCTCATCTCTCTTCGTTCCAGTCTGTCTGTCCCTAACTATCCCTCTCTCCGACTCTCTCTCTGTCTCTGTAAAACAAACAAACAAAAACCCTAAAGCGCCTGACTAGGCGGAGGTGCAGTGGATAGAGCATTGGACTGGGATGCGGAGGACCCAAGTTTGAGACCCCGAGGTCGCCAGCTTGAGCATGGACTCATCTGGTTTGAGCAAGGCTCACCAGCTTGAGCTCAAGGTCATTGGCTTGAGCAAGGGGTCACTCCGTCTGCTGTAGCCCCCCCACCAAGGCACATATGAGAAAGCAATCAATGAACAACTAAGGTGCTGCAACAAAGAATTGATGCTTCTCATCTCTCTCCCTTTCTGTCTGTCTGTCCCTATCTATCCATCTCTTTGACCCTCTCTGTCTCTGTCACACAAAAAAAAAACCACACCCAAAAAACAAAACAAAAAATCCCCCCAAAACCTGCCACCTGCCTGTCTGGAGTGTTGTGGGTCAAATAAATTTGCAAATATGATGTATATGTTTGCTCACTTATAGTTTACATTGGGTGTGGGAGACAGCTTAAGGCAGTGGTCGGCAAACTTACTAGTCAACAGAGCCAAATATTAACAGTACAATGATTGAAATTTAACCCCCAAAGCCTGCCACCTGCCAGTCTGGAATGGTGTGGGTCAAATAAGTTTGCAAATATGATGTATATGTTTGCTCACTTATAGTTTGCATTGGGTGTGGAAGACAGGCTATAAGCAGGCAAGGTCCTTATAGCCTACGGCTTAGTTTTAAGACTTTCCTACCCTTTTAATATTTATACTAAGATCTTCTCAACACTAAACTTTTCCCCACACCCTTGACTGTTGCATGATGTGGGGTGGTGCACTCTTCTGAGGAATCCCATTTATGTCTCAGATAAGTGACTTTGTATCATAGACTTCCTTATTTGTATATTGGCTTAAAGGTTTTGATTTCTACACTATAAAATGGGGCAGACTGGAGGCTTGCTCTCTTGGTTCCTGAAATTAGCATTGCAAGGAGAGGCAGCCAAGATGGTGGAGTGCTGAAGGAGAACCCAGTTTGTGCAGAATTTGTGCAGAGAGAGAGATTGTTGTAAAGTACCATACCCCAAAATGTTGTAAAGTACCGTACCTTACCTCACTTCTGCGAGTTTATGTAGAGACACCAAGTCCAAATGAATTTGAAGGTTTTGGTTTTTTTTTTCTGAAGCTGGAAACGGGGAGAGACAGTCAGACAGACTCCCGCATGCGCCCGACCGGGATCCACCCGGCACGCCCACCAAGGGCAAAGCTCTGCCCACCAGGGGGCGATGCTCTGCCCCTCCGGGGCGTCGCTCTGCAGAGACCGCCATTCCCAGTGCCCGGGCCATCTCCGCTCCAACAGAGCCTCAGCTGCGGGAGGGGAAGAGAGAGACAGACAGGAAGGAGGGGGGGGTGGAGAAGCAAATTGGCGCCTCTCTTATGTGCCCCGGCTGGGAATCAAACCCGGGTCCTCCGCACGCCAGGCCGACGCTCCACCGCTGAGCCAACCAGCCAGGGCTGAATTTAAAGGGTTTTATTAAAAGGAGGAGATTTATTAATATGGTGGCCACATATGACTAGCACGGGGCATAGCAGACCCAAATCGTGCAGCCCCAAGTAGATTTCAGAGGCTGGTTATATACCCTTTGACTACATACAGGTTGGGGGGAGCATGACATCATGATATAATTATTAACAAGATTAACATTTGTCTAGGGGATTTACAAAGAACGTTAAAACTTTCAAGGTAATACAATCAAAGACATTCACAAATCTTTTGGTATCTATCTCTCCTCCTTTGCCTAGAGCAGGGGTCGGGTTGCGGGGGTGGGGGTGGGAGAGGCTAGAGCCAATCACAGCTGTCCTCTGGGACAACACCAAATTTTTATTGGATAATGTGTAATGTACATGGGCTGTTGTGAGGTCAGGAAGTAAACTTCCCTCCTTTTAATCAAGTAGTCAGCTAGCTAATTGCAGAAACACTTTTGACGAAGAAGATGGCTAAAAGAAAAAAAAAAGACGAGGAGTATCATACTTTTCAGCAGGAATGGACAGAGGAATTCACCTTCGTGGAGAGAGCAGATTCTGCAGTGTGTCTAATATGCAATGATAAAATTGCATCAATGAAACGGTCAAATATAAAGCAGCACTTCGACACACACCATACTACATTTGCATCAAAATGTCCAGCAGAGGACAGCAGGAAGAAAGCATGTCAAGAGCTACTGTGCAGAGTGCAAGCTAGTCAGCAGCAACTCTGTGTTTGGACCCAACAAGGTGCCTGGAATTCGGCTAGCTTTGCTGGTGCTCTAGCAATTGTGAGAAACAGAAAGCCATTCACAGATGGGGAATATCCAAAACATTCATGCTTGATGTTGCCAATGAACATTTTGATGACTTTTTGGATAAAGACAAGATAATCAAACGAATAAAAGACATGCCTCTGTCGGCAAGAACTGTTCACGATTGTACCATCATGATGGCAAATCAAATTGAGGCAACACAAGTGAAGGACATAAATGCAGCACCATTCTTTTCTCTCGCTTTGGATGAGTCAACAGACGTAAGCCATTTATCCCAGTTCAGCATGATTGCAAGGTATGCTGTCGGTGACACACTCCATGAGGAAAGTCTTGCTGTTTTGCCTATGAAAGAGACAACAAGAGGGGAGGATTTATTCAAGTCTTTCACTGAGTTCACTAAAGAAAATCTACTGATGGATAAACTTATCTTGGTGTGTACTGATGGTGCTCTGTGCATGGTGGGGAAAAACAGAGGATTCGTAGCGCTTCTTTGTGAACATGAAAAGAGACCCATCCTAAGTTTTCACTGCATCCTACATCAGGAGGCGCTTTGTGCTCAGATGTGTGGCGAGCAGCTTGGTGAGGTGATGTTGCTGGTCATTCGGGTGGTCAACTTTATTGTTTCTCAAGCTTTAAATGATCACCAGTTTAAACCACTGCTGGATGAAGTTGGGAATAATTATCTTGGTCTGCTTCTGCACAGCAATGTGCGTTGGTTGTCAAGAGGGAAGGTGCTCAGCCATTTCGCGGCTAGTCTTAGCGAAATCTGGACTTTTCTTGAAATGAAAAATGTTGAGCATCCTGAGTTAGCTAACACTGAGTGGCTCCTGAATATCTCATGGACATGACTGAACATCTGAACCAGCTCAATGTGAAAATGCAAGGCGTTGGAAATACAGTCTTATCTCTTCAACAAGCAGTATTTGCATTTGAAAACAAGCTGGAACTCTTCATCCTCGACATTGAAACAGGTCGTTTACTACACTTTGAAAAACTGGGAGAGTTTAACGATGCATGCACAGCAAGTGACCCTGCTCAACATCTTGATCTCCAGCAGCTAGCGGCCTTCACATCTAATCTCCTGCAGTCATTCAAAGTGTGCTTTAGAGAATTTCGTGAGTGCACTCGTCTTTTTAAGTTCATCACCCATCCACACGAGTGTGCAGTGGACAGCGCCGGCCTGAGTTACATCCCCAGTGTCTCCATCAGAGATTTTGAGCTACAAGCTGCTGACCTGAAGGCCTCAGACATGTGGGTGAATAAGTTCAAGTCACTGAATGAAGATTTAGAAAGACTTGCATGACAGCAAGCAGAATTGGCGAGCAAACACAAGTGGGGAGAAATGAAGAAACTTCAACCCATGGACCAGCTGATTGTCAAAACTTGGAATGCGCTTCCCGTCACATACCACACACTGCATATGTAAGTATTGCTGTACTGACAATGTTTGGCTCTACTTATGCATGTGAGCAGTCTGTCTCACATCTAAAGAACGTTAAGAGTAACCTACGATCACATTTAACGGATGGAAGTCTCAACGTCTGCATGAAGCTTAACCTCACCATGTTTCAACCAGACTACAAAGCCATCAGCAAAACCATGCAGCACCAGAAGTCTCATTAATGGTAAGAAGTACTTTATTCATCATTGGTTAGCAACAGCATAACAACATTATTAAAAAGAATTCAGAGCCCTGGCCGGTTGGCTCAGCGGTAGAGCATCGGCCTAGCGCGCGGAGGACCCGGGCTCGACTCCCAGCCAGGGCACACAGGAGAAGCGCCCATCTGCCTCTCCACCCCCCCTCCTTCCCCTCTGTCTCCCTCCTCCCCTCCCGCAGCCAAGGCTCCATTGGAGCAAAGATGGCCCGGGCACTGGGGATGGCTCTGTGGCCTCTGCCTCAGGCGCCAGAGTGGCTCTGGTCACAACATGGCGACGCCCAGGATGGGCAGAGCATCGCCCCCTGGTGGGCAGAGCTTTGTCCGCCCCATGGTGGGTGTGCCGGGTGGACCCCGGTCGGGCGCATGCGGGAGTCTGTCCGAATTTCGAGACTTTAATAAACAGAATAGCCCACCATTTTCTGGCTCCACAGTTCCTTTATTGACTGCCTGAATCCAATGTGAACCTTGTTGGGCAGATAAAATGTATTATGCTCACTTTGTTAAAGATGACGATGCCCACGTGGAGGCTGTTACCCAGGTGATATTAATGTGTGTTGGGGGTGGGCTGTAGGCAGGCCGAATCCCCGTAGCCTGGGGCTTGGTTTTGGGATTAAGCCTTTCCCACCCTTTTTGATGTGGGGCGGTACAATCCAATCATGCCTCAGAGAAGTGACTTTGTATTAGAGACTTCCCTGTTTTGTATATTGGATTAAAGGTTTGGATTTCTACACTATAAAATGGGGCAGAACGAGAGCTTGCTCTCTTGGTTCCTGAGATTATCATTAGAGGAGAGAGCAGAGCAGAGAGCAGAAGGAGGCCACGTGGAGTAGGCCAGGAGAAGCAGCCAAGATGGCGGAGTGCTGAGTGAGAAGAGAGTTAGTGCAGAGTTTGTGCAGGGAGAAGGAAGGAGATGGGGAACAGAGGTGAATAAGTCTGGTGAGCTAGAAACCTTTGATTCTAGGAAACTCGGATAAGTCAGTAGCTTTGTGAGCACTGAATGTGAGTGGGTTTTGGAGCCCAGTGTATGTTTTTACTTGCCTGCTGGGTGCAAGCTAGGATTAAAGACTATGGCCCACCAGTTTGTGGCTCCGTTGTTTCTTTACCGACTGTCCGAATCCAATGCAAACCTGCATGGGCTGGGCGGCTGTGATAGTGGCCCTGGCCCTGGCTTCTGGCTTTACAAACCTGCATGGCTATGGCATTGGCCACTGGCCTTACAGCCTAGTAAATCTTTTTTTGTAAATTTTTGTACAGGGAGTCCTCAGGTTACTACACAGTTCTGTTCCTACAACAGTGACGTAACCCGAATTTTGGTGTAAGTCGAAACAAGCCCTAATCACTTACCTATTCTAACACAGTTGTAAAATCATAATCTAGATAAAAACACAACTAAGCCACAGAAGAAAGGGATATAAATATATAGTACTGTAGTAACAGAAAAAAATGACAAAAAAAATGAGTGTAAAAAAGAGCACAACACTAACGGTGTAAACCTTAACACTCACGTCTCAATTTTTTTAAATGTTTATAGGAGTGAGCGTCTTAAACTTGAAACATCATATGTCAAAACTATCATATCCCGAGGACCCCCTGTATTTGTTTTCTAAGGCTGCCATAACAGAGTACCACGAATTGGGTGGCTTAAAACAACGGAAATTTATTTTTTCACAGTCTGGAAGCTAGACATCCAAACTCTACCTTCTGGAGGTCCCTGTGCTGTGCAGGAGGTGTGGTACAGAGATGCAATTACTCATGGATGGATTTTAGGGGCGAATTTATTATGATTAATAGCAATAAAAAATAATCAAGGCAAAATCCAATGGGGTTTTCACTTATGTAACCTAAAGTAGAATAAAGAAAAAGAATCAAACACAACAATAAGCTACATAACATTACCAGATGGAGAAACATGAGCTGGGCTCTAGAGTAATAGCTAGTTAAAGCAATAAAGTAAGAAAAAGAGAATTATGAGTATGTACAAATCTCACCAAACCATAGAGGAACACATCACCCGACCGGGAGGGCTCAGCCTGGGCTCCAAAGACGGCAACCCCCCCCCTAACCCCCAACCCTGTGTGCATCCACAAGGAAGAGTTCTCTAGAGCTTGGGGGGTGGTCTGGGACCCTACCCATTTTATGGGAGAATTCTGGCTGGAGGTTATTACATGAGGGCCCTTCCTACATTGCCTCTAGGAACAAAGAAAGGTCACTACATTTCAGAATAATTAACTATGCCAGCAGTCAAGTGGTAAGAACACCCTCCCTGGCCACAGGGGAAACTGCAGCAGGCTCTCTTATCCCGCCTCAAGTACATGACTCAGTCCTCCCTGTACCATTTGTTGTGTCCCTTATTGTTCATGTTCAATTGAGTTCAAATTCATTTTTTTATATACTGTTCCTTCACAATCTCTGGCAATTCTTGGGGCTCCTTGGCTTGTGAATGCATCACTCCAATCTCTACCTCCACCTTCATATGTGTCTGGTTTTCTCTTCTTATAAAGACACCAGTCATATTGAATTTAAGGTCCAACCCATCATAATATATCTGCAAAGACCCTATTTCCAAAATAGGACACATTCTGAGATTACGGTAGTGTTGGTCCAATAAGTTTGTAAATAAGATATATATGGTTGCTCGCTTATAGTTTGCATTGGTGTGGGGGACAGGCTGTAAGCAGGCAGGGTTGTTATAGCCTAAGGCTTAGTTTTAAGACTAAGCTTTTCCCCACACCCTTGACTGTTGCATGATAGGGGGTGGTGCACTCTCATGAGGAATCCCATTATGCCTCAGATAAGTGACTTTGTATCAGAGACTTCCTTGTTTGTATATTGGATTAAAGGTTTTGATTTCTACACTATAAAATGGGGCAGAGGAGCCCATGCTGTAGGAGAGCAGAGAAAGGCCACATGGAGGAGTGGAGAAGCAGCCAAGATGGTGGAATGCTGAAGGAGAAGCCAGTTTGTGCAGAGTTTGTACAGAGAGAAGGAGATGGGGAACAGAGGTGAATAAGGCTGGTGAGGTAGAACCCTTTGATTCTAGGAAACTCGGATAAGTCAGTGGCTTTGGGAGCCCTGAATGGAAAGGGAAGTGTTTTCTCACTGTGTGTATTTCTTGCCCGCTGGGTTCAAGCTAGGATTAAAGCTAATGGCCCACCAGTTCCTGTCTCCATTGTTTCATTACTGTCTGTCTGAATCAAATGCGAACCTGCATGGGCCAGGCAGCTGTGATGGTGTCTGTGGCTACTGGCCTTATAGGTAGACATGAATTTGGTTGTGATAGATACATGAATTACAACTGCCCTTTTGCTGTTCCACTTGGCTGCCTGACCCCACCCTTAATTACCGGACATTCACCCCTGGGACAAAGGAATTCCAGGAAGCTGGTCAATCACCCCAAAGAGGAGTATTCCAGAAAGCCAAACATACCAGCACACCCTTGCTCGAGGCTATCCCCAACCCTATAAAGTTTTACCTCAGTCTGTTTTGGGGGCCCTTCTTCCTGGAGAAGTGCCCAGCAGGTCTTTCTCCTCTAATAAAGCCGGCATAGCTGGTGTTAGAGTGCCGTCTCATTCTTACATCTGGTGCCAAAACCCAGGACAGGGTACTAACTGCCTGGATGATCCCTCTTTGCCGTCCAAACTTACAACCAGGGAAGCAATGAGCAGTAGCAGCTCATCCCGGGCTTACTCCCTGATTCTGTTTGGACGTGTAATTGTAGGTTGATTGGTCGGCAATCTGACCCTGTCCTGAACCCCTGCCAGATCAGAAAGGTAAGGAGTTTCTCCCTTCCCTCTCCCGGTTGGCTTTAATTTGACCCATAAGTCCCTAATCCATTGTCAGACGGTTTTCTCCAGTCAGTCTCACATTTTGAGGGGTTTGCCATTTTTCTGTCCCAGGGGCAGCACATTCCAAAAGTCTAAGTGCTTAGTCAAATCCCTCCACATTCTCTTTGAGCTCCTTCTTGGGTGGTGACGACCCCTAAGCAAGGTGACTCCACATTCCCAGGAGAGCTCTCTCCTTTGAGATTGTGGTCAGGGGTAGGGACGCCCTCTCTAGATCACTAATCTCCACATTGGGCTCTTCGGAGTCAAAGCTGTCTGACCAAACCCCGTTGGGCTGTCTTCTTCTCATTTTCTTTTACCATACTGCCTGGCCACAATATAAACTAGACAATGACTCCCATTGGCTTGAAAACGAGACATTTAATTACAATATACTAAGAAATCTTGACAATCTTTGCCACGGGACGGGAAAGGCTTCTGAAATTCCTTACAAGCAGGCGCTTCCTTTTACTTTTGCTCCTGTCCTTAATTTCTGTGCTGCTTGTTCGACACGCAGGCCGTTTTTTTGGCCAAAGAAACCTCACCTAAAACCTCCACTCCTAATCTTTCCTTCCCTGTGGACTCCCAACTCTCTCCCCCTCCTGCCTGATTCCCGGGGGCACTCCTTTCTTGGGACTTCTCTCTGGTCCCTCTGCAGACCTCTTCCACTCCAGTCTCTTCCCTCCAGAAAGCCCCCTCCCTTTGCAAAATCCTGTTTCTCATTCACCTGAAAATACCAGTCTTTCTCCTCCCCTGTTGGCCAGGGGCCCCTCCCTTCTCCACAGTGTTCTTAAACCCCTCCTCCCTCCTTACAGACGGGCAGCTCTGTCTCTTTTTCTTCTTTGACCCATCCCCCCACCCCACTGGCTTCAGCTGTCTTTTTTTTTCTTCTTCAACCCATTCTTACCCCTCCTCAGAGACTGACTGTGCCTTCCACTACCCCTCATTCTCTCCTCTCTCTTCATAACTTTAAATCTTCTGACTCCTCTGACCATGTGGCGCCACACTAATAATTTAACCTCCTCTTCCTCCTGCAGATTCTGACCCTCCTTCTTTTCCATCCAGCTGTTTACGCTGTCCATCTGTCTGCTTTCTCTCTTCTTCCCCTTTATGCTGACAACTTCCTGCTATCTTGAAAAGCTTAAAAAGCAAAGTTGTCTATTGAGCTGTGTGAGTGAGTAATCTGTTTTGTGTCTTTGTTTGTCAGAAAATATCTCTAGTATAATTTGAATTGAAACAAGTAAAGCATGCTCATTTAAATTTCTTAATTCATAATGTGTATTTGAACTCTTTATTTAATGTGTAACTGTGTCTGTTTCCAAGACCTTAAACCAATAATTACCCACCTCTTAAATCAAGACTTACTCATCCCCATGGACTCTCCCTGCAATACCCCCATCCTTCCTGTTCAAAAACCTTCAGGGGCTTATCGCCTCATACAGAACTTACTCCTAATCAATGAGGCAGTAGTTCCCCTCCATCAACTAGTCCCTAATCTCTACAAGTTACTGTCACACATTCCTTCAAACACCACTCGCTACATGGTCCTAGACTTCAAGAATGCCTTCTTTACCATTCCTCTACACCCTGACTCTTACATTCTGTTTGCATTTACCTGGACTGACTCAGACACTAATGCAGCCCAGCAACTTACATGGACTGTCCTACCCCAGGGGATCAAAAACAGCTCACACCTGTTTCAGCAAGCACTAGCTCAGGATTTAACAACATGCAATCTCAAAACTAGTACTCTCTTACAACATGTAAATAACCTACTCCTGGCCCTGGCCAGTTGGCTCAGCGGTAGAGCGTCAGCCTGGCATACAGGATTCCCGGGTTCAATTCCCGGCCAGGGCACACAGGAGAGGCACCCATTTGCTTCTCCACCCCTCCCCCTCTCCTTCCTCTCTGTCTCTCTCTTCCCCTCCCACAGTGAGGCTCCATTGCAGCAAAGATGGCCCGGGCACTGGGAATGGCTCTGTGGCCTCTGCCCCAGGCACTAGAATGGCTCTGGATGCAACAGAGCGACCCCCCAGAGGGGCAAAGAATCGCCCGCTGGTGGGCATGCCGGGTGGATCCCGGTCGGGCACATGCAGGAGTCTGTCTGACTGCCTCCCCATTTCCAGCTTCAGAAAAATGAAAAAAATAAAATAAATAAATAACCTACTCCTCTGCAGCCCCTCCCTGCCTGCCTCAAGGAGACACACTGCCACCCTTCTTAACTTTCTCGCTATGAAGGGATATTGTGTCTTCTCTGCTAAGGCTAACTTCATTTTCAGTCCATAGTCTATCTGGGCATTGCTTTAACTTCTACCACCTGAAGTCTCACCCTAAATCTAACTCAGACTCTACACAGTCTCCAACCACCTACCACCACAAATCAAATCCTTTCTTTCCTCAGTCTAACAGACTTCTTTAGACACTGGATTCCCAATTTTGCTCTCTTAGTCAAGCCCCTCAGTAAGATCTTCTGAGCATGGCTTTTAAGGTCTATAATGGCTAAGGAAGTAACAGAAAAGGCAAATAAGGCCAAAAGAAGTCAGAAATACCAGCTTTTGGCATATGCTCTTAAAGGCTCCAGCACCCTAAAGGGCTTCATAGGATTCCATCAGGGCCCTGCTCCAGAGAGGAAAGAAAGGTCATTGAACTGAAGCCTGCCAGGCTTCCCGCCACCACTGGCTGACACGTCTGTGCCATGGAAAGAGGGACACGAGAAGATAAGCTGCCCCTTTGCTCCATGGAGGGAGGGTTCAGTCTCTTCTAGCCCTGCTCCAGCTACCTGTGACCTGACCTTGCCCAGCATGCTGGGAATTGCCACTGAAGGCCCAAGGACATCGTTCATGAGCCTAAGGTATTTCTTCCAAGTAGCAGATAAGCTGATCTCATTTCTTGTAAACACAAGGGCCATCTACTATGCCTTGCCTGAATATTTAAGTTTTACTTATCTCTCAAAGATCTCTACTGTGGGTATTGACAGTCTGATTTTATTATTTTATTTAATGTATAGTATCATCTTTATTCCTCTTGTCTCAATGTCCCATGCCTATTGTAGGCTGGGACCTGCTGCTAATTCCAGCTAGAAGCAGTGGTCACTAGGACTTAGACTCTAGCTGCAAAGTGTAGAAATGTAACCACCCTTTCCCTAAGTACTTGCAGGATTTACAGGTTACTCAGCAAACTGTTCAAAGACTGTCCAAGAGGCACTTCCAACATTACATCACCCAAGGACTGACTTTCACGTGGACAGGTCCACACACCATGATACTGACAACTCCCACTGCTGCTAAGGACGACTCTTTCCTCCACCCTGACCATCTGGAGCTCAGAAACAGAGAAACAAAACCAGCACCTTGTCCTTCTATTCTCTATTTATCTCTCAGCCTGCCTCAACCAATCAGGGGCTTTCTACTCATATGGGACCAACACTTATATGTGTCTCCCTACTAATTGGACAAAAACCTGTACCCTAATCTATCTTACCCCAAATATCAACCTAATCCCACCCCATGAGCCTCTTTTAATTCCTAGTACATTACCAATCAATCTAAGGACCAAATGAGCTGTACAGGTAATTCTTCTTCTTGTTGCTTTAAGAATTTCTATAGAAATAGGTCTAGGGGCAGGGGGGACTGGCCACTGCTCTGTCTTACTCTTACTCTCTCTCTCTCTCTCTCTCTCTCTGAAGCCCAGCGAATTTGTAAAAAACAAACCGAGTCATGGAATTAGTGGTTTCACACAAACTTGACTATTGCCTTTCATTAGTCCACTCACTCTCCTATTTATTTTCTAACTTTTGGACCCTGCCTCTTATGTTTGTTCACTAGTTTCTTACAGAACTGCATATGGACCTTCGCCAATCAGAAAATTGAAAAAGTCTACCTAACCCTACACACCAACCCTGAAACCTGCCCTCGCAAAACAGAAATATCTGAAATCCTATATCAGCAAACCTCCTAAATCCTATCTTTCAACCCCTACAGGTCCCCTAACTAGGAGAATAAATAGCATTCACCTCTTAACGCTTCTCAGTCTTTTTACCCTTCACATAGTAAGGAGACAAGATCGCTGGGTCTTCTTAGCTGAAGAAGAGCCTACAAATGGACATGAAACATTTCTTTTAGCTCAAGCTAACTGCTCTCTCCAGGGATGCCGGAAAAAAATATCTCTAACTTTACCATGGAAGAACTTTCACCCCCCACTATATAACCCTCCTTATCCAAATACTTGCCCCCTTCTTTATCAAATTCCTACAGGCCCAGATGAGAGAAATCTCTAAGATTACCTACAATCAAATTCTCCTACACTCCTATTCCCCAATACCCTAAGGAGAACTTCACAAGAAAAATATCAAATAGGTAGGGATGACAGCAGGAAGAAGCCGCCCCTCATCCCAAGAAGTTCCCTCCTGAATGTTCTCCAAACCCCCTTCCTTTTAAACCACACATGTTCAGTCCTTCTAAAAACTTATACCAACAGGTTCCCTGTCTCTAAAAATCTCCATATGTCCTACCATTCGAGAGGAACCAGACCAGCACGTCTCATGAGGCTCATCCAGGAGACCATGTATCACCAGGTCACTCTGTCCACTCGGCACTCACAGCAAGCAATTCACAATTATTACCTCGCAACATTTTTTTACTTCCTCATTCAGGTTTTCAAAGACATCGCCTGATTCAGACCTCACAGCACGGAAATTGATGACCTCCTTAACTGGATGGGGGACTTGGCTTGGCAAGGTTCTTTTCTTGAGTTCTCTCCAGAAGAAACAATAATTTTCCAAATTTTTCTCCTCTTTCTCCTCGTCACCCCTCACCGTATATTATAAAATTAATAACTGCCTTTCTTTTATATGTAACCACAGAGTTGAGAAATGATAGATACATGAAATACAACTGCCCTTTTGCTGTTCTGCTTGGCTGCCTGACTCCACCCTTAATTACCGGACAATTGCCCCTGGGACAAAGGAATTCCAGGAAGCTGGTCAGTCACCCCAAAGAGGAGTATTCCAGAAAGCTGAACATACCAGCACACCCTTGCTCGAGGCTATCCCCAACCCTATAAAGTTTTACCTCAGTCTGTTTTGGGGGCCCTTCTTCCTGGAGAAGTGCCCAGCAGGTCTTTCTCCTCTAATAAAGCCTGCACAGCTGGTGTTAAGAGTGCCATCTCATTCTTACAGGTTGGTAGTAGGAGGGGAATACTCAACCCAGTGCAATGCAATACCTGTTACTAAGGACCATGAGAAGCAGTTTGCTGCGGCTTGCAGGACCAGCAATACACCTTCACTGTCTTCTCTCAGAACTAATTAACCCTCTGGCCCTGTGTCATCATCACTGTGTCATGAGGACCTTGATTGGTCTCTTGATTTTGCAAGATATCAGGTTGACCATAACATTGTTGATATTATACTAACTGGGCCTGGTGAATGGAAGTAGTAACTGCACCAGTCACATTGATAAGACAAATGAATGCTAAAGTGTAGGAAATAAATTGCCCACAAAAATTCAGAGGCCTTCCACCTTGGTGAAACTTCTTGGATTCCAGTGGTCTAGAGCATGAAGAAATATCCCTTCTAAATTGAAGGACAAGTCGCTGAATCTGGCCTCTTTAACCACCAAGAAAGAGGCAGTATGCTTAGTGGATTCTTTGGATTTTAAAGCAACATTTACCTCATTTGGGTACTATTACGTATTAACTGAGGAATCCAAAAAAGTTGCCAGCTTTAAGTGGAGTCCAAAATAAAAGTAGACTTGGCCCTGGCTGGTTGGCTCAGTGGTAGAGCATCAGCCCGGCGTGTGGAAGTCCCAGGATCAATTCCCGGCCTGGGCACACAGGAGATGCGCCCATCTGCTTCTCCACCCCTCCCCCTCTCCTTCCTCTCTGTCTCTCTCTTTCCCTTCCCGCAACCAAGGCTCCACAGGAGCAAAGTTGGCCCAGGGCACCGAGGATGGCTCCATGGCCTCCGCCTCAGGCACTAGAATGGCTCCGATTGCAGCAGAGCAACTGCCGAGCATCGCCTCCTAGTGGGCATGCTGGGTGGATCCCAGTCAGGTGCATGTGGGAGTCTGTCTGTCTGTCTCCCCCACCCTCACCCCCCAGCCCCCCACCCCTGCTTCTCACTTCAGAAAATAACATAAAAGAAGACTTTGCCTTATTCAATGTCATAGTATGCCATGCAGCATTGTATTTTCTTTTTTTACCAACGAACTTATCTTAGGCTAGTGGGATTCACTGGTCTTTCCATTTTCCCACCACTCTGAAGCAGCTGGTGGAATGGCCTTTGGAAGGCTCAGTTATGGCACTGGCTGAAAAGGAACACCTTGCAGAAATGGAGTAATGTCCTCCAAAATGAAAGATTGCTCTAAACACAACATACTGTTTCTCCCGTCATCAGGATTCACAGGTCCAGAAACCAATGAGTGGAGATGAAAGTGGATCCTCTCTCTGTTATTCCTACTGAGTCACGAATGAAATGTTTTGCTTTCTGACCCTACAACTTTGAGCTCTACTTGTCTAGAAGCCTTAGTCCCCATGGGAGGAATGCTTTCAACAGAGGACAAAGCAATAATTCCATTAACATGGAATTATTAAGTTGATACTGTAGCCTGGACATGTTGAGTTCCTAATGCTAGTAAATCAACAGACTGAACCTGATCTCTAATGGGAAATGAGATTGTTACTACACAATGGGCTGAAGCAAGATTATAATGGAATATAGGTTATTCCTTGAGGTGTGTAGTCATGTTCCAGGGCTGTTGTACCCACAAACTGAGCGGCTTAAAACAACTGAAATTTAGTTTTACACAGTTCTGGAGGCTAGAAGTCCAAAACCAAGATGCTCCTTCTGAATCCTTCAAGGAAGGAGTCTTCTGGAATTCCTCCGATGTCTGTAACCCCAGGCACTCCTTGGTTTGTGAGAGCATAACTCCAATCTCTAGCTCCATGTCACATTGCAATCTTTCTTCTGTGTCTTGTCTTCACATGGTGTTGTTCTCTTAGCGTGTGTCTGAGTCCTAAATTCCCTTTCCTTATAAGGACACAAGTCATGTTGGATTAGGGCCCATCTTAATGACTTTATCTTAACTTGATGACATCTGGAATGACTTTATTTCCAAATAAAGTCACATTCATAAAGACTGGAAGTTAGGAATTCTACATGTCTTTTCGGAAGACACAATTCAACCAATAACAGGGTACCTTTAGTACAGCTGGGCCATGGGATTAAATAAATAGTATTAATTATAATGGAATTATAATTATAAGAGAATAAAGTAATGGAAAACTACAGACATCACTGTTAATGGCCCAGACCCTTCAGGAATGAAGGTTTTAGCCCACTAGGGAGGAAACTATGACCAGCCAAGTTGCTTGCTAAGAACAAAAGGAATAAATATGGATTGAGAAATGCAAGAACATTCATATAAATTATAACTACAATCATGTGAACTATTAAAGAATGAGAACCGTAACTGTTATGGATATTTTCTTATTTTGATAAGAATATATTTCTGTATACAGTAACCAATTTTTTCTTTCTCACACTCTTCTTCCAATTCCCTACATTTTAGTTGTGTTAATAATAGTTAACCTTATATCTCAGCACTGAAGCTAGAAGATATTAACAGGAGAATGTTAACTCAGCTATAAGTAGAATTAACTTCATCCACAGATAAAGGGACTTTGTATCTCCTTTTAGGGGAATGATTAGCATGTTTGCAGTTGTATAAAGGATAACTGCATTGTATTATTGAATAGGTAAAAGCAAGATTTTGCTATTGTTGTTGTTAGGAAATTAAATATGTTCAAAGTAATACATGCAGATTAGAAGCTTACAAAGCTGGATTGTGGTAAATTTGTATCAAGTCAATTTAGCTAAAGTGGAAGGATGTTTCCCAGAAGTTCTGGGTTAGCACTGGCCACAAGACACTTGTGTGTGAGATCTGGAAGACAAAGTGAAGATGAAGCAATATACCACTTACACTGGAAAAGGAGGAGCAGGGGACCAGGCTCCGTTGCCTCACACACAGTCGCTCGTCTGCTGGCTCACCTTGACAGGGCAGCAACTCCAGCTTCTGCTAGACCTCTCCCCTCAGCTTATCCAACTCCTGGGCCACGTGTGCTTAGCTCTGTGACAGCACGCACCAGCTTCTCCTGCCCGTCACCCACGTCATCAAAGCTGCAGGCTTAGATGTGACAAGAATTCAATGCAGAGTCTAGTCTATTCTCGTGGCTTCTGGGTCACCTGTGTCAGTTCCAGTTTCCCCTTGCTTCTCCCATTTCACAATCATCTTTTCTTCCCAACTCCCTGCAGACTGACTTTAACTCCAGCACCAAAAGAGCAACAACCTGTCATAAGACTTTTAAGCAACTCCCACAATTGTGTGAGGTCAAATCTCTATAATAAATTCCTTATTATATGTCCTAGTGGTTCTGCTTTCTGACTGAACCCTGGCCGATACGATGCTTGACCTGCTAACCTTGCAAAGTTCTGGCAGGCTGTCTCAGCTAGAAGCTGCTGATTGTGCCAAACCTGCAAGACATCATGGTGTTGAGGGATGTTAGGTTACGCTTTACAGCCATGTGCACTCCCTTGACATATTTATAAATATTGACTCCGCAGGGCATCTTCTTTTAAATGTATTATCTACCCCAAAATTGTGCTCATTGAGCAGCAATTAAATTATTTCCCCACATATTATGACTGAGAGATAATCAAAGCTGCTCATCAGTCCAGAAAGCCAACATTCCTACCCTACACTGATACCATGCCAGCCAAAGGCAAGGCAACTTGACGTGTCGCTCAGCTCTCCAAAGTAAGAGAAGTTGTTCTCTTTCATTTTCCCTCAGAAATGCAGGTGGGAAGAGAGGAAATAAAGATGAGTGAGTCACAAATCCTTTCCCAGCAATTCTCCTCAGTGGGGTCATGACAGTCCCCAGCACAGCCACAGATACAAGGAAAGGGGGAAGGAAGGAGTGGAGGAAGAGGTGGGAGCCAGTGGACTCACCTTCGTGGGAGCAGGGGACATTCCTGTGCCATCCTGCCTGAGTCTGTATCTGGAAGAGGCTGCCCTCTTTGAGGTATCCTACAAAGAGAACAACTGGAACCAAAGAAGAAGGCCTAGAGGGCTTTCACTCAGAGTGACCTCTGGGACAGACCCTGTCAACCCCAATTTCAGCTGGTTATATCAGCAAAGCTTGGGTAATATTCAGGAAACTCAAAGAGCAGTTACCTCGATCTTGTTTTACTAGGAGTTTATCCCCTGAGTTACCTCCTGCTTGTCATGAGTCAGGAGGCCTACACGCAAGATCTTACTCTGTCATTCATTAAATTTGTGATCCTGAATCAATGGCATCATTCCTGGCTTAGTTGCATTTTTAAATAAAAGAAGTCTGTTGAACATAGGGTCTCCTTGGCAGAGATGCTAAATGTCCACCGAAGATCTGCACTCCTCTTCCTCAATGTATACTTACTACTGCAAAGCAGCGAAGCAGCCAGCGACTACATTTCCCAGACCCCTTTGTGATTAGTTCTCACCCATGCAATAATGAGTAAAACTAACTGGATCACTTACAGACTAAAATGGACAAGAAACAGATGTGCATTTTTCACACCCTATTCTTCTGTATCTTGGCTGGATGCTGGCGCCCAGGGCAACTTTGGAAATCACATGTCCAGAGCCATCATCAGCCCATGTCCCTGAATAGCCATATGGAAAAGAACCCAGTCCCCACCAATTGGACTCTAAATGAATGAGAAATAAACTTTGTTATGCTCAATTAATGAAATTATAATGTTTATCAAAGCAGCTAGAATAAACTGGTATACTCTCTATATACCAGGGGTCCCCAAACTACAGCCCGCGGGCCACATGCAGCCCCCTGAGGCCGTTTATCCAGCCCCCACCACACTTCTGGAAGGAGTACCTCTTTCACTGGTGGTCAGTGGAGTACTGTATGTGGCAGCGCTGAAAAGCACAGTGTCACTCAAGTACAGTACTACTTTTGGTGACACGGGACACACGCGTCACAGCTCCAGAAGCGCGTCATATCACTTGTTACGGCCAGCAGTGACAAATATGGAACCGGACATTGACCAGCTCATTAGCCAAAAGCAGGCCCATAGTTCTCATTGAAATACTGGTCAGTTTGTTTATTTAAATTTACTTGTTCTTTATTTTAAATATTGTATTTGCTCCCATTTTGTTATTTTACTTTAAAATATGTGCACTGTGCATAGGGATTTTTCATAGTTTTCTTTATAGTTCGGCCCTCCAACCGTCTGAGGGACAGTGAACTGGCCCCCTGTGTAAAAAGTTTGGGGAGCCCTGCTCTACACATGAGTTGATGACCAAATAACAACTTACAAATACTTTCTTATTAAAATTCCTTGTACTTAATTTGACCTGAAGGATGACAACTATGAAATAGGTCAGTTAGACAGTTCTTTCATTTTACATAATGAAAACTGAATACACAGAATACTGAAGTGATTTCCCAAGGTCACTGACAAGCAGTAGGGCCAAGACATAGAGTCAGGAGGCGTGGACTGGATTTGAGCCTGAGAAGCAGGGCGGTGCAGAGGCAGGTATGCTGCCATGTGCATCAGTGAGCTCTGGGTGTGCTTGTCGCTCTACCTGGGAATGGCTCTGTGGCTTTAAGCAATTCTTTAAGAATCCATTTTCATATTATGTTAAGCATGTAAGTAAATCAGAAAAAGCTAAGAACTTTATGATTTCACACATAGGTGGGATATAAAACTGAGACTCGTGGACATAAATAAAAGTGAAATGATAACCAAGGGGAGGGGATGAAGTGAAAAAGTAAAGGGGATCAAATATATGGTGGTGGGAAGTGTTTTGACTTTGGGTGATGGGCACACAACACAATGAATGGTTCACATGCCATGGAGGTGTTCACCTGAAACCTATGTGTTCCTATGGACCATTGTCACCCCATTAAATTTAATTTCTAAATTTAAAAAAAAAATCAATTTTCTCAACAAAAATGAGAGAATAATAAGTAATATAAATCTTGCAAAGTTATCTTAAAGATGAAGTGAGATCTTTACATAGGTAACATCATGTCTGACTATTAACAGATAGCCAGTAATAATGGCTCATACTTACTGGGCACTTACCAAGTGACAGGCACTGCTCTGCCAACTTATGTCTACTGACTCATTCATTCAACAACCTTACAAGTTATATACCATTATATCATCCCTACTTTAAAGACTATGATATTCAGAAGAGTTATCTCCCTAAGATTATATATCTTAGCCTGTATTTTCCAGAAAGCAGAATCAGAGTGTAAGGCAGTAATGAGAGAGGAAGAGGAGAAACGGTCATCATCAAGTATCACTAAGTGCAGCAGACTGCTTGACACCATCAGACTGTCTTATAAGAAGCTTCCTAAAGTATAATTCATGACCCTCCATTTGGGGGCAGAAGAATGCATATAATGACTGCTGAGCAGGGCCCACGGAAGTCCCAGGGCTGAAGGCAAGAGGAAGCCAAAGTAAGCACAAGGCCAGGCACTATCTAATTGACTGTATGGGATCCATGGAGTAGGTATAGAGTGGAAGCTGGAACAGGAGATAGGTGAGTTCAAGGAAGCCTGAAGCGATCCATGGTTGGATATGATACAAACCTAGGTACTGGCGGGGCTAGTTGGAGTCCACTCTTTGTGTGAAAGAGATGGTTACCATTTTCCCTCGCCACAGGGGGTGGGCGCCCACAGCGAGTCAGTTATTTCCCTGTGGGAATAAGCATACACAGATCCACACGCATGTTCTCTTCCAGTCTACAACAGAGTTCTGTGTTTGAGGAATGGCTGGCCCAAGTCAGAGGAACAGGTGTTAGCCACACAAGGGGAAGCCACAAGCTTCTGTTTGGCATAGCCAGCCTGTGGAACTTCCTGGTCTGGGGTCAGTGGGATGCCTCCCCAAGGACCCACATCGGACTCCATGGCTGGAGATGTTAGCAGGGTGTCCAGCTGCACCCAGCCATGCTCACCAGGACAGAACCAGTCTGTCACCCCACTGACTCATGCCCCTGGAGGCACTCTCAGCCATCTTTGTGCCTCCAGATCTGGCAAAGAAATCAAGAGTTTTGTTCTTTGGTTAGAAAAGTAATAATACTCTCCCATTAAAAATAAGCAAAAGAGTAACATGCTTACTGTAGAAAATTTGGAGGTTTAAGTATACTGAGAATTTTAAGAAGACAATAATTGTCACCAAGGTCTCTTGTCTCCTCCCTAAGATAACTACTGCCCACATCCTGGTGTATTCCTTTGTAGGTTTTCCTCTGTGGATATATAAATATGAACTATTTTTTAATAAAGTGAATCACATCGTATGTGTTTTATTACTCTGCATTGTTCTCTTAATGCTTCATATTTTATTGCATTAGATACACTTTCAAAACACCATATTTATTGCTGAGTAATATTTTTAGACATTCAGGTTGTTTATAATTTTTGGCTATTACATCCAGGACAGTGATGAACATCCTTACACATAAGTCTTTGATCACATTTTTGATTACTTTCTTTAGGAGATGCTTAAAAGTGGGATATATTAGATGACAGAAACATTTTTAAGGAAATTCTTACTGCCAAATTGTTTCCAGAAAGGTCATACTAATTTACAGTGCCATGAGCAATGTGTAGGCACCGCAAACCAAGTCAGCACTAGTCCATATTTTCAAGTCTAATAGGAGGAAATGGTATCTCATTCTTTTGATTCATATTTTTTTAATTAATGTTTCTTTTGACCAGTTCTTAGGTGTGTTTGTTGGCTATTTGAATGTCTTCTTTGAATTGCTTGTTTATTTTTTATTTTTTGGTCATTTTTCAATTGGGGTATTAGTATCTTTTTTATTGACTTGATAAAATTAAAGCTGTTTATTCTTTGTCATATTCATTGCAAATATTTTGCCATTTTAAATTTTATTATAAAGGGATTCTTTTTAAATACAGACAGTTGTGTTTTTTTTCTAACAATGGTTTTCATTATGATTTATCCCAGGACTTTATACTCTTAAAGCTCTGCCCATCCCAAGATCAGTTAAATGGTCTCCTATATTTTCTTTTAGATAATTAAGATGATGTATAAAATCAAAACATGTGAGAACTGGAAAAGCTGTCAGTATTTTTTACTTTATAAATGAGAAAATTCAAGCTTAGGAGGTAAAGTTACTCAAAAACCAGATCTTAAGTATTCAATTTGATAAGTTTTGACATCGTATACACTCTTGTAACCACTATTTAAACCAAGTTACAGAATATTTCCACCACTATCTGATATCTTTCACTATAGACTATGTTTGCCTATATAGGGATTTTATAAAAATGGAATCAGAGAGTGAATACTGTTTTGTGACTCCCTCACTAAGTATATATAAAATGTTTGAGATTCAACCATGTTGTTGGGTCTATAAGTAGTTCATTCTTTTTGTTTCTAAGTAATATTATTTCATTGTATGAATAAACTAGAGTGTGTTTATCCATTCTCTCATTTATGGGTATTTGGGTAGTTTCCAGTTGGGGCTATTATGAAATATGTTGATATGAATATTCTTGTAGAAGTATTTTAGACATGGGATTTTATTTCACATGGGAATGGAATTTTGAGGTCATTAAATAGGTAGATGTTTTAAAACTCAAATTTGCAATCTGATTCAAGAAACCATGCCCTAAGTCATTGGACCACTTTCCCTCACAGATCCAAGCATTAGTAGGTCAAGTTTAAATTCTAGCTCTTCCATTTCCTTGCTGTAGAAACTTGAACAACTTACTTCAGTTCTAAGTGCCTTGTTTCCTCAGGTTTTTTATAAAGATTATACATGTGATGCCATTTGAATAAAATTTGAAAATTGTAAAATTATGCTATTATTGTTATTATGGTTATGGATACATACTGTGTAGAAACAGTCCATATGTGTGTGTGTGCATGTATTTGTGTTTACAAAATAGTATGAAGGCCCTAGACATTTGGCTCAGCGGTAGAGCATTGCTCAGAGTGTGTAAGTCCAGGGTTTGATTCCTAGTCAGGGCACACAGAAGAAGTAACCATCTGCTTCTCCACCTCTCCCTCTCTCTCTATCTCTCTATCTGTCCCTCTCTCTCGTCCCCTCCTATAGCCATGGCTCAAATGAGCAAGTTGGCCCAGGGCACTGAGGATGGCTCCATGGCCTTGCCTCAGGCTCTAAAATAGCTCGGTTGCCAAGCAACAAAGCAGTGGCCCCAGATGGGCAGAGTATCAGCGTCACACAGGAGTTGCCAGGTGGATCCTGGTCAGGGTGCATGCAGGAGTCTGTCTCTGCCTCCCTGCCTCACTTGATAAAATAAATAAATAAATAAAATAGTATGAGTAAATAAATACCAAATTCAAGATAGAAGTCACCTAATATGGGGCAAAACTATATAGACAAATTTACTTTATTTGTAGAGAATAAGTTTTAGAGCATAAGTTATTTGATCTAGGCAGCAGTTTAGGAGATGAATCGTACAGGAGTAATGGGGAGAAGGTTTACTCATTCAGCATTTATTGAGTGACTGCTCTGTGTCAGGCACTGTTACAGACAGAAGCCCCTGCTGTCACTTGTATTCCTGTGTCTAGGGAACGAGAAGAAGACGAGCCTGTTTCACAGCAGTCTGGATGACATCTCCTAAGTATCTGCATGTGTATAAAATAGTATGACAGCGAGAGGTGCAGGGAGAGAGTGAAGAGGAAGTCACCCAGGTAGAGCACAGATTAAATCCTGGGATGGGTCAGGAGAGTCAGTGCATCAGATATAAAAACAGGGCTTTGCCTCTGGGTGACCCAAAGGACATGGTGTCCTGACAGAAACAGGGAACACAGAATAAGAAAGAATAGGCCCCTGCTCTAGGCCCCACTCTGCAGCAGAGCCAAGCTTTGCAAAGGACAGCATGGTTCCTGCCCCCCTCGGAGCTCACAAATTCCTGGTGACAACCATTTATTCAGCAGTTTGGTCAGCAAATATTTTCTAAATAAGTGTGCCAAAATCTGCACTGGTAACTTGTCAGCCTGGTAACTTCACAGGAAGTTGATCTACAGCCCTCTAACGCTATGGTCTGAGGGGCTTTGTGCAGAGATAAGAGGTGCCCCAGCTCCGGACAAGAATGAACCTGAGAGTTACGATGTGCACTTGCCTCTCACTCAACTCAAGTACTTGCATCCCTCCTCCTTAAACACTGCTCATTCCCAAGGCCCTGGGCCTTTCTGGCTCAGCCCCCAGAAGCAGCAGGCCACCGCCATAACTTTTCAAACTCAAAACATCCACTCAAGGAAGATAGATTTCTGGTTCTGGGAGGACTCTCAGGGAAGGGCTGTTTGAAAGGTGCACCCAAGGCTGCTGGCTGACTGCTTCAGTGCTCTGAGTGTCAGGCTGGTGAACAGAATCTGTCAGCCAGCCAGAGGCCTGGATTTAAGTCTCAGCTCTGCCCCTAACTAGCTGGGTGACCTTGTGCAACCATTAAGCCTCCCGGCTTCCATTTCTTTGCTAGTATGAAGGCACGCTTAGGTCTCCTGGGACCACTCCAGACACCACCATTGTATTACTAGTCTGCTCGGGCTGCTAGAACAACGTACCACAGACTGGGTGGCTTAGAAAACCAGAAACTGTCTTGCGGCTCTGGAGGCTGAAAGTCCAAGATCAAGATGTCAGCAGGGTTGGTTCCCTCTGAGGCTGTGAGGGAGACTCTTCCAGGCCTTCCTCCTGGCTTCTGGTGATATGCTGACCATCTTTGAGGTTCTGTGGCTTGTAGACGTGGCACCTCCATCTCTGCCTTCCTATTCAGTTCTCAGCTGTGTGTGCTTCGGTCTCTTTACACGGCATTGTTTTTGTAGGACACCAGTGGACCCCTACTCCAGTATGACCTCATCTTAACTAACCTTACTGGCAATGAGCCCATTTCCAAATAAGGTGTGCCCCCCCCTTTCTGGAACTCCAATTACGTTCATGATGTCCAACTGATATTTATCATTCTGCATGTTACAAAAACTGTTCCATTTTTTTCACCCATTTTTCTCTTTGTGCTTCATTTAGAGTGTTTCTGTGGCTATGTCTTCAAAGCCATTGATATCTTCTTCTGCAGTATATAATCTGCTGCTTTAACATACAGTGACTTTGTCATTTCAGATCCTGTATTTTTCAACTCTAGAAGTTCTATTTAGCTCTTTTCTATGTTTTCTATTCTCACTATCTTCATATTTTCCACTAGACCTTTGAGCATACTGAGCAAATTTATAATATCTGTTTTATTTAAATTAACTTTTTTATTTGGGAACTATTTTAAACTTGCAGAAAAGTTGCAAAGATAGTAAAAGTTTCTGTATACCCAATCCCCGTCTTCCCCTACATTAACATCTTTTACAGCTAAGAAACATTTGTAAAAACTAGGAGATTGACCTTAGTAGCTACCGTGAACTAAACTCCAGACTTGGATTTCACGTTTCTCCACTGATGTCCTTTTCCACTCCAGAATCTGATGCAGGATGTCACATTATATTCCCTCCAGACTGTGACTGCTTCTCAGTCTCTCCTCATTGTCACTATCTGGACAGTTTTGAAGAGAAGAATATTTTTAGAATGTTCCTCCATGAGTGTTTTTCATGTTTTGACTGGCGTTATATGGGGGTTTTTGAAAAAGGTGAAGTGCCCTGCTCATGACTATCATATCAGGAGATTAATGATATTAACATATCACTGGTGGTATGAACCTTGATGAGTTGATTAAGATAAGGTCCCTTGCTGTAAAATTACTATTTTTCCCATTCTATACTCTATCCCTTGGAAATGAGTTGCTAATTTCAGCCACACTCATGGGTGTGAAGCAGGGGAAATGTTTTGTTTTGTTTTGTTTTTGCTATTTCCATCATGTCTGTTTCTGGATTTGTTTCTTTTGAGTAATTTTGTTTGTTTGTTTTTTGTCCTAGCTATGGGTTACATTTTCCTGCTTCTTTGCAAATCTAGTGATTTTGTGAATTTTGCCTTCCTGAATGCTGGATTTTTGTTGCATTTCTTTAAAGAATATTGGACTTTAATCTGGTAGTCAGATAAATTATTTGCACATCAGTTTAATCTTTTGGGCTTTTAGGACATCTTTTTTCAAGCAGGTCTAGAGAAGCCTTTATTCTAAGTTAGCTAAATCCGACTATTAAGGCATGTCCCTTCTTGGGCCTTTATGGTATTGAACAAGGTTTCTCCACTTTGCCTGGTGGAATCAAATATTCCCAGGGTCTGTGAGTCCTGGGCATGGTCCTCCTCTCCCAGTCTCTGGGACTGTCATCCTGTTCAGCCAAAGATAGGAGAGGACCCCCCCCCCCCCCAGCACATTTTAGGAGTTTCTTCCCAATCTAACACCTTCATCTCTGATTTCCTACCTCACGAATTCCAGCTACCACACCCTCTCTGAATCCCAATCTCTGACTCCTAAGCTCAACAGAATTCTGGGTTCCATGTGGGTTCCATGTGGGTTCCATGTGGGTTCCCTCTCCCTGCGCCATGGTTCAGAAATGAACTCCCAGCAGAGAGCCCGGGCCATCGTAGAGCTCGCCTCTCCCATTCTCCTTCTCTCAGAGACCACAGCCCTGAGCCGCTGGCACCCAGCACCGGGCGATAGCTGTTTCCTCCATTTCCATCCAGTTCTCGAGCTGCTTACGACAGGAGGGCCATTACAGACATGAAATTTTCATAATTCTTCTCTATTCCCTAACTTCCCTGACTGGGGAGTCACTACTTACTAGAGTTACAATTTCTTTAATACCTTAGTAGTTGGTTTTGCCCTTTCAGTTCCCCAGTACAAGAGGAGAATTATATTGCTAATAATTATTTATATCCTATCCTCTCTATTAAAATCATGTGTTTTCTGTCTCCTGCCAGGACTAATCACCTCCTTCAGTTTAAAAGAGCAGTAAAAACAGATGGAAGGAGAGCATTGGAGGCTGGGGAAGAGTAGATATGGCTGTGCTCTGCCTCCTCCCCTCACAAGCAAAACGGCCCGGGCCTTGAGCAGAGGTCAGCAGGTAATTCCTTAGGGAAGCATAGAAAGTGTCCCCTGGAGTTAGGAGATCCCAGGGTCAGCTGTCTGACTCTCAGCGGCAGACCTCTGAGGCAGAGGGTGGGTAGTCATTAGGAAAATCGGCGTGATGAGAGTATTGCTCTGGGAATGGCCTTCCAGGACCTGGCTGGCAGGGCCACAGTGACTGGTTTTTTCCTGGGCCAGACATGGTGGCTGGGCTGTCCCCATCTAATGGGCTACACTCATGAGGGCTCTCTGTAGGATTAGGTGACCTGACAGACAGCTGTGGGATGTGCCTTTAAAAAATAAAGGGGGTGCCCGTCAGCTGGAAGTTGAGAGATCTCTATGGGAAGAGGGAGCAGGTTTCTAATAATTCACAGAAGTCCCCATGAGAAAGAGGAAGAGCCTAGCTTTGGGCATCAGCCAAATTAGAGGACACCTGCTCCAAACTACAAGAACTTCCCCTCTTGAGGGCTACCCTGTCCTCCCCTCTGCTCCCCAACAACCAAGAGAACCAGGGAGGGCGAGGAGGCCACACCAGAGAGAAGACCTGCCCTTTCTCCACTGTAGCTTTCCGAGGCTTTGGGACCATCTGGTATATGAAAATGACACTGCTCCTTAGGACCCGCAAGGGGCCAGAAAGTTACAGATTCTAGATGAGTTCCCAATGTAGCGACTCAATGGAGCAGGTGGGAGAGGCAATGGGTGGAAAACAGAATATTATTTCATTATTTCAAGCCAAGTCCAATTCATTCAGTAAACCAGTTACAAATATTAAATATTAAATGTGTGAGAATAGTCCAGAGGACAGAGATGGGACTCCTGAGGTTCTGACAAAGAGCAAGCTGCTGCCAGGTCTATCTGAAGTCCGTACTGGTGGCAGGACTTCAGTCCAGATCTGCCTCATTTCCCATGAGTGCCCACCCACGGGGGGTGGGGTCCGAAATGTCAGCCCCTGCTCTCACGGACATCTCAGAGCTGTGTCCCTGTCCCTCCGTGCGGGACCCCGACGCAGAAGCAGACGAGGCCTCAGACAATGGACCCGTGTGAGGCTGGCGCGCAGGGCCCGGAGGGAAAATGGAGCCGGTTTCAGGAAGAAAGTCAGGGAGACGCTGAGCTGGTGCTGCTGAAACCATCTGTCATGAAAGACTCGCCGTTTTTTCTTTCCAGTCTGCCTCAAAACTATATTTTGTAAAAACACAATGAAAGCAAATTGTTAGGGGGAAAAATGAATTAAAGCGAAGCATGCAACAAGTTCAAAATCTGTATCATTAGATTTGACAGATGAAATTCCTCCATTAAATTGCAATTTCTGTACTTATTTCATTGCGCATCAGCGACAACCACTCGGGATCCTGCCGTGAGGAGCGGCAGCTGGGGCCGATAGTGGCAGCTGCTGCACTTTCCAGGTAGCCGGTGATTACAGCCCGCAGGCACCGCGCACCCGCCTGGCCCCTCTCCCGCCAGCCCGCAGGCACTGCGCACCCAGGCGGCGCCTTCCCGCTCTCCCGCCAGCCTGCAGGCACTGCGCACCCGCCTGGCCCCTCTCCCGCCAGCCCGCAGGCACTGCGCACCCAGGCGGCGCCTTCCCTCTCTCCCACCAGCCCGCAGGCACTGCGCACCCAGGCGGCGCCTTGCCCCTCTCCCGCCTGCTCTCCAGTCTCCTTGAAGCAACTGCTGATCTGGTCTGTCTCCCAGGCAGCAACCGACCGACTGTGGCTCCCCCAGGAGCAGTTCCTAACTCTCTCAAAGGTCCTGCTCCCCCCTCTGCCTGGAGTGCCCGCTTCCTGACTTGGCATGCGAAGGCCCAACTGTTCTGAGGCCCAGCCTCTGCACTGCCACCTGCCCTGTGTTTCAATCCCCCTGGATGGCACTGCCCCGGGAGCTCGGGGGAGATTGTCTATACTTCTCCTGTTGCACACCTCACTTCCTAGCCAGCACTGCGGTCATGGGTGTCCGTGTCTTACCTTCCCTATGAGAATATAAAACACTCAGGGGGCAGGATTTATTTCTGTTTTTTCTTTGCAAACTTCAGAACAGCTGGCACAGTGACTACCCAATAAAGTTGACTTTTATCAATGATTGAAAACAGCAGAACCCTCTCCCTCAGTCTGAGTGGGCAGAGATAAACAGCTAATTGTCAGTTCTTCGTACTTCCAGTGCCAAGAAGGTCCAGGCCCTGAGGGACCCCTGCCAAGGAAATCTCAACAGCACGAAGAAAAATGGCTGGTTGCTAAGTGGACTCTTTTAAAGGGCTCTGTGCCTCTCTCAGCTCTTCCAGAAAGGACGCCAGCTATCCCCTGTCTCAGGCGAGTAGGACTTTTCCTTTCCTCTTTCTCAGGCTTCTGACTACCCAGCAAGGCACTCGAGCCCAATGCCAGTTGTCCCAAGATGCAAGATGCGGAAGCCAACGTAACGTGTCAGCTGGGAGGTAGGTTGCATGGTGTGATAGGAGACCAGTTTTGTTTAGACCCTGTGTGCGTGGCAGGCACAAGCTTGATTGCAGGGTGATGAGCTGTGGAAGGAAGGTGCCGCCCGGCTGGAACATGTACCGGACCTGTTTAGTCCCTGCCTCTGAGGATGCACCAGGATGGATGGCAGTGCACAGGTGCAGTGTGCACATTTCACACCTATAGTAACCAAACCCAGTCCCACCTGCCCCCCCCCCCAGAGGCTGTAATTCCTGCAAATCCCCCGTGATGCCCCAGCCGTAAATCAGGCATAGCTACCCCCAAGTCATAGGCAGTCTGAATGAGGTGACAGAGAAATGTGAGCAGGAAGGACAGCCTCCCATCAGGCTTTGCCTGTGCCGGGGGCGCGGCCTGAACTTCTCTGCAGACACAGATCCCCCGAGTGTGACACAGCCTGCAAGTGTCCCTGAGCCAGGCCTTGCTGTATCACACCTTAAAACAAGAGTCCCTGCACCAAGGATTGTATCTGGCTAGGACAGGGAGCCATGGAAGAGAGATAGACAAGGAGAGAGCAGGAAAAACAGAAGATTGCAGATGGAGGATAAGAGAGGTCAAAAGGAGAGAAATGAAGAAAGAGGATTCTTTTTTTTTTAATAGTTTTATTTAGACACTTAATTTTAATGGGGTGACATTGGTCAACTAGAGCACATAGATTTAGAGAAAACATCTCCAGATCCTTCTGACATTCGATTATGTTGTATACCCATCACCCAAAGTCAAATCATCCTCCGTCACCCTTCATTTGGTTTTCTTTATGCCCCTCCCCTCCCCCCCACCCTATCCCTCTCCTCTCTTCCCCTCCCCCTGGTAACCACTGCACTCTTATCTATGTCCATGAGTCTCAATTTTGTGTCCCACCTATGTATGAAATCATACAGTTTTTTCTGATTTACTTATTGATATTTCACTCAGTATAATGTTATCAAGGTCCATCCATGTGATCCGATGTCATCATTTCTTATGGCTGAGTAGTATTCCATAGTGTATATGTGCCACATCTTCTTTATCCAATCTTCTACTGAAGGGCTTTTTGGTTGTTTTCATGTCTTGGCCACTGTGAACAATGCTGCGATGAACATGGGGCTGCATGTGTCTTTATGTACCAGTGCTTTTGAGTTTTGGGGGTATATACCCGGGTAGTTCTATTTTCAGTTTTTTGAGGAACCACCATACTTTCTTCCATAATGGTTGTACTACTTTACATTTCCACCAACAGTGAATGGGGGTTCCTTTTTCTCCACAGCTTCTCCAACACTTGTTGTTACCTGTCTTGTTAATAATAGCTAATCTAACAGGTGTGAGGTGGTATCTCATTATAGTTTTGATTTGCGTTTCTCTAATAGCTAGTGAAGATGAGCATCTTTTCATATATCTGTTGGCCATTTGTATTTTCTCATGGGAGAAAAGTCTGTTTGTGGAAAGAGAATTCTTTTTTAAATGCAAAAGAGAAAAGACAGAAAAAAAGTGAGCAGGAAGTAAACAAGGGAAGTAGGGAATCTTAAACACTGGGGAGAAGGAGTGGAAATGAGCAGTGTTCATGGAAACAGTTTTGGAGAGCCTCGTTGATTGACAGAAAATGTTTCCTGGATACGTGTCCCCTCCAAGGTGGGGCCCTTGGCCCAAACTTCCTCTTTTCATGCCAGCAAGGAGCAGTGCCATACAGGTAAAGCTGTGTCTTTTTTTTTTTTTTTTTTTTTTTTTTTTTTTTTTTGTATTTTTCTGAAGCTGGAAACGGGGAGAGACAGTCAAACAGACTCTCGCATGTGCCCGACCGGGATCCACCCGGCACGCCCACCAGGGGCAACGCTCTACCCACCAGGGGGCGATGCTCTGCCCCTCCGGGGCGTCGCTCTGCCGTGACCAGAGCCACTCTAGCACCTGGGGCAGAGGCCAAGGAGCCATCCCCAGTGCCCGGGCCATCTTTGCTCCAATGGAGCCTTGGCTGCGGGAGGGGAAGAGAGAGACAGAGAGGAAGGGGGGGGGGGGTTGGAGAAGCAAATGGGCGCTTCTCCTGTGTGCCCTGGCCGGGAATGGAACCCGGGTCCCCCGCACGCCAGGACGATGCTCTACCGCTGAGCCAACCGGCCAGGGCAAAGCTGTGAGTGTCTTTGAGAAGCCAAAGGAAGTCCCTTCCTCTTCCTCCAGGCAGCCTAAGTCCAAGGAGGCCCAAGGAGATGAGTTCAGGCTCCAGCCCAGCCCAGCAGTGAGACTAGGAAATGGTGTCTCACAGAATATGTCTGCTGAGCTGGCTGGAAAACTGTGTGTGTGTGTGTGTGTGTGTGTGTGAGAGAGAGAGAGAGAGAGAGAGAGAGAGAGAGAGAGAGAGTGTGTGTGTGTGTGTGAGAGAGAGAGAGAGAGAGAGAGAGAGAGAGAGAGTGTGTGTGTATGTGTGTGTGTGTGTGTGTGCGTATTGAAGGAAGGTTGAGGAGCTTGCCTGCTGGGGTTGGAAAATCTTGCCACTGCAGGAGTTCTGAGCACTCTTGATTTGGGTGTAGCTGTTTCCCTTGTGATCCCAGTGTGGTGAGCAGAAGGGGGTGGAAAAACACCCCGTGAAGTTTTGCCATGGAGGAGGCCACTAAACTGCAGAAATATTTCAGAAATAAGGCTCTGCTGCTCATATAGCTTCCAACTCACATATTCCTGAACTTTGGAAAACCTCTTTTTGTCCCAGAAATGCCCAGGAAAAAAGAAACTATTTTTAATTGTGGTAAATACACGTAGCAAAATTGATCATCTTAACCATTTTTAAGTGGATGGTTGTGCAACCCATCTCTAGTTCTCTTTTCGCCTTCCAAACTGGAAACTCTGTAACCATTAACAGTTCTCCACTCTCCCTGCCCCAGCCCCGCAGCCACACTCCACTCCGTCTCTATAAACTGGACTACTCTGGGTACCACACATCATCCTACAGTATTTGTCTTCTTGTGACTGGTTTATTTTACTTCATATAATGTCCTCAAGGTTCATTCATGTTATAATAACATGGTCAGGATTTCCTTTTTTTTTAAAGGCTAAATAACATTCCATTTTATGAATATACAGTACCATGTTTTATTTATCCATTCATCTACCTTTTGTCTATTGTGAAAAATGCTGCTAGAAACATAGGTGTACAAATAGCTCTTCAAGACCTAGCCTTCAGTGTTTTTGAATATACACCTAAAAGTGGAATTGCTGGATCATACGATATTTCTATTTTTAACTTTTGAGGAACTGTCATATTACTTCCCATAGCAGCTGTACTATTTTGCATTCACACCAACAGGGCACAGGCTATTAATTTCTCCACATCTTTGCCAGCAATTGTTGTTTTCTATTTATTTGTTTGTTTGTCCATTTGTTTGGGAGGGGCTGGGGGAAGTTTGTTTTAGGGGGTTATTTCTTTTATAGTAACCATCCATGGGTGTGAGGTGTTACCTCATTGTAGTTGAGTGTTGGTTTGCATTTCCCTAATGATGACTGGTGCTGAGCATCCTTCATGTGCTTGCTGGCCATTGTTGCTGTACCTTCTTTAGATAAATGTCTGTTGCCCATTTTTTAATTGGGTTGCTACATTTTGTTTTTGAGTTGTAGGGATTCTTTATATGTTCTGGACATTAATCCCTTATCACATACACAATGTGCAAATTCTCCCATTCCACGGGTTGCTGTTGGCTCTGTTGGTTGTGTTCTTTGATGCACAGAAGTTTTTAATTTTGATGTAGTCTAATTTATTTTTTTTATGTTGCCTGTAAGGAACAGTATTTTAAGCCAACTTCAATACTATGGCTCTTCTCAAGATGCCATTAAGTGATAGGGAAAAAAACCATAAAACCCTGTCCCAATGAATGCAATGTGTGTGCCCCAGTATCTCAGACCAGCCCTGAGGGAACAGGCATAGACCAGGTTAAACTAACCCTGTCCTTCTGTTACTTTCTGTGTTAGAGTTTACACATGAGGTTTTTGGAAATTCTTTCTTTGCAGACCTATGTTAAATTTAGTGGGGGGGGGGGGGCTTCACTGTTTTGTTGTTGCTGAGTGGTAATGTTTTTTATGCCTTCTGTCTATGCTTTTTCAAGTCCTACAACAAGAATTTTGAAGAATTAACTTCACATAAAAGATCCAAAATGAACCATTTATTTAAGAGAAAATGTCCCAGATTTTCTGGCCGGCTCAGATCTTTACTATTTGTACCAGAAGGGATCATTCTGAAAAGTCAATAAATGGTCCCAAGGGGGTGAGCCAAATGCAGACATTTAACTGTCCAGAAAGATAAGAGTTGAAAGCATCTTGTAAGAAAGTGCTCAGCGTTCAGGGTCCTGGCTCCGTGCTTTATGAGCCCTCATTCTGGTCCACTGTCAGTTGCTGGGTGCTCTGCCAAAGAAATACTGGAAAATCAGCTTTCCCCTCATTTCACTGGTATGTCAGCAGCTGACGGACACCATCTGTGAAGTCAGACCGACCTTTAACACATTCAGATCTGCTGGCATGGATTCCCCATTTTCCTCTCATAATGGGAAAAAGAAAAGCCAGTTTAATTGAAGACCTTCAACCAATAGTGCCCACAGGAGGTGAGGAGGGGGCTGGCAGGCAGGGCAGCGTGGGAATGCTGCCCGACTCTTCACCTTTTAGAGCTTTCCTGTCTCCTGATGACCCCACATAGGCCACCACCGGCAAGACTTTGAAGTCTGGCTGTCCCCACCCACCCCTCTTCTTTCTTAATCATCTAACACAAGTTATTTGCATAGAAGCCATGTGCAAGTCACAATGCTGAGGTCAAAGACGGCGGTGACGTGGTGACACACTAGTAGTATAGTGGTATAACGCTAGCACAGGGTATTATAATGTATAGTGCATAGTATACTAGTATTACAACTCACGGTGTCTACAAACAGGTTGAACTGATTATAGCATCCCAGAAACAAGAGTAATCAATTCAAGACAGACTTGGCACCACGCAATTTAACATTTTCACATTCCATTGTACTCGAGTATGGTGGGTGCTTGCAGAAGAGGGGCCCGATTTTGGAATTGCTTCACACACACAGACACCAACACAGACTCAAGCACACACATCCCAATGCCAACACCTACACACAGGGACACTGACAGACACCCACACCCGTACACAATGCACATGCACACGCCCTGAAGAGAGATGCACTCCTGGCACACAAGTTCAGGGAGAGATTTTTTTTTTCTTTAAGTTTCTCTCCTGAAATAAATGAGAAATGAGCAAAAACTCAAGGCCTGTTGGGTGGCCCATGAAGGCACGTGAGGCTGAATTTCTAGTATGTCATTATCCTCTTGCCCCATTCCAATCAGGTTTATGTGCATCCCACAGGAAACGTACCCCCAGTTCCAGGAAGGGCTGGGTTTCTAAAAGAGTAACAGAGTTCATGGGAGGTGGTCACTGGAATTTCAGGTGAAGAAGAGGCAACACAGGGTGTTTATCCCCAAATTCCAAGCACTCTCTGTAGTCACACGTTAATTCCTGTAAACAGATGATGGGCTTTCTTTTTATGTGCTCTGGCTCCTTGTCAGCACAGGTCAAGTTCAGACGCTCTGTGCTGCCTGGAAAGTGACTGGGCCGTGAGGAAGTCCAGGTGGTTCTGATTAGGTCTAGAAGCACATGACTTGTCCAATATAGAACCCAATTGATTCCAAAGGTCTATGCTCCTGTCCTCTCCATCCAACTTTTATTCCTGATGGAATGCAACTCCCCAGTTCAAAGAAAAGCTTTGATTTCTTCTTCCCATCTACCCTATTCACAAAAAGTCGTAAGGAAAAAAAAAAAACAAAAAAGAAAAAAACAAATGGCTGGCTTGAAATAGAGGCCCTGGAGGTTTGTTTGGACATCATTCGCCCTTTGTATATCAACATTTTAGTGAGCTGAGTGCACACGAATCAGAAACACAAGGGCCACACTTCCTCTGAAATACTTGGGTTGGGGTGCAAAATACACTCGGAGTTTAGCCTAATCCAAAACCAGGGCCCGGCCAGGCCCTAGTCAAGTCTCCCTTGTCCTAACATTTGGGCCGGCAGCCAGGAAGCCCAGCTGGGTAGAGGCTCACAGGCTAAATTCCTGTGGCCGGCCCGGACAGCCCAGCCACCCGCCGGACTGCCTGCAAGGGGACCCGCACTGAGCCCCATAATCGATACCAACCGTACCAAAGGCGCTGTGATGGGCCTTCTCCAGCAGGCAGAATATGAGGCAAGCGATAATGAGAACAATGAAAGGGTCTGACATGGAAATTTCAGTAGGAAACAAGCAATTACATGAGAACAAACATGCCCAACGCCACTCACAATCATCTGAACACATAACAGTGATTAAGGAAACGAGAGCACAAACGCAGACCCCGAGCAGCCGGCACTTCGGGAAGAGTCCTGGGGTGGGGTGCGGAGGCGGAGCAGGGACCCTCCGGGCGCACGTACATGACAGTGTGTGGGTGTATGCGCGCGCACGTGTGTGAGTGTGTGAGTGTGTGTGTGTGTGTGCGCGCGCGCGCGCGCATGCATTTGAAACACGTGAATTTCATTTGACTTGATTGAAAGCTGGATCTCTTTCCCCTGCAGTGGAAACCACTTCTCCTGAACAAACACATTTCCATCCACTAGGCGGGGAGGAAACAGTGAGTCAGAATAGAGAGGATTTTCTCTGGACCTGCTGAAGATGCAGTCTGAGGGGTGCTGGGGGGGGGGGGGTGCAGACCTGGAGAGAACAGTCTCCCCATCCACCCACCCTCAGGGAGAGCTGTGCTCTCCGGCTCGGGACAAGAGCTAGCACGGAAATGAGGATGGTCTAGCATGCATATGTTTTGCTAGGAGTCCCACTGACGGGAACACACAGCTGTCCTTTTTGGCTGTCAACATTTAGGGCACAGTCAAGCCAGTTCTGAGAGTTTTAAAGGTGAGCTCTTTCTTTCCAGCCCGTGGAGTGGAAATAAAAGCAAGTCTGGGTCCTGGTGTACATCTAAGCTGTCCCTACTTCGTCTCCATCGTGGGATGCCTTCATCACCCATCTTCAGTCTCCGTGTCATAAGAGCTGTCAGCCCTGGCACTGCAGAGAGGAGGCATCTGGAATAAGGACCCAACTTGAGAAAATTAGGAAAGGACGCAGAGAATTTACACGTGGTGGTCAGCAAGTTGGGGGCAGAGCTAGGAAGGCTTCGTGCTGACATTAATTGCAGTTTACAGGCTGGTCCGTGTTTTTTCTCTAGCCTACTACAAGCTGCCTCTGCCCTCGTCCCCGTCCTTCCCTGCCTCTTCTTCAGGGGCTTGGGGCCTTCCCCAGGCCTGGGGCAGGTGCAGGTCAGGGCCTGATTTGCCATGCCAGAGGGAGAGACTGCATCTTAAAGTCACTGAGTCACCTGCCAAGACCAGCAGCCAAATTCAGACTTTTGGTGGCCTCAACTGCCAGCCTTGGGCGGCAGTGCTGACCCCGGAGGAATCCAGCTAATTCTGTGGAACCCACCCTGGCTGTCCCTGGGCAACATTGTGAAATAGGCACTTGGGTTTTGGCCTGTTAGGCCTTTGTTCCATCAGATTATGGGCTTAAATTTCTAGGTCAAGAGACAATATAACCCAGATCTGCATAAACTCTCCAGAGAGCTAGACAGCAAAAATGGAACCGGAGGCCGTTAGCCCACCTCCTACCCCCAATCCATCCCAGGTTCAAACAGTAAGAGGTGATGCTGGTGAGAATGAATAAAAAGTACCACATGGATGGGGTTGTACACAAAGCATTTCAGCAAGGGTCTCCTCTTTTCTTGCTCTTTTTTTTTTTTTTTTGAAAGGACATCTAATGTGCAATTCTGGGGTGTGATTGCTTTATCTTTAAGTCTTGACATCTATAGACTCTCAGAGAAGCCGTGGCACAGGACCCCAGCCGGCTAGCCAATGAGCAGGCTTCCCGAGCTAGCACGGTTCTAGAGCCCAGGGCGCAGGCCCTCCAGGGAAGAGAGGAAGTGAGACCCTTTCCTTGGAGCTCACAGCTGCCCATAGCAGAGCCTACCTGACCCCAAGGACAGGACCATGAGAATTCCACATCCTTGCCCCCGGCTCCCACCCACCCATTCTGGCATTCAGGTGATAGGAAGGTCATCCTAATTAAAACCACTTGGTGGGGTTTCAGCCATGGAAAATTGCTGGATCCTTTCTCCTTCCTCCCACCTCCTCTTTCTCTCCTTGAACACACACATGCAACTTTCCCTCCCTTTATTTAAGCAAACAACTCCCTCCATGATTAAGTACAGCCCCTTCTTATCTAAATAGTCCACAGATGTATAAAGACACAGGAGCTTTCTGCTCCTATTTGGAGCTTGTTCTGGGACCCATCTTCTCCAAGCCTACAGAAAGGCAGCCTTCCTCGGCCTTCGCTGACAGAAATTCCTAATGCCTGTCCCCCCAGTAAATCAGCCTAGCTTGGCAGGCTGTCCTCAATTTATCAAAGAGGTGGGATTTCCCCTCCAAATACTTCAGTCCCCCCCCTCGCCTTGTCTTGGCTTCTCCCATAACCTGAGCTTGAAACTGCCCAGATGTGAACAAATGGAACATGAAAAGTCCCAATTCTGTTGTCAAAGTCTGATATTACTTTAGCGGTCAAGATAAATACCACCAGTTGGTTAACTCCAACGACCCCTGGTGGTCCAGGACAAGAGACTAAAAGTAAAGGGCAGAAACCGAATTCTAAAAGTTTGCCAAGGAAGAAAAAAGCAAGGGATTCTGTGAGTTTCCTAAATAAGTAGAGTCTGAGGAAAAGAGAACCGACCCTCAAGACCAGGACAACAGTGAGATGTAGTGGGTGGGCTGAGGGATAAACCCCAGTCTCGGGTTTCTAACTGCAGCTCTTCCAGTTTGATCGTTTTCTTTCCAACCCAAACCTTGGTTAGTATTTTGAGCCCCTAGGATGTGGGGACCCCAGAGATGGCTTTATTACAACAGGGACAAGGACACTACTGAGCCCAGGCAGCCCTTCTTGCTTGCCCCTTAGTCTCGCCACTCAAAGTGTGCTCTGTAGACCAGCAGGTCAGCCTCTGCCCTCGCCAGGAGCCTGTCAGAAATGCAGGACCCCTCAGACCTGCTGGATGGGTCAGCCCTACCCCAGGTCTCCGGTGACTCATATGCACATTCAAGTTGGAGAAGCGCTCCCTGGTCAGTCAGATGTACCCAGCTATGAAGGAGTTAGGCTCTGTCCCTCCCTCGTGTACCTAACTGACCTCTATTAACTAATACTTAGTAAGAAAGCTCACAAAACTTCCCAAAAGGCTGCAGTAATATGTGGGAAGAGGGAAATGCCAAAAGGATCTTATTCTCATTCCCGAGCCATTCATGTCCAATTAGAATGTTCTGCAAAGTGAGATCCAGTGGACTGTAGGTGTCCGGGAAGCCTAGAGCACTGATTCTAAGTCCAGAGCCTAGGGCCCCACGGCAAACCTTGTGAATCTGAAATTCTGGAGAGTGGAAGCCCACAATTGCATGGTAGCAAGTTCCCCTCAGTGATACATACTAAGATTTGAGAATGACTCTTTATTACTCTTGGATGATTGATACAGATTTCTCTTTCTCACAAGCGAAAATGAAATGCTGGCCCTTCTGATTCATTGTGGGGAGATAGCGTTAGAAGTAAGACCAGCCTTAGTTGGGTAACATAGTGCCTGACCCTTCCTCTCCTGCCCCTAAATAGCAGCACACCGGTATGGTTCCTTCAAGAGGCATGGATGCTCTAAGTTTGGAGCAAGGCTGCTTGCTACTCTGGTGTGGCCAGCCTCACTTAGGCACAAGGTTCAAATGGTCCTGACCCTTGGACACCCCAGACTCCAGGGCAATTCCAGCAGCTGAAGCCGAGATGCCTTTGCAGACACTTCATCAACCTTTTGCTGATTTTTTTTTTTAAAAATCAGCTTGACCAGGCAGTGGCGCAGTGGATAGAGCATCTGACTGGGATGTGGAGAGCCAGGTTCGAGACCCCGAGGTTGCCAACTTGAGCACGGGCTCATCTGGTTTGAGCAAAGCTCACCAGCTTGGACCCAAGGTCGCTGGCTTGAGCAAGGGGTTACTCAGTCTGCTGAAGGCCCACGGTCAAGGCACATATGAGAAAGCAATCAATGAACAACTAAGGTGTCGCAACGAAAAACTGATGATTGATGCTTCTTATCTCTCCATTCCTGTCTCTGTCCCTGTCTATCCCTCTCTCTGACTCTGTAAAAATAAAAAAATAAAAAAATAATTCAAATAGCAATGGGGAAACCATGGGTCACGGCGGTGGGGTGTCAGTGGGGCAATAATGACCTCTACACCCAACCTAAAAGAGATTTTTTCTTCGTATTAACCACAGGAGAACTAACAGGAAATGCCGGTATTTCCTTTGGCTGGGCCAGCGTTATCACTAGTGCACCAGTCAGGTGCATCGGTATGGGAAAACCTGTCCATCTCGGAGCACAGCTTTAATGGAATTTTTACGTCCTCATACCATGCCTAAAAAATGGTGTCTCTGTGGTTAGGTGTGCTTTTGTGTGATGGGAGAATCTGCTCATTTCAAGGTAAAATTGTCTGAAGTTTGAAAGTGCCTGGTTAAATCAGGGAATGACATCAACTGAAGGCGTCATTGTAATTGCTTATGGAATTAAGTCACACCGAACAATTCCTTAGGCAAGAAGCATATACCCTGACACAAAACGGCGTGGGCCTGCCAAGGGCCACACTCTGGATCCAAAGGGAAGTTCAGTGGTAAGCCGGACGATGTTGCCACAAGACAAGGACTTGGGAGCCCCGGATTCCAGTTCCAGCAACGCTATTGACGTGGGAGCCCCAAACTCCTTAGGAAATTCTAGCCCATCTCTCATCTTAGCTTCTCCACCTGTAAATTAAAAGATCTCCTTTAAGGTCTCATGTGGGTCAAAGACTCCAGATACCACAGAGTTTTCAAGTTTTTTGTCAGTAATTTTAACAGTGAATTGGCCGGGGGGGTAGGAGGAAGAGCATCTGAAACTAGAGAAAGAAACTCAGGCAGGGAAAAACATGCTGGTAGAGCAAGTGTTCAACCTTTCCGATCTGAAACACACAGCCAGGAGACACACTCCTGGAACTTATTCATGGAAGCAGATGGTCAGCGTGGGATGGGGGTGAGGGTGGCCTGCGGTGCCTCCAGGTGCCTCCCCGGCCCGCCTGTGCCCAGTTACCCCTTGAAAGCTATTAAACTGAGACCAGAAAACATGACTGAAAAAAAAATCAGGAATAGGGTATGTGTGCAGTGGAAGGGGGTGAATGGTGTATTATTGGGGGGGAAAAAGTCACAACTCACATTATCATTGATTAATTGAGTGATTTTAGTCAAGTGAATATTGATACATGGCAGGAAAAGCATGAAAATAAAATGAACACACAGGAATTACTATTAACATAAGTGATAACATCAAAACATCTGGTAAAATGCAGTTTAAAAAAACAACACAAATGAAATGGAATGTAAAATATTTTCACAGTATTCAAAGCTTTTGTAAAAGATTTAGACTCTAAAAGAGGAGTGCTACAGGAAGGAACTAAAGGGAACAAGAATCTTGCCCGTGTCTTATGTATCTGCTGGTGACAGGTTGCAAGGGCCAGTCCAGTATTCCATGGGAGTTACCTAGGGTGCGCTTCTAAAACAGGTTGTCTGAGCCCATCACAGACATCTAGCAACTAGTTTCACCTGGAGTGTGGTGAGAAACATGGGTTCTAGGTTTGGGGCAAAGGTGTTTCTGTAATTTACAGATGCAGATGAACACTGGCGCTCTGATTGGATTCTGCCTTGGGGAGAGCTTGGTGCTAATTCAGTGTTACACAGAGGATAGTCTAAAAAGTTCTTGGAATTCTCACCTCCCTTTCTATCTTCTACAATAACTACTAATATTTTTTCAAAGATTGAGCGGACTTCTGCTAATGACCTCACAGGATGCTACCCAGAATGATTATTTTAAACCTTTACACATATGACCTTTGTACTGGCGATAATTACCAAATCACATACACACCTCCTCTTTTGGAAACCAATGACCAAGCCAATGAGTCTGCACATTGGTTTTGTTAAAGCCTTTGTTGAGCGAAACAAAGGTTTGTGATAGCAATGCAGCTTTGGGCCCAGAGCCTCCCTCTTGGCCCTGAAATTGCTGATGTGTTACACAGAGCTGGCGGGTGTCTCAAATCCACTGTAACACTCCAAGTCCTAGGCCGCTGCGGCGGGGTTAAAACCTATAGCTGCAATTCACATTTTCAATTTATTTTGAATTTTCTCTGAAAATATCACCTTCTACCTGAGAATTTCCATTTAGAGAGTTGCACAACACGGCCACCTATTATTCTTCCATAACCTTTCTGCAGTAACTCTTAACACCCCACACAAACCCCTCTCCGAGGCCCCTGCCTTACAATGAGGGTCCAGTTGTACGATGCGCTCTTGTCAAAACGAGCAGAAACGTCAGATACATGGGATCAATGAACTTGAGTGAATCAATCAAAACCAAGACCCAGATCCATGCACTCATGTAACTGCTCTGAATTTCCGTTGACAATATGAAAGAATATTTCTAATTAACTAATATATATACACTTTTTTAACCATCCAAAATTACAGGCAACTCACTTAAGATCCCCAACACTTTATGAATAAAAGTCAGAGAGAACAACAACAACAAAAAAGGTGTTACAATGATGGGATCACTAAATTGTGAGAGGTTTAATCACATCAGGCTAACCCTCAGGTAGGTAATAAAGTTGGCAGGCTGATTTTCAGACTGAAGTCTTCAGAACTAACAGCATCTTCCAATGTTTCAGTGTCCGGCCAGGGCCAGGGCCATGGCCACGTGGGTGACACTCCCTGGCCTCTCTGCAGCATCCATATTGGCTATAACCATTCACCCAGAGGGTCCTCGAGCTGTTACAGAGAATCAGGAACCAAGCTTGAGGAAGAACATACTTCCTACACACTGAACAGGAGGAATGAAGTTGCATAAGTGAACAGGTTTATGTACATACATCACTTATTAAACACCAGGGCTTTGAAAAATATCTTAGGGCACTTGGGAAAAACTGCAGAGATGGGTTGCCTTTGAAACTCTCTCCTTGGACGGGGAGACACTGTGGCTTAACATTCTCTCTGCAGAAATAGAAATAAATTTTTTAAATGCAGATGGACAGGCAGAGTACGTGTGCCACATTTCTTTGACCTGCAGGCAATCAAGTTGAAAAAACTCTATTTCTTCACAGGAAGGAAAAGCATGGAGAGCACTGTGAGTTTTGATTAGCGTTGTGTCAGAGCCACAGCAATCCCGAATTCCTCGGGAAGGAGGACCACACCCTATGCTACCAGCTGGACCCACCTCCCACTCAAAATGCCTAGTGATGGCGTTCTCTATAGAAAGCAGCCTCGGGTGCACCAGGAGACCCTGGTCCTAACACACTTTTCAAACGCTCAATGGAGACTCTAAAAAGAAATCTTAAAAAGTAAGTGGGTTTTGGATTGTTGCTCTTTTAAAACAATGCGAAATGAACAAACAGATGACATTAGAATGTTCAGCCCTTCACCAATTACAGTTCGCTCTGACTAGCAATTTGCTGGACTGTTCTAAATTTTTTTTATTTCTTCTTTAACTATGTTTTTTTGCAAACCACTAACCATTGCCTCCTGGGTCTGAAAATCATCATCTCTCTCATGCCGGCGGTCTGGTACCCACGGTGTTTCCTTTTCCTCACACAAAGGCAGGCACGTGCCACCTTCCACGTGTGTGGAAGTTCCATCATGCACTGAGGCTGATGTCAACTGCCACTCACATGGCATCTGAGACTGGCTGATTCCCAGCAAAAGACAAGCACATGGAGGGGCAGGGCGGGCAGACCTCCCTCTGCTGTCACTATTGCCTCCTGCCCTTGTGCTTCTCTCCTCACACCTGTCACCTCTGGGACTGACCCTAAGTTGTAAGTGTGCTGGGCGTCTCCGTCTAAAGCAGGCAGAACGCAAAATGACTCTGAGACCAAAAGCAATGTGTCTTCCCAACAGCATTTTCTAATTTCAGAGGAACAGATTAGCTGATCGACCCACGGGCAATTTATAAGGACACAAAGAGAGTTCCAGGAATTCATTTTTGCTGCTGTCTTTTACTTTTTGCCTCCACCCCACCATTTATTTTTTTCAGTGAAAAAAAATGTTCTTTTATAGCGAGTGTGTCTCTGGTTGAAATGGTTTCACACCTCCTCGTGCTCAGTGACATGCTGTTCCGGACTGTAGATCTTACAAGGCTTCCTAATCTAACTGGGTTTCCATACCTGGGTGTGCGGCCTCAAATACTGCTATCCTGGGGTCTGGAGCGTGGCTGTGGAGGGGAGGGGGGCGCTGCAGGAAGAAAGCCGGCGGGGTGACAAGGTCCTCCGCCCACAGAAGACGCGCAGTGAGCTCCAGGGTTGCCCGCTCAGCCCCCCCCCCTCACCCCCACCCACCCCGGGAGATTCACTTAAAGACCGACTGAAAGGTGGGACACTCGTGGTTTTTCATCTTCTTCATGAAGTTTTTGAACTCCTTGTCTTTCTTGTCCCACTTGTGGATGGCCGTCAGCAAGTACTGGCTCTTCACTTTCCGGCCCATGATGAGGAAGTGGTGGCTCAGGTTGTCCAGCTGGTGACAGGGGCAGTCGGCCCCGTTCTTCAGGTACAGGACCAGCTTCTTCAGGTCCTTCTTCTTGATGGGCCCCAGCTTCAGGGGCTTCTTCTTCTTGGGGACAATCTTTTTGTCACCATTTTCTTTTTTCACTTCTTTTATTTTCATCCTCAGTGCTGGAGACGGGGAGGGCAGGAAGGGAGGAGAGAAGGGGAGAGAGAAAGCATTTTAGAACACAGCTCTGCATGCCCGACAGTAACCCAAACCTACGGCCGAGGAGTTGGTTTCAGAAATAATACAGAGGTCTCGGTTTACCTTCACTCACCGATTTTGCCCCCTGGCTCTGCGGTGCCCCATGGTATCTCAACAGTTGCCACAAGGTGCCACGAGCCTCAAATACATTTTCAAAACCAACTCATATTTCTCTTTTTTAAAACTCAGTGACTCAGTATATCACACCATGCTTTCAGAAAAGGGGACTGTATAATCCAATATAATCCATATAATCTAAGACTTTAGACCTCTGCATTAAAAAAAAAAAAATGCTTACCCTGGGGTGTTTTTTAAGAGAAAGTTATTGAGGTTTTTTTAAATTGGTTTTATTTATATTTTTTCACCGTCCAAGGGTTATAAAATTCCTTGAAAGCTGTGTCCACTAAGTGAGACAGACAGACTACGTGTACACACCCAGCAAGTGGTAGTTACAGGATGCTTCAAACTGTCATGTTCAAGTGCACTGAACATCAATGCCCAACTTCTACACTGAAGTAATCGGGAACCCCGCCGGCCTACCCGTTAGGGAGTTTTGACAGCAGGTACTGCTAGTGCTTTATCAACCACTATCAGCCAGGTGCCACAAATGTTCAGTCCACTGAGTAGACCCACACGGAACCAAACTCTATTTTGACTTCCTGATAGATTAGAGCAAGTCCCAGTGAAGTCCTGACAGGTAAATCCAGGTGCTGACCCCTCTAGTCTAATGTGCTACATGAGCTCCTGTTCTGAGCACAGCCCCCGCAGAGAGGGAAAGCCCGCATGTCTGCCGACTCTGCCTTCTCTTCTCTTTGTCTCTACAGACCCTGAGTTAACGTATGTCAGTGTTAACGTGTGGACCAGATACTTTGACGATGAAGACAAATCAGTGTGGAGGCTTCTAGAAGCTGTCAGTGCATTAACACCCCACCTCGAGTCCCAGTCCACTCCCTTCAGACCAGCCAGCCCCGGGCATGTCCAAAGGGGTTGGAAACCATCTTCTAGACGCTAGTCACCAGATACTTTCTACATTCTCTGAATTCTTCTGAATTCAAAATTACTCAACCCCTCTTAATAACACAAAGCTTCCACCCACCCTCCATGAGGAAGGGCTGGAAGCTGGACTAAATAACCAGAGCTAACGATGAGGAAAGCATGTGGCATCCCAGGGAGCGTGCTGAGCACTGGCCGTGCCGTTTCCTTAAGCAAACCTCACAACTCCATGAGGAAGGGGCGATTATTTCCCCCAACGAACAGATGGGGAAACTGAGGCAGAACGGGTTAAGTTTACCTGCCCGAAGTCACTAATCCGACGTTGAAACCCATGTCTGAATGGGTACATTTAATCACTGTGCGGCCCATGCTGACTCTAGTGTTGCAGGTTCTTTATAATGAACCCAAGACTTAAGAGTGCTGATTAAATGGGCCAAGAAAACGAGGGGCAGGAGCTTGGACTCTCTTCCCAGTGTCACCCACCATTCCAAACGACTTTACTTATGAAATGGTGCAAGAAGAGTTCCTCCTGGCAGAGGAAAAACATGCATTTGTGAAGCCTTTTATAATTTAATATTTGGCTGATTAGAAAGCACACCCTTGGCCTAACCCAAGAATGAGTACGGAGAAAATGTCCTAGGAACAAACCTTTAATGAATGAGTCAAAGTCAGTAAATTAAACATGTTCCCACTGATTCTTTTTTTTTTTTTTTTTTTTTTTTACAAAAAGGGCTCCAGACGTTGCAGCCTACTTAACCACATAAAGTACCCTAGACCTGGTGTCCCTTATGAAATGCCTCGCTCCCAAGGCTGGCAGGGTTCCGGAGCTGGGCACCAATCAGCAGAATGCTCTCGCTGAGGATTAGCACTGCCCTCGCAGCTGGCCCAGGTTCCACGCACACGTGGCAGTGAGCTGAGCACCTTCCCAGTGGGCTCCTTTCTTTAACTCTCCCCCAGACTGAACCAGCCATTGCCCAGCGCCGCCGCACCACCAGTTATGCTGCAGTCCCAACCCCACTGCGGACAGAGTGTCATGAGACCAGCGGGGTGGGGGATGGGGGGCGGTGCAGAACAGAAGGCAGCAGAAACCAACCCTTCCAGGACCTCCCCCCAGACATGCCCAAACAGGCCCACACCTGGTGCTTTAGCCTCCCTTGTTGGCTTAAAATCTCATGCCTGGGGTTCACTTGAGAAAAGACTTCAACTGTTCTAGTCGGGGGCTCGCTAAATGAACAAGGTTCTCAGCGGGGCTGCATGAGGACTGGCAAGAGGAGACTGACTGCTCAGGCCCAGGCAAACCAAGTCTCCATCTCTGCCTCCCCTCTGCCAAGCAGAGCAAACGGGACCAGGAGAAACCACAAAGAAAGGCAGTAAAAAATGCTGCAGGGAGGCAAGGTAGTCGGAACAATTCTCCTTCCACAAGAGCTTCTAAGAGCTGGCCCCACACGTTAGATGAGTCTCAAGCTACTTCCTAAAGTCGCAGGCTGGGAACCAAGTGTTGCCATAGGAGTGATCAATTCCATCAACAGGAAAGGGGAATGTGTGCTCAGCTGCCATTGTGGGTGTCCTCTCTGCAGAGAAGTGAGCGGTCCTTTTTAAGGTCCTCACCACGTGCCAGGCTGTCCACGGGCCCAGGACAGGTGCCATCCGTGCGGCTCCTGACCTAATGCTCACGGCATCCATGTGAAGAATCCATTACTTATTACAACCAAGGAGAAGGACACAAGTTACGTAGTGACAACATGCGGCCACCATTTGTAAGAGACGGCATCAGAGTTAGAACTCATCCCTAACCCCAAAGACCCTGCTCTTTCCTGCTATACCATGACTGGGTTTCAAATGATATTGCTTCAGTGGAAATTATCTCACTCTTTTGATTGTATAGCTTTTAATCACAACTCAAATCAAAAATTAATGGTCCTTTGCCATGACCGTGTAAAGGAATTTGGTTTACATAAGTGAGGGGGACGGCGAGGGGAGAGGGGAATCAAATGGTGGAAATGTGTTCTGCATTAGACTCTTTATTCCTTGCCATTTGGCTCACTTTCTTTTTTGAGGTGGGGAGAGTAGGGAAGGAGGCACATATGGCCAGAAATTACTAACATCTTTCCATCTTTCAAAGGTTTATTTTAGGGATGCAGATTACCAACAATGTTTGGACAGGCGATTAGCTGTCCGAGGTTGATTTCCCTGTGCCTGTGGATAGGTGGGCAACCCCCCACCATGCCTCATCCAGGTGCTGCAGGGACAGGGGTGAGTGCGGGCCCAGGAGAAGCCTGGGACTGACCACTTCTTCCTCTCCTCCTCGCCCCACCACACTAAGGCACTCCTGGACGCCAGGGGTTATGCTCCTGGACTACACTCCCAGTTTGCAATGCGCATGGTGGTGGTAGGCAAGGAGGAGAAGCCTCAGGAGGCAGCTGGTATGATGGGCAGAATCCTGGTGACCACAAAATCTGGTCTGGAGCTCCTGACTGTCTGTTTTCCATCTATAAAGTGTAGAGTGAGGTCTGCAAGCCTAGCAATACTCCCATCCAGAGGCACCATGCTGGGCAATGCCGGGACGGGGTATGGGGGGGGCAGCTGAGCTCATCTCCAGCCTCCTCACACTGCACTCACTCTTCTCTGCCCTCTGGTGAGCCCAGAAACAACGGGCAAGAGTTCTACAGTGGCCTTAGGCCCTGACCTCAGCTACCTGTCACAGCAGGGCTCTGACCTAAAACAAAACAACAAACAAAACACTTCTTTGGGGGTTTTTTCTTGCTTGTTTTTTGCAACAACTCAGCATCTTTCAAAAGTAGAATATTACTCTCACCTTTCACCTCACTGGAATTCAGAAACCTAGCAACTTTGAAAACCCAGAATTTAAGGTTACAATCAGGGGCTATGTAGGACTTTCTCGGGAATCTTAAAATAATCCCTATATTCATGTCGATCCTTAATGTTTCACGCCACTTCAGTCACCCAAGCCATACACACACACACACACACACATTTTTTTTTTTGTCGCTTACAAATTACACTTCCTTGGTCAACTTCCCAGGAGGCTTAGCCATATTTCTGAGGCTAACGTGAAAACAGGAAACTCATTAAACTCAAGACAAATCCACACTCTCTTCAGAACCATCCCTTCCTCCTAGATCTGCTTATACAAACGCTGCTGCTATTCTTCTAATAATCTAGACAGAGTGCCTGGATGTAGGACAACCATTAGGCAAGGGCCAGTCGTTTATACAACCAACAGCACAGAACTGCTGCAGGAACACAAGAAAAGTCGGATGGGAAAGGGGGGGGGGGATAGGGTTGAGTTAGTAATCAGATTTGTGACTCATCTGATTCCAGATAGTTGTTACAGTGAACAGTAAAGAACAAAAAGAATGAGGGACCCCAGGAAGCACCTTCATAGGGGTGGGAGGAAGAACAGTTATTACAAAAGTCACCACAGGCACAGATGGAAAACCAGGCAGCCCGTGTCTGAGAAAGCACATGAGGAAGGTGTTTTGAATGGACAAAATGCTCCTTGATCCCTAACGCTGCCAAGTTTAAGAATGAGTGTGAGACTAGATCCTTCGACTCGGCAATCAAGGGGTCCCTGATGACCTGTGGGAGGCCAGGATCCAAAGGGGTGCGGGTGAGTTCCAGAGAGCTCAGTGGAAAGAGAAGGTGTCCATACTGACAACCACCAAGCTTCTGGAATGTTTGTGAAAATTTACTGCTGTCCACTGCTAGCCAAACATATTAGACTGAGCACACACAATCATTTCCGCTCCTTTCCAAAGTCAGTTCAAAATTATAGGGGAAAAAAAGTTATAAACACATGCAGGAAAATGGTAAAGGGAACAAGAACATATCAACATTTAGTATGACAGGAAGTAAATGGATGGTGGAACGCGGCTTGATGGAGAGGAAAAGCTGCGACCTCGCTGCCAGTAAGAAACAAGTCAGTGTGCACGGTGGGGCCCAGAAATGTTCGTGGGCGGAGCCATTGGGTGCGTCCGCACTCCGTTGCAGAGGCTGCGTCACACGCGGGAACTGGTAAAACATCTGGATGAGGACACTGACGTCGTCCAGTCTGGGCCATAAGTCCAGCTGCCCATCCTTCACCAACTCCAGCAGCAGCCAGGAGCGCTGTTCTCTATGGGACGTTTGAACCAGGCAGACCGCGAGCTTGCAGACCCGGACGGGAGGGCAGGGTAGTTGAGGTGCTGCACTAAGTCAGTCTGCATAGTGAACAGTGAGACGGACCCTCAGGTCTCAGAACGCTACACTTATGTCTCTCCCATCAGGGGATCGAAGGGGTTCTCTCTAAAGGAACTAGGAGCCCAAAAGAAAAGACCTACAGCTCTCACAATGAAGTCTAAAGGGAGGCCCCACAAATCACAGGCCATGCTCACACACAGAGCTTCCAGTGTAGTGCTTCGCTATTGAATTCAAATGGCAAGACAGGCATTTAAGGAAGCCTCTAAACGCGAACAGATCCCAAAACATGCAAAACAAACAAAAAATAATAATTCAGAGACGACAGAGACAATGCAGGGAGCATTAAAAAACCCTTGTACCAAAATAATATTATGGTCACAAAAGCAGAACAGAAAGTTACTAAAAGGAATATTTACAGAACAGAAAGAGTATTTGGAAATTTAAAATGTAAGAGCAGAAGTAAAGAATGCAATACCAAGTGCTTTCAGATAAGGTTAAAAAAAATCCCTAGAAAGCTGAACAAAATGACTCAGAGATGGGAACAGGAGAAGAAGAAAGCTAAGATAGAGGATCGACCCAGGAGGCTCAACATCTGAATAGAAGACGTTATGGGAGAAATTATCAAAGAAATAATACAAGAAAATTTCCCAGAAATGAGGAACAGGCATTCTGAGCTTAAACAGTCCTCAGCTCACTCAATCATGACATTTAGAAAAACCAGTGATAAGGAGAACTTTTAAAATCCTCTAGAGAAAAAGAGAGTGTACCTCTAATACAAAGAGCAGGCATCAGAGCGGCACTGGACTTACCAACAGCAACACTAGGAGCTGGAAGATAATGGATCAGTACCTGTAAAATCCCCTCACTTGGTACTGAGTGAGCCTGACTATCAATCAGTGTGTGATTAGAATAAAAACAGTACAATAAAAACATCTTCAGACATTCAGTGATTAAAGAAAAATTAATTCCCACGTCTTTTCTCAAGAAACCACTCCATGACGTGTTCCACAAAAACACAGAACAGGAAAACACAGAATTCAGAAAACCAAAGCTCTAACTTAAAATAAAAGCAGTGGTGCCTTAGGATGTTTTTTCCAGAACAATTGTATGGCAGGCCTAAAGCTCAGCCAGTCCCAAATGAAGCAGGAAGAGGGAGGATTCAGGCCGATCACCTGCAGAAGAGTTTGGGGATGAATTTCTAATACAAACAGAAGAACTGGGAGAATGAAATGAGGCAATTGCCAACTCAAAAAAAAAAAATCAAATTTTAACCATGTTAACTATTACCAAAAAAATAGCTAAAATTATTACCTCTGGGAATTAGCAGTGGAAAGCCATGGGGCAAGGGACGGCACTTTTTTTGTTAAAAACCTTCTATTACTACTTGACTTTTTAAACTGCATTTATTTTGAAGCAAAAAACCTAAATTAAAAAATATATATATAGTCTCTAAATAATATATACACGACTCAAATAGAAACAGACATGGATACATGGGACAGACAGACAGCTATCAGAGGGCAGGGGGTTTGGGGGACTGGATGACAGAAGGTAAAGAAATTAAGAAAAAATCCCATCTGTGTGTGTGTGTGTCTGTGTATATATATAACACAGAGACACAGACAACAGTGTGGTGACAGCCAGAGGGAAGGGGAGGAGGGGCGGGTGGAGTCAGGCACAGGGGGGGAGATGAGGGAGATGGCTGCACCATGCAGCACACCTGAAACCCGTACCCCGATAAATTATACCTTTGTTATACATATAACATATATATAAAATCAGAGGTTGATTTAACAGCGGGCGCACCGGATACACGCCGTGGGCCCCAGCTTCTGAAGGGCCCCACAAAATCCCAATTTTACACTTTTTTCTAATGACACCAAGTTTGGTTTCATATGTGCAATTTTAACATTAATAGTACATAATATTTTTATTTATTTAAAAATACAGTCAATGTGTATTTTTACTTTCCCTGTCTTTTTTTTAAGGGGCCCAATATTTTCTTCTGCGCCTGGGGCCTCAACTGACCTTAATCCATCTCTGTATAAAATATGTTATATATATATATACATATATATATGTATATATATGTGTATATATATATTACAATATATATATATATTACACACACACACACACACACACACACACACACACACTACTCACAAAATGTGAGACCTTAAAAGAAACACAAAGATTACATTTCCAGGTCTTCCATTGGTCCTTCAACTAGAGCAGCTTGGCATTAGTTAGGGCTTCTCATGGGTTACATTTTTATAAAAATTCTGCTTTTTCCATTGTTTTTTAAGGGGAAGGGGTGACCTAGAGATATAATCAATCCCCTTCATGATTCAGATTTAAAAACTCAATTAGTTTAGCATTTGAATTATTTCCTTCAAGCTGGAAAGGGTGTTACAGCTGGAGGCTCCCCTAGCTCTGCTGAGAAGGGCTCCCTGCCTCCCCACTGAGCTCATTGTTGTATTCCATAGTTCCTCCAAGCAGAAAGGCAAGAGGGGAGGAATGGTGTCCCGGAAGATTCAAGGGACAGTTGGACAAGCACATGGATCCATTTTCTGTCATCCACACTCATGAAAATCCATCCCACAGCAGATAACAGAGTGCACACCCAGATTCCCTAGGGACTTGCTTTTTTTTTTTCTTAAATTGCTTTCTCCTTCCCAGAGGGCTAAAGTCCCCAAATAGATAATTTGAGAAGCAGGGGGTAAGACTGACAAACTCTGTACAAAGTGGCCTGTTTCTGGGCCCTTGGGTCAGGAGGAGCCCACAGATGGGCACCCGGGCATCCGCTCTGTGGCCTCGGTTCACACCCCTCACCCCACATAGAGCCTCCAGATTAAAAAAACAACAACAACAAAAAAAAAAAACCTGTTCAGATAACAAGGTGTCACTAAGCAACAAAAACAGAGAGGACCCGATTTGCTGCTTCCCACCCCACTGCCACAAATCTCTTGGGTGGGTATCCCTGAGGAAGAAAGCCCCATTCCCAAATCCAACTGTGCAAATGAGATTGGGTAACAGCGCTGGGTCCGGCTGGGCTGTGAAAGACCGCAGCCTCCTTCCAGCACTCAGCAGAGGGCCCGGCACCGTGGCGAGCTGGCTTTGAGGCGTTAGGGCCAAATGAGCCCTACTGACAAAGGCCCCACAATGGCAGCTTAGCAGATCTCTCTGTTCCCAGCAGGAGCCAGTGTTTGGCATCATTAATTCGTTTAGCAAAGAAAGGAGCTCCCACTTGGTCACGATAACTCAGGCTCTCTCCCCTGACCGCAAACCACACGCTGCATACTTACATGCATTTACTGACTACAGGCTGTATGTTACCAAAAAAGAGAAAAGAAAGATCGCAAAAACAAATCCCCCTCCTCAAAAAAGATTGAAAGCAGCTTTCTTCTTTTCTCATTTACAAAAACAGTAGAAAGTCGCTGCTTAGTGACTTACTTGGGGCAAATTATTTATTGACGTTGTTCTGTTTTCTGGACCCCAGACATCTTGGGGAGGTGGGCAGGAAAGTGGAGTTTTACAGGCCCTCCCCAACACACACACACACACACACACACACACACACACACACACACACACACACCACAACAGCACTGATGTTCAGCCAGCCGGGATCCTGCTGCCTAATTGCTTGATTTCATGGATTGTGTTAAGTCCCCACTGGTTTAAGCTAATGGTGCAAGATGAAAACCCCACTTTAAGAGCAAAGAGCTGCCTGGTGTGGTTTTATTTGGGAAGACGTGTGCATTGGCAGCTCTGGCAGCAGGGGCATGGGCCTCAGAATGGGACAAAGAAGAGCTCTGGGCCCCTTCTTCCAGTAAGCACTGTATCTCTCCTCTCCACCTCCCCAAGCAGGAGGCAGAGAAGAATGGGAGAATCGCTTAAATCAAGTCAATCACTAGGATTGATTGAATCTTGGCTCCAAGTCCAGGCAAACCTGCCAAGGCAAACAGTTTTTCCTGCCGCAGGGTCACTGGTTTTCCATTCCTCTCCATTCCACCCCCTGCTATTCGCACAAATGACAAGCTGGAGTGTGGAATGGTCTCTTGGAAGAAAAAAGTGGGGAGTGGGTTTCACAGCCAACGAATCGGAAAAGCCATGAGCTATCCCTAGCTTAAGAGGGGGGTTCTAGAACTTTAATGTCATCAGAATCACCTAAGGACTTATTCAAATGCAGATTGCTGAGTCAACCCTTAAGTTTCTGATTTGGTAGCAATGGGATGAGGCCCAAGAATTTACATTTCTAACAAGTTTCCCAAGTGTTACTGAGCTGCTAATCCAGGGACCACATTGGAGAAGTACTGGTTCAAAGAGTTTGAGGGGATGGATAAGGTGGGCTTTCTGACTTGTCACCTTGGTTATTCACAATGGTGCATTCTTAGGACTCTTTCTTGGGTGGTGTTTAAATACCCCAGAGGCCCAGGAGAGCCCTCCGGTCTCACAGAAGCTCAGGCTGAGGTCAGCAAGACCAACATGGGCATGTCCAAAACCCAGCAGACCCTGCGAGAGCTAGTCTAGCACTGTTTTCAGAATTGCAGAGGTCTGTGGGCCCCTATCCTGGAGTGGGGGATTCTTGCAAAGCCAAAGCTGGGAAAACAAAAGCTTTGATAGCAAGAGGCACACATTTTAGAGGAAAGTCCAGAGTCAGCAGAATGAAGCTTCTGGTTCAGACTCCATCACTCACCTTCTCTGCAAATCTGGCTAAACCACTTTACTTCCCTGGGTCACTGCATAGCCATTTGGGCCACGTAATCTCATTTTCCTTCCCAGCACTTGCAATCTTTCTGAATCTTCCTATTTCCTTTCAATGTCTTGGAATTCAATACAGAAACACTAACCATATAAGGGAAAGCATATCCCATCTTAAGTGGTAACTTGTTCCCATGGCCTGTTCACACCAACTCACAGTGAGCATAGCCCAGGACTAGAGTGAACACGATGGTGCGAGAGTCCAGTCCTGGTCATGAAGGCATGGTGGAGTCAGACGTGTTTCCATCTAACAGATGGGAGAAGAGGCTAGATGTGCCCTGACCCCTTGGCTGACAAAAGCGACATGTCCGGTGCCTGGAGCACTAGCAACAGGCACACCCAGCTCTTATCCCTTTATTGACTTCTGAGTTGATCCCTCTGAGGATAGAGGGTGCATTCCAGACTAAATTTATGTTTTTCCCACCCACTCTTCCAGCCAAGCTACAGACCGTCTTCTCCCTGAAGCCTTCCCAGCCTGATCCAGCCATGCCCAAGGGTGAAAGCATTCTAGGTACAAAAGGATTCGGAGAGGGACACACCTCCCAGTAATCACGGACTTCCCGAAAGAACCAAGCTAAGAAAGCACAAAAAAGCAGCCTACGTCCCAAATCCTTCATTCTCACCATCACAAGATTCGCTCTGAAGCAGAAACAGAGGTTCCGTATGCAGACCTCGGCCACCCCACCCTGAAATGAAGGTTTTTCCTCCCGTCTCACATTTCTGATGCTATATATCTGTCTAACTTTCTGTGCTGGCGTTTTGTTTTTGTTTTGTTTTGTTTCGTTTTTTCACCCTTTCTAGGCTTTGTGTAAACAGCAAAGAATCAGAAGACCCAGTTGCCCTGGCAGCCTGCCAGACTCTGGCCCCTAGCAGACACCGAGGTCTGTTGTGAGCCTGGGCCACAATAGACACCTTGCCTGTCTGGAAGATGGGGCAGGACCTGGCCTCGCCAGAGTCCCAGGACAGGGTGACAGAGCACATGTGGTTCTTCTATCTCCAACCCAGCCAAGCCCCACTGGAAACAGACTTGCCTCCGGTTGAATTACAATGAACAGCAAACAGGATGGAAAGTGCTGGGCAAACAAGTTTGTGACCAGTGTTTTTTAGGTTTCCTGGCTTGCATTGGGGCAGCACCATGTGTGTATAGTCTATGGAAGGCTGCGGTGCTTGCCCTCAGGGCAGCAGATTGCAAATTGTGGATCGCCCTCCTGCTTGGGAGGGGTGATTGTTTGCTGGAAAAGGGGTTTTCTCCCCCAGTCTGTTTTGCTGGAGGGTGCTGAGGCTTGCGGGGGGGCCTGGGAGTTCAGGAGAGTCCAGAGAGAGAAAGGGAAGTGGACTTTCTTGACTGTTTGCTCGTCTGCCATTACCAGACTTTAATAAACGGAATGGCCCACCATTTTCTGGCTCCACGGTTCCTTTACCATCTGCCCAAATCCAATGAGAACCTGCATGATCACGGTGGCAGCGGCTGCTGGCCCTACAGAGAGGAGTGCTGGGCCCCTGAAGGTGACATCTGTTTTGGCCTGAGGTAGGTCTGATTGAAGCCAGAAATGTAAAAAGTGAATGGGAGCCGGCCCCCAGTCCGAACTCGAGGCTGGTCTCCTGTTGCCCAGGGTGTGCACTCTGCCGGGCTCTGCCGCACACACTCGGGGTGGCCGGGTGGTGTCCACCCTGAGCCGGATGTCCTGACTCCTGCTTCTAGGTCCTCTGACCTTCACTGACTCCTTTCTCTCCACTCATCTGGAGCCTCACACGCCAGTCACAGGGCGGAGGTTCCGAGAGCCTAAGGGGTGAGGGACGCAAGGGACTCAGAGGCAGTGGGATCGCAGGCATTCCCTCTGTGCCCCCTCCTTCTCAGGAAAGCCACTTCCCGAAAGGAGACAAAAACAGAAATAAATGAACAAAGAGACTTCCCCATGACCCTGGGGGCTGAGGTGGCCCCAGAGGAGGGACAAACAGCCCCAGGCCCAGAAGAGAGCCACATGAAGTCTGGTGGATGAACAAGACTCAGGGTACCACAGAGAGAGCTTAGCAGGAAACAGGTGTCCAGACCACACTCTGGGGTCCTGTCCCCCACTCCCAAGGCAGGCCTGCCATTCAGGCAGCACCTGCTTTCTGGGTGTCTACCGAGTTCCTGACTCCAGAACTTGCAAGTTTGCTTTGAATAGGCCCTATTACTCTCTACGTACAGTGCACCCTTTCCTACAAAGACAGTCAGTCCCCAGAAGACAGGGGCAATGGCTCTGGCTTACAACTCTCTGAGAGTCCTGTAAGCACCCAGCTCCCCAGCAGGTGTGCCCATTTACTGACAGGGGTTCGGGGAGTTGGCCTCATGTCCCCAGTTCCTTTCCTCAGTTCTCGTGCCACCTGCCAAGTGCCCCTACATCTTGTTCATGGGCTTCTGCCCCACCCAGGGAGCTAGGGAGTGTCCCGTCTCCTCTCCAACCCCTCTCAGGTCCTGCGCCCGAGGACCCTCATCGCACCCTCGCCACACAAGCCTCGCCCCAGTACCAACCAAGAGACGTCCAAGAGGTTGGGCAGCTCCTTCCAGATTTGCTAAAGAAATAGAGTTTCAGCCACCCTCCCTGTCTCAGCACAGGAGGATTGAAGTGACAGCCACAAACCGAAGATGAGACGACGTCGCCTTCCATCTGACCAAGGCAGTGCAGCCACTTCAGAACGCAAAACATCTGAGCTCATGGCTACTACCATCTGAAGATTTCAGAAGAGCTGGGAAATGGGAAGGCATCATGTAGACTGTCAGGTGCTATACAACACCAGTACCGGTTTAGATTTCGTACACAGCTGTGTATAGAGACACATCATGTAATTAGCAGCAACGGTGCCAATTTGTCATAAATTGAGGGTTTGCTGTGAAACCACCCTTAACACAGCATGTGCATCGTGGCTCATTACGAGGGGGAGCTGCCGGCCTGTGTGCAGCGAGCGCTCAGAGGAAACGGTGCACCCTGCGCTGAACAAGCATCTCGGGTGCACGTCCCATCAGGAAGGACGCAGGCCCCGGCTCTCGGACCTCTGTGCCATGCAGCTGACTCTTCTCCGGACAGAGGCATGGAATAGATTCTCCCTCGGATCCTCCGAGAGGAACCAAGATTTTGGACTCCTGGCCTTCCTGAACTGTGAGAGAATAAAATTCTGTTGTTGAACTCGCCTGGTTTGTGGTGACTTGTTTTGGTGGCCCTGGGAAACCAGTACGAGCCAGGCTCAGCCACTGCATCACTGTCTCTCAGCAGATGCAGCCGGTCAGCTGGGAGAAACAGCAGGGTGTGCTGGAGCGTCCGATCCCTGCGGCCTGCCCGTGCTCCCTGTGTGACTTCCGCCTCTGCTCTGTGACTCTGAGCAAGTCACCCGCCCTCTCAGAGCTCCATTTTCCTCACCCTAGAGAGGGGATAACAATGCTTTCCACATCTCTCCCAGGTCATTGGTGGGCTCGGTAGGAAAATAAGCTCCTATTTGGGAAAGCATTTTGAAAAAGGCAAACTTACTTTCAAATCTCTACTATTTCGTACATTTTTTATCTTATACCATGTGCATATATTGCCTTTTCAAAACTAAATTACATATTCAAAGTAAATAAGTATATACACATAGATTTGTGTTTTCATTCACACTCGATTCATTTATTGTGTCCACCTAAACTTCTGCCCAGTTGGCAAGCCCGCCTCTGCCTCCGAGAGAAGGAGAAAAGTGCAAATCGTTTTCTACTGCGTTTGGGCAAAATCACTCTAGCTTGAGAATGTGGGTTCATTTCCCTATGGTCTTTCCAGAAGCTCTCTGTGACTATGGTCTCATTGTTCTTCACCCTATTCCTAAGGAGGGAGTGGGGATTCCAACTCTACTTCACAGATAAGAGCCCCGTAGAATTTCAGTCCTTGCTTCTCGTTCTGTGACCTTTGACGACGCGTGCTCCCTGCCTTGTTTCTCCCTCTCCTTCTGTTGTTTCGACTTGAATACCTTTGTTTCCTGAGCTTCAGGACACAGCCAGGTCTCTGCTTCTTTCCTTCGCTGTAACAAAATGTATGCTTCACTAAAAGGTGTCAGAATGAGAGAGACTACTGGGTGGCAGTCCCCTGTAGGTGTCGCCTCTGCCTGTCCCCCTTCAAAGTTGGTGGCTTCTCCCTTTGAAATGTGAATGGAATGATCTTCAGGCCTTTTCCCTGGAAGTATGTCAAGGGCTCCGCGTCAGACAGACCTGGGTGGCGGACGGGTCCGGACGGGAAGCCCAGTGAATCTGTCCTTAGAAAGAATGTGCAGGTCCCAGGCTGCTTTTCCAGCCGTTCTCAAGGTTCACTTCAAGACTATCCAATGCAGGGGTCCAGTCAGACCAAAATCAGCAGCTGAGCCTGTAGAAACCTCCCAGATCAACACTATTTTTTCTAGAAAGAAAAAAGTCATTCCTCCAATTTTCTTATACCTACTGATTATAGTTCAAATAATATAGAAAGTTGATAAGCGTTTGTTCCTTCACTCAGACCGACCGCTCTGCCAGCCTATCCCTGGGCACGGGTGTCCTAGTGGGGCCACAATTGGTAGCAGCACCGCCTGGCCTCCGATGCCACCATTATTACCTGTTTGCATGAGCTCGGAGAAGCTTTATGGAAAAAACAGACCCGTAAGTTTCTCAGTGAGTGGGATCCATACGCATGCAGGAACAGGCAGAGGAACTGCTGAGAGTCACATCACCGAGAGGACGTGAAGCCGCCGGGGACATCCAGGAGGAGCCAGTGTCTGGCTCGTTAGCCCAGATTCAGAAGCGGGGTCTGAGGGAAGGAAGGAATCGTGGCTCGGAGTGCAGCACAGTGCTGTCACGTGGACCAGACACACTGGGGACCATATGTGCTGTGGGAAGCTGTTAAAAAGCTCTTTCACTTGAGGCTGGAACACAGCAGGACCCAGGTAGCCCAAGTGTAGGGCTCCTCCCCCAGAGCACCCCCTCAGGGCCGAGCAGGGCCCTCCTACGCTCTCCGAGGACGGGATCCCCAACTCCAGCCATCTTCTGCAGTGACCGCCACCAGCCTTGTGCAGATGGGGGGAGAACTTCAACAAAGGCAGGCTGCCCGGCTAGCAATTTGGGTGGAAATGTCAACCTTCGTACCCACAGGCAGACCAGGGGACAACTGGTAAAGGCCCCAATGTTCCACTCAGGAATAAAGTACAGGTGTGTGTATCATTGGAGAATCCAGCCCTTTTCCCCTGAGGTCGCAGACTCAGTAACTTAAAAGAGTGTCAGATGTGCCCCAGGAGTGAGAAGTGGCCAAGCCAGCCCAGCTCTGGCCCCTCCTCTTCCAACCCAGGGGCCCGTGCTGACCAGCTTCCTGTAGTAGATTTTAGGGTAACATTTCCTTTGAAAAAAAGTTCTGCTTCATAGAATGCGTGTGTTTAAAGATCAAAAAGTTAGGACACAGAAGCACAGATTCTTAGAATGGGATTTAAGAGGCCGTCCCTCCAAAGTCATTTCAGAAATCTGAAAACAGGAAATTACCAGCCTCACCTGTCAGCCGCTGCTCAGGAGCTGAAGCCTGGACCCCGAGTCCCTGTGGCCCCCGTGTTCCCCCTCGTCCCCAGGCACTAGTCCCTCCTGTTTGTGTCCTTCACACACACACACTTACTCAGAAAGCCGAGCCCCCAGCTTCCCGGCTCCAGCCCCACGAGCTCACACAGCCTCCCTTCCCCCTTCTGCAAATGCAAGCCACCCTCTCCCTGTTCCAACGCCGGAACAAATGCGAAACAGAAAACGGAGCTCCCTCCAGGCTGAAGAAGTACAACCCAGGTCACTATCATAGAGTCACTTCCTATAAGGAGCGAGGCTGTGGGGCAGGAGGAAAGCCGGACCAGAGGTCCTCCTGCCAGCCCTCAGCCCCTTCAGGGAGAACCGGGCACGCTGCCCAGCCCCAGGTCACTATCACAGAGTCACTTCCTATAAGAAGCGTGGCTGTGGGGCAGGAGGAAAGCCGGACCAGAGGTCCTCCTGCCAGCCCTCGGCCCCTTCAGGGAGACGGGCACGCTGCCCAGCCCCAGGACCACCGCTCCGACAGAACAGTGGGCTGCAGCCCCACACGCAATCCACTGACGATCCCGGGGCCTGACCAGGGGAGTCCCCACGCTACCTTCCTCCAAGGAACACTCAGCAGTGAGGCAGGGACCGAGAAGGAAGGATGCTTGCCTGTGAGCTCACTCCATAGAGAGGAGCCCCGGCAACGGGCTCCCAGACCTCACTCCACCAGAGAGGCAGACTTGGGGATGCCAGCGATCCCCCCAGACCACTTCAGAAGAGGCTCTCTGTTGTGTCCCGTGCCAGAGTGTCTGGGGTGTGGGCCCTCCAGAACCCCCCACCTGAGGGCTCCATGGACAGGACAGGCAGCTTCTCCCCTCCGGCCTGGGTTTCTTTCTCCGGCCCCCAGAGGGTAAGGCAGGAGTATGAGGAGGGGCTGGCTGGCTGGCTGGCTGGCTGGCCGGGACCAGAGGCAGCTCACCGGCCGACCCCCAAGAGCATCGGGACGGGGCCCTGGACGGGACGATGAGCGAAAGAAAGGGCAAGTGCTGAGCTCCCCGCCAGGCTCGACTGCTCTCCGCTGGAGGAATCATTCCAAACAAGGAGAGCTGCCAGAAGACACATTAAGTCTGTAAGAAAAGAAGGCTGCAGGCGAAGAGCTGTCAGTCACACAGAAAAACCAACAACACAATCTATTGATTCTTCTCCTTTTCCAGCGAAGGGGCAGCTTCTCACTCACCACCCTCCCCCTTCACACGGTTATACAACTGTGAAGGCAAAAAGGGGTTTTTTAAAAGTCACCAGGAAAACCGACACCAGGGAGTGGGGGGTCGACCAGACGGTCTTGCTTGTATGAAAGAAAGGGAAGGACAGGGAGGCAGGAGAAGAGAGGCCCAGCCGGGGCCAGCGCGTCATTCCAGGTCCGTGGGACCTCCTCTCTGGCAACTGGAGGACCATTTCCCGAGAGTCGTGACCACCAGAGTGCTCCAAGCCATCTGGTCTTCGTCACGAAGACATGCAACCTGGGAATGAATTCGAGGCTCTGTTTTTGCACACCCAGGAGCCGGCCCTTTCCTGGCTGAAGAGTGGGTCTGCACGTGAGGATGGAACTGACCGGAAGCACACTGCCGAGGGGACGGTCCATGTCGCTGGGGGTCCATGTCGCTAGGTGAGCTCATGAGCCGGGGCCCCAGTTTATTCCTCCGCCTTCTTCGGGAAAACAACCTGATATCCCCATGAGAAGGAAGGTGCACCTGCCAACACAGCCACCTCCCAGAGGGAAAGCGAGAGCCAGCGCTCCATACATCACTGACTCGTGGAATCTGCAGGTTTGGACAGGACCACAGGTCATGCCTTCAGGCTTCCTGCCCCATGCAGCCCTTTCTGGTATCGCAGGCAGGAGACATCCAGACTTGGAGTGGCTCCTGTGGTGGGATCCTCCCTATCTCGTTGGTCAAGGTTTTATTTCCGCACCAAGCCAGGTTTATCAGACCCACGCAAGTCTGCCCTTTGCTGGACCAGTCTCGGCTCTCTCAGCTCCTGTCCTTACTTACACTTGTAGTCCTGAGGGGCGGACATCCTCAAACACACAGGCTTACCCACTGGAAGGGGGATACAGGAGAACTGCCAGGCCCCTTAGAGACTGGGAAACATCTGACCTGTCTGCAGCCTCCAGATGCAGGGCTGATGGCTTGGCAGCTCCGTTTCTGACACTTCACAGCTCCTGTATGTGAAATATCCACCATCAGCCATGACGGGCCGACAGGAGGCTGACGCTTCTGCATGCTGGTATCCGGGCAGAGGGACAGCACAGAGTGGCAGCGAGAGCACCAAGTCACTCCCAGACCGTGACGTATCTGCCCCGGGGCGTGCCATGGCCACTGTCCTCTCTTTGGGGCCAGGCCGGCATAAAAATGCCTCAATTTTCCAAGTTTCCTCTCCCACCCCTTGGGTTTGGATCTCAATCTTCTGATAATACGTGCTCCCTTGTGAGCCCAGAGATGCTTAGGGGTTAGATCAGCCTATCTGTTAAGAATCTCTAAAACTCTACAAACTCCTCTGATAGAAACATCACTCACTATTACTACCCTGGTTCAGGCCTGGTGTTATTTGTAAAATGCTTTCACTCTTTATTTTTTCTTATTAAGGAAAGCAAAGTGTGTGGCTTTGGTTATCAATGCTTTAGGGGGAAAGTGGCCGTGTTGAGCCAGCTGACAGCCCTGCTCGAACAGAAAGCCCTTCCTGGGAATGCCAGGGAGCTGGAAGACGGCACCTGTGGACCAGCTGCCACGGGGTGATTTGTGAGATGTGAATTTGCACTTTGTCATTTACAAGACACTTCAATAGAATCTCATGGGATCCACACACCAGTTCTGAGAAGGGTGTACAACTATTCCTATGTGGCAGGTAAAGAAAACCAAGGCTTAGAGAACTAAACTTGGCCAAAGTCGCATGGTTGGTACAGTGTGGAGCTGGAAATAAAACTCGATTGTAAGGTTTAGGCAATGTTTCTTAAAATCACTTGCTCCACATTTCCAATCTGCTTTCCCATCAGGCTATGTCTTCCCCATGCAAGCGAAGAGGGTCCTATGACCTCCATCCCCGTGTTTCTGAGTAAACACAGGGAAGAGCGAGAGCCTCAGAGACAAAGTCAGGAGAGGGATCCCAAATGTGGGATCGGTCCAAAGAGCTGAGGTCAGAATGTCCAGAAGCCCTCCAGGCACTGTCGGGGAATGCTCCTCTACAATGCAACAGTGCAACAATGCATAGTCCTTTGTGGTGGTCCGGCAACCCCAACTCAACTCTGCAATGAAGGCATCCAACTCCCTTTTCATCTGCTGCACACTCAGATACCGGCTTCTCTTCTACCTACAACGAAGGCCATGTGTTCCCAAGTGAACACTTCTAGGGAGCAGGGAGGTGCCAATGAAGATATTCTATCAAGAAACATGCCACATTGCCCTGGCCCTGTTGGCTCCATGGTAGAGCGTTGGCCCAGAGTGTGGATGTCCTCGGTTTGATTCTCGGTCAGGGCACACAGGAGAAGCGCCCATCTGCTTCTCCACCCTTCCCCCTCTCCTTCCTCTCTGTCTCTCTCTTCCCCTCCCACAGCCAAGGCTCCATTGGAGCAAAGTTGGCCCGGGCGCTGAGGATGGCTCCATGGCCTCTGCCTCAGGTGCTAGAATGGTTCCAGGTACAATGGAGCAATGCCTCAGATGGGCAGAGCATCGCTCCCTGGTGGGCCTGCAGGGTGGATCCCAGTCGGGCGCATGCAGGAGTCTGTCTCTCTGCCTCCCCACTTCTCACTTCAGAAAAATTAAAATAAAAAATAAAAAAAGAAACATGCCACAGAGTTTTTGCAGAAAACCATACAGTTTCAGGGCTGGAAGGCCCCGCAGGCCTGACTAATGCTGTAGCGGCCGGGTGATTACAGGGCTGGCCCCAGAAGCGCTGTCTGCTGCCGGCATGGGCCACTAACAAGGTCTGGAGGGAAGAGTCATGGCAGTTCATGGGCCTTAGAGATCACCTAAGGTAACCCCTTCAATTTGCTTAAGGAAATAGGCTCAGAGACTTGAACATAATAGCCCGAGTCACAACACCGTTTAGTGGCAGTGCTGAAATCAGACCCCAGGACTGCAGAATTTGTGCTATTGTCTTCACAGCACATGTTATCTCCTTGCACAGAATTTTTGTTTTGTGATAGGTGGATAAACTGAGTCACAGAGAGGTTAAGTGGCTTGCCTGAGCTGACACAGCAGGTGGTCAAACCAGGCCTTGACCTCAGTTCTGTATGACTCCTGAAGTCAGGCATGTTCTTTCCATTCTACTTTTTAAATCCTCGGGATTACAGCATGCCCTTTATGACAATCCCTGCTAACCACTGGCATCCGCTAAGGAAGTCACCCCTGCTCAGAGAACCAGCAGTTCTAAATGGACTTGCTGCAAACACTAAAACCTAAACCAATGAGGCCAAGCTGGTATTCGGAGTAATAAACAAAACATCAAGCCTGTAGGAGTGTTCCCCAGACACACAGGACGGGTTTGCATCGTGGCATGCTGCAGAGAAATCTTTATGGGCTTCTCCAAAGCCTTCCTGAGCCCAGGGGAATCAGGGCCACGTTCTGGAAGGCCTCCCTCTGAGGCCATGGGGCCAGGATTAAGCCTCTGACCTCACCAGTGGAGACTAAGGACCTGAGGCTAGGGGAGCTATACGAGGTGTTAGTTTTGCAAGCAGCTGGCTGCCATGGTTGTGCTTGCAGGGCAGATAGGCTATGAGCACACAGAATGTCACACCTATGTGCATATGCACATGGCCCATTGTACCCACAGGGCCACATGCTTCTACATCCACACCTCAGACCCACCCACACACAGGCATAAACACACACACACTACACACACACCCCAACCGAGGCCTCTCCCTTGTCCTGTATAGTAGCTATAGCCTCTCTTGGCTCCCTCCTCCAGAGAACTGACACCTGAGCTGCCCCAGCCCCGCAGGCCTGACTAATGCTGTAGAGGCCGGGTGATTACAGGCCTGGCCCCAGAGGCGCTGTCTGCTGCCGGCATGGGCCGCTAACAAGGTCTGGGGGGAAGAGTCACGGTAGTTCATGACAGCTCCTAATGACAACTGCTCCTGGTAATGACCAGCTCTGCGGTGACCCAGCTCTGAGTTGAAGACGAGCTCTGGCTACTGCTCCACACACCCAGAACAAAGGTTTCTTGGGGGCCCTGACCACAGCAGATGGTCTCTTCCCTGGCTGCTCAGGCCATGGGCTGACCTCATCGGCCAGCCTTCAGGGGCTCCTTCAAGGGGTGGCCCAGAGCTGGCTGGCCTTGACTGAAGAAATGTGACTTCAGGCACCCTCTGTCCACCTCCTCACCCTCACCCATACATGTCTCCTGCCCCCAACCTCTCAGCCCCGATGCCTGAGGGGCTGCTGTTGTACTTCATCACATGCACGAATGAGTACCTTCCCCTTCGCTGTCCTCCTTCTCTGTTGTACTTCATCACGTGCACGAATGAGTACCTTCCCCTTCGCTGTCCTCTTTCTCGTCCCCTCTTCTCCCCACCCAAGGTCTTCTTCCCAGATGTGAGTGACCATTAGAGTTTCAAACAGGCTCCTGATGCTTCTCCACTGCCAACAAGACAATTGCTCCATTTGTTAGCATGGCCTTCAAGACTGCCATGAGCTGGCTTCTGCCAACTTTGTTAATTTCCATCTCTAGATACTCAGCACCACAGACCTATAAGCTGATCAGAAAAAGATTCACCGCACCCCAATGTACAGATAATGTCATGCCTCTATTTCTTGATCTCTCCTGGGCCTGCAATCTAGCATACTATTCCTACACCCATCTCTTTGGCCTGGCAAACCCCTGTCGATTCCTTGGAGGAAAGCACAAGGTATCCCTTCTCTGGAGCTTCCCTGACCCCTCCCTAGGAAGAACTGTTCCTCTCTGTGCTCCCATGGCTCCCAGTCCTTACCTATTACAGGAGTCTCAGCATTTGCTAACACGGCATTATGTTTACGTTCTTCCCTCTATATGCTCTCTGGATGGTGAGGACAGGCACCACATCCCAATCATCCTGCACAACCATTTTTATGTCCAAGACCCAGTGCTGAGTCTGACACACGCTACATCTGCAATGCAATTCCGCTGGCATTTGTCCCGTCTCTAACACTAACATACAGTCGAGTTCACCGACGCAATTCCTTCTCTAGGGCCGGAAACACCACACCGGGGAGCACAGAAGGGCTGGGTGTCAGTGCCTGTGAAGCCAAAGAGAAGTACCTTGAGGAGGTAGTGACAAATGAAGCTGTGACCTCAAGCTGGCCCAGCAATGGGGAGGGCGAGGTGCCCCAGTTCCCATAAGCTCACCCACAGATATTACCCTCACCCTCACCTCTCACCTCCCCCACTCCTACTCAGTCAAATAGAGGAATGCTAAAGTGGGGTGCTCTCACCTCAACCAGGTGGCTCTGTGCAAGGCTCTCACTCAGAATCCAGCTTAATAGGCAACATGCAACAGGATACAGCTGAACCTACTAAAACTCTCCCCCACCTATACTTATGTGCCCAAGTGAGACTTATTTTCTTTTTTATGGCCAACTAAGGTCTTTCCTGCCTTGCCAAGGACTCAACTCAAGGCTCAGAGCACCTGGAGGGAGGAGGCGGTTGCTCTCTCTGGCTTTGACTATGGGGACTTCCCTCTTCCTAGACCCTGGAAAGAAATGATACAAACACTCTCTTCTGTACAACTGACGTTTCTTTGGGTGTTGATCGCAAGGTCAGAATATGCAGAATAAAGTGTAAGCTGGACCATGTGCTCAGTAGACAATCGTCTGTGGAATTAAATCTGTACAAAAAAATGCATACACCTGTTTTTAAATGAACATGTGTTTAGAGTAAAGAAGTTGTAACCCGAGAGGCTGGGTACTGGCTGGCATTTGGCACCTTGCACGTGTGCATCTCAGAACAAAGGCTGTGACTCTCCGGTTAGCCCTGCTCCCTGTGGGTGGAGGCGGCTGCGGGTTCTGGGGAGGTTAGAGGTGCCCTCATTGGCCTGTCTCGCCCTCCCTGCTCAGCACCTTGCCCAGAGCAGACAATAGTTCTCACTGACCAATCGCCTTCCCTCCTGCAGCCCTGCCCCGCCGGGTGGTGTCTCTGACTCGAGCCCATGGCCACAGTGAATGGGTGACCACTGTAACACACTTCATTCCCACTGCTGCTCATTCATAAGGAGCAGGCCTGGTGCCACTGGGACCCCGCCTCGCTCCCCGCAGGGCACACAGGCAGTGGTGAGTCTGAAGGAACAACTCATCTTCCTCGCACCTCAGTTCAGCCTTCGAGACCCCCATCTCTGGCCGGGGCTAGCCCTTACACAAAATGCTGACTTAGTAGCCAAAAAGGACAAATGGCATTCTTTACCTACATGTATTTACCCGACTTAAATTTTGTCACTCTAAGAATTACTATTTGTTGTGAGTCTTCACTGCCTTTCCAGCCCTCGTCCCCTGACACCAGGAATGCCTCTCTTTAACGTCTCCATTAATCTTAAGCCTCAAGTTAGGCTGTTCCTCTCCTCTAGGAAACTTGCCTGCATTTCTCCAGCCCCCCAAACCCCCTGCAAAAGATACCCTTCCTCCTTCAGGCCCGAGACCTGGGACTCTGTGCTGAAGCATCAGAAATCACCGGGAACAGAGACAAATCAGCATGGCCAAGGCCTGCCTCATCCATCAGAGTCTTACATTTTTGGAGGACAGGAGCTGGGTCCTCAATACAGAGCTGAGACCACATGAAGCCGGAGACACAGGCCATCTCTGCCACAGACACGGTACCTGCATCTGAGACCCGTGCGTGGCAGCTCACACCACCCCCCACGCGTGTGCCCCAGGAGGGACTTTCCTCAGGTGCCAGCTGCTTCAGAGAGTTTAAAGTGCTTGTTCCAGGCCCCCATGTCTAGCTCTGCTGCCAGACAGAGTTAGGGATTACCTTCAGCCAGAACGCCGTTTCCAGAAGCTGAATGGGCCTGTTGTGGAAGACATGCCGGTGTGAACTGATTTTCAGAGGGCTCACAAAGAGAGAACACATCAGAGGTACTGGGGCAACGTCCTGGGGAAAACGCTGACGGAAGGGCAGAGAAAAAACGAGGGAGGGAAAATCCTCCTCATAATCCTCCCTGGAGAAGCCAGAACACGGTTTAGGGAAGCTGGTTCCTAATTTCTCCCCACTGCCAAAGTACCACGTGGGCATCTCTGTGCGACTCACAGGCATCCTTTCAGAATTTGTGAGCGATTTCCCTTCAAGCCAGCCCTAAAGAAAAAATACTCCTTTATATCTGTAAGCCAATAAGCACCTATGACCTGCACATCAATCCTGGGAGCTGTCAGAACAGCCTAGCCTCACACATCCAACCTGGAAGGGCCGTTTCCTCTCAAGGCTCAAACCTGAGCACAGATGCCCTGCACATGAGCCCAACCCAAAGAGCACTCACCAGACAGACACAAATGTCACCTCTCCTCCAGGGTACCTACTGTTGCCCCTCCCTGACCCACCAGGGAAGTCGGGAGGAGAGGGGCCGAGGATGGGGCCTCAGTTATGGAAGGTGCCCGGTCCTGCACTAGGGACCCTGACCAAGACTACAGTGACCCAGAAGCTCCAGCCTCGGGGACTGTCTGAGAACAAGCAGTTTGTTACTCAGCGGTCCCTCCTTATAAAGCCATCATGAACAATGAGCACCATCTCTTCCTTTCAAAGATGGAGAAGGCTCTATTTCCTCTCTTCTCCATCATCACCTTGCATTTGTTCCCTCACTCATCACTCAGACAGGCCCTGGACACTCACTGCAGCACTCAGAGCAGGACCTACGAACGTATCTCTCACAACCACCAGTGAGCAAAGCCAGGGACCCCAGGGAGGCGTCTCAGGGCTCTTGCCACGATAACTCCAGCTCAGCAGAATTCACAGTGATTTCCCCCTCCCACCAGGCCCCGGCCCCAGCTCCCAAATCCTTCAACACACCCCAGCCCCCTGCCAATCAGGTTCAACAAATGTCTATTTTCAAAGAAACCTAAGCCGGCTGCTTCTGGTTCACCTCCTTCATAACTCATCACAGGCTGTGTGTGTGATGTCGAGGGAAGCCATCCCAGGGCTTGTCCCCTCTGAACCAGGGAGTCCCCAGCGCCAGCACTCAGTGGCCCTCGAGGCCAGGGGCCCCCACAGCAGGGGTGGTTCCTGCACACACAGGCCTTGCCAGTTCTGGCTGCCAGTGGCCCGGCCGGCCAGGCTGCAGTGCCAGGTCCTCCCAGGCACAGTCAGAGTGACAGCGCTGGTGACAGCCGGGCCTCTTACACCGCAAAGCTGTAGCTCAAATATTTATTGTATGTGTCTGGCTTTCACACGGAATTTGCAACCTGCCAGTTACCAGTGTTTACCTTGGTAGAAATTCACGGGAAATCTTAGCCTGAACAGGCCCAGAGTTTATTTTACTGCCAGATAAACAACTTTCTTTGATAAATCATCCATGTGACAGTGTTCCTGAAAGACTAAACAAAGATTTCAAGCGCAATCTATAGGCCTTTGAGAAGCCTTCCAAAGCTAATGCACGTTTAATTGGCTGCCCTAAGCCGGCTGAGGCAGCGCAAGGGCCTGACATTTCTTTGGCCATTTGTTCTCCTATTAAAAAAAAAAAAAATACAATTGGAGCTTCTGGTTCATTCCTGCAAAACTAGACAAAATTTACCAATCTATAAATGTTTGGTTGCTTCTCAACATAGCCTTTTTTTCAGTTGAAATGAATACATATCACAGTGACAGAAAATAATTTGACTTTGGGTGATGGGCATACAACACAATCAACAGTTCAAAAGCTATAGAAATATTTACCTGAAACCTACATACTCTTATTGATCAATGTCATCCCACTAAATTTAACTTTATAAATAGTATTTTTAAAAAAAGAAAAAAGAAAGGAGTACATAGCAAACATCACAAGGCAATTGCTGGAAAAGAAATTAAAAACACCCCCGGAGACACTGCTTGCGAAAAAGGGAAAGGCGAGGGAAAGCCCAGCACGCAAGACCTAAAACGCCTCTTACACAGACCCTAATAAATTATGAGTAGAAAAAGCTCAAATTAGAAATAAGATTTCAAAAAAAACACCAAAAAACATAAGAAAAAATGTCAGTGGGCCTGTCCTGTCATTGGTAGGCTCAACCTAAGCTCCCTGTGTCCTGCAGTCCTAATTATCTAATGACATCCAGCTTTACAATGACCTAAGGGTGTCATCTAACTCAGTGGTCCCCAACTCCCGGGCCGTGGACCGGTACCGGTCCATGGGCCATTTGGTACCAGTCTGCAGAGAAAGAATAAATAACTTAGATTAATTCTGTTTTATTTATATTTAAGTCTGAACGATGTTTTATTTTTTAAAAATGACCAGATTCCCTCTGTTACATCCGTCTAAGACTCACTCTTGACGCTTGTCTCGGTCACGTGATACATTTATCCGTTCCTCCCTAAAGGCCGGTCCGTGAAAATATTTTCTGACATTAAACCGATCCGTAGCCCCAAAAAAGTTGGGGACCACTGATCTAATTAAAACTGCTAGTATCTAGGGGTTTTTTTTGTTTTGTTTTGTCTGCTTTGGTTTGCTGGGTTTGGTTTGGCTTGGTTTCTTAGCTATAGCACCTTGAAATTGCATAAAGCTTTTTAAAGTTTTGCCAAATGGGCTTTTACAAAGGCTTCTTCACCCTGGGCAGTGGACTCCATGGTAGAGCATTGGCCTGGCATGTGGAAGTCCAGGGTTCGATTCCATGTCAGGGCACACCAGAGAAGCGGCCATCTGCTTCTCCACCCCTCCTCCTTTCTCTCTCTCTCTCTCTCTCTCTCTCTCTCTCTCTCTCTCTCTTCCCCTCCCACAGCCATGTTTCGACTGGATTTAGAGTTGTCCTCCGGCACTGAGGATGGCTCCAGGGCCTCTGCCTCAGGCACTAAAAGTGGCTCCGGTTGCAACGGAGCAACGGCCCAAGAAGGGCAGAGCATCACCCCCTAGTGGGATTGCCAAGTGGATCCCAGTCAGAGCACATGTGGGAGTCTTTCTCTCTGCCTCCCCTCCTCTTACTAAAAAAAATGAAAAGAAAAAGGCTTCTTCCACTTAATTCTCTGTTAACCAGAGAATTAATCAGGACATTCCATTCCATTTCCTAAAACTTTTTTGCCAAACCACACAATTTCATTAGTGCTAGGATCCTCCTACCTAGGCTAATTTCCCTCCTGAGACAGTCCTTTTGAATAAGAGATAATTATTATGGATGGAACATCCACTATATTCTAGAATCTGTACATACTTGACTAATTCAGTTCTCCCCACAGTAATGCAGGAATCGCCATCCACATTTTGCAAGTGAGGAGAGAGACTCAGGGAAGTTTAGAGACTTCCTCATGGTTGTTCAGTTTATCAGGGTGGGATTTAATCCAAGCCTCTCTGGCCCGAAGCTTACGTTCTCTCTACTCTACTACACTGCCTGCTTCTCTCCACGAAGAAAGGAATCAACAATGGCTGAGTTCTTTCTACGGGTCAGGCACAGATATCAGTCCATTTACAGCCCACAAACTCTGGCGGTAGTGAAGGAGCCGCCTACGCCCCCTTTTGAGAAAGCCTCCCCTAACCATTCCTGGCAGGACGGGAGCGTGGCGGGCATGAGGGAACACGAAGGAGGAAGGGGATGGAATCTGGACTGGCTACCCAGGTAAGCGCTGTCGGGAACCAAAGCGGGATGGGATGCCAGGCAGACCGGCCTTGGGCCATCCAGGGACTCACTCCTCCAGCTGAGCCTACTTCCCCCAGTCCCTAGGATGAGAACCTGACCTGGCTGATCCGAGGTCCGACCATGCGCAGTCTGTCTCCAGAATGACTAAGGGGTACAGGAGAGCAGGACAACGCTCAGAGAACCGGGCCACTTGTGTGGGCTGTGCACAGGCACCCGGCCCAATCTCAGCCTTTACCTCTCTTTCTCCAACCACTCCCGGCAAAGCTCCGGAGAACAGGGGTGAACTTGAGGGCAGATCCTCCTTGCTCCCCTTCTCCATGATAGTTTATATATACATCAAATGATAAAGAGGATGTTTTGTTGAGTGAAATAAGCCAGACACAAAAGGACCGATGCTGTAGGATTCCACTTACCATGCGGTACCTAGAACGAAGTCCTAGAGACAGGAAGTGGAGTGGGGGTTCCTGAGGGGGAAGGCAGGGGAGCACCGGCAGGGAGTGTTTGGATACAGAGTTTCAATGTGGAATGATAGAAAATACCCCAAGTTTGGACGGTGGTGATGGTTGACAACAATGTGAATGTACTTAATGCCACCAACCCATATACTTAAAAATGGTTAAAATGGTAAATTTTAGATTATGTATATTTTACCACAATAAAGTTTTTTTAAAAGATGAAGGCTAGGTGGGGGGGGCGGGGCGACTCGCACAGAGAATTACAGGGGACAACAAAGGACTCCCAAACCGCACTGTTTGGCAACTGATGGCCCCAAAAAGCAACCTAGTCAGAACCGGACTTACCCACGAAGAGAGAGAAGTCACGTGTCTGCCAAGCCTGAGCCGCCATGCCCGTACCCAGATCTGTCTTGAGACAAAGAAAAGCGGCCATTCCAGCTGATGCAAGCAGGGCAAAGGGCTCAGAACAGAATTCGGTTCTAGAAAGATTTCAATAAGTAAGCGCAGAGCAGAGATGCACCTCTCACTTCTCCGGTGAGTCATGAAGGAGAGGCCTCGTCTGCCCCGACAGGTCGCTGGGTTACTGCCGTCCCTGCAGAGCACCAGAACGAATGTTTAGCGAGTCTGGCCCATCTGCAGGGCCCAGGGCAGGCTCCTCACACACCATCTCATCTGCTCGTCACTGGCACCTGTACCTGGCTACCAGTCGTTGTTTCGTAGAGGGAAACTGAGGGCTGGCGAGGTCAAGAGATTTGTCCAGTGTTGTATTCATATAGAGATCAGGGGAGGACTGAACTCAGTCCCAGAGAACCCGTGCCCTATCCCTGGCTCAGGTTTCTGTGTACTTTCCATACTTAGATACACTTTCAAACATTCAAAGACGCTACTAAAGATAAGAGCTTCTTGTTGAACTTCGCTTTCTCTAAGTGTCTTCCTGCCACACGTAGAGCCAGGAAGGAATTAGAGAAGAGGCAAAACGTACCCCGCTCGCCAGAGCAGGGAATACGGCTTTCCCCGGCTTCCCCGCAGCTCCTTCTGACTTCGGAATATAAAGGGCTGCTGATACGACCTCCATACAAGCTGCCCAAGATCTGACTCCTCTAGCCAGAACCCCAGCTTTGGGGTCTAGTCAGGAACTTTCCTATGTGACACTGCGGGTGAGCCAGGAATGACATTACAACTCGCCCGGCCACCTGGAAGGCTTGATGGCTCCTGGTTCAGCTACAGTGGGCGCCCTGTCCAACCTGGCCCCATGCACAGGAAGAACAGACTGGCACTCAGGTTGTGAGCTGGCAGTTACACTTCCAGTGCCCAGCCCCACGTTCTCCCTCCCAGGAGATGCCGTAACTCCTTCCGAGCACTTACAGAGCTGCGGGTGGAATGTGGATTTTAGAGCTCGCCAGTGACAACTGTTACCCTGCGGTGACAGTTCCTTCTCCCCTGTCTATTTAGTTTTACTTCGACTGAACTAGGTTTCTGAATGTTAGGGCTTTTTTTTCTTTTACACGTGCGCTCAGTCACCCAAAACAGGGCATGTAATTATTCCTTGAACGTAATCAACAAGTGGCACATATTCACTTGGCAAGGAGCCTTCTCCTTTTATACATATATATATATAAAAAGGAAGTTCAATATCCAAATCCCTGCCATCTCCTGTCATTCATATTCTCATCTGACAAACATTTCTTTTATGTGTGTCTCCATGTCCAAGACACTGTGCCAGAGGCTGTTTCAACACAAGCCGACCTTGTTTTGTTCACAGATCATTGCTACATTCAAACACTAAGTATGTTCTTTCTGTCAGTGGTACAAAACAAACAGTGCATCTCACAATTAATGGGCATCTTACATTAGGTAAAATAGGGTTCAAGATACAGACCCTGCTCTCAAGCAGCTTACAGATGTTGCAATTACTGTGCTGGCAGCATTTCTTCTTCTGTGGGAGGAAGCTCAGGGCTTGGTTTGGAAAGGCTGAACCTACTCTTTGCAACAGATCAAACTGTCCTTCAGAGGAAAACACTGTGCCTCCAAACAGCAGCACAGCCAAGACACCTTGAAAGTGGAGTGAGAACAAATTAGCAAAGGTGCAGGAACCTCCAAAAACATTTCTTCTAGAAAATCTTCCCAAACACTACCTGTGAGCGCTGATTTTTTTTTCTTTCCCATATGACTCATTTTAGTATTACAAAGTACGGTTTTACTCTTTATGAGGAAACATATAAATGGGGAGGGGGGTGGAAATCCTTCCAGAAGGCAAGGAAAATTTCTGGGGGCAAAGAAATCTTTTTCCACAGTGAGCAAATATTGGGCTAAAAACATCAACTGAACCCTCAAGCTCAAAAAACAGGAGAAGCCAGTACAAGAGAAAGTTCTAAACTACCTTAGCAGAAATATACCTGGTCATGCACATTTTTACCAAAAGAGTTTAAGGGTGTTTGCAGATACTGGAGAAGCTACAGATAGTGGCCAGAGGTGGAGTCCTAACCTCACAGCCATTAGGAATCAGATCCTCACATCCCGAGGATAAGTTCACCTGAAGACAGGTACGGGTACTGAGTTGTTAACAGCAGGATTGTTAGTACGGCGGCTTGCAATACCTTGGTCTGTTTAAGAGAAGAGAGCGGCACCCTGGTGTCATTCAAAACGCAGAGAGGACACAAAGCAGATCAGTATGTCCTAAGTTAAGCACAGCCAGCAGGCTGGCCACCATGTCCAATTCAGAGACTTTGCACCATCTAACTTTTGGCTTTTCCACATCTGGTGCTTGATCCAGGCTGATTCAGTTGCATTCCTGAGCATCAGCACACAGGTGTTTCTGCTGATGCTTTTCCCTGCTGGGGGAAAATGCGTTCTGAACTGGCGGGGTGCCGTGCAGGGGTGGGGAGACAGTGGCCAGGCAGACCCGGCGGAGTTAGAGAGGCACTGCCCACAGAGGAGGCCATAGACTGGGTGTGCAGGGGTCCGAGGATGAGCTGACAGCAGGGCAGGTGTGCGTGCTAGCTCAGAATGAACGCACCCCTTGCTCCCGGAGCTCAGTGAGCCCTCCAACAACCTGATGTCTTCCCAAAGGGGATGTCAGGGCCGCTTAAGGCGAAGTTCGATCCCTGAAGGAGGGAGTAAGATGTTATTTTTCTTTTCTGTTGTGTCAGCTTACATGCCGAATTTCTGTTTCCTGACTGAATCCTAATGCTGTAGCTGACTGCTTCATTTACTTGAAATGTACGAAGATGGTACATAAGTACCTCAACAAAGCCACCTTCTCCAGGGTGCTGAGGACAGAGCTAAGCTCAGCCCCTGCAGAGAGGGGGGACCCCCATTTATTGTCTTAGAAGAATATGACAAACAAAAAAACCCACGAACTTTCTCCTGCATTTAGATTAAAGAAGCATCGAACACCATACCTGTGCTGGATTGATAAATGCTTTCACAGCAAAGTTCAATGGCTGGTTGTCTTCTCTTATGGGAAAGGCAGCAAGACAGAGAGTAAAAGAACTCCAGTTGGAAAAGTCAGATTCCTTATTTATGAAATAAGTGAACCTAATAGCATCCTGTAGGGTCCAGGAAGAAGTCAAAAGTTCTATGAACCCAAAAAGAAAATAATCTCAGACCTAAAAGAACCTAGTCCCAAACAGCTGGTCACTCAGATTCACCAAGACCTGGATGGTAACTAAAATAAGAGATGGCCCTCCCTCCTGTAAGCCATGAGCAGACGCTTGCTAACTCAGTAGGCACCTACTGTAGTGAGGAAAAGACATCCATCCCCAGGTGAGTGACCTGAGCACCTAGACGGTGACCCTACATCATAAGGTCGACCTTCCCCATTCAAATTCTTTCCCAAGGCTTGCCTCTTCGGCTCAGGTCTAGGGAGTGTCTCCAGTTTAACCAGTGACCATAGGCTCCCGCTCCCAGAATGCCGGTGGGCAGCAGGGGGAGATTAGAGGAGGCCTGAGGTCAAGTTCAGGTTGGCATGTTCCAGACAACAATCGGAATAATAACCATGGGTTCTCCTCTTACAGCTCCTTGGCGTTAACTTTGGCCTTGAGTTCCCACCAGCCTCTCTCCAGCCGGCAAGTTATAAAATGAATCCAGTTTCTGGGAAATCAAGGATTAGTGTTTGGTCAGGATTTTACTTTTTTTTTTTTTTAATTAAATTTTAATTTACTCTAGGTTAAGTATTTTTGGATATGATGTCTAGCACAGTCCTTTGCACTCAAGAAACATTGAATGAATAGATACACAAGTCAATGAATAACTAGACAGATGCACTGGGTTTGAGCTCCATGATAGGAATTCATCACCTGCCAGGCACCTCCACACACTCAATTCCAGAGTTTTCCAGTACACTGCCCTCAGGAGCTGAGCCTGAGAGAAGGCACATGAGCATACACATCGGCTAATATATTACTTTTCAGAGTTTAATAGGTCGGGGGGGGGGGGCGGCATTTCTAAAAGTATGGTGATTTACAATGTCTGAAGAGGATCAATGAAATCAACAAGATTATCCTTAGTTATTCTTCCCAAGGATCCTTTGGAAACACAACCATACCTGAGCAGATTCTCCTGCCCCAGCCCCGCAGCAAAGAAAGCTTCTCATCAGAATATCTGAGAATTTATGTCCTTTTCCTTCACATCCAAAGGCATCTTTGGGAAGACAGCTTGTTGCTGAGGCGGTGCGGGCTGTGCGCCCCAGGCTTTACGGCGGGAGGCCCGCCAGGCTCAGCCTGAGAAGCAAAGGCCACCACGGTCAGGGTAACCAGAGCCCTCCACAACAATTTTATTTGAGTTCGTTTAAAATGACAACAAGGAAAAGTACGTGACAAACACAAGCAGCAAGATGCAGAGCAGACCGGATCCCCTCGGAGGTCCTGCTGGGCTCCCCTGTGAACGAAGGAGGCAGGCAGAGGTTCCCAGAGCGGACACAGAGCCCACCAAACGCATCCGTTCTCAAGAAGCTGTCGGTGGCAAAGGGTCCGAACTCTCCAGCTTGTCTTCAGTCACGGTGGCAAATACCCCGAGAGCAAACCTGTCATGTGTACAACCTCCTTCAACTCGTGTGCGCACGCACATATGTGTGCGGCTCATTCAGACGTGGCACTCTGCCAGCACACGGCCCTGCTGTGTACTTTATGAAGTTTGGTGAATGAAAACACAGAGTAGGTAGCTCTAAATGAACATAAAGACTCGCATGAACTACCATTCTGCTTTTCCTGGTAAGAATTTTGTACAAAATCCAGCCTCAGGGATACATTCCCTGAGCAGGCCTGGCCAACCCATTCTCAGCATCCATATAAACAGAGGCAGGCATGACCCTTCAAAGCAGTTACCATTTACTTTCCCCAGAGGAGAAACTCTCGGGCTGTCTGGGGCATGGGTCTTCCATGGGGCAGACAACAAGGGACCATCCCTGAAAGGCCACCTGACATTGGCTGCCCAGGCTACATCCAGCCTTTCTCCTGTGTTGATTAGAAACTCCCTTTTAACCAGAGCGATTTGGGAAAAGGGGAGAAAAATTCCAATACTGTGTGGATGTCTATTTTCTTTGCCAGGAAGGACCTGGTAGGGGTCCCTCGTCTGAATGTCTTTGGGCTCTCACCTCCCCGAGACGGCAACCCCACTGTCAGCCACTTCAGATCCTGGGCAGAGTGGTGCTGACACCTAGGGGTGGACAGAGAAAGAGCCAGTGCAGAGAAGGCCGGCCCAAGCCGCCTGCTGTAATCCTGGTCACGTCCGAGGAGTGGTGCTTTCCCCTCGCTCCTGTCCACCTGTCCCCAGGACTACCAGCCTCACTCTTAGAGGAGGTCTTCACAAAGCTGTCCAGTGATCTCCCACACAGAAAGAAAGACCAAAGCAAAGTTTAATAAAAATCGGCCAGTCCCCCATCCAGTCTTGTTTTCCATCTGCCTAAGAAAAGCAGCCATTCGGGAAGGTAGAGGTAGAGGATATAAAGCCCCCAAAAGATGCATCGACAGGCTCTGTTCAGCAGGGACACAGACCAGGGGGAACCGGGGAGTGCCGAACCTCCCCAAGGCGCCTAGGGATGCTTTCTTACCAAACTCGCTCGCACAGAGATGTTCAATTATGGCTTCCGATTTCAACTCGTTGTCACACGGAGGACACACAGTGGTGCCTAGGGAGGGAAAGGAGAAAAAGGAGCTGTGAGTTATGGGCTTAGTTGAGGCTGCAGAGAGGAGACGTCCCTGGGGAAGAGATCAACCTGCTACCAGCATGAAAGTATTTAAAGGTCTTCCAGAATTTCTGAAGGGCACCCCAAGAAACAAAAAGTCCTTAAAGCCCAGAACTTAAAGCTATAAATAGACACATGGTTTCTTCAAAGTTTGGGGACTAGAGCTGTTGAATATAGCACAAGTATTTAGAGCAGGGGTCCCCAAACTTTTTACACAGGGGGCCAGTTCACTGTCCCTCAGATCGTTGGAGGGCCGGACTATAAAAAAAAAAACTAAGAACAAATCCCTATGCACACTGCACATATCTTATTTTAAAGTAAAAAAACAAAACGGGAACAAATACAGTATTTAAAATAAAGAACAAGTAAATTTAAATCAACAAACTGACCAGTATTTCAATGGGAACTATGGGCCTGCTTTTGGCTAATGAGATGGTCAATGGCCGGTTTCATATTTGTCACTGCTAGCCATAACAAGTGATATGACGTGCTTCTGGAGCTGTGACACATGCGTACAGCATCACCGGAAGTAGTACTGTACGTAAGCCCAGTTCCTGAACACCTCTCTCCAAACGGCTACTGCCGCGCTTTGTGGTACATACAGTACACATACAGCATCCGCATCCTGTGCCCCTCTCACTGACCACCAATGAAAGAGGTGCCCCTTCTGGAAGTGCGGCGGGGGACAGATAAATGGCCTCAGGGGGGCCGCATGTGGCCCGTGGGCCGTAGTTTGGGGACCCCTGATTTAGAGCAACAATATCTAGGGCTGGGTGGGGGCAAGTCTTATGAATCATGGCTTGATGAGGTACAGTGGGTCACTGGCAAAAGTGGACTTATAAACCAAACACATCTATTCCAGTTGTTTGTTTCCTGTTCTTTCCCCTCTCCTTTAAATATCCCTCCTTTGATTGGTGCCCCTTCCCATTGCCAAACTCCTATCGAGACAGCAGATCAATCTGGCTCTCTGGGAGTCAAGGAAAAAAAAAAAAAAACTCAGCCAGACTCACAAAGTCTAAGCCCAGTTCCTGAACACCCCTCTCCAAACGGCTACTGCTAGCAAGAGCTGCCAAATGGCAGTGAGGGCCACTAGTAAGCTAAGCCCCAAGGGCAAGAGGCATCTGAGGCCAGGCCCAGAGGTCTCCTCCAAGCCAAAATGCTACTGATGCTGGACGGATCCCGGGGAGATAGTGTCTCTGTGGCAGGACAGGGAGAAAGTGGTACAGTAGCATCACCAGAAGGATGCAGTGTCTTATCACCAGCACCACCATCATCATCGTCATCATCCCACCGCCACCGCCACCTCCACCTCTACCTCCACCATCATCACCATCACTGTCACCATCTCTCAAACAACCTGGAGTTCCATCTGTGATCTAGGAAGACATTAGCATCTTCTAAGGCCACTCCATCCTAGGCACAGCAATGGAGGAGGCCAAGCCAGGCCAGAGCTACAGGAAAGTCACCTCAAGAAAAGATGTTGCCTGACCTGTGGTGGCACAGTAGATATAAAGCATCGGCCTGGAACGCTGAGGTCACTAATTCAAAACCCTGGGCTTCCTCTTACAAGAAGCAGCTGCAGAGCTGATACCTCCCACTCCTCCTGCCCCCACCCCCACCTTTCTCTCTCTCTCTCTCTCCTCTCTCTGAAATCAATAAATAAAATCTTCAAAAACATTTAGTAAGATGGAAAAAGAAAAAGAAAGAGCCCTGGCCGGTTGGCTCAGCGGTAGAGCGTCGGCCTAGCGTGCGGAGGACCCGGGTTCGATTCCCGGCCAGGGCACACAGGAGAAGCGCCCATTTGCTTCTCCACCCCTCTGCCGCGCTTTCCTCTCTGTCTCTCTCTTCCCCTCCCGCAGCCAAGGCTCCATTGGAGCAAAGATGGCCCGGGCGCTGGGGATGGCTCTGTGGCCTCTGCCTCAGGCGCTAGAGTGGCTCTGGTCGCAACATGGCGACGCCCAGGATGGGCAGAGCATCGCCCCCTGGTGGGCAGAGCGTCGCCCCTGGTGGGCGTGCCGGGTGGATCCCGGTCGGGCGCATGCGGGAGTCTGTCTGACTGTCTCTCCCTGTTTCCAAGCTTCAGAAAAATGAAAAAAGAAAAGAAAAAAAAAAAAAAAAAAAAAGAAAAAGAAAAAGAAAGAAAGGATGGTGTAGTGAGCAGCCTCTGAGCAAATACAAGGCTCCTGGGGTCTTCCTCCTTCCCTTCCCTCTCCATAGCTTCGGGGACAGCATCTCCTCCTCGGTGAGATCCCTTGTGGCTCAGTGAGACAGGCAAAGCCTCCCAAGATGGAGAATACGCCGGGAGCTTGCCCAGCCCTCCAAAGCCAATGCTGCTCCCAGGACACAGCTGGTACAGGGCTGGCTACCAACTCTCACTTCCAAGTAAGGTCTCTACATGGCCCAGCAGAGACCACATACCTTAGACTTTGAAGACAGATTCCTCTCCCATCTTGACTCTATACCCAGGACCAAACATCGCCCAGATTCTCAGTGCAGCAAGAACCACAGCCATACATACTCCAAGCAAAAGACTGAGTGACTATCTTTTGGCCCAGATGTTAGAAATTTGCTTTTTACCCAAAAGCAAATTTGAGATTGGTAGTATTTCTAACAAAGGGAAAAACTTACCTGGAGTTTTACACATGGTTCTTGCTTCCATGGGGAGAAAAACAGGGAAAGGGGTCTCACAATAATGGGAAGGGCTGTGTTAGTTACAGTGGGAGAGTCAACCGTGCTTTGGGGTTTTCCTTGCTTAGGTTGTTGTTGTTTTTTTTAAGTGGAAGCTATCACATTGCAAGGTTCTATGAATATAGAACCTTGACCCAACAAGTAGCAGGGCCAGGGCTATCCGAATATAAACGCCAGGTCTCCCATCTGCTCCGCACACTCACATCATCTCATCTACACGCTCTGTCCCTGATCCTACTGGCGGCCAGCAAGGGCCCTGTTCCCCACAGAGGCCCTTCCCTTAGTGCCAGCAGTTACCCTTGGCCTTCAGTGCCTCTCAGGGCAGCAGGGGCTCCTGGAGGTGAGCTCTGGGCTGCTTTCCTCACAGCCAACCGGAACAGCAGCGGCCGACCCAGAGGAGGGAGGAATGTGTGATGCTATGTTAATCTTGTGCCCCCTCTGATGGTCCTTGGGCCCAAAGGCTGCCTCAGCAGGACAAATCCACCCAGTCATCTCTCTGAGAGGTGGAACTAAAGCTAGCTCTGTTTTACAGTGTATTTAAAATAATCTTTAAAGCAAGGAACCAAAAACTAAAATGTTTTGTGTTTTATAAATATTTAACGGAGAGTAGCTCGACCTGTGGTGGAGCAGCGGATAAAGCGTCTACCTGAAACACTGAGGTTGCTGGTTCAAAACCTCAGGCTTGCCTGGTCAAGCACATATGGGAGTTGATGCTTCCTGCTCCTCCCCCCTTCTCTCTCTCTCTCTCTCTCTCTCTCTCTCTCTCTCTCTTTCTCCTCTCTCTAAAAATGAATAAATTTTTAAAAATCTAAAGGAGAGTAGAAGAGAAAGTCTAACACTGGAATCAGGATTAAGTGAATGTTTAAAAACCAACGCGCACACATGCACACAGCACATTCTTGACTCGTTTAGTCCCCCCACCCCCACCCCACCCCCACACAGCAGGTCTTCCCTGGTCAGCTCCTGGATACATGAAGAAGGAACTCTGTGGAAGGCTCTTGGGCATGATAAGGGCACTGTGCCCTCTGCAATCTGTGACGGCCAGGCTGATTTAACATACAACATGCCTAAACAACAACAAAACTAAACTAGAAGTACATGCTTGTTCATACAACTTCAATCACTCAAACCTGGCAAGGAGAGAGAACAATGACTTACCAGGGGGCACAGGTCTAATGTAAGTGAAGTGGTAGAAATACTTTTCCTGGAAAAAGAATCACTGCTTCTCCCGTAACAGACGCTTGATGCAGCTTGGGCAATGGCCTTTTGTGGGGGAAAGTGTCTTTTGCCTCATTTCTCATTATTGAGTTTATCTTTAATACCACACGGCCACAAAGGGCAGCCCAATACCCCAAAACTGTGCATGCCTATGTAAACAGAAACCAGCCAAATCATGCAGAGATCTGATGCTGCTTTGAAAACTCATTTTAATTTTAAAGAGTGAAATAAAGAATAAAAGTATCACGTGTGCTTATTGTCATACAAAAGTACCAGTTCTTATTGGGGTGGGCCCCAGCCATAAGGTTTTAAGGACCGGTGTTGCAGTCCATCTCAACCTGCCCCAACACACACACACACACACACACACACACACACACACACACACAGCCCTCCCACCTCCACACTCAGCCGACAGTCAGTGGCCACTCAGACCCAGAGGAAGTCATGTGGGTCTCTTTCCCACTGAGTGACTGCAGTCCTGGGGAGGAACGGATGCCTTTTCAAGGCAGTGCCTCTCACCAAAAATGCTGAGGGAGAACCAGTTCCCCAGTCCCCCTCCTGACTGGTCCTGCCCCAGCTTTTCTCTTCTCTGTTCAACAGCTGGTCTCGGGAGGGTGACCACCTGGGCACTCCTGGGGTGACGGAGAGAGGAGGAGGTTACAAAGGCCCAGACAGGAGGTAGCGGACCAGTGGCACAGCAGCCAAGGAGTACAAGGCTCAAGAAGACACCCTTGCCCTTTGGGGTTCAGCAGGGAGGGTTCTTTCCCCTTCAAAAGTAGTCACTGCACCCAGTCCCCTCATCTTCCCTTCAGAAGGTGTTTCCCCAAAGGTCTCCATATCCATCAACTAACTGTCCCGGAAAGACAAATGGACCCAGCCCAACCAGAGCTGGCCGCGGCCTCTCGGGAGAAGGCTGGGCTGGGTTGGACTGGGCTAATCCCGCAGCGGTGGTGGAGGAAGGGGAGAAGGAAAATCCTGTGGGCTGCAGGGGATGGCTCCACACGGAAGAACACAAAGTGCTTTGTTTGCTCTAGGTAATCGCTCAGCTCTGGCTCTCAATGGGCTGTGCTTCCCAAAGGTTAACCCTGTGCAGACACCCAGGAAGCGGACAGCAGAGGTGCACAGGCTTTGCCGCTGCAGGCAGGCTGCTGCTGCCTTGCCCACACTGCTGGGACACATTCCACCCAATGTCAATGACATTAGACTGACCTTTTCCCTCCCTAGAATAAACAAGTGCACTCAAAGTTCAGGGCGCAACTTTTCCCATACCTACCCCACCCTCGCTCTGGGGGAACATGCCCTTCAATGGACATCTCTTTTTAGCATCACATTAAGATGGGTGAATTCAGCAAGCAGCCAGTCAGCACCCAAAGCCTCCATCTCAAAAAGCCTTCCAGACGTGCCTGCCCCCGTGCTAACTGTACCTGGATATGGCTCCCCTTCTCAGACTATCTCTACATCTTTGAATCTCAACTCTGCTTTCAAAGAATTCAAGGTTGAATTCACTCCTATAAAAGTCAAGGCACTATGCTGGGTTGTTTTTTTTTTGTTGTTTTTTTTTTTTGGGGGGGGGGGTTGCTTGTTTTGTTTTCTTACCTCTTAGGGATTTCTTTCCCCCAACTCAAGAACTGCCCTTTAAGTGGGAGGGAGTTCTTCTAGGAACCTGAGGCTGTTTCCCTGATACAGTTAGGAAAGTCTTCAATTTGCAGAACCCCACTCCCCAAGGAGAGATGAACAATGAACTAATTACATTTTTATCTTTCTAATTACTTGAGGATTTGTGTAAATGAGAGAAGCAGGGGGTATGCAAGAATAAGAATAGAGAGACTTCCACCCCCCAACCCTCCCTAAGCAGTTACCTGAAAGGTGAAAGGGATAGAGAAACGCAAATCCCCAGTTTCTAAACTTGCTTTCTCAGACAGAGCCGCAGCTTGGGCTACTTAGCTGCATGGCCAGTTAAGAGTTGTTTGTTAATTTGTTTTCAATTCTCATGGAACCTATGAAAATACAACTGCATCCGCCTTTCTGAGCTTTCTACACTTTGGGCTTTGGTTTTTTCCTCCTGGAGCATTCCGGAACACTTGGATGGGTACTCTGTTTCCTCCCAGGGGAGAAACGGGCTCTCCTTTTACTCAGAGTTGACGGCTTTGTTTCAGGTGTGGAAAAGCGAGACTGGACCCCAGGAAGAGCCGCTGTAGGGGCGGGACCGAGTTTGTGCAGGGTCGAGGTGCAGCCGCCGCTGCCCCGCAAGCCCCGGGGCCGTGCACCTGGGTGGGGAGAGGTGCTAAGCAACACCTCGGACGGACTAAAAGCTTTGAACACTCATTCTGCACAGCTTGAGGGCAATCTCTAGGGAGCACGTCCGAACTCCAGGGGGGAGCGGCAGCCGAGGGTCAGGGTAGTAGGGGCTTTCCCGCAGCCCCCGCTGCAACCCGGCGGGTCCCGGGGTCCCCAGCGGCTCGGGTGTCGGAGAGGGTGGCCTTACCTTGGGGTTTGGAGGCTTCAGTGGCATTGGGCGGGGTCATGGCGATGCAGACGTCCCCCTCGGGGAATTTGTCACACTTGAGCATCTCGGGCCAGTAGAAGCCGAAGAACTGCATGACCGGCTCGCACGAGTCGCGCACGGCCTCGCAGAGCCAGCGGCACGGGTAGATGGGCCGGTCCAGGCACACGGGCGCGAACAGCGAGCACAGGAAGACCTGGGTGCCGATGTGGCAGTTCTTGTTGAGCAGGGGCACCCAGCTGCTGGCCTGCTGCTTCACCTCGGCCATGGTCTCGTGCTCCAGCAGGTTGGGCAGCACCATCTTCTTGTAGCCCACGTTGTGGCACAGCCGCAGGTCCGCCGGGATGTCCACGCACTGCGGCGGCTTGGTGTAGAAGCGCCCGCTCTGGTACGAGCCGATGTCCGACTGGAAGCTCACGTAGTCGTACTCGCTGGCCGAGCCCGCGGCCAGCAGCCCGGCGGCCAGCGCCAGCAGCACCCCGCCGGCGGCCCCGCACCGGCCCCCTGCGCCGCGCCCGCTGCCCATGCTGGCTCCTCGCTCTCGCGCCCGCGACGTCGGGGCTGCCTCGGCCGCCTCTCCGCGCGCGTCCCGCTGCAAACTTCCAGGAGTCCCGGGGGACAAAAGGCGCCGTCCCCACCCCGGCCCGGGTCCGCGGCCGCGCGCTCCGGCCCGGTCCTCGGCGGGTGGCGGTCCTCGGCCTGCCGCGGGGAGGGGAGCGCGCGCGGCCTGAGTGCTGCCCGGGCTCCCGGGCGCGCGGCACCTACTCCCGAGGCTGCAGGACGTGAGTGCCCGGTGCTCCTGTTGCAAAGCCTCTGAGTCCCCCGCGCAGCCAATCAGCTCCGGGCTGAGCGAGCCGCACTCATTTAGCACGTCAGTCACCGGCGCAATTAGCCAATCGCTTCACTGGCAACAGGGTTCGGTTTACTAGAACTCAACACAGGTCAACACCCCTTAGAAAACAATCAAAAAATAAATAAATAAAAGATGAAGGAGGGGGAGAGAGAAAAATAGGAAAATAAAAGGAAGAGGAAATAGAACGGTGGGGTGGATAAAAAGAATGTTTAACGCTGTAATTAACTTGCATCGGATCGCAGAGAAGCAAGGAATTTAACAGTACTTGCAAATCCATGAGATAATGAAGTTTTTTTTGTTTTTGTTTTTTTTTACACTTTTTCCTCATTTCAAACAGCAGCCCACCAGACAAGCAGGTCACCTCCTCGGTTTTGTTCTCTGTAGCTGCAATACAAAGACAAGTCGTTTCCCGACAAACCCGGGCTCAGGAAGGCAGAAGCAACGGAGATCTGCTTTTAAATCCCCAGCCGGCCGGGCTCCGCTCCTGCAAAGACCAGCGGAACGTGTGTGGTGGGGGCTGTTTGCTGGTTTTTTAATGCAGCACTTTTCCAGGTGAGACAAGCGACGGTGGCCCTCCAACAACACTGGAGGCACTGAGTAAATGCTGCTCGGTGTGGCGGGAAATACTGCCTGCAAAGGTGTTAGCTTTGCGAAGACAGTTTAAAAAAAGAAAAGAAAGAAAGGAAAAGAAAAAAAAAAACACTACTCAAGTCCCAGCCCGACAGCATGTCTGTGTGTGCACGCATATCCACATTGACATGTTTGTGGTGTAGAAAGCCAAAACATTAAAAACACATGTGCACTTATCAGCGTGGTGTGTGTAAATATCAAATCCATCACTCAGGCACACATGCTACATTCAGAGCTGGCCCAGGAACCTCAAGTCAAAACCGAGAGCTCCCATTAAGGCAGAAAGCAAGGGGAGACTATTAGCACAAACACAGCTGGGCCTTCTTGCCTAGCCCCCCCAGAAAAGAAGTCTCCCTGCCACCCTCTACCTCAGAGTTCCTGGGAATTCTCTGAATGTTTCAAATCTCTAGCTGTGACTACGACTGACACCGGGGACAGAGGACAACAGCAAGCAGTTCATGAAGTATGCTGGTTCTGTGCTGCGTGTGCCCTGAAGCGTGGGAGGAAGGAGGCAAAGGATGCTAAAAAGCCTGTATCTGAGCAGTGTGGTGCCCCCTCCCCCCGTGAGGCAAATGGGCCATAGACCTCACTGCTCAAGGCAGACACTGTAGGAGGCGCTGCCTTGCCAGCCGGCTTGTTAGTAAGGCTCCAGGGAAGCTTGCTTTGGACTCTGCAGACCAAATTTCTTGATGGACAGATTCCAAGTAAAGCTACTTGAGTTTGTGAAGAAGCGAGACTGTTTTCTTAAAGCACTCGTGCCCATACAGAGATTGTGACTCCACTGTGCACACAAAACACACCTGCAGATGGTCAAATTCTGTGTGTTTTCTAGGCTAACGAAAGGTGCGCCAAAGCAAGAGGAGCAGATGGAGGGAAAGAGATAGAGAGAGATAAAGCAAGAGTTCAGATGGCAAAGGGTTAATCCCTAAACAATTGGTAGTGCTCAGCGGAAAAGCTGGGGAAGACATTCCTCACAGAGAATAGACCGCAGGAGACCGGGCAACTGTGTCTCAATTCAAGGGGCATTTAGAGAAAAATGCGTTTAGTAGGGGGTCCTTTTCTCTCCTACATCCATCCAGGCCCTCAGTCCCAAGCCAAATGTGTCTGTTTACTCACTCCTTGGAAAGAGCTGTGTTAGTAAATAACATCCTCTCACCCCCGAATCCAGGCTTGGCTGACCTCTCGCTCATGTCTGCAGTTTCCCTGAGTGGTGGAAGAACCTGAGTCTGTCCACCATTACAGTTCTGGAAATCCATCCAGGTGACTGCACCTCCACCAGTCCTGGAGTCTCAAGTAGGGAGTGAAGCTCACAAATCCATTCAAGGGAGGACTCGCCTGTCTCTGGGTGATTCCCATTGACTCTGATCACCCACAATCCTCAACTCCCCACCGACTCCAGATCGGCTTACTGCTTTGGAAAGAGGCCTCTTAGGCCATGCTGGGGACACACCACTGTCTCAAAGAGAAATGGAGTGTGGGTGTCAATAAGACCCCAGGTTCCTAAACCCAGTACATTTCTGGCTCCTTCGAAGGCCCAGATGGAAAGGAAAAAATTAGGTCTCAGTCTCATCAACAGACTTGAACCTACACCTGGAATTTTGGAGGGTGACAGCCAGTCAGTTCGCAGACTGTGTAAGGTGCCGCGCAGAAGAGCCTGAACACTTACTATTTTAGTGCTGTGTACGGTTGTTTTTTGTTGATGTTTTTGCCCTTTTTCATATTGTCAAAACTTTGAACTTCAAAGCCCAGTCTCCCTTTTTCTAATGGCAAAAATGTGTGTATGTAGAAGAGAAATTTCTAAAGCAATGGTTCTTTAAGCATGCTATGGACATGACAGAGCTCCTAGAAACCAGGGCTCTTGAATATGAAAAAAAAGGCGAAATACAACTTTCAACTTGTGTTTTTCATTTCAAAAGAGTTTTGATTTTCCCACACTGCCCAATGCCCATACATGAAAACTGGAAGTGCGTTGCCTGTTGCATCATCACACCCGCTCAAAGAAGCGTTCTTCAGTTTCCTATTGTCCAAAGCTGACTGTCAGGCCGAGCAGAGCCACCAAAGGGCCTCCCAGGTGCCTTCCTGGAGGCCTCTTCTCACACACAGAGCTCCTTCTTGCCCTCTCCTAGAACTGGGTGGGGGAGATGGGAGAGGCGCCTTTCTACCTTCTTCATTTTATTCTGCTCCATTATCATATCATCAGTGATTTTTATGACACTCCAAAGGCACAACGAAATCCTCCCCATCAGCCAGCAGTGGTACAGCAAGGCAGGGGGGTTTCCTGTCAATGGCTGGGTGGTGGTGGCTTTGGTGCCATGCAGAGAAAAGCACTCTGGCCCAGTCAGGAAATACAAAGTATGGCCTCAGTTCTGTTTATGGGCTGGGTGACTCGCACTTTATCCCTCTGGCCCTGAAGTTCTCATCTGTAAATCAGAGTTATAATGCCTGCCCTGCCACCTCATGAAATAAAATATGTGAACTATCAATAGCTAGCTAGTGACAGGGAAACACATAGTTAGGCTCCGGGCTGCGCCAGCCACACTCATTTAGCACGTCAGTCACCGGCGCAATTAGCCAATCGCTTCACTGGCAACAGGGTTTGCTTTACTAGAACTCAACACAGGTCAACACCCCTTATGAACAATCAAAAATAAATAAATAAAAGATGAAATATTTAAAGTGCTATTCCATATACGACATCGTGAAACACAGTAATGTTCTTACTCGGACAGGCTTCATTTCTGTTCTGCCTCTCTGGAGGTTCCAATATCATGCCAACCTTGTTGATCCGGAGCCTTTCTCACTCAAGAACTGGCCTGACCTACCTGGGGGTTTGGAATGTCTAGGAAGACTCCTAAAAATTCACAGTTGAAGGAAACTCCACTCCTAAGCGGATTAGGCGCTGTCTCCTACGTGCACCCAAAGCGCCTGTGCACCCTGCATTAGAGCACTTGACTTGATGTTTTATAACTGCTTGCTTTGTGGTATCTACTACGTGACTGGGAGCTCTTGAAGGGCCAGCATCCTGTCTTATTTTGTATCACTTATCCCTGCATCCTTGCATCCCTGCATCTGGCATGGTGCCAGGCACACAGTGGGTGTTCAAGAAGGCTCTCTCCACCAAGAAATGCATAAACATGTAGTAGACCGAGGAGATATGTGAAATATCCAGGCTAAGAGAGGGACTACACTTGAGCACTGATTTTGCACGGCTTCCTGAGAACCAAGGCAGTAAGTAAGCCTGAATCACTCACACAGTTCTCTTTGTCTGCAGGGAAGGAAAATCTCTCTTAGATCTGACTCTTCAGGAAACTGATCACTGGAGCCTTTTATTACGACTGTAAACAGAGTGTGGGACTTTGTATTGGCTCTCCACCCATCCCAAGCCCACCTGTGGACAGAGGCAACCTCCAAGTCCCCGTATCCCCCCAGCGCCTGCCCTGGTAGGCTGCTCAGTGAGAACGGATTGGTGAACCCAATGGCCAATTCCAAAAGGAGAACAGAACTTCCCGGGCATCCTCCGTGGACACTGACCCCAGACCCTAATGCAGGGGTCCCCAAACTTTTTACACAGGGGGCCAGTTCACTGTCCCTCAGACCGTTGGAGGGCCGGACTATAAAAAAAACTATGAACAAATCCCTATGCACACTGCACATACCTTATTTTAAAGTAAAAAAACAAAATGGGAACAAATACAATATTTAAAATCAAGAACAAGTAAATTTAAATCAACAAACTGACCAGTATTTCAATGGGAACTATGCTCCTCTCACTGACCACCAATGAAAGAGGTGCCCCTTCTGGAAGTGCAGCGGGGGCCGGATAAATGGCCTCAGGGGGCCGCATGCGGCCCGCAGGCCGTAGTTTGGGGACCCCTGCCCTAATGCAATCCTAGGTAAAAACAGGAGCTGACGCCTAGAAGGCTGGGGGTTCTGAGAGCCTCGGACAGCAGGTGGGACTGAAGCGGAGGCCAGAGAAACCGGAAGGGGGCTCTGCCTGGTGAAGCCTGGTGCCAAGTCCTGGTTTCCAATCTCCAGGCTTGGACCTCAGAGCGGAAGAACTGGGTCTTCAGGACCGCCGATGCCGCCACCCCGCCCCGTGGTCCCCGGGAGTGAAAGTGAAGTGGCACATGCTTCGGCGACGGTGACGGGAGGCCCGTAAATCTGCTGAGGTTGCTGCGGGGAGGCAGCGGAGGCAGCAGACACAGTCCCCCGGGAGCCCCGGGCTTATTTACCTAACCCTGCGTGGCAGGCGCGCCAGACGGCTCCAGCCTTTCTCAGGGGCTGGAGCTGAGAGCAACTCGGATATAAATGAGGTGTTGGGGGGAGGAGTGGGAGAGGGCCCATCATCACACTCCGTCGCCCTTCAGGAGAGCCTTGCCCTCGCCGCTGGGTCTGGTGACCTCACCCTGGGCTGTGAAAGCCTCACCTCCAGGTCTCCGTCTGGGCGGAGAGAGGCCTCCTCCTGCCAGGCTCCCTCCGCCAGGCTCCCAGGCTCCGCTCAGCACCGGGTCCCCTGGGAGAGTAAGCTACCTTCCCCGCAGTCTTTTTCCGTTTGCACTCTGTACGCGTGATCACACCGGGGCCTCTCAGAAAGGCTCCGAGCCGGCAGTGAGGACTGCCGCTGCCGCCTCACAGGAGAAGACAGGTTGAGCTCGGTGGGACCCAGTCCACCCACCACCGTGCTCTGCTGCTGCACAGACTGTCAGGAACAGGGAGCTTGGGGTTCCAATCTACTGACTCTGCGCCGGGCCTCACTGCCTCGGTGAAACACCAGTCCCTGGGGAGAGAAACCCAGAGAGCCTTTAGCTGTCATTAGCTTCTATCCCCAATCCATTTGTCACACGCTTCCAAGAAGTCAGCTAGAAGGAAACAGCGGTTCTGAAGGAGGGAGAGGACGGAGAGACAGGTCTGCAGTGTGGGCAGTGCATGAGGCCTCTGTCTTCTTGTGAGGTGCTGGGATGGAAGGAAACCAGCGTGAAGTAGCGAGTGCCTGACAGGTGCCCGGGCCAGTCTCAGGCTGGACAGGGGACCTCAGTGCCCTGTGCAGGCAGCTATCAATAAACCGTGTGTCACTGACCTGCCATCGTGTGGACGCCCAGAAGAAACAAACGCTCTAGGGGAGAAAAGACTGTGCACCATGCAAAGAGGGCGGGCTCACTGTACGCCCACGAGAGAGAGAACAAGAGCCCTTCAAGAGCTGGGCCAGGGTGCAGGCCGGAGGGCTATGTTCCTCTCTACGATTGGACATTTTGAGAATTCCATGGTCTTTCTAGAGGTGATATTAAAAATATTTAAAACCCAGTATGATACAACCAATCAGACTATATGTTAGATGAAAACCACCTGTGCTGCCTTGCCCTACAAGTGTGTGAGGGCTGGATCCCAGCCCTGGGGCAATTCCCACAGAGGTGAGAGGATAGCAGGTCCCAGGATGCACCAGACTGCCTCCCGCCTCTGTGCTGAGCTCATGCTGCCCCCTCAGGCCAAGCTGTCCTCCCAGCCTTCCTTCAAGACGCAGCTCTCCACCTGCTCTCGGCTGGCCGCTCCCGGAGGTCTCCTAGCTAGAAGTACCCAGCTGCCCCCTCAGGCCAAGCTGCCCTCCCAGCCTTCCTTCAAGACTCAGCTCTCCACCTGCTCTTGGCTGGCCACTCCAGGAGGTCTCCTAGCTAGAAGTACCCAGCTGCCCCCTCAGGTCAAGCTGCCCTCCCAGCCTTCCTTCAAGACTCAGCTCTCCACCTTCTCTCAGCTGGCCGCTCCCGGAGGTCTCCTGGCTAGAAGTACCCAGCTGCCCCCTCAGGCCAAGCTGCCCTCCCAGCCTTCCTTCAAGACTCAGCTCTCCACCTGCTCTTGGCTGGCCACTCCAGGAGGTCTCCTAGCTAGAAGTACCCAGCTGCCCCCTCAGGCCAAGCTGCCCTCCCAGCCTTCCTTCAAGACTCAGCTCTCCACCTGCTCTTGGCTGGCCGCTCCAGGAGGTCTCCTAGCTAGAAGTACCCAGCACGGCCTTCTGTCTGCCCCCAGCACCACAGCTCTCTCAGCACCTCCCCTTATTGTTTGCTTGCTTACATGCCTGGAGCATCTCTAGAAGCTGCTTCTTCTTCTTCTTCAATTGATTTGAAAGAGAAAGCCAGAGAGTGTGTGCGACAGAAATATTTGTAAGTGCCCCAACCAGGGATCAAACCAGCAACCTCTGTACCTCGGGATGAGGCTCTAAGTGAGCTATCCAGCCAGGGCTATAGAAGCTTCTTAAAGACAAAAACTATGTCTTTTTGTCCTCATATTTCTAGTACTTAGCCCAGTGCCTGCCACACAGTAGGTGCACAGACATGGCATCACTGAATGAAATTGGTCCTATGACCCAGTTCTGAGCAGTGAGAAGTAATTACAGATCGGAAAATAGGGTACAAACAGCCTTAAAGGGCAGCACCTTGACCCTCTCTTCTTCCTGTCTAGAATTCAGATGTAATACCAAGAGACAGAGCAGCTATCTTGTAACTATGAGACCACAAGCATACAGAGAACTACCCACTAACCAGGGTGGAAGACCAGAGAGATGGAAAGAACCTGGGTGGTAAGGAATGACCTAAGTAGCCTACCCAAGAATTATTGTTATGTGAAAACTACAATCTCTCCCCCTCACTTGCTTAAATCCAAAGTCATTTTGGGTTTTCACTTTCATTCAGCTAGAAACAAACATAACCGATGCGGGTCTGTAGTTTAGGGAGTCTCTCGGCAGACAAGAAATTCAAAGGTTGAAAGTCCTCATTTTTACTGTCTCCTAGAATGGTTTAAAGTGTGCTCCCCAGACCAGCGGCATCAGTCGCTTCTGAAAACTTAACAGAAATGCAGAATCTCAGGCCTCACCCCAGATCTACTTAATTAAAATTTTCATTTTAACAAGACTCCTGGATGAATCCTGTTCATATTGAAGACCAAGAAGCCACATCCTAAGAACCACTTCCATGTGCCCAGAAGTTTGTATATCCTTCTTCCGCGTTGACTCCTATAGCTGTGAAACATCCTATTTCTAAGTGTCAGTGGATGTGTCGCACTCATTGCTCTACATCCCCTGACATAGCATCTTACTGGAAGGGTCTTATGAACCCTCACTTTTCAGAAGAGGAGACTGAATCAGAGAGGTTCATTGGCTATCCTATGTCTAGGACAGGGGTCCCCAAACTACGGCCCGCGGGCCGCATGCGGCCCCCTGAGGCCATTTATCCGGCCCCCGCCACACTTCCGGAAGGGGCATCTCTTTCATTGGTGGTCAGTGAGAGGGGCATAGTTCCCATTGAAATACTGGTCAGTTTGTTGATTTAAACTTATTTGTTCTTTATTTTAAATATTGTATTTATTCCCGTTTTGTTTTTTTACTTTAAAATAAGATATGTGCAGTGTGCATAGAGATTTGTTCATAGTTGTTTTTTTTTTATAGTCTAGCCCTCCAACGGTCTGAGGGACAGTGAACTGGCCCCCTGTGTAAAAAGTTTGGGGACCCCTGGTCTAGGACGTTCACACAAACGCTTTAACAGTGAAATCAAGTTCTCAGGGTGGACAGACAATTCTTTTCTTAAGGAAACAGTGTTACAGGAGTGTTACAAAGTCAGAGAATATGTAGCAAAGAAGCCCTGCCCCTGGGCCCCTCCGAGGCTGACTGCAGCAGCGAGCAGCCAACAGACCCTGCTTTCTTCCCCATGCACTCTGTAACATAAGCAACTGTGTACCTGCAGGTTTCTGTAATCTTCCAGCAGTTTCACACTCTATCATATTTAATTTCTGTCACTCTACAAACATTGCCTTTTCGCAAATCCTTCTAACACTTATAGTGTTACAAGCTCCCCGCCCCAAGAAAAGTATAATTTGTCCATCAAACGCTTTTGTTCTTTCTTTATTTTTAACTGTAGTCTAGACCACCAAATTGCTTAATACACAGTATAAAGCTCCATAAATAACAGCTTCCCGAGTACAGCCACTCAACCTTAGAGGGTTTTCCAAGTTCTGCATTAACTCCTCGGGTGTGAAGGATTTTCCAGCCATTTCGGTCCATAAATATATAACCGGCTGCTTCCTAAATGGCCATATAATCCTTACCGCCATCACTTATGTTTTCTTTTATTGCCATTATCCTTGGCGCCTTGACAGAAGAATAAAATATTCTTTCTGGAGGATAAAATGCTCTACGTCCTGCATGATTTCAGCTCACCCAAATTCCCCGATTTTTGGTTGTATTTCCATCCCCACCCCAAGAAAACTGCCTACTCACAGTTAGGGGAGATTTCAGGTTGGAATTTACTTCCATCCTCTCTTTTCTCCAGACATAACCTTTGCCCGGACTGAGTCAGATGGGAGAGAGGACAACTAAGACAGATTATCAAAATCCTGAAATCATAGAGGTGGGGAAGAAAGATACACATCAAAGATGACCACGGGGACAGAGTACACAGAGCAAAGGGTTGGGGGGAGTGGATATGGGAAAAGCTTGGGCTGAGATGTCACAGTTAGTCAGGACACTGTGATTCATCCTGAAGCATTTGTCTGCTCGCCCATTGTCCAGCAACTCAGAGAAACCAACAGACACGCTAGGCACACAGACCCAGAGCAAGCCTACCATGAGCCCACCTCACTTCCATCATGGTATTAGGCACAATGAGATCCCCATATTCCTCAAGTCTAACAATTCTGTCAGACTGAGAGACAACTCTCTCTGTTTCCCCATCACTTTATACACACACACACACACACACACACACACACACACACACAATCCCGTCACGACCCCTGCCCACCTCGCCCACCGTATCCTAAAGAAGTAGGTGCTCAGCCTTCTGATATCTCTCCTAAAGATTGGGTAGTGGTCAATGAGGACAAGTATACTTGTAACCAATGAAAAGGGGTGGGGGGGAGGAAAAAACAGGAAATGCTGAAGTCCAAAAGGGAGAGAAACCTCTGCAGTACGAGCTCACCAAGCCCTGAGGCCAGAAGTCACAGGTCTAACCTCTGTCTTGTCAGGAAAGACACCTAGGCCGCAGGGTGAACCCGGCCTTCCCTCCTTCCCGCCCAGCTGAGGTGCCCTGGGCTGTACGGGCCTTCCCTCCCTCCTGCCCAGCTGAGGTGCCCTGGGCTGTACGGCCTTCCCTCCTTCCCGCCCAGCTGAGGTGCCCTGGGCTGTACGGGCCTTCCCTCCTTCCCGCCCAGCTGAGGTGCCCTGGGCTGTATGGGCCTTCCCTCCTTCCTGCCCAGCTGAGGTACCCTGCGGCTCTCCAAGAGGAAGGGCAGTGCTGGGTGGAGGCTTAGCTTTGTCAAACACAAGAACCAGAGGTAGTGACCCGAGACTCACACAAACCCTCCTCCGTGCTTAAAAGGGCACATATGATAAATGTGTGAGCCCAGGCTCCCTGTCTCCAAACCCCTCTCCCCTTATCTTTCACACATCATATTTCTCCCGGTGCAGGCATAACTGACCCTGGAATGAGAGAGATCGCAGGCTGCTCAAATCAAGTCCCATGACCCTTCTTGTCCTCTGGAGGAAGAATGTTCCTGGTGGGAAATGGGTCACAGAGGAGAAGGGGCGGCAGACACCATGGCGGGATTGGTGAATGCGCCCTGCAGAGTGGGGGTGTGGGGTGTGAGGGGCAGGGCAGGGACCATGTGCCCGGCTCCACAGAACACCCCACTGACTCCGGCTCCTCTCAGCGGCCAGGGCTGCCTCTCCACGTCTACTCCTGGCTCTCTTCCTGGACTCTCTGCCCCTCTCAACACCCTTTTTCCCCGCCCAAGGGTCCAGATGGGGTGTCTATCCCATAGCTGACAGGCGCTCTTCCTGGGAGGGGAGATACCCACTGGCCCATGGGCTGGCGGGGCAGCTCCCTTCTGGGACCCAGGGTGGGGAGGCTGGAGAGTACAGGGCTGGGGGAGGGGTCTGTGGAGTGCAGCCCTCTCCTCAACACTCAGAGGCCATCCTGAGGGGCCTAACAGAATGCCTTCTCCCACAGCCCATTCAGCTCTGCCTCTTGAGGAACAATGGTGGCAACTGAGCTGATTTTTGCCAAATGACTGGCTTTAGTACATTCTGAGCAGAGCGGAGCCCACCAGACAAAGTCCATATTCAGGGCTTCAGAAGGGGTTGGCTAATGGACACAGGGTACCAGCACCAGGCTACTTCCTGGGACCCACACTCAAAGAATGCCAGTGCCCAAGAAAGAGCCTTGAGTCTGACACCAGCCACCCAAGCCCTTCCTGAGACAGAGCCTGCGCTGGTCCGGAGGCAGGCAACGAGTTACTGCTCTGAAAACAAGCAAGACAGATTTCGTTTTGAATTTGAGAAACCTGGTACCAGCGATTGATGCAAAACAATCTTTGTTGTTCCGAGTTTTACACAGGAAAAACCAATGGGCTGATGGAAGGGAGTGATGTTGTAATTGCATCGACCTAGGTGAAACACCTGCTCTTACGGACAGAGCACTGGACTAGGAGTCTAGTTTTCCAACCTGAGGTGACTGACATTTGCAGTCTACCTCTCTGAGCCTCAGGTCCTTAACTTAGGAAGAAGTTAAACCAGATAGACTCTAGATTCCTTCAAACTTTGATGACATTTTATGTAAAGAAAACTCTGGCCACCCTTTCTTTACTTTACCACCTCATACCTGTATCAGGAACTCTGAAAACACCAGGACTTGGAAAATTAAAAAGCCTAGTGCAAATGTCAGTAATAATTATGACTTTTGACAAAGATCAGTGTGAACAGAGCAAAACCAACACCCAAAATAAAGTGGGATCTGTTTTATTCCTATAACACAGTATACCCAAGTAGAGAGACAAGAGAGCTGCCATAGTGGTGTAGCTGTGACAAGCAGGTTTGGGCAATGTCGCCCCAACCCACCCTGCCTTCCCTCCACTCCTTCTCTTTTCTGCAGTGGACACACACTGATCACCTTGAGGGAAAGACCCAAGACTTGGTTGTAAGCTTTTACCACTTTTCTCTGTATTTTTCTTACTATTTACTGCATTATTAATATGGCTGATACAAGAATTTTGTGTAAATTTTTTTTTTGTGCCCCTGAGAGTGTCATTATAAGCACCCAAAGGTTAGATATTGAAACTAGCATATTTTAGGGTAGAATATTGCCTGCCTGTTTGGACCCAGACATCACCTACTTGGTGAGATCTTTCTTATTCAAAATGCACCCAGACTTGTCCACCGCTCACTAGCCCCTTCTACTTTATTTTCCTATCTGCTTCTTATGGTCTTCTAACGCACTACATAGTTTGTTCATTTATTTTATTTTCTGTCACCTCATCACCAAAATTTAAGATTCCCAAGGGAAGAGATTTATATCAGTTCTGTTCACAACTATACCCAAAAGAACAGTGCCCTGCAATCTTTCAAGCACTAAATAAATAAAGGCTTCCCGAAGGAATGAATGAGTGAGTGAGTGATATATTAGCATGGTTCAAATTTTGCAGAAAGCCTGACCTGTGGTGACGCAGTGGATAAAGCGTCGACCTGGAAATGCTGAGGTCGCTGGTTCGAAACCCTGGGCTTGCCTGGTCAAGGCACATATGGGAGTTGATGTTTCCAGCTCCTCCCCCCCGTCTCTCTCTCTCTCTCCCTCTCTCTCTCCTCTCTAAAATGAATAAATAAAATAAAATAAATTAAAAAAAAAAAAACAGAACAAATTATGAAAAAAAAAACTTTGCAGAAAGAATAGAAAGAAGAAGAGGAGAAAGGAGGGAGGGAAGGAAGGAAGGAAGGAAGGAAGGAAGGAAGGAAGGAAGGAAGGAAGGAAGGAAGGAAGGAAGGAAGGAAGGAAGGAAGGAAGGAAGGAAGGAAGGAAGGAAGGAAGGAAGGAAGGAAGGAAGGAAGGGGAGAGAGAGAGAGAAAGAAAGAAAGATTTTAAAAATCTGAAAATAAGTACACTGAAATGTTAAGTATCTCAGTTGTTGGAATCGTCAGTGGTTTAAACTGTCTCCTTTTTGTTTTTCTTCACTTTCTAAAATTTCTACAATAGCCATATATCACTTTTGGAAAAAATGGTAAAAATATAACTATTAATTTTAAAGAAAAGAAGTGGAGTGAATCGGACAGCATAAGTGTTTTTCTCAGGCAGAAGGAACAGTGTGAGTCTCTAATATTCACCTCAATTACATAGGATCTTAAAAATTCTGCTTCATTTGAGGTGTAAGGTAATTATTGCAAAAGATGTGGTGTGGGAGGGGGGTGAGCGATGGCTCACATTTTCTGGATAATTGCCCCCATTGTCCAGGTCACGATGCCTATGGAGTCATATTCTACGTCTTCCTTCCAGACCACACAGAAGTGAAATATGGGGAGAGAGCCCTTAGGCCAGCAATCAATCAACAAATCCTTAATGAGCTCCTACTACGTGCAAGGTTCTGTATAGGATGCTTGTCCTCTCTTTCCCTCACACACACATCCTCTTCAGCTGCTCCCTGATTACCTCTCACCACCCCAGTGTGCGTTGCTCAGGCCTCCTGCCCTGTTGGGGCATCACAGGCCCAGTCTGGGCATCTATTCATTGCATCATGCATCCCCCTAAGAGAAGAGACTCTGAGCTGTTTCCACCAAGGAGCAGAGGAGGGTTTAAAACTGACTCAGAACTTTAACAGCCTGCTCAAGGTCCTACTGTAAACCATTGGTGGACACCAGGGTCTTAACTCCCTCCCTCCCAGTACATCGTCCTCTGATCCCTCCACCTTCCTGGCCATGCTGGGCATAGAACAAATGCTGCCCGAGGTAACCCACCCATAAGATGGCCATGCCAAGGGGGGAAATTTGGAAGATCGTGTGCCTGTCATACCAGGAGAGTTCTTGGCAGCCACTCTTTCCAGGCTGCAGGAATTTATCCTGTAATAACTTGCCACACAAAACACACCTTTCCCGTATGGACTGAACCCTGTCCCGGGATGGGAGAGAGGAAAACGCCACAAAGAGCACCTGAGTTTCCTGCACAGGCCTGGGGATGTTTGCTTGGAGGAAATGCTAGGCGAGCTGTATGTCACCCGTGAAGAGAGCTTAGTGGTTTGAACATCGGGGAGTGTCTGGGCATGTGGCAGGATCCAGCAAAGCTTGCAAGGATTTCCCGCCAAACTAAGGAGGCTCCTGGCAGAGTGCAGCAATCACTGGCAGGAATCCTGGCTCTAATTGGGATCCAGGCTCGGCCCCTCTGGAGGGCATCAGCGTGTGAGTGCTGGGCCTGTACTCCACCATGAGATCAGCACCTAGCCTTTAGCCCTTCCTTCAGCTACTCTGTGCGGGGCCCTATGCTAAACCTCCAGCCTCCTGGTGAAGACCTCATTTACCTGTCCAGCTGAAATAAGATTCAGACTCTGATTCAATTAAGATTTCCTGAGCCCTGGCCAAGGTAGCTCCTTTGGTTAGAGCATCATCCCCGTATGCCAAGGTTGCAGGTTCAGGGCACATATAGGAATGAACCAAATGAATGCATAAATAAGTTGAAAAACAAATCAATCTCTTTCTCTCTCTCTCTCCCTCCCTTCTTTTCTAAATAAATAAATATTTAAGAAATTTACAGAACGCCTTCCTTGTGTCAGATACTTTGATACTTGTTTATACCTGATTAGCCCAATATAATCTCAGCAAGTCTAGGAGATATGTTTGTTCTGAAGAAACTGAGGGCGAGACATTAAGCGGCCTGCTCAAAGCCAGGCAGCTAACACATAGGAGAACCACGATCCAAGGCTCAGAAAACTTTTAACACAGCATGGGGGTGGGGGTGGGGTGGAAGAGAGGAGCTTTCATTGCAAAGGCTAACAAGTCACTTTGAGCCCCCATTTAACTAAAGCTAGAATTAAAGTAGGCTAGAGATGTTCATTCTTGCTCTGGGCCACACTGCACCCAGGAATCAGTCTCTTGCTACGATGGGTGCCACTCCAGCCACCACTTGCCATAAAAGCTCTGCCTCCCACCCATCCCACCTGTCCCGCCCCATCCTGCCCCGTCCCACCCGTCCTGCCCCATCCTGCCCCGTCCCACCCATCCTGCCCCATCCTGCCCCGTCCCACCGTCTGTCTGCTGCAGGCCCAGCGGAGGACCACGGCACCCTCTGCACTCCTCAGACAGCTATGGCTGCAGAACAGGGTGCCATCTTCTACAAGAGCCACAGAGGTGGACATTTTGGAACTGTTTTCCAACCTGTGTGGCTTTTTCTTTTCTGTGTGTCTTTCTTTCTTTCGTCCCCTTTAAAAAGAAAGCAAGGTCCCTATTGTATCCTATTGTGTGCTGGCTGCCTGGCCGCTGGTTTTTTCTGCCTTGTCTCATTAAGATGGATGGGGTTGCTGCCTTATTAATAATTGGGAAGGTTGCTCTTTGTTCTCCTTTCCTCTCCTAACGATGCCTGTTCCACTGGCTCCGTGAGGGGTCTTGCAGCCCTCAGGGCACACTGGAGCACCTCCCCTGCACACAGGGCACCAGCTGCCAGGGCAGGTCCTTCGGTCAAGCCAGGGAGTCCCAAATGCTCTCACCTCCAGAGCTCCAGAATGACAGGAGGAATTGCTGAGAGTGTCATACAGGGAGACTGGCCAACCTGTCCATAATGACCCACTAGGTGGAATTAAGAACCTCAAGCCCTTATTCTAGACTTGCCCCTGGCCCTCTCTCTACACTGCTGCATCCTTCACTCTCCTCACGGTGCTGCCGTTAACTTTCTCTCATCCATCAGCAGACATGCATTGGTTACTACGCTAAGGGGAAGGAAGATTCATTCATTCATCAGTTTGTTCAGCACATTTTTTGAGGGTCTACAAAGTGCCAGGTGCCATTCCAGGATCAGGGCCACCAGAGTGAACAGGCAAGCAAGTTGTCTTTTTGACTTACTTTCTCGTAGAGTGAAATAAGAAAAAACAAACACGCATAAATGAGATGTTAATAAAGTGGAAAGGACTATGGACAAAAATCAAACAGAATGATTCTATCTGGAGGGCTTAGATCAAGGAAGGCTTCTCTAAAGTAGTGACACTTCCCTTGAGACCTGAATGGTGCCTATGGGACAGTTTCAACACCCCAACAAGAGAGTAAGGCCCTCAGGGGCTGGGACTATCACACAAGGAACAATAAGAGAACACATTGGCATGAAGTCATATGGGACTGACACTTAGCTGGAGGTGTGAGGAAGAAGGCAGAGCTCAAGTTGGGTGACATCAGAGCCAGCTGGAAAAGAAGGTGCTGAATGTTCCAGGTTGGAGAAGGCTGGAGATGGGGCAAGGAGCAGAAAGAACGTGGCCTGCTCATGGACAGTGAGGCATGCAGGTTCAGTATGTGATAGTCACAGACTCTCTGTCCTAAGTCTCTCTGATGTATCTGGGATCCTGACCACCAACACCTCTCCTCACTCCAATTCTGCTGTTCTCATTTCAGATGAATGAGGCTTCCTCCTGGAGGAAGGACCCCCTGTGGGCGTGTCTGGCCTCTGGATCCTGGCTCTTCTTTGTTCGCCCCCCACTGTGGCGTAGAGCCCAGGTTAACAAAGAATAGAATAGGTAAGAGTATCTAGATCAAAGAGGACACCACCCCACCCCACCCCCAGCGAGGTGGAGGCCCTACCAGCTTGCCAGAAGTTTCTTAAAGCCATTGGCTGTATGGATTATGTTCTGCTCACAAGTTTAGACTTCACCAGGCCTGCCTTCTCTGCAGCAGGAGCTCCCCCCCTCCCCTGCCCTCTCCTACTGAGAACATGGGTGTCTGTTCTCAGAAAACACTTCAAGGTTCCTCCGTGGGCACAGAGTCCTCCACTACTGCCCCACTCCCAACAAAAGTAAGAAGAAAAAAGAGAGATGATTTTTTGCTTTTTTATAATACTACTTGATTTTTCTTCAAGTAGCCTTTCTCCAAAGTCCTCCCCCCACCCCACCCCGACATTCTTATGCCCTGGGCATATGAACTAAAGCTTATTCAAACAGCCAAAGAAGACAAGGATCTCTACTTCCCAGGACTCCCCAGTCTGAGAGATTCTAGTCTCCAACCTCCTCTCCCGCTACTGCCATGTCAAGAAGATTAATGCCCTTTCTCTATCCTGTGAATGAGAGGCTGGGCTGTCACGGACTTTCCAAGCAAAGGAAGCCCCCATGGTTGCACGGGACCAAGAGAGCTTGGCTGAGTGCACACACACACACACACACACACACAGGCACAACCACATCCCCCCAGGATCCGCCAGGAAAGGCTTTTATTCTCAGCCCGGTTTGAGGGCTGCATCACAATTTATCACGGCATCCATGAGAAGGAATTAGGTTGATTCTCTGTTATATCTGGAGGCTGGCAGGTCCCGTCAGGGCAGGGATGCGGGCTCAGTCTGTGTTAACCTTACAAGTTTAGTAGGCCTTCACCGTTGCTGCTTTTGGTCCCGATCTCTAAATTTATTGATGAGAAGAGAAAAGCAAATCCAGCGAGCCCTGACTCCGTGTCTCCCACCATGCTGGCACGGAGACCGTGGGGTGAACAAGATGCACCCATGATGAGCCACCCTGCCCCGATTCCACGCTGAGGGTCTGCCCTGACTCCCATCTGTTTTGCTCTCCTGGCTCAGGGTCTGATTGGCTTTTCTCCTACTGATCTCACTACCGAAGTGGTGAGAATGGCCTTTCACTTCATAACCACATAGTCTTGATATAAACACTGGAGGCTAAGTCTACACGTGACCCCTTTCCAACTGCCGGGCCTGTGCTGTGCAGGAGGCACGGGGCAGAGATGCATTACTCACAGATGGATTTTAGGGGGGGGGGGGATTTGTTATGACTAATAATAATAAAAAATGATCAAGGCAAAATCAAAAGGGGTTTGAACTTATGTAACTTAAAGGAGAATAAAGAAAAAGAATCAAGACCACAATAAGCTACACAGCATCACCAGACGGAGAAACATGAGCTGGGCTCTAGAGCCGTGGTTCTCAACCTTTCTAATGCCGTGACCCCGCAATACAGTTCCTCATGTTGCGGTGACCCCAAACCAAAAAATAATTTCGGTGGCCGTTTCATAACTGTAATTTTGCTACAGTTATGATTCGGAATGTAAATACCTGATATGCATTATGTATTTTCCCATGGCTTTAGGCAACCCCCGCCGGGGTCGCGACCCACAGGTTGAGAACCGCTGCTCTAGAGTAATAGCTAGTTAAAGCAATAAAGTAAGAAAAAGAGAATTATGAGTATGTACAAATCTCACCAAACCGTAGAGGAACACATCACCCGACCGGGAGGGCTCAGCCTGGGCTCCAAAGTCGGCCACACCCCACACCCTCCCCCCCAACTCTGTGTGCATCCACAAGGAAGAGTTCTCTAGAGCTTCAGGGGTGGTCTGGGACCCTACCCATTTTATGGGAGAATTTTGGCTAGAAGCTATTACAGGAGGGCCCTTCCTGCATTGCCTCTAAGAACAAAAAAAAAAAAGTCACAACATTTAGAAATACAGGGGTACCTCAGGTTATAACAGTCTCTATATACAATGTTTCAGGTTTACGTGGGTCACTCCCATAAAAACTTTAAAAACTTGAGACATGAGTGTTTTGGCTTATGCTGTTAGAGTTGCACTTAGAGACTACGTAAGCGATCTACTAGTTTGGTTGTATACGGCAGAAGAAAACACGGGACAGTGGACAGTACAGTATATTTATGTCTTTTTCCTTTTTCTGTGGCTTAGTTGTGTTTTTACGTTCTAGATTATGATTTTACCACTGTGTTAGGATAGCTAAGTGACTTAGGCTAGGGTGTGTTTTGACTTACACCAAAATTCAGATTACCTCACTATAGCAGGAACAAAACTGCGCTGTCACTTAACCTGAGGACCCCCTGTAATTAACTAGGCCAGCAGTCAAGTGATAAGAACATCCTCCCCGGCTTCAGGGGAAACTGCAGCAAGACATCTTATCCTACCCTGAGTACATGACTCAGTCCTTCCTGTACCATTTGTTGTGACCCTTATTGTTCATGTTCAGCTGAGTTCAAATTATATAGATATATTATTATATACTGTTCCTCCACAGTGCCTCCTCCTAGCCCTCCCTTATTTGATTTTTAAAAAAAATTTATTGATTTTATTTGTTTTATTTATTCATTTTTATTAGAGAGAGAGAGGAAAGAGATAGAGAGAACAGAAGGAGGACCAGGAAGCATCAACTCCCATATGTGCCTTGACCAGGCAAGCCCGGGGTTTCGAACCAGCAACCTTAGCATTCCAGGTCAATACTTTACCCAGTGTGCCACCACAGGTCAGGCCCCCTTATTTGATTTTTAACACCATTTACATACAGTTCTGAGCATGTTTTCTCAGCCTAAAATAATGATAATCCTACTAGCTGTCTTATAAGGGTGTATTAATACATTTAAATGAGATAATGCATTGTAAAGCATAACAATGCCCTTGCTAGATAGTTTGGTTGGTTGGAGATTTATTTGTTTGTTTGTTTGTTCAGTGATAAGAGGGGAGGCAGAGGCAGAGACAGTCTCCTGCATGTGCCCCAACCAGGATCCACCTGGCAAGCTCATTAGAGGCAATGCACTGCTCATCTGGGGCGTTGCTCCATTGCTCAGCAGCCAAGCTCTTCTTAGCGCCTGACGAGGAGGCCATGGAGCCGTCCTCAGCACCGAGGCCAACTCGCTCCCATTGAGCCTTGGTAGAGCATTGTTTAGATACATAGAAGTTGCCAGTTCATTTCCCAACCAGGGCACATACAGAAACAGATCAATGTTTCTGTCTCTCTTTCTCTCCCCCTTCCTCTCTCTAAAATCAATCAATAAATAAATAAAATAAAAGCATAACAATGTCTGCTAAACAATACTCATCACCTGCAAAATGGTTGCAATGCTTAGTCTTCTTTGCTGGGTGACAGGACCCTTTAAATATATCTACAGCGTGGTGACTTAGATGATCTCCTCTTTACTCTTCTAACCTCAGCTCCAGGTTAACCTTTACACACCATAGATGTTGGTTAAATGTTTGTTAAAAATACTCTGTTATCCATCCAGTTCTGGGTGTTGATCTCTCAGAAGCTGGTAGCAAATCAGGATTTGCTAGACTAAGGAGTCTATTGGTACTGATGTGTTAGGGGCTCATCAATGCTCAGTGTGCTGCTATTTCTGATACAGGACTTACACAGTGGGACATTATATTCCTTAAACCAAAAGAATGCTTAACCATGCCAACTTAAGGCACTGAAAGGGGAGGGATGAGTATTGTGGACAACATACCTTTTAACACTCATTAAAGTACCATAAAAATTACACTCACCTTTTATCGAAAAGGACAGTCTTGACTGGGACATTTATACCCACAGTACCTCCTATCATCACTGACAAAGTATAATCGTTCCAAACTCTGCCTTCCAGGGGCTTTGAGAAGTTCTCCTGGCCAATGTTCTTCTTTCATAAAGGCTACGCATCACTTAGTCATATGACTACAGCTGGCAATACTTTCTTGTTGGTTTCCACCTTAATGTGTGTGGCACGGATTGGCCACTGCCATAAGAGCTGGGACAGGAAGAGCAGGATGCCAACTGGCTGGGAGTGTCTGGCAGGCCTAGCCTGGCCAGCAAGGACTCCAGCAAGGACCCCCTCCAGGCATAGAGAGTGAGAGTGGGTGTGGGCGCAACCCCTGGGCATCTGAGAAGAGCCGCGAAGAAGCCCTCGTGATGCCGCTGTCTCTGCCAGCTTTGTCATCCCAGAGCACAGCTCCGGACATGCCACACACTGATCCAGAGCCTGGAGTGGATCCTGACTGCCTACTCCACCAAAGTCTAACTCCAGGGCCCCTGCTTTTGGCTTGAAGCCATCCCTCCAGCTTATCTCCCACTCGCTCCCACTCCATGGCCAAGCTAAGCTGCTCGCCTTGCCCTGAACAGCCCGCAGGCTTCCCACTCTCCAACCTTTACCTTTGTTGTTTCTGCATCTTGAAAAGCTAATCCTATTTCTTTCATCATTTGAAATCCCCTTATCTGTCCCCCCAGGTTCAGATAAGGGTTTCTATTGCTCACCCACTTCCTGACCCCCATTGGCAAGACCGCTTCTCTGTGTGCTCACGGCAACTTGCACTCTGCTGCATGACCCTGCTGTTTTCTGCTTTGCTTTATGTGTGTATTTGTCTCATCCATGTTCCTAGATGGAAGGTTCTTACAAGGTAGGAACCTAGGCTTGTATATTTCCTCCACAACTCTTGCACAATTTCATAGCTGGGTGGGTGGGTGGATGGATGGATGGATGGATGGATGGATAGATGGATGGAGATAGATCAGGGGTCCCCAAACTTTTTACACAGGGGGCCAGTTCACTGTCCCTCAGACCGTTGGAGGGCCGGACTATAAAAAAAAAAAAACTATGAACAAATCCCTATGCACACTGCACATATCTTATTTTAAAGTAAAAAAACAAAACGGGAACAAATACAATATTTAAAATAAAGAACAAGTAAATTTAAATCAACAAACTGACCAGTATTTCCATGGGAACTAGGCTCCTCTCACTGACCACCAATGAAAGAGGTGCCCCTTCCAGAAGTGCGGCGGGGGCCGGATAAATGGCCTCAGGGGGCCGCATGTGACCCACGGGCCATAGTTTGGGGACCCCTGGGATAGATGAATGGAAATGGGAGGGAGGTTGGGATGGTGGAAGGAATGAAGGAAGAAATAGGAATGAGTGAGTAAACAGAAGGCCCTTTGCTCTGGGGATCTACCAGCATCTCAGTTAGTAACCAAAGGCCTGGCTCACCAAGAGGGAATGGTGAAAGTACAGGCCCTTCCTTGAATGGCTCCCTCCTGCCCCTCCTCTCCTGCCTGGGACCTCCCTTCAGCTGCATGCATCACACAGTCCTGGGCTCACTGAGGAAGAATGTGCAAAGGCAGAGCAGGGTGGCCCTGCCCCGTGAAATCCTCTTCTTCAAGGGCCACTGCCCCCACAGGAAATCACCGAGGGGCAGACCAGCCTGCTGGGCCCTGTATCCCACGGCCCTGACACCCCGGAAGCCAACTGTGACCACACACAGCAGGAGACACACACAATCCCCTCACAGCAAGTCACTGGTTGTCAGTGACAAATTCTCCATGCTGCACAGACACACAAAAGCCAGTCCCCAGTGACAAGAAAAGCCACATTCAACAATGACGCTTCAGTTAACCAGAACTCCATTTGCTGCAATTCTCATTTCATTGAGGTTTGTTTGTTGTTTATTTTGCGTTGCGGTTTATTTTCTTTTTTAAAGATCTCTGTACCCTTTCCAGAGGAAAAAGTGAGGCAATGCAAGGAAACAAACTGACGTTAGAACTGTGGTCAGGAGGAGTTCCCTGGGAGACAGCGGGCTGGGGCTTCAGCATCTGGAGGCGCAGCGGCCGTTTCAGCGGAGGAGCGCCCCGCCTCCGCCCAGACCAGCAAACGCAGCGGTTCTCCGGTCCAGGCTGTGCTGAGCCTGTGCCTGCAAGTCCAAGGTTGCTTGTGTTTGTTACTTGATTGACCCTGTTCTCAAAACATTACTTCAAAGGGTCCTAAGTAACCTGTCTTATTTCACCTCTGCCTATTAACCGCTTATTTCCCTCTGCCTATTAACTGCAAGATACATATTAATAAATAGTGTGGCAAAACTACACTATTTTTGTGTACTCCCAGGCCATGACACAACCACATGGCCCAAGAAAGGGCTCTTTCTGTTGCAGTGGATCGAGCACAAGCTTTGGCACCCAGCAGACATGTGTCCCCTCTCTGATGCATCACCCACTCTTCCTGTGACTTCTGCAAGCTGGTTCTTCATCTCTAAAGAAGGGATAATAATAATAATGTAGCCTGCTGGGTGGCCGTGAGGAAAAACGAAGACAATGCATATCAAAGTATCTACTGCGGCCTCCAGCACACAGTAGGAGCTAAACAATACTGAGCTTCCTTCTTTCCTTCTTTTCCGAACCTCTCCTCCACCCCTGACAATCACTCATGGACAGTTCTTTCGGTGGCTCTGGTTCATACAGCAACCCGTTTGGAACCATCAGACCCTGAGACCTGCCCTGACACTATCTTGGGCAGCTGAAGAGTGCAGGGCAGGCACCTGCCCTCCCTGAGCAACTCGGGCTCCCTGAAGCCGCTTAGCACTTCTGCCCAGAGCAAACAGTCAGCCCATAAAATCCTGCCCTACCCCCAAAAGCCTGTCTTCCCTGACCGTCCTTCTGCCCTGGCACGGTGCCAGCTCTATCGCATACCCGAAATACTTTATTTAATCCTTATAACAACCCAGTGATACAGGAACTCTTACTGCCCTTACAGATAAGGAAAGTGGGTCCCAGAAAAGTAACTTTCTCAAAGTCACATATCTAGTAAGGGGTGGAACCAGCATTTGAGCCCACAGGGTTCAAGACTGGCAGCCCCGCACCTCGGGGCCCCTGCATCATCGCACCCAAGGAGCCAAGGCAAGAGGAACCCCCATAGCACGGCCTCGGGGAACCACCAGGGGTAAACCTCTCCATACGCTCTTTCTAATTCTCATAGCGAGCCTGCATGGTGTGGACGATTGTCCCCTCTTGCAGATAAGAAATACTGATGTGCAGAGACGTAAAAGAAGGCCAAGCCGGAGTCCTCTGCTCCCAAAGCCTGTGGCTTTTCCTCTGCACCAGACCAGATGTCTGCTCCCAGAGATCAGTGTCAGAAACACAGAGAGGAAGCTGAACTGCCACCTTCGTGCCCATTGGAGAGGTAATGAGACCCCATCTGTCTAAGCGCTGCCCCCTGGCCCCCGAGTACAGACTAAATTCCAGCCTGAGGCTTGTTGCTTCAGGACCTTTCCGAAAGCCCTGCCAAGTATCTGCCAAGTATCTCTTGTCCGGGCCGGGGACATTCTCACTAACAGACAGATTAGTGGGGCCGTCTTTATCTGGGCATGACTGTCTGTTGGTAGAGAACAGGCCCTAGAGGATTAAGACAAGAGGGGGACACTTTCATTTGGGGAGAGGGACACTGGGTGTTCAAGGGGCTGTCAGGGTGGCTGGGGCGAGAGAAGCCTGAAGGATAGAGGTGGGAGAACCCAGAGAGAGGGGCACCAAATATAAATTCTACATTTTCTTGATGTTGGCTGATCCGAGGCAGGCACGCGCACACCCAGCTTTGAAGAGCTGTGAATTCCCTCACTTCCATTACTGAGTTTGTAATGCCCTCATCCCAGCTGTGGATACTACTATTATTGCTTTACTGTAATCATTGTCAGTATCATTTATTTATGTATCAGCATCACTTATTCATCTTCTTTACCTTCTTCGAAGTACCAAGCCAGTGTGAATCCTTCTCGATCCCTATAAGTCGCCCCTTCGCTCATGCAGGGACCACTGAGTCACAGAGCACTCCACATGTAGGGTCCAGTTCAACCATCTGGACTATTCCTTCTGTATCCCAAAGCACAGACTCCTCAGCTGGGCATTCATACCATGGAAACTGAGAGCCTGCCCTCACCCAGTGAGGACTCTAGCATGGGCAAGCAGAAGTGTTGTCCCCTAGGGTCCTGCAGCAGGATAGCTACCTCAAGCCCTTTAAAGATCCTCCTGGGCTGGAGGGGAGGTGACTGTGGCACTCTGAGCTGGCCAGAGTGGACTCTAGTCTGTAAAGCTCCTTGGTTGAAGCAACAGGTCTCCTGTGCCTTCTGAGGAATCTGTGGCAGGTGCCCCTCAAATGCCCGCTTCTGCCTCTGGTGTATCCACTCCCACCAGACCAAGGTTATCTGGTGATGACTACTTACACTTTACGTCTTGTCTTATCTATGACTGGGAATCCAATAAATATTTATTGTTGATTTCATACTCAGAGGTTGTAAGAGAACAAGTGGCTTTTAGGAAAGTGTGAAATGATTTTTTTTAAAGACCTATATCTGGGCCCTGCAGAATTATTTTGGGGCTGTAAGTATGGCATATCTTGGGACAAGAGTAAATTTTTGGTTAGAAAGATATGAGGTCCCCTTTATCACAGCCCCTTTGAGGTTAATAAAGAGTGTCGTATCAGTTAGTGATTACAACAAAATAAACAACTCCAAGACTTAATGGGGTCACTCACATGTCTGGTTGTTGGCCAGCTGTTGGCCATAATGACAGAGGCAACTGGGCCACGTGTCTCTCATCATCAGAAGCTAGCCCAGCCTTCTTCACAGGGGTTGTCACAGGTGGCAGTTACAGAATTCCAAAAACAGCAAGAAAGGACAAGTCCCACTGCATGAATGCATCTCAGCCTCAGCTTGTTCCACAGGAGTCATGGCCAGTCACATGGCGAAGCCCAGTCTCTGAGTAGACGGGCGGTCAGAAGAGTGCAGGAAGGGGCGAGTCAGAGGAGGGATGAATCTGGGACCGCTTTTGCAATCTACCACAAGGGTTCCATAAACCACCAGGCAGGTTGCCTTTTACTAATACATTCCTCTTTCAAAAGCATCAAGACTATCTCTTTTTTACTTGATTATAATGGATAGTCAATAAATATTTTAGTAGACTTCTAAGTAAATAAAAACAATGAAATAAAGAAAGGAAAGAGTAAGTGAATAAGGAGTAATAGACTGAGTGAGTCCTAGAGTTCCAAGTGCCTAAAGAATATTGAGATCCTCAGAGCTGGAGGAGGATTCCGGAACTTTGAGAAGTATAAGGAAGACATGTAACTCTTTAAGGTACAAAACCCCTAAAGAACATGATGTTTGGAAAGAAAGGGCTTGATGGGGGCAAAAACAGAGAACTGAACTAAAATATCAAAAGCCCTAATTCCTCAGACTTTATTTCTTCCCTAATCATAATGTAATTAATTAGTTTCTCCACTTTTTTATTTCACCAAATATTTATTGAGCTGCTACTCTATGTCAGGCACTAGGCCCTATACTCATTATGATGCCAGTTGGACGTTGCTCTGAAAAAGTGGTCCCCGGACCTGCTTTGAGGCACATGTCCCTGCTCCTTCTCCATCAGCATCACCACCTGCATGACGGAGGAGGGACGTCGCCATGTTCTCTCCCTAAATCTGGGGGACTTCTCAGTCTGGATGCTGCTGGGAGACTGGGTCCAGGTCTGATTTTTCTGGATTGACAGGTTGGGAGCTCCTGAGCGATTTGAGCTCTAAGCAACTTTGTAGCTAGAATGCTCTAGTACAGGGGTCCCCAAACTATGGCCTGCAGGCCGCATGCAGCCCCCTGAGGCCATTTATCCAGCCCCCGCTGCACTTCCGGAAGGGGCACCTCTTTCATTGGTGGTCAGTGAGAGGAGCACATTGACCATCTCATTAGCCAAAAGCAGGCCCATAGTTCCCATTGAAATACTGGTCAGTTTGTTGATTTAAATTTTCTTGTTCTTTATTTTAAATATTGTATTTGTTCCCGTTTTGTTTTTCTTACTTTAAAATAAGATATGTACAGTGTGCATAGGGATTTGTTCATAGTTTTTTTTAATAGTCCAGCCCTCCAACAGTCTGAGGGACAGTGAACTGGCCCCCTGTGTAAAAAGTTTGGGGACCCCTGCTCTAGTATAATCATGAGAACCATAATAAGCACCTGAGTGATGTCATCCATCACAACCAAATGATCCTATGCCATGCAGAAAGCAGATGTCCACTGCCGGTCAACACAAGAAAACCACTAAAGAAAAACAGAAAAGCAAGACAGAATCTTCAGAGCATTCCCAAGACAGAGCTCCTTGGCCATGCACAAACCAGCCCTCCCCTATCTATTCAGCCAGCATCCTATCACAAAGCCCAGCTTCCCTACTAAAGACTAACAACTCAATCACCTAAGTAAAGCTCTGTCCTTCAAGAAACAAATGGCAGAGGCACAAGCCCCCAGTTGAGCCTTTTGGTCCTAGATACAGAATGAAAACAGAAGCAAACGTATAGAAAGTTTTGACCTCCACTCCCTGCCCAGCTGTGTGTAGTACCCGCCACCTCCAAAGTAGCCCTCTTTGTACCACTGACTTCATCAGGATGAAGACTGGAGCTCTCTCAACTCCCCCATCTCCCTCTCCAAATCTTTCTGGACACCCACTCATCATATCTCATTCCTTCTTACTACAGGCTTTCGTATCTCTCCTTTTCCTACACCCCAACCCTGTGTCTCACCCCATCCCTTCTCTTCAGCTTCTTTCCCCACGGGCTCCTTCCTTTCATCTGCAAACATCCCAACACCTTTCCTGGTCCCCATCTGTCAGCATCATGAGATAACTATTGATTGTTCTTCATGAGCCTCTTCTCCCAAGCAGTCTATCTTCCTAACCTCCCTGCTCCTCCCCAATTCCCAGCAGGCAGGCTCAAACAGTAAGCTTTGTCTTTAATAGTTTAAAATAGGAATTAACTTTAACATTAGTGCTTGAGGGTTCCTCCATCTTCCTTCTCATCCTCAGCACCCACATAATTAGTTGCCACCTTATGTCACCCTTTCTAATAGTTGAGGATCATCCCTTTCTCTTCATGCCTGTGAACATCAACTTCCTTAGATCGTACAAGGACTCTTGTCCAAGTCTCCTGAGCCTGGTCTCTTCACCTCTCCCTACTCCACCTTTTCAAATTCATAGCTTATTTGGTACTACCCCTTGTACATGTCTATATTTGATCTTTTCATACTCCTTTAATCCTGGAAGGATTCACTTCTGTCCTGTTAAATCCTATCTAGCCTTTCAGAGTCTGCTCAGTGAGACCTTTTCTAGAAACCCTTTCATTTATTACCCTTCCCCCTCTTACCATCCCACCCACTGTGAGCTGTAAGTCAGTTCACTAGCCTCTCAATTCCTATGGCTCTGTCTCTATGCCTGTCCTTTCTAGATTATGAAGGTGCTATCACTTTCTACATTGTGTCTTAGGTGCTCATATATTTTCCCATCTCCCTTCATGCAAAGATTCCTTGAAAGATGTTAACTAGGTCCTGTATACCTTTAGATTCCTTACAGAACTAAGACGATGCCTTTGAATAGATTTGTTGAATGAATGAATGAATCCCTCAGCTTTCACAGAAGGCAGACACAGGGCATCTATAGCTCTTTAAGCAGGGTCTTTGGGATTCTTGCCTAAAAACAATTTGATGATTTTAAAAGTATCAGCTGAATTATTTACCAGAGCTATGTCTCCTAACAGCCATCTACAACCACCTCTGTGGAGAAGCAATGAAATTGAAGTCCACTGTATCAAACCAAATTCCTTGAGCAGCCCTATCTTTACCCCACTCCCCCGCCCTCCATCCCACCTCCACATCTGGAAGATAGGAAGCTGCAGCTTCTCCATTGTTCCTACCTGGAACTGTGAACAGGCACCCCACCACCCTGCCCACCCCACCCCCACCCCCAACCCCAACTCAGCCACTGAGCTAATGTCTTCTAGCTCAATTCATTTTCTAGATAGATGGAGAAAATATCTAACAAATATTATTTATGACTTTGTGATAAATAAGCCTTTTACAGAAGTTATTCAAGGAGTTCTGGGGAATTTCAAGGATAACTTTCAGCAAGTTTCAAAGGTCGGGTCAGCCTGGGATACTGAGCCCATAGTATTTGCTGTACCGTTCATCTGTTTTGAATTATTGGTCTTACCCAGCTTCAGTCGACTCTCAATGGACTGGCTGTGCTTTAGCTCTCTGGCTGTATTTTATTTCAATAGCAGGCGAGGGACTTTAATAATTATTATTTGTACTAGACTGACAGTGGGGAGAGAAAAAAAGGATCTTAATGAAATTCAAGTTCTAGTAGATGTGCTGAGAAAGATGGGTTTTACCTGACCAGCCACCGTGGCTCATGTAGCCCAACAACCATGCACACAGACCAGTGGTTTCCCCCTCTCTGCAGAGGAGAGAAGGCAGTATGCTGAACCTGGCAGCACAGAGTTGGGGTCATAAGGGCAGGGCTTTCCCAAACAGTCAGGAAGCAATAGGCTAGCTTAGGCCTTTTACTAACATATGAAAGTTAGTAAAATATCTGATCTTCTTGTAGAAGCTGCAAACATAACTTCTTGGAAGGAGAGACTGTGTCTCACTCAGTTCTGAATCCACAGAATCTAACACTTTGCTAGCACATATTAGGCATGCAAAAAATAGTTATTGGACTGGACTGGATTGAGTTTAGTCAAATGGAATAGAATCAAATCAAACTGGGCTCCAATTTCCCCTCCACGCTAACTGTAGCTTTCTTCCACAAGGCGGTTTTTTTTTTCCTTTTGTTTTTGTTGTTCTTGGGTTTTTGTTTGGGGGGGGGGGGGGGCGATTCTGATTAGTTTATTTATCTTGCTTGTTTAGGTTTGATTTTGATTTACCCTGAGAATGAACGCGCCTGAGGCAGAAGTTTAAAGTAGAATATAAAGGTCTTTCCAGATCTACACATCTCTCCCCAGATAATTTGGCAAAATTCATTTTCCATTCCTGAGACCTAAGACTGTCAGCCTAGAAACAGTGTAGACTAAAGAATTAAAGAGTGTCGTCTCATCTTACACCCTTTAAAATAGTAAAATGTGCATCTCCTTGTTATAGTTTGAAGACGGCTTTTTTCTGAGTCTGCTCTACTAATTTGAAACTCTTTATTTGGCATATTTCACTGGGCACACATGAGTTCTTGAAAAAAGTAATTGGTGAAGTGAATTGACTGCAGAGAGCTGGATTGGTTCACCTCTTTGGCTGTTTGTTTTTAACTTCAGAAGGTAGAAAAATGTCTCCCCCTGTGAGAAATCAATCAAGGGCTCCCTTTGTCTTAAGACTGAGGCACATTTTGCCAGATCCCTTTCTTATAAACATCTGTCCCTCTCACTTACATAGTAAATATGGCCTGAAGAAATGCTATCTTGGATTTTTTTTTCCTTTTAATTAAATTCTATTTAAATGCACTGGTGGACATTTAAAGAAACACTTCCTGCAATATGAACAGCTCTCTAATTTACCTACTATAAAAAATAAATTTTGTCATATTGGGTTTTCTCAAGGAATCTCCATCTCTTCTTTGTTCTTCTTTCAGAAAAGACAGTTCTCAGCGGGTAGCTTGTCTGCAGTCTCCTTACTGAGACAGAGCCTAGGCCTGAGGCCCTAGGAGGGCCTGTGCCTATTAGCCAGGGCTGCTTTGGGTCCAAATGGAATCCCCGCTCCAAAAGGGAGGTTTAGCAAAAGAGAAAGAGCTGACTGAGATCATCAGTCCCCAAAGAGGTCATTAAATCATGAAGGAGTGTCTATTTTAAAGGATGCAACCGGATGGAGTCACAGGGAAAAGAAAACAGGAAATAATAAATCCATTGGGCGAGAGAGATTGAAAAGCCATGATGAGGGTCTTTGATGTAGCTAGCTGGGACTTGCTCCTGTTTCCAGTTCTGGGTTGGGCCAGGTACACTAAAAGCCCAGGGGCAGAGCTGACAGGGTCCCAGTTTATTTACCCGATGACCTTGGATTTCTGAGCTTCGCCAGCTTATAACTCTCTGGCCATTAAGACATCCTCAGCCCTACTTACCCACATTGAGCACTCCACAAATATCCTTCTTTCCCTTCAAGTCTGTTAATAGTCCACTCCACAGGTAAGTGGGGCAGGGGTGGGGGGGAGGAAAGGACTTCCTACTGGGGTGAATCCTTCTGATATTTTTCTTGAGGAAAAGCATCTTTTTATAGAGGAGAGAGAAATGAAGACTTGCACCTTGTACGGTAAAGCATTTGGGGCCGGCTGCCTGTCCTATATCACTCAACATTTTCTCTCTTTAGCCCCTTCCCAGAGATAGGGATTTAGGGGCACAAGTCTCATTGTTTATTCTGGTTAACTTGTTATTTAACAAACCACTCTAAAACTTAGTGGTGCAAAACAACAATGCATTACTATCTCCCATGCCTCTGTTGAATGGGCCGTCTGGGCAGTTCTCTTTCAGGATTGTAATCAGATAGAAAGGAGTAGGGCTAGCATCATCTGAAGTCTTGGCTAGACTGGACTTCAAGATGGCTCACTCACCTGCCTGAGAGTTGATAGTGAATGTCAGCTGAAGGTCAGCTGTGGTTGTTGATCAGAGCTGCTTTATGATCATATATGGTCATATGGTTTCTCATAGTATAGTGGCTGGGTCCCAGGAAGGTGTTCCAAGAAGCTGGCATTCCAAGTGACCCAGGCAGAAGTTGCAAAGCTGCTTATGACCTAGACTGTGTCCCTGAGAGTCACTTTCACTGCATCCTATTAATCGGACAAGGTGTTAAGTTCAGCCTAGATTGAAGAGGGGGGGAATTCTGTTCTGCCTCCTGATGAGACTGGAAATATGCTAGCACAGAGAGGGAGGGACTTGATGGCAGCCATGTTTGTGAACTCTACCACGGAGTGGTACCATAATCCCCACCTCAAACTCACGATCCCCCCCCTAATTAATACCTTCTATTAGGAACATATCTTCTGTAAGTAAGTCAAAGACGTCTGACATGATAGCTTTTCTTTTTTACAAAGCCACCCCTAAATTTAGCACAATAGGTTTTGAATCAAAGAATACCACCTTAAAACCATTGGAAAGTTTGTTTGTTTTTTAAGTTATTAGATTTTTTTTAAACAATCAGAGACAGTCCATGGGTCTCAATTGTGCCCAACATACTCCAGGAATTTTCAGGTGTTCCCACCACACTTTGCTTTGGCTTTTTGAGAGTGGAAAGTCAAAAGAAAAGAAAAAGAAGTCTGGGGAAAAGTGAAAATTCAACAGAAAATGATGATTCTTGAGAGTTTGCACAATCCTAAAACCTTTGCATTTGAAAGGAAAGGGACTCTTCGAGTGGGCATGGAAACTCCGTAGAGAACAGATGAGGTTTATAGTGCAAGTTCTCACACCTCCATCTCACTCCGGCCCCCTCTCCCACAGCAGGCCCGCGGGTGGGAGGCTGCCAGGCCAGAAACCCTCAGCCCCTCACTCTCCCCTGGAGAGTAAGCAGCCCCTGAGACCTGTTCTGGGCCCCGCTGAACCATCCAGGGACATCTCTGTTCTGAGGGTGACTCCCTCCACCCCTAAGAATGACTGCCCTGGGGCCCCACCCATACACGAGGCTGAATACTGTTTGTGTGAAGCCACTTCCAGTTTCTCCTAGGCTTGTATGGCAGTAAGGGAGCTAGGAAAGCAGAGGCAGCCTCATAGACACTTTTTCCATTGTCTCCCAGGGGGCACTATGGTTTGGGAAAAAAGAGCACTGGATTATGGGAGGAGGGGCGTGCGCATCCTTAGGTCTCCACTGACAAACTGTGTGGTCCTCTCTCGAGGCTCAGCTGAAAAAATGAGATGGTTCTACATTCAAATAATCTTCAGGTCTTTTCTGTCCCCAGATTTTCCCTCAGGAAGATGAAGGAATTGATGACAAAGAAAACCTCACATCAGCCCTGGCCGGTTGGCTCAGCGGTAGAGCATCAGCCTGGCATGCAGGGGACCCAGGTTCGATTCCCGGTCAGGGCATATGGGAGAGGCGCCCATTTGCTTCTCCACCCCCACCCCCTTCCTCTCTGTCTCTCTCTTCCCCTCCCGCAGCCAAGGCTCCATTGGAGCAAAGATGGCCCGGGCGCTGGGGATGGCACCTTGGCCTCTGACCCAGGCGCTAGAGTGGCTCTGGTCGCGGCAGAGCAACGCCCCTGGTGGGCGTGCCGGGTGGATCCTGGTTGGGCACATGCGGGAGTCTGTTTGACTGTCTCTCCCCGTTTCCAGCTTCAGAAAAATACAAAAAAAAAAAAAAAAAAGAAAGCCTCACATCATGAGGCTGCACCCAGAAGCAGTTCTGCTTCCCTTATCCAACCAGCACGCAGCACAGCCGCACCAACCATCATCTAAAGCAGGGGTCCCCAAACTTTTTACACAGGGGGCCAGTTCACTGTCTCTCAGACCATTGGAGGGCTGGACTATAAAAAAAAACTATGAACAAATTCCTATGCACACTGCACATATCTTATTTTAAAGTAAAAAAACAAAACGGGAACAAATACAATATTTAAAATAAAGAACAAGTAAATTTAAATCAACAAACTGACCAATATTTCAATGGAAACTATGCTCCTCTCACTGACTACCAATGAAAGAGGTGCCCCTTCTGGAAGTGCAGTGAGGGCCGGATAAATGGCCTCAGGGGGCCGCATGTGGCCCTTGGCCATAGTTTGGGGACCCCTGATCTAAAGTGACTTCTTTGTCCCAGTCCCCTTGGAGGCCACTGTGGGCAGTTGAAGAGTTTGCAAACTTGCTACCAGAGATAAAATCCACAAGCTCTTCTAGAAGGCAAGGTACTGGGTTTGGGGACTGGGGTGGAGGTGAGAGGAAGGCCTGTTCTCCAGGCTCTAGAGGTCCCTGTATTCTTTAGCTCTTAATCATTAGATCAGAAGAGGGGGAGGGGTGGGGAATGAAGGCGGAGGGGGAGGGAATGGGGAAGGGAAAAAAAAACCCAACACCAACAAAAAGAGACAGCCTCGCACTTAGGTCCTCTTGGACCAAAAACTCCATTCAGAGTTTTCAGAAAATAGGGTCAGGCATGTCTTGTGACCTAAGACCCCAGAGCTCCTCTGTTCCCCATAATTATCTAATACAGCACTCTCCCTGCCAAATACAATGAAACAATTTGTCACTTCAATTATCTGTCAGTCAACACTGAGGCCTTTTCAACAGGCCAGCACATGTGTTTGGAGAGCTTGTCAGTGAGGGCTGTCTAGCCAGACCCATAACCATGGAAAATGGAACCTTTGTTAATTCTGGTTCTTAGAAAAGTAAATCCATTCAATTTCTCTTCTCTCCCTCTCTCTTCTTTTTTTAAATGCCTTCAGTTTGGAATTTGCACAAGAAGCTGAATTGGTCCTGCTCTGAACCTTAAATGACTGGCCAAAGGATTTGCATGAGGAAGCAGAAATTAATTATTCCTCTCCGGGCTTTTTCCCCCTGGTTTTCTGTAATTCGGTGTTTAGAAGTGAGATTACACCCTGCGTTAGCGGCCGGGTGGGGGCGGTGCGAGGGGGGAGGGGCAGCAGGGAGGTGTTTGCATTTTGTTAGCGCTTCCCAACCCCGGGCTTCCCTGCTTCCCCTTTCTCTTCCTTGGCTCTTGTGTCGAGAGCACACTGCTGGGCGGATGGTGTCTTCGGGATTCTTCAGACTCCCCACGTGAGGAAGGAAATTCCTCAGGAAACCCCAGGCTTCGATTTCTAGACCCAGACCCGAGATTGGGAGCCCCCGGAGACGTGGAGGGGGAACTAGGTCTGTGGCTCAGTCGCTAAGGACTAAATGAGAACATCGATACATTACGTGAATTTCCAGAATAGTCTAACTTTATCAGGCCGTCCCAGTGTTAGACTGTCCTGAAGCTCCGTTTGGGATTGGGAATATAAAGGTGCTATAAGACAGAATGCCAGCCACTAAACCCAGGGACCTTTTGGGGGTTCACACACACACACACACACACACACACACACACACAAAGCAGCTCACCTGTTTTGAAGGTGGGAGGTGGGAGCTGCGAGTGAGTCCACATGAGTTAATTCACGATAGTGTTAGGTTAGCATATCTATCTTATTTTTCTGGTGATTTTTAACATACATTGTCCTATAGCAAATAAAACTAAGATGTGTTTTAAAATTTATATAGAAGATTTCATGTACATGGAAGTTTTATACCACTTTAGGCAGACACTTAACAGATTTTTCCCTAACCTGAGAATCTGCCTCTCCCCACTCAGCCCCATGGTTTGTGTTCCCGTAACGAGCCTGAGGCTGAAATCTATTACTTTCTCGCTCCTTCCAGCACCACAAAAAAGAAAACAGTGTTTTCCAGTCACTGGAATTCTGTTCCCAGGACATCTAAGAAAATAGATCGCAGGAGGTTTTCAAGCCCAAATTCACCTTCTTTCCCCATGAGCCTCAGGGACCTTCAGGCTTTCCCTGACTCTTGTCTGATGAGCATCCTTCTTGCCTCTGTTCCATTCGCCTGCTTTCCTTCCTCCTTTCCGCTTTCCTCCTCTCCTCTTCCTCCTTTCTTGTTCTCTCTTTTCCCATCTGTTTCTTTTCTTACCTTTTCCTTGCCAGTCATTTATCTGTGTTGTTTTCTCCTCTTAGGATTTTCTGCTTCCTTCTCTTGTTTCCTCTCTGAACTCTAAGAATTCCGTAACCATCCCCATAGCACCGGGTTGCGCAAACAGATAAATCATCCATTTTTCTTTTTTTTCTGTTTTATAAGTGAGAAAATATAAGCCCAAGTAGAGAGATCTTAAATTCAGTCAGGGACTCAAGGGTGAAGCGGCCAAAGACATCAATCAAGGTCACATCCAGGTAGACCCAGCTCCAGCCAGGTCTGCTAACGGGTATCCCTCCTCCATCTCACCATCAGAACACACACTGTACTTTTCTCCACTTCACTGAGGGGGCAGATTCCTCTCGGGACAATCCTGGCAACCAACCTGAAGGCCATCCCAGAGGTAACTGGATCCTTTTTCTCCTCATCACGAGTAGAGCCTCTCTTCGGCTCTCTCTCGAGGAAGAGTTGTCACGGCAGACAGGATGATAAGGGAAGAAAACAGCCTTTCTTTCCAAACGAATAATCTGTAAGTAAACTGGGCCCTACAAAGTGACTTTGAGAAGCTACACACTTATCCCAAATGTACTTCATTTAGCAAAATTATTCTGGAATGTTTTCGGGGGGGGGAATATATATATGATGTATGAAAACATGATACATATTATTTTCTAGTAACTCCATGTTTTCAAGGCAGTTCATTTTTATTTTTGTTTCTTCTTTTTTTCTTAAGTGAGAAGCAGGAGGCAGAGAGACAGACTCCCACATGTGCCCCAACCAGGATTCATCTGGCAAGCCCTCTACTGAGGGGGATGCTCTGCCCATCTGAGGATGTTGCTCTATTGCTCAGCAATTGAGCTATTTTAGTGCCTGAAGCAAGGCCATGGAGCCATTCTCAGCGCCCGGGGGTGGGGCCAACTTGCTTTAACTGAGCCATGGCTGCAGGAGGGGTAGAGAGAGATAGAAAGAAAGGAGGGGGGAAGGGTGGAGAAACAGCTAGTTACTTCTCCTATGTGCCCTCACCGGGAATAACCTGGGAAGTCCATACACTGGGCCAATGCTCTACCACTGAGCCAACTGGCCAGGGCCCAAGGTGGTTCATTTTCAATAAACCTCGACTTTATTCTCTACTTTTCTCAGATTTATTCTGATTGGCTTGGAGTTTCTTCCAAAATTCAGCCCAACCTTTAATATAGAAATATTAGCAACCATCAGGGCAATGAGAAAAACTATGTCTCAATACTGAAAGCAGTCCCAAAAGAAGTATTTCCAGAAGAGCCAAAGTGTAGGCAAGACCAGGACAGTTTTAACAAGCATCTTCTGTGCACATCCTGTGTATAACGCTATAGCACTGAGGCACATGCCAAACCGCAAGGCTGAAGGAACCGAAGGAGGGAAAGATGGATTCACAGCCACCAGTGCACACATGCAGGGTCCAAGCGAGGGGGGAGGGAAGAGTGGTCAGTCTGTTTTCTCTCAATTCTGGGACAGGCAAGCCAAGCTCTCACCTCCCCCCACCTTTTCCCCAACCTCTCTGCTGACCTACTCTCCCTCCCCAAAAATCCCCTTCGCTTAATTGACACCAGTGTTTAACCTTTCACCTCCAGCAACCTCCACTGTTTGCTCCTTGGGAAACACGGTGACACAGTTGCCCTCTTTCTTGCTCACTCCCCAGAGGAAAGGGGGCAGAAAGAGGCCTGAGCTGAATAAGCATTCTGTGCTGCCCCAGGCAGGGGCTGTGTCTAATCCTGTCTTCGGCCCTGTACAAGTTTAGAAGCATTTCCCAAGGAGCAAAGCCGCTGGAAGCACAGAGATACTCCATCTGTCTGGAATAGAGTTTTTCCTGTAGACCTTTTGATGCTCCCTCCCTACCTTTTGATAGCCCCAACTTCATTTCCCACAGCCTTCCTCCCCCTAAACCTAGAAAATATATATATATTTGGAGGGAGTAACTGCTTACAGTATGTGGTGAATGCAGGGACTAGAGCAGGGGTCCCCAAACTTTTTTCACAGGGGGCCAGTTCACTGTGCCTCAGACTGTTGGAGGGCCGGACTATAAAAAAAAACATGAACAAATCCCTATGCACACTGCACATATCTTATTTTAAAGTAAAAAGACAAAACTGAAATAAATACAATATTTAAAATAAAGAACAAGTAAATTTAACAAACTGACCAGTATTTCAATGGGAACTATGCTCCTCTCACTGACCACCAATGAAAGAGGTGCCCCTTCCAGAAGTGCAGCGGGGCCGGATAAATGGCCTCAGGGGGCCGCATGCGGCCCGTGGGCCATAGTTTGGGGACCCCTGGACTAGAGATTACCTATGGAGACAATCTTTCCATCCAGAAGGAAAAGAAAGGGGCACCCAGAGGGAATACGGCCAAGCTTTGAATATGTGCACCACTGTTCCCTTGCTCACCCAGTGTCCCGGAGGTGCCAGGGGACTTGGGGACCTCTGGTCGGAATGTCTGAATGCCAGAGGCATTCATTTCAATAGTTGAGTCTTTTAAATTTTTCCTTAGACTCTACTTCTTTTAGCTTTCTCTGATTATGATCACAAAATGTCCAAAAATGGCAATGTATACTATTTCTCTTGGGTGACTACACACTATAAATATTTTAGAAACAATTTAATCAGAAACCTAAAGATGATTTGCTGAACCCAGCCCAAATGCCCGTTTGCCTCTCTTCTGAGAAAAAGTGAATAAAGCTTTCTGAGTTGTAAAGCAAAATTACTTAAAAAGCAACAATGCAAAATTTAAAACACACACAACTTCACTGAACTCAATGACTATAAACCATTTAAAAGTATTTCTACATGTAAGTAAGCATTACCTGCATTAACGGAATTTAATAACTTGATTGTTATTATTAAAATTCTAACAATAAAAATGATAGATAATCACAGAAAATAATTGCACATTAGGGGGAGGTTGCCACCAACTTGGAAACAAGGAGAAAAGGGCAGTTAAAGGCCAGATGTCACAAAGCGTGGGTCTGCTTTTAGTGCTCGAATGATAAAGCAGTTACTAATGATAAGAATAATAATTAATTCATAACATGAAAATAAAAATAAGGGGTTGTCTTACTCTCAGGCTTGATGTATCAGGTTAATGAATGCAGAAACATTTTGTAGATTTACAGATGACCTGACCACTTGTGCAGACCTTAAGAATAGTTTTTTTCTCTTCTTAAATATTTTTCTCATTGATTTGAGGGTGTGGGAAAACAGGAAGGCAGGGAAAGAGAGAGAGAAAGAAAGAAACATCAACTCGTTCCAGTTAGTTGTTCCATTTAGTTGCAAACTTATTGGTTGCTTCTTGTATGTGCCCAGATGAGGGATCAAACATGCAATCTCAGCTTGTCAGGATGACACTCTTATCTACTGAGCCTGGCCAGCCAGGGCCAAATATAGATTTTAAGAACAAAACAAATGAAAAATTTTATTTTTTCAAGTCTTCAATGCACATAAGTAGTCATGAATTTGTATATGTTAAAATACATACACATACTTAATATAAATTCATATGTGTAATGTATGCATATACATATATATATATTTATACATAGACACACACGTCAGAACAAACATCTGCTCAGAGTCTTGCCCAACTCTTTTGTAACTGGGCTCATTGTACTGACCTGTCAAAATGTAGAATAAATATTTGCAGCAGATTTTAATTCATCTCCCTGAACATGGTGATAGTCTAATCTGAAATGTTGGTTTCACAATATATTATCAATATAATCACTTTACATTCACAAAGACTTTCACTTTGGGGGAAATTTTAAGTTTAAAGACAGAGAAGGTATTTTTTATTCTCCCTTCCATGTGGCAGTCCAGCTTTCTTTGAATGAAATGGAAAGAAGAACAAGGAGGATCAAATAGTTTCATATAAAACTTGAGGTACCTTCTAAGGACTTTGCCAAAGAGAAAATGCAAGCATTTCCCCACAAACAGACATCTCAGCTAATAGGGAGGGTGAAGTTCCTGTAGGTAGAAAGCCAAGACTTTAGGAGAGCAAGAAAATTAACAGGTGTTTCCATCACACTTGAAACTGCACGGGAGAAGGAAGCTGGAAGTTTTGATTTGGGGTGGTTCTGAAGAACAATGCGGCCATTGGAAAGGACTTGTTGGGGCCACTGGGCTGTGAAAGACTGCTGATAGACATGCAAATGTGAAGGGGCCTGAATAGACTCAGCAAAGCTGGGTCTCCACCGCTGGGCGGGTAAAGCTTTGGGGAGATAGACTAAAGCATGTGCCCTGAGCCAAAAATAATGTTTGCGCTGTAAGGACTTTTAGGTAGAGCTGAAATGAGCCATTGAATGCTTTTTTAAAGTGCCATTGGATTCTGAAAGGGCAGCAATAATGCAAATTTGAAGGTTGCCTTAGTTAATTGGGTAGAGGATTCACTAATTAATCATAGAGAGGCAGAAAACTATTATTTGGTCTCACTGATGAAATGCTTTAAAAAAAAATACTATATTCAAACATCTGAATCTGACAACCTGAAAAAGAATAGGAAGACGTTTACAGAACCTCTATAATTCACCTGAGCTGGGATAAATCGCTGAGAGCAGTTGTTTAAGGTTGAGCTAAATCCCCGAGGCCAGTTGTTTAAGGTTGCATTAACTCAGAGCAACGGGCAGAGAACCCTCTAGTTCCTGAACCTTTTCTTGGCCTGATCGCTGTGGGGGCTGCCCCAGGGACAGATAGCAAAGAGCAGAGCTAGAGCCCCAGCCCCTTCACAGGCTCAGCCCTGAGAAATGCCACCGGGAGGGAGCTCGCCGAACATCCCCATCACAGTCTGGGGCAGGGGTCCCCAAACTTTTTACACAGGGGGCCAGTTCACTGTCCCTCAGACCGTTGGAGGGCCGCCACATACAGTGCTCCTCTCACTGACCACCAATGAAAGAGGTGCCTCTTCTGGAAGTGCAGGGGGGGGGGGCGGATAAATGGCCTCAGGGGGCCGTATGCGTCCCATGGCCGTAGTTTGGGGACGCCTGGCTGGAGGAATAGCCGATAACCTGGAGTTCAAGGAAGCAGAATGAGGAAAACCTTCCTTCTCAACTCAACTTCCTAGTGTCTGGTATTAAACTGATTATCCAGAATCTTGGCTTTCTGCCCAGCAAAATGAAAATTTACAAACTGCAAATGTCTTTTTTATTATTAATAACGTTTTTATTGATTCGGAAAATACACCTGGTGTATTTCTCCCTGACTTTTCTGTTGACATTTGTTGAAATTGTTTTAGTGTTGTGTATCGGTTCCTGTCTCAATTGAAGGTGTTAAAAGAATTTTCAATAGAAATAATAACGTGTGGATGAGGGAAGCAGAATGTCGGTTGAATCTGTGTAAAACAAACTACTCAGTTTCTCAACATTTGTTTCATGAAGCTCACATGCAGTGAAATCATTCTTTCTAGAAGGAACAAATGATCCTTTGAAACCATTTCAATAAATATTTTGACTATATGTGTATTTCACACACAGAGATAATGGTCCATATTTTTTGCAAAGAACTTCTGACAACCCTGCCCTAGACTGTGCTTTATAAGATAAGGCCTCTTGACAAAAAGGCTGGCAAACCTCGTACTGACCTGCATTGTCTTCCTCCTGATTCACTAACATCCAGGAAATAAAACCGCCGTTCCTCTAAATTCCAACTGTGCTCTATTTTATTTTGTTGGTTTTTGAGTGGATCTTGTTCCCCTCTACCCTGACCCTCCTTCCCAAACTTTCTATTTCCATTCAGAGGAACATCAAGGCCCAGGAAGTCTACAGCCTGGAAACCTAGGAAGAGTTGGATTGCTGGGAATTTGTTGTAGTAGAGAAAAATAGTAGATGCCTAGCTAGAAAGGCTTGCAGGAGATTCCACCCCCCCCCCCCCAGCTATTCTATTAGTATAGTATATACCCCAAAACCAGATAATGAAATAGAAGATAATTACAATTCAGAACAGCAAAATCACCTCGTGGGACAATGTGCTAAATTGTGAGGTTATATTTTTTTTAATATCTTTAGTTATCATTATAATGGGGTTGATCAGAAATCCCTCTCCTTAGCTATTGGAAAAGTTAAAGGATGCTACTTATAGGTAGCACCACATCTCCTAGAGAAGAAAGAGAGTCATTTTCAGGTATCATAATATGGACTCAGAAAAAAAATATCACCCCTTACTTTAACAAAAATATGCATTCACTTTCTTTTAAAATAGGGCCTTAGAAAAGTCTGTACATGTTTGCAATTACTGAAATACTTTTTTTTCTTTTTTTTTATCTATTCACTTTTAGAGAGAAAGAGAGGGTGAGAGACAGAGAGAGAGAGGGTGAGAGACAGAGAGAAGGGGGGAGGAGCTGGAAGCATCAACTCCCATATGTGCCTTGACCAGGCAAGCCCAGGGTTTCAAACCGGTGACCTCAGCATTTCCAGGTCGACGCTTTATCCACTGCACCACCACAGGTCAGGCCTGAAATACTTTTGACCCTGGTCATTTGGCTCAGTGGTAGAGCATCCACAGGCATGTGAATGTCCCAGGTTTGATTCCCTGTCAGGGCACACAGGAGAAGCAATGATCTTCTTCTCCTCCCTTCCTCCTCCCCTTTCTTTCTTTCTCTTGCCCTCCCGCAGCCATGGCTTGATTGATTCAAGTATGTCGGCCTTAGCACTGAGGATGGCTCCATTGAGCCTCCACCTCAAGTGCTGAAAATAGCTTGGTTGTGATCATTGGTCCTAGATGGATAGAGCATCAGCCACAGACAGGGCTTGTCAGGTAGATCTTGGTCTGGGCGCATGCAGAATCTGTCTCTCTATCTCCCCTCCTCTCACTTAAAAAATAAAATAAAAAAATACTTTTCACAGTAATTAAGCACCTTAATTCTTCATCTATGGCACAGAGCTCACTACGTGATACACTGAGCTCCTGGCTTCTCAGGAAAATTCACAACAATGGTGACAATTGCCAACCTGGCCCAGACAAATGCTGCCTTTTCAAATTGTGTGTGAGCCCATAGACAAGCACAAGGCTTTCTCTATGGAAGGAGTTATGAACTAGAGAATATAGATCTTAATGACTTCTGATTAAAGATGGAGGACTGAATATATATATTATTCTCTTCTTCCTCTTCCTTAAGACAGATATTCTGGAGAGAAATGGACCAACAAACTGTTGGAAGCTGGAGAGCAGGTGGATGAATGTGTAACTGACTAAGTAGTTGCAGAAAATTGAACTTTAAGAGAAAATTAAAGAAATAAGAGGAGTAACATAGTTTACATCATGTAACACCTAATAGCACTAGATAGCTCTGGAAGTGGGAAGGAAGACTAAAGGTGGAGTTAAAACTGATAGGGTATCGATATAGTATACAATCAGTTTTATATATATATGATATATAATATATATGTGATATTGCTAGTGCACCCTATGTAACCTATTTTCTAGATTGTCTTTAACACCCCCTCTCAGGAACACAGGATAACTGAAGCGGACATTCCCATACTCCTTGACTGGTGCTTAAGAAGCAATAAAGACTGTGATTGGATCGGAATGCCTTGAAGACAAACTTATGATTCTGGGAACCAGCCATCTTGCTTGATGACTCTTACTATGCCAGGAACCAGCTATCCTGCTTTATGACTAACTGCATGCCACAATTGTACTAACCTCACCTGGAAAAGTGTATAATCAGCCCTCACAACTGAGATAGTAAGGCAGGCTTTGGGCTAGGATATGCTCCCTGTCTTCTCAAGTTGCTGGCGATTTTGATTAAAGATACCTGTTTCCCTCTCAGACCCAGTCTCTGCTTATCAGCTATTACGGTGGCTAGTGGCAGTTGACCCAGTTGTGGTCCAGTAACAAAATCAGGAGAAAAGTCTAAGAGATTTGAGATCTCTAGATGTTGCTGCTGATTGTTACTTCTCTTATCTTGGAAGAAACTGGAGATTTGTTCCCCTAAAGAAGCTAAAACTTAGGCTCTCAGCAGAGGCAGATTTAACGGCGGGTACATCGGGCATGCACCCTGGGCCCCAACTTCTGAAGGGCCCCACAAAACCCCAACTTTACACTTTTTTCTAATGACACCAAGTTTGGTTTTATATGTGCAATTTTAACATTAATAGTACATAATATTTTTTATTTATTTAAAAATATAGTTAACGGCCCTGGCCGGTTGGCTCAGCGGTGGAGTGTCGGCCTGGTGTGTGGGGGACCCGGGTTCGGTTCCCAGCCAGGGCACATAGGAGAAGCGCCCATTTGCTTCTCCACCCCCCCCCCCTCCATCCTCTCTGTCTCTCTCTCTTCCCCTCCCGCAGCCAAGGCTCCATTGGAGCAAAGATGGCCCGGGCGCTGGGGATGGCTCCTTGGCCTCTGCCCCAGGCGCTAGAGTGGCTCTGGTCGGCAGAGCAACGCCCCTGGTGGGCGTGCCAGGTGGATCCCGGTCGGGCGCATGCGGGAGTCTGTCTGACTGTCTCTCCCCGTTTCCAGCTTCAGAAAAATACAAAAAAAAAAAAAAAAAAAAAAAAAAAAAAAAAAAAATATATATATATATATATATATATATATATATATTTAACATATATTTTTATTTTCCCTGTCTCTCTCTTTTTTTTTTAAGGGGCCCAATATTTTCTTCTGCGCCCGGGGCCTCAACCAACCTTAATCTGCTTCTGGCTCTCAGGGCCATAGAACGTCACAGCATAGCTGAGGGAAGCGGAAGTACCAAAATGAAAATAAGGAGTTAAAGTGAAAATTTAGGTTCTCTGTGTTGAGACCCTTACCCTTCGTCTCCCTATTAGCATCCAGATCGTTGACAAACAAACATAACTCTTCAGGGAGGAAATAGGTAAAACTTCTCTGGGAAATTGAATCAGAACAAGAGATAAGACATAAGCATACTGACTTTGGGAGCTCCCTAATGAAGTGACACAGCTAAAACACCTCGGAATAAAAACCACAGTAAACAAACTCTGCCTTCTTAACCGGGGCTTCCAGTAGCCATTCTGTAACCTGCTCTGAAATGTGAAGAGATAGCCAAGTATGAAGAAAGATCTCTAAGGAAGATCTATAATATGAAAGACAGTTGCCAAAACAAACAGATGAAAGCAACTTGAATAAAATAGTTATAGGGCAAAAACTTCAGAAAAAGTAAGAAAATATTTTATCCGTGAAATAAGAACAGGTAATCAATCCTAAAGAGCAACATTCAAAGAGCAAAAAGGCAGATATTAGAAATTAAAAATATCCCAGAAATGAAAAACTCAGCATAAGAACTGAAATACAAACTTGAAGACTTTTCCTCCCAAATAGACCAAAAATGCAAAGGATCCATGTAACTTATGAAGATACTCCACTCTCGAGAAGGTGGAACATAATTTTTACTCCCTCCACACGGGCTAGACATAGTAACTTCCTCCCAAAGGTTATGAATAGGGAAATAAACAGAATAACATTCCAGTGGAGAAACCTCTCAAACACCACCTCAGGTGATCAAGGTTAACATCAGCAGTGATAAGTCATGTTGATAAATAGTAAGTACCCTGGAGATGATATGATGAGAAGAGAAATTTACTTCTGTGGTCTTCCTCCCCAAAACACATAATTCCAATCTAACTATGAGGAAAACATCAGAAAAATCCCAGTTGAGGGACATGCAAAACTATCAAGGTCATAAAAACAAGTTTTTGAGAACCTGCAACAACGAAGAGGGCCCTGGGAGAATATGACAACTAAGTGCAGTGCTATATCCTGGAACAGAAAATGACCATTATATAAAACTAAGGAAATTTGAATAAACTATGGTCCTCAGTTAATAATAATATATCAATATTGGCTCCACCACCATTACATTAGAGCAGTGGTTTTCAATCGCCAGATCTATAATCTACATACAACAGCATGGTGATTAACTCTTTCAGGATTAGCACAACATTTCTGGTGGACCGGCACCAGTCTGCAGACTGGTGGTTGAAAAACACTGCATTGGAGTATTCTGAATTTAACTGTATGTTTACCTCACCCAGTGAGATTTATACTTTCATATGTTTTCCTGTTACGGTTTACCATCCTTTTGTTTCAGTTTGAAGATGTCCCTTTAACATTTTTTGAAGGGCAGTCTGGTGGTGATTAACTCTTTCGTTTTTGCTTTTCGGGGAACTCTTTATCTCTCCTTTAACTTCGAAGGACATCTTTGCCAAGCAGAAAATTCTTAGTTGGTAAGTTTTCTTTCAGCGTTTTGAACATAACATGCCTTCCTTTCTGGCCTGAAAAGTTTCTGGTAAAAAATCTGGTGATAGTCTTATGGGGATGCCTGTATACATAAGAAGTTGTTTTTCCCTTGCTGATTTTTTGAGTTTCTCCTTTTGACAATTTAATTATAAGTTTTCTCAGAATGGGTCTTTTTTGAACTCCTCTCTTCAGGAACTCACTCAGCTTCTTTGAATCTTGATGTCTGTTTCACCAAGTTAGGAAAGTTTTCAGCCAATATTTCTCTGAATAAGTTTTCTTTCTCTCTTCTCTAGGAACATTATATTGCAAATATTGGTCCATTTGATGGTGTCTCACAAGTCCGTTAAGCTATTTTCACTCTTTGTTTTTGCTCATCTGATTAGATGTTAAAAATTTGTTTGATAAAGAGCAGCTTTCATGTAAAAAGCAAATACCATTGGCATTAGACTTCTCAATAGAAATATTAGAAGGTAATTTCAGAATTCCTTAAGTTTCGAGAAATATTCACAGAAATGATGCTGCTGCCTTCTTGGTACATTGCATCAGTAGAAAAACTGTGTTGACTTGTCCCACTGTTGATCGTAAGTCACCTTGATGACCTGATCAAGTTGGTTTCTGTCAGGGTCCTCCACTATAACATCATCATTTCCCTCTTTGTGTTTGACTGATATTTTGTTGGTAGATATGTTGATATTACACCAGTATTCTGTTCCTCATCATCAAACTTCTTCTACCCACGAGCATTAGGATCTGCTGATGACTTTATACCTATATCGATGACCTTTATAATGTTTGCCAAATGATATTGCCATTGATGTCCTGTTGATCAGAAGAGCTTTATTTTCTCTTCCATTTGTTTGCTTGTTTATTTTTTTACACTAGTATGAACCTGGGGTGTTTTTATTTTCATTCAATAGGTTTTTACCTTACTCTCATTGTTTATTTTAATGCTCATATTATCATAAATTTGTTAGTGGGAAGCCCTTCAACATAGCCTCTTGTTCTTTTGACGTTTCCTCTTAGTTCTTTGAGTACTACCTTACTTTCTAACACACTAAGATACTTTCAACTCATTTTGCACTTGCCTTGCTCCTGCCTGGATTCCTTCATTTCTCCAGGGAGATGCATATATAAAATCGATAATCATATCTATATCCAGCTGGACAATATATATTCCTGAGTTCAACTGACACTTCTATTTTTTTGATTCACTCTGTGTTTATTTTTTAAAATTAATTTTAATGGGGTGACATTGATAAATCAGGGTACATATGTTCAGAGAAAACATCTCTAGGTTATTTTGACATTTGATTATGCTGCATTCCCATCACCTAAAGTCCAATTGTCTTCCGTCACCTTCTAACTGGTTTTCTTTGTGCCCCTCCTCTCCCCCAGCCTCCTCCCTCTCTTCCCCCCCACCCCATAACCCCCACACTCTTGTCCATGTCTCTGAGTCTCATTTTTATGTCCCATCTATGTATGGAATCATATAGTTCTTAGTTTTTTCTGATTTACTTATTTCATTCAGTATAATGTTATCAAGGTCCATCCATGTTGTTGTAAATGGTCCGATGTCATCATTTCTTATGGCTGAGTAGTATTCCATAGTATATATGTACCAAAGCTTTTTAATCCACTCGTCCACTGGCGGACACTTGGACTGTTTCCAGATCTTCGCTATTGTGAACAATGCTGCCATAAACATGGGGGTGCATTTCTTCTTTTCAAACAGTGCTATGGTGTTCTTGGGGTATATTCCTAACAGTGGTATAGCTGGGTCAAAACAACTGACACTTCTAAACTCCAATTCAGCACATCAAGGTTCTTTAGCTTTCTCTTTTCCATACCTATAATTCCCTTTTGGTCTCTGTTTGTCTCTATTTGCTTTACTCATCCTTTATTCTCTCTCTAGATCAGCTTTCTTCACTTCACTTCTTCAGTCCACGTGATAGAAAGCATGGTCATGAACAGTTCCTAAACTGTATACTCCAGCTTCAGTGAACCAGAGAGAAACAGATCTCTCCTTGTTTAATTTCAAAATTCCTATGAAAGAATGAGTCGACTAGTCTCTGCCAGGTTCTTGAAACATGGCCTGGGGTGGCATAAGGTGATGTGAACCTGGTACTTTGGTGGAATAGGGGAGAGTCAGCTCCCAGAAGAACAATGAGAAGTTCCTACAAGAAGTGGGGCAGCGAGAAGGAAAACAATAGACGTTGCCCACAGGCTGGGACCGGAACCTGTCCACAGTAGACCTGAAGAGGGAATGGGGTGATGCTGGAAGCAAATCTCAAAATCCTTTGGCAAGCTCTGAGTCAACACAGCTATTATGCATAGAGATTCAAGTAAAAGAAGGAAACCAAATGAGATCTAAAAAAAATTTTTTTTAAATAAAATACAGCAGAATGAGAGTAAAGGAAACTCATTTCAAAAATTCAGAGACAGACATACTTCTTAAAATTATTTAATGCAAGATTCAGGGAACAAATTCATGAAACATTTATGTATTCTCAAAAGAATACAAAAACAGGGGCAGGTGGTCTTAACAATAAAACATGAAAAGATGAAAGAATAACAAGATGAGGTGAAAACAAATATGATTAAGATAAGAATTACAAATAAAATGAAAGCACATCATCAGTTAAACCAGAATATCAAGGCCTAACCAGGCGGTGGCGCAGTGGATAGAGCATCGGCCTGGAATGTGGAGGACCCAGGTTCGAGACCTCAATGTTGCCAGTTTGAGCATGGGTTCATCTGGTTTGAGCAAAGCCCCCCAGCTTGGGCCCAAGGTCATTGGCTTGAGCAAGAGGTCACTTGGTCTGCTGTAGCTCCCAGGTCAAGCACATATGAGAAAACAATCAATGAACAACTAAAGTGCCACAACAAAAAATTGATGCTTCTCATCTCTTTCCCTTCCTGTATATCTATCCCTATCTATCCCTCTCTCTGACTCTCTGTCTCTGTCAAAAGCACAAACAAACAAACAAAAAACCAGAATATCAAAGAAAAACCTAAGAGAAGAGATTTATGAGAAAAATTATGTTATGTACATATGTCTAGATCAGAGCCCATTGCAGAGTAAGCCCTCAAATAGCTGTAATACAATAAATAAATAAATAAATAAATAAATAGCTGTAATAAAATGAATAATCAAGTCTAAGAATTATTCCTCATGAAAAATGAGAACTAGAATATTGAAGTAACAGCTGTATACGTATGTGAAATATATAGAATTAAAATATATTAAAAAGCCAAAAAAAAAAATAAAGATATGAGAATGTATGTCAAAGAGGTAAACTACATTTTAGACAAAAGTCAATAAGCAATTTAAAATATAGTTTAAGATTTTTTAGCTATCACCAGATAGCTCTATTGGTTAGAGCAGGGGTCGGGAATCTACGGCTCGCGAGCCAGATGTGGCTCTTTTGATGGCTGCATCTGGCTCACAGACAAATCTTTAATTAAAAAAATAATAACGTTAAAAATATATAAAACATTCTCATGTATTACAATCCATTCATTTTCTACCGCTCATGTTCATGGTTGCAGGTGGCTGGAGCCAATCACAGCTGTCCTGCAGGACAACACCAAGTTTTTATTGGATAATGCATAAGGTACACGGGTTGTCGTATGGCTCTCATGGAATTACAATTTAAAATATGTGGTGTTCATGGCTCTCTCAGCCAAAAAGGTTCCCGACTCCTGGATTAGAGCATTGTCCTGAAGCACAAGGTTGCCAAGTTCAATACCCGGTCAAGCACATAAGAAATATATCACAGATTAATGGTTCTGTCTCTCTATTTAAAAGTCAGTCAACAAATTTTTAAAAATAAAAATAATTAAAATATAGTTTAAGATTTTTAAATTATCAGAAACAGAAAAAAGACTCTAGATTCAGGAATAATATATATTTTTAAAAAAGAATATCTTCAAAGGAATAAACAGTAGACTGCTTTTAAAATTCTATGCTGCAGTACAAAAGGTCAGACAAAAAGTCTACAAAGTTTTGGTAAGAGTAGGTTGTGGCCCAGAATTACTCCCAGAAAAATTTTCTCCCACTCTGAAGGAAAAATATAATCAAATGAGCAAAAAATATATACAAATATTTTTTTTCTTGAAGAGTCTTAAAGTATCATTGAACTAAATGAGAGCGTAAGAATGAAGGAGATGTATAAAATGACAGTAAGCGATTATACCAGATAAACAGAGGGTTAACTATGAATGACTGTTGTATGTCTGGTTAAATAATTACAAGTGTTACAAATTACTTCTGAAACAGAAGATAATGTAAAAATAATAACTTGGAAATAATAATCTAATGGTTTCACAGATGAATTTTTTCCAAACTTTCAGTGAACAAATCATTCTTCTATTTAAACCTTTTCAGAATATATGAGCCCTGGCTGAATATCTCGGTTAGAGCATCGTCCCAAAGTGCAGAGGTTGCCGGTTTGATTTCTCAGTCAGGGCACATACAGGGACAGATCATGTTCCTGTCTTTCTCTCCCTCCCATCCTCTCTCAGTAAATTCAATAAATTTAAAAAAAAATTTTTTTTAAGAATATATGAATTGGCTCAGTGGTAGAGCGTCGGCCTAGCTAGCGTGCGGAGGACCCGGGTTCGATTCCCGGCCAGGGCACATAGGAGAAGCGCCCATTTGCTTCTCCACCCCTCCGCCGCGCTTTCCTCTCTGTCTCTCTCTTCCCCTCCCGCAGCCAAGGCTCCATTGGAGCAAAGATGGCCCGGGCGCTGGGCATGGCTCTGTGGCCTCTGCCTCAGGCGCTAGAGTGGCTCTGGTCGCAATATGGCGACGCCCAGGATGGGCAGAGCATCGCCCCCTGGGGGGCAGAGCACCGCCCCTGGTGGGCGTGCCGGGTGGATCCCGGTCGGGCGCATGCGGGAGTCTGTCTGACTGTCACTCCCTGTTTCCAGCTTCAGAAAAATGAAAAAGAAAAAAAAAAAAAAAGAAATAAAGAATATATGAAAAACTTCCTAATTTTACAAAGTCTGCATGACTCTCAAATCAAATCTAAGAAAGCCAAAAAGAAAAACTAAATGTTAATCTCACTTGTAATTTTATGTTAAAAGAATAATACTCTGATCAAATACAGTTTATACCAGAAATGAAGGATGATTCAATCTTATTAAATCAATATACATAATTGTAAGTCAAAACAAATGAATAACTTCAGGGAAACTAAAAGGTATTTAAAATAACTATAGTTATCTCTGATTTCTTTTAAGAACAGTAAACTGGAAATGAAAAGATATTCCATTAACCTAATCAAGAATATTGATTTTGGATCAGATTCCACTATCATACATAATAATGAGGCATTAGATAAATCTTTTTTGAAGTTAGAGATAAGATATGAATATTAGCTATCACTGTTAACTAACATGAAAGTTCAAACCCACCCACTAAAATAATAAAAGGAAATTATATAAATCATATCTAAACAGTGGAAGAGAAAATAAATTATGTGCAAATTATTTTAGCTACTACGTACAAAATCAACAGAAAAACTCAACAGAAAAAAATAAGCAGAATTACTATAGATACTCAATTCACAAAGCAAGACAGGACACATTATATCAGTATATATTAAAGAAAATGAGGAAAAGAGTAAAGTTAAGAGTGAAAGTTAATTAAATAGAACACAAAGAAAGTATGGTGTCAGCAATACTTGAAAATGGGCTTTATAAACATTAAAAGAACAAATTTGCTGTCAGACTGATCAAGAAAAAATGGAAAGGGTATAAATAAACAATATTTGTGCCAAAAGTGGGACAATCTCAGAACAGTAGTGCTTTTAAAATCATAAGATAATAGTATGAATTAAATGCTAAAAGATTTGAAAATATAGATTTATTGGACCAATTTCTAGAAAAATATGTAGTTAGTTACCAAAATTGCCTTAAGAAATAGAAAGCATCGATAAACAAACAAAAAGTTTAATGAAACTGAACTGATAATCAAAAGCCTTTCCCTACAAGAGGAACAAGATTAGAGTATTTGATAAGTATTTTCCAAAATATTTTTTAAACAAGGTTTAAAAAAAAAGACAAGAAAAAGAATGCTTTTTTTTACTCTAGTATGGTATAACCTAAATGCAAAAAAGTATGAGCTTAACTATAGTTATTATTCTTGATTAGGTTAATGGAATATCTTTTCATTTCCAGTTTACTGTTCTTAAAAGAAATCAGTGCCTGACCTGTGGTGGCGCAGTGGATAAAGCGTCAACCTGGAAATGCTGAGGTCGCCGGTTCGAAACCCTGGGCTTGCCTGGTCAAGGCACATATGGGAGTTGATGCTTCTAGCTCCTCCCCCTTCTCTCTGTTTCTCTCTCTTCCTCTCTCTCTCTCCTCTCTAAAAATGAATAAATAAAAAAATTAAAAAAAAAAAAAAAAAGAAATCAGAGATAGCTATAGTTATTTTATGGTATTACCTAAACTAAATGAAAGCATGACTTGACATCAGAGGATTACTAATCATAATTAATTTATTAATTAAAGCATTATTAGATTAACATATTTAATGATAAATTCAATAGATGTTGAAAAGATATTTGACAAAAATCAATATCTATTCATGACAAAAGAAACTGTTAGGAAACTAGGAATAGGAACTAACCTCCTTAATTCCATAAGCAATATTATTAAACATGATACAAAATACTATAGAACATACTAATTAATGCTATAATTTCAAAAGCATGGACAATAAATTCAAGAGTTAGACAAGGATGACTACCATCACTGCTTATATTCAACATGATACAGGAGGTCCTGGTCAGTACAATAAGACAGAAGAATAAAAAGTACAGATTACTTTGCCTATCGCAGGAGTTAGGTTTCAGAATCCACCGAGATAGGTGAAAATGTGAAGTAGTGACCTTATATTTATTTTATTATTTATATATATTTTAAGGCTTTATAAACCCTCCCCAGACTCTTATAAACCTTTCCCATGCTGTTATTAACTTTACCCACACTTATTTTATTTTACTGCAAAGATAATTAAAATAATAAATATATAAGAATATCTATATACTGCAAAATCCGGCGATATAGCGAAAAATTCACATTACAAAATTAGATATATACAATTAAAAATCCGTGATATATATATGGAACTATAGAAAAAACCCTGAATAGCCAAAGTAATCCTAAGGAAAAAGAACGAAACTGGGGGCATTACAATACCAGACTTCAAATTATATTATAGAGCCACGATAATCAAAACAGCATGGTATTGGCAGAAAAATAGACACTCAGACCAATGGAATAGAATAGAGAGCCCAGAATTAAAACCACATATATATGGTCAAATAATCTTTGATAAAGGAGCCAACAACACACAATGGAGAAAAGAAAACCTCATCAATAAATGGTGCTGGGGAAACTGGAGAGCCACATGCAAAAGAATGAAACTCGACTACAGTTTTTCCCCTTGTACTAAAATTAATTCAAAATGGATCAAAGGCCTAAATATAAGACCTGGAACAATAAATTACATAGAAGAAAACATAGGTACTAAACTCATAAGAGCACTTATGAATTTGACTCCAAAGGCAAGAGAAGTGAAGGCAAAGATAAATGAATGGGACTACATCAGACTAAGAAGCTTTTGCTCAGCAAAAGAAACTGACAACAAAACAAACAGACAGCCAACTAAATGGGAAATGATATTTTCAAACAACAGCACAGATAAGAACCTAATATCCAAAATATACAAAGAACTCACAAAACTCAACAACAAACAAGCAAACAATCCAATAAAAAAATGAGAAGAGGACATGAACAGATACTTCTCCCAGGAAGAAATACAAATGGCCAACAGATATATTAAAAAGATGCTCATTTCACTAGCTATTAGAGAAATGCAAATCAAAACTACAATGAGATACCACCCTACACCTGTTAGATTAGCTATTCTTAAGAAGACAGGTAACAACAAGTGTTGGAGAGGCTGTGGAGAAAAAGGAACCCTCATCCACTGTTGGTGGGAATGTAAAGTAGTACAACCATTATGGAAGAAAGTATGGTGGTTCCTCAAAAAATTAAGACTAGAACTACCATATGACCCAGCAATCCCTCTACTGGGTATATGCCCCCAAAACTCAAAAACATTGGTATGTAAAGACACATGCAGCCCCATGTTCATTGCAGCATTGTTCACAGTGGCCAAGACATGGAAACAACTGAAAAGCCCTTCAGTAGATGATTGGATAAAGAAGATGTGGTACATATATACTACTCAGCCATAAGAAATGATGACATAGGTTTATTTACGACAACGTGGATGGACCTTGATAACATTATACTGAATGAAATAAGTAAATCAGAAAAAACTAAGAATTGTATGATTTCATACATACGTGGGACACAAAATTGAGACTCATGGACATGGACAAGAGTGTGGGGGGTACGGGGTGGGGGGGGAGAGAGGGAGGGGGCTGGGGGAGAGGAGGGGCACAAAGAAAACCAAATAGAAGGTGATGTAAGATAATTTGACTTTGGGTGATGGGTATGCAACATAATCAAATGTCAAAATGCCCTGGAGATGTTTTCTCTGCATCTATGTACTCTAATTGATCAATGTCCACTCATTAAAATTAATTGTCTTGCCTGACCTGTGGAGGCGCAGTGAATAAAGTGTCGACCTGGAAATGCTGAGGTCACCGGTTCGAAACCCTGGGCTTGCCTGGTCAAGGCACATATGGGAGTTGATGCTTCTAGCTCCTCCCCCTTCTCTTTCTGTCTCTCCTCTCTCTCTCTCTCTCTCTCTCTCTCTCTCTGTCTCTCCCTCTCCTCTCTAAAATGAATAAATAAAAAAAATTTTAAATAAAAATAAAAAAAATAAAATTAATTGTCTAAATATAAAATAAAATCTGTGCTACAGTGAGAATGCGAAAAGTGAACTGCAATATGGCGAGAGACAACTATAGAAATAATTGAAAAAGAAAATTTAAAACTGTCTTTATCCCCAGATGATGATTTTCTACATGGAGAATCAATCTAAAAATTTTACAAACTATTAGAACTGGTAAGAGACATCAGTAACATCTTTAAATTAGTAATTTACATCTCCACTGGTAATTATGAATTTGAGACTACAATAAAAAAATAGATCTCATTTACAACAGCAATGAAAACTATAAAGAATCTATAGTTTGCCTGACCTGAGGTGGCGCAGTGGGTAAAGCGTCAACCTGGAAACGCTGAGGTTGCCGGTTCAAAACCCTGGGCTTGCCTGGTCAAGGCACATATGGGAGTTGAGGCTTCCTGCTCCTCCCCCCTTCTCTCTCTCTCACTCTTTCTCTCTCTCTCTCCCCTCTGTGTAATTAATAAATAAAAAAAAATCTTAAAAAAAAAAAGAATCTAGCCCTGGCCGGTTGGCTCAGCGGTAGAGCGTTGGCCTGGCGTGCAGGGGACCCGGGTTCGATTCCCAGCCAGGGCACATAGGAGACGCGCCCATTTGCTTCTCCACCCCTCCCCCTCCTTCCTCTCTGTCTCTCTCTTCTCCTCCCGCAGCCAAGGCTCCATTGGAGCAAAGATAGCCCGGGCGCTGGGGATGGCTCCTTGGCCTCTGCCCCAGGCGCTAGAGTGGCTCTGGTCGCGGCAGAGTGACGACTCCCCGGAGGGGCAGAGCATCGCCCCCTGGTGGGCAGAGCATTGCCCCTGGTGGGCGTGCCGGGTGGATCCCGGACGGGCGCATGCGGGAGTCTGTCTGACTGTCTCTCCCCCTTTCCAGCTTCAGAAAAATACAAAAAATATATATATATATAAAATATCTATAGTTTATATCAATATAGTTAAAATATGTAGTTATATAACAAAAATATACAGTTACATAAACATAACAAAAATTAAAATATTTAAAAAACATTAATAAAGCATATAATAAATAAAAGTCTGGAATAAGTAAAACGTTCATGAATAAAAAGACTCAATATTATTACAATACTAATTCTACCCAAATATATCTATAATTTATAGATATATTCCAATCGAAACTTTAACACATTTTTGAGAACTTGATAAATAGATTTAAAATTTATATGAATAGCAAAGAATCACAAAAACATATAAGGGTATAGTAATTAAAATAGAATAAAATCACTTTAGGAGTTACACAAACACACACACATTCTTTGTTTAAAGAGTCCAAAAAAAGACCCTTTTATACATGAAACCTTAATATGACAGAGGTGGCATGATGTATGAATAAAGGCTAACCATTTAAACAGGTGATTCCATTTGTAAAATAGATAGTACTTTATTCCCCCACACAAAACAATCAATGCCAAGTAAATTAAGGCCTAACTGTGAAATTTTTTCTTTACACTTAAAAAATTTTTAAGTGTAAAAGTACTTTAGGAAATTGTTAGGACTTCACACACACAAATGCAAATATAAGAAAAACTGATCAATTTGACCCCCAATAAAGTTAAAACTTAGTAATTTTGAAGTATAAAACTAACAAAGAATTAAAATCAGCATTTATAAAGGGGAAAAAATGACAGTAAAAATATGGGTAAAGCAGCAGGCAATTTAGAGAAAAGATAATTAATAGATGAAAGAAAAATGCTCAGTCTCACCAGTAACCAGGGAATTATGAACTAGAACAACAGCAAAATACTACTTTATATTTATCATATTGCAAAAGTTTGCAAATAAATGTTGGCAAGAATAAGGGCGCAATGGAATTCCTATAAACTATTAGAGAGAAATTTGAAAAAGTAGGACTTCAACCTACATTTATAGATACATATTTGAAGAAAACTCTCACACAAATACATATGTTTACACAAAGGCATACAGAAATATAAATTACAATAATGTTTGTAATAGCAAAACATGGAAAATTATTAATATCCAATTACAAAATGAATGGAAAAAGAAATCATATTTATTCACATAATTTCTGTTATACATCAGTTAAATTAACTGCAGCCACATGTATCAACATTAGTAATTCTCAAAAACATTTTTTTAAATAGTATTGACTAAATCAAATTTGAGAACATGCAAAACAATGCCTTTTATTGGCACATTCATATTATAATAGAATCAAAAGCTGCTTGGAAATCATAAACACAAAATTCATGCGAGTGTTCCTCTGGGGAGGGAGAAAACGAAATCGGGGAAGAGCACGTTGGAGCACATCAGAAATGTTTTAATGTTTTTGAAAACCTCAACTAAAGATAACATGTTCAGATTTGATGAAGCTGGGTAATGAGCAAATGGATGCTCATATAATATGCTCTATTGTAGCGAGGAAGACTTCAGTCCTGGGATTTTGAAACAAACAGGAGGTGCATAGTGATTCCAATAGGGTGTCATGAAACAGCTATCAACGTGTGGCCAGAGCCTACAGCATAGATATGAAATTCAAAGTGGAACTGGGTAGAAAATAAACATATTGGACCTTAAACTTGTTATGAAGCAAACGGGGTGGGAGGCTGCAGACTTGATATCAGTCATTATAGATTAAACTCAGAAAAGGTTAGTCACTTCCAAACAGTATGGACTCAGCCTGACCTGTGGTGGCTCAGTGAATAAAGCGTCAAGCTGGAACGCTGAGGTCGCTGGTTCAAAACCCTTCACTTGTCTGGTCAAGGCACATATGGGAGTTGAAGCTTCCTGCTCCTCCCCCTTTCTCTCTCTCTCTCTCCCCTCTTTAAAATGAATAAATAAATAATTAAAAAGAAAAGTATACCAAAAGAAAAAAAAAACAAAGAGTATGGACTCAGATTCCCTGTCTCTTAGTGACTATTAAAAATTGAGTCAATGGCTCCCCTGGCCAGTTGCCAGTTGCACAGTGGATAGAGTGTCAGCCAGGCATGCAGAAATCCCAGGTTCGATTCCCGGTCAGGGCACACAGGGCACAGTGACCATCTGCTTCCCTTTTCTTTCCTCTCCCCTTCTCTCTCTCTTTTCCTCTCGAGACCAGCCAGTGCTTGGTTGGTCCAAGCATCACCTCAGGCACTGAGGATGCTTTGGCTGATTCAAGCATTGCCCTAGATGGGGATTGCTGAGTGGGTCTTGATCAAGGCACATGCAGAAGTCTATCTCCCTTCCTCTCACTTAATATATATATTGAGTCAATGTGTTGCTGAGGAGTCCCAGGAGAAACAGATCTAATGTCTGGTTCAAAACTTGTGGCTTGTAAGCACTTTATTCTACTCCAATCTCCCCCAATTTGTTGGTTTGGGATAGTAAAATTTTTTCATTCATGATTGTCTTTTTAGCCCTCCAAAGGTTTAGAATCAAATATAAAGATGAGTAAAAAAATCAAACTATTACATTAATACTTTTATGTTATACTCAAAATAGGTTTTAGTAATCCTTGGAAAAATCTGTCTGTATTTGATATTTACAGTGATCGTAGGGTTTAAGTGTTTTTGGCATATGATTAGAGTTGATTCCATTTTACAACGTACAATTGAGTAATTAATTTTACTGTTGTGAGTTGAAAGGGATAAAAGACTTTAGGTACATTTTTAAACAGCACTGGATTGTTTTGAAAGATTTGCCATATATATCAGTTTGTTCTGTCCGACTTAATAGAATTGTTCAAGTACCTGGGAAGGCAATGCTTGTTAGAGGCAGTTGAAGGGTTGAAAAGAAAATCAACTGTTAAACTTATAAATACAGTATAATGATGATGAGCTTTAATCAACTGAGTTGTAATTTTGACCAACTGGTTAAGCCTGTATGTTCTATATTCACTTTGCATCAATTAAACATTAATCAAAAGAAATTTTTAATTTTTGTATTTTACTAATTTTATGAATAGAATATTTGTAACTTGAACTTAAAAATTAAAGAAAATTTAGTTTTTAAATTTGTCATTCTAATAAATCAAATATTAATGTTAACATCCTATAAATAATCTTATGCTATCCACAAAAGCTATCCTCAGAAACACACAAGAGCTCCACTGATTTCTATGTGTGCTCATAATAGAAAAGAAAACTCTCTCACTTTTTAAAAAAATTTCTCCATTGATTTGAGAAAGAGAGAGAAGCATCAACTCATTGTTTCACTTAGCTGTTCCATTTAGTTGTGTACTCATTGATTGCTTCTCAAATGTGCCTTGACCAGGGGTTGAACCTGTGACCTCTTCACTTTGGTACAATACTCTAACCAACTAAACTATCCAGCCAGTGTATCTCTCACTTTTTAAAAATGTACACATTATCTATAAGTAAAACTATAAAATTTTACCAGAAACTTTAAAAAATCTTAAACATCAAGAGAAATATACTTTCCTAAATGAAAAATTTAGTATTAAAAATATGTTGAGGTCTGACCAGGAGGTGGCGTAGTGAATAGAGCATTGGCCTGGGATGCTGAGGACCCAGGTTCAAAACCTTGAGGTCACCAACATGAGCGTGGGATCATAGACATAATCCCATGGTCACTGGCTTGAGCCCAAAGGTCACTGGCTTGAAGCCCAAGAGCACTGGCTTGAGCAAGGGGTCACTAGCTCAGTTGGAGTCCCCCAGGCAAGGCACATATGAGAAAGCAATCAATGAACAACTAAAGTATCACAACTATGAGTATAAGAGATGTTTCTCATTTCTCTCCTTTCTTGCCTGTCTGTCTGTCTGTCTCTCTCTCTCTCTCTCTTGCTGAAAAAAAAAAAAAATATATATATATATACACACACACACACACATATATATATATATAAGTATATGCTGAGTCTCCTTAGATTAATGTAGTACACTTTTACTAAAAAGTACCAAGATTTTTACATTACAAAATTATTTTTTTATAATTTTTTTAGCCTGGCCAGGTAGCTCAGTTGGTTAGATCATCATCCCCATACATCAAAGTTTGGGGTTCGATCCCTGGTCAGGGGACATATAAGAATCAACCAATGAAGGCATAAATAAGTGGAACAACAAATCAATGTTTCTCTTTCTCTCTCTCTCCCTTCTCTCCTTTCCTCTCTCTCTCTCTAAAATCAATAAATGAATTTAAAGAAAAAAGATAAAGTAATTTTTTAAATTAAGAATTACCAAAAATGTTTGGGCCCTGGCCAGTTGGCTCAGTGGTAGAGCGTCGGCCTGGCATGCAGGAGTCCCGGGTTTGATTCCCGGCCAGGGCACACAGGAGAAGCGCCCATCTGCTTCTCCACCCCTCCCCCTCTCCTTCCTCTCTGTCTCTCTCTTCCCCTCCTGCAGCCAAGGTTCCATTGGAGCAAAGTTGGCCCCGGGCACTGAGGATGGCTCTGTGGCCTCTGCCTCAGGCGCTAGAATGGCTCTGATTGCGGCAGAGCGATGCCCCAAGATGGGCAGAGCATCACCCCCTGGTGGGCATGCCGGGTGGATCCCAGTTGGGCACATGCAGGAGTCTGTCTGACTGCCTCCCCATTTCCAGCTTCGGAAAAATACACACACAAAAAAAAAAAAAGAATTACCAAAAATGTTTGAAAAGTAAAAGTTATAAGGAATGACTCACTCTGCCAAAAATTAACTAGTTTTAAAGCTCTAGAAATTTTAAAAAATGGTCTGGCACCACAGGGCGCAGGCTTTTTCCACATGCTGGGAGGGTTGCCCTGGTCTAGTATTCCTATTCAATGGGTGAGTTTATTTGCCCGGCACAAGGTTCAGTCAATAGGCACTTTTGACTTTCATACTAAACTGCATCTTCCAATTCAACCTTTTTCAATAATAAACACTGGCCTCCATCATCTCAGTTTCCTCAGAAGCAACATGGAGAAGAGAAATGCCCTTCAGAAATCCCTATAGTAGATGTAATGACCAAAAATGTTTAAAGCAAAAAGATTATTCCCTGTTGTTACCTTGATTCCAATAGGAAAGCTATATCCAAACTAAATACACTAAATTGTTTTTCCCAAATTTACTAAATAGAAAAGTCATGGCCCTAGCAGGTTGGCCCAGTGGTAGAGCGTTGGCCCAGTGTGTGGGTATCCTGGTTGGATTCCAGGTCAAGGCACACAGGAGAAGTGCCCATCTGCTTCTCCACACCCTCCCCCTCTCGCTTCTCTCTCTCTCTCTTTCTCTCTCTCTCTCATCCTCTCTTCCCCTTCTGAAGCCAGGGCTCAATTGGAGCAACTTGGCCCTGAGCGCTGAGGCTCACTCTGTGGCCTCTGCCTCAGGCGTTAAGAAAATGGTTCCATGGCCCTGGCCGGTTGGCTCAGCGGTAGAGTGTCGGCCTGGCGTGCAGGGGACCCGGGTTCGATTCCCGGCCAGGGCACATAGGAGAAGCGCCCATTTGCTTCTCCACCCCACCCTCCTTCCTCTCTGTCTCTCTCTTCCCCTCCCGCAGCCAAGGCTCCATTGGAGCAAAGATGGCCCGGGCGCTGGGGATGGCTCCTTGGCCTCTGCCCCAGGCGCTAGAGTGGCTCTGGTCGCGGCAGAGCAACGCCCCAGAGGGGCAGAGCATCGCCCCCTGGTGGGCAGAGCGTCGCCCCTGGTGGGCGTGCTGGGTGGATCCCGGTCGGGCGCATGCGGGAGTCTGTCTGACTGTCTCTCCCCGTTTCCAGCTTCAGAAAAAAAAAAAAGAAAAAAAAGAAAAAGAAAATGGTTCCATTGCTCAGCAATGGAGCGACAGCCCCAGATGGGCAAAGCATCACCCCCTAGTGGGCTGGCCTGGTTGATCCCGGTCAGGGCACATGCAGGAGTCTGTCTCTCTGCTTTTCTTCCTATCACTAAAAGAAAAAAGAAAAACAGACAAAGAAAAAGTCACTCAACTTCCTCAGGAGTGGAGTGAGGAGAGAGAGAGAAAGCAATCAGAAGTATTACACCAATGTACTTGCTCCACCTGGGGGTAAGACATCTGGTATGCAATTCCCCCGTCATGCAGTGTTTTATCTCAGTAGGAAGAGGGTGTGTCAATCAATAAAATAGTGCTGAGAAAACAAGTTCACTAATTGAACAAAACAAAAGTTCTATTCCTACCTCATACCATATACTCAAATAAATTACATATGAATTAATGTGTTAAATGAAATTATGTTACAAATAGGTGAGTGTATATATAATAATATTTATCCTACTTGGGTTTGCAAAAAGTAAAAGCCAAAGAAAAGGATTAAAAATTACTATATCAAAATGTCAGGCTTCTTTACCTGAAAAAATATCATTTATAAAATGAAAAACCAAATAACTGAGTTCCACAAGCACCTAGCAGAGCTTGAAGAAGAGGAGAGGAGGGATCAGAGGAAGATCGAGGAGTATGATCTGGAGTCTGTTTAAGACCCAGAAAAACTTTTCAAGTCATGGAGAAGACAGGAAAATTGTCACAAAGCTTGCAGCACTACTATACAAACCTGCTTCCCGTCATGATGAAGTGGAGTAGTTGGTGAATCATTTCCTAGACAATAATAATAAAATGTGAACAATTTCTTTTTTTAAATAGCAACTATTTGAAGCAACTGGTAAAATACAAGTCAGAGAAGAGCTTAGTCTTGAAAATTCAACAACTGCTTCAGGTAAGAACTGCCAGTTTACAGTTTTGATTTGGGGTTTTGGGGTTTGAGGGGTTTTGTTTTTGTTTTGCCTCATGGCTATGGAATTTTTAAAAAACTGAACCATACCAACTTAAAGTGTTAGAGGAGAGAATCTAGGGGTGGCGGAGCAGCAGAGATTTAGGGAGTCTGTCCTTGAAAGACAGACGCACTGGGTGAGCTTGGGAGTGTCTCCTTTTTTCATAGGTTATCTGGGGGTACTCCCCAACCAACAAACAGGCAGGCATCAGAAAGGCGAAGCCTTGTTGAACAGTATGTGTTCAACAAATACGTGCTGAATGGAATAGGCAGCAGTGGGATTCAAATGATTTGACAACTGGTTCTCTGCCCTAATGACAGTTTTAAGTATAAAAAAACCATATACCAAAGGGTAACTCATTATTTCATGCATGTAATATAATACTTAAATAAGGACAATAAAAGAGGTACACAAAACTAGATTATGTTATATAAGAGTTTTAAAATATTAATGAAAAAAACATTAAAAAATACCTGACAAAAAAACAATAAAAATATTATTTAACATATTTCCAATGACAGCTTGCCACCCACTGGTTGTTCAGCACTTTTTCTCTTTTTTTATTTTTTTAAGATTTTATTTATTCATTTTAGAGAGCAGAGAGAGAGAGAGAGAGAGAAGGTGGGTGGAGCAGGAAGCAGGCCCAGGGCTTCAAACCTGCGACCTCAGCATTCTAGGTCGATTCTCTATCCGCAGCGCCACCACAGGTCAAGTGGCACCTTTTCTCTTTATGTTATATGTTTGTTTACTGAAGTAAGAAACGTGAGGGAAATAAAATGTAGTATATTTCATCAGAGGTATAATGAGTTTTATGAAGTGAATAACTAAATACTACAAGCATAGTTCCATCAAATCTTTTTCACCTATGAACAAAATGAACATTACTACGGGCACTGAGAACACACTGTTGCGCAAATGAACATTAAAAAAGAGTAAGGAATGTAAATTTGTGCTTTCCATATTGGGCGGCTGCTCAGGCACCCACCTTAGAGAGAACCCTGATTACAAGTGCCATTTAACAACCAGTTTGCTGAACTGAACAAAAAATTAGGTATCAGTTCTGCCGAACCAGTGTGAACTGGCTGAATCCCACCACGGGAAATGTGCACATGGAACTTCCTATGTGACATGACCATGTCCCAGCTTCCAAGGAACTTGCATCCAAAAGAGGAAAAGATGGATACTGAACAACGTAAATCCAAACATTTCTTTTTGTATGACGATTTAAATATTATCAATGTGAAATGCAGTTGTTCCTAAATACATATAGTCACCCTGATGCTTCCTTCAGGGTCTCTCTCTCTCTCTCTCTCTCTCTCTCTCTCTCTCTCTCCTCTTTCCAAAGTGATTCTTGGTTAAGAACTTCATGGGGATGAACTTCAAGTAGATCTCTAAAAGACAGAAGGACAGGCAGACTCTGGGAAAGCACTAGTCTAGTCCACCCTAGTAGCCCACCCCACCCCAGTAAGCAGTCTTCCAGGAGGTACAGTGACTCCAGAGAAGGAGGCAGGCTGCCGGCGGGGGCACAGGCAGACCCAGCACAATGACACACGGACACATCTGCACATCGAAGGGGAACAGCTGGTGCAGGAAGAGGCACAGAAGGAGAGCTGGCTGCATGAGGGAAAACAACTCTCTGGGAAAAAAGTGTCTCCAGCCACAAGTGACATTTGGCATCTGCAAAGGAAGCAGCCATAGACAGAAGATCACAGCTGGTTTGGCTTACAAAAATACAAATCCAATCCTGTTTCTTGCAGCTTGTCTTCTATCTGTAAACACAGCCGATGCTATCCGCAGATGCAGGTTCAAATTACCTTAAGGTTCCAGAGCTCTGCTTAGGGGCCTTTGGGGTGGGCTTCGGAAAGTTACAGGGTGGAGGGACAGAGGAGAAGATGACTCTGTCACCCTTTATCACATGCTGTCCCCAGCACACTGCAGAGTGATATCCTGGGAGGAGGGAGGAGCAGCACTGAAGGAAGACCCAGGTGGAGGTGATGGTTAGGAGGAAGGGCGCCTAACTCCGATCGAGGGCTTACGGAAGAGCAGCCAGGGTCGGCAGCTTCCCTCACCCAGAACCCTTGGGGAAAAAGAATTCTGGGGAGTTGCTTCAACCCGGCAGGGTCTGCGCTGCTCTGTAAGCACGCTCGCCTTGACAGCTTTTTGAGATGCTGGCTGTGGCCAGATGCATCCTGTAAATCCACTTACTTCATTTGTTTAGCTTTTCTTTCTTTTTTTTTTTTTCCTTTCCCATTTTTGGTGGGGTGCAGAGAGGGATGGGACTTTAGCCAAAATGACCCATCCTAGATAAGAGAAGCAAATCAAAGAATGAGTGCCACAGTAGCCAGACCTTCTTTCCTACAAGTACTACGTCCGTTAAACATGACTCTCGAGATCATTGCTTCTCAAGAGCAGATGCACATTTTCACCAAGTTCTGCTCATCAAACAGCTGAACTGGAGGCTGTAATGTCTAGCTTCAGATAAAGAGTAACTCTCTCCACTTTTCTTTTTCCCATTGGCCCCTTCATTCTCAAGATCAAGTAAGGTAATTCCATAGACTTTCAGTAAATGTGTCACTTCCTTGGAAATTCAATTTGGGAAGTCCTGGATTCCTGATGTGAAACCTGGAGGTGTTTCCATCTTCGGAAGGGAATAAACAGATCTGCACAAGTTCAGTGCCGGCTGCTGCACTTCCCCAGGTTGGAACAGACCTACTTCCTTGCGTGTGTTCTTTTCCCAGGTCTCTACAGGTTGCCTGTCCGCTTCCACCCACTCCCAAGGTCACGCACGAGCTGGCCTTGCTCATGCCCTGAAAGCCCTGGAACTCCGAGGGAGGCTGGACTGGAGCCCAGGGATCCTCCCGTGCTGTCTGGAGCACCATCTGGTTGGGAGGTTTATCGCCCGCTGTTATCTCAGCGTTCCTCAATACAGCTTAAACCCATTAATTCCTTATCTTGTCATCACAGGCTAAATGAAAGCATCCTTCATTATGCTTCCTTCCTTTGGAACAAAAATCTGTTACCTCTTGCTCACCCCCACGTAGTTGGCCTCGGTATGTTTCCAAGGACTCCTTTTCTAGCTTCCTGGGAAGTACTTTGGTCTAAAGGGCCCCCCCGGGAGCCTGCCCGGGAGAGCAAAGTCCTAAAGGAAATGAAGGCTGGCTCTCTCCCAATGTGCTGTATGTGAGACCCCTGGGTGGACCCCTCAGCCCCAGAACCAATCTCCTGGGGCCACCCTGAGGCCCCAGAATCTTCCATTCCACTCTCAATGTTTGGCCAGACAAATGTTTGCAAGTTCAGGAAACCCACTTTTTAAACTGCAAAGAGGTTGTGAGGTGCAACCCACACAGCAGCAGAAAGCACGATTCTCTGTAGCCGTGATGGCAAACCTATGACACACGTGTCAGCACTGACACGCGTAGCCATTTTCAGTGACACATGGCCGCATGCAGCCGCATACCAGAGAAGTATGGGGCCACATGCCAAGAAGGACGTTTCATCTTCAGCTCGTTTCATCCTCGGCTCCTGCACGGCCAGGTGCAGTAGCCGAGGATAAAACATTTGCTGTAGTGTAGACACTCTGTGCCGGAGGTCTGTAGGCCAAAACAACAGAACTCCGGCACAGAGCGTCTAGTTCTGGGACTTCTGGATAGTCTGTTAGGGGATCCTTGACCTCACTTCCGGCCGGCGGAGCAGGGAGCAGCGGAATGCCCCGGGGGACGCATCTCTGGGGGCCCTGTGATCGCCATCACCAGCAACCACATAACCACAGCAACCATCATCCAATCTACTGTTCTGGGGTGTCGTGGATTTCTAATTGACCATCATTACTGAGATAAGTGAGGGGGAGGTTGGGAGAGGCAAGGGCCTGTGCTATGGGTGCCATTTCCCACCATTAGAAATAGTGGCAGCCATCTTAATTTACATAAGATGCAACTTGCAGAAATTCAAGACAGCATCTGGGCTCAGGTGTTTGTCGACTTGAGGTCAAAGCTTGAGAATCTGGAAAGGTGCCGCTTGGAGAATCAAGAGGAGTGCCACTATGAACAGGAAATTTGGAGTGCCTGGAACCGATTACCAGACACTTTTAGCACCCTGAAAAATATAGCAATGGCTTTACTCACAATTTTTCCCTCTGTGTACTTTTGTGAGACCTTATTCTCAGTGTTAAATAATATCAAAACCAACAAAAGAAACAGATTGACAGATGAAGTTAGTAGCACTTGCTTGGGCTTGAAGTGTACAGAATACCAACCTTCAATTGAAGATTTAGTCAATGAAATTCAGCAACAAAAAAATTACTAATAGGCAGATTAGTTAAAAAATTCCCCCTCCCCCTCACTTATCTTAGTTCACGGCACCCCACACAAGTTAAATAATATCAAGACCAACAAGAGAAACCGACTGACAGATGAACAAAGAAGTCACTAAGCAGGTAAGTTAAATAATTAGTTTTTGGTTTATTAAATACAGTTATATATTACAATTATACATTTTTTTTATTTAAAATATCGTGAATTATATTTTGTTTTGTTTTGTTTTTTCTCAAAATGACACCGCACCCGAGTTATGCTCGGTTTTTTGGCGAAGTTTGACACACCAAGCTCAAAAGATTGCCCATCACTGCTCTATAGGGAACTAGGGCAGATGAGGAGGGTGTCTGAGACCGGAGGTGACTGAGGACAAGGACCAGAGGGAAGCTGCAGTTTTGCTGGGAAGGCTGCAGTGCAGTGATGCCCCTAACCTGGGAGATAAGATTATCAGGCCTGAGTTCGTTCACCTCACTTCTCTTGTCTCCTTCCTCTGGGTAATCTGGGTTGAGTGGTGGGGTGTTGGGGGTGAGGGGGTTGGGGAAAGACCATGGTGGACCTTTCTGTGCTCAGAACTGCTCTGCTTAGCTGCATTTGGTTCACTGGTGTGCTCTCTCCAGAGACCAACAGAAAGAAGAGCATATCTCTTTCAGCTTTTACTTTCTAAGCACAAGGATACTTTTTCTTCTAATCCCTTCCACCAGCCTCCCCTCTGGTCTCATGGCCCAGCATTAGGTCATATGGCCCCTAACGCTGCCCCCAGCAAATGGCCTGGGTTGGCTGATGAGACAGGCCGCTAGGGGTCCACCCCTGGCATGGGGGTGAAGAGAGGTCCATCACAGCTCTTCACCTGGCCCCAGATTCTAACAGGGAAGTCATTCAGTCATGCTTTATCCCTATCATGACCTCTCATCAAGCCACCAGGGACCCCCACTGTCCTAGGGCCTCACCCTTTTTGACCTATCAGCCAATCTTGACAGTTGATCATTCTCTCCATTTTGAAATCTTCCACCTGGCTTCCAGGACACCAGGTTCTGTTGTTTGCTTCCTCATTGGCCTTTTTATCTAAGTTTCCCTTGTGGGGTCCTCTTTATCTTTCCAAGTCCTACATGATATAGTAGAGTCCCAGGGCCTAGTCCTTAGACCTCTTTCTCCTTTTCCTTCATTCTACACCTCAGGTGAGATCACCTGTGAGGTCATATGGCTTTAAATACCATCTTACTGCTGTGACTTCCAAATATTTATCTCTAATGTGTTCCTCTCCCCTTAATTCCAGACTTATAAACCCCACTGCTCAATCAACATTTCCATTTGGATTTCTGGTAGGCATCCCAAGCTTAAATGACTGAAACTCCAGCTATACCTTTAAAATCTGTTCAGAATCTGATCAGATCCTACATTCCCACACTTTCAACTCCAAGCATCTTTCCTCTAACCACACCACTCTTTCCTTTTACCCTGACCTCCTACAGCCAATTTTCCTACAGTGACCTGAGTGAATCTTATAAGACATAGGTCAGATCATGTGGCTCCTTTGCTCAAAATCCTCCAACAACTTCTTTTCACATAGGACAAAAGCCAAAATGGTTACAAATGGCTGGTAAGACCTCATTTCATCAAGAAGGCTTGAAGGAAGTGAGGAAGGGAATGGCATGAAGAAAATGAGGGAACATGCCACACAAATATCTGGGGGAACATCTAGAGCAAAAGCAGTGAAGAGAGAATGTGCTTAGCATGTTTCAGGAACGGGTCGAACCCTGCTCCTCTCTCTCACTTCCTCTCTTCCAGCCACCTTAAATGGGGTTGAGTAGTGTTCTTCAAACTTCACATCTATCCAGAACCTCAGACTACAACCTTATTTGAAAATGTAGGAGGCAGATATAATTAGTTAAGGGTTGAGGTGAAGTCATACTGAATAAGGGTGGTCCCTAAATCCAATGACTGGTGTTATTCTGAGAAAAGAAGACCCACAGAGAGACTAAGAAGAAAGTCAAGTAAAAATGGAGGTGAGAAGAGATTGGATTATATTGTCACAAGACAAAGAATGCTTGGGGCCATACTTGCTGAAGGAAGAAGCAAGGAAGTATTCTTCCTTAGAACCTGCAGAGAAGTGTGGACCTGCTGACATCTTGACTTTAGACTTCTAGCCTCCAGAACTGTGAGAGAATAAACTTCTAGTGTTTTAAGCCACCAAGTGTATGATAATTTGGTATGTCAACCCTAAGAAACTCACACTCTCCCTCCTTTGTTTGGTTCCAGCCACAGGGGCTTCCTTAATCTCCGCATGTGGATATGGAAGATGCCAACAAGATTATATCAAAACAGCAGGAATCCTGACCCCGACACTGTGTGATTTTGCCCAAGTCTCATGACCTTTCTGAGCTTTACACATTTTCCTTGTGTGTAAGACAATATATCTCTACATTTCCTCTAGTTCTATAGTTATGCAACTGTATTTTCCTACTCGGTGATATAGACACCTATTGGTGCACTAAGAGCAATTAGACGACCTTCAGTTTCTCCAGAGCTAGGAGACCCACCCCAGATGTGTGCAATGGAAAAAAGCTCACTTGCATAAGGCACCTGAATGCCACAGGGAAGCTGCTGGATTTGGACCAGTCCCTGGAAAGAAATCCAGTCCACATTTTCTTAACAGAACTATTCTATACAATCCTGCACACCTCTCACTATGGTATCAAGAACTATTCCTAATCAACACCTCTGAATGGCTGGTAATGTTATGAACTACCTCATGGGGCCAGAAAATACAGCAGGCCACAAACCAATAGACTCAGAAGCAGACTTTTTATGCAACTATATTTTCCAAGAACCAAGCTGTAAAGCCATTAGCCACGGCCACCATCGCAGCCGCCTGGCCCATGCAGGTTTGCATTTGATTCGGACAGACGGTAATGAAACAATGGAGCCAAGAACTGGTGGGCCATTAGCTTTAATCCTAACTTACACCCGGCGGGCAAGAAATATACACAGTGGGAATACACTTCCCTTTCCATTCAGGGCTCCCAAAGCCACTGACTTATCCGAGTTTTCCTAGGATCAAAGGTTTGTACCTCACCAGCCTTATTAACTTCTGTTCCCCATCTCCTTCTCTCTGCACAAGCTTTTTACAAGCTGGCTTCTCCTTCAGCACTCCGCCATCTTGGCTGCTTCCCCTCTCCTCCACGTGGCCTTTCTCTGCTCTCTTCTCTAATGCTAATCTCAGGAACCGAGCGAGAGAGCAAGCTCCCGGTCTGCCCCATTTTATAGTGTAGAAATCAAAACCTTTAATCCAATATACAAACAAGGAAGTCTCTGATACAAAGTCACTTAGGGTGGGAAGGCTTAGTCTTAAAACTAAGCCTTAGGGTATAACAATCCTGCTTGCTTACAGCCTGTCCCCCACACCCAATGCAAAGTATAAGCTAGCAAACCTATATATCATATTTACAAACTTATTTGACCAACACAAGCCCTCTGGTTGAGGACTCAGTTTTGGACATCCTTTGATTGAATGGACACCTCTTACAGACATGCTACTGATGGTTGGCTCGTGTATTCCAACAGCTTGAAATTAGGTTGGGGCGGGCTGGGTGGTAGATTATTACAGCATTTTAAGGCTGGAAGAGTGATCCTCCACCCAATCCTCCCTTTTTTCGAGCAAGGTGTCAAGGCTCAGCTTGCTGGAGTTACTTTCCCAGGAACAGTGAAAATGAGATTGGAAAGAGCCCTGTCCCCATTCCTGCGAGTATCTCCTTGTGCCTCATCCTCGAGCATAAGCTTCCTGCACATTCTGCTGACTTTAGAGTTCATGCTGAAAAGCGGGTTGTTTTTGCTATGGAGCTGTTGCTTCTACCCCACTAATGGAGAGGCTGCCTGATTTTGTATGGAGCCACCTTATGTTTTTTAAACCACAGAAGTTAAGTTTGTAAGAGCCTTTTCCTTACTTTTTTTTCCTTAGGCCTCTTCAAAGACAGAAAACAACCACCATTTCCCATCTGATCCAAGCCCACAGGATTGTTTTTAATTCCATTCATCAGTATCTCATTCACCCCAAGAGACTATGGGATGTTTCCATATTTACATAATGGGCTCATCATTTTAAGCTCCATAGGGTCCTCTCTGACATGGTGGCAATTATGTTTCCTTGAGAGCTTCCAAGTTTACTGTAAAGGCCAAAAGGGTCTCAGACACCCAGAAAACATACTTTTTATGTTTTTATAAACTCTATAAAATTGTAATTGGATCAAACTTTGCATTCAAAAGCACATTCTTCACAAATATTTTATATGCACATAAAACATTGAGAAAATGTTAACATTATGATCTTAACTGTTTGCACATTGGAACCAGCTAAAAGTTAGGAAAATGAAATCCATCTGTTCTCTTCTTTGAAACTCGATTATTCTGAGAGCATAAAAGAGTGCCTCGGGGGACTTTGACACTGCCCTCTCCCAACCCCGTTATCAGGTGACAGGAGGGCGAGTGGAGGAGGGGTCTCACTGGGGGCAGCTGCTTTTCTGACTCTTTCCAAACGAAGGTCTGGCCAATCCGGGAGCCTTGGCTCTCATAGCAACTCTTCTAACAGGCTGGGCAAAGAAGGGGTTGGCTGCGTGGTCCCCATGTCCCAGATTCGGCACCGGAGGCTCCTGAGAGTCATTTCACCTGCCTGGCCTAATTCCCGAGGGCCTGGGGATGAGGAAAACGGGTTCTGCTCTAGCCCTTGCAGCTTGTTTGTTCAAGACTACCCATTAGGCGATTATTAGCCTTCATTATGAAGTGCTAGCCGCCTAATTAGTTCAAGCTGCGTGGGGGGCAGCCGAGGCAGGGGAAGTGAGGAAACAATCCGGGCAACAGCTAACATTTGCTTTCCAGGGGAGCCCTGCGCTCAGCTCCTCTGTTTTATCTGTTAGCACAGCAAATTGGACCCCTCATTATCACATTTACAAAGTGCTTGGCACACATGGGGAAATAACCTGGAGAAAAACAGTCAAGAATGTTGGGCAAGAAGCACTCACCACACCCACACAAGGAGGGACTTACTTGCAGTCACACCCATACCTGGTGGGAACAGCCCCAGCAGGCCCAGGCCAGATACAAAGAGGATTTCTTCCCGGAGGCTGGGGGGGTGGGCGGGGAGGTCTCAGGCAGGGGGAATCAGACAGCATGGAGAAACTATCTTGAAAAGACCACTAGATCCCATTCTCCCTCCCGTGAAGGAGAGCCACAGCCTGAGAGACTATTGGATGGGGCGTTTGACTGCAATGGTTGGCAACACAGACACAACAAGGATTTTCTTCATTATTGATAAACAGAGAGGTAGCTCTCAACCTTCAATATTCATAAGACTCGTGTAGAAATCTGTTACAATGTAGACTCTTGGGCCCCACCCCACCTCTGGAGTCTCTCTGAGAGTGTGCCAAGGGATCTGCTTCGGAACAACGGCCACTGGTATTTCCTGAATGACACAGTAAGAGACAGTGCTATAGGACAAATTATTTTAAAAATATTTCATTCACCAAATAATCTCTATTGAGTCCTTACTCTGCAGCAGGTCCAGAATGAGGAGCCACAAGGAATGATCAACATGGAAGTGAGTGGCTGAAATAGGGTGGAGAGCAGAAGGTGAGGACATCAGGGAACTCGGAGACCAGTAGGAGGATCTCAGAGCCTATAGTTGAGTGGAGGAAGTCAGTCAGGGTGACACACAACTACTACACACTAGCCCGAGTGCCACGCCAGGGCAAGGCAGATGAGTGGGAAGTGGTGGGAAGAATCTGTAATCCCGTATGAGGGGGCAGGGAAGTTTCGGCTGAAAACATAACATCTAAACTGGGAGCTAAAACAGGGAAGGAAGTAGCTACCCAAGGGGCACCCAGGGGAAAGAAAACCTAGGCAGAAAATACAACTTGTGCATAGCTCCAGAAGAGATGGGCCAGTGAAATTGGGGTCTTGAAAATGGCTCAGAATTTACCATAACATGTGAAGGTGGTGGTTGTGAGAAATGGGGCTGGAAATATTTGTAAAGAGCTATTCTGATTTGGACTTTATCTAAGGGAAAGTGGGAAGTCACTGAAGAAACTAAGATGACTCTAGCTTTGGTTTGGGTTTGAGAAGAACAAAACAGAGACAGAGAGTTCAGTGAGAAGGCTGCAGTAATTTTTCCCCTCAAACCCCAGTGATATCTGTGCCCGAAGTCCCTGTGCCGTTGCTGATCTTCATGAACTGGGCCAGTTGGTGTTCATCAGGTAGCTCCTGTTTGGTTCACAGGGGCAGATCAACCACTGGCTGGCTTGCCAACTGGCAGGAGTGCCCTCTACTGGTCTGGATATTCACAGGCTACACAACTTGAAAGAAGTAGAGAGGAAGACAACAGACATTAATTTTCTTCTTCCCTGGTGAAGGGAGTCTGGAGGAAGGGTAAGTGATGATAATCCTCTACAAACTGAGAAGTTTTCACAGGAAGATCCTCAGACCTGCCTTTTATTAGGAGTTTCTGTGATTGTCTATGAAGAGGTTGGCATGGACTCAGAACTCCCTCACATCGTCTCATTGTTGATTTAGTGTCTCCCACCCCAGAACTATGGACAGTCCCGCCATTGTTAGCATCCAAAGATAAAAATTAAGGAGCAAGGAGGATCCCTGTCTGATAACTCAATTGTTTAGAGCATTGTCCCCTATGTGAAGGTTGTAGGTTCAACTCCTGGTCAGGGCAAATGTGAGAATCAACCAATGAATGCGTAAATGAGTAGAACAACAAATCGATTTCTCTCTCTCTCTCTCCCTCTCTCCATCTTCCTCCTCCCCCACCAGCCTCTCTTTAAAATAAATTTTTTTTTAAAAAGAGCAAGGAGAAGACTATACCATCTCAAAGTGAGTGTGGAATTCCATAAGCCGTTTCTTCTCTGTAAACCTCAGTTTCCTCATCCGAGAGATGGAGAAATTTATCCATCTATTCTAGTTCACTGGTCTGTAAAGCACAGATGATATGTGGAAGCACACTGTACATATTTTCATGTAATTGTTACTAGTCAAAATGTTATCTGTACATAACGCTGCATCATACAAAGAAAATGATAGTCTCTATGAGCATTTAATCCCAAACAAAACACATTGAGAGTATAAAGAAGCTTTAAAATGGTGATGCTAAATTAACACTTTCCAGACCTTAAAGGATTTTTTTCTGTACAGTCCCTCAATTAAAAGTTAGCATCTCTATAAAAAAAGTCTGTGGCATAAAGTCACAGACTTGGATATATGTTATTGTTCTACTACTTATTAGTTTTGTAACTTGGGCAAGTTAGCTAATGTCCTTGAACTGGAATTTCTTTTTCTGTAATATGATTAAAATAATACCTACCTCATAGGGTTAGAAGCAGAGCTAAGACAGAGTGGGCTGAGTGAGGCACTTGCCCAAGGCACCAAATTTAAAGAGGTGCCTAAAAACTCAAAAATCAAGATAAATAATATTTTAATGCAATATTTTGAAAAATAAAAATTAATGCAAAGATATCTACGATGAACAAAATAAGATTAACTGTTACTGATTTTTCCCTTTTACCTTGGGTTCCAGGTATGGCTCAGCACAACAATTGGTATGCATTAATAATAAACTAGGCCCTGGCCAGTTTGCCCAGTGGTAGAGTTATCGGCCCAGCATGTGTATGTCCCAGGTTCAATTCCCGGCCAGGGCACACAGGAGAAGCGCACATCTGCTTCTCCACCCCTCCTCCTCTCATCCCCCCCTCCCCCACTCTTGCAGCCATGGATCAATTGGAGTGAGTTGACTCCAAGTGCTGAGGATGGCTCCATGGCCTCCGCCTCAGGCTCTAAGAGCTCAGTTGCTAAGCGAAGGAGCAATGCCCCAGATGGGCAGAGCATTTCTCCCTAGTGGGCTTGCCAGAGGGACCAGAAGGATCCCCATTGGGGTGCATGCAGGAGTCTGTCCCTGCCTCCCCTCCTCTCACAATAATAATAATCAACTAAATGAGATCATATATGTAAATGCCTAGAATAAGGTATGTCACATAGGAAGGACTACATGAATTTTTGGTGAATGAATGAATGAATGAATGGTCATTTGATTACTCTGAGCCTCAGAGTTGCTACAAGAATAAGAGATGATGAACATAAGGCTCATGTTACATAGTGGATAATATTAAATTGTAGAGACTTTTGTTTTATCTGTAAAACCCTTCCACATGCCTCCTCTCTTTCTTCTATCTTTATAGTGAGGTAACTGGACAGGTATCATGTGCACATTTCACAGTGGAAGACTGAATTGGTTAAGTGAACCCCAATAACAAGCTGGAACTCATGCTCTTGCTCTTAAAGGCATGCTCTTTCCGGCACACTCCACTGCCTGTTTGAAATCTCACCGGCTCTGTGAACTCCTGGCTCTGATTGACAGGACTGAGGATTCCGAGTTTGACCTTTAGCAGTGCCCTATGGACTCCATCCTCCCTTTGCTCACTGCTATTTGGAAGGATTTGGAATGGCTGGACAAACAATTTCACAGCAGTGAGTGGTGATGGCAGATATTCAGGAAGGAAAGACCTCTCTGTATTCCTACTTGATCCTGTCTGGGCCATTCAGCCAGAGCCTAAAAGAAGGTATGGAGAATGTGAGGTGTGGGACAAGGGCTCAGTTCCCCTTTCTGGGGAGGGAGTGAGAGCTGGTAGATTAAAGGAAAAGGGGATCACCTGACCTGTGGTGGCACAGTGAATAAAGTGTAGACCTGGAACCCTGAGGTCGCCAGTTTGAAACCTTACGCTTGCCTGGTCAAGGCACATATGAGAGTTGATGCTTCCTGCTCCTCCCCCCTTCTCTCTCTCTCTCTCCCTCCCCTCTCTAAAAAAATGAATAAATAAAATCTTTAAAAATTTTTTTTAAAAGGGGGATCATGTGAGAAGATGCTATGGCTCTTGGACCTCGGGAGAAGCTGACGCTGATAGGCTACTCAGAAACACGGCTCCCCGACTGTGGGATTGATTGCCAAGTTTGAAGTTTACTATGAATCGCCGATCGTAAAACAGAGTGGGGTTTTTTTTTGTCTTATCAAAGTATATGCATATTTTGTGTGTAGCATAAACTGTTTACGATGAAAATCACACTGTCCTTTTCTACTCTGTACCGCCCATGGGGCCACTTCCTGGAGACAATCTCTTTTAAAGTTCCTGGGTTTTTCTTCTGGTGGTTACCTTATAAGCTAAAGAAAATGCTTCATTAAGACTGACCACTGGCCCTGGCCGGTTGGCTCAGTGGTAGAGCATCCACCTGGCGTGCAGAGGTCCCGGGTTCGATTCCCAGCCAGGGCACACAGGAGAGGCGCCCATCTGCTTCTCCACCCCTCCCCCTCTCCTTCCTCTCTGACTCTCTCTTCCCCTCCCGCAGCCAAGGCTCCATTGGAGCAAAGATGGCCCGGGCGCTGGGGATGGCTCCTTGGCCTCTGCCCCAGGCGCTGGAGTGGTCTGGTCTCAATAGAGCGACGCCCCGGAGGGGCAGAGCATCGCCCCCTGGTGGGCAGAGCGTCGCCCCCTGGTGGGCGTGCCGGGTGGATCCCAGTCGGGCGCATGCGGGAGTCTGTCTGACTGTCTCTCCCCGTTTCTGGCTTCAGAAAAATACAGAAAAAAAAGAAAAAAGAAAAAAAAAGACTGACCACTATGTCTTATGTGTCAACTCCTAACTATAATCCATCGGCCACTGATTGGAGCCATATGAACAAGGAAGTTTTAACTCATTTATTCTCATCCTTTCCTGGTCATCTCCTCCCAAATTCTGATATTTATGCTCTGATTTTTATTCCATGTTGGTCTCCTTTGTATCTTTACATAATATAAACATCTGTTCTCATCCCATCAACTCCTAACAACATCTCCCGCCTGACTCTTGTGCTATAAGAGCACCTGTACCCACCACTTTCCCGGCTCATTCACATTTCACTTTGGTCAAGTAAGTAACCTGGACTTGGCTTTGGCAAACAGGGTGGCCCCGTCTTCCCAGCAGCAGCACCCACATCTTCCATGCTTTGGTAACTCTGAATTCTGACAACCAACAGACAGCAGTTACATTGGTATGACCCTGTGTACATGGTTCAATTCTTGGCTGAATAACATGCCGCTGGGGAGAAACATAAAGATGGCAGAGAACTCCCTATTCTCAAGGTGATCACTTCTGGTGACGAGGACAGGGGCTTTCAGCTACATCCTTAGGTCCTTACATAGAAGAAAAGATACATTGCACTATCTATTTAAGATACCCAAGAAGCTGTCTTCATTTTTAGCTGAGTTTGTTGCCCTTCCCTAAACGCATAGCAGAAATTGGAGTCATGTTCATTTGTGTAACAAATATTCATTGAGTATGTATTGTGGGCCAGGGCTGTACCAGGTGCTAGGGTTGCAGAGCCCACAGAAGGAAGACAAATGCAAACATGGGTCTGATGCTATTTAGTATGAGAGAGAGATATAAACAAATAGTCCCACAAACAAACCTATAAGTAATATAATACACAGTGCATAGTATAATGTATAAATATTTTAAATAAAGTAACAAGTTGTGATAAAGGCCATTAAGGAAAAGGATAGGCCTTATATGGAAGGCCTCCTAATAGAACTTTCATGAAGTCAGTGGATAATCAGATAATCTGACATACACACACACATACACACATGCATATACACAGACAAAACATTTTCTGTTATCATTTGTTTTATACATACTTTTCTGCATCTTGCATTACTCACTCAAACATTTCCTCAGGGAAATCGCTCCAAGTCATCTGGTATGGCTCTAAATTTGTTTCTTTTTTTTTTAATAGTTACACAATATTTCATGGTGTGGATGTATCATTATTTATTCAGCCGTTTCCCTATTGACAAGAAATTCACTTTTTTCTGGTGCTGGGCCACTAGAAATAATGCTGCAATAGATATATATTGTATATATAAAATTGTATATATTTGTTTTTATGCAACAAATTCCTGAAAGTGGCCCTGGCTTATGGCTCAGTGGATAGAGCTTTGGCCCAGCATATGGATGTCCCAGGTTCCATGCCCAGTCAGGGCACACAGGAAAAGCCACTATCTACTACTTCTACCCCTCTCCTTCTCCACTTCTCTCTCTCTCTTCCCCTCCCTCAGCCAGTGGCTCCATTGGTTCTAGCCTGGACCTGGGCACCGAGGATAGCTTCACTGGAGCGCATCAGCCTCAGGCACTAAAAATAGCTTTGTACTTGAGCATCAACCCAAGATTGGGTTGCTGGGTGGATCCCAGTTGGGGCACATGCAGAAGTCTGTCTCACTAACTCCCCTCCTCTTACTAAATAAATAAATAAATATTTCTGAAAGTATAATGCTGGTTCTCAATATGTGTATGATATTTTAAATTTTAATAGATGTTCCCCATTGCTTTCCAAAAAGGATATAACACTTCACATTTTCATTAGCATTACTGTCTTTCACATACAACTCTGACAATGAATTTGAGATTTTTAATTTTGCTAGTCTAATAAGGACAAACCTATTACTGTTGCTTCACTTCACATTTCCCTGATTACTAATGCATTCAAGCATCTTTTTATACAGACTTTTACTATTTGTTCTTTAAATTGTCTATGCAAACACACAACCTAGTTTTTTGTTGCTTGGTATGTCTTTTATCTATTGGTTAGAGCTCTTTATATATTCAAGAAATAAGAAATTAACTCTTTGATGTCTGCATTACAAATATTTTCCAAAGTCAGTTGTTAACCTATAGAATTTATATATGAAAATGTTTCCTATACAAAAACTTAAAATTTTTATGGAGCCAAATATGTCTTACTTTTCTTTTATTATTTCTGTGCTTCCAGACTTGGTTGGTAGGATCTCACTAACTTCTACAGTCTATATTTTCTTACAACATTTTAATGTTTTTCATTTTACATTTGTTTTTAATCCATCTGGAATTTATTTTTTTGTTTGACATAAGAATGAGGTCCATTTTGTTCTTCCAGATGGATATCCAGTTATGCTAGCACCATTTATTAAAAAGTCCATTATTTTCCCTCTGAATTAAACCACCACACTTGTCTTATGTTAAATTCTCATTTATTCTGACATCTAATTCTGGATTGTTAATTCTGTTCCAATGACCTACTTGTCTATTCTTACATAAATACCATCTTGGTTTTATTATAGAGGCTTTATAATACATATTATATATGAGGCAAGTCATTCCTTACTGTTCTTCTTTCTCAGAACATTCTTTTTTTTTTTTTTTTTAGATTTTATTTGTTCATTTTAGAAAGAGGAGAGAGAGACAGAGAGAAAAAGAAAGGGAAGGGATGAGCAGGAAACATCAATTCCCATATGTGCCTTGATCAGTCAAGCCCAGGGTTTTGAACTAGCATTCCAGGTCAACGCTTTTATCCACGGTGCCACCACGGGCTAGGCATAACATTCTTATTCTTGAATATTTTATGGAAATTTAAGATCTTTTCATCCAGTTCTAAGATAATCCAATCAAAGTTTTAAACTGCAGAAATTTTTATATCCTTTTTGCAATGGGTTTACCAGGAGAACACAGGTGTCATAAAAACTATCATTAAACTAAAGCCAAAATGGAAAAGGAAAAGATTCATATCAACGTCGTTGTCATTGGACACATAGATTCTGGCAAGTTCACCACTACTGGCCATCTGGTCTACAAATGTGGTGAGACTGACAAAACAATCATTGAAAACATTGAGAAGGAGGCTGCTGAGATGAGGAAGGAATCCTTCAGGTATGCCTGGGTCTTGGATAAACTGAAAGCTGCAAATGAATGTGGTATCACCATTGATGTCTCCTTATGAAAACTTGAGACCAACAAGAATTATGTGACCAACACTGATGCCCCAGGACACACAGAATTTACCGAAAACATCGTTACAAGCACCCTCAGGCTGGCTGTGCTTTCCTGATCGTTGCGACTGGTGTTGATGAATTTGAAGCCAGTATCTCCAAGAATGGGTAGACCCATGAACATGTCCTTCTAGCTTATACACTGGGTGTGAAACAACTGATTGCTGGTGTTAAAAAATGGATTCCCCTGAACCATCGTACAGCCAGAAGAGATATGAGGAAACTGTTAAAGAAGTTGTACATACATTAAAAGAATTGGCTACAACCCTGACACAGTAGCATTTGTGCCAATTTCTGGTTATAATGACAACAACATGCTAGAGCCAAGTGCTAACATGCCTTAGTTCAAGGGATAGAAAGTCACCTGTAAGGATGGCAATGGCAGTGGAACCACACTGCTTGGAGCTCTGGATTGCATCCTGCGGCCAACTCATCCAACTGACAAGCCTTTGCATCTGCCCCTCCAAGATATATACAAAATTGGTGGTATTGGTACTGTCCCTTTGGGACAAGTGGAGACTGGTGTTCTCAAACCAGGCATGGTGGTCACCTTTGCTCCAGTCAATGTTACAACTGAAATAAATGCTGCTAAAATGTACCATGAAGCATTGAGTGAGGCTCTTTCTGGGGGTGGGGACAATGTGGGCTTCAATGTCAAGAACATATATGTCAAAGATGTTCATTGTGGGAATGTGGTTGGTGACATCAAAAATGACCCACCAATGGAAGCAGCTGGCTTCATCGCTCAGGTGATTATCTTAAACCATCCAAGCCAAATCACTGCCAGCTATGTACCTGTGCTGGATTGTCACACAGCTCATATTGCTCGCAAACTTGCTAAGCTGAAAGAGAAGATTGATTGTCATTATGGGAAAAAGCTGGAAGATGCCCAAAGTTTTTTGCAATCTGGTGATGCTCCCATTATTGATATGGTTCTTGGCAAGCCCGTGTGTTTTGAGAGTTTCTCTGACTATCCTCCTCTGGGCCATTTTGCTATTCATGACATAAGACAGACTGCTGCTGTGGATGTCATCAAAGCAGTGAACAAAAAGGCAGCTGGTACTGGCAAAGTCACCAAGTCTGCTCAGAAGACTAAATGAATATTACCCCCAATATCTGCCACCCCAGTCTTAATCGGTAATGGAAGAATAGTCTCAGAATTGTTTGTTTCAATTGGCCATTTAAGTTTAATAGCAAAATACTGGTTATGATTACAATGCATTGTAAAACTTTCAGAAAGAAAAGAGAATGTTTTGTGGATCGTTTGGGGCTTTTTTGTGTGTGTGGCAGTTTTTAAGTTCTCAGTTTTTAAAATCAGTACTTTTTAGTGGGAACAACTTGACCAAATATCTGTCACAGGATTATGAGATCCATTAAAACAAAGTTTAGTGAGAAAAAAATTATATATCAATTTGGGAAGATTGTCATTTTTATTGTTATCATCCCATCTAACAATATAATGTGGCTCTATTTATTCAGATCTGTCTTTTAGTGAGGTATCATATTTTTATACAGAATCTAGGTCTTCACTTTATTATTTTTTATTTATTTTTATTTATTTATTTATTTTAGTAAGAGGGAGAGACAGAGACAGGAAGGGAGAGAGATAGAAGCATCAACTCGTAGTTGTGTCACTTTAGTTGTTCATTGATTGCTTCTTATAAGTGCCATGACTTGGGGGTCTCCAGCCAGTGAGCTCTTGCTCAAGTTAGCAACATTGGGCTTTAAGCCAGTGACCTTGAGCTTCAAGCCAGTGACCTTTGGGCTCAAGCCAACGACGATAAGGTCATCTTGATGATCCCACATTTAAGCTGGCATCCCCGTGCTCAAGCTGGTGAGCCTACACTCAAGCCAGTGACCTTTGGATTTTGAACCTGGGACCTCATTGTCCCAGGCTGATGCTCCGTCCACTGCACCACCACTGGTCAGGCCACTTTAAACTATTTTGTCATGATTTTAAATGATATAATCTTTCCATTTCCATTACTAGGTGCTTACTTTTGGAATACTAAAAAAAAATAAATTCTTTTTATATAATTGTTTTATATCGAAGTTCATTTATTAAATTCAATAGTTTTCCTTCAGATTCCTTGGGTTTCATATATACAATCTTATTAGTAGCAAGAAAAAATGGTTTAACCTAGTTTTTTTCCAATATTTATGCCTGCTATTTAATTTTGTTGCCTATTACATCTGCTAAAAACTCCAAAATAAAGTTAAATAATAATGGTGATTGTGGGCATCCTTCTTTCTACTTTTTTATTGTATTTGAAATTGTCTTAGCACCATCTATTACTTTACGATAATATTTTTTATTGTTTTTTGGTGACCTTTATATTCAAGGATTTCCTCTTTTCTATTCCCATTTATATTAAGAATGACACATATGGCCCTGGCCGGTTAGCTCAACAGTAAAGTGTCGGCCAAGCGTGTGGATGTCCTGGTTTGATTTCTGGTCAGGGCACACAGAAGTGACCATTTGCTTTTTAACCCCTCTGCCTTCTCTCTCTCTCTCTCTCTCTCTCTCTCTCTCTCTCACTCTCTCTCTCTCTCTATCTCTCTCTCTCTCCCTCTCCCATAGCCATGGCATGGTTGGATCCAGTTGGCCTCGGATGCTGAGGATGGCTCCATGGCCTTGCCTCAGGCAGAGCATCTCCCCATCAGGGGCTTGCTGGGTGGATCCTGGTCGGGATGCATGCGGGAATCTGTTTCTCTGCCTCCCTGCTTAAGGGAAAAAAAAAAAGAATGACACATATAATTTAATGCCTTTTTGGCATTTACTGTTGTGTCAAGATTTTTTTTTCTTTTAACTTATTGGTGAGTTTATTTGCTGTTCTGTATTTGTTTGTTTGTTTTTGGTTGTTGGTTTTCTATTCCAGTAATTCTTTTTTTGTTTCTAAACAGAAAATTCTTTTTAAATTTCCTGTTTGATTTTAGTGTTTTCTAGAACTAGTTCTTATTTCCAAATAGTCATTATTTGTTAGTACCTTTTTATTGTTTATTTCTAATTTTATTTGTTCATGACTAGAGAATGTGTCCTATAAAGTCCCACTGTTTTTTATTTTGGTCAAATTTAGGAAGGTCTTATGAACATATAAAAAATAATACGTGGGAAACAACCTAAAAAGAAGGAAATGCTACCATTGGCAACAACATGGACGGCCCTTGAGAGCACCATGCTAAGTGAGCTAAGTCAGACAGAGAAAGACAAAACTGTATGATCTTACTTATATGTGGAATCTTATATTCTAAAAAAAAAGCCAAACTCATAGGTACAGAGAACAGATTGGTGGTTTCTAGAGTTGAGGGGTCAGGAAGGGAAAGCAAAATGGGTTAAGGTCAAAATGTAACAAGCTTCTAGTTATGAAGTAATGAGACAACAGTGAAGTTTGCTGCATCAACTCACTCTTTTTTTTTTTTTTTTTTTTTTTTTTTTTGTATTTTTCTGAAGCTGGAAATGGGGAGAGACAGTCAGACAGACTCCCGCATGTGCCCGATTGGGATCCACCCGGCACACCCACCAGGGGCGACGCTCTGCCCACCAGGGGGCGATGCTCTGCCCCTCCGGGGCGTCGCTCTGCCGCGACCAGAGCCACTCTAGTGCCTGGGGCAGAGGCCAAGGAGCCATCCCCAGCTCCCGGGCCATCTTTGCTCCAATGGAGCCTTGGCTGCAGGAGGGGAAGAGAGAGACAGAGAGGAAGGAGGGGGGGGGGATGGAGAAGCAAATGGGCACTTCTCCTATGTGCCCTGGCCAGGAATCGAACCCGGGTCCCCCGCACACCAGGCCGACGCTCTACCGCTGAGCCAACCGGCCAGGGCCCTCACTCTTTCTTTTATGAACTGTTTCTCGGGAAGATGCAATGCTGTTTGATAGCATTTTGCCCATAGCAAAACTTCTTCCAAAGCTGGAGTCAGTTCTTTCAAATTCGGCCACACTTTATTGCCTAAGTTTATGGAATATTCTAAATCCTTTGTTGTCATTTCAACAATCATCACAGCATTTTCACCAGTAGATTCCATCTCAAGAAATCCCTTTCTTTGCTCATTCATAAGAAGCAACTCCTCGTCTGTTAGAGTTTTATCTGGAGATGGTAGCAAACCAGTCACATCTTCAGGCTCCGCTTCTAATTCTAGTTCTCTTGCTATTTCCTCCACACCCATGGAAGTCTTGAGCTCCTCTAGGTCATCCACAAGGGTTGGAATCAACTTCTTCCAAACACCTGTTAATGTTGATATTTTGATGTCTTCCCATGAATCACAAGTGTTCATAATGGCATCTAGAACAATGAATCCTTTACAGAAGCTTTTTTATGTACTTTGCCCAGATCCATCATGACAAGATTAGAAAACCAAGAATGTGATACTAGAATAGACATTTCTGTATCTTCTTTTTTTTTCAAGGTATTCTTTTTTTTCTTTTCTTTTTGAAGATTTTATTTATTCATTTTAGAGAGGGGAGAGAGAGAGAGAGAGAGAGAGAGAGAGGAGGGAGGAGCCAGAAGTAACAACTCCCATATCTGCCTTGACTAGGCAAACCCAGGGTTTTGAACCGGCAACCTCAGTGTTTCCAGGTTGACACTTTATCCACTGCACCACCACTGGTCAGGCTTTTTTTTTTTTAAATTTATTTATTTTCTGACAGAGACAGAGAGAGTCAGAGAGAAGGACAGATAGGGACAGACAGGAAAGGGGAGAAATGAGAAGCATCAATTCTTTGTTGTGGCACCTTAATTGTTCATTGATTGCTTTCTCATATGTGCCTTGACCAGGGGGCTACAGCAGACCTAGTGACCCCTTGCTCGAGCCAGCAACCTTGGGCTCAAACTGGTGAGCCTTGCTCAAACCAGATGAGCCCGTGTTCAAGCTGGCGACCTCGGGGTCTCAAACTTGGGTTTTCTGTGTCCCAGTCCTACACTCTATTCACTGTGCCACTGCCTGGTCAGGCTTGTATCTTCTAAATTGAGAACATTTCTATGTGGATGATGCAAGGAAAAACCTGGGGTTCTGATGAATTTGTTCTTTCTGTCTTGTAGCCTTTCTATGTCACATCCTCTACACATATTCTTTATCAGCTTTCTGCCTGCTTTGCATTTCCCCATCATCTGCATGTGTGAAAATAGCTGGTAATTACAAATCTACATTTGTAATACTAAAAAATAATTTGGAAATAAAGAAAATCTAGCCTGACCAGGCAGTGGCGCAGTGGATAGAGCATCAGACTGGGATGCGGAGCACCCAGGTTCGAGACCCCGAGGTTGCCAGCTTGAGCACGGGCTCATTTGATTTGAGCAAAGCTCACCAGCTTGGACCCAAGGTTGCTGGCTCGAGCAAGGGGTTACTCAGTCTGCTGAAGGCCCACGGTCAAGGAACATATGAGAAAGCAATCAATGAACTGCCAAGGTGTCAAATCGAAAAACTGATGATTGATGCTTCTCATCTCTCTCTGTTCCTGTCTGTCTGTCCCTATCTATCCCTCTCTCTGACTCTATCTCTGTCCCTGTATTAAAAAGAAAAAAGAAAAGAAAATCTAAGATATTTTTTAAATGGAAAAGATTGAACTAATCTGCAGAAGCTTATTTTTTATATTTTTTATTTATTGGTTTTAGAGAGAGGGGAAGAGAAAGAAAGACATCAATTTGTTTCACTTGTTTATGCATTTATTGGTTGATTCTTGTATGTGCCCTGACTGGGGGTAGAACCTGCAATCTTTGAATATCAGGACAATGCTCCAACCAATTGAACTACCTGGCCAGGGCTGTAAAAGCTTATTGAGAAAATAAAAATGAAGTTTAGGGAAGAGAAATTATGGATGGTGACACCTGAGAAATGAGACACATTAGACAAAGCCTGTCAAAGGTTGAACTCAATGATACAGATGAGACAATAACAAGATAGCTTTTTCTTTTCCTCAGTTCCCTTTATGAATCTACTTGACATGTGAGAAATGCTAAGTTCCAAAAAGTATAAAAACTGTTATTGCAATCTTTAGGGATTTTTAAAATAATTTTTATATTTATTGATTTGAGAGTGAGAGAGAGGAAGGGGGAGAGGGAGGGAGAGAGAGAGAGAAGCATTGACTTGTTCTTCCACTTACATGTGCATTCATTGGTTGCTTCTTTTATGTGCCCAGGGATCAAATCCACAGTCTTGGCATATCGGGACAATGCTCTAACCAACTGCGCTACCCAGTCAGGGTCAGAGATTTCTTCCCCCCATTTTTTTTTTATTCAGTAAGAGGAGAGGAGGCAGAGACAGACTCTCACATGCACCCCGACCGGGATCCATCTGGCAAGCCCACTAAGAAGTGATGTTCTGCCCATCTAGGGCACTGCTTCATTGTTCAACAACCAAGTTCTTTATAGTGCCTGAGGTAGAGGTCATGGAGCCATCATCAGTGCCGAAGGCCAACTTGCTCTTATTGAGTAATGGTTGCAGAAGGGAAAAAGAGAGAGAGTAGTGAGAGAGGAAGGGATGGAGAAGCAGATGGATGCTTCTCCTGTGTGCCCTGACTGGGAATCGAACCCAGAACATTCACACACTGAGCTGATGCTCTACCAATGAGCCAGTCAGCCAGGGCCCAGAGATTTCTTGAAATTCAGAGAAAGAAAAGTTATTTACATTATTTAAGTAATAAAAAAATAAATAATGAAGTCTCCCTTATTTAAAGATCAATAAACTATAACTCCATTGGTGATAAAAATGTTCAACGTTTGAAAGATAATAAAAATAAAAAATGTGTGTCTTTTGAATAAACTAGTTTTGAATGTGTGGCAATTTTGAACAAAACAACTTATACATTCTACATTGTTATATTTTAAACTAAAAAGTCACTTCAGGAATATAAAGAACATTTTAAAAGAATTGTTTATATTTTTATCTTCTCAAATTTTCCATTTTGCTTCTTAGCCTACACTTTTTCTGAAAATTATGCTCCTGTAGAAACCACAGTAAGAGAGTGGTGGGGCTGGAGAAGGATCCCCCAGCGTCCCTCCTCCAGGATAAATTTCTCTTTCCCCTACAGGGTCTTTAACCTCAATGAAAAAACAACAAAACAAAAACTATTTTTTATGGAATAGTCAGTGTATTCCTTTATGTACGTGACTGCTTAATTTGGTAACATGAATTCACATTACAACACACTGGCCTTTGACTTCAGAGACTGGGTGTCCTGGCTCCAAAACACAGAGCCAGTAGCGCTGAAACGTGGACAACACTTTCCCTCAACCATCTTTGTCTCTTGATGGATTACAGTCACCCATCTGGGTAAGAAATGGAAGAGATTTCTTGACAACTTGATAGATAGCCTTCTTGCTGAGGCAGGAGAAGAAGGAAGAGTGTTATCTCTGGCAGAGTTGCCCTCGGTCCATCCTTCTTGCGTGCCTACCGTGTTGGGACCGGGGCTGGCTTTGGACACAACGTGGACAGGCTCTGTAGGCTCTGGGTCTCTCTCAAACTCAAGGCCCTGCTTGCTGCTCCCTGAATTTTCAGGTCTTCTTTTTCCCTGGACCCCACCCAGGCCACTCTTTGATGGAAAACATGCTCTCAACTAGCAGTTATTGAAATTAGAGATCTTACAGACCAGTTCATTATTTAAAGATAAATAAAAATAGAAAACTAACTTGAGTTTTGTCAAACAAGAACTTAAAAATAGAAAAAAATCTACTACCGATTTACATCACTTCATCTTTCTTTTATTTCTTATTATTAAATTTATCGGTGTGACTGGTTAATAAGGTTATATAGGTTTCAAGTGTACATTTCTGTGACACATGATCTTCATATTGCATTGTGTGCCTACCACCCAAAGTCAAATCATCTTCCGTCACCACTTCATCTTTCAAAACAGACATGTCTTTCCCAAAATAGTTATGCATGATCTCAAAATCAGTATGTCTTTTGAATTACCCATTCTTCTCTCCATGAATAACTCACTCCATTGCCTGTATTATCCCAGGATAAATAAAAACATCACCACAGTCTGGTCCCAATATGCCCTACCATGTTTGGAAGCCACCACTCTTGATTAGACTTGATCTCTTTCTCCGTACTCTAACATTCCTACTGACTGCTAAACAATGTAACCTGTGACAACCATAGTAAACCTCGAAGTAAAAATTTCAGGCATTGAAGAAGGCCAGTGGAAAATAACCAACATATTATCTTGCACACACGAAGAACTAAAATGAAGAAAGAAAATAGAGACGAGGGCATAAAAGCACCTCTTCTCTTCACATCCCCTTGGCCCTCTTTATTCTTAGTCTTTGCAGTGACAACCAGCTTCACATGTGGGTAATCCAACGGTTCTCTTCCTTCAGCTGAAACTCACATTGTTGCTTTCTGCCCTACCTTCTCTAAGCAGGAGAAAACTTGGATGGGCGGGAGTGGGGAGTGGAACTGAAAAAGGGAACTAACCAGAATAGGAGGTCTGACCCTTGCCAAGGTGGAGCTGGAGTCAGAACCGCCAAGTCCAGGGAGCATCGTCAACTCTGGTTAGATCTAAGTTGAGTGGATACCAAAGCTTGGATCCCAGAGAGCAAGGTAGAATGATGTGGCAGCATCTTGGAAGCAACAGTGCTTCTCAGCATCAGGTGAAAAGCAGAAATGTGAACGTGAAGGTTGTGGAGGTCAAGACAAGGGGCCAAAATGAGGATGCGACAGAGCAAGGAGCTGGCAAAGATGAGGTGGTAGGGTGGTGGCCTAGCTGAACGGACAGGGCTCAGGGGCAGCTTCTACAGCAGTGGGTGAAGCCTAGAGCCAGAGAGAACCAAGCAGCCAAACTGGCTGTGCCCACAGAGTTCCCCGGAGCCCCCAAGGCCTCCAGTGCTCCCCAGACACCAGCCAGAGGGCCGCAGCCTACGGTTCTCCTTGGATCTGGGGCAGGAGTCAAGAAAGAATCCTTTGGTGGCAACACTGAGGTAGAACCAACACCAGGCTTTTTGAAAGGACAAGACAGTGAAGCATGAAATAACTAGAGAATAATTTTAAACAGTAGAATTAAATGCCAAAATATGTGGTGCCGATAGATGACTGTTGTGTGCTGTGGGCAAGAGGCCAGTAGATACCAATTTGTCCGCGAAAGCTACAAGTTATTCCCTTCATCGCAAGGTTTCCATTTCTTGCCTTAGGGAAGAGACACAGTTGTGAAATTTCTGCAGTCAGTGACAAATAATATTCTTAAGACCACATTTTTACAGGATTTTTTTTCTTTCAAAACCCACATTTTGTCACTGAGCTCTGCCCCACTGGTCCTTTGTGACCAGGGAGTCATTTGCACATTTTCCACGGCTTCTTCCCAAGGAATTTTCTTTTCCCTTTTTTAGAAAGCAGATGTGGTTGAATTGATGTGCTCATAGCCAGCTCTCTTGAGACAAGGGACTTGCCTCCCCAGGTCCTGTCCTTGTCCCAGCAGCTGCCCACACAGTGACCCAGGTAGGCAGAACTGCAGCTGAGCACAAAGATGAACCACTGACTCGACGGAGACCATGCGCGACCATGCCATCGGTTCTGACACGGTGTCTCCCTCCAGAAATGTGATGACACAGCCATATGTCAGTATCAGCATCTGGAATCTCAAACATCCTTGAAAGAGATAACTTCTCTGAGAGGACGCTCCTCTCTCTCTTTTAATACCATCTCCTCTTAAATTAAAATAATTTAAGAGTGCACGGTAGACTTAGCTTTCTTTCAGAAGGGAGAAGAGTGATTGGAGAACGGGAGCAGAAGTGGAAGAAACCTATAGAAGACCCTCAAAGTCAGGGAAAAAAATGTAATTTTTCAATGTAGTCCTCAGTAGCTCAGTATTTTCTGGAATACAATGAAGTGAAATCCTTTTTTTTTTTTTTTTTTTTTTTTTTTTTTTTGACAGAGAGAGAGAGAGAGAGGGACAGACAGACAGGAAGGGAGAGAGATAAGAAGGATCAATTCTTTGTTGCAGCACCTTAGTTGTTCATTGATTGCTTGACCAGAGGGATACAGTAGAGTAAGTGACTACTTGCTCAAGCCAATGACCTTGGGCTTCAAACCAGCGACCTTTGGGCTCAAGCCAGTGATCATGGGGTCATGTCTATGATCCCACGCTCAAGCCAGCAACCCCATGCTCAAACCGGATGAGACTGCACTCAAGTGGGCAACCTCAGGGTTTCAACCTGGGTCCTCTGCATCCCAGTCTAACACTCTATCCACTGTGTTACCACCTGGTCAGGCCATTTCTGAATATAGGTATGCAAATAGGCACAACTATTTTGAAATTTTTAATATATTCATTTCATATACAAAATAAATATTGATACATAAATATATGTGTATGGATAGACAGGAGATAGATGATAGATAGATAGATAGATAGATAGATAGATAGATAGATAGATAGATAGATAGATAGACAAGATAGGTAAATAGATATAGTCATACAGTAATAGACATGTTTGTTTCCCCCACTCATAAGAGCTCTGGGCATAACTGACACTTTGGCCTCAGCCTTCACCCAGCAAGGCCATGGTAACTCTAAAGCTGGTCTCCTGGGCAGCAGAATGGCCTTCTGGTCCCAGCAGTGGCTATCATTCCTGCCTCCCCTCCTGCTGCCATTCTCCTCTCCTCCTCTCCACCTCCATCACAGCAGAGCCTTTCAGAGTGATCACGATTCTTTCAGCCCCTGGGAAAGTCAGGCCTTTCTCTTCACTTCTCTATTCTCTTTAGGAACTTCAGAAAATTGCCTAGGGATTGGGCTAAGTACACCCTGTCCCCACTATGGCCTTTTAAAGTGTCCTCTCCAAAGGTGGTATCCATTTCATGACTTCCTAATAACTTTCTTCTACTTGTCTACTTCCTCCGCACTAAAGCACAGGAAGGCTAAAGTTTCTTCTGTTTGTTTAGAAGTTGTTAGCCCGGGCCCCCAACGACAAATTGACAGCTCCAATGTCCTCCTTGGGGGTCCAGACACCCTCATGAAAGCTGAACTCCTGAGACTCTGAGTTGATAGCCCAGATTTCCTGAGGTGGGTGTTCGTACTTCCTCCATGACCAATGTTGCATGTTTTATACTAAATATATACAGTATATTCATTCATCAAACAGTCATTAAGGGTTTACTAGTGCAAGGTATACAGAGATAAAGTAGAAAGCCCCACATACCTATATAATAGAGAGAAATAGATAGAGAGATTTTAACCAAGGTACCAGCAAGGAAACACAAATTAGCTCTTCTCCTCCAGCTCCCATAATATAACCAACTCTTTGGGCTCTGAATTCAGAGACGCCAGTTGTATTAGTGCCCTCCCACTGCCCCTTTCAGCCCATTCTGCTCCCATTTCCTGTCCAAGAAGCCTGCCTCTTGGTCTCTACCCCCGAGCTCTGCCCAGTTAGCTCCTGTCAATACAACCCAACAAATTAAGCTATTTCCCCTTTCCGCAAGGGAATGCTATTTTCATGAGATTCTGGAGGGACTTGGGCATGTTGACATCAGGAATGTCGGGGCCACTCTCTTCTCCAGCCAGGCGGGCTCTGTGAGTCCTGCCTTCTCCTCGCTATGGCTGCCTGCTCTCTGCCTGCTTTCTGTCCTGCTACGGCCCACCATCCACGCCACCATTGGATGCTGCCTCCCACCTCCAACTTTTAGATGGGACATGGTCTCTCTCCCCTTCCCTGCCATCCCTGAATGTGAGCACTTCAGGACTGCAAGCTACTCATTGCTGGGAAACAGAGAATAGCAAAAGGAGCACTGGAGAGGGGGTCCTAAAATTTCAGAACTGTACACTGCTCTCACGCCTGCCATCCCTGCTCTTCATTTTTCCATCAGAAAGTGGAGACCCAAGGGCTGTTCCTGGCCTGAAGTTTGATCTGTTTGGTCTGTGCTAGGCTAATTTTCTTTAATTAGTTGCCAGGATTTAGAAAGTGAGAGATTTCACATAAAAAAAAAAAAAGGTCTGAATTTCAAGCTTCTCTTGAAAAATTGCACGCTGTGGCCACACTGGACCCACACTGCCATGCAGCAGGGGTTGGCAGGAATGGTGGTCTCTTCTAGAAAAGGAGCATACCACTCCTATGTCTCAGCACTCTGAGTCTGTCACTGGCCACTTACCATCTGACCAGCTCCCTCCATCCACTGAGGTCTCTCTTCCCAGGCCCTTGAGAGCATGTGAGCTCACAGCTCCTGTCCTGCAGTCTCAGGCCACTGTCACACTCTTCCTCATGGAGACTGGTTTAGATGAAACAGTGTTCTCAGCTGTGAGGGCAGAGACCAGTGTGTGGCAGCAGCAGTACAAACTTCAGCTCAACATCAGAGAGGACATCTGAGCAATTAGAGAGGCCTACAGTCAGCGGGCTGTCTTAGGAGAAAAGTGAGCTCTTTTCTCGGCGGAGAGAAATTTCCAGACTTAGGCAGAGTATTAAGTCCCTTCTGACCTTGAAGTGTCCATTGCTATCAGACAAATGCTCCAAGAAATCAAAGGAGACATTACCGAAGGCTGGGAGACCCCAAAGAGAGGGGAGATCCCCTTAAAGTCTGTACTAGCAGATAACAATAGTTTCTATTTGGTTGTGGAATCGATTTTAAAAAAGTTTACTTAAACTTAATTTTCACAGTGACATGCTCCCCTAACTCACTATGCTGATGCCGAGTCAAAGCTGAGGGGTGAGGAGGGGGCTGGCCCACTTCAGATCTCCCCACCCTCAGGGGGACAGCAACTCTGGAGTTAAGTCCCTTCCTCCTCCAGAGAGCAGCTCCTTACTGCAACTGGAGGACTGAGGTGCCCTTTGCAAATAGCAGAATCAAAGTGGAAAAATTACTAGGCAATTTTCTGGTTTTGCTTTGTCTCCTACAGAAAGGAAATAGATTTTAATATAAGATCCAAGAGGCAACATGTTTAATAAACTGGAAAAAAAAGTGCACTTTTGGCTAGATGCTAACATGAAGAGCTTTGGGATAAAAGGAGATTTTTTAAAAAGTTATACATGAATACAAAAGGGAGCTGGAATCCACCTCCCACCAAAATCCTCTCTAAGCAGTTGGGAGCAATCACCCTAACCCCATCACAGATACTATGCAAGAGACAAGATTAAAGGTTTTTCCTGCTTCCTTTCCACTCAAATGGAAAAGTTTATTGCAAAAACTCTTTGTGCAAGCCAAGCAATATATAGTCTCCTTGTGATGGGATATCACTTAGGCACTGACAAATCCCATTCCCCAAGTTGTGGAGCCTCTAGCTGACTGTGCAGGGAGTCAGCCTCAGAGGTCGGGAATGGGAATATTTCATTGTGTCCGCCCCCATCCCCAAGTGAAGAAATATTTCATTCTCATTCTCCTTAACCCAGTTGGAAAGTCTAGACAGTTTTCAGATAATAGCCATTAGAGACAGCAAAGGGGAATGCATATGCCTTTCAAAGATAAGCGGATGCTGGACTTGTCTAATAAGTTTTCTGGAAAGCTCTCAGAAGGCCCCTCTGATGAGCAACTGAGGGAAGAGGGTCTGCAATGCATTCCCAGATGCTGTGACACATTGTACCACCCCTGGACCCCTCACCCAGTTCCTGGAGGCATGGCAGGAGAAGGTCATCATCCCCCCAAACACATCCAGAAACAACTGCAAAGACAGTCCATGGCAAAGGAGGTGAGTGTGTACCAGTGTCCATCTCAGTCTCTCTTAATTTTTTTCTTTAAGCAAATATTTATCCAGTGCCTGCCCCTCCTCAGACTTCTCACTGCACACAGAACTGTACACAAGCCCAATAAAGACCCCGTTCTCCTTGAAATAAAAATTTCTGTTGCAAAGTTTGTTCAAGATTTGTTGGAAACCTTCGTTCAGAAATAAGATAGTATCTAGGGCATGCCGACGTAGAATAAAACTTTGAGATACAATGAATCTCACTTTACCGCTTGTACCGTCAAGCAACCAAATCTCCTGCCTTCTTTCCCATGTCCACTGAATCGAGGGCTCACAATACATCAGTGTCTTTGTTCCAGATAGCTAAGACATTCCATTCCACTAATTCCCAGCACCTCCATCTTTCTCCACATTTCCTTACTATCAAGCATGGTTATGGCAAAAACAGGTGCCTGATTAATACTTGTATAGTTATTGATTGATCAGAGAAACTGATAAGCAATAGAAAAGTACCTATGGGCCCTGGCCAGTTGGCTCAGTGGTAAAGCATCGGCCTGGCATGTGGAGGTACTGGGTTTGATTCCTGGCCAGGGTACACAAGAGAAGCGCCCATCTGCTTCTCCACCCTTCCCCCTCTCCTTCCTCTCTGTCTCTCTCTTCCCCTCCCACAGCCCAGGCTCCATTGGAGCAAAGTTGGCCCGGGCGCTGAGGATGGCTCCATGGCCTCTGCCTCAGGCGCTAGAATGGCTCTGCAAGGGAACAACACCCCAGATGGGCAGATCATTGCCCCCTTATGGACATGCTGGGTGGATCCCGGTCGGGTGTATGTGGGAGTCTGTCTGATTGCCTCCCTGCTTCTAACTTTGGAAAAAATATGATAAAGGAAGAAAAGAAGGAAGGGAAGAAAGGAGGGAGGGAGGGAGGGAGGGAGAAAAAGGGGGGAAGAAAAAGGAGGGAAACATACACACACACCCAATTTCCCTGAAGCTGGAAAGAGTTATGTGCCTCTATTCCAGTGCTTCTATGCCTCTGATGAAAAGACTCAACCCTGAATCCCAGAGTGATCGCTTGGAGCAAAGGCTGGAGAAAGATTTCACGTCTTCTCCTGCCAAGATGTGGCTTTTAGAGCCTGGGCTGCTGATGAAAATGTCAACAATGCTCACGTCAAGAGGAAAAAGATTGTTCTACTGGACATTCTAATAGATCAATGGCGATCTGAGGCACCCTTCGCTGGGCAGAGAGAGAACACAACTTCCTTTCCCCAGCTGAGAGATCCAATGTGGCCAGTGAGGGTGCCCACTCCAAGGAGGCAGGTGGTGCCTCTCTCCCCATGGGATCCTTGGTCAGCTGGTCTTGGTTCCATATTCTGACTCTCTCCAATGCAAGCTTGGAATCTCCGTTTGGAATCTGAACCCCTTTCAAGATCTCACCAAGCACAAATTAAACTTGGTTCTAAAGGGTACCCAACTGAACTTATCCCAAATGCCAAAGACCTAAATGATGGCCGAATTAACTAACGAGAGGTTCATGTCCATGTGGTGTAACTAATCCTTCTAAGCTCAAGACTCACAAGTTAAATATAAATGAATGATTGAGGGCTAATGGACCTGACTGCCAAATCTGATTAAGAATGAGCTCACAAGTCTAAGATACTAAATGTGCGGTAGTTCATGAGTTCAATGACAATGAATCAACAATCTATATTAAGTAAGCTGTCCTTAAACAGAAATAGACATAAAACAAGGTAATGGATTGATTGGTTAACAAAAATATTGTTACCAGAGGCTTGCAAGAAACTAACCTTGTGTTTCTCCATCACCATCAGACACAAGTCAGGTCCTCAGCCACCACCAAACCCTACCCAGGCAGTGCAGTCACAGATCCCAGAGACACACTGAGTAACTGCTACCTCCCTGTTCAGTGACCATGGCTTGTCTTCAAAGCCCGCCCTCATATCCCTACAACATAAGACACCATAGGCATCCCTTCATTATGTCTCAGAGGGACACACAGCAACAAGAACTGATGCTGCCACCTGAGGTCACCCAGGGTCCCCCACCACAGCCTTTGCTACTGCCTGGCTCAGAGGTCTACATCCAGCCTCATAGACAAAGGAAACAAGCAGAAACCCCTGCCAATGGGTCACCTGCCTTTCAGGCACCAGGCTGCATCAACTGAAAGAGCACACAGCAGGAACAAAGAAGGCAGAAGGGAAAGGAAAAAGAATGTTTGCATGATGCCAGGTGCTGTGTTGGCATTAGTGTATCAGATGTCACTTAGTCTCTACCTGGGGATAATCCCCACTGTACAGATAAGGTAATTGAGACTTTGAAGAGTTATTAACTTACCCAAGATCACAGCTATTAAATCTAGGAGGAAGATTCAACCCTATATCTGCTCTGTGACAATCCTTAGACCAGTGATGGGCAATCTTTTGAGCTTGGTGTGTCAAAATTTGCCAAAAAACTGAGCATAACTCAAGTGGTGTGTCACTTCAAGAAAAAAACCAGAATTTCGCAATATTTATAGTTTAAATAACAAAAATGTATAATTGTAATATATAACTGTATTTAATAAACCAAAAACTAATTATTTAACTTACCTGCTTAGTGACTTTTGTTCATCTGTTAGTTGGTTTCTTTTGTTGATCTTGATATTATTTAACTTGTGTGGGGTGCTATGAACTAAGATAAGTGAGGGGGAGGGGGAATTCTTTAACTAATCTGCCTATTAGTGACTTTTTTGTTGCTGAATTTCATTGGCTAAATCTTCAATTGAAGGTTGGTATTTTGTACACTTCAAGCCCAAGCAAGCGCTACTAACTTCATCTGTCAATCTGTTTCTTTTGTTGGTTTTGATATTATTTAACACTGAGAATAAGGTCTCACAAAAGTACGTAGAGGGAAAAATTGTGAGTAAAGCCATTGCTATATTTTTCAGGGTGCTAAAGTGTCTGGTAATCGGTTCAAGACAATCCAAATTTCCTGTTCGTAGTGGCACTCCTCTTGATTCTCCAAGCGGCACCTTTCCAGATTCTCAAGCTTTGACCTCAAGTCGACAAACACCTGAGCCCAGATGCTGTCTTGAAATTCTGCAAGTTGCATCTTATGTAAATTAAGATGGCTGCCGCTATTTCTAATGGCGGGAAATGGCACCCATAGCACAGGCCCTCGCCTCTCCCAGCCTCTCAGTAATGATGGTCAATTAGAAATCCACGACACCCCAGAACAGTAGATTGGATGATGGTTGCTGTGGTTATGTGGTTGCTGGTAATGGCGATCACAGGGCCCCCAGAGATGCGTCCCCCCCCCCCCCCCCCCGGCATTCTGCTGCTCCCTGCTCCACTGGTGGGAAGTGAGGTCAAAGATCCCCTAACAGCCTAACCAGAAGTCCTAGAACTAGACGCTCTGTGCCGGAGTTCTGTTGTTTTGGCCTACAGACCTCCGGCACAGAGTGTCTACACTACAGCAAATGTTTTATCCTCGGCTACTGCACCTGGCTGTGCAGGAGCCAAGGATGAAACATCCTTCTGAGCATGCGGCCCCATACTTTTCTGGTATTTGGCCCCATTGAAAATGGCTACACATGTCAGTGCGGACACGTGTGTCATAGGTTCACCATCACAGCCCTAGACTATTCCTACCTCATCATGTTGTCTCTACTTTGTTCCCACAGAAAAGCCAATGATAAAAACTCAGTGATAAGGACTGTGAGAGTGATGTATGGATTATTCAATTCTGCACAAACATAAGAGGATATTATGGTAAGAACCCCCTAGAATCTGGCTGTATTAAAGGCTGCTGCCTGCAGGGAGAAGACTGCGCTTAACCTTGCTTTTGCTGTTCCGAGGACCCAACTCCTCAATGTTATTTTATTTGGAGGCTAAAGTAGGTTTTCTCTAAGTGCTCTGACTGGTTTGTCAGGGTGTCAAACAACACAGAGTAGATGTCCAAGAATATTAGACTCCTTCACTCCCTCTCAGTTGCTGCCTACACACCCAGGTCTGCCCTTGGTGATTAGCTCCAAGCTAACTCTTATCTGTTGGCCCTTTGGAAACAGTGCCTCTCTAATCTATGTTTTCTGGAGTAAGGTAAGAGGAATCACCTTGCTTCGGTGTTGGGTTAGCGAGAGCACCCCAAAAGGAGATGGACAGCCCCCCTGTGGAAAGTGTCCAGAGCCCTGGAGGCAGTCCAGGTGTCTGGGAAGCAAAGCCATTAGTCCCTTGGTCTGATTTCCATCTCCCGGCCTGGCCCTGGTGTTGGGAGAGATTGATTGAGCTCATCCCTTAGGATGTGGCCGCAGCGTGAGAGCAAGGAGGGAAGGATGCGTCAGACAGATGGGGTGTCATGGGCCTGGCCAGCCTGCCTTCACCAAGAGAGAATTCAGTGGGGGAAGGAGCCCAGGAGAATGAAGCCTCTGCCCTGCTGACCCCTTCCACAGCAATTACCAGAGGGGGCACGGCCCCTTGATACCTAGGCAATTAGACAGATGTGGCTGCGGCCAGCAGCTAGGCCACTTTCTTTTGCCAGCGCACTAATGGGCCCTAAGTGAATCCCAGACTCTCAGCTGCCACAGGGAGGTGTCTGCCAGCATTTCAGGCTGTCCCAAGACAAAGAGAAGAGAATAAAGAATGCAGATTTTTTTTTCTGGGGGCGGATCTCAATTTTTCTGATGCAAACTAGAAATAAAAACCAATGCTCACCACCAAAAAATTATCACAGAAAATTTTGGAGGCACACACTGTGCAAAATAATATGAGTACACAGGGTAAAAATGCTGGCAGTTCATCAATGGCTACCTTAGTGACCAGTTTCCTTTGGTCCTAGAGAAGAGCTAGATTAGTGGTTCTCAATCAGGAGAATTATGTGTGTGTGTGTGTGTGTATTATTAATTTATATATAATAAATATATATATATATTTTAATTCTAAAAAGTAAGAGATAGCTTGAAAACATTCTTTTTCCTCCCATAGTCAACTGCAATAGACCATTGCTATAAGTGTTATAGAAAGAAAAATTCTTAAAAAATAGTTTATCATCTCTAACCTCAAAGAGCTCACACTGTTATCAGAGAAGACAGACTCTTTCATCTTAAATCATAACCATGGAGGGCAGAGAAACTCCAGAGATTTAGTCCCCATGTTTTAAAGTTAAGAAACCTGAAGTCCAGAGAAGGGAAGAGACTTGCTGAAAAAGTCAAGTTCAGTTTTACTTATTAGAAAAAATGCAGATTTAATATAAGACAGAAGAAAACCTAATCTTGAACTGACCTTTTTTACAGAATATGCACATGAGTATGTATGTGTGTGTGTGTGTGTGTGTGTGTGTGTGTGTGTGTCTGTGGGTTTGTGTGTGTGTGTGCACGCGCAGCACAGTGGTTCTGGGTCAGTGTACTATGACACAGTGATATGAGGCCAACCTTCAAGTGACTGCAAGCAATTTGGATCAACATGTAAAATGTATTTTGGTAACAGCAATCCGTGGGATGCTGAGAGAGACTTGCGGCATGGAGCCAGGTATAGCCTGGAGTTGAATAAGAGTCTGAAGTACTACCTATTGCCTGGCCCTTCCAAGAGCTTTATCTTACTAGTAATTCCAATGGCACAATCAAAGCCGAAGACAGTTCTGTTCAAACAGCAACACAAAACCAAAGGGTGGCCAAAAAGATAAGGTGATATGAGTGAATAATTTAATACCTCCAAGAGGGCTGCAAAAATTATAGAGTTCAAAAGTGAGCCAAAGGCATGAAGAACTTGCAGCTCACTTACTAACTGATGGGGAATATTCAAGACAGACTGAACCACAAGACTCCATTCCAAAGGCCATGAGATACAGGGAGAAGAAAGGCTGAGAGTGGAGATTACCATTAAAAGACCACCATTTCTTCTCTTGGTTTGAATTGAAGTTTAACTACTTTCAGTATGTGTGTGTGTGTGTGTGTGTGTGTGTGTGTGTGTGTGTGTGTGTGTGTGTATATATAATCAGACTTTTCACTGGTTCAGATGAGCTACTTCTGAATGAATGCAGGTAGTGGAACTTTATATTGAATATTGTTTTCATTTCTTCCAGGACTTTCTCTTTCCCCTACACTCAATATTTTCATTTTCTCTTAAATCAGAATTTAGATAGCTGGTGACTCATGTAAAAATATATTTATTTTAGATGCTTTTCTAACATGATAAAGAACATGCTGGCCAGTTGGCTCAGCAGTAGAGTGTCAGTCTGGCGTGTGGAAGTTCTGGGTTCGATTCCTGATCAGGGCCCACAGGGGAAACAACCATCTTCTTCTCCACCCTTCCCCCTTTTCTCTCTCTCTCACTCTTCCCCTCCCACAGCCATTCTTCAAAATGGTTTGAGCAAGTTGCTGTCAAGCACTGAGGATGGCTCCATGACCTCGCCTCAGATGCTGAAATAGCTTGGTTGCTGAGCAATGGAACAGCAGCCCAGCTGGGCAGAGCTCACCAGGTAGAGGGCTTGCTGGGTAGATCCCAGTCGGGATACATGTGGGAATCTGTCTCTGCCTCCCCGCCTCTCACTTAATAATAAAAAAAAAAGAATATCTATATCAAACCAAGAATTGATGTCATACTAGTGAAAGACTACCCCCTATAGAAACATTCTAATTTAATTAGAATCAAACTCCACTCCCTTCAGTATGAGCTGGACTTAGTGACTTTCTTCCCCAGAAGTATGAAGGAGATAAAAATAACTTTACAAAGCAGAGACCTGGCGAACACTACCTTGGCCAGGTGACCAAGTTTCATATTGCCAGTGATAGGTCATGTTGATAGTACGTACCCTTTGATCTGATGTGATGAACAAAGCATCACCTCTCTAGGCTTCTTCCCAAAAGCAAAACCACAGTCTGATTATGAGGAAATATTATACAGATTCAAATCGGGGAGCATTCTACACAATGCTTAACTAATGCCTTATCAAAAACAAGGCAAGACTAAGAAATTGTCACAGATCATATTGAGACTAATGAGACATGACAACTAAATGTAACATGGCTTCTTGGACTGGATGTGAGAACAGAAGAGGGGTATTCATGGAAAAAAATAGGAAAAGTCAAATAAATTCTAGAGTTTAGTTAATAGTAATGTATCGATGTTGGTTTCTTAGTTTGATGGTTATGTAAGATGTTAATGATGGAGGAAGCTGGGTGTGGGGTACACAGGAACTCTCTGTACCATCTTTACAGCTTTTCTTTAAATTTAATTTCTTTAAATTGTTACAAACTAAAAAGCATTATATTTTAAGAAATACAAACTTGAGCCCTGGCTAGTGGCACAATGGATAGAGCACTGCCCCAGAGAACCGAGGTCACCTGTTCAAGCCCCGCTCAGGGCACACATGAGAAGCAATCAATGGCACAACTAAGTGGGACAATGAGTTGATGCTTTTGTCCTTAATTCTCTCTCTCAAAAAAAAAGGAAGGAAGGAAGGAAGGAAGGAAGGAAGGAAGGAAGGAAGGAAGGAAGGAAGGAAGGAAGGAAGGAAGGAAGGAAGGAAGGGAGGGAGGGAGGGAGGGAGGGAGGGAGGGAGGGAGGAAGAAAAATGTGACTTTATGGAACAATTTTCTAACTCTGCATGTCTTCATCAAGGGAAAAAAATAGAGTCAAAACAAATATACCCATTTAGCCACAATTATTTCATATTGTTCAAAAAGTTTTAACCCTTGTTAATTATAACAAGATAAGGAAAAGAAATAAGTAATAAAACCATTATTGTTATTTCTATGTGGAAGGTACACAAATAGTTGTTATATTTTAACTTGTACTTTACTGTATAAAAATAAAATCAATATAGCTATCAGAAAAAATAATCTAAGGTCCTGGCCGGTTGGCTCAGCGGTAGAGCGTCGGCCTGGCGTGCGGGGGACCGGGTTCGATTCCCGGCCAGGGCACATAGGAGAAGCGCCCATTTGCTTCTCCACCACCCCCCTCCTTCCTCTCTGTCTCTCTCTTCCCCTCCCGCAGCTGAGGCTCCATTGGAGCACAGACGCCCAGGCGCTGGGGATGGCTTCCTGGCCTCTGCCCCAGGCGCTAGAGTGGCTCTGGTCGCGGCAGAGCGACACCCCGGAGGGGCAGAGCATCGCCCCCTGGTGGGCAGAGCATAGCCCCTGGTGGGCGTGCCGGGTGGATCCCGGTCCGGCGCATGCGGGAGTCTGTCTGTCTCTCCCCGTTTCCAGCTTCAGAAAAATACAAAAAAAAAAGGGAAAAAAAAAAAGGAAAAATAATCTATATAGAATAGATAGTATGATTATATAAATCACAAGAGAAATAACTAAAATTTTCATAATTACAAATAGAATTGAGTAATGTGGCCAATAATAAAATAAATATATGAAAAAAAAAGCAGTGGTTTATCTATTTGACAGAGATACCTACTTAGAAAATATAACAGGAAATAATACCATGATAAAATTTTTAAAAAAAAGATAAAATAAAAGCCAAAGGAATATATTGAACAAACTTGTGAAGACCCTATTGAAAAAGACAAAATTTTACTGAGGTACATAAAAGATATTTAAATAAATGGAAGGATGCAATTTGTCTTTGAATGGACAGATTCAAAAATAATGAAAATAGCAATCCTCCTATAGAGTACTTCATAAATTTAATGCAAATCCAATTTTTAAAATAAGAAAAATTACCTAAAGTTCAGCAGGAAACAATGAACAATTTTTATGTTAACAAAGAACTAAAAGTAATCTAAAAGATAGCCTTCAATCAAAGACTAGCCAAACTAATTATATCCACTCAATGGACTATTATGAAATTAAAATTAATGAGTTAGAACTTTGTGTACTGATATGGAAAGATGTTTAAATAAATCTTTAAATGAAAAAATATTATAAAGAGGTCCATATAACATTATTCTGCTTATGTATACATGCATACACAGATGCAATTTTTAATATGTGCTTCCCAAAGATACTGAGAAACTATTAATAGCATTTGCCTGTTGGAAGTAAAACTAGAGACCTAAGAAGAAAGGTAGAGAGGGTTTTTACTTTTCATCTACACCCTTTTTTGTTATTAAAACTATTGGGCAAAGGCATGTAATTGCTTTTACTTTTTTATTAAGAAATATTTATGTATTGGTTTTTAAAATAAAACCTACTTAAAATATACAATAAGAATTTAAAAATTAAAATATTACTGTTATATCATCAGTAATTAAAATATGTGATGAAGTTAAAGTATTCAAAGTTATAATAATTAGCTCATTAATATGATATGCTATAAAATGGACAGTGTTACAGACCAGTGAGTCTCAACACAAATCAAAATGTATGTAAATACTTGGTATAAGATAAAGGTGGCATCTGGGAAAGTAAATGATCAACAATACCAGGATGGCTAAGGGGGAAAAAGAAAGAAAGTTAGAGCTCTGCCTTATAACTTATCCAAAAGTCCAAGTACATGAAGAAGTTAATCCCTGGCTGGATAGCTAAGTTGGTTAGAGCATCACCCTGAGGTGCAGAGGTTGCTGGTTTGATCCTCAGTCAAGGCACATACAAGAACAGATAAATGTTCCTGTTTCTCTCTCTCTCTCTCTTTCTTTTTATTATTCCTTCTTTTTTTCTGTGACAGAGACAGAGAGAGACAGAGAAAGGGACAGACAGACAGGAAGAGAGAGAGATGAGAAGCATTAATTCTTCGTTGCGGCACCTTAGTTGTTCATTGATTGCTTTCTCATATGTGCCTTGACCAGGGCACTACAGCAGACTGAGTGATCCCTTGCTCGAGCCAGTGACCTTGAGCTCAAGTTGGCGAGCCTTGCTCAAACTAGATGAGCCCACGCTCAAGCTGGCAACCTCGGGGTCTCAAACCTGGGTCCTCCATGTCCCAGTCCAACGCTCTATCCACTGTGCCACTGCCTGGTCAGGCTCTCTCTCTTTTTCTATTTCTCCTTTTCTCTTTCTCTAAAATCAATAAAAGTAAAAGTTTGAAAAGTTTACAAATCAAGTTGATTAATGAATTTTGAAGGAAAAAAGTTAAATATAATAATGACTGGAAAGAAATAGATTTACATAATCTATTGTAAAACAATGTCAATACTATATGGTAGTTTTACATAATTTATTATAAAATAATATTAATACTGTGTAATAGATTTATATGATCTTAAGATAAAAGAAGTTTTTCTAAGCTTCAACCAAAAACAAAAAGCAAAAAAGGGAAAGGCCAGTAGATTTGACTAAATAAACAATAGGAAGAAATAAAATTGAAAGGTAAGCAAGTAAATGCAAATAATATTTGTAATGTGTATAACAATAAATAGCACTTAGAAATCAAAAGCAATATATTAACATTCCAATTAAAACATTAACAAGAGATATTGGCTGGCAATTCACAGAACACTTTCAAGGGTCAACAAACACAATTGAAGTTAAAAAAAAAACAAAGACAACTTTAATGTCTAACCTCTACCCCAAGAAGTTATGGTTTAATTGGTAATAAGATGTGACCTGAGCAACAAGATTTTAAAATTCTAATACTGTATAAGGCAAAATGTGAGAATCTAGGCCAGTGATCTCTTTCTCTGCCTGGGGAACTAAGGGACTCATCGAAGGTCTCATAGTCAAGACTCAGACTGGGCTTGATACCTGACAGCAGGAAAGCTGAGATCCATGCTAGAGACTCAACCGCCAAATGGTGCCATCTTTTTTGTTGAATATAGTTGTGAGTTGAATAACATTCCCCCCCCAAAAAAAATATACCCAAGTCTCAACCTGCTAGCATATGACCTTATTTGAAAATAAGGTCTTTGCAGATCTTGAAATGATGTAATCCTAGATTGAAAGTGGGCCCTAAATCCAAGGATGAATGTTCTTAAAAGAAGAGGAGAAGGCACCGAGAGAGAGACAAAGGCAATGTGAAGATGGAGGCAGAGATTGGAGTGACATGTTTATAAGCCAGAGGAGCGCCAACGGTTACCAACAACCACCAGAAAGTAGGAGAAAGGCATGGTCCAGTTCTTCCCTCAGAGCCTGCAGCAGGAACTCTGACACCATGGTCAGAATTCTGGCATCCTGAACTGCGACAGAATCAAGTTCTGTCATTTTAAGTCACTCAGTTTATGGTGATTTGTCCCAGCACTCTTAGGTAACTAATAATACCGTCCCTCTCAAACATACCAGCTCATCTAGCACCACGGGGACGCACCAAAGACCTGTGTCTGCATCCAGCCCCAAACCAAACAGTTCCTGCCAAGCATGGCAGCCCAGAAAACACCCACTGCTCAAAAACATTCAAGGGCTCCCTGTTTCTAGTGAAACTAATATTTTATGGCCTGCCATTTGCATAGACCCCTGAAAGGAGTCTCGGCAATTTCGTTTTCATAATTTTGTATTCTTATCCTGGAGTGAGACCAAAAAAACCCCAAAATACTTGTAACTGACCCTGAGTTAAATGGACAGTCAAAACACACTGCTACCCAGACTCAGCCTCTCTCCAAACCCATCTCCCACATGCCACCTCCCCGAACCCTCCCCTTCTGTGCTCCCTGAGTGCGCTGTAGGCCTCCCGTCTTCTAGTCTTCTAGACCTTAGGCCAGTCCTCTCCTTCTCTAAGTTTGGCTTTCCAGTTCTGCTCAAATAACATTTCCTGACCGTCCCCCCACCCCAGCTGATGGAAATCAGCTTTCTCCCACAAAACTCTCTATATGGCTATTACCTGATTATATTGATATATTCATATCCCCTATGACTGGACAGTTTGTTTCTCCAAATCTCTTCCACTTGGGAAAAGGGCGAGAGAAACAACCTCCTGAACACAACCCACTCTGCGCCCCCATCTCCTTCTCTTTTCTGCCTCTCCAAGGGTTCTGTGATTCCACAGTCTCATCCCAAAGCCCTCACACAAGTCAGGCCAGTCGCTTTCTCATTCTCTCTACTATTGCTTGCTTGGCGAAGTTTGCATCCTTGGGTTGCAAGGAAACTTCAGTATCTATCTGTATATTCCAGGGCTATCTAGACCCTCCCCAAAAGGCGGGGTCTGGACATCCCAAATAGGAGCGTATACAAATTCTATATCTATCCTGCATACAAGGTGAGAAAGGAGGCTCAACCACTACCAGCTCTGTGTCTCCAAGCCAGACAGAGGACATCTGGATCCTGGACTGGACATGCCATCTCTGAAAAACTTCAAAAGGAAAGATGGCCCAGATAACTTCACAGGAGGCATTTGTTAATTAGTACATTTGGTCCCTGTAGGAGCCTAAAAATTCCTTGTTGGCCACATCACTTTAATGAGTAGTAAAGGAAAAGATGACCCCGGACAGCTAAAATAACTGGGCACATTTGGGATGACCTAAGCAGAGACTCGTCTGTGGTCACTTGTGAACTAGATTATAAAGAGTATAAATTATAAAGATATGCAAAAATAAGACAGAGAGAACATTTCTTGTTCCGTAGCATTCTCGTAGTGATCTGGATTAGAATGCTTATCAAAATAACAGTTTGCTTTTTTCTCCCCACGTCAATCTCCTCTCAGATATGCGTACTGGATTCTGGTTGATTGTCCTCTTCTCTGATGGAGTGATCCTGAAATGTTACAGTTTGCCTCAGGGGTAAGAAGGACAAGCCCAGGAGGAAGGCATTAGTGTTCATTTATTCATGCCCCCATACTGTGACAGCTGCAGGATATACAGACGGTACCCTCAAGGTACACTTGAGGAGCTCAGTCAGTGGGGAAGCTCACACTGCATTGCCATCATTTTGTGTCCACATGTCTAAGTGCTATGAAAGAGAAATAAATCATAAGTACAAAACACTCTGGAAGCACAAAGGAAATAGCAACTCGCTTGTTCCCCATGGGTGAATCAATCACTTTTTTCCCTAAACCAAATGTTCACAGAAGGAAGGGAAGTGGAAGATAAAAATAATTATAGAAGAATTACATGATTCACAGAGTGATTGGCTCAGTCATGTGGCACGGAGTTAAAATTTATTTTAGAATGTAAGAGTTGTGTGATAGGCATTCAATGGCTTCTAACTTTGCTCTTGGTTAAGATCATGAATATTCTTGATATATGTGGGTAAAGGGATTATAGTTGCCCCTTGAACAGCATGGATTTGAACTGCAGGGGTCTATTTATATGCAGATTTTTTTTCAGTGAATACAGTCAGACCCCCATATCTGTGGGTTTCACAATTCAACCAACCGTGGATTGAAAACAGTATTTTCTATCCACAGTTGAGAATCCACGGTGTGGAGGGCCAACTTTATGCATTGTTCTGTGCCATTTTATATCTAAGGCATCTATAATTTTGGGTACCTGCCGGGGTTCTGGAACCAATCCCCGATGGATACCAAAGGCCACTGGAGTTGACTTTTGGGGGAGCCACAAATTAAATGCAGATTTTCAACTGCATAGGAGGTCAGTGTCCCTAACCCCCACATTGCTCGAGACTCAACTATATACACTATCAATTCATTTATAAGTATAGGGACTTTAATTCCTAAGAGGTTAGGGAGTTAGCATGAGTACATGATTGAATACCTGAGCATTGGCTCTGGAAAATAAGGGAGCTGACCGATTAGTAAAAATTTATACTCCATTCAGCAGAACTGTGCTTGCATGAAGTATATCTACTATGCATCAATTTAAAAAATAAAGTCCAGTGTCTAAGATATGGTCAGAATTCAGAAACACAGAATAGCAAAGACCTAAGCTTTGGGAGGGAACACAGGCCATATATATATATATATATATATATATATATATATATGAAATTAAAACAGCAGTAGACTGTAATTCTTATGTCTAGTCTAAAATAATTTTAGTTACAGATTATGAGGTTTACAGATGATATTGCTGTATAGTGTGAGTTTTTATACATGGCTTAATATTAAAAATTCTTGTTCAGTTACTTATGTTCACTGACAACTATCCAAAACCCTCTTACTTTATATCCCATATTACTTTTTGTTTTAATTTGGACACAGTAAGCACTTGAAAGAAGAAATAAACAGATATCAGCTAAAGGTGGCAGAGGCTTCAAGAAGGAAACTTGGACTTCTAGGAATCCACCCTGAAGATACAGCTCAACAAATACATATATAACATACACATACAATACATTTACTTACTATGAAATTATTTCAAATAGCAAAAGTTTTGAAACAATCCAAATGTCCATCAAAAGGAGCCTAGTTAAATAACCTATGGCACATCTAACCAGTGTAGTTTTATGCAACCTTTAAAAAATGAGGATCTCTAATGAATGGATATGGATTGATTTCCAAGATCTTTTTTTTTTTTAATTCAGTGAGAGGAGGGGAGACAGAGAGATAGATTCCCACATGTGCCCCCACTGGGGTCCATCCAGCAAGCCCACTATGGGGTGATGCTCTGCCCATCTGTTGCTCAGCAACTAAGCTCTTCTTAGCACCTGAGGCAGAGGCCATGGAGCCATCCTCAGCAGCCCCCCCCACCACCCCCGCCAACTCACTCTAAATGAGCCATGGCTGCAGGAGGGGAAAAGAGAGAAAGAGAGAGAGAAGTGAGAGGGGGAGGAGTTGAGAAGCAAATGGGCGCTTCTCCTGTGTACCCTGACCGGGAATCAAACCTGGGACATCCACATGCCAGGCCAACACTCTACCACTGAGCCAACTGGCCATGGCCTAAGATCTTTGTTACAAAAAAATCAAGAATAATGTAAATGGTCTACTTAGCACATAAAGTATACTTCTTTTTATGAAAGAAAAAAGTGGGATAAAGTATATCTCTTTTTGTAACATTAAGGAGGACATATATGCATTTTTTATTGTTGTTTCAAAAAGAAACAAAGGAAATATAAACCAAAACAAATGAAAATGACATCTCTGGAGGGGTCAGGCGGTTGGGTATGGAATGGGGAGGCAGGGAAGGGATCAAGGATTTTCCAAGTATAAATTTTATATAATTTTGACCTTTAAACTGCAGAAGTATTTTACATGTTCAAAAGCTAAAATTACATCAAAAGGGGGGGGGGGGAAAGGCCTACAACCTTAAATGGAACACAAACAAAAATAAATTAACCTGACCGGTTATCAAATTAACAACATAACTGTATGATAAGAGACTGTCTTATTTTTAATAACTTTTGAATACTATACTCTGTACATCTTCAATGGCTCTGTTCTCTTGGTACAACTATATTCTGAGAACAAAAAGTCCTGCAAGAAAATACTAGATTTCATTTGGTAAATTTATTGTTAATAGCAATATTGTTATTATAATCATGAAACTATATTGTGTATATTACAAGATAAATAAGTTAAAATAAATTATTCTATAAACCAAGATTTTCAGAATGAGAGCAGAGATACCTACATAAAAGAAGTAAAGGAAAGAACCTATGTATTTTTTCTCCATGTAGATTTGGGTCTCCCTCCTAACAGAAGCTTGGAGGAAGTCCCATCATTTCGTAAAATTGAAATTAGGATTCCCAGCCTCACAGAGGAACTCTGAGGCTTCACTGGTTAACATCTGTAAATATCGTGAGGCTGAAAAGCATTATGAAAATCAGATGTGCAAATAGCAACACATGCCTGAGGTATGCAGAGAAACCAGGATGGGTCTTCCACACATCAGGGTGTGGATGTTCAAAGGATTTAACACAAGTGGTGGCTCTTGTGAGAATCTCTTTGGAACTTGCCCTTCCTAGGATATGACAGGAGTGAGACCCCTGCCAGGGGCACAACACTTACCCTCAGAGAGAAGCCACGTGGTGCGGGGAAGGAGCATCGAGTTACAGGGTCAGGAGACCCGGATGGATGTCCTGACTCTGTCAACGTTTTTGGCCTGGAGCCTTTGACACAGTGTCGGGGAACAGCAACCCATTTTCCCCGGGTTGGAGTCAGAGTCACTTCATTTTATCATAGGACTTGGCATTAACCAAAGCTGCGTAGTTTAATTAAATATATATATCAGAAAATGTGGTTAAAACCAACCAGTTTATCTTTCTGGCTTTTCAAAGACCTGTGCTTTGCCTCAGCCACACTCCTGACTTCAGCCCCATCCAGTCCTAGTGCATTATTGTTACTGTAGACCAACTATAGAACCAGAGACCAGTATAAAGAATTTCTATTCTATTTTTCAGGGCATTTTGATAATCATCATCTCAGTTGATCATCTCAATAGGCAGAGCAGAAAATAAATGACTTTTGCAAGTGAGTAAACAGAGGCTAAGCCTATCCTGGCCAAGACTTCACAACAAGAACATTACAAAGCGGAGAACAGAATTCAGTCCACTGACCTATGTGCCCTCACGGCCCTGGGCCTCACATGCCTTCCTGCCAGCATCACAGCTAGTCCCATTCGCTACCTAACCTTCAAACCAAGCCCACTCTATGCACCATCAACAGCCGGCCACCAGCTCCCCTCATGACCCAGATTATCCTGTTAAGCTTCAAGACTTCTGGACACCGGCCAGGACATGTGCAGGCAAAATAAATGGGGCCATCATCGTGTGGGATGGAGGTGACAAGATTCCATGCCCCATTTTCTTCCAGCCTTCTTGTTGGAGGACGGGGAGCAAAACCTTTTGCGTGGAAGCACAGAATGCTAGATCAAGCAGAAAACTTGGAGATGATCTAATCTAGTGGTTTCCAAATCTGGCTTCCCATGGGAATCTGCTGAAAACTTTGTTAAAAATAAAAATACCAGCCCTGGCTGGTTGGCTCTGTGGATAGAGCCTTGGCCCGGCATGCGGTTGTCCCAGGTTCGATCCCCGGTCAGGGCACACATGAGAAGCAACCATCTGTTTCTCTTCCCCTGCCTCTCACCCTTCTCTCTCTCTCTCCCTCTCTCTCTCAGCCAGTGGCTCAATTAGTTCAAGCATTGGCCCCAGGAGCTAAGGATAGCTTGGTTGATCTGAGCATCAGTCTTAGATGGGGTTTGATGGTTGGATCCCAGTTGAGGCACATGCGGGAGTCTGTCTCACTATCTCCCCTCTTCTCACATAAAAAAAGAAAGAAAGAAAAATACCTGTGCACCATGTACAGAGATTTTTGGTGCGCCTGGAAATCTGTTTTTAGCAAGCTTCCTTGGGCCCAGTTGGAGGGGGTACACTGAACAGCAGTGTGGAGCCACTGTCAGAGGACTCTCCAGGGACCCTCCAGGACAGAAGACTGATTCCCAGAGACAACAGGGGCTTTTCCAAGGTCTGACAACTAGACAGTGATTTATACTCTCCAATCTAATCACACACACTGTGCTACTGGGGCCTCTTACAGCCCTGTCAGGTAAGTGAGAAGCTGCATGTCCAACTCTTTCCAGGAGACAAAGAAGGGCTTTATGTGCAGTCTAAACAACCTCTTCATGTAAGTTTGCTAGAGCCAACAAAATGCCACAGACTGGGCAGCTTCAACATGGAAATGTATTCTCTCACAGTCCTGGAGGCCAAAAGATCGAGGAGTTGGCAAAGCCAGTTTCTGATGAGACCTCCTCTGTGGTTTGTAAATGGCCACTTCTTGCTACACCCTTCCATGGTCCTTCCTCTGTGTGTGGCTGTGTCCTATTCTTTTCTTCTTAAAAGAATACTCACCAGTCATGTTGGATCGGGCCCACCCACAGGACCTCATTTTAATGTAAATATCACTTAAAAAACCCAGTCTCCAAATACTGTCCCAACTAAGGTCCAGGGGATTAATTAGGACTTCAACATATGAATTTGGGGGAAGACACAATTCAGTCCATAATACCCTCCCTACTCCAAAATGCTGAGCTGCTACTAGATCTAGACTAAAATCAAGGTGATTAGGAAATAAAAACTAAGATTTCAAGTTTAATATTCACTACTTTTAATGCTTTTTAAGGTCCAAAATATCTTTCGTGGTTTTCAATCAATAAAATTTCTAAGAAATGCAACTTTTAAACCCGAGGGCTTAAAAAATCTCTGTTCAAGTTTATTATCAAAGAATGTTATAATTCACAAATAATTAATATTGCCTGTCTTTATAAAAATCTAATGGGCTTTGATTTTTAAAAGGGAACCTCTAAAAATAGATATAGGAAAGGAATAAAACACCACATTTTGGAGCAGCTGAGTTGATGGAATAACAACCATCTTAATGTTTCATTGAACAAAATAACCTTTGACCTTGCTTGTGTCTTGTGAAGGCAGGATTTCAGAGGTCAAAGGTTAATTGGCCTGGAAATGACAATATATTTATCAGCAAAATAAACTGAGAAATAATGTGTGAGTAAAGGCCAATCTGTTCTCACTGTCTCAAATTCCTAGAAAAACACAATGAAATTGACAATCTGCATAGTCTTTGCACACACATACACACACACACACACTCAAAAGACATTTTTTCTTCTTTTGTAGACTAAAAACGACTTGCCAATACAAACTTCTGCTTTTCATCTTTTGAGCAGTCCAGAGCAACAGTGCTATCTCTGACCCAGAGATATGTTTTTAGAAGCATTGGATCCTCTTCACACAAAATTAATTAATGGTGTATTTTCAGCTCTTTCCTAAGTGCCCCCACCCTGATGCTCCCAATCCTACTTCCACCGCAGTTTACTAAATAAAGGGGTTCTGCAAGACTGGGCTGTGCTAGGATACTGTGGTGGCCCAGCCCATTGGGAGTCTGTCAAGTCGGGCTCTAATTTCACATCTACCACCTTCTCTGTGATCTGGGATAAGTCCATTCAATTCTCTGGGCCAGAGTTCCCCCATTTGTGAAACTACACAGACAGACTCAACGACCTTTCAAGTCTTCCCAAGGACTTCCTCTTATTTTTTAAAAGGAAGAGATATGAAATCTTGAAAAATGTATTTAAGTCTTATCTGTCTGACAGAAGAATAAAGAGATGAAGGAGGAGGAAGAAGGAGAAAACCAGCAGGAAATGAATGAACTTTCCTCCATGCAAACATTCAGGGGCTGGAGCACTCAGGAAGAGGAGCCTTCGACAGTGGGGTCCCTGCAAACACACCTCAACCACAAGAGGAGAGCAGCCTCAGCTGAACTGGGACTAGAATACAGGTCTTCCAACTCAAAGCACAGTGTTGTCACTATCTAGCTGTGTGACCTTTGCAAAGTCATAGAAACACCCCTGACCCCCAGTTTCTTCATCTACAAAAGGAGGGAATTAGATTAGATGGTTTCTCTCTTCTATGGGATTGCATTAGTGAGACAGCTGGTATTGTTAATTGATAAGGAAGCGGTTCAAAGAGGATCCATCTGTTTTTAATTAAATTCCATTTGAGACATCTTTATAAATGCTCTGGGTCTAGAAGATAACATATTAGGAGATACTGAGAACATACATATTGAAGCCATATGGCAATCTATAAAGGACAGACCCAATTAAATAGAATTAAACCAGTGACGGGTGAGAACTGGGAAGCCTAAGCTCTCAGAGATTTGGGGAGGGAGTTAAAGTTTATTGGGCACCAAAAAAGTAACAGCGTATTTTCAATGGAAATTGGATGTTAGCAGAAACATCATTATAGGAAACTGATGTTCCATACATAGCCTCTGACATAGTAAAAGAAAGTAAGGAAAATAAGAAAACAGAAGCCAGGGGTGAAATAGGAGAAGTGACTGGGCATATCGCCCATGGGGATGTGGAGTGGGAAGAGGCACAACCCCTGAGGAAAATGACAATTCCGATCCACAAGTCACATTTACCCGGGGGTGGTTTTTGTTTTTGTTTTTAAAATAAACTTTATTATTTTAGAGTAGTTTTAGATTCATAGCAAAACTGAACAGAAAATACAGAATTCCTAACTGCTCCCTTCCCCACTCTCCACACAACCTCTCCCATTATCAGCATCCTGTACCAGGCACTGGCTGAGTAGCTCACTTGGTTGCAGTATCGTTCCAACATGCCAAGGTTGTGGGTTTGATCCCCAGTCCAGACTCACGCAAGAATCAATAAACAATGATGCCCTGACCGGTTGGCTCAGTGATAGAGCGTTGGCCTGGCGTGTAGAAGTCCCGGGTTCAATTCCCGGCCAGGGCACACAGGAGAGGCGCCCATCTGCTTCTCCCCCCCTCCCCCCCTCCTTCCTCTCTGTCTCTCTCTTCCCTTCCAGCAGCGAGGCTCCATTGGAGCAAAGATGGCCCGGGCGCTGGGGATGGCTCCTTGGCCTCTGCCCCAGGCGCTACAGTGGCTCTGGTCGCAGCAGAGTGACGCCCCAGAGGGGCAGAGCATCGCCTCCTGGTGGGTAGAGCGTTGCCCCTAGTGGGCGTGCCGGGTGGATCCCGGTCGGGCGCATCCTGGAGTCTGTCTGACTGTCTCTCCCCGTTTCCAGCTTCAGAAAAATACAAAAAATAAAAAATAAAAATAAATAAACAATGATGCAGGAATGGGTAGAACAGCAAATCAATGTTTCTCTCCTATGTCTCTCTCCCTTTCTCACTCTTTAAAAAAAAAAAAATCATTAACAAAAAAAAAACCCTGTACCAGAACAGTGCATTTGTTAAAAATGATGAACCTAGATTGATACATCATTATTACCCAAAGCCCATAGATTACCATATTTTTCACTCTGTAAGATGCAGTTTTTTCCCCCCAAACGTGGAAGGGAAAATGCCCATGCATCTTATGAGGCAAATGTTCATTTTTTTTAGCTGCTGCGGGTTCCTGGACAACTAGAAGAGTATTTGAACATTAAAGTCTCTTCTCATTTGTTAATAACAGCACTAATGGTTGTTAATACTGCTGTTGAGTTTACATTGCTGAAATATTATTGTGGTATATTTTATTAAATATTTTAACACACCATTTGGTTCAGAATATTTTTTTTCTTATTTTCCTCCTTAAAACCCTAGGTGAATCTTATGGTCAGGTGCGTCGTATGGAGCAAAAAATGTGGCACATTAGGGTTCACTCCTGGTGGTGTACATTGTATGGGAAAAATACATAATGGCATACCCACCATTGTAGTATCACACATAATTTCACCACCCTAAAAATCCTCTGTGCTCTGCCTGTTCATCCCTCCCTCCCCACTCACCCTGGCGACCACTGATCTTTTTACTCTTTCCATAGTTTGACTTTTCTAGGAAGTCCCAGAGTTGGAATTACATAGTATAGAGCTTTTTCATAAGGGCTTTTTTCACTTAGCGATGGGGATTTAAGTTTCCTCCATGACTTTTCATGGCTTGATAGCTCATTTCTTTTTAGCACTGAGTATTACTCCACTGTCTGAATATAGCACAGTTTACTTATCCACTGGCCTACTGAAAGACATCTTAGTACCTTCCAAACTTTGGCAATTATTTTTTTTTAATTTTTTTTTCTTTATTCATTTTTAGAGAGGAGAGGGAGAGAGAGAAAGAGAGACAGAGAGAGAGAAGGGGGGAGGAGCTGGAAGCATCAATTCCCATATGTGCCTTGACCAGGCAAGCCCAGGGTTTTGAACCGGCGACCTCAGCATTTCCAGGTCGACGTGTTATCCACTGCGCCACCACAGGTCAGGCAATTTTTTAATTTTTTTAAAAATTTTTTTATTTATTCATTTTAGAGAGGAGAGGGAGAGACAGAGAGAGAAGGAGAGAGAGGAGAGAGAGAGAGAGAGAGAGAGAGAAGGGGGGGAGGAGCTGGAAGCATCAACTCCCATATGTGCCTTGACCAGGCAAGCCCCGGGTTTTGAACCGGCGACCTCAGCATTTCCAGGTCGACACTTTATCCACTGCGCCACCACAGGTCAGGCCTTTGGCAATTATAAATAAACCTACACATAGATATGAATAAATATCTATGTGTAGGTTTCTGTATAAACATAAAATTTCAATTTGGGTAAATATCAAGGAGCGTGACTGCTGGATCATAAGGTAAGAGTGTGTTCAGTTTTGTAGGAAACTGTCTTCAAATGTGGCCATACCATTTTGCATTCCCACCAAGAATGAGTGAGAATCCTGGTCCTTCACATCATTGCTAGCATTCGGTGTTGTCAGCGTTTTGGATTTTGGACATTCTGATAGGGGTACAATAGTATCTCGATGTTTTAATCCACAATTCATTAATGATATATTAATTGAACATCTTTTCATATGCTCGCTTGCCATCTATAAGTCTTCTTTACAGAGGTATCTATTCAGATCTTCTGCCCATTTTAAAACCAGGTTTTTCATTCCCTTACTGTTGACTTTTAAGAGTTCTTTGTATATTTTGGATAACAGTCCTTCATCCGATGTGTCTTTTGCAAATATTTTCTCCCAGTCTGTAGCTTGTCTACTCATCCTCTTGGCCATATTTTTAAAATTGTTAACATCTGGTTAAAATGAACAAGGTCAACTTTGAAGGGGAAAATAAATCACAAGACATACTTCTTAAAGGGAGCATCATGGAAGGGTGGCCAGTAGGGGGAGAAGGGGGGAACAGTGTATAGTACAGTCCTGTCTCAGTATAGACGTTCTAGTATAAATACCCAAGGTGCGGGTAGAAGTGCTAAAACAGATTTCTCACACCATGTAGGAAAACTCATTTCAGAGAATATATATAAAAGTTTCAGAGGGCTGGCTGGTACTGGCTAGCATCATTTGCCTTATTTTTCCTCTCTTTTTCTCATTCTTTTCATAATCTATTTAAAACATTTTGCAGGAGAAAGGGAAGAACTCTTATTCCACCAAGCTTAAATGTTCCTTCTTCCAGGAAGTTTTATCTAGCCTTCCAATTACCGATTTGATGCCTTGCTTTTGTGAACTCTGTACTGTGCTAATCAGAGACTTCTCACACTTCATTCTGATGGCCTGGACACTTGTCACAGCCCTCAAAGAGCATAGGTTCCATGAGGTGGAAGCCACCTGCCCTATTTCCAGCTACAATCTCAAATCTAGTACAGTACTTGCAACATTATCAGCTCTCAACAAATATTTGTTGCATGAATAAATGAAGTACTGGAAGGTGAGACAAAGATCCATGGTATTAGTTTGCTAGGGCTGCCATAACAAAGTACTACAAACTCGAAGGCTTCCACAACAGAAATTTATCGTCTCACAGTTCGAGAAGCTAGAAGTCTAACAGCAAGGTGTTAGCAGGACCATGGTCCCATTAAGGATATTAGGGAAAAACTGTTTCCAGGACTCTCTCCTAGCCTCTGATATTTCCTTGGCTTGAGGCAGCATAACTCCAACCTTCATTTGGCATTCTTTGTGTGTGTGTCTGTCTGTTTCTTGTGTCAGTTCCCCCTTTTGTAAGGACACCAGTCATTTTGGATTAGAGCTACCCTAGTGACCTCATTTTAACTTGATTACCTTCATAGAGTCCTTGTGTCCAAATAATGTCATCTTGAATACTGATGGTTAGGATTCCAAAACATCTTTTGGGGGAGAGTGGATGCAATTCACTCCATAACAGTCAAATAGGGATTTTGAAATTTATCCTGTAGGCAGACAGGCCTTTTAGACAAGAGTGTGACACAATCAAACTTGCATTTTGCAAACAACATGATCAGAGAGGTGTGAAAAGTTGAACAAAGTATTCAAGACTAAGAAGGAAGCAGAGGTAGGTCTGGGGAAGAGAGGTAATGAGCTCCAAACAAAGGCAGTCGCAGTGGGAATGGAGAGAGGATAGTTTCAGAGAGACTTTGGACTTAGGCAAAGACACAATGACTAACTGCTGGTAACTAATTGGAGAGGGGACTTCTGTTACTAATTCAGAGAATTGCAGAAAGAGGAGGAACTAAAAGAAGAAGAAAATTAGCTCAATATTCAGCTTGTAGGGTTTGGGGTAGCTTTCACCCCGGTATCTATCTCTCTGGATCTCATCCCAGTCAAGAAATTCAAGGTAATTTACAAATCTCTCATCCAGCATCGTCTAATAGCAAAGGGATAAATACATATGGATTGCTACTTACAAAGAGACCCTAGTATTTCTTAAATTTTAAAAAACTTTTTATTTTGAAATAATTATATAAAAATTTGTTTTAAAAAAAATCTTATGTATCTTTCACCAGCTTTCTCAAAGGCTACCATTTTACAGAATCGCAGTATAATTATCACTCAAATTAATAGTTATTACTACTAATTAACATAGTTAATAATTGTATTATTAATTGGGCATATGATTAATATTGACACATAATATTAACTATTCATTGGCGTTTTTTCAGTACTCTAGGCATTTTTTTCAAAGCAATAGTTATTTAAAGAAATTCAGGCCTGACCTGTGGTGGTGCAGTGGATAAAGCGTCGACCTGGAACGCTGAGGTGGCTTGTTCGATACCCTGGGCTTGCCTAGTCAAGGCACATATGGGAGTTGATGCTTCCTGCTCCTCCCCTTTCTCTCTCTCTCTCTCTCTTTCTCTCTCTCTCCTCTCTGAAAATTGAATAAATAAAATCTTTAAAAAAAAAAAGAAATTCAGAACGGTGCCTGACACATAGTAACCACTTGTGAAAGAACGAATAAATGAATAATAAAAAGTAATGCTAGAACAGGGAGCACACTAATATCCAGTCAGTTTACCAGAAGTTGAATTAGAAACTTGACCTGCGTTACTTCATTTCATCTTCATTACAACCTATGAGGCCAGCAATTTAATTGTCACTGATTTCAAACAAGGAAATTAAGAATATAGAGTTTTTGCCTATTGAAACATACTGAATGGATTGGAAAGAAAAAAACAAAGACAAATTTCAAGAGATAGGTCTAGCTTAGAGACAGACTATGGAAAGCACTCTTCTCATCCCCAAAGTCAGCAGTGTGGGATGAAGGGCCCATTTCCCTGAGGCACACATCTCACCTGGCAGGAAGTACGACACAGCAGAGAACAGCTGGTTTGTAACACCTGCAAACCTGGTCACCTTCTTCAATTCCGTTAAATTCTGAAGCAGTGGTTTTGACAGTTGGCTCACTTTTGAAAGGAATCCTATCAGTTGCAGCTGTACCATGTAAATAAAAGTAGGAAAAAATCTGTCTTAAGGGCCCTACCCACTATTTTTCCTTCCTGAGCCCTTCCCCTATCTACCTGTTAGAGGTCATCACACCAAAGCCATCCCTACTTCAGACCATCCCCTTCTTCCTCTGCCTAGTCCAGGCTCACCTGGCCTTTGTCCTGTTCTTCATGGCCCTGCCTGGTGACTGACTAATCCCACAGTTACTAAGTGACAGTGAAGGAATGTAATTTCTCTACAGATTCAACACAATATACTGCTAATGTCTTGTCTAGAGCTAGCTTTTAGCAAAATTTGCATAGGTGGTGACATACTAAAAATCCACCCAATTCCACCCATTCCTGCCCTTTCCCAGGAACTCGGGGTAGCCCCGGGATCTTAAGGAAACCCTCTGTGCCCCAACTATTTCCTTTCATACTTCTCCATAGCGAGAAAACTCATTCACATCTTTTTTAACCTCCAAGGCCCTCCAGGCTTCTAGGAAAAACAGAAATTCAGTCTAGCCTAACATATTCATGAATATAAATTTGCCTCTGAGAAAAAATTTGCATTTCATTAATTGTGGCTTCCTGGTTAATTGGTTTGAGATCAAAGAAGCTGATCTAATAGTGGAAATGTACTTTTAGTAAATGGGCCTTGGGCTATAGTCTTCAGTTACATAGTGATTTTTTTTTTAATCTCTACTATTCAATGATCCCGCCTTACATGTGGAGTAGAAACCCTGCTGGTTAAATGCAGGGGAGTCACTAAATTAGACTCAGCACAAATGAGAATGATTTTCACGGGCAAGATGGAGCTTAAAAGGATATTATGTGAGTCTTACATTAAAAAAACTCAAAACATACCACAAACAATACAGAGATCACATGGTTCAGCATCACCCAGCTGGAAAGGTATGAGGGTTCAGAGGGTGAGCTGAGCTTGCAGTGCTTTATACAAAGCAGGATTCAACAACATGTTGTGGAGGGATGGTTTAAAAAGCAGAAAGAATTCTAACACATGCTCAGCAGAGTTCTGAATCTGTGGCCACTAATAAAAGCCTTCTCAAAAATATCCCCTCATCTTCTCTCTTCTTTCTCAGGAACTTCTTCACTTTGTTCATTCCTCTCGATTCTTTTCTAGCCCTGAGTTGTCCAAATCTTCCCTCTATAAATAAGTGTCTATGGCCAAATGTCAAGCGAGTAATTTTACTTCCCAGAAAGCAAAGATCGAAGCATGCGTCATTTCAACAACGCTAGTTCTCAGAGAAAACAACATTCTTAAATTGTAGTACAGACAGCCTCAATTTCCACTTTGCCAATGCCCTCAATGCATATTACTGTAAAGATACCAAAGTGATTAATTCTGTGTGTTTGACAAATGTTTGTCTTTTATTAAAATAAGAAAAATTGAAAACCAGGCATACCCTGCAGTGGACTTGAAAGAACTTCCTGAGAGAGCTATGAGGTCTTCATCCCTAGAAGTCTCAAGATAGGTTAAATAGTGCCCTATTCCAAGAAGGATACTGAAAACAGATACTTGCTAGGCCCTTTCAAGTCTAGAAAGATACATATAATTTTAAGAAAAATTATCTTTCTTTTTTCTTTTTACTTTCATCAAAACTTACAGAGAACCAGGTCCCACAGAGATATGGAAGCTTAATCATTATCCTAGATAATGATGGTGTATTCCCACCAGATGCCCTCTTATTCTTCCCAGCCATGCTTAGTTATGTAACACATGAGGCCCAGTGCAGAATGAAAATGCGAACCCTCACGTTCAAAAATGCAGCATTTTAAGATGACAACAGCAGAACATGAAGCCAAATGGGGTCCTTGTAAGAGTGGAGCCCGTAACAACTGCACAGGCCGCGGGCCCACAAGGCCAGCTTCTCTTCCAGCTCTGTGATTCTGGGCTGTGCAGGTGAAGAGAGGATCTCAAATCTCCAACCCCTCTGCCACCACCAGCCACTTTAGATAGGAAAGGTCTGCAATATAAGCCCAAACAGTAAAGACAAAGGATTCCTATTAATAACACTGTTCAATCCACGCTTGGTCCCTTCAGTGAAAGAAACAAAAATGCAGGCAAGAGCAGCTCTTTCATGAAGAAAGTGTTCAATACAACTGTTAGGCATCTGTTCAGCCTGTTTCCTAAAACTGGGACACATGTTTCTTTGGATGGTGGGCTTTAAATGGGAAGGAACAGATGTTGTCAACTCAGGTATGTTAATGACGTTATCTCAAAATGCAGTAAAGGCGTACAAGCTTCGTGTGTGTGTGTGTGTGTGTGTGTGTGTGTGTGTGTGTGTGTGTGTGTATTTTTCTGAAGTGAGAAGCAGGGGAGAGCAGACAGACAGACTCCCGCATGCTCCCAACTGGGATCCACCCGGCATGCCCACCAGGGGGTAATGCTCTGCCCATCTGGGGCGTTGCTCCGCTGCAACCCGAGTCATTCTAGCGCCTGAGGCAGAGGCCATGGAGCCATCCTCAGTACCCAGGCCAATTTGGCTCCCATGGAGCCTTGGCTGTGGGAGGAGAAGAGAGAGACAGAGAGAAAGGAGGGGAAGAAGGGTGGAGAAGCAGATGGATGCTTCTCCTGTGTGTCCTAGCCAGGAATCAAACCCAGGACTAGCATACAAGCTTTTGAACTAGAAGCTTACTTGAAATTACCAACAAATGCATGAAAACAAAAAGACAGTGATTCTTATAGTTCTGTCCATTGTTCAAGTGCACCCAAGAAAACTGGGAAAATGGGCCTGATCTGCCCGTCTACTTCTGCTTCAGGAGACAGCAACAACAAAAAAGCAATGTTAGATGAAATGGGGACTTTGTGAGCAACAGAAGCATGGCCAAAAACAGTTTCAAGGGTCTTTAGTATAGTGCATCTTTCAATTCAGTTTCAATCTTTATAAAGAACCTGGGAGGACGTGACTGGACACAGAACAGAACTCAGGAGGGACAGTAGCTGAAGAGAAGACATAAACTGCAGCCTGGAAAGCTATTTGCAAGCTAGACAAAAAAGGATCCCTGGGTCAAGAGTTGACCATGATTCAGTGATACAGAATAAGACCCTGTATTGAAAAGCTCACTTTGTTCTTTTTTTTTTTTTTTAAGATTTTTTCATTTTAGAGAGGAGAGAGAGACAGAGAAGGTGGAGGAAGAGCAGGAAGCATCAACTCCCATATGTGCCTTGACCAGGAAAGCCCAGGGCCTCAGACCGGCGACCTCAATGCTCCAGGTCAGTGCTTCATTCACTGTGCCACCACAGGTCAGGCAGCTCACTTTGTTCTGATCAGAAAAACAGAGTTTCAAATGAAAGGACTAAAGTCCAGTCTCTGACAATATTCAGCACAGATTAATGCTCTTATTGAAGTTTTGTATCTAGCTCTACATACCATAAGGTTCCAAGAGCCATACAGAAAGACTGAAGCTTTGAGAAAGAAAGATCCTGCATTATAGGACAAAATGAACTAGTTTGCTTATCTTAAAGAAGAAATTATAACAGGGCATACATATAAAAGGATGTAAGATTGTTACCACTATCTCCTTTTTCTATTAAAGATCTTTCACTCCCACCCTCATGCAAGCAGATACTAAACTCTGGTCACTCCAGGTATATCCATCAGAGTTCTCCAGAAAAACAAAGCATGTGTGTGTGTGTGTGTGTGTGTGTGTGTGTGTGTGTGTGTTGTGTGTGTGTATTTCATATATATTTTCATACATATATAGATATATACTATATACATACACACAGGCGTAAGTAAGCTTCCATATACAGGGTGTGCAAAAGTAGAGTACATGAAACATGGAGTTTATTCTTGTGTTATTATTTATTAATTATTATATTATTTTCCATACAAACAACTGTAAACCTACTTTTGCCCAACCCTTTATATATATAAATATATATATATATGAAGAGATTTATTATAAGGTATTGACTTTTGCAATTACAGAGGCTGAGAAGTTCTAGGATCTGCTGTTTGCAAATTAGCAATCCAGTAAAAGTGGTGGTGTAGTTTGAGAGCCAGAGAGTCAATGACGTAGATTCCATTCTGGGTCTGAAACCTGAGAACCAGGAGTGCTGAGAACAGATCAAGATCAATATCCTAGCTCAACGTCCCAGTCAGGCAGAGAGCAAATTCCACCTTCTTCCAAGTTTGTGTTCTATACAGGCCCTTAATGAACTGGATGAGGCCCACCCACATTGAAGAGGGCAATCTGCTTTACTCGGTCTACCAATGCAAAAGTTAATCTCTTCCAGAAACATCCTCAGAGACATAGCCAGTAACAATGTTTAACCAGCTATTGGGCATCCCTTGGCCCAGTCAAGGTGACATATAAAATTAATCATCATACCAGGTATACTCATCATTCCCTGGACACAGGGGCTGGAATGTCCAATTATCTCCCCATCTGTGAGGTTACCAATTCAAAACTCTGGGCTTGCCCAGTCAAGGCACATATGGGAGTTGATGCTTTCTGCTCCTCCCCTCTTCTCTTTCTCTCTCCTCTCTAAAATGAGTAAAGTCTTAACAATTATCTCCCCATCTGTTAAAATGCTTCTTCTCCTTCAAATTTACTTACCTGCTATAATCTCTCTCCTCCCACACTCTTGGCTCCCACAAGAATGTGAGCTTTGACAGGACTTACACCATGTTTTATTTGTTCTTTCATCCCTGGCTTTTATGAGTAAGTGCTCAATAAATGTGTTGAATGAATTAATTGTAAAAGTACTTCTTGAGACGCTATCATTGACAGAGTAATGTAATTGATAATATGTAGGGTTCAAAAGAAATTTGACAAAATAACTCTATTTTCAAAAAGGAGGAAAGAATGAATCTTTCAGACTATAGCTCAGTAGCTTCACTTAAGCTCCCTTAAAGGATTTTTGAAAACACATATAAGTTGATCTTTTGGAGCTAGAATAAGTTCATGGATCATAGATTGTATCTGATTCATATTTTCATTGTTTGACCTCATTACTAGATTAATAGATATACAAGGGATTATAGGAGATAATACATATAAAGTATTCAGTCTAGCTCTTGATACTAACAGCTCAATAATGATAGCTGTTGGTAATATTATGTTGACTTTAGCAAAGCATTTGACTATCTCTAATGATAACAGTAGTAATAATAAAAACACTTACTACCCTTTATTGAGTATTTACTATGTGACAAACACATCTTAAGTATTTTACATACAATATTACATTGTGGGGTTTTAATGGGTTGAATAGTGTCCCTAAATATGCATGTCCATCAGAAACCTCAGAATGTGACCTCATTTGCAGATATGATCAAGTTAAAATAAGGTCATCCTAGGTCAAGGTGCACCCTAAATCCAATGACTAATGTCCATAAGGAGAGCGAGATTTGAAGACATAGAGGAGACGTGGAAGAAGTCCATGTGAAGATGGAGATTGGAATTATGCTGCCACAAACCAAGGAACAACAAGAATTGTTGGCAATCACCAGAACGTAGAAGAGGTAAGGAGGGATTCTTCCCTAGAGCCTTCAAAAGAATCATGGATGGCCTTGCCGACACCTTGATTTTGGACTTCTAACCTCCAGAACTATAAAAGGATAAATGTTTTTTATTTCAAGCCACACATTTTGTAGCAATTTGTTATGGTAACCCTAGGAACAATGTAGTAGGTATTACATTTATTTACAATGAGGAAACTGAGATGTAAAGAGATGACACATGTTGTTCAAGGACACAAAGCAAGGAAAGTACAGATTGCAACTCAAGTCTGTCTGACTCCAAAGCCCATGCTTTAAACATGTAAACTGGTCTTCAGATTACATGGCTGTTTATCTTTTGCCATGAATGCTAATCAATATATTGACGTCAACCTGAAGAGTTCTCTAATGATTTTCACTCGTTCATTCATTCCTTCATTTTTGTAGAGGTAAGGACAGGGACTATCCTAGACCTGTTCACCTATTAATGAATATTATCAATAATAGCTAATATTTATATAATACCTACTATGTGCCAGGCAGAATTTAAGCACCTTAGATATATTAACACATTTATTTCTCAAACAAACCCATATGAGGTCTTGTGAAGACTGATTACAAAAGTGGCCCCAACTCTTCACCTCTCCCCATACCCAAACCCCTACTCTGTGACTCTGCAGCTCTGCCCATAGAGAAGGGGTGGAGCATCTTGCCCATCTCTGGAATCTGGGCTGGTCCGGTGACTCCCTTTGGCCAATGGAGCAGTAAGAGTGATTGTGCCAGATGTGAGCCTCAGCCCCAAGAGGCCCTGCATGCTTCCTTCTGCAGAATGAGCTGATGCATTTCAGCTGGTGGCTAGCCAACCCCTTCAGCTGACCACAGACAAATGAGGGAGCCTACCTCAGACCAGAGAAACTGACCAGTAGAGCCCAGCTCAAACAGCCAACCAATGAATTATAAACTAAATAAATGACTGCCGTCTTAAGCCACTAAATCTCAAGGTGGGTTGTTAGCTAAAGAACACAGGTAGGTACAATAATTATAGTGTATAATTATTAGTTTCCCATTTTACACATGAAGAAGCTGAGACACAGAGAGGTTTAGTAATATGCCAAGATTATATAACAAAAACTGTCAGGGCCAGGACTCCAATTTAAGGAACATGACTCCAGGGTCCATTCTCATGATCACAACATCCTGCCTCTCAGTCACTACCACAAAGTCACAGAAATATTGCTTATAAAATTGGCCAATGACAGCAAGCCTGGAAGGATGACTAATTACCATAGATGACAGATACAAGATTCAGAATACTCTCAACAAGCACGGCTCCAAATCAGTGATCTATAAGATAAAACTTAAAAAAAAATTTTTTTATTAATTTTAGAGAGAGAAGAAGGGAGGGAGACAGACAGGCAGAGAGACAGACAGAAACATTGATCTGTTTCTGTATGTGTCCTGACTGAGGATCCAACTGGCAACCTTTGCGGATTGGGACGATGCTCTAACCAACAGACCAGTCGTTTCAGGTCTGTAAGGTAAAACTTTACAATAGAAAAATATATATATATAAAGTCCTGCATCAGAGTTTTAAAAATACACAAATAAAAAATAGGGAGATTTGCCTGACCAGGCAGTGGTGCCGTGGATTGGGATGTGGAGGACCCAGATTCAAGACCCCGAGGTCACCAGCTTGAGTGCGGGCTCATCTGGTTTGAACAAGGCTCACCAGCTTGAGCACAAGGTTGCTGGTTCGAGCAAAGGATCACTCACTCTGCTGTAGCCCCTAGTCAAGGCACATATGAGAAAGCAATCAATGAACAACTAAGGAGCCGCAACAAAGAATTGATGTTTCTCATCTCTCTCCCTTCCTGTCTGTCTGTCCCTATCTGTCCCTCTCTCTGACTCTCTCTGTCTCTGTCACACACACAAAAAAAGGAGGTTTAACTTAAAAGCAGCCCATGTAAAAAAACTAAGAGGGGTTTTAAAGAAATGAAACTGAATAAGAATCAACCATGAGATGCCCCATTACTGAGGGTCTGGTGCCCAAACTCCAAGAAGCAACAGTGCTGCTGCATGTGGCGTGATCAGAGGAATGTTGATAAGCTGAAGTCTCACAATGTCACACAAAAATTCTATTACATGAGAAAGTAGGCATATTTAATCTGACTGGAGTGGGGAAGGCTCCGAGTCTTGGAGCTCTGAAAATATCTAAAGATATGTCAAAATGTTGAAGTGAAAGTAGATTCATTTTCTGATACTTTGGAGAGAAGATGGGGGGATCAGTGATTAGAAATGTCAGTTTTCTTGGGTGGAAGAACTAGTCTTAGTCTTTCTCCCACTGCCCCTCCCAGCCTGTTCTCTGGACTTGTTCTTTCCCTTCCCTCAGCAAAAGCTCCCGCAGCTCCATAGTTTTCCAGGCCTTTTAATCAACACTTACATTTCAGTAATTAAAATATGTCTCCAGGCCCTGGCCGGTTGGCTCAGCGGTAGAGCATCGGCCTGGCGTGCGGGGGACCCGGGTTCGATTCCCGGCCAGGGCACATAGATGAAGCGCCCATTTACTTCTCCACCCCCCCCCCTCCTTCCTCTCTGTCTCTCTCTTCCCCTCCCGCAGCCAAGGCTCCATTGGAGCAAAGATGGCCCGGGCGCTGGGGATGGCTCCTTGGCCTCTGCCCCAGGCGCTAGAGTGGCTCTGGTTGCGGCAGAGCGACGCCCCGGAGGGGCAGAGCATCGCCCCCTGGTGGGCGTGCCGGGTGGATCCCGGTCGGGCGCGTGCGGGAGTTTGTCTGACTGTCTCTCCCCGTTTCCAGCTTCAGAAAAAATACAAAAAAATATATATATATGCCTCCAGTATAACATCAACACTCCAAACTCGTTTTCCTCCAGCTTGGCAGCCCACAGAGGGGAAGTCTGGGGAAGGAGACCTGGGTAGCTGAGACTCTCTTCCTTATTCTTTCTTATTCCATCTCTTTCCCCAGATTGTTGGTCACCATGTTTGACTCTATTAGGGGCAAACCCCAGGGAAGAGAAGATTAGAAGAAAAGGACAAAGAAGTAGATATGGTTGTATGACGTGGTGGTAGTGCCTTTTGGGGCAGAAGGACAGTTGGGGGCTTCCTCCAGGACTCCTTTGACCGAGGCAGTGCCTCTTCTCCCAGTTGAGGCTTCACAGCTTCCCCCTGACCACTCACTAGTTTATTGGGATCCCTTGGCCTCTCTCGGAGATCCTCTTTCATACGACCCCTTTTAGGAAGACTCAGGCCAGCACCCTCTGTATGATCATTGGATACTTGGGAAACATGTCCCTGTGCTGCTACATCAGAGAAAGCACAGCTCCCTTCCAATACAGCCTCTTCGCTAGGTTACCAGAAGGGGGCAGCTACAGGCATCACCTCCAGCCTTGACACATCTCACTATAAGTTCTTCAAACTCCAGGGGATACTCAGGAAGCTCTCAGAATAGTCTTCTTGAACCCCTCCTAATTTGGCTTGAGGGGAAACGCCACAGTACTCCAGTAATCCTTTAAAGAATGGTTTCCAAGTCTGGCAGAGATATGGGCGATGGGCTAATACAGAAAGGGTAGGTTTAACAATCTCCTTAGTATGTCCTCACAGGTAGTCAAACACCCAGATTCAGATATTCTAAAATTCTGAGAAAGGAGTTTCATTCTAACATACCATTATAAAAGTTACAGGGCCCTGACCGGTGGCACAGTGGACAGAGTGTCTACCTGTGACACTGAAGTCCCAGGTTAAAGACCCTGAGGTCACTGGCTTGAGCACGGGCTTGAGCATGAGATCATCAACATGATCCCATGGTCTCTGGCTTGGGCCCAAGGTCACTGGCTTGAGCAGGGGGTCACTAGCTCAGCTGGAGCTCCCCAGTCAAGGCACATATGAGAAGCAATCAATGAAGAACTAAGGTGCCACAACTATGAGTTAATTCTTCTCATCTCTCTCCCTTTTTGTCTGTCTCTCTCTCTCTAAAAAAACAAAAACAAAACACAAAAAAAGAACTCATACAACTCAGTAGCAAAAAACAAATAATCTGTTTAAAAAATAGCCAAACGACCTGAACAGACATTTTTCCAAAGCAGACATATAATGACCAACAGGTATATAAAAAGGTGCTGGACATCACTATTCATCAGGAAAATAAACATCAAAACCACAGTGAGGCCCGAACCAGGTAGCTCAGTTGCTTAGAGAATCCTACCAATGTACCAAGTTTGCGGGTTTGATCCCCAGTCCAGGCACATACAAAAATCAACCAATGAGTGCATAAGTGGAACAACAAATATATCTCTCTCCCTTTCTCTTCCTCTCTATCTCTCTAAAATTAATTTAAAAAAATTAAAAAACCACAATGAGATATCAACTCACACCTGTCTGAATGGCTTTTATCAATAAGACAACAGATAACCAGTAGTGTCAAGAATGTGAAAAAAGGGAACCGTCGTGAGCTGTTGGTGGAAATGTAAATTGGTACAGCCATTATGGGGACAGTACGAAAGTTCCCCCCAAAACTAAATACAGAGAACTAGTATATGATCCAGCAATCTTAACTCTAGGTACGTAACTGAAGGAAATTAAATCAGTTTCTCAAAGACATGTCTGTACTCCCACGTCATTGCAGGATTATTCACAATAGCCAAGACACGGAAACAACATAAATATCCATCAATGAATGACCGGATAAACAAAGTGCCATAAATATGGAAAGCATATATTCGTGTACATGTGTTATATATATAGGTCTTGTAGGAAAACAACACTTTGGAGATCTTAGCAAGGAAGCATGAACTTCATAGACAAACCCTAGCAGACATTTAATGCAAAACCGGATGAGATGATGGAATAGAGTAGAAAATCCAGAAGTAGCCACACACACACACATAAATAGGCACAAAGGCAATGCAGTGGAGAAAAGGCACTCTTTTCAGTAAATGGGGCTGGAACAATCCAATAATTATATGGGGGGAAATGAACTTCCGTCCATACCTGTGATAGGCAAGCTAACACTCTCCCCAAGGTGTTCACACCCTCATTCCCTCAAACCCGTGAATGTGTTAAAAGAATAAAATGACAAGCCACTAACTAGGAAAAATTTTTCTGAAAATCATGTATCTGATACAGGACTCTTTTCTAGACTATATAAAGAAATCTTAAAACTTAGTAATAGGAAAACAATCAACAAAAAATTGGCAAAAGGTTAGGATACTACAAAGATATATGGATGATAAGTAAGTACATGAAAAGATATTCAAAATCATTAGTCACAGGAAAATGAAAGGTAAACCAAAAGGAGATATGACACAAGTGTTGGCAAAGATGTAGAGCAAGTGGCCCTGGCCGGTTGACTCAGCGGTAGAGCGTCGGCCTAGCGTGCGGAGGACCCGGGTTCGATTCCCAGCCAGGGCACACAGGAGAAGCACTCATTTGCTTCTCCACCCCTCCGCTGCGCTTTCCTCTCTGTCTCTCTCTTCCCCTCCCGCAGCCAAGGCTCCATTGGAGCAAAGATGGCCCGGGCGCTGGGGATGGCTCTGTGGCCTCTGCCTCAGGCGCTAGAGTGGCTCTGGTCGCAACATGGCGACGCCCAGGATGGGCAGAGCATCGCCCCCTGGTAGGCAGAGCGTCGCCCCCTGGTGGGCGTGCCGGGTGGATCCCGGTGGGGCGCATGCGGGAGTCTGTCTGACTGTCTCTCCCTGTTTCCAGCTTCAGAAAAATTAAAAAAAAAAAAAAAAAAAAAAAAAAAAGATGTAGAGCAAGTGGAATTCTCATACACTGCTGAAGGCAATGTAAAATGCTACAACCCCTGTGGAAAAATTAGGCAGTTTCCCAAAAACTTAAAACCAGTGGTGGGATTCAGTCGGTTCACACCAGTTCGGCAGAACCAATACCTAATTTTTCGTTGAGTTCAGCTAACTGGTTGTTAAAATGGCACTTGTAATCAGGGTTGTCTCTAAGGGGGGGGTTTTCAAAGATGAACATAATATGTTCAGAGAAGATAAGTCACCTGTTTGTAATATATCAAACACAATGACTCTTAATTAGTCTAATTGGCCTACCTCAACAAACAGGATCCTACTCCTACAGTGAAAAGACAGTTAAGGATAAATCACATAGCTGATGATGCTTGGATAAAAGCAAAGAAAATTGCAAGTGGAGATGCCAATCAAGAAGCAATGTGGAAATATCTTAAATAACAGTTTTATTGTTTTTTGTCAGGTATTATTTAATATTTTTTCATTAATATTTTAAAACTTTCTTATAACATAATCTAGTTTTATGTACCTCTTTTATTGTTCCTATTTAAGTATAAATGCATGAAATAAACTACCTTTTGGTATATCTTTTTTTTCTACTTAAAACGGCCATTAGGGCAGAGAACCAGTTGTTAAATTATTTGAATCCCACCACTGCTTAAAACATATACTTACTCTATGACCCAGCCGCTCTACTCTAGGTATTGACTCAAGAGAAATAAAAGCATATGTCCATACAGAGACTTGTAGATGAATGCCCAATAGCAGCTTTATTTGTAATAGCCCCAAACCCAAAGCAACACAGAGGTCCATCAACAGGTGCATGAGTAAGCAAACTGGAATACTCACATCCAGCAACAAAAAGGAATGCATTCTTGATAACAACAGATTAATCTCAAAATAGTCTATGTGAAAGAAGCCAGACACCCCCCTCCCCGCAAAAAAAAACAAAACAAAAAAACCCCACAGTACATCCTGTATGATTCACCTTTTTATAAGTTACAATAATGCAAATTAATGTATAGTGACAGAAAGCAGATCATTCCTGGGGAAAGGGGCGGGGGAAGGGCAGGAAGGAGAGATTACAAAGGAACACCAGGAACCTCTTGAAAGTGATAAATGTGCACTATCTTTTCTTTTTTTTTTTTTTTTCTGAAGCTAGAAACGGGGAGAGACAGTCAGACAGACTCCCGCATGCGCCCGACCGGGATCCACCCGGCACGCCCACCAGGGGGCGACGCTCTGCCCACCAGGGGGCGATGCTCTGCCCCTCCGGGGCGTCGCTCTGTCTCGACCTGAGCCACTCTAGCGCCTGGGGCAGAGGCCAAGGAGCCATCCCCAGCGCCCGGGCCATCTTTGCTCCAATGGAGCCTCGGCTGCAGGAGGGGAAGAGAGAGACAGAAAGGAAGGAGAGGGGGAGCGGTGGAGAAGCAGATGGGCGCTTCTCTTGTGTGCCCTGGCTGGAATCGAACCCGGGACTTCTGCACGCCAGGCCGACGCTCTACCACTGAGCCAACCGGCCAGGGCCAATGTTCACTATCTTGATTGAGGTGGTTTCGTGGTTGTATACATGTCAGAACTTATAAGTTTTTCCACTTTAGATGCATTCAGTTCATTTCATGGTTTAAACAAAGGTGTGTTTAAATACAATAAATGAATATTTTAAAAATACATAAAAAGACAGGATCAAGCAGAGAAGCTAACAAGTCACATTAGCCAGACACCACCAGATAAGGGTAATGTAGGGTTCTTTGACTGCCTTGCAAAGGTATACTGAGATCGGTGTGGCGATGGAGAGAACTACTTGTCCTCAGGTCGGCTGAGGGGTGTGGGCTGGGGTACTGAATGAAAATCTTTGGGGAAAGAGAAAAGACAACATCTCAGAGAAGAGCTGGAGGAGGAATGCTTTACAGTGAAGCCAGGGCAGGTTCCTCGTCCTCCCTTACTCCGCCGTGTTGTAATGGATCCCCAGCAGCCGGCTTTCTAGGTCTAGATTTGTGTGAGCTGTTTGTTTTGCATAGATAGACCTGGGTGTGTCCCACGTGGAAGCTCCGACATTCAATCAACAGTGAACAGAACTCCTTACAATCAGAGCTCAGAAATGACCTGGGCCACGATCGGCAGGGAAATGACGCAACCGGGAAATCCCTTCTCAAACCAAAGAGAAGGTTTGAGTACAGTAGTCAGCTCGGGTCTCCTCAGTTCTCCCCGCCCCGGCCCGCCACGCCCTCCAGCCCCGCCCGGCCTCTTTCTTCCGGGTAGACTCCTCGGGGCGGGGCGGAAAGCCCAGTCGGCCCGGGCCCCGCCCACAGTGCGCGACCCTCCACCTCAGCGCGCCGCCTCGGCAGAGTCGCTTTACGGCCGGAGAAGAGGGTGGGTCCTAGACTTGAGGTCGGAGTCTGAGCTCAGGGGCGGGGAAAGAGGCCTTTTGCGACAGGCCGTAAGTGACGCCGCATGCGGCGCGACAGCAGCTGGAGGGCGGAGGAGGCGGGTTCGTGTTTTCCGGGCCGAACCGGGCTGTGGGGGGCGCGAGGCCTGAGCAGGGGCCGTAGCTAAAGGCCTGCGGTGGCAGCATGGGTGAAGGGGAATGGGACGGAGTAGGGCTTGGGCTGCCTTCCGCGGTGGGTGGGTCTGAGGGCTGGCGGGCTGGAGTCGTGGGTCCAGGCCGGGGATCTGACCCGTGGTTGGTGTCCCCCGAACCCGCAGCGTGGCGCGTCTTGTCCTCGCCATGAGGCCGCAGCAGGCGCCGGTGTTCGGGAAGGTGTTTATTCAGCGAGACTACAGCAGTGGCACACGCTGCCAGTTCCAGACCAAGTTCCCCGCGGAGCTGGAGAACCGGGTACGCAGCCTGGTCCCCGCACCTGCTCCGGGGCCAGGGTGGGAGACTACCCAGGAAAGGGAGGGGGTCTGGGCTGAAACCAGGACCGCGGAGTGCATTGCTCTGGGTAGGGGCGGCCAAAGATGGGGTGTTAGCCACAGGTGTACGAACAGGGCCCTTAAGCAAGACCTGGTGTTTGCAGGAGGAGGAATATGACCAAGCCCCCGGGTATGATGACTTTATGGAACTCGGTGATGCCCAGTTTTGGGGGTTCTGTACCCAGCCGTCTTCTTTCCCTGTTGTCAACCGCACCCAACCTGGGTTATTGACAACAGTGATGAGAAACTAATTCCTGATGCTCCAAGCCACCTAACTCAGCATGTTGTGAGCTATGTATTCCTACCTTGCCAAGCAAGAGGAAACATCATCATTCTAGTGACTGGGGTTTGTGGCTGCTGTGCTGGCCGCACTGTTCGACAGAAAGGATTTAGGGGCTGTGCCAGGCAACGAGACAGGCATTCTTGGAACCCAAAAAACGTGTAGAGCATTGGAGGGCCTGGACAAGAACAAGGCCTTAACCTTGTCACTCTTGATAATGGTCACTGGCTGCCACCTGCGTTGTGTTGTCTTGCATCTCAAAACTGTCATCAGGACATAGGTCCTTTGGACAACCCAGCATACAGAAATGGAAGAATGGAATGTTTCCCCTTTTTTCAGACTTAGCAAAAACAAACAAACAAAAGCATTGTATCTTATTTTAAAGGTCAATGAGCCTTTTGAACGTGTGTTTTCTTGTGCCTACATCTGTTCACCACCCAAAGAGATGGTGATGAGAAGAGAAACTTAGTTCTGAAGTCAATTTCTGGTTTAGATGGGAGCAAGTTTGGTGGCTTTCCTCTTTGATAAGGAAGGTGAGGGACTGAGAAGTGATTAGGCATGCTGTGGGTGTAGGGCTAAGAAAGGCTGGTGGTGGAATAAGTGGGTGTAGATTTGTCTAGAGCAATGTGTAGCAGTCATTTAAAACCAGTTTGTGGGAAGGTACGTGGTTCTACCTGATTGCCAAGGTTGGAAAATCAACAATGATCAGTTATAGTGCCCTTCACTTGATTTATAACCCTGGGCAAGTTAGTGGCCCAAGTATATTTCTTTAAGTGCAAATTAAAGATCAAACGTCTCATAAAGATGGTTTGTAGATTAGCTTGTTTATGAAATGCCATCTGAATGCTGCAGTTTGTTGTCAACAATGTTATGAGTTAACTCAGCCTGATACTAGGTGGACATTTCCACAGTGGTTTGAAGAGGTAGAAATTGAGCCAGATGCCTACTGGCTAAAGCTACTGAGTGTTGTTTTTAAAATAATTTAAAATTACAGCTAGCATTTTACATATTAGGACATGTGAAATAGATGAAATATTTTATTTTTAAGCCTGTTTTGGAAACTCACACTATTTATGTACTTTCAAATCAGAATGTAAACTATTCTTTTCACCACACTTACTTGGTTGTTACAAGATTCCTTTGTCAAACTTTGAACTCACAGTTGAGCCAAATTTTATATATGTATGCATAATCAGACATTAGTCTTCCACTGTGTGTGGCAGAGCCTTTATTTTATAGTTGGAATACATAATCACAATATAGTCACAGTATTCTACTGTTTCTCACAGGAAATTGATGTTTCTAAATTCTGGAGTCCGTTTACTTTTTTGATTTAATATAGCCCGAAACTGCTTGTGATTCTGAGTACTGTATGGAATGTTATATGGTAGTGTTCAATTGTGCCTTTGATTTGTTTTTTGTTTTTTTTTCTTTTTGTTTGGGTTAGAACACTAGCTTATACTTTAAACTTCTTGGGAAAGCTTTGATTTTTTTTTTTTCTGTGTTGAGATTAAATTTAAATTACAGGTTTAAATTTGCCTTGCTTGTTTGATGGAAAATTGAAAGGTTTTTCTCTTTGTTTCTCAACTAACACTAGAAATTGTACTGATTGCTCTGCCACTGAGGTTGATTTTCCTTCTGTGAGAACATCACACTTGGCAGCTTAATAGAGGAAGAAACTAATGCACAAGTGTTTTGTATTACTTGAAAGCATTAAACACACGCATTTGTGCCCTTTAATTTGGGAGTGAGGACAAGTTCTTTCTGTTAACAAGTTTGCTTTCTTCATTGCCTATTCGAATGTAATACAGTACTTTGATGCATAAGTGCTTTGTTGCCAGGACAGTTCTTAAAAGGAAGCTTTATTCTCACTTTGCCCAAAATATAGACATCTTAGGCACCCTTGGTCTAAGCATTTGTTGCCATACAAATGATTTTAAAAATAACTTTTTACATCTAGTCAGTGGAAGTTACCTTGCTTTGTGAGTGCTCTAAGCTTCAGTCCCATGCTTTCTACCACATAGTTCAAGAAAATGAAAATTCTGGGAAAACAAGTCATTCCTATTTCCATTTTGACTTTCAGTGTTTATTAACCCAAATTTGTATTTGACTCCAGCTTCACATATCTCCAAATTCTGATATAGCTAGGACCTATATCAGTGACCAAGTAACTAGAGAACACTGACAGCCCTCCACAGGGCCTGAAGGGAGTGGAGTGAAAAGGCCCACGTTTGTTCTGTTGAGCCCTTGCATGTTAGGCATGTCCTTTGCCTTTACTGCTGCCTGTCCTGCTTTTTACTCCCCCTCCTTTTTAAAAATAAACTTCCAAAGAAATTCTACACTGGTTTATACCTTTATTTCTATTTTCTTAACCTTTTTTTAAAAAATTCTTCATCTTTGTTACTGTTTTTGTTTAATCTGTGATTTGCCTCCATCCTGCAAAAGCATTGCAATCTTTGAATAACTTTTAAGAATTAGTGTTGCTGATATGATCAGTGTTTCTGATCTGAAAGAAATGTTTCTGGTTTGGATCCCATGGTTCTGAATCATAATATTGTGTCCAAAGATATGTAAATAATTCAAAGAACTTTATTAGATCATAACTTTATAGGTAAATCAAAAGTGAATGTTTGTAATTATTTAGACTTCTGCGATTTACTGATGGGCAAACTGAAAACATCAACTTAGGCATAATTAGGTGAAGGTAATAATTTACCTTTAATATTTGTTCACTGAGCTGTTTGCCTAAGTCTGTTTTCAGGAAATAAGAACTCTGACAGGTTCTATAGATGACCGTGCTTGGCAAACCACATCTTCAGGTGGTGGCTCAGTGAAGAAACCCTGTCCTGGCTCTAGCACCATTGCCACCTTGGCAGAAACTCTGATATTCTGGGAAATTAAAAGTAGCTCCTTTTGGCCCTGGCCGGTTGGCTCAGCGGTAGAGCGTCGGCCTGGCGTGCGGGGGACCCGGGTTCGATTCCTGGCCAGGGCACATAGGAGAGGCGCCCCCCTCCTTCCTCTCTGTCTCTCTCTTCCCCTCCCGCAGCCGGGGCTCCATTGGAGCAAAGATGGCCCGGGCGCTGGGGATGGCTCCTTGGCCTCTGCCCCAGGCGCTAGAGTGGCTCTGGTCGCGGCAGAGCGACGCCCCGGAGGCCAGAGCATCGCCCCCTGGTGGGCAGAGCATCGCCCCTGGTGGGCGTGCCGGGTGGATCCCGGTCGGGCGCATGCGGGAGTCTGTCTGACTGTCTCTCCCCGTTTCCAGCTTCAGAAAAATACAAAAAAAAAAAAAGTAGCTCCTTTTGAAAAATAGGTAGAGTCACCATTGTGTTAAAGTTTACATCAAATATTTTCATGCTGTTGGCTCATTGTATCCCCATAGTTTTTCACACAAAGGACAAAATGATTACAACTGCCTCTAACCTAAAAAGTTTAATAGCTTAAGGGTGATGATTATAAATTATTTTATACTTTTAAAAATTATGTTCTTGGGAATATTTTGTCTCAAAATATTCTTTGACTTTTTTCTGAGTACATTTCTATATAAAGACTTCATAAAAGAGAATTCATATGTAAATAGTTATTAGTTTTAGGAATAAGAGAGATCTAGAAGGCCTAAAGACAAGACAGATTGTGTTTTGTTACCAGAAATGATAATATTGGATGAAATACTCTACTAATAGCCTTGAAAGTCTTATGGTAAAGTATTGAATAAAATCTACAAAGTAGTTCCATCACCATTTATCCCCCACTAGGGTGGTGAACACACAATACAATATACAGATGATGTATTGTAGAATTGTACACCTGAAACCTGTATAATTTTATTAACAGATGTCACCCCAATAAATTCAATAAAAATTTTAAAGTATATTCTAAAATAAAATCTACAAAGTACTGTTAGAAAATAAAGTGATATTGGAAGAGGTAAGTAAAAACAGGTGATTAAAGTGAAAAATGAATGACAATAGTATTGGTGTAAACATAAGATAATGTCATTGAATGAAAGGTAATGGGAATGACTTGGAGTTGTGTGAGGAGTTATGCAGTAGTTTGAGGTTTTAGTCCAAATAGGTACTTTAAAATAGATGGGATGTTGAGTAAACGTAATACAGAACTTGTAGCCTTTGATCCTTCTGCTTAAAATGTCCTCACTTCCTTTTTTACCTAGTTAATGCCTGTGTTAGGCACTCAATTTAAGATTGCCTTTTCTTTCCAAAGGGAAAGACTTCTGCCAGTTGATTGCATTTTTATGTCTATGTAATCTGTTCGTGTGACTGTAAACTCCTTGAAGACTGAGACTGTCTCGTTCATCTTTCTCTAAAGCCTGTCATAGTACATAATGGTTAGGTACACAGTTTGAATATAGATGAATTAAAAGATCAAAGAATTGTATAATTTAATTTACTTGAAATTCACTATAGAGAATAAGAAAACACCATGTTGAGACTTCAAGATATCCTTTGTTCATAATAGGGATAAAATTAAACAAACACTAACCAGTGTAAGTAACTTAGGTCCAGATTTAATCACCTAAAAATTGTTTGCCGATTATTAGATAAGAATGTTGACAAAACAGCAAAATAAATTAGTGATAGCAAGCATCAGTAAGTAGCCAATCTTTTTTTTCCCAAAACTTATTCTTCAATTCTTTCCTCTACAGATTGATAGGCAGCAGTTTGAAGAAACAGTTCGAACTCTAAATAACCTTTATGCAGAAGCAGAGAAGCTTGGGGGTCAGTCATATCTTGAAGGCTGTTTGGCTTGTTTAACAGCATATACCATCTTCTTATGCATGGAAACTCATTACGAGAAGGTAAGGCTACCTTTTTTTTTTTTCATAAAACCTCTTAAAATTATGAATAAAGTGTGTTTGTTACATGTTTATGTTTTTAGATGACAATTATGATAAAATTTAAAGAGGCATTTATAATAATTTGAGTTTTGTTGTTACATGTCCAGAACATGAAAAAGAATCCTGCATCTTTCAGAAATAGGCCTTAATTGATAAGTAACTTGGAGTTGATGTATCAGTGTTCAAATTGGCTCACACTTAAGAATGTAGAAAATCTGTATTCTCATTCTAGCAGCTTTCTGAGAATCTTTTTACTTTGTTTCCCCAAATTTCTGTTTAAGTTCTCTCCTCTCACCTGAGTTCTTCTCCTCTCTTTCCCACTTCCTGCTAGATCAGAGAGGCTGGCTTCTCAGCTTAGATGCTCAGAAGTCAGTCCTCCTTCCTCCCTGCTTTGTTTAATAGCACACTGTCTTTAGGTGGGGAGATGAAGAAGAGAGAAAAGTTTGTCAGTTGTCAGAGACTGAAATTTTTTCTTCCATTTTCCCATTCGTTATCTTTTCATGATTTCCTCTAATACCCTTAGTTTCCCTGAAAATAAGACCTAGTGCATTTTTTTTTCAAGCTTAGAAATATAAGGCCTCTCCTAAAAATAAGACCCAGCACATCTTTAGGAGCAAAAATTAATAAAAGACACTGTCTTATTTTCAAAGAAACAGGGTAGATTGTTGTACATGGAAATAGTCACAAGAAATTCTTGATGGAATTCAGAGTTTGGCTGGTTATGCTGATGTTTGTGATGACATGACTACAGTATATTAATAAATGTTGATTTTTTGTTCAATAATAAATGTGAATTTTTATTCATGGAAAAATAAGATACCCCTGAAAATAAGACCTAGCGCGTCTTTAGGAGCAAAAATTAATATAAGACACTGTCTTATTTTCGGGGAAACATGGTACTATCCTAATTTATGCCAAGTCTCATTTCTTCCATTCTTTTACCTTTCCAACCTTTTTGCTGCTGTTTTCTATTTTCTTAGTGACACAGCCTGATTATGTCTACCACTCCTGCTAAGCCAGAGACCTTCCCTGGCTTTCCATTTACTGCCAGTGGGTAAAGTTCAAGCCCCTTCGCAAGCTAGCCTCCAGCTTACCTTTTCAGGCCAGTCTGCCACCCCGTGCTCACTGTGTCCTTCAGCCAAATTCAGTTACTCACTGGTCACCAAACGTACCCTCCAGCGTTTTCTCCACCTAGAATTGCCATTCTTCCTGTGTCTCACAGCTCACCAGTCCTTCTGTTCCGCTGTCCTCTGACTTCTCCTTCCTCTCTAATCAGAGTCTTTCTCTCCTTGCTAGCCCCACAACATTTATTAGTACCTGTTTTCCAGCACTTACCACTTTACTTTGGAATGTAGAAGTTTACATTGTTATTTGCCCATGAAACATGTATTTTTCTTGAGGTCAAAAACAGTGCCTTGGCCCTGGCCAGTTGGCTCAGTGGTAGAGCATCGGCCTGGCGTGAAGTCCCGGGTTCGATTCCCGGCCAGGGCACATAGGAGAGGCGCCCATCTGCTTCTCCACCCCTCCCCCTCTCCTTCCTCTCGGTCTCTCTCTTCCCCTCCCGCAGCCAAGGCTCCATTGGAGCAAAGATGGCCCGGGCGCTGGGGATGGCTCCTTGGCCTCTGCCCCAGGCACTAGAGTGGCTCTGGTCGCGGCAGAGCATCGCCCCCTGGTGGGCGTGCCGGGTGGGTGGATCCCGGTCGGGCGCATGCGGGAGTCTGTCTGACTGTCTCTCCCCATTTCTAGCTTCAGAAAAATACAAAAAAACAAACAAACAAAAAACAGTGCCTAACCACTTTGTATCCCTCTTCATGCCTAACACTATGCCTCGGGTATATTAGGCATTCACTAAATGTGTGTTAAGTGGATGAAATTAAGTTAATCACAGTAAGCCCCTAATATATCATTAAATTTTAACCATGTTTAGAAAAAGATATGCTCTAATGACATCTATATTATATAGCCCACCTACTAGAAATGTCCCTATGAGTGTCTTGTACTCCACATATACCATTACAGCAGCAGATACTGTTGCAGCTAAAATATTTTGAGCTAGTTACAAGTTTTTTTAATTTAAATGGTAAATAGTTTATATCCTTCTTTATGTCATACAGAGAAGCAGCTTTCATTCCTGTTTAACATTCAAAATCAGGAGTATAGGGGGATCTGTGTCAGCTTTCAGTCCGTTTGTTGTAGCAGCTTCTCTGTAATGAGGTGGTGCTGAGTGAAGGGGAAGGGATTCGTTCAAATCTAAATATTAGTTGAAACTTACTCTGTGCTAACCAGTATGCAGGGGATGTAGCTGAATCGGGCACACGTGGGTGTTGACCTTGTGGAGTTTATAATTTAGTGGTAACAACTGATCCTAAGGAAACAAAACAACAAAATTGTAAATTGTGATAAGTGCCTTGAAGAAAACAAACTCCTGTGATAGGAAATAATAGGAGAGGTCTAATTTCGATTGTGCGGTCAGAAAAGGCCTCTGAAGAGGTAACTTTTAAAGCGCTGCCTGGAGGATAAGAAGCCTGGAGCCATTCTGGCAGGGAGCTCAGTGCTCTGTGTTCCGAGGGCTCAGAGAGCTTCCTGAGTTCTGGGAACTGACCGGAGGCCGGTGTTGAAGGAGAGGAGTGGGGGAAATGGCTAGAGATAAATTTGAAGAGCTAAGGAGGATCTGTATCAGTCAGGAGTGTGTAGTCCTTGGAAAATAAGTTCAGATTTTATTTTCAGTGCAGGAGGAAGCTACTCAAAGGTTTTAAGCAGGAGAGGGTTATGATCAGATTTTCCTTGTTAAGAAATCTCTTTGTTCTGTGGGGGGAAAGTTATAAAAGGCAGGAAACCAGTTAGGATGCTCTGTAGAAGTCCAGGCAAGAGATGATGATGGCTCGGACAGGAACAGAGCCGTAGAGATGGAGGGGGGCGGACAGATTCAAAGGACATGTTGGTGACAATCAAGAATTGATGAAGAGCCAAAAGTAGAAAGGGAGGGTGAACTTATGTGAATAACACGTTGGTCATCTAGGCCCTGGCCGGTTGGCTCAGTGTTAGAGTGTCGGCCGGCATGTAGAAGTCCCAGGTTCGATTCCCGGCCAGGGCACGCAGGAGAAGCGCCCATCTGCTTCTCCACCCTTCCCCCTTTCCTTTCTCTCTGTCTCTTCCCCCCTGGCAGCCAAGGCTCCATTGGAGCAAAGTTGGCCCAGGTGCTAAAGTTGGCTCCTGGAGCAATTCTCAGGCACTAGAATTGCTCCAGTTGCAATGGAGCAATGCCCTAGGTGGGCAGAGCATCACCCCCTGGTGGGCATGCTGGGTGGATCCTAGTCTGGCACATGTGGGATTCTGTCTCTCTGTCTCTCTGCTTCTCCCTTCAGAAAAATACAAAAAATAAAAAACAATAAAAAAAAAGGTCATCCAGGATGGTCATTTAGATAAATATAAAATAAAAGGCAGCCAAGTTAAGTCAGAAATCCAGACTCCAGAGTATTTTGTTCATGCTTAATAGGATAGGAAATGCTTGAGCTGTCATTTCACTGTAACTTTTACATTTGTTAAAGATTTTAATTAACTTCTTTATCCAAGAGCATTTGCTGAAATAGATACAGGTAGCTCCTTCTGATGTCACTTGTAGAAAGAAAGTGGTAATTGGGTGACAGCCAAGTCATTTACTAATTATGGTATTGTGGACAAGAGAGATTACTCTCTTAAGTCAGAGTGCTTTCGGTTGTAAAATGGGCCTTAGCACTAATAAATTGCCTCGTGTGGTAGATGCTTAAAAAGAGTGTTTTCTTAAGATTTAAAAATTAAGTTAGTATATATGGAGGTTTTAATCATATTTGTGAAGTGACAAAATTTTTTTATTTCGAGTTCAAATAATCTTATTTAGCAGCTAGTTTATTTAGCTACTAAAACATTTATCAGCTCTTCATTAAAATTCTTTTGATTATTGATCTTGGAAGGCAGTTCTCAGTATCAGAAATAGAATGGAAATTGACCCCAATATATGTTTTAACTTGGGTTCATGGGCAATGTATAAGGTATTACTTTATAAATCTAATGCAGTTGTCTTTACAGAGTAACTATTTTAAAGCAAGTAAAGACCAAATAAAATTAATCAAGAAACCAAAATGTTAAGGCATGGCAACATTTTTTAAGTATATGATTTTATTTTAGAAACTAGTCATGAATAACTAGATCATGGAAAATGAATAACTAGAATGCTGATAATTAAGATACAATGTACCTATCGTACCTATACCTTTTTTTTTTTTTTTTTTTTTTTTTTTTTTTTTTTTTCAGAGACATAGAGTCAGAGAGAGGGATAGACAGGGACAGACAGACAGGAACGGAGAGATGAGAAGCATCAATCATTAATTTTTCATTGCGTGTTGCAACACTTTAGTTGTTCATTGACTGCTTTCTCATATGTGCCTTGACCGTGGGCCTTCAGCAGACCGAGTAACCCCTTGCTCGAGCCAGCAACCTTGGATCCAAGCTGGTGAGCTTTTGCTCAAACCAGATGAGCCCATGCTCAAGCTGGCGACCTCGGGGGTCTCAAACCTGGGTCCTCTGCATCCCAGTCCGACGCTCTATCCACTGTGCCACCGCCTGGTCAGGCTCGTACCTATACTTTTAAAAGAAAACTTTTTAAATGTGCATTTGTATTTTTGATAAAATGATACAAGTATAAGAACAGCTGCCCTCTCCCTCTGTAGTTTGTACCTTAGAAATTTTGTGCTATTATTTTCTACTTTATGACAGGACAGGATTGAGTCATTTAGTCTTTACTGTTTTAAACACTAAGATTTCTAATTTACAAATAGTAAGCCAAATGTAATAGTGCTTACACTTGGTCATGTGGGTTAAATTTTTTAAATTGTAAATAGGCCTTTTAGAACTCACTAGAACAATCATGCATTTTTTCCCTATAATGTTCTTTTTTATTGATTTAAAATGAAAATAAAGACTTCAGTGTTATTTTCTCTGTGGTTGCTGCCCATGATAATTAGGGAACAAATGGGATTGTAGAGGTTCTGTCAGTAGCTGTCTGCCTTGTTCCTCAACTGGAGAACACCCCCCTGCCTGAGTGCTGTACTCTGTAAAAGGAACAGTTAGAAGGAACTTTGTTTCTGAAATTAGCTATGATCTTGGTGTTCTTAGTCTCATCTAGGATATTTTTTTCTGAAGGATCTAGGCTTTCTCCAGTTTAATTTTTTTGAGGTGGATATTAGTCTTTCCTGAGGTTTCATTGTGTTTGGCTTTGTAAATATTATAGACATTGAGGTTTGAAGGTAACAGATATAAAGTATGAGTAAAAGACCAACATATGGTTTCTTGGGGGTGAGAAGGATGCTTTGTCCTGTCTGGGATGCAGTATGAGCTTACTCACATTAATGCTTTCCTTTTGCTAAAGAGACGTAAGAGTTTTTAAGAGCATCTTGTTCAGGTCAGTGCTGCCTTCACCAAAATAGTATAAGTGGATTTGGAGCTTATACAAAAAGAAAACTGTTTTCTTTTTAAACTGATACCCAAGTGCACATGAATGCTATTAAAGTTTAGATAAAAACCTGCGCAACAAAGTTGTGCTTGAATCAAGTAAAGGAATGCTATTTCTTTGTTAGTAACCTGTGCCCAAGGAGAGGGAGGAAAGCTGTTCTGAAGGAATCCTTTCTTTGAAACCAGCCATGCAAGCATTTTTCTGGGTGTCCTCTTGGTATAAATGGACCTCTGTGAGGGGAGGCTTACTCCAATTTCCAATTCTGGCAGGCGAGCTGGAAAAGGAAATCAGAAGATTGAGAGTCCTGAGTTGGGTACCTTTAGGGGCTACTTCCTTCTATTCATTGTTTTAGCCTGATTGACAAACTGTGATAGGGAGATAGTGCCCGGGTTTTTTTGTTTTTTTCCTTTTGGTCTATCAAGACTAAGCACTGCTCAAATTCTTTGAGAGTTGAAAATAGCAGAATGATATGTGTATCACTTAAGATAATTAAGTGAAAAAAATCTTTTCTTTAAAAATAGCATTCTTAATTTACTACATAAGGTTGCTCTTTTTATACTATCATGCTTTTTTTAAAAAAGCATAAAACATCAGATTACATTATTTCCAAAGATGTAACTTGAATAAACTCTTTATTTTCCTGCAGTAAGAAAATCTGTTATACAAACCACAGATAGTTTTGAATTCTAAGTCAGTTTATACTAAAACATCTAAATTGTAACATCTTAAATTATTTGTTTGCCCTGGTACATTATAGACCCACTCTTGAATCATTTCTTAATTTCCAACTTTATATTCATATAGCTATTTTTCCCCTTTAAGTTGTGATCACATTTATCTGTGACTTTTATCATATGCTGATAGTGTGAATTTAAGAAAATATATAGTAATTAAAGAACTGGATCAAAGCCTCTTTGAACATTAGAGCCAGAAAAAGGTTCTGATGGCTTTGAATCTGAATTACAACATGTAACTCTTTGATTTTGTATATAGCTGTTAAGATTTATTTTCTTCTAGTTTATCTGTCTCAGAATTACCCTTATTAAAGCTGGAGATTTGGCAATTTCCAGAAGTACCTTTGTATCCTATCTGGTTTTTGTCTACATTTGCTTTGACTTTTACAACCTTAATACTGAACTTATAAATTGAGGTTGCCGTCCAGGACACAAGAGCAAAGTACAGAGTAGCACTATGAGCAGTGGTGGAAATGCTGTAAGACACTTGGAGCCATCAGAAACTCCACAGTAGCTGACGCCCACGTGCTTTCCAAAGGAAAACGGAAGTAAACTGTTCTGTTTTAAACTAACTGGGCTACCTTTCATTATAGTCCAACTTTAAAATCGATGAAAATGTACCAAGGAGAGAAGAAGCAGTTCTTAAGTGTTAAAGGGGAAAGCCAAGAAGTGGCCTTGATATTAAAAGATGTCACATTAGCGACACTTTTTTTTTTTAATGGGGTGACATCAATAAATCAGGATACATATATTCAAGGAAAACATGTCCAGGTTATCTTGTTGTTCAATTATGTTGCATACCCATCACTCAAAGTCAGATTGTCCTCTGTCACCTTCTATCTAGTTCTTTGTGCCCCTCCCCCTTTCCCTCTCCCTCTCCCCCCTCTCCCCGTAACCACCACACTCTTATCAATGTCTCTTAGTCTCACTTTTATGTCCCACCTACATATGGAATAATGCAGTTTCTGGTTTTTTTGATTTACTTATTTCACTCCGTATAATGTTATCAAGATCCCACCATTTTGCTGTAACATTAGCGACACTTTGTGAGTAGGGAAAGAGAAAAGCATAACTAACAATTGCATATGTGATCATCTATTTTTATATATCCAGGAATGAGGTCACTAGGATGTAAGGAGAAGATTAGGTCTCAATCTTTCATATGCATTTCTACTTACATGATGATTTGAAGAGTCCATCAAGCTCTGCTATATATTGTGTGCCGCTCTGTGAGCCAAATAATCAGAGCTGTAGCCTTCCATATGAATATCCATGACTTGCTTTCAAAACTAATGCCACTGCCTGAAGATTTTGAGGTTCAGCGGATACTTACAGGGAAATCCGATGAAATGTGTAAAAAGCTGTGGTATTTCTTTCTCTCAGGTTCTGAAGAAAGTCTCCAAATACATTCAAGAGCAGAATGAGAAGATATATGCTCCCCAAGGCCTCCTCCTGACAGATCCCATTGAGAGAGGACTTCGAGTTGTATCTTTTTTAGAAAATATCTATGAAAATAAAATTTTGATTAGTACTATTTGGTATTGGCTAAAGAGAATGTAACTCATCTTGTATTTGCCCAGGAATTGTCTTTGTGAATTGCACATCTACCATAAGCCTCCTATCTCTAGCATTTTTTCTTAAAGCATTTCTCTCCTTCCTTTGCATTATGCAGGTCTTTATAGATTGTTTAGTATTCTGGTTACTGTCTTTCTTGGTGGTTCTGAGGGCATCTTGTAGTAATAATGGGGGTGGTAGGAGTAATTCATTTCAGCTGCAGAAACTCTGAACCTAAAGCCCCTTTGAAATGCATAAACTCATAATGTGTGGTGAGACTTGTCATCCAAATGAATTGCAGTTCCATGGGTTCATCTATTTGAAATCAGTTGCAGCTGCCAGATGTATAATTTCATTACTTTTGACATACTGTGCATATTTTTCGAGGCAGTAAGCTTTGAAAATCACGAAGTGAATTTGGTAAATAAAATTGCAAAAAACTAATATAGCTTGATAACTGGAGTAATGAAAAAAATAAATTATTTTTAAAAACTTAGGTCAGATAATCTCAGGCCTTCCTGCTGATAATAATTTCAGCATTTTATTATACTCAATGTCAATAATTCTTAAACTTTTAGAGGTCTTGAACCCTCTCCTAGGAAAAGGTTTGAATAAAATTTCAGGGTATTTTGAACCCCTGAATTTATTACCTCCTGGATTCTCAGTTAAAAACCTGGTTCTACAATTAAGTATTCTTTTTCAGATTTTCTTTTCCTCAGTAAATAATCAGTGTTTGGGGAGGAACTATACATGGAGTACCACAAGCAATTAAGTTTGTTAAATTTTTCAGCTAGGTGGAGAAAGCTTCGTATTTAAGTAGGAGAAATTTTTAATTTTAAAACAAGCAATGCAAGTTGAAAGAAAAGTCTGTGCAGACCATGCACATCGTCTTGCCATAGTCCCCTTTTATAGCTATATTCTGTAGTGTGTCTTCTTAACAGCCATGCTGTTCAGATTGAAATTACCATTTATGAAGACAGAGGAATGAGCAGTGGAAGATAAACCATAGAATTAAAGGTAAATATGAAATTATTTATATGAAGTTTTTGTAATTTTTTAGGGTACGTGAATTTTCTTCCCCGCATGGGAAATAGATCATAATATAGTGGCATATTTTCTGTATTGGCTTGATAGCTGAGTTGTGTATTTAACCCAAGTTTTATTTAGTGATACAGAATTGAATCCTGATTTTCCACCCAGTATTGTTTTTAGACGTGTCTGTGTGTGTGTGTGTGTGAGAGAGAGAGAGAGAGAGAGAGAGGGACAGATAGGGACAGACAGTAAGGGAGATAAGCATCAATTCTTTTTTTTTTTTTTTTTTTTTTAATTCATTTTTAGAGAGGAGAGGGAGAGACAGAGAGAGAGAGAGAGGAGAGACAGAGAGAGAGAAGGGGGGGAAGCATCAATTCTTTATTGCAGCTCCTTAGTTGTTCATTGATTGCTTTCTCATATGTCCCTTGACCGGAGGGCTCCAGCAGAGCAGGTGACCGCTTGTTCAAGCCAGCGACCTTTGGGATCAAGCCAGTGACCTTGGGGTCATGTCTATGATCCCATGCTCAAGCCAGTGAGCCCGCACTTAAGCCAGTGACCTCAGGATTTCGAACCTGGGTCCTCTGCGCACCAGTCTGACGTTCTATCCACTGCACCACCACCTGATCAGGCCAAACTTTTATTTTTTTGTTATTGTTGTTGCTTTGTTTTGGGGAGTTTTATTTTTTCCGGGGGGGGGGGATAATCTTTTTTTATTTTAATATTTCAAAACTACTTTAGGCATTTAAATAGTTAGGTTTTGCATACAATAATCAGTTCAGAGATTTCCCTGCCTATATGACAAATGGCTTTAAAAACAAAACATGCCCTGGCCGGTTGGCTCAGCAGTAGAGCGTCGGCCTAGCGTGCGGAGGACCCGGGTTCGATTCCCAGCCAGGGCACACAGGAGAAGCGCCCATTTGCTTCTCCACCCCTCCGCCGCGCTTTCCTCTCTGTTTCTCTCTTCCCCTCCCGCAGCCAAGGCTCCATTGGAGCAAAGATGGCCCGGGCGCTGGGGATGGCTCTGTGGCCTCTGCCTCAGGCGCTAGAGTGGCTCTGGTCGCAACATGGCGACGCCCAGGATGGGCAGAGCATCGCCCCCTGGTGGGCGTGCCGGGTGGATCCTGGTCGGGCGCATGCGGGAGTCTGTCTGACTGTCTCTCCCTGTTTCCAGCTTCAGAAAAATGAAAATAAATAAATAAATAAATAAATAAATAAATAAAAACATTTCAGAGTAGCGTGGGGAGAGTATTTCATAGTCACGTAAAAGAAACCTTACCTCTAGTGGGTAGAACCATAAATTTAATTCTTTTCCTTAGAATGTTTATGTTCTAATATAGCCATAAAATGATTTTGAGAAAGTGAGAAACAAGTTAGGTAACACTAATAGAAATTTTTAGGCAAAATCATGTAGAAGCCCTAGTATATTAGCATAGTCTTCTAAGTGACAGAAAATTATACTACACTGTTTGTGCCAGTTTAGATCATTTACTCTTTCTACAGATAGTGTTCTGTTGCTGTGCTTTCCTTTTTCTTTATTTTTTTTTTTATTAAGTGAAGAAGCAGGGAGGCAGAGAGACAGACTCCCACAGGCGCCCTAACCAGGATCCACCCAGCAATTTCCCTACCTGGCGATGCTCTGCCCATCTGGGGCTGCTGCTCCATTGCTCAGCAACCGAGCTATTTTAGCACCTGAGGCAAGCCATGGAGCCATGTTCAGTGCCCAGGGCCAACTTGCTGGAACCATATAAGCCATGGCTGCAGGAGAGGAAGAGAGAAGGAAGAGAGGGAGGGGTGGAGAAGCATATGGTCATTTCTCCTGTGTGTCCTGACTGAGAATCAAACCCGGGACTTCCACACGCCAGGCACACATTCTACCACTAAGCCAACTAGTTGGCTAGGGTCTGCTGTGCTTTCCTAATTTAACTTTGTTTACAGGTATCAATCACTCACAGGCAGTACAGAGGCAGAATGCACCAAAGCAAACATACTCCTTCCCAGGGCAGCGATTATAGCTATCTTTTTTGTTTGTTTTTGTTTTGTTTTGTTTTTTACAGAGACGAGAGAGAGTCAGATAGGGACAGACAGACAGGAATGGAGAGAGATGAGAAGCATCAATCATCAGTTTTTCATTGTGGCACCTTAGTTGTTCATTGATTGCTTTCTGATATGTGCCTTGACCATGGGCCTTCAGCAGACCAAGTAACCCCTTGCTCAAGCCAGCGACCTTGGGTCCAAGCTGGTGAGCTTTTTGCTCAAACCAGATGAGCCCGCACTCAAGCAGGCGACCTCAGGGTCTCGAACCTGGGTCCTCAGCATCCCAGTCCGATGCTATATCCACTGCGCCACCGCCTGGTCAGGAAATAATAGCTATCGTTTTGAGGGCACCTCCTAAGTGGCAGATATTTAAAAAATGGTATTTCTGATTCTGAGAAGAATCTGCCAAGTGTTTCCCCATTATACAGATGCACAAACCAAGATACAAATAGATTAAATAATGTTCTTAAAGTCACACTGACCATAAACCTCTTTTTTACATCATACTTCCTGTAAGTACTTGCAACAGAGAACGAAGATGGAGCAAGAGTTCATCAGATTATTCTAAGTATACTGTTCACAAAAATTAGGGGATATTTTATGGCTTCATATTCATTTATGAAATATCCCCTAATTTTTGTGAGCAGTGTATTTATTCCCTTGTTTTCTTTCTCAAGACTTTTTTTTTGTATTTTTCCAAAGTTAGAAGCAGAGAGGCAGTCAGACAGACTCCCGCATGCACCTGACCGGGATCCACCCGGCATGCCCACCAGGGGGTGATGCTCTGCCTGTCTGGGGCATGACCAGAACCATTCTAGCGCCTGAGGCAGAGGCCACAGAGCCATCCTCAGTGCCTGGGCCAACTTTGCTCCAGTGGAGCCTGGGCTGCGGGAGGGGAAGAGAGAAATAGAGAGGAGGAAGGGTGGAGAAACAGATGGGCACATCTTCTATGTGCCCTGACTAGGAATCGAACCCGGGACTTCCACATGCCAGGCTGATGCTCTACCGCTGAGCCAGCTGGCCAGGGCCTCTTTCTCAGTACTTTTTAAAAATACATTTTGTCTGCTCCTCTACCATTTATTGAATCCTACAGACCAACCAGCATTCCAAATTTGCTTTTTTAAAAAGCATTAGTGAATGTTGCACCTGAATTCTTAAAGGTCAAAGTCCTAAATGATGGCATATCTTTTATTTCTTTAAAAAGGCTTTGTTTTAGAACACTTAGTGTTACTTCTCCATACACTTTCTCCTGACCAATTTCTAAACTGATACTTCTCAAATGAGCAGTCAGGAACCTTATGTGTGGTTTTTGTTACGTGCTGTTGGAATAAGTTGTTTTATCAATTGCAGCTGCGTTGACTTGGCACAACCCATTTGTCATGACTCATTTTGCAGCTATTATTGCTAAATATAATGTTTTTCTGAAGTGGTGTGGGGTTTTGAGCAATTACACACCAGAGATTAATCTATCAATATTCAAACAACTGTGAAATTTTGCATTGGGAAAGATTTACATTAGGAACTTCTGGATAGTTTCATGAATACAAATAATTTTGTTCAGCACAATTTAGTTTTCAGAGCTATGTGTTCCTCAGGCACAGGATCCAGTGTAGGCTGAAGTTTTGGAGGAGAGGCAGAAACTATAAGAATAATTAATTCAATTCTACCATTTTCCTCAAGTCTGTAGGTGTCTGCAGGTGGAAGCGTTATATGGCAACCAGTGATTTAACAAAAAGTGCACAAATCATGGAGATGGCCTTTACTTTAAAAAGATCTTTAAATAGCCTGACCAGGCGGTGGCACAGTGGATAGAGCATCAGACTGGGATGCGAGGACCCAGGTTTGAGACCTTGAGGTCACCAGCTTGAGCACAGGTTCATCTGGTTTGAGCAAAGCCCACCAGCTTGGACCCAAGGTCGCTGACTTGAGCAAGGGGTTACTCGGTCTGCTGTAGCCCCGGTCAAGGCACATATGAGAAAGCAATCAATGAACAACTAAGGTGTCGCAACAAAGAATCGATGCTTCTTATCTCTCTCCCTTCCTGTCTGTCTGTTCCTACCTATCCCTCTCTCTGGCTCTCTGGCTCTGCCACAAAAAAAGTCTTTAAATAAAAATATTTTTTCTGTTTAGGATGAATTTTAAAATCTTTATTATTAATTATACTAAATGTGTTTTCTCTCTTTGGACTAATATTGTCTTTATTTTTAAAAAATGAGACATCATTATTCTATCAATAAATTCATGATCATAAAAATAGCTAACATTTGTTGGCACTTATATGCCTGCACTATTGTAAATGCTTAATTTTAATCATCACAACAACCCTATGAGGTAGATACTGTTACCCTAATTTTTCAGATGTGGAGCTCAGGCATGGAGAACTTAAATTAGTTGTCCAAGGTTAAATACTAGTAGGTAGTGATCTAGGCAGCCTGGTGCTCCATTTGCCACTTAACCCTTTGCTCTACTACCTCTCGTGATGTGATTGGTCAGAGATCAGAATATACAGGGCTTGGATTTCTAGACTATTGAGCTCAGTACTTAGACCTGTAGTACAGGTTCAAGTTTAGATTGCCCACATATTAGGCACTCATATCACTTGGTGTAAGAGAGATGTTATAGAGGTTTTTTTAGCATCCTTTTCTAAAATCTTTACTTTTCCCCCTCTGATTATAGAGCCCAGCTCCAGCCAGGACCCTCATCTATCCACTGGCCGATCGCAGAGCGCCCCCTACCTCCTCTCCAGAGCGTCATTCCTTTGTATCTGCTGCCAGAGCCATGGTGCCATTTACTCCAAGGACTAACTTTCTAAAATTCCACACCTGGAGTGACCTCTAGTCGCTCAGCATCCACTTTGTGTCTCCAAATTATGTAGAACTCTATAATCTTTTCATTAGTTTCTGATAAAACCCACAAAGCATTTCACTTTTTAAAATTCAAAGCCATTTAATGAAATAGGCAGTTGGTCAGCCCGATGTAAAAAGTTTCTTATTTGCCACCAGTACCAATGATTCTCTTCATTCTCTGGGCTAGCTTCCCAGATGGCTGTAGACATTGCAGTCATATCTTAGCCATTGTTCAGTCTTGTTTCCCCAAAAGAATAAAATGCTTTCCTTCAAGATTTAGTATAGGGTAGGCTGTGTCAGTGGTTCTGTTAATGCATCTCCCAGATTTTCATCAGTTTGGCCACAACTCAGATCTTAAAGATCTATTTCTGCTGTTAAGTTTCTCAAACTGAAGTCCATTGGAAAAATAATGTGTTATTTGTTTTATTACAGCAATTATTTCTAATAAAGCAGTATTTAATACAATTTCCAGTTCTTTTTCTTTGGAGAATTTTGTTGCCGCTGAATGTTGGGAAGGTGTGGTATGTGTTGCTTGTTTCTTTCAAAAATAAGTAAGCACAATAAAGTGGATGCTAACCCATCAAACACATAAATTCCCCTGCTGTGTCCCTGTACGTGTAGTAAGCAGTGTAATAAATATTTTAATTATAGTTTTGTTATAAATATAACTTATGAGGAAAAATTTGATAGGAACAATACTGTATATTGCTAATTTTTAACTATCCCTACTGGCAAACCTTATTCATAGACTTTCCTCAGACACAGTATTCATTGCAAAGAAATCTTATGATTGGTTCAAGTACAGTATGTTAAATGACTTTGAACGAAAACTCAAGTCTGAGTCAGTATTTGTAGTTCTTTTGGCTATATGTTCTTAGTGTCGGGCCTCATGTCTTTCGTTCATCTTTAATGTTTGAAAGCACCATATTTGGGAGGGAGTTAAAAGATACTAGGAGAGAATGAAACAGTAACAAGTTTTGCTTTCAGAGATATTGTAGGTGCTAATACTGGATTTAATATTTCAGATTTAATTTCTTTTATGTCTGTTAATCCCATAGGTCTATGTAATATTTTAATTGTATAAAACATCTTTGTTACTATAATAATGTGTTTGCCTTTTAAACCCGTTGCAATAACTTTGCTGAAATAGTAACACATTAGTAAAACTTTTCTTAAACAGATTGTCTCTGTGTCGTGTTTGGTGTGATTTGGTAATGTGATGAATGATGGGGCATTAAATCTGGCAGGTGGACAAAGCTGTAGTACTTGAATCGCTGGTACAGCATAGCTTTGTATTTTTAAAGAGACATCTGAACATTTACATAGTTTATCACTTTTCTCAGTGTCTTAAATTACTTATTTTATAAGAGCAAATGTTAGCTAAGTAGGTGAAAACCTAGAAATAGTTCCTAATAGTTGAAAATGCATTCAACTAAAAAAGAGATTGGAATGTTTCACTAGAAAAAAAGTATTACAGTTATTGTTACTTTCTTGGATAATCTGATCACTTTTTAAAAAATGAAATGCATTTGTAGAGATTAACAGTTTATAAAATACAGGGTTTTTAAAAAATATTTTTATTTTTTTATTTTAGTGGGAAAGGAACATCAACCTGCTCTTGTATGTGCCCTGACTGGGGATTGAACCAGCAACCTCTGTGCTTTGGGACAATGCTCTTAACCCAGGCATGGCCAACATGCAGGCCGGATTCAGCCCACATAATGAGTTTATGTGGCCCGCAATTGAATTTTTAATATTCTCCGCACGATACTGTGGAAATGAAATAAGTGGTACTTTTAAATCGTTATACATAAACTACAATATCTAACCATTGTACAACAGTGAAAGTTAAAATCTCAGCTATTCAGAAGCAAAAGCGTCTGATTATTGGAAATCAAGATATTTAAGAAGATAGTGATATGCGGAAAAGAATTCCACGTGACTTATCTAGGGTTAACTTCCAATAATTGGTCAAATGGATTTGGGATACTTCTTTATTTTTTAAATAAATATCATTATACAGATTTACAACTTTTGTACTCATCTGTGCAATTTTTATAAGCAATTGAATAATGGAAAATATGGAAATTTAGAAAGAACTAGCCAAGGAATATTTAGTAATCTTCAGCTCAACTTACATTTGTTAATAAACTTTAATGAATCTAAATAAAAGTACAAGATCGAGATTGAATGATTTACATTTGGAGGCTGTGTTAAGAATAGCTATTACAAGTATAGAGCCAGATATTAAAAAAATAATAGGTGATGCAAAGTGCCTCAACACATCACATTAGTTTTTTTGTTAATTTGTTGTACTAAATTACATTTATTCATAAATTACATAAAATTTTGTTTACTTAAATGAATCGTTTTTGTATTTAACATTCTTTTATTTTAATATTTCATGAAAAAAACTTTCTTTCTAATCTGGCCTGGGGTCAAAAACTGTTGGCCACACCTGCAGTGATCAGCAAACTCATTAGTCAACAGAGCCAAATATCAACAGTACAACGATTTGAAATTTCTTTTAAGAGCCAAATTTTTTAAACTATATAAGTAGGTACATTGTTATTAATTAGGGTACTCCTAAGCTGGCCTTTGTGCCCGCATGTGGTATTTTGTGAAAGAGCCACACTCAAGGGGCCAAAGAGCCACATGTGGCTCGCAAGCCATGGTTTGCTGACCACTGCTCTAACCAACCAAGCTGTCCAGCCAGGGCAAAAATACAGTTTTCTCTACAATCCAAGATATGTGAGATTGTAAAATTTTTAGGTTCCCTTTCCTAACCAAAAAATTGTAAATAATCTCAAATGTAGCTGGTAGTCAAAAAAGAGGTAGGTCATTAGACACAAATTAAGTTCCTTCTATGTTCCACTTGGCCCTGGCTCCCAGTGTAAGATAGAAGTCATAGTTTCTCAAGAGTAATATGGTTTGTCTCTTGTTTTATTTGTTTTGATTTCAGATCAAGAATGTCATAGTATTAGTATTATGTTTCTACTTATCCTTGCATCCGTCCCTGACTCCAAGCATTATCATACACAGTGCTACATATACTTAGCACTCATATTTGCAAGGTGAATGGATGAGATAGAAGTTGACAGGTCAGTAACAAGTTACTTTACTACATCTTGATTAATAAGATGTAGTGACTTGTATACTCCCCTTTTAAAGTCTTGGTCTAAGACTGGAAAAATGATCATCTGTGGCTCAAACTCCACTGGAGTGGATTTTTGCCCAGCGGTAACTTCTCAAGGATTTGAATGGCCTTTCTTCTCTAGATGAGGAATTCTCAGGGAAAAGAAGAGGTATGTAAATAACAAACCAGCCTCCTACTTTTACTTTGCCCTCTAATTGTTCTGTGTGTCATTGACATTGCCAAAGTGTGATATTCAATTTAGCTGATCAAAGCTAGGAAATATTTTCAAGTATATTTGTATTTCTCCTTAATTGTTTTATTTACTCTTCAAATAAAAGTTCACTTTTAGAAAGTTTCACTTCAAAGATCTCTAGGACCTAATAAAGTGAGAATACTTTGTATTCCTTTTAGCCCTTACTATTTGATTTCTCTACATACAAAGTTACAAGAAACTATGAAAAATGTGCTTGTCACTTAGCTAAAATGAATGTTTTGAGATCTAATCACCAGAAGCTATCTCAGCACAGATCATTGAAACAAGCCAAAGTGATCCCATCCTCACTGGTGGTTGGTTGGAAGATAACGCCTATTACCCAGTGACCAACTTTAATAAACCGCAAAGGTGCTCTCAAGACTTTTATTCTTCCTTCCACAGACTTGGAATAAATGGTTTAATAATATTACTCTGCAGCACTCAAAACTTGGCAACATGGAGAAGATAGCAACTGCCTGATCAACATCTTATAAGCCATGAATTGTGAATGCCAAAATGTGGGTTCTGGACCACCTAAATTCTAGGATATTTTAGGAATACAGTGATACATGTATTTTGCTCCAAAAATTAGTAAACACAGAATAACATGACCAAAATAAAGGCTGTAACTCTTTTGTAACATATCCTAAATTCTTTCCATATACGTCAAATGGTGCAGGTGTGAAGTTCTGTGAAATTCTGCCTCAAACTAGGAGCTCTATAAGAACTTCATGCCTACTTTAAAATTTTTCAAGTCTCTGCCTGACCTGCGGTGGCGCAGTGGATAAAAGCGTGGACCTGGAATACTGAGGTCGCCGATTTGAAACCCTGGACTTTCTTGGTCAAGGCACATATGGGAGTTGATGCTTTCTGCTCCTCCCTCCTCTCTCTCTCTCTCTCTCTGTCTCCTCTCTCTAAAATAAATAAATTTTTTCAAGTCCCCATTTTGCATAGAGAAATAATTTTATAAATCAATTACAACCAAATATTTTTGGTTAAGGGTCACTGACAAGTTAAAACAAATTCATGCCAGGAGATTTTTCTGATTTTTTTTTTAAAAACGATATCTGAGCAACATAAGTATTGACCTTGTCAGAACTTATTTAACTTTGTGCAGTCACTTTCTATCATGGTAGTGAAATCTTTCATCTTTAGATTAATAAATCACCTTGTCTGTGAAAAATTTCTTTTTGTTTCCCTTATAAAGAGTTGTTTTTTTCAAGAGGTGGGGGAAAGGGACTAAGAATCAGTCCATTGGCTGACAGACCTGTTCTTGATCTTAATGTTACTGTTCATATACATTCTCCTACCTCATATTTTCACAGACCAGTTTATTGCCAGGAAATGAACATAATAGTTTGTATTCAAAATGCCTTGGCAATTAGTCTTCTGGGAACAACCAAATGCCAAACAACGTAACTGTAGGAGGTCAGACACTGATATACAAGGACTCAAAAACATAGATGTGATGTAACCTTTTCTTCCAAATTAAAGGATTGGCGTACATAACTGTAACATATCTTGTGCACCTCACACAAAGTACAAGTGTTTTCTAGAGTGTGGTTCCTAATTTAGATTGGTTCAAAGGATTATATGCTTGGAAAAGCAACATTAGTGTAGATGTTACTGTCTAATTTTAAAATGTAGAGTGTTTCAAGTAAACCAGTGGTCAGCAAACCACCGCTCATGAGCCACGTGCAACCTAATAGCATGTGACATTTTTAGCAAAGGCCAGCTTAGCAGTACCCTAATTAAGTTAATAACAATGTACCTATCTATATAGTTTAAGTGTAAAAAATTTGGCTCTCAAAATAAATTTCAATTGTTGTACTGTTGATATTTGGCTCTGTTGACTAATGAGTTTGCCGACCACTGAGTTAAACAATTAGGAAAGGCCTAACAGCATGTTTGGGGCATTTTTTTTTTTTTTTTTCATTTTTCTGAAGCTGGAAACAGGGAGAGACAGTCAGACAGACTCCCGCATGCGCCCGACCGGGATCCACCCGGCACACCCACCAGGGGCGACGCTCTGCCCACCAGGGGGCGATGCTCTGCCCATCCTGGGCGTCGCCATGTTGCGACCAGAGCCACTCCAGCGCCTGGGGCAGAGGCCAAGGAGCCATCCCCAGCGCCCGGGCCATCTTTGCCCCAGTGGAGCCTTGGCTGCGGGAGGGGAAGAGAGAGACAGAGGGGAAAGCGCAGTGGAGGGGTGGAGAAGCAAATGAGTGCTTCTCCTGTGTGCCCTGGCCGGGAGTCGAACCCGGGTCCTCCGCACGCTAGGCCGACACTCTACCGCTGAGCCAACCGGCCAGGGCCTGGGGCATTTTTAATATTGCAGAAAGGGATCCTAATAACTGATGATAGGGAGGGACTACTTTAGGACAGGAAAATCTAATAAGTAACCAGAACTCCCAACAGTAACCACATTGACTGACTGACAATATGGCACCATTCTCCAGAGGGGGATTTTGATTATCACAAAACTGGCCATTTTAATTATTGAATTGGGACTGTTCTGTGACTTAAAGAGAACATAGTACATTGGTGTGGTTGTTTTTTTCAACCAAAGAGTAACAAAAGTAATCATGGACCTTCCTCAGTTTTCATTCTGGGACAGGGGAAGAATTATACTTAGTAAGTAAATGTAAAGGGACAAAAATAAAATTAGAGACAAAGTTGCTTTATGATTATATACCATGAGTTACCCTAATTCAGTGGTCAGCAAACTCATTAGTCAACAGAGCCAAATAGCAACAGTACAACGATTGAAATTTCTTTTGAGATCCAAATTTTTTAAACTTAAACTATATAGGTAGGTACATTCCTTATCGAGGTAGCGCCCGCACGTGGTATTTTGTGGAAGAGCCACACTCAAGGGGCCAAAGAGCCGCATGTGGCTTGTGAGCCGACCGCTGCCCTAATTGATATACATACACATATATATACACAATTCATATATTATTGATACATACCTATGTGAAAAGATATGAAAATATGCCTAGGAACAATAAACACTAGGTTGTAGTTACCTGTAAAGGGCGAAGAGGAATGGGGTCGGAAGGAGGAACACAGAGCTTAGAGTGAATGAATGGCTTATTATTTTTTATACTTTTTGAAATGCCCCTCATTTCATAAAAACAACCACATGTATTTGTCAACCTAAATGACTATATATAAATATTCCGCACACCACTTAACATCTTCAGTATTGTGACGGGCTTTGATAATTGGGACACAATTCCCTTCACTCCTTTCAGGCCTATTTGTCTAGTTGGTTTCACTGATTGTCAAGAGGCACTAGCCTCTGAGCTCTGTTTGTTCTCATTATACAAAAAAGAAAAAGGGAAAAATGTGGACAAATGGCTTTTTCCTGCTTACAGGTATGAGAGTAGATCTAACAAATGAATAAACTTCCAGTCTAGAAGTAGTATATAACCAAGGGCAAAGTTCAGGGTCAAGTTGAATTTCTCAGTTAGAACAAACATGTCTAAGATGAAACAGAGAGGATGGCTGGGAAACTTACGACCTCACTTCCCCACAAGCAGGGGAAGTCCAAAGTAATTTCAGCCTTCACAGAGCTCCATGGGTCACATCCAAATCTTACGAATTCTAACGAGTTAGCAACTCACAATGACAGCTGCTCACAGAAACATCAGCTATGACAGACAAAATGGCCCAGGGCATCTGGTTCTTGGTTCAAAAAATATCAACAACACAATTTTGTGATCAGATTTCAGTATTTCAGCTGAAAATCTTTTCATAACTCAACTGAACAAACTGAGAAACCTAATAGTTCCTATCACTGTGGAATCCTCTGAGGGTAGAATTATACTAATGTTAAGTGACATGGAATAATATTAATCATTCCCATTTTTAGCCTTCTGATAGAGGGTGAATATGAAGTTTAAGATGTTTGGTTTCAACAGTGAGAAACCTGTATGAAGTGTTCGAATGAAGAAACCTGGACATAATGTCAGAAGTTCTTAAGATGTCAAAAAGTTTTAAATTTCACATTTTTATATTAATCCATGCTTCTTATTACTTCAAGTATTAACGCCTCAAGAATTGTATAATTTATAGGTGCTTCACGCAGAAATGAAAATAAAATGGTAACAATTATAATACAATTCCATCTCTAATTAGCAAGTTTGGAACTTAAGAAATTTTTTAAATAACTCTTACCATATATCATTAGCTCAACGAAACCATTACTATATACAGATGAGCCTCAATTGTTGTCCCTACAGAGAAAATTTCTTTCAATATATAAACTTGAGTCTGAAGTGGAATGACCCATTTTATTAGTTATGTGACATTCTCAAAATGGTACCATATCTATGATCCATTAACACAAAGAAAGGCAAAGCATTAAAATGAAAAACAGTCAGTAGAATTTTGATACAGGGTTCACTCTTGGGCAAAGCTGCCCTTTATCTTTCTCCTACGACCTTTTCCTTTGGCTATATGTTTAAAAACAAAAAAGAGCATTGGCCTAATCTGTAAGCACTTAGAAATACTTAGTTTGGCCTGGTTTTCATTTGGACCTAAAGATAGTTCCCTAGAGTAAATTACATGGACCCTAATAAACATGAAGACCTACCCAGAACTTAGACATGAGCTTTTCATCAGATGCCCATGAAATATAAAGGCCCGTGAATTTCTTGATGAAAAGATCACATTTCTCTTTGACTCATATCCAGAAAAATCATTAAGAAAATTGTTTTACTTAACCTATTAAATGCTGTCATGGCCATAGTTTTTCAGAAGATGAATTTAATTTTTTAAAGAAGCAAAATGCATGGTCATACATTCTGCAGTGGGAGCAGAATGACAGCACAGTTTTTGTATCTCCTCTGTCTCACAAGCGCTTCTCCTAGAACTTGTTTGCTATTCCTGCAAACTATGTCACATGTCACCTCCTCAGGGAGGCCATTATAGGATGAATGTTTGTGTTCTTCCCAAATTCACATAGTATTAAAATCCTAACCCCCAAGTATTAGGAGGTAGGGCCTTTGGGAGGTGATAAATTCATGAGGGCAGGGCCCTCATTAATGAGATTAGTGCCTTTATAAAAGCAACCCAGAAAACTCCCTTGCCCCTTCTATCACGTGATATTAAAGTAGAAAGGTGGTCATCTGGGATATGGGCCCTCACCAGACACTTACTGTCAGCACAGTGATGTTGGACCTCCCAGCCTCCAGAACAGTGAGGAATAAATTTCTGTTGTTTATAAGTCACCTAATCTATGATATTTTCTTATAGCAGCTGGAATGGAGTAAGACAGAAGCCTACACAACATTTAAATGTCCCCAGCCTCAACATTCTCTGTTACCCAGCTTTATTTAATCATCGCCTGACAAAGAATTGTTATTTATTTATTGTCCATCTCCGACCAGTGGGTCTGTGTTTCCTATTCACTGCTGTATCTTTAACACCCACACAGGGTCTGGCAGTAGAGTAGATATTCAGATATCACTAGATACTCATGAAATATTTGTTGAGTAAGAAATAAATGCATGAATGACAGAGACTGATAAATCTGGGGAACACCTTCAGAGACTTTATCATCTAATAGGAGAATAGGCATGTTAAAACTGCAGTATAGCATGATAAATGTTCTGTCAGAACTGTCTAGGGTATTGGTGACCTAAACAAGGAGTAGTATGTTAGAGGAAGAGTTACTTCGCTGAGTCTTAAAGAATGGGTAGAAGTTCATCAGGTGGTTAAAGGGTAAGAGAAACCTAGAAAGAGGGAATAGCATGTGCAAAGAAAGGAGACAAAACACCTATGTCCTTAAGTAGTTCGACACAACTGGAGCAGATTGTGAGGGAGGAAACCCTAAACTACAATAAATCAGCAGCACTGTTTTCAGAGTCACTTCAATCACACCAGCGCCTGATGGCCACCCTCCTTCTCTCGGGGAACACACTCCATCCCTCAACAGCCTTCTCTTCAGTGCAACTGTCGAGCCTGAGGGCCATGAAGTACTAGCCTACAGGTGTTCCGTTTGCTCTCGGCCAAGGAAAATCTCGAGAGTGTAGGACAGTAATGCTGGAATGAGAGAATATCATCTTACTCTTAGCCTGGGCAGCCTTTGACAGGTATCAGTGCCTCTGCTTCCTTATTGACAAAGTGAAGGCACAGAGGAGAGAGGGCAACTGCAGGTCTTCGTCCGGACATGGGAAGCCTTTGTTAGAGTTGAATTTTGAGCCTGGTGTCTGGGTCAGCTTTCTTTTCAGAAGGCATGAGTACCCCTCTGTAAGGTATTTTTCCACCACCGAGGAAGAGGGAAGGGGCGTAGCCACGAAGTGTGGATAAGCAAAAGCTTTATTGAACACAGAGCGCTTCCCGGATGATGTTCCCTGGTCTGGGGGACACGGGCCAGGGAAGTCGCATGGGGTGATCCGCTTGGGGAATATTTAAAGGGTCTCTAGGGTGGTCGAGCTAATATGACGTGGTGAAATCTCACTGGCTGGCTGACAGTCACTCTTTTCCAAAGGACTCCTGGGAAGTTTCTTTTGGCGCACATGGGTGTGGGTGGTCCTAGCCAAGTTCTCAGGTCTGGTGTCTCACATGACCTTTCCCATTGCTGACCACCTTACATTCCAATCTTTTGTGTTAATTAGAGGCGCCGCTTATTCGTCTGGCTACTTCCTGCTGATTAAGGGTGTCATGGGGAGGGGTGATTGGAAGGTGGTGATTTTGAGGGGAGTCGCGAGGAACATCTGTTCCAACTGCCAGCAGTCCTGCATGGGGGCAAGCTTGAGGTGAGAGACATGATTAGAAATGAAGGTAGCATTGATCATGGGGGAGCCCTTGGTAGTGAGGAAGATGTTGTCAGCTGGATAGTGGCTTCGAGACTTTGTAGAGTGTTCCAATGTAGAAGGGGTACAGGGTATGATGGCACAACTAAGAAGGAGTGTGAAAAGGGGATTTCGTCCAAACTACATGTCAGAGGTGGCGTACGAAGAGGAAAAGAAGGGGTCCCATCCACTCCCATAACCGAGACCTGTGAGGGAACTAGAGGTCCAGAGTGCGATGGCAAAACAGAGAAGGTAGCTCCCGTGTCCACAAGAAATGAGACGGACTTACCCGTTCCTGCAGCATCACCCTGGGTTCAGCGTGGGTGAGGATGATGGGGGTCTCCGGGTCCAGGCCGTGTCAGTCATCTATGAGGTCTAGGAGTTCGAGCGGTGGGCCCGCCTGGCTGGCCTGGCCTCCCACTTGGGTGGCTTGTCCTCCACGTTGAGGCGCTAAGGATGAGCCTGTTGCCCAAAGGGGGCAACAGCTCCACCAGTGACCGGGCTGCTTGCAGTCAGGGCAGGGCTTAGTGGGCAGCCGCGGACAGGGGCCCTCCCGGGACCATGACCTTCCTTGCCACATTTAAAGCAAGTTGCTGGTGGGATTCCTCTTTGTGGCTTGGACTTGGGTCGGGCACTTCCTGTGCCTTGCCCCTGTTGCTCTGCTGGCCTCAGGGCTGCCATAAGAGCCTGGGTTTGGAGTGTTACCTTCTGCTGCGTGCAGGCCTGGCGAGCAGCCTCGGCCTTTTCCTACCGACCATTAAAAACTTTAAATGCCTGTTCACAGGTCTTGGATAGGGGTTTGGGGGTTAGAATAAAAGGAGGGGGGCTCCTGGGAGCCCAGCACCCAGATCCAGCTGGAAACAAACTTCCTACAGGGCCAGAACTTCCTACAAGAAAATTGAGGTTGGGTGTCCTGCAAACCAGTGTAAGGGCCAATGGCAGGCTGAGAACGGCCTGATGGAGGGGGGGCTTAAGAACACAGTGGAGAAGGGAGGGGCCCCTGGCTAGCAGGGGAGGAGAAAGAGAGACTGGTATTTACAGGTGAACAAGAAGCAGGATCCAGCGAAGGGAGGGGAGGGGGCTTTTGGAGGGGAGAGAGTGAAGAGGTCCACAGAGGGACCAGGGAGGGGTCCCGAGAGAGGGGCACCCCCGGGGGTCACGCAGGAGGAGGAAAGATCAGGAGTGGGGTTTAGGCGAAGTTTCTCTGGCCAGAAAGGGCCTGCGTGGTAGAACAGGCAGCACAGAGATTTGGATGGGAGCGCTAATACTAGAGGCCCTGAATGTAAGGGATCTCCAACCAGTTCCCAGTTCTTTTGGAGATAAATTGGTGAGGGTGTCAAAACTGAAGGTCCCTTCAGGAGGCTACCTGTTTTGATTACCCAGTGGGTTCTGTGGCCTGGCCACAGCAGAGAAGAAGAACAGTTTCTTCTTCTTTAGGGAGGGAGAGATTTCGGATAAGGCAACTCCAGGAGTGTTTTTGGATCAGGTTTAGATTCCTGTGCCTCTATGGCCACCCTCAGTCCTCGGAGTGGTCAAAGTTGAGAATTGGTGTCCTGCAACTCAATCTCTGGCCACCGGACGGTTAGGTAAAGTGGGAGTGACCAGGACGTCTCCATGGGCACACACACACTCAGAATGGAAAAGAGGTCCCTGATGCAGCTGCAGTTTAAGTCAGGGAGTCTCGGTGGAAAGAACTGAGGGGAGGCTGGAGGCAGGGGACTTACCACACCGTGTGCCAAAGTGGGTGGAAAGTCAGAGATCCTGGTTCTTTCTCAGAGGGGAAGGGGAGAGAAGCAGTCCTTGCAGACTTCTAACTCCTCCTGGGTTTTGGCACCAAATGTAAGGTATTTTTCCCCACAGAGGAAGAAGGAAAGAGCATAGCCATGAAGTGTGGATAAGCAAAAGCTTTATTGAGTACAGAGTGCTTCCCGGATGATGTTCCCTGGTCCAGAGGACATGGGCCAGGGAAGTCTCATGGGGTGATCCACATGGGGAATATTTAAAGGGTCTCTAGGGTGGTCGAACTAATATGACGTGGTGAAATCTCATTGGCTGGCAGATGGTCGCTCTTTTCCAAAGGACTCCTGGGAAGTTTCTTTTGGCGCGCATGGATATGGGCGGTTCTAGCCAAGTTCCCGGGTCTGGTGTCTCACATGACCTTCCCCCATTGCTGACCACCTTACACCCTCCATAGTAAACTGATTCTTTTTTGTTATTCCTAAGACTGATTTTGTAGCCATGAGAAAAAAAAAAAAAAAAGAGCATCCTCCTATTAACCATGAGAAGATGAAATACAGTACAGAGGTGGGGGGTACCGTTTATGTGTCTGTGCCAGAAACTAGGGGCGCATTAAGACCAAACTAGAGGAATAATGTTCCTACAAGGGAGCAGGTAGAAAAAAATAGAGAACATAGCATTAAAGCTTTGGACATACTCGTCTGTAGTTAAACAATATTACAAATCCACATAATTCACCATTACCCATTAAGACTCTTGAAACTGTGATATCAAAGCTTAGCTATGAAACATTCACATCTTTCTTGGGGCCGTGTATGGGTTAATTTAATGTGCTTGAAGTCTAGGTGGGATATGAGTAAGGGATGAGGAGCTGAAGTTTGAGGGGAGAAAAGGGAATTAGGAATGTCATGAACTGTCCAGATTTTACATTGGTCACGGAGACCGCAGCCTAGCGCTAGCCTCTGGAGTTTTTTCAGCATCTCAGCCACACAAGCAGGTATGAGGTTTTACCACTGGCCAGAAAAATACTTGCAAATTCATCAATCAATAGCCTTCTTTGTAGGCTAAAAGACAATATTCTGAGTCCTTTTCTGCCTTCTTTAAAATTCTAAGTTGCCCACTTACTTTCCTATCTTTAGTCCAAATCTTCTTTTATTCAGAAAAACAGGGGTTAAACTTTGCTTAAGTAGTCCACTCCTCAAGTTTTAATGCTTTTGTTCTTAGGTAGTGAGACCAAAAACATGATGAAATTCAAAAGATGGGAACAGTGAGAAACAGGTGTTGGCCAAATGAGCAAAGGCAGTGATGATATGAAAACAATAATGATGATATTACCTTGTATTTCAAAAGCATCTTTCTGCAAAAAGGCTCACAATATTCTATAGATATCTATATTTTACCTTTTCTCCATGGTGATTGAAAAGAATTTGTTTCACTCTTATTATTCCATAGCCATCCACAAATATTTTAGCTGTTTCTATTTGCTGTGTCTTTTTTTAAACTTATTTATTCATTTTAGAGAAGAGAGAGAGAGAGAGAGGGAGAGGGAGAGAGAGAAGGGGGGAGGAGCAGGAAGCATCAAGTCCCATATGTGCCTTGACCGGGCAAGCCCAGGGTTTTGAACCGGCAACCTCAGCGTTCCAGGTTGACACTTGATCCACTGAGCCACCACAGGTCAGGCCTATTTGCTGTGTCTTTAACTGCAGTTAATTTATTCATTGAGCCTTATCTGGAAATTGCATTGAGTTTTTGCTTTCTCTAATTGCATAGGGGCCTATTTACAGTATCCTCTTCAACTGTGGGCGGTAGCTCTTTCCTTTCACTATGTTTGTAGCTTCGTGTTTTACTTGTCTGAGTTCATGTTAGCATGTTCGTTTTGCTCTTTTAATCATCACAACTTGCCTACAAATTCTGTCCTGCAGTTTCATTTATCACCATCAACTTTCATCCTCCACCTATCATAACCTATGTAATTCTCTTTTTGTGTAATTATTTTAATGAATGTCATTGCATTTATATGGTAATATAATTATTTTTAAAACTTCTTGACCATGAGTGCACATCAGTCAGGTGTTCCTCATTTCTCTCTTCATTGTACCTAGTGTAACTTATGACCTCCCACATTTCTGTTCTCCCACATTTCTGAACTTGACAGTGCCATCGGACCAACAGTTTCACCACAAGTTTGTGCAACTTCCCCAAGGTAGTTCGATATATTCTTTCTAGACATCTCCTTAAATTCTCCTTCTTTACATAGCAGAAATCTTTCTCTGCAAACTCATTTTACTCTGAAGTGGTTTTGTCTGATGAGTGTTAGTTGAAATCAAAGATCTTAGAGGCAAAGATCCCCACCCCCAATTTTTGATCTATCCCTTTGCCTTCAGGAAGACACATGTTGTTCTCACTTAATAAGCAGTGCAACTGAAGTCCGGAGAAGTGACTTGTTTAAGGTCACACCTCTATTATGTTAAGAAGCGGAAGCTGGACTCCATCTCCCCAAGAGAGTTGCAGTAGGAGATTAAAGAAGGCAGTTGGCACTTGAGAAGGGAAGTTTCTGAGTAAGTAAATTAAGTAATTGGTAATTGTCTGAAGTTATTGGTGCTTGAATTCAAATCTATACCACTTAAGGAATATTAATAAAGGCCACTGAAAAGCTAGGTAGTAATGAGAATAATGGAAGAATGGGACTGTACTCAAACACAGGCCAGTGATGTAATGTTCCAGTCAACCAAATGCTGCATAACACACCACCCCGAAACTTAGGGTCTTAAAACAATAGTATTTTGCTCACAGAGATCTGGGTAGAGTTCTGCAGGGACAGCTCTACTTCCTCCATGTTAAGCCTGAGCTAGAATCATCTGAAGGCTCATTCAATTCAGACACCTGGACGACAGAACAGCTAGGGATGCTGGGGCTCCTTGGACATCACTCTCTATCTCTATGTGACCTTTCCACATAGACCCTTCAGCATGGCAGCTGCAGGGCAGCCAGACTTCTTCCATATCAGCTCACTGCTCCCAAGGGGTGCGGCCCAAGAAAGAGAGCAAGGTGGAAGCACAGCCACCTTCTATGACTTAGCTCCGGAAGTCATACAGCATCACTTCAGCCACATTCTCTTGGTCGAGGCAGTTACAAAGGTCTTCCCAGATTTGATAAGCAAGAACGTACACCCGCCCCCCTCGATGAAGAAGCATCAACATCTTATTGTCAGCCTGGCCTGTGGTGGCGCAGTGGATAGAGCATCAGCCTGGAATGCTGAGGTTGCCAGTTCAAAACCCTGGGCTTGCTCAATCAAGGCACATATGACAAGCAATGGGGTGAAGCAACTATGAGTTGATACTCCTCGCTCACCTCACCTCTCTCCTCTCTCTGTAAAATCGATAAATAAAATCCTTTTCTTTAAAAAAAAAAAAATCACATTGTCAGAAGAGTACTAGGATGAGATCTATACCAGAGCAGCTATCTTTGGAAAATACAATCTGCCACAATTTAAAACCGCTGGATTACCAAGCCACCAAAACGCAAGAGTTGAAAATAGACCTTGAAAAGGCCATCTGTTTGTCACTAACAAAACCCATTCTTCAAGGCACAGCTCAGACGTCCTTTTCCTTTTGGAATCCCCCTTTGATGTCCCTCAGCTTCCACAGCCCAATCAGGCAGATGCTATCAACCTGCCAGTTAGCCAAACGTGTTTGTCTAATCAATCAGTAAGGCATAGGAAACATCACAGAGCAGAGCCGTCAGATTGATGGAGAAGACACATCTCTAGAGGAGCTAGAACTGACACTTCACACAGAAACAGAGAGCAGAGGGAAAAAGCATCAGCGATTCAGAGAAGAAAAACTGAAATCACACAAAGAAAAAAAATATATATACAGTATATACTTTGGCTCTACATTTAAGTTATAAGCAGTAAATGTCAAAATAACCCCGAGTCAAGCAGCCGAGACGGAAGCATTGCCGGAAGCGGCGGAGCTCCAGCCTCCCCAACAGCAGACTCACCTGCACGATCTGTTGAACCGCCCCAGAGTTTCTGACTCAGCAGGTCTGGGCGGAGCCTGAGAACCTGCATTTCTGACGGTTCCCAGATTCTGCTGTTGCTGGTGGTCTGGTGCTACGTTTTAAGTCCCTCCAGCCTAAAGGTCTTTAGACCAGAAAGTAGTGGCCATAACTGAAGCTCCAGGAAAGATGAAGTAAACCGCGGTAGGTGAAGAAGATGACCCAAGAGATGAAGTGGCCTGATCTTAACAGAGACCATTTCTCTGTCCGCCACCGGCCAGGACATCCTCCATCCAGCGACTGCATCCCGGTGACCGGCAGGCAGACACCGGCGCGTCTCCTCAGCCGCGGTGGATGGCGCCCCCTCCCGACCACCCCTGCTGGTGTCAGCCGGGCCCGCACGCAGGGGCTGCCGGCCGGGGTGGGCGGGGCTAACCCAGACAAGCTTCCCGCCGCGTTCTTACTGGAGGTTGGGAGAACGAGCCAAGAGACGCAAGTCCCCACCCCCTGGGGCGGGGCCACCAGGTCACCGAGGTTTGATTGGTCAGCACCGCCCATGCGCGATGACGTGATGCCCCGGCAGAAAGTTTCTAAGAGGAGCGCGGGAGCTGAGAAGTGCGGGATTTAGTTGTTTCGGGTTAGGCCTGCTGAAGGTTGTTCCGCTACCAGGCGCTCCCCTTGGACCAGCCCGGGCAGCTTCTTCACGAGCTCCACGTCCTGACCTCCTGCTACCTCCGAGCGACTCTCTGCCTCCCAGGTGTCCAGGTGAGCATCCGAATGAGACCTCTGATTGGGGCGGCGGGGGGGAGAGGGGGCGCTCGCTCGCGAGGAGGAGTTAGTTCGTGCCTCTGGCACCAGGAGGAGAGGAGCAAGGAGAATATGCTGTTTCCCTGAGGCTCCGGGGACTTCCTCTTGTCCCCACCACTCATCTTAAATCTTTAGGGTCACTGGTCTGATGCTCATGGGCCTTACGACTCTATGAATGAGGCATTGAGTATTTTCCCAATTTTAAGTGCTCGCTGAGTTAAGCATTGTGCTAAGTTCAGGGTCTGCACAGGTAGTTATGTCGCCTGTACTTAGAAGTGCCAGGCACAGAGCAGGTCCCTGATTCATATTCGAAGTGAATACATCCACTGAGGAGAGGGCCTCTACCGGGAAGACAGATAATTATTGCACGGTGTGATAGGTGCTCAATTCCAGATGTAGATGGAAACACTTATAAGGGGTGGCCTCTTTGGGAAGCTGATAACTGATCCAAGGTGTGAAGGAAAAGGCAAAGAATTGAAAAATCAAAGCCTATGAATTCTCTAGCCACTGCTAATGAGGCCCCACAACCCCAACTGTAGATACATAGTTGCCTATTCTTGAAAATAAATGGAAAACACACAGAAGGTTATTGGTTCTTTTATTCTCAATAGGTTCCAGGTTTCAGAGAAGATGACCGAGGAACTGGATCTTATGGGACAGGACTCTGATGGGGGTAGTGAGGAGGTGGTCCTGACACCTGCAGAGCTCATTGAAAGACTGGAGCAGGTAAGCTTCCCGAGTAGAATCGCCTGCCCAATCTTAGCCTTTTTATTCAGTCCAACAGTGCAAATATCAGGAATCAGGAAATGAAGAAGTGGAACTCAAGCCTTTTTCAAGAGAAGGACTAGATCTTACCATCTACACAGAAATGAAAACTAAGGGGGACCAGCCTCTGTTAAAGACCTCATCATGTCAAACACAAAATCCTCGAGTGGGGCCAGTAAGGGACAGCTTTGGGTACAATTACTGGAACAGTTACAGAGCAAGAATTTGCTACTCGGGCCCTGGCCAGTGGCACAGTAGATAGAGTGTAGTGTTGGAGCTGTGAAGTCACTGGCTCTATCCCAAGGGTTTCAGCATGACGCAGAAGTTGCAGGTTTGAACCCCGGTCAGGGCACAAATGAGAGGTGATCAAATGGATATACAACTAAGTGGAGCAATGAGTTGATGCTTCTCTCTCTCCCTTCCTCTTTCTCCAAAGGAAAAAAAAAAAATTTCTATTAGAGAGATGTTGTGGTGACTTGTAAGTTTTATGTCTTAGTCCTTTGAAATATCTTAACAGGAAGTCTTAACAGACATCTTTCAGAAATGGAAACCAGGATAGCTGACAATCATATAAAAAGGTATTCAACCTTTTTAGTAATCAGGAAAATGAAAATTTGAATCCTAATGAAATATCACTTCATACCCATCAGATTGGCAGAAGTGAAAAAAAGTGAACAATTTAAGTATTGGGACGGCTCTAGAGCAGTTTGAACAATTGCATATTGCAGGGAACATGTAAACACATACAGTCATTTTGGAAAATAATCTGATTGTCAATTTGAAGGCACACAATCATTTTATTCCTTGGTATAAACCTAGAGAAAACTTTCATGTGTAGTCCAGGAGACACGCACAAAATGTTCATAGCATTGCTTGCAATAGTAAAACTGCAAATAACCAGATATCTTTCAACATCCATTCTATAATAGATACAAAATTATGGCACATACACACAATGAGAAAAAAACAATAAAATGAATAGAAGATAGCTCCTGCAACAGCATAGATAACTCAGGAACACAATGTAGAACAACAAAAAAATAAGTTGCTAAAAAAACTATGTATATAAAATTCAAACACTTGCAAAACTATTGGGAAGATAGAGCTTGCCAGCTTAGGTGATGTGGCACGCACTGGTGTTCTGCCCATGCGCCAGTGATGCTGACCTTTCACCCTCTGGTGAGAAACCAGAGCCCCCAGGCTTGGAAGGCGGTCTGGGGATAGTTGCATCTGACCACACAGCCTCAGCTGGGCAGTGGGTGATCATGAGTTACACCTCAAGCCTGATGCTCTCTTGCGATGCCCTGAGCGCAGCCAAGGAGTTTGTCCCCCATCTGGACAGCTCTTACAGCTGGACACAGACTCAGGCTGCCTAGCATGGGCTAACGATCAACCTCACAAGGGCTGCTGATAAACACAGCTCTGGGAGTGTATATGGGTTATTCTTGAATGTCCGTAAAAAATGACTTAAAAACTATTACCTACATTGCATAGTTTCTCACTTTAATGATGATGTTAGTTTGCTAAGACTGCATACCAAAGTACCACAAACTGGGTGACTTTAAGAACAGAAATTTATTTTCTCAACTCTAGAGACCAGAAATCTAAAATCAAAGTGCTGACATGGTTGGTTTCTTCTGAGGCCTGTGTCCTGGGCTTGTAGATGGTTGTCTTCTCCCTGTGTCTTCACACCGTCTTCCCTCTGTGGCTCTGTGTTCCAGTTTACCCCACTGAAAAGGACAACAGTCATACTGGATTAGGGTCCATCTAAATGACCTCATTTTAACTTGATCGCCTCTTTAAAGACCCAGTCTCCAAATACAGCCATATTCTAAGGTACTGAGAGTTAGGACTTGAACATATGACTCAGGGGTGGAGGAAGATATAGCCCATCCCATAACATGATCAACAAATTGTCATTTAAAAATAATTTTTTTTAGAGAGAGAGTCAGGAGGGGAGAGAGAGGGTGAGAAAAAGCAGCTCATAGTTGCTTTCACTTCAGTTCATTGATTGCTTCCAAGAGAGGGAGGAGAAAGTGTGAAGCATCAACGTGTACTTGCTTTTGCATTGGTTGTGCATTGATTGCTTCATACATCCCTCGACCAGGGCATGCCAGTGTCCCCTTGTCCAAGCGAACAACGTTAGGCTTTTCATGCCGGCCACCTTTGGGCTCAAGCTAGCAAGCTTTTGGGATCATGTGAATTTTTCCCCCACTCAAGCCAATGACCTCACACTGATGAGCCCACACTCAGAGCTGGGTTCAAACCAGCTCCCCCAGCATTCTGGGTTGACGCTTTATCTACTGCTCCATGACTCATCAGGAATGTCATTAAATTTTAATCAGGAACCAGATGTAGCTATTTTAAATATAGCACATGATTTTTATTTTTTTTCCCGAAGTTAGAAGTGGATAGGCAGTCAGACAGACTCCCACATGCGCCTGACTGGGATCGACCTGACATGCCCACCAGGGAGCAATGCTCTGTCCATCTGGGGCGTTGCTCTGTTACTGCTGGAGCCGTTCTAGCACCTGAGGCAGAGGCCACAGAGTCATCCTCAGTGCCCGGGCCAACTTTGCTCCAATGGAGCCTTGGCTGCGGGAGAGGAAGAGAGAGAGAGAGAGGAAGGAGAGGGGGAAGGGTGGAGAAGCAGATGGGTGCTTCTCTTCTGTGCCCTGACCAGGGAATCGAACCGGGATTTCCACACGCCAGGCCGACACTCTACCGCTGAGCCAACTGGCCAGGCCCTGGTTCCTTTATTTTTAAAGATCATAGATTCAAACTCTATTTGAAAAGATTATATTTAAATTTTTGTTTGTTTGTTTTTGTGTGTGACAGAGACAGCGAGAGGGACAGACAGACAGGAAAGGAGAGATGAGAAGCATCAATTCTTTGTTGCGGCACCTTAGTTGTTCATTGATTGCTTTCTCATATGTGCCTTCACGGGGGGGGGGGGTTGGGGAGGCTCCACCAGACCGAGTGACCCCTTACTCAAGCCAGCAACCTTGGGCTCAAGCTGGTGAGCCTTGCTCAAACCAGATGAGCTCGTGCTCAAGCTGGCAACCTCGGGGTTTCGAACTGGGTCCTCCACGTCCCAGTTTGATGCTCTTATCCACTGCACCACCACCTGGTCAGGCATATTTTAAAGTTTTATACTGATATGTTTTCCCTATTTTATATTTTATCATAATTTCACAATGTAAATGAGATATCCGCACAGTCTACACCATGTTACCCCAGTGTACCACATGAACGCTGTCATTTTCCTTGGAAGCCCTGTCGTGTAAGGACTGGAAAGCACTCTATAGAGATAAAAACAAGTATGAAACTGTACAAAATATTAAACACTAAATTTAGGCTAACAATTACCTCTGAGGAGGGAGAGACACACAGAGACTTAAAATAATGATAATATTTGTAAATGAAGTTATATGCACACAGATATTTATATCATTATTCTTTATTTTATCTACTAATTATTTAATAAAATCAGTTGAAAAGAAAAACTCTTGCTTTATAAGTTCTCTGTGACAGTTTGTCTTTTCTCAATTCATTATGCTTCTTGAACATTCAGGTTGTCTTCCTAGTTAACTTCTGCAACACTAGTACAGAGCTGAGCACCGGCAAAAAAGTATGATGGTAGCAATACCCAGTGTTTAATAATGCGTCTTGGTGGTGATAATTGAAGAAGCAGAGACCCAAGGATGTCAAAAGGAATAAATTGGGCCTAATTGGCATGTAATTCTGAGCTATGCTAAACTAAATTTCCTGTAACTGAAAGATAACTGTACTTTTCCTCAGTCACCTGTGGATATTTCAGTTTTCTAAGCCTTGGTAATTTCCAAAATATAACAAGTATCTGGGCCTGAGTCATAAATTAGGGATTTAAACTCTTGTTTCAAAAGTGTTTAATAGATGAATATCCACTTCTACTATACTGTCAGGCACTTAGTAAATAAGCAATGTTTTCTCATCAATAACTATATGAGGATAACTATATTTATTTCCTCTCAGATATTATAATGCTGAATGAAAAAGTATTTATAAAGTGCTTTGAGCTTCAGGAATGAAGAGGTGAATAGAATTGATGTAGCGTTACTTCAACTCCTCAAATAGGAGAAAGGTGCTGGTGCCACCTGGTGGGAAAAAGCAGGTGGAGGAAATGCATTGGTGTTACTTTGTGAAAGGTGCTGTTTGAACACCAGGTGGTGTTACTCTCAGCAATGGGAATACTGACATTTTTGAAGTGAACAGGGATTTTTTTTTTTGTAATGTTGGTTAAATATAAGGTTGTAAACACAATTTCCTACGAAATGAAAAAGGAAAGACCTTATTAAACAGCTTGCATTCAACACATTGCTGCTATTTCCAACCGGTAGGCAGTTTTCTTTGCTTCAGACATCTGTGATTTTCATGGGGTATGTATTGACTTACAGGGTTGTTTTGCTCCACTGTGTGTGTGTGTGTGTGTGTGTGTGTGTGTGTGTGTGTGTGTGTGTGTGTGTGTATGTGTGTATGTGTGTGAGTGATTTTCTTGGCATTGTTTTTTAGGCTTGGATGAATGAGAAGTTTGCCCCTGACCTGCTGGAAAGCAAGCCTGAGATTGTAGAATGTGTCATGGAGCAGCTAGATCACATGGTAAGAGTTCTTATCCCAGGGTACAAAGGAATGTTGAAAGGCTTTGTCAGTGGAGGGAGAGGGCTGATAGCAAATCTGCTTCATTTGGCCCAGCCTAGTTTGTTTCTTAAATATTGAATTAGTTACCTACGTTTATAAAGCATGAGAGTACCTGGGAATATATGGCAATCGGCTTCCTCTGAACAGTCTAAAAGCCTGGCCTCACCACCCCACGTTTTTATATGAGGCCGGTTACCGAGCAAGGTCAGGACCTCCGCATTTCAGTGTGCTCTCCACTGCTCAGCTTTCTCACGTGTCTCACTGCCTGTGCGGGGCAGGCATTTGAGTGTGTGGCCCTTGTCTTTCATGAGCTTGGCTTAAGGCATTATCAGCCTCAGAGTTGCTTTAAAACATTGATATTTAACAGTTTCTCAACTGGTGTTTTAACACTACTTTTTAGACATCTTTTTTTTTTTTTTTTTTTGTATTTTTCTGAAGCTGGAAACGGGGAGAGACAGTCAGACAGACTCCCGCATGCGCCCGACCGGGATCCACCCGGCACGCCCACCAGGGGCGAAGCTCTGCCCACCAGGGGGCGATGCTCTGCCCCTCCGGGGCATCGCTCTGCCGCAACCAGAGCCACTCTAGCGCCTGGGTCAGAGGCCAAGGAGCCATCCCCAGCGCCCGGGCCATCTTTGCTCCAATGGAGCCTTGGCTGCGGGAGGGGAAGAGAGAGACAGAGAGGAAGGAGGGGGGTGGGGGTGGAGAAGCAAATGGGCGCTTCTCCTATGTGCCCTGGCCGGGAATCGAACCCAGGTCCCCCACACGCCAGGCCGATGCTCTACCGCTGAGCCAACCGGCCAGGGCCTAGACATTTTTTATGTCTGCTGTATTATCTCCTTTACATTTGGGTTGGGGTTCTAATCATAGTCAGATTCTGTTTAAATGGTCATTTTCCAAAAGTACAGGCACCTCACTGTATCGCATTTCACGTTGTTGAGTTTTGTTTACAAATTGAAGGCCAGACCCTCCGCCAGCAGACAGAGTGGCTCACTTTGTTGCGGTGTTCTGGCACCCAGCCCGCAGCATATCCGAGGTATGCCTGTGGATGAGTGTTGTTTGAACTTTATGTAACGAGACTGTCATCGTATATATTTGTGTAATTAAGGAATGAAAAGAAACTAAGAACTCATACGAGTATTTTGTTCTCCTTTGACCTAAATGTAGTGTTTGAGTCCTCAGCGTTGCCAGTGACGACAGTCCTTGTGGGCTGCGCGTAGGTGAAAGGAAAAAGGTTCTTAGTCTTTAAACACCGTGTTTTCTTACAAACTTCATTTTCCCTTTTAATAGGAAGACAATCTCAGGAGAGCAAAGAAGGGGGATCTGAAAGTCGGTATCCATCGGATGGAGCTGGAGCGGATCCGCTATGTCCTCAGCAGCTACTTGCGATGTCGGCTCGTGAAGGTTTGACGTGGAGACACCTAGGCACTAAGGCAGTGCAGTCTGTCAGATAGGCTGAGCATCTTGGGAAGAAGTTGGGCTGGGGCCGGGGAGAGTTCGCACCCTGAAGATGCTGCTGAGGCCCAGAATCAGGGTAGCTAAAGAGCAAGGAGGGCAAGAGATTGTTCTGGAGAAGCACAGATGGAATGTGTGTTGCACACCTCAGGGGACACATTTTTAGTCCATTTATTCGCTGTGAACGGTGCCCCCTGGTGTTATAGCTTGGCAGTGCTGGCTTGACATTCAACCCAAGCTCTGTGGCCATCTAACTTATAAAAATGATGTTGTAAAACGTTCTTATTTTGTGTATCTGTTTTAACCCTGAAATTTTTTTCCATGAAATTTCTTTTCATTGGTGCCACTTGTCCCCTTAGTTGTTTTAAAACAAATATGTTCTCCTACATGAGGATGCTTTAGGTCTGAAGAGAGTTCACAAGTCTCATTGCAATCCTCTTAGCTAAACGTTTCTACCATTTATTTCCAATTACTCACCTGGTCTCTTCCCTTTCAAGTTCTAGTTTATCAATATCCTCCTTTGATTATACTACCTCAACTGACTGCAGCATTCCAGCTGTAGTCTGGTCACGTTTGTGAAAAGCAGGATGGTCACTTCCCTTATCCTGATTAATACAATGATAGTAATACCACCTAGCGTTACATTACCATGCTTGACAGACACATCACACTAAGCTCATTCTGCACTCATTGTTAACTTTAACCTTATCTGAAGTTTTTAAGTTACCCCATCCTGACACTGTCTGGTATTTGTATGGCTGGGTTTTTGACTCCTAAGTGTAGAGCTTGCTACTCACCTCTCTTAAGCTTTATTTTATTAAATTGGGCCATTTCCCTTCTTTCTGGATCCTGATCTTGTCACCTAGCCTAGTAGCTATGTTGTAACACTTTCTGTCGTCAGCAAGTTTGATAAGTATGTCATCAAAGCTCTTACCTGACTCCGTAAGAGGACTGGGCCGATGCTAGCATATGCCATCAGAGCCTGCCCTAACGGTTGGCATCTGTCCCTTGAGTCAGTATTCTTTGTTCAACTGTTTGTGAGTCTCCTACTCGATACTGTCACCCGGCCCCAGGTTTACAGTTTGTCCCCAAAGGTGTCATAAAGACATTATCATGTTATAAAAATATTGAGGCACACACTATGCCTCTTCACCCCACCCTCATCTTCCAGGCTTTTTTGTTATTGTTTTTATGGTTAAATCCTCTTCAAGTTAACTACTTACGTTTCTTTGAATTCACAAACCATTTTTTAAGTTATTTATTCTAATATAATGCCACCTAGCAATATTAAGGACACTAATCTGTATTTGAAGATTCCCTACCTTCAGTGTTTTTGAAAATTGGGAAATTTGCCCTTCTCTAGTCTTGTGCCCCTCTTTTGCTCTAATTCTTCTAAAGTTAGGAAATTACATAAATTTTTAGTACACTGAGTGATACAAGAGTAGTAGCAATTTACATCCACCAGGAGAAAATGTTTTGTGTGCTAAAACCCCATGTAAATATTAATTTTTTACATGGGGATATAATTGACTCAAGCCAAAGGATTTCAACTCCTTCGAGTGAATGACAGCTCCTTTATCTGGGCCTCCAGTTCCTCCTCACCACTGTCATTCCCGTGCTGACAAGGAACATTTCCTTCACAGGTAACCATACCGTCACTGACTCCAGACAACAGACTGAGCCCTCTCAGGTTCCTGAGCACACAGCTTTTCGTAGCTTTTTTTTTTTTTTTTTTTTTATGGTAGTTCTTAGCTTTTTTTCCAAGCCTCACCTCATTGTGGGCTTTAGCCTGCTGTTTACACTCTTATAATTGACACTGTTCAGTCTGCTTCTGTAGTCTGCGTGCATCTTTCCAGCTTTTCACAGCATCTCATAGAACACCCTGTACAGCTACATAAATATGTTAAAGAGCATCCCCTTCTCTTCTTGAATATCATTTACAGTTGTAACTTCAGATTATCTTCTGTGAAATCACCTCCTCATCTTTCTTCTGAATTCTTTGACTCCTGCCCTCCCTCTGGAGTGTAGGTCTTACTATTGGAAACAGTCTTGACCGTGAAACCTTGCCATTGTTGAAGTCAATTTCTATATTAACCCCAACTTATTTCAGAAAACTAGTATGTTTCACAGTTGAATCTGGACAGATGTTTTCATGATAACTTTTATTTGTCCTCACAGATAGAGAAGTTTTTTCCTCACATCCTTGAAAAGGAGAAAACACGCCATGAGGGGGAGCCTTCTAGCCTTTCTCCCGAAGAGTTGGCCTTTGCCAAAGAGTGAGTGGGCAGCAGGTGTGGGAACCGCCTCTCTTCCCCTGGCTTGCGAGCCTGAGTTTTGGTGCTTGTATCCGTGAAGCTGATCTCAGAGCCACTGTTGTCTGTCTGATGGTCCCAGCGGCTCCTACTGGTAGGGCTGTCACCACGATTTTAATTTATGTGTTTCAGGTACATGGCTAACACAGAGACCTATCTAAAGAATGTTGCCTTAAAGCATATGCCTCCTAATTTGCAGAAAGTGGACCTCTTGAGGGCAGGTAAGAAGAACGTTCTCTTTTAGTCATCCCGAGGGGCCATAGTGTACATCCCAGATGTCTTCAGGTGCTTTAGAATAAGATCTTTACCTGTACTCTAGTTCTCTCAGATGTGGAAAAATAGGTATGTAGATAAGCAGGAGAGAAAAGAGAAGAAGAGTTTTGAGTTTTAAAAAAATCATTTAAAGCAAGTGTAAGGGCAGCCGTGTGTTCTTCAGCTTAGGTGGAAATTCTTATGACGCCATTATAAACGGAGACTCGTCCATGCATTCAGCCATTGGTTCCTGTGACAGTCACCTAGCGGCAGCTGCCCTGTGTGAGGCTCCCTGGGCACTGAAGACACAAGGGTCTCTGCTTTCGAAGAGCCAGCAGTCTTTTCCTCAGATTCCAGACAGTGCGGTGTTGTCTGGCTACCAAGGAGGATCTGAATAGGAGGCTATGGAAACCTTCAGTGATTCCTTATTACTCATAGTAAAGACTCCTAATCTTTTTGTTGTGGGGAGTTTCCCTCGTTACGGAGAAGGGTAGCAGGACTGAGTGTAGGGACAAAAGAGTCACCGGGGGGAAGTGAGCGTGGCCAAGGCCTCTGCCTCTCACCCTCTTCAGAGTCCCCTTAACATTCTGCTGAGCTGAGGGGAGGGACTTAGGATAGCAACTCCTAACGTGGCTCAACTAAGTGGGGACCCGTAGAAGATAGGTTAAAATCCATATCTCTCTCTTAAACAACTTGCCATGTCCAGCAGGACCTTGTCAGACTAAACTGCCGGACCCAATCCAGCAATGCTCCAGGGACTGGAATCCGCCTTGTTCACAGACTGAGCTTAGTACACTGCGGCCACAAGTTCAAGTACACTGAGCCCCAGGAGTGTATCTCCCACACTGGCCGTGCTGGGCCAGCTGACCACTGTGGCAGGTGGAGGAGCTGGAACAGGGTGGGCAGAGACATGGTTCACCAGATGTCTTAGTCAGCTCCGGCTGTGATAACAAAGTAACACAGACGGGAGGGATCAAACAGCAGATTTGTTTCCCACAGATCCGGAAGTCAGAAGTCCGGAATCAAGTGCTGGCCGGGTTGGTGTCCTCCGAGGCTTTGTCCTCGGCTTGCAGAAGGCCACTCTCTGCCTCTTTACATGGCTGTTCCTCTGGACATACACACCCCAGTTTCCCTTCTTTTTATAAGGACACCAGTCAGATTAGATTAGGCTCTACCCTAATGTTCTCATTTTAACTTCATTACCTCTTTTTTTGTAATCATTTTTTATTTTAAATTACAGGTGATATATGTTATTATATTTGTTTCAGGTGTACACCCCAATGATTAAGCATTACATAACTTACTAAGTAATCATCCTGATAAATCTTGCACACATCTAACACCATACATAGTTATTAGAATGTTATTGCCTGTGTTCCCTATGCGGCGCTTTGCATCCCCTGACTGTTCTGTAACTACCAGTTTGTGCTTCTTAGTCCCTCCACGTTTTTCCCCATCCCCCGCCCCTACTATTTGGCAACCGTGAAAACATTCTCTATTGAGTCTGTTTTGTTCTGTTTGTTTGTTTATTTTGTTTTTTAGATTCATTTTTGATAGATATGTATTTATTGCCATTTTATTATTCACATTGGTCTTTTTTTTTTCCTGTTTTTTCTTCTTTTTGGAGAAGACCCTTTAACATATCATATAATATTGATTTTATGGTGATGAATTCCTTTAGCTTTTCCTTGTCTGGGAAGCTCTTTATCTGCCCTTTGATTCTAAGTGATAGCTTTGCTGGGTCGAGTCATCTTAGCTGTAGGTCCTTGCTTTTCATCACTTTGAATATTTCTTGCCAGTCCCTTCTGGCCTAAAAAGTTTCTGTTGAGCAGTCAGCTGACGGCCTTACGGGAGCTCCCTTAGGGAACTGACTGCATTTCTTCTGCTGCTTTTAAGTTTCTCTCTTTGTCTTTAACCTTTCGCATTTTAGTTATGATGTGTCTTGACGTGGGCTTCTGTGGGTTCCTCTTGTTTGGGACTGTCCGCACTCCTGTGTGTCTGTCTCCCTCACCAAGCTAGGGAAGTTTTCTGTCATTAGTTTTTCAAATAGGTTTTCTTCTTTTTTTTTTTTTTTTTATTTATTTATTTATTTAATTTTCTGAAGCTGGAAACGGGGAGAGACAGTCAGACAGACTCCCACATGCGCCTGACCGGGATCCACCCGGCACGCCCACCAGGGGGCGATGCTCTGCCCACCAGGGGGCGATGCTCTGCCCCTCCAGGGCGTCTCTCTGCTGCGACCAGAGCCACTCTAGCGCCTGGGGCAGAGGCCAAGGAGCCATTCCCAGCGCCCGGGCCATCTTTACTCCAATGGAGCCTCGGCTACAGGAGGGGAAGAGAGAGACAGAGAGGAAGGAGAGGGGGAGGGGTGGAGAAGCAGATGGGCGCCTCTCCTGTGTGCCCTGGCCGGGAATCGAACCCGAGACCTCTGCACGCCAGGCCGATGCTCCACCACTGAGCCAACCGGCCAGGGCCACAAATAGGTTTTCAATTTCTCGCTCTCCACTCCTTCTAGCACCTCCATGATGCAAATGTTGATGTGCTTGAAGTTGTCCCAGAGGTTCCTTACACTCTCCTCATTTTTTTTTTGGATTCTTTTTTCTTTTTGCTGTTCACAGAGCAGCAGTTACTTCAACAGGGCTCTGGTACCCACTGATCCACCCCTTGAATGTGTCACTTGTGGAAGTGGTTGGGTGGTGGTGCTTCATTGTGGTCTGAAGCTGTCTACCAGGTGTGCTGACTCTGGGGCCTCCCGGGAGGTGCAGGCCAAGGGCAGCCACTGCCTGGGTTCTGCCCAGGGCCACCCAGCATGAGCTCCAAAGCAATCTGCAGATGGCTGCTACTTGTGCTGGGCTTGGAGGTGCCCGGGCGAGGCCAAACAGCAAACCAAGGCTGCCCACTGCTAGTGACGGGCCTGGGACCACTTAGCGAGAGGTATGGGGGATGCTGAGGCCAGATGCAGCTTGTTTGATAGATTTTAGGAAAATCCGAAGCATGAGCCAAGACAGACCATTTGTATGGAAAAGCCACTGGAAACAGCTGGGGTGGGCCTGAAAGTTAGGTGGAGCAGGGCCTTAGGGAATCATTAGGGCCAGCCAGTTTGATGGAATCTCAGATAAACGGCCCCCACCTGCCGGCTCTGGGGGGAAGGCTCATCAAAGGAACAGTGGCGTCTGCCAACACTTCTGTCGGGGAGAAAGCTGCGCCCCCAGCGTTCACCTTGATGCCAGACAATTCAGTTCCTCCCTGTATGTCCCTGGTTCCTTTCAAGCTGCTGCCCCAGTGCTGGAGCTCAGGGAGTGAGTCTGAGTTAGTCTGTGAGTGGTCTAAAGAGAAACTGCCTGGGACTCCAGCAGCCTCTGTCTCCCTCAGTCTTAATCCCCATTGGTTTTTATAGCCAGAAGTTCTGGGGACTTCTCTTCCCTGCACTGGAACGCTGGCTGGGGGACCTGGTTTGGGGCTGGGACCCCTCTTCTCAGGAGGGACCTCCATAGCCCAGGTATCCCTGTAGACTTTCTCCGTCACACATGGGTGGGACCAGCTCGCTCCACGTCTCCATCCCGCCTACCATGATGTGGCTTTTTTAATTCCCTCATTGTAGAAGTTCCATTCGGCTTGAATTCTGGCAGTTCTGAATAATGGTTGTTCTGTAGTTTAGTTGATTTTGATAAGGTTGTGGGAGGAGGCAACTACCATGTTTACCTACCCCACCATCTTGTTAATTACCTCTTTAAAGGCCCTGTACCAAAACATTCCCATTCTGAAGTACTGAGGGTTTAGGGCCTCAACATATGAATTTGGTAGGGGACACAGTGCAGCCTGTAACACCAGGAGCAAGCCAGACCCACACCAGAATTGTGGAACTCTGCATTGGTCACTTTGGTGAACCTGCCAGAGGGAAACAGAAGGCCCAGTCCATGTCCAGTTGAGCCACTTTTGTCTGCACCCTAGAAGAATAGGAATAGAGCAAGGACTGGATCCCTAATCACTACCCATTGCTATCACGACCAATTGATTAAAGCAGCCATGGGATTACTGATGGGCATGCATCTGAATTCCTGGAACTGACTCTAAGCTGTCGTCCCTCCAAGAGCCTCTACTGGATGCTGGTGGACCTCCTAAAATACATGTCACTGTGCTGGATTCCTTAGAGGGACTAGAGCCAGTCTCTTGGAATTGGAGGGGGTGGGGAGGTGGGAGATCTCTCCTGGTGCAATTGGAGTCTTGCTTAAATTAGCCCAGAAGCTGTGAGTCCCCCTCAGGCCTCTGGAGGACTGTAGACCTTGATGGCAGGTTGGGGGATGACATGTTGAAATCTAAGCTGGGGTTCCTAGAATCACTAGCTTCCCAGTGGGGTCAACTGACCCTGAAGTTGGCGTCTCCTTGGCAGGCCCAGAACCCTGGAGCAACCAAGGGGACCTTCCTTAAACCTTTAGAGCCAGTTGTCCTGAACACACTTCTATAAACAAGGGGATCAAGGACAACATGAAGCCCGCACTGTGCTCTTAGGACTGACAGTTAACCAGTAGTTCTCTGCACTATGCAGTTGGTGCAGTCTTCCAGGTGCAAACTGAGCACTAGGAAATGAAGAGCTATCGAGGAGCTGCCCAGTTTGAGGCACTCACTCTGCTGAAACACTGGCTGGTGGTTGAAGAGAAGGGATGACAGCAACTTCTTAACCTGTAATCAACGAGTGAAGGACCGCTCAGTCTAACACTCAAGACTGTTACCATTTGACCTAGTCTTTCTACTATAGCAGGACCTCAAGTAACATTTTGTTCAGTGTCCTTTCATTATAATGTTGATGAAATGCTGTAGGAACTTAATTCTTGTTTATACCAATTAGCCTATTGTAATATTGGTTTCATTATACATTATTTCACGTGGATGTAGAACCTATAGATGACATTAAGTGAGGCCTTCCTGTACTCTTTCCTCCTACCCCTTTATACAGAAATATTTTCTAACCAGATATATATGTTCTGTCCTCCCAGAAGGTCCTGCATATTTCTGCCATGACCCTTGCCATTACCTACCAGGCTCACACTCCCTCTTTAAATCCTGCTCTTTCCTTCAAAGTACACATTGACTCCTTTCTCCCCGTATCACAGAGAGAACGTGCCACTCATGTGAGGCTGCAGATGCTGCTGTCACCACCTTGTCCAGAAACCAGGAGCTCTGCTTGCGTCCTCCACAGGGGTAGCAGAGTCCCCTGCACGTCTGCAGTTCTCGTCATTTGTTGAATGAGCGGTTGTTCTGTGGAACCGTGGGTGGGAAGTATGCTGTTTCTAGAAGGAGCCAGATCTCTCCTCAGACCATCCTACCCCCAAGATGCTTTCACATCCCTGGTCCCTTCGTGTTCCGTACACTTAGTCCCAGCAGCTCCTCCCAGGTTGTTCCTGTCAGCCGAGCGCTTTCTGATCGCACTCGTTTTTCTGGCAGTTCCCAAGCCAGATCTGGATTCATACGTGTTTCTGAGAGTGAAAGAACGACAGGAAAACATACTGGTGGAACCAGAAACAGATGAGCAGAGGTGAGTGGCGCGTGTGGTTCTGACAGTGGGAAGTATTTCTCCTGACGGCACCAGCTCAGCTCCGCATGTGTGTTTTCCTCCTTTTTCAGGGATTATGTGATTGACTTGGAGGAAGGCTCACAGCACTTGATCCGATATAAAATCATCGCACCTCTGGTTGCTTCTGGAGCCGTGCAGCTAATTTAAAACCAAAAATAAACAAACAAGAAGGAAGACATGGAATCCTCAAGAAAATATTTAGAACCCTACATATCGCTTGGAGCCCAAGAACAACAGACTTTTCTGAGCAGTGTTGTGGGTCCCTGGGACGTGGAGGAGGCACACAGGCAGGATTCCTGACTTGCCACGGACCCTAACGTTCTGCCGTTTCAGTCTGAGTCAGCAGGTGGGGCCATTGCTCTGTTCAGTCCGCACACTGGGCAAGGGTGTGACTTTCACTCTGTGCACCTTTTCCTTTTGTGGTATTTCCCAAACTGAGGAGGCAGAGGAAGTTCCTAAAAACGCATCACTGCCTGTGATTAGGGGCCTGTAGTTAACACAGACCTGATCGGGACAGAAGAATTCATTTAACCTTCCTGGTAGAAAGTGTAAATAGATTATAAAGAAAAGAGCTGCAGTCTCCTTCTCTGATATGTCTCTTAAATTGTATAAACCTTTTAGAACCTCTAACCTTGAACTTACACCAGTTTCTGTCATGCCTAACTGAGAATCAAACCAAACCAATAAATTGCTAAGTTTCAGTTTTGTGGCTGAAGGCGCCTCGGCCGTTCTGGGCTGTGGTCTCGGGCAGCACGTTCTCCGGGCGACTGCGCCAAGCCTGCCCTCAGGCCATCTGCTCAGCCAAGGCTTTGTCAGCAGAGTGACATTAATATCCTATATTGTGACCTCAGTAGCAGTTTTTTTTTAAGCTCTTTACTTTCTCAAGGGAAATGGATGAAATTAACGATGATACCTGAAAGGGATGTCAACAGTGAGTGAATTGTCTTTCCTCAAAACATGATAAAAATCCGTGCTGTGATTTCCACGAGAAACCACTAAGTGAAAGCAAGGAAGTTTTTATTAAAGTATTTTATATTTCATGTAGTAGCTTATTTTTTCCAGTGTTTTTATCTGCTCCAGCCATTTTGGCTTTTTTGTTTGTGTGGGAGAGAGAGACAGGAATGGAGAGAGATGAGAAGCATCAATTCATAGTTGTGGCTCCTTAGTTGTCCATTGATTGCTGCTGATATGCGCCTTGGCAGGGACCGGGGTGTGCCCAGCCAAGCCAGTGACCCCTTGCTCAACCGCTGACATGATCCCATGCTTAAGCCAGCAACCCTGCACTCAAGCCAGATGAGGCTGCACTCAAGCTGGTGACCTTAGAATTTCGAACCTGGGACCTCAGCGTCCCAGGTCAATACTCTATCCATTGCGCCACCACTTGGTCATATTTGGTCATTTTACCAAATATGTATTGAACATTTATTATGACAGGCACAGGTTAAGGCACTGATGCTCCAACCCAGAATAAGATAGGCATTGTCCCTGCTCACATGGAGATAAATGCTTGCAGAGAATTAGAACAGGGCGAGTCACTGGAGAGTGACTAGATTGGGTGGTCTGAGAGGTTCTCGCTGAATTCAGTGAATCTCACCATATTAGGCTGAGGTCTGAATAACCAAGAAGGGGCCAGACACACAAGATCAAAAGGAAGACCATTCAGGCAGAGAAGGCAGCTTATGCAAAGGCCCTGAAGTAGAAACGAGCTCTGCCTGCAACCAGCATGGCTAGAATGCAGTGTGCAATGGGAAATGGTGCAGGATAAGGCCTGTGAGGCAGGCTGGGCCCAGATCGCTTACAGGATTGTTAGCAGAGATCCTGTTTGGTCTTCACAGAAGTCCTGAGAAGTAGGCAGAGCTGGTGGTATGTTATAGGTGGAAAATAAAGCAGATGTTCAGTGGTAAGTCTGAGACTAGAACCAAAGTGTCCTTTCTCCTAGTCACAAATATGCACGTTCACTCAACACTGCCTCTACTGTGCTACGCAGTCGGGAGAGGTACATGGGCTATTATACTGCTCCCTGGAGAGCTTGTTGAGGTACCGATTCTGATTCAGGAGTTCTGGGCGGAGGCCCAGGATTCTGAGGAGAGCCTAGGCCATGCAGTTGCTGCTTTGGGATCATACTTTGAGTGGCAAGACCCTATATTTTCACACCTCCACCTCCCATTTTGTGCGTGCCAGGCTGCACGGAGGGGTTTAAGGTCTCTACTAAAGTCACAGAGTAAATTGCTCCATTTCCTATTCACCTCAAAGAAAGGCTGGCTTTAATATAAAGAGGAAGTTGAATTTCAAAACCAAGTAGAAAGGGAAATGATGTGGCTTCATGTGAAGTTCATTGACTTAATTTTTTCAGTTTGTGGTTTTCGCTTTATTGTTAAAAACTCATCACTGGAAGCATGACAGAACGTGTTTCTCAAACAGTTGCATTATACTTTGTTGTCATAAGCTTGTCACCAGCAGGGTGGCTATTCCTGAGAAAAGCTTACAGGTCCATATCTGGGTTTCTCAGCCACGGCCATCATGTTGGCTGTGACCTTGCACAGGACCCCAGCTGTGTTGACTCTGTGCCCAGATCCCAGCAGGCAACAGGGTTTAGTGCCATCCTCATTTGCATCAAACTTCCTTCTGGGATGCAAATGAGGCTAACCATAAAGCTTTCAGAGTGAACTGTGAAGCAAGCACATTATTTTTCAATTCTTAACATGATGTCTTTTTAAGTCCTATATCATGGGAATCTAAACACCCCAAACATTTGGAATTTTTCATGAATTGATTTTCTTTTTCTGTATTGTGGTAAAATATATGTATCATAACAACTGCCATCTTAACCATTTTTAAGTGTAGAGTTAATTCAATGTTATTAAAGACTTTGTACGGCCTGACCTGTGGTGGTGCAGTGGATCAAGCGTCGACCTGGAATGCTGAGGTCACTGGTTCAAAACCCTGGACTTGCCTGGTCAAGGCACATATGGGAGTTGATGCTTTCTGCTCCTCCCCCCCCTTCTCTCCCTATCTCTCTCTCTGTCTCTCTTCTCTAAAATGAGTAAATAAAAATAGTTTTTTAAAAAAGTTTAAAAGATAAAAATACTTTGTACACATTATACAACCATCACCACCAAACATCTCTATAACTCTTCATCTTATAAATCTGAAACTCCCTTTTAAGCATACCTATTAAACAATAACTCCCCTTGATTACTTCCGCACAGCCCCTGGAAACCACCGTTCTACTTTCTGTCTTTAAAATTTTGATTACCCCAAATACCTCATATCAGTGGAATCATGTAGTATAGTATTTCTCTTTTTGTGACTGGTGTATTTCCCTTAGCATAATGTCCTTGAAGTCCATTCATGCTGTAGCATGTGTCAGAATTTCCTTCCTTTTAAAGGCTGAATAATATTTCATGATATCTATATACCACATTTTGTGCATACAGTCATCTTTCGGTGGAAGAGGGTTGCTTCCACCTTTTTTGTGTTGTGACTAATGCTGCTATAAACATGGGTATACAAGTATCTTTTCAAAACTTACCAATTTTTACGTATAAGCTCAGGAGTGCAATTTCTGGATCATGTGGTAATTAAATTTTAATTTTTTGAGAAACCACCATACTGTTTTTATAGCAACTATACCATTTTACATTCTCACCAACAGCGCACACGGGTTCCAGTTTCTCTACATCCTTGCCCACACTTGCTTTCTGTTGTTTTCGATAGTTGCCATCCTAATGGGTGTGAGGTGTTATCTCATTATAGTTTTGATTTGCATTTTCTTAAGATAGATGTTGAGCATCTTTTTATGTGCTTCTTGGCTATTACTGTACCTTCTTTGGAGAAGTCTGTATTCAAGTCCTTTGCCTATATTTTAATTGGGCTATTCTTGAATTTTAGACGTTCTCTATATATTATAGGTATCAATCCCTTATCAGACAAATGATTTGCAAATATTTTCTCCCATTCTGTGAGTTGCCTTTTTACTCCATGAATAGTAATTTTTAATGCATAAAATTTTTAAAAATTTTCATAACGGTTAATTTGTCAATGTTTTTCTTTTATTACTTGTGTCTTTGGTATCATATTCAAGAAATCATTACTGCCTGACCAGGTGGTGGCGTAGTGGATAGAGCGTTGGACTGGGATGCGGAAGGACCCAGGTTCGAGACCCTGAGTCGTTAGCTTGAGAGCGGGCTCATCTGGCTTGAGCAAAAAGCTCGCCAGCTTGGACCCAAGGTTGCTGGCTCAAGCAAGGGGTTACTGGGTCTGCTGAAGGCCCGCCATCAAGGCACATATGAGAAAGCAATCAATGAACAACTAAGGTGTCTCAACGAGAAACTGATGATTGATGCTTCTCATCTTTCTCCATTCCTGTCTATCTGTCCCTATCTATCCCTTTCTCTCTCTGTCCCTGAAAAAATAAATAAATTAATTAATTTTAAAAAATCATTACCAAAACCAATGTTATGAAGCTATTGTGATGTTTTCTTCCAAGAATTTTGTTTAGGTCTTAAATTTAGGTTTTTGATTTATTTTGAGTAAATTTTTAGAGATGGTATTAGGTAAGGGTTCAACTTCATTCTTTGGTGTGGGGTATCCAGTTTTTCCAGCACCATTTATTGAAAAGACTGTTCTTCTCCCCATTGAATGGTCTTGGCATTTTTGTCAAAAATCATTTAATGATATTCTGTGAGGGTTTATTTCTGAGTTCTTAATTCTGTTCCATTGGTCTATATATCTTTAATATCGCTGCTCTGATTACTTTGGCTTTGCATTAGATTTTGAAGTCAGGAAGTATGAGTCTGCCAGTTTTGGGGTTTGTTTTTCAAGATAGTTTTGGCTATTCAGGGTCCCTTGATATTCCATATGTATTTTAGGATGGGTTTTTTATATTTTAGAAAGAAAGTCATTGGGATTTTTATAGAGATTGCACTGAATCTATACATTGCTTTGGGTAGTTTTGACAGTCTAACAATATTAAGTCTTTTGGTCCATGAACATGGAATGTTTTTTATTTATTTAGGTTTTTTTAAATGTCTTTCAGCAATGTTTCATAGTTTTCATTGTACAAGCTTTTCACCTCCTTAATTCCTAAGTATTCTTTTCTTTTTTTATTTTTTTCTTAAGTGAGAAACAGGGAGGCAGAGAACAGACTCCTGCATGTGCCCCTACCAGGATCCACCCAGCAAGCCTCCTATGGAGCAATGCTCTGCCCATCTGGAACTATTGCTCTTGACTCAGCAACTGAGCTACTTTAGCACCTGAGGCGAGGCCGTGGAGCCATCTTCAGTGCCTGAGACCAACTTGCTCCAACCGAACCATGGCATCAGGAGAGAAAGAGAGAGATAGAGAGAGAAGGGAGAGGGGAAGGGTGGAGAAGCAGATGATTGCTTCTGTGTGCCCTGATCTGGAATCGAACCCGGGACATCTACACACCAGGCCAGTGCTCTACCACTGAGCCAACTGGCCAACAGAGAGAAGAACAGATAGGGACAGACGGACAGGAAGGGAGAGAGATGAGAAGCATTAATTATTCGTTGCGGCTCCTTAATTGTTCATTGATTGCTTTCTCATATGTGCCTTGACCCCGGGGCTACAGCAGACCAAGTGACCCCTTGCTTAAGCCAGCAACCTTGGGCTTAAGCTAGTGAGCCTTGCTCAAACCTTGGGGTTTCAAACCTGGGTCTTCCACATCCCAGTCAGACACTCTATCTACTGCGCCACCGCCTGGTCAGGCTGAAAGTATTCTTGTACCACAAAAACTATGTGAATAATTTTTTAAAACCTGATGTAGGGTCCCTGACTGATTGGCTTAGTGGTAGAGCATTGGCTCAGCATGTGGAAGTCCCGAATTTGATTCCTGGTCAGGTCACACAGGAGAAGCACCCATCTGCTTCTCCACCCTTCCCCCTCTTCTTCCTCTCTATCTCTCCTCTTCCTGCAGCCAAGGCTCCATTGGAGCAAAGTTGGCCCCGGTGCTGAGGATGGCTGCATGGCCTCAGCCTCAGGCACTAGAATGGCTCTGATTGCAACAGAGCAATGCCCCAGATGGGCAGAGCATCGCCCCCTGGTGGGCATGCCTGTGGATCCAGGTCAGACGCATGCAAGAGTCTGTCTGTCTCCCCCACCCCCCACCCCCACCTCTCACTTCGGAAAAATACAAAAACAAAACAAACAAAAAACCTGATGTAGGATAATCCATTCAGAAAAGGGAATCACAGTGTTTAAAAGTCTCAGTGAGAAGTTTAACATCCTTACCCCATTCTAACTTTGAGCTCGTTTACCAAAGAAAATGTGTCTCCACAATCACTGTGTTTGCTGTGGATGTGGTACACAATGCTACTCACCTGGGAAGATACCCCTTCCCTTGGCGTATTACCGTAAGTGTGCTGTATAGCTTCTCTCCCTCCATAGTCACCTTTTACATGTCCAAAGCCTTTGACATTCATCAAGAGACAAACCCACAATTGTTTACTACACAACCAGCAGCACCAATGCTCATTTCCAAGTACCAAGAAAAAACAGCCAAATTCACCAAAGGTGTATTAATTTAAAAAATATATATTTTAATTGTGGCAAAGTATTCATAAAGTTTACTATCTTAACCATTTCTACGTGTACAGTTCAGTGGTATTAAGTATGTTCACATTGTTTGTTCAACCAATCTCTAAAAAACTACCCATTTAGCAAAAACTTTCTATTCCCTCTCCCCCAGCCCCAGGAAACCACTATTCTACTTTCTCTTTCTATGAGTTTGACTACTATATCCTCATACTCATAGTCATATCTTATGTAAGCGAAATCATAAAATATTTGTCTCTTTGTGACTGGCTTATGTTACTTAGCATAGTGTCCTCTTGGTCCACCCCCTGTTGTAGCATGTGTCAGACTTTTCTTCCTCTTTAAGACTGAATAATATTCCATTATATGCATACTGTATACCATACTTTCTTTACCCATTCATCCTTGATGGACGTTTGAGTTGCTTTTACCTTTTGGGTATTGTGAGTAATGCTGCTGTGAACATGGATGTACAAATACCTGAGATCCTGCATTCGATTCTTTTGGATATATACCCCAAAGTGGGATTGCTGGATCGTGTGGTAATTCTATTTTCTCCATTTTAGGAGATTGCCTTTTGTGATGCTATTCTTTGACATATGAGTCTAGATCAGGGAGGGGAGAAAGGGGCTAGCGATATAAAGGGGAGGGAAGAATGGAGCTAGCGATATAAATCTGAGAGTCATTAGAATATGGATAATACGTCTGTTGAATTGGAGGCATACAAGTATGCTCAGACTTAAGAAGTAAAGACTTTGCAGTTAAGAGCAAAATGAAGACAGTTTTCAGTCCATTTTATCCCGTGGTCCTCAGTTTGAAAATACACAGACTCAATTTTGCCAATTCACAGCAGGGTGATCTGTTTCTGAGGACAGATTTGTAGTAATGAAACCCATAGGAGACACTGAGAAAAAGAGAGGGCTTAGTTATTACTGTATTTCTCACTCCATAAGATGCACTCCCCTCCCCCAAAAGTGGAGGGGAAAATGCCCGTGCATCTTATGGAGTGAAAAATACGGTATTTTATTAAATATTTAACACACCATTTGGTTCAAAATATTTTTTTCTTATTTTCCTCCTTAAAAGTCTAGATGTGTCTTATGGTCAGGTGTGTCTTATAGAGCGAAAAATATGGTAATTTGGGCAGATAATGGAAAATGCAAAATTAACTGGAATGACAGAATCTATATGTCAGCTTATACCCTTAGCAATAGGAAAGTCTACTTAGGAAACCAAATCAACATCAATAGGTTGCTTGTTGACTATAAAGTTTGGGTTTTTTTAAAGAAAAAGGAAGTGTATGACTCTGGCAATTTGATACACCCCTGCAAGTTCTACTTGTATAGGATTCTACTTGCCAAGCAACCAAAAAAAAAAAAGGCTCAGCAGAACATCCTCTTGGCCAAAAATGGTATATTACTTCTAAAGAGAAGTAGTTTACTCAGCACTCCCATTTTCTAAAATTCCCTTCCACCTGCCATTATCACCTTTATTAAAAACAATGACCACCATCTTGGGATTCTCAAGGAAAGAAAAGGGGAGAGGAACTTCCAATTACTTTAAGAGTAATTCGAGCCTGACCAGGCGATGGTGCAGTGGATAGAGCATTGGACTGGGATGCGGAGGACCCAGGTTCGAGACCCCGAGGTCACCAGCTTGAGTGCGGGCTCATCTGGTTTGAGCAAAGCTCACCAGCTTGAACCCAAGGTCGCTGACTTGAACAAGAGATTACTCTGTCTGCTGTAGCCCCACGGTCAAGGCACATATGAGAAAGCAATGAACAACTAAAGTGCCACAACGAAAAACTGATGATTGATGCTTCTCATCTCTCTGCGTTCCTGTCTGTCTGTCTCTATCTATCCCTCTCTCTGATTCTCGCTTTGTCTCTGTAAAAAAAAAAAAGAAAAGAGAGTAATTCAAGCCTGACCTATGGTGGTGCAGTGGATAAACCTTAGACCTGGAATGCTGAGGTCACCGATTTGAAACCCTGGGCTTGCCTGGTCAAGGCACATATGGGAGTTGATGCTTCCTGCTCCTCCCTCTGTTCTATCTCTTTCCTCTCTCTCTCTGACTCTGTCTAAAAATCAATAAATAAAATCTAAAAAAGAAAATTTAAAAAAAGAGACTTAATTCGAAATCTCTAGTGGAAATCACGTATACAAAAAAGACCACCTAAGCTAACTAAATTGTAATTTCTTTTTTTGTAATTGAGGTAACATTGGTTTATCATATCATGTAAATTTCAGGTGAACAACAATGTAATTTGACATCTGTATACATCACAGTTTCCACCCATCACCATACCATCGACTCCTTACAGCTATTTCGTCCTGCCCTCATGCATTTCTCTCATGATCACCAATCTGTTGTCTGCATTTCAGTTTGTTTGCTTTTTTGAATATATATATTCCACACATGAGTGAAATCATATACTTGTCTTTATCCATCTGACATATAAACTGCAATTTTTGAACATTCACTCATGTTTTAGAAACTCAGTTCAGGGCTTAACTCCATCGGGAAGTCTTCTCCGGCTTCCCCTCAGGGACTTCTTTGTTTCCCTATCACTCTCTGTGTCTCTGACATTATTTACTTTTAGGGATTATCTATTTACGTATGGCTCACCTCACTGGACTGTGAGTTTTGTTTTATTAGTCTTTCTATCCCCAATTGTTAACATACTGTCTGGCACATAGCAGTGGCTCAGTACATGCCTGTTGGATGAGTGAAAGCTCATGATGACTACCAGAAACTTGATAAGTTATGTATGTGTTTAATAAAATCGTGAAGTGAACTAGAACTTAGTGCATAAAATTTGGTAGACAATACATGGGGTGTGGGGGAAATATAGTAAAAGGGGTTCTTAAAGAGCAAAAATTGATATTTATCAGAGCTCACTGAATGGAAACATTACCTAGATTAAAAAAATATATAGCATAAAATAGACCAGTTTGTCTTAGTCTGGATGCTTCAGAAATCATGGGAGTCCTGAGCCACTTTTGGGGTTTTTTTGAGATTATCACTAAAAAATAAAAGAATTACAGTTGTGGCATATAGTTCATGTGTATATTTCCAAAATTAAAAAATTTTAACAGAAAAGGGGGCAATAAACACGACATGCTGTTTACAATATAAAGCCTTATAGTAATATTAAATATTACTTCAAGGTGCCCTGGAAGCCATGAGACGCAAAGGTGAAATTCAAAGATGACTAAGGAGCAGCATCTTTTTCTCAGTCCTGTGAGCTGTCTTTGTGGCTGTTTGTGCAGTTATGTCATCACTGGAGATGACATCAAAAGTCTAGATTCCTGGTCCCCTGTAACTGTGAGGCCTAGCCTACATGTCTTCTAAGGACCTCCCCTCTCCAGTGGTAGGCCCCGTCCTGAGTGGCTCATCAGTGAGGTCTCAGAAACCCTAGTTTCATTAGAACCACATTCCACCACATTCCAGGGGTAAGTCACCTTTACAGCTGGCTACTCACATTTCCTATTGATTCTTACCAGCTTTCATTTCAGAGAGCAACTCCCAATCCCGGCAGCATACCCACCCTAGTCACAGTCATCCCTTAATGGAGTCTGGACTAGAGGGCTAGTCAGAGAGTGGAAGGAAACGGGCAGTTTCAATAACAACCCTTATCAGATGAGGAAGTGGCCCTGTGTTCACACTATCCCTTGCATCAGGCGTGTTTGGCTTCTTCTGTCTTTACCCTGTAAACCATCTGCCAGCGCACAGGGACTTGGCTGGGGCAGGCCCTAGAGGGAGAACCAGAAAGCAATGTTGCTTGCTCAACCACTATGGCTGCATTTTATTTACTCAGCCTGCCACTGGCATGAACAAATGCAGTCCAAGAAGTCAAGATCAGAAGAGATTTGTAAAAAATTTTAAAACGCTTTTATTTTAAAACTTGTCATCCATGAACAAGAATCTGAGAGAATGAACAATAATTGATAAGAGGTTAAAATCTTCCAAAGACTAGGCCCTGGCCGGTTGGCTCAGCGGTAGAGCGTCGGCCTGGCGTGCGGGGGACCCGGGTTCGATTCCTGGCCAGGGCACATAGGAGAAGCGCCCATTTGCTTCTCCCCCCGCCCTTCCTCTCTGTCTCTCTCTTCCCCTCCCGCAGCCAAGGCTCCATTGGAGCAAAGATGGCCCGGGCGCTGGGGATGGCTTCTTGGCCTCTGCCCCAGGCGCTAGAGTGGCTCTGGTCGCCGCAGAGCAACGCCCCGGAGGGGCAGAGCATCGCCCCCTGGTGGGCAGAGTGTCGCCCCTGGTGGGCGTGCCGGGTGGATCCCGGTCGGGCGCATGCGGGAGTCTGTCTGACTGTCTCTCCCCGTTTCCAGCTTCAGAAAAATACAAAAAAAAAAAAAATCTTCCAAAGACTAAAGATCCCAAGAATACTAGAAATGGAAGCTAGAGGCATATTTGGTACAAATACTCATGTATTATTCTGACCCATTCATCCTGGGTATCCTGGGAGTGGCCAGCGTAGTAGAGGCCAGCGGTGCACACGGCGAGTCCTGCTCCAGCCTTCCCAGATCCTGAGGCAGGCAAAGGATTCAATACGGAGTGTCACTACTGAGTGATATGTGCAACAGGAAGTGTGGAAAGAAGAGTTTTTGTTGTTCATAGAAACAAAAGTCCAGCTTCTTAGTCTAAGTAAATTACACTTCAAAAAATGTGCTAAACTGCTGAATATATATATATTTTGAAATAGACAGGGTTTTTCCAGATTCTTATCTGATGAAGAGGGGGGAAAGGTCATGTTTTTACAACATGAACCATTGACTATGCTTTAACTAACCTTGCTTTTGGCACAAGCTGAAGACACAAGATGATTTCAAGTAACCAGAAAACTAGCCCTTTCCAGAAGGAGAGGGAAGTAAAAGAGCACAGTTTCTTTACCGCCTCCCACAGGGTCCTCACAGACACTCTCTGCCAGGTCTCTGAAGTAACCAAAAGTGAAAACTTTATTTACATTTCTTCTGTTTCTGAGCTCCAAAGGCTTCCCTGCAACTAGTAAAGGGTGCCGTTCCCAGATTCCCTAAAGGAAATCGCATCCCGTTGGTCAGGAAGTGAGCTTGCCCTTGTGAGAGAAGAGCGGAAGGCACTCAAGGCCTCTCGGGAGGCTGGGTGGGAGTTGCGTGAATCCTGTCTCCCCACTATGCATCCCGGAGCAAGAGGAGTCTGAGCAAAGCTCTAGGACAGAGCCGAACAGCACAAGGGATTCACACTTGGCCTCTGCAGCAAAATAACCCCAGAGGGCTCGCCCTAACTGTGGGCTCTCATAGAGTTCAATGTCTTCTGCTGAGCAGGACTATGAACTGGACACCAAGCAGTAGTTTTGTCCCAGTCCCGGCTGGGGACGGGGAATGTCAGAATTTAGTGAGCCCGGGAGTGCTGGGGGTGGAAAGCTGGCCGTGGGGCACGCGCCCTCTTCAGAGTTTCTGCCCACAGCATCCTCAAATCTGTACACGGAGGTCAACGCGAGCCCCTTCCAGTCTGCGAACACCACTTGCTTCTTGGGTCTCTGGGGTTCAGGAGGTCGTGCCAGGCAGGAGCGAAAGGGCGACTGGGGCCGCAGCTCGCCTCGTCCAGACTGCAGGGGCTGCTCCGGGGCCGGGCTGTGGCTGCGGCAGAGGCGCATCGGGCCGGCGGGCGGGCGGTGCACAGAAGACACGCCGGCAGCACTGGGACCTTGGACAAAAGGGGAAGGAAGTTCTGATGTTGGGCAGCAAGACCAGGCATTCTCAGCTGCAGCCTGAACCGCACTGCACTTTCCCCCTGCTCACAGGTGGCTAAGGAAACTGGATAAAAAGCAACACAGGCAAAAAGTAGTAGTGGGTAGAGCGCCAGGTGAGAGCTGTCAATTTCTGGAGACCAGAGCACTTACCCACTCGGGTTCAAGCAGCAGTGCGTGGCAGCGACGTCAGCTTCTCTGGTCTGAGACCAGTGTCCCCAACAGGAACTACTTATATGCTCCTGACCCCCCAGTGGCACTAGGCACCTTTTATGTCAAACACTTGGTTGGGGAAATGAAAGGATTATGACAGGAAGTGTGACTCAGACACTTTGCCCCAGGCCACCAGCCCTCCACCCTGACCAGGCCGGGTTAGAGATACGGAGAACAATGACGAAATGGAAAACCCTTTCAGCTGTGAAACAGACAGGCTTTGAGGAATGAGAAGGTTCCCCACACAGTTTCCCAGGGGTTTCCAGAATACTCTGCCTGCTTGTCCTGTGGAGGAGTCTGCTTTGCTGGCGTTTCTCATACTATAGTTTTATATGCTGCCCTCTTATCTCCACCTCACGGATTCTTCCCAGACTTCTTTGTACTGGTGTGTGTGTGTGTGTGTGTGTGTGTGTGTGTGTGTGTGTGTGTGTGTGTGTGTGTGTAATCCAAAGAAAGAGGAGATCCTTGGGTGTGACATCCATTGATCAATAGAGAACTCCCATAGGTCCTTGGGCATGAATCTCTGGTTCATTCAGTTTGTGTCCAGAGTGGCAAGGTTATAAAATACACGGTCCATCCACAAGAAGTCCCACCTGGTGCGAATTTCTGGATGGCACTCCTGGGCTCTGTAGCCTGCGTTACACATGATTAGATTGTCTCAGGAGACAGACAATGTTCAGTGTTCTTACCTCTGGCATTTCTATCGTCTCTGTTACAAACCCAGCTCACTTCCTCTATCCTTGAAACTTAATGCACCCCAAGTCCTAAGCCTCCACATTTTTCACTTTATACCTTTCCTTGGATGTTCCTATCTCATTTTCACAATTAGTTATTTTTATATGCCAACTCCTAAGTATATCTTTAGCCTATACCTTTCTCTTGTGCTTCAGACTTCTGGGTAATGGTTCTATTTCTTTCTTTTTTTTTTTACAGAGACAGAGAGAGAGTCAGAGAGAGGGATAGAGAGGGACAGTCAGACAGGAACGGAGAGAGGTGAGAAGCATCAATCATCAGTTTTTTGTTGAGATACCTTAGTTGTTCATTGATTGCTTTCTCATATGTGCCTTAACTGCGGGCCTTCAGCAGACCGAGTAACCTCTTGCTAGAGCCAGCAACCTTGGGTCCAAGCTGGTGAGCTTTGCTCAAACCAGATAAGCCCACGCTCAAGCTGACGACCTCAAACCTGAGTCCTCAGCATCCCAGTTCGACGCTCTATCCACTGCGCCACCTCCTGGTCAGACATGGTTCTATTTCTTCATCTGGTGATGATAAAACAGGGTGATGGTAAAACAGGTGTGTTCCCTGTGTAATTTTCTGTATGCATGTTTTACTTCAGTCAATCAAAAGTTTATTTAAAAAACACAGCAAGGAGGTAAAATTGTGAATTATATAGTGATTTGGAGATTTTATACTTATACAAATGGCCTCAGAATATATATAGTATGTATATATATACACACACACATTTATAGTATATTTTCACTTAATATACAGTAGATATCTTTTCATATCAGTATATTATAGATGCAGATCGTTTTTCAACAATGTGCATGGTTTTATGTCATATGGGTTCAACATACTTTAGGTGTTTCTCATTTTATTTTATTTTATTTTTTTGGCTAGTAAAATAATGCAGCTAACATTCTTGTATACATACATTTGTAAGACTTTCTCCATGACAAATATTTAGAATGAGAATTGTTAGTTTGAAGGGTACGCACATTTAACATTTTGATAGGTACATATAACAGGAGACTTTGGAAGGTTTTATGCCAATGAATGACACCTAATTTTCCCCTAATTTCAGCCCCTTAGAGGTGCAGGACCCCTAGACTCCCCATCTAAAGAAGATATGGGGAAAACTTTTAGCGTGGGTAAGACTTCTCATCATAGCACCAGGGTAGACAGAAACCCCCTACAGGACTGGCACTGTCCTGTCAGCTGCTACCTCTAGGAGGCAGCAGGCCCTAGAAACAGGGGCTGACCTGGTGGGTGGGGTCTCGCCCTGCTTGGGACCTTAGGCCAGTGATTCTGCTTCAGGAGTCAGCTTCCTTAAATGTCAGGTCCTGAGTTGAGTCAAACTGGAGTGTTGTTGTTTTTCCAACTGTTTCCTTTATATCAATGGATCCCTTTGTCAAACTGAAATCAACTCTACAGAGCAGATCTGCCTAGGAGGAATGGGAATAAAAGACCCACTGACAACATGAGCACCTCCCTCCCTAGTCTCCCGGAGACCTCAGGGCTCAGAGGATCCAGTGAAAATACTTACCAGGCTGTTGGGATCTTTTGGGTTCTCAACTAAAAGGGATTTGCACTCAAACTCTTCCACAATATTTCCTCAATTTTTCTCCTTCTTTTCCCCTCCTCGCAGGAAGAGCTCCTGAAAATTTAAAAAGCTGAGCACCGAAGACCAGTGGGTGAGCAGGAGGTCAGGAAGGAGGGAAAAGAAGAGGGGAAAGGGGGAAGGGGGACAGGGTAAGACGTGATTCAGTTAGTTTCTCACTTCCAGTTTCTCTGAAAAACTCCAGTCTGTCTTTTCATGATTGACAGGAAGAGGAATGTGGTTGGTACACAGGCAAGTGGGGCAGTTTGGGGGGGGGGGGGGTCAGGAGGCCCCCGGTCATGGGATATGGAGCTGTTGCTGGGCTGTTCAGAGGGTGAAGAGCTGCTAGAACTAGCGGGTTGTGGCTTCCATGCTGGTCTGTCAGCTGGCACTCGTCTTCCTCCAGGCTGTTGGGGAGACTGGGTGGGTGGGGTTCCTTTGTTCCCTGAATCGGCCTCCCCCGGAGCGGGAGGGAATGAATGGAGACCCCACATGAGCCGCCTGTCTGGATCCCTGCGCTGGTGAAGCTCAGAGCTGCCTGACTGCACCGCTGAGGTGGCGGTGTCTGAGCTGGGCTCGTTCCCACCCTCAGGCCCTGCCTTCCAAGTCAGTAAGCACATCGTGGGTGAGCAGCTCTTCTTGCCTGAAGCCTCAGTCTCCCCATGTGATATGAGAGAAGATTGGACCCGAAAGTCTCTGGCCTCAGCTCCACATGCTCCCTTCTTTGGAGCCCAGAGCCTGGGGATCCCGACAGCCGGCTCTGGGATCCCAATTCCACTACCTACCAGTCCTGTGACGCGTAATTCATCTCGCCTTTCTGGGACTCAGTTTCCTCTTGTGTGAAATGGGTGACGCTAAAGGACTGCTCCATGTTAGGGATAAATGAAGGACAGCTGATTGAGCATTGAGCACGGGGCCTGGAGCAGAGTGCAGTAAAGGCAGGGAGGAAGGCGGTGATCCTTGGGGAAGCTCCCCCAAACAACCCGACTCTTCTATTCAGCCTCCAGGCCCCTGACACAGATCTCAGCACCGGGGCAGGGCCCATTCCTGAGACCAGCTCCAGTGCAGCCCCTTCCTCGGCAGTAGGGCACAGCTGGGACACTTGGGGTGCATTAGGTTAGCTCCTCCCAACTCTACTGGGAAGAACATTATGAACCTCTTAGGGTTCCCTGAAGCCCAAGAGAGAGGGCTGGCCTCACGGCATCTTCCTGATATGTCTACCGGAGCACCTGTTACCAGCTGGGGAGGGGCACTACTTATTTGTTGTAAACAGTAAATGTTAGATTTGAATATTATATTAAAATCCTGTTCCTTTTACAGTCTGGGAGTTGTGGTATGGTTTTTTTCACTTCCTGTGCTCATTTGAAATGAAGTTCAGAACCTCACATTCCTCCCTGAATTAAGAAATCTTGCAAGGTCACCAGCTGATTGTATATGAGAGAAGGGAGAAGGGCTAGCCCCCCTCCCTGGCTCTTGATACCCCCAAGCACCCCTTACTCAAAGGACAGGTTCATTTCAATACCCTTACCTGGACAAGGAGCAGAGACAGCCCCTCAGCACTCCTGGGATTTCGAGGTTGAGGGTGATTTCACAGGCACTGACACACCCCTGGAAATGTAGGTGTCTTTAAAAGTAACAATTGCTGGGACCACTTCCTGACCTAGGACAGTGGCTGCCTTTTTACAGCTCTGGAGGCAGAGGGAATATTTTCTTCTTCTCTTGTTGAGGTTTCTTTTGACCACATATTAGGAACTGGTGGTTCAACCTCTGGAAGTGCATCAGCACGGAGTAGGGAAAACAATGTAAAAAGATCGAAACGTGCTTGTGGAGAGGACGAGGCCAGGGACAGATCGTTTGCAGATGGACTAAGGGCAAGCAGGACTTTCCATCTTCAGGGCCCCTCTAGGGGCTCTGTGATTATCCTTTACCTAGATTTGAATCCTCCTGGGGTCATTGTCTATGACCTCTGGATTTCTTTCCTGCTTGTTTCTTATCAAGGGAAAGATTTGTGTTGCAATTTGAAGGCTATACCTGGCCTTGTTCCAAAAAACAATGTTCCCTGTGACCTAGAATTTCCACCAGTCATGCAATTTCTTATACAGTTGTTTTTAAGGCAAAAATTTTCTAGAAGGTTGCCAACCTCTTTATCAGGTACATTGTGGGCACTCCTTTGGCTGGGCTTGATGGGTCACAGATGAGCTCTGGGGTGCCAGGATGAGACCAGAGTCCTGGCCAGTGAAGGACCCCACGCTCTCCCTTGCTGCCCTGGGAGAGTGGGCCCTTGTTGTTCTAAGGTCCATGGTCTCGAACAATCACCAGTTTACGCACACTCAGTTGTGTTGTTACCAATGAGACCCAAAGGGCAGCAGAACCGAAGCCCATAGAGCTTGTAGTCCCTGGGATGGCAGTGTTCTTTTCCACAGTCTTGTGTTGTAGGTATGTCATGGGGGAGAGGGGGTAATATTAGTGTTAATTAAAATACTGAATGTTTTCAATCTGAATGAAAAACAGACACTGCTTTGAGTTTACTCCCAGTACCCACCCCACTGGAGCTAAAGGTTTGCCACCCGCATTTTGAACATTGTCTCTTGGAAATATCCTGTAAGAGCAAGGGCCAGATGAGTTGCTTGGCCCCTCTGACTGACCTCCCTCGTTTCTGACGGCTGCAAATGTCACCAAGACACTCAGCAGGTGGACTCTGCCAATGAGGTCTTTTCAGGACAGCCAGAAGCTGGGGATAAATCCTGGTTTCTGGCAGCCCAGGCCCTTCCTCATATGGCACTGCCCTTTGGAAAGTGATTATTTAAAGACCGATAAGCTGTACTTTGCCTCCGAAGAGAAAGAGAAGTGCCAGATCCGACAGCTAGTCCAGGGCCAGGAGGAAGGCATGGGTGTCTGATGGGTTTTTCCTGCAGGACCATGAAGCTCCTGACCGCCAACCCTACATGCAGGAAGAATATTTAATAAGTCTTGTGCCCACCATATGGCCGGCAGGGATAGTTTATTGTATCTTTGGGTTTCCAATGGCCAAAAAATGCACTGCTATTCAACAAGAAGGGACCCACATTTGCAAGAAGAGTCTATCTCAGCAGTCTTTTTAAAAACTTTACTTTTTACATTATGGATATACATTATATATGCTATATATAATGCACTCATAACAGAACAAAGAATCCTCATAATCATCAAATATATGTTTTTGCAGTTCTTTGCCTTTTCGTAGCTTGGATTTATAACTCTTTTTTTTTTTCTTTTTGAGGGAGTGGCAGGGAGAGAGACGCAGGAACATCAAGCTGCTCCTGTATGTGCCCTGACCAGGGAATCGAACCAGCAACCTCCACGCCTCTGGAGGACACTCCAACCAACCAAGCTATCTAGACGAGGCTTAATTTTAAAAAACTTCTTTTAGCAAGACACAGAGAGGAAGGGGGGCAGAGGAAGCATTCATTTGTTGGTCCACTCAGTCATGCATTCATTGGTTGCGTGTGTGCCCTGACCGGGGATCGAACCTGCAACCTTGTCATTTCAGATGATGCTCTTAACAGACTGAGCTAACTGGCCACGACCAACTTATCTTCTTTCATTTCCTATTTCATATTCCTTTTGTTCTCATCAGGCACCTCAACAGTTTGTGGTTCTTTGCCTGTTTGGGGAACCCTGAAGGATCTGGGTCATTAGTCATACTGCCTGGATTGGGGTGGGGTTTTTTTGTCATTTTCCACTGACATTAGTCACAGGGCATGGTGATACTAAGAAACACACTAAAGAATCTCTTGAATTCCAGACATAGTTTTCCTAACCTCCTAACCTTCTGCTACTCAGAGTAGCAAAACGACGCTTGAGGCCCCAAGTACAACTAAGGCTATGAAGACAGTGTCTGCTTTCGATGTTGAAGCGAATATAACCCTGGAAAAAACATGTGGGAAAAACAAGTCAGTGTTTTCCCCTCACCCTTCTCTGCATTGACTCCAACTAGACAGTTCTAGCAGAGGCTGCTCAACAAGCAGCCCAAAGCAGCACAGGCATGAGGCTGGCTGTGCTGTCCTGCTTTGGGTTTGTGGGAATAGACTGCATAACCTCTACACAGAAGACCACAGCTGAAGATACCCAAGGGATAAGAATGAAAATTACACTAATTTGCATATTTCTGATGTGAGCTTCACATCCTCATTCTCCAAGAATGCTTTCTCTAAACTTTAGAGACTATAAAGACTATAATATATAACTCTAAAGACTATAATAATACCGATTATCATATAATTTTTGACTACTTAATATCTGCTAGGCAATATGATTGGCAAGCTCAGTATGGGTCATCTCAATTATACTCATCATCCTTGTGAGATTTATTCCCATTGTATAGCTAAATAGATAGAGGCTCAGAAAATATTAAATAACAAGGAAGGAAAAAAATTACTAAGAACCTAATTTAAATACCTAGACCAGTGGTTGGCAAACTCATTAGTCAACAGAGCCAAATATCAACAGTACTATTGAAATTTATTTTGAAAGCCAAATTTTTTAAACTTAAACTATATAGGTAGGTACATTGTTATTATAACCTGCATGCCCACAAGTGGTATTTTGTGGAAGAGCCACATTCAAGGGGCCAAAGAGCCGCATGTGGCTCGCGAGCCGTGGTTTGCCGACCACTGACCTAGCCAAACTATCTGTCAAAGAAAGAGATAAAGACATTTTCATACAGACAGACTCGAAGTTGACCTTCCACAGGCCTTCAGTAGAAGAACCAGTAAAGAATGTATGTATATCAGGAAGAAGAAATGTACACCTATAAAAATAAAACAGGAATAATGAGGAAAAGAAAAAAGTTAGTGTATCTAAATTAGTATTAATTTTAACATAGATTAAAATACATTCTTACTGAAATTCCAGATGATTATCACATAGGAGAATAAAGGAGAGAAGATTCAACTAAAAAATAATTCATTTTTGCCCCTGGCCGGTTGGCTCAGTGGTAGAGCATCGGCCTGGCGTGCAGAAGTCCCGGGTTCGATTCCTGGCCAGGGCACACAGGAGAAGCGCCCATTTGCTTCTCCACCCTTCCCCCTCTCTTTCCTCTCTCTCTCTTCCCCTCCTGCAGCCAAGGCTCCATTGGAGCAAAGATGGCTCGGGCGCTGGGGATGGCTCCTTGGCCTCTGCCCCAGGCGCTAGAGTGGCTCTGGTCACGACAGAGCGACGCCCCGGAGGGGCAAAGCATCGCCCCCTGGTGGGCGTGCCAGGTGGATCCCAGTCGGGCACATGCGGGAGTCTGTCTGACTGTCTCTCCCCATTTCCAGCTTCAGAAAAATACAAAATAATAATAATAATAATAATTCATTTTTAAGGAAAATTTAAATACTATATTATTGTTCAATGCATCACTCTCAGAAACTGATGTGTCACATAAATTTAGTAATGGTATAGAGGATTTGATAATACAACACACTTGATCAGACAAACAAACAAACAAATCTCAACAAGTAGTAGCTTATTGTTAAATCAATGATACTGAAAAGTCTTTCTTGATATTATGAACCCCCCCTCAAATGGCATGCCAGTCTTCATGCATCAAATCTCAAACACATATAAGTATAAAAAATGAAGGAAAGTCTGATATTTCGTTATATGCAACTCTGAATTAACGTGCAAGGGACAGAAAAATAAAGACCTAGAAGTAGCTACCTTATTTTAAAACATAGATATAAAAGCTCTTTAATATTATTTTGGAATCTACTGGAATATTACACAAAGAATAATCTATTTTGACTAGGCAGGTTTTATACTCTGTGTCTATGAGGGCAAAACACTAAGTAATCCCATGACTTTGATAACTCCACATCGACTTTAAAATACAAATAACACACATAGCAAAGGAAAATGAGAGCACAACACGAAAAGGAAAGATCTTGCTCTCCTCACCTGCAACTAAATTTCTCATCTCTAAAAGATAAGTCTATATACTCTATGTCACATGAAGAAGTTTAATAAAGTATTGGCATATTTTAAAGTTTCAAAAGGTCAAAGCAAGAAAACATTATGGACACTGCAAATGAGACATTAATAAAGTGTCGCACACCGTCTTCTCTTTTTTTCCTAGTGTTTTTTAGGACATCCCTCTTGGTCCCTCATTTTCTCTGCCTCGCTAGCAAGCCTGTCTGCAATCAGTGCTACCGCCAGTCTCTCTCTCGCCATTTTCATTTTTCTTTCCTGTTTCCTGATATCTTTCTCGGTTACCAGAAATTGTGTGTAGGGGAGTCGTGGAACACTCGGACCGTCTCCTGGAATTATCTCTGCCAGATGTGAGGACTCAGCAGGGTTGGCGATGGAACTGCCATGAAGACCACCTGGGAGAACACCTGGCAGGGATTCACCTGTGCGACTAGGCACAAGTTTTTGCAAGGCTTTGGTAAGATCGAAAGGACTTAACAGTTGCCCTGTGCTGCTGCAGGCCTGGAGTCCTTGAAGTCTCTTCTGCCAGAACACCTGCTGGGGCTTGTCCAAGATTTCCTCCCAGTGATGGCATCTGACCTCATTGCCTGGGTGGGACGTGATTCTCGTAACTGGACTCTTGGATATGTAACTGGACATCCTCAAAGGGATGGAGATGCTTAAACCAGGCTTTGGTTTGGACTGGTTTACCCAATCATGATGCTTCCTCTGCGAAGTCTTGACCATCATGTTTCTTTTCCATTTACTCTATAAAAATAAATCATGAGATTGGATATACATGATAAATGAAGCCTGCCATCTTAGGACAATTATTCCAGCTGTCCTGTAGTTCTGCCCTCCCTCTGAGGATGGATCTGACCTGCATCCTGGGACATCAACAAGCAGATTTGTGTCAAGCATAGAAAATTCAAGGTCAAAACCCAGAACATACTCCAGATCATTTCTCCTCCAACATCTTATAAGACCCTCTCTCTCTCTCTCTCTCTCTCTTTAAGAAAGAGAAAGAAGGGCCTGACCAGGTGGTGGCGCAGTGGATAGAGCATCGGACTGGGATGCGGAGGACCCAGGTTCGAGACCCCGAGGTCTCGGGCTCACCTGGTTTGAGCAAAAAGCTCACCAGCTTGGACCCAAGGTCGCTGGCTCGAGCAAGGGGTCACTCAGTCTGCTGAAGGCCCGCAGTCAAGGCACATATGAGAAAGCAATCAATGAACAACTAAGGTGTTGCAATGAAAAACTGATGATTGATGCTTCTCATCTCTCTCTGTTCTTGTCTGTCTGTTCCTATCTGTCCCTCTGACTTTCTCTCTGTCCCTGTAAAATAAATAAATAAATAAATAAATAAATAAATAAATAAATAAAATTTAAAAAAAAAAGAAAGAGAAAGAAGGGAGAGAAGTGGGAAGCATCAACTTGCAGTAGTTGCTTCCTCTATGTGCCTTGACTGAGCAAGCCCAAGGTTTTGAACCAGTGACCTCAGCGTTCCAAGTTGACGTTTTATCCACTGTGCCACCATAGGTCAGTCAAGACCCTCTCCTTTATGAGTGTGATTTTATTCTCTTTTTGTCCTTGTCACTCTCAACTGCATCTGATTAAATCTTGGTACTCTCTCATGATACACAGTCCCCAGTCACTCTCTAAGTCCAAAAATCCCTTCTGTGTTATGTGAGCACGCATTTGGTTAACCCATTGACTACTTGGCTTTTAAAGTTAAAATCATTAGTGATATCACCAACTGACCCACTTTTAGTGACTCACTTCTATATCCAGAAGTTTGGTCATGTTAAAAAATAAATAATTCAGAAAATATATTCACCCACCACAGATCTCTGATTTCCAATATTTTTTAAACATTCATACAATAGATACGTGTTCCTCAAGATTGCAAGTTATGCCAGATCACCATATTCTTAATTTCTCCACTCTTATTATTTAAAAAAAAATTTTTTTTGCCTGACCTGTGGTGGCATAGTGGATAAAGCATCAACCTGGAAACACTGAGGTTGCCGGTTCAAAACCCTGGCTTGCCTTGTCAAGGCACATATGGGAGTTGATGATTCCTGTTCCTCCCCCCCCCCTCTCTCTCCCCCCCTCCTCTCTTAAAAAATAAAATAAATAAATAAATAAATAAATTTTTTTACTGTTGATTGTATTGTGGGTCCATTCCCCAAAGTCAAATCATTTTCCATTTTATTCTTATAAATGAGAGGTCAGGGTTCTTTGGAAAAGACAGTAATTTGTGGGACAAATAAAAGGCAGCAGGAAAAGAAGAAGAACAAATAGGAGATGGATTGACTCCATAAAAGAAGCCAGAGGTGTGAGTCTCCAGAGGCTGGACAGGGCTGTTGAGGACAGAACGTGCGGGTATCACTCACCCTATGAGTCGCCGGGAGCTGGAGGTGACTCAGGGCACAGAGCACATGCATTCAATCAGCCCTGGATTCCGTGCTCTGTGATCTCAATCATTCCCTGGAACGATCCAAATTCCTTCCCACTTATCATATCTGCCTTGTAAAACTTCACATCGGAAGATCCTGATTAACTGCCACGCCATAGCGACGGCTGGTCTTAAGACAACTGAATTATATTTTGGTACCACTGTAAATACAAAATCATCTGCATCCATTGGGAAGCATCTATAATGCCTGAAAATTTTACTTTCTTTTTATGTGTTGGCATATATAATCCATTATTCCTAAATCCCATTTCAAAATTTTCTCCACTTTTTCTTTCATAAGTGCACCATGACTTTACAGACATACTGTATATTCAATATCCCTTAATTTGTCTACTTCACAGAAAAATTGTGAAATACTACTAGACTGAAATTGTATCACTGTCGTTGCCAAATCTGCAAATATCTCTGATAAGCCTTCATTGTTCCCCAATTTCCTTTAATTATATTTAAAGAAATTTCTTGTATCTTCTTATGGTGATCTGGATCTCATCCCTTCTTCTTTTTTATTAAGCCCATCTGTGGTGGAGGGGGCGTTGGATTAAAGGGTAAAGGGGACCAAATATATGATGAAAGGTGATTCGAAAAAAAAATGCCCATCCCCCCAGCATTCCCATCTTGCCCCTGTACTTCTAACCTTTCTTTATGAACTGAATCTTCCCCTCAGCATTTTCACAGCTACAGGTCTTTCTTAACTACACAGAAATCTCTCACCTGATCTTCCTAGACCGTTCAGCCACTGCTCTTTCTGCTCCCCTTTAGCTGTGAACCATCGAGAGAGGTCATCTACATCATGTATTTCTGTAGCCTCGCCTTCAGCCTCAGACCATCCCACACTGCCACCTGCCTTCACCATTCTAGGGCGAGGTCACAATGACTCCTTTGTTACTAGCCCCAACAGGAACTTTTCATTGTTCATCTGACATGACTTTTGAGTGGAAAACTTTTAAATCTACGTGGACAACTTACTTCTTACAGCTGTGAATCTTATCTTATGAAATCTAAATATAAAGCAGGTATATCTAGTAAAATTCAACTCACAGTGAGAGTATGCTATAAATGGAAAGTACAGTCTGGATTTCTGGACTCAGTACAAAAAAATATATAACATAACTCAATTTTTACATGGATGGTATTTAGAAATCATAATGTCCTGCCTCCAATGGGCTAAAATATACAACTAAATTTACTTTCACCTGTTTGTTTTTACTTTATTTAATGTGTTAAATTTCATAGAGTGTTAATGCTACTGAGCTGATCAGGCTATGAGTGAAAATAAAGCCCATAGAAAGTGGAGAGGGAAAATTTTTCGCAAGGTAAGAAGTTTATGCTGGCCCTCACTGCAAGGTGCAGCCACGCACACACACACAAAAACCAAACCGATATTGTCCCAGAGTGCCACCATCACTTCTCAAATGCCATGAGGCTGCACTCTTTCATGGTTGTAACTGGACTAATATAATCTCAAGTGAGAACTCAGAAGTCAGAAATTAAGGTGATTTACCAATTAGGAAGAACCAAGAGCAGAGACTAAGGTTTTTTATAATTCCCTTCCTCTTTGGCTTCCATTATACATTCAATACATTTGGAAAACTTTTTCAAGGAGGGTAGTTTTAAAAATCACTTTACTATGACTACATGTTTACATATTTTACTATGTAAAAATATACAAGATATGTAAAGAATAATTATTCTATCTAGACAATAAATGAAAAGGAGACGATAGTACCTGAGTATCATTATTACTAAATCACTCTTGGATCAGTCAGGAGACAGATGGCACTGGATTAATTAGGACCTCATTAGGCTGATTCCGATTTGAGGACCATCGTATTGATCGCTGTATGCTAGGACCTCTGAAATGTGCTGGCCCCACCTACTCTTTAGCTATCAAGTCTCATCCAATGGACAAGCCCTTGCCCATAAGTCCCCTGGCTCCATCCCTTCTGACAACACCTGGAGGGCTTTCGAAAACCCCACTCTGTCAGGACCCTCTTCCACCTGCCACAGGCCAAAGAGACATTTTCTTCCGGGTTCATACTCTGTGGTGCTCAGCTCTGGAGGTGACACTTCTCCTCTGGGTGAAGGAAGCATCAGGGTGCAGACCTAGTGAGTTACAGAAATTAGCACAAAAACAGGTTTGCTGACAGAGAAGAAAGCCTTTAGTGTGCTCAGCTACCATGGCACACAAAGCCCCTGTGATTCCTAGAGAGCACTAAAGAAGAGGATGCAAGGCAGAGCGGGTCCATGTGGGTGTCATTGCGCTTGGGAATGCCAGAAGCATGACGTGTGTGATACTTGTAATGTGTTCCACAAGGTTGTTCACTGGTTTATTCATCCTGTGCTACGGGGTGCTTTCAACATCCCTTCAGGCACTAGTAACCTGCCCTTGGTTAGAGCTTCTGTCAGAAAAATGTTTTTAAAATTTTATTATAATATATAGATAGAACACCTGTGGGAGTGCCTTTCCAGCAGACAGATGGGAATTCAGATTCTCAGTCCAAACTGAAGCGAAGACTTTAGAGAACAAGTTTCATGGTTAAAAGCATAGAATATGGAGCTTACTGCTGATGTTCAAATTTCTTTCTTTTTTTTTTTTTTGTTTCAAATTTCTTCTCAGCCACTTACTAGATATTTGACCTTGGATGAGTTATTTCCCTTGTTGGTATCTCAATTTTTCCATCTGTCAGTTGACAATAATAACTGCACCTACTCTGTAAAGTTACGGAGAGCATTGAAGGAGCTTATGTTTGCAAAGTGCTTGGAACCCCTAACATGTCACAGGTGCTGGATGTACACTTAGGGCTGAGTACTATTTGCGGTTTCAGACATCGATGAGGGGTCTTGGAACATACTCCCTGTGGATAATGGGGGACAATTGTACTTGTCTCCAGGAAGGCTGAATAAATTTATAAGTCCACTAATAACCTTTAAGAGTAACCCCTTTTTTCCATACTTCAACTATTACTAAAAATTGATCAAACTTGAAAATATTTGCCAAAAACATAGGTGAAAAACAGTATCTCATGATTGTTTTGATTATATTTTAACACAAAAACGATAATATTTTTTTTCCTGTATTTATTGGCCATCTCCATTTCCTTTTCAGAGAAATAGTTATTAAAACCTTTGGCCAAGTTTTAAAGTAAGCCATTTGTACATTCTTTGAAGAAGTAGTGGTAGCTCCGGGGCTAATAAATGAGGTTGGCACAGTGGCCCTGCTATCTGGAAGAAATTAAAGGTAGACACCCCGCCACCTGACACCAAAAATAACTGAAGAATTTACTTTTAAAATACCATAAGTTATAAGAAAGAATTATAAGAAAATATTTGTATGATTTCAGGGTGGAAGAAATATTGTATAGTTAAAGACACAATAAACAACATCAATCAACAAAAGACTGGGAAATGTGTCTGTAAATATTGGACCAACCAAGATGATGTTACTTGCTCTTGAGTTAGTTTTGATCCTTTGAGGTTTCTTAAAATGTAAGCCATTTCTTCTAAACTTTAAATTTAAGGCTAAGTATATAAGCATAGTGTTTTCTTAACTTTAAGATAGCTCCATGTTATTGGCTGTCTTTTTATTATTCCTAATATTCTTATTTGTGTTTTCCATTTTTTCCATGGTCAGACTTAAGGTTTTCTTATTTAATTTGTTAGGTACACTGATTTTCTTGTCTAGTTTATTATTTTCTGGGTTTTTTTTTTTGTTTTTTGTTTTTTTTTTTTCATTTTTCTGAAGCTGGAAACGGGGAGAGACAGTCAGACAGACTCCCGCATGCGCCCGACCGGGATCCACCCGGCACGCCCACCAGGGGCTACGCTCTGCCCACCAGGGGGCGATAATCTGCCCATCCTGGGCGTTGCCATGTTGCAACCAGAGCCACTCTAGCGCCTGAGGCAGAGGCCACAGAGCCATCCCCAGCGCCCGGGCCATCTTTGCTCCAGTGGAGCCTTGGCTGCGGGAGGGGAAGAGAGAGACAGAGAGGAAAGCGCGGCGGAGGGGTGGAGAAGCAAATGGGCGCTTCTCCTGTGTGCCCTGGCCGGGGATCGAACCCGGGTCCTCTGCACGCTAGGCCGACGCTCTACCGCTGAGCCAACCGGCCAGGGCTATTTTCTGTTTTCATTTTATGATTTCCTCTTTGACTTTTCTACTTTGTTTCTACCTTTCTGGATAGAAAACTTTATCTCATTTATTTTCAATCTTTTATGTTTTCAAGAAATACATTTAAGGTTATAAATTTTCCACAAAGAAAACTTGTACATTTTATACACGGTGTTCTTATTGCCACTATTTCTAAATAGGTTCTAATTTCTACTTCAGTTTTCTCTTTGACACAAGAATTACTTTTAAGAGTGTAACTAAAATTTCTTTTTTTTTTTTTTTTTTTTTATTCATTTTAGAGAGGAGAGGGAGAGACAGAGGAGAGACAGAAGAGGGGGAGGAGCTGGAAGCATCAACTCCCATATGTGCCTTGACCAGGCAAGCCCAGGGTTTCGAACCGGCGACCTCAGCATTTCCAGGTCAACACTTTTTCCACTGCGCCACCACAGGTCAGGCAATAACTAAAATTTCTAAGGGATTATAATGGAGGGGAGAATTTTTATGTTTTCATGTTGCTTTGAACTGTAGTGTGGGTCATCCTTCCTTCCTATGTGACAAATACTTATAAATCCTTACAATGTGCTAAATGTGTTAGGTGTTCATGTGCAAAGGTGAGCAAAACTGGTAAGGTTGCTGACCACATGGGGTTTAATTTCTATTTATTTACTTTTTTAGATTTTATTTATTCATTTTTATTAGAGAGAGAGGGGAGAGAGGGGGGGGAGAGATAGAAAGAGAACAGGGGAAGGAGCAGGAAGCATCAACTTCCATATGTGCCTTGACCAGGCAAGCCCAGGGTTTTGAACCGGCGACCTCAGCATTCCAGGTCGATGCTTTATCCACTGCGCCACCACAGGTCAGGCCTAATTTCTAGCATTCAGAAAATGTGGTCTTTATTACTTTTATTTGGGGGAATTTATTGAGGTTTTCTTCGTTGGCTAGTATGTAAACAATTTTCTTTAAAAGGGAAGTGTTTTCTCCACTATAAGTTCTCTCACTTGACCTTCAAATTCTGAGAAAGGAGTGTTCAAGTCTCTTATGATGATTGTTTTACTCAAAGCCATATATTCTCTAACAGTTTACATGATTTTACATTGTCTTATTTGGTGTGCGAAGGCTGAGCACTATTATATCTTCTTGGTGATTTGGGCGTATATCAATGCATAGTAACCCTCCTTATCCTATTTAATCTTTTTGCCTTGAAGTCTATGTTGGTAATTCTACCAATAACTCTATTTTCTTTGTTGATATCAGTCTGTCATAGTTGCGTTTATTTCTCTGTTATCTACTTTTCTGTTATTTTTAAGTCTGAAGTTATTTTGGCGGAACCGAATGTAGCTGGATTGCATTTTTCTAGATTTCTCTTCTTTTTCTCTTGTTCTTGGTACTTGCAATTAGCTCCAGGTTTTCAACAGCCCTGCATTGTGTAAGTTTTTCTCTGTTTGTATCAGCTAAGGCCAAGCATCTAGCTCAGCGTGATGCTGGCATGGCAATCAAAGCTAACGTAGATCGAAAGAGCAATTTCTCAGGCACTTAGTTAAACCTTCTTCAAAAAAATCAGGATTGGGTGCATTTATCCTGGACACCTAAACCTCTCAGATCTGTTCACCACAGAAACACACAGGTGCATGCATGCATACACAAAAGTCTCAAAGATTCTAGAAACTTTTCACCCACAAATATCTGAAGAACATATTCAACCAAACTTAGAACTGGGAAAGCTCTCCCACATACTAAGGAACCTTACCACTTAACACAGTTGGAAACTGGGCAGTTGGACGGGGATTGCGTGTGTAAGTGACATCTGAAGGATTCAAGGCCAGAATATATTTCTGGTTGATAAACAGTGTGAGGTCAGGGAAAGAAAACCAATTTCTTTAGTTAGAAGGGACAGGTTCTAATCTTGGCCAAATTACTTCCTGGTGATTTTTGGAAAAGCTATGATACACTTGCCAGTGGAACAGTGGTATCTCTCTACCTCAATGTATCATGGAAGGAGACAACAATAACTTAATAATTTATACATGTCAAATATTTTAGAATTCTCAAAACCCTTTCACACTTCATCTCACATTTTCCTCACAACAACCCTATTACGTTGGTATTACTATTATCCCTATTTTACAGAAAAGAAAATAATTTCTCCAAAGTTCTTGAGTTAATACAAATGCAGATTCAGGGCCTGAGTCTAGTTTTCTGATTCCAAACCCCAGGATCTTTTCATTGTACCCTGCTCCTTGTCAAAATATATATTTGAAAAACAAAAAGCACATTGCAAATATGAAGAACTAGTGTTACTTTTCTGAAAAAGGCCTTTGTAGAAGTGTGCACCCATCTGCAAAAGACTGCTAAGCTGCAGGCAGACTGAAAACTAGAAGAAAATTCAAGAGATTTTCTGGTCTAGTCCTTTCATGTGTTAGGTAGGCAAGTGTGTCAGCCTTTTGCAACAGAAAAGTATCTGTTACTTTTTGGCATTTGTAAGACCATAGCTCTACAATCATCTTTGGTAGACCATTCCAGGGTTTTGTATCTGGATGACAAAGAAAAGCCTTTTCTTCATGATGCTATATAGGTCTCTTCCCTCTTCATAAAATGTTCTAGGTTTGGTTTTATTGGTCATTTGTCACTTTTCTTACTCTTTTATTCTCTCTATATGTTCCCGAGTGTGCCAATTTCTGCTTTATTATTTTTAAATTTTTTCTTTATTGATTCTTAGAGACAGAGAGGAAGGAAGAGAGCGAGAGGGAGAAACATTGATCTGTTGTTCCGCTGATTCTTTGTGTTCATTGGTTGACTTCTGCATGTGCCCCAATGGAGAATCAAACCCACAACCTTGGGTCTCAGGAAGACACTTCAACCAACTTAGCCATCCAACCTGGGCTGCAATTTCTGCTTTAGAAAAGCAGCTGGATTTTATGAGACTCCGTTTCTTTTCCATTGCTTTTCCCCTATTCATCATAATATTAGCAAATTTTGGTCTTTAACATTCATTAAAAAATACTTGTTCAATTCCTTCCTTCTTCTTTTCAATTAAACAATTTCCTAACCATTTCCTCCTGAATTTTATATTCCACAAAACTAATTTGTTCCTTAAAAAACCAGAATCAAATTGAGTCATTAGATTGAGTATGCCTCTAATTATCACATAAACTGATGGTCTTATCACTGATCATCATGTCCAGACCCCTGGCTTGTTATAGCTATTTCACTAAAATTAAGCAGTTTCATCTTAAAGGTCACTGGAATCTAAGGCATCCCGGTGGGCTGTGAATGACAAGCAGGAAAGGAGGCCCAGCTTCCCGTCAGAGGAAGGAACTACATCATTCTCCCAGGGTTGGAAATTCCATAGATCTCTTGATTGTTGTTTTAGTTCAGGCCTCTCTAACAAAATACATACACTGGGTGATTAACAGACATTAATTGTTCACAGTTCTGGAGGCTGGAAGTCCAAGCTCAGGGTGCCAGCACGGATGGATTCCAATGAAGGCTCTCTTCGTGGTTTGTAGATGGGTGTCTTCTCACTGCGTCCTCACATGGTGGAGAGAGATATGGCTTAGGCTGCTTCCTCTTCCTACAAGGAGACTAATTCCATTGCTGAGATCTCACCCTCACGACCTCATCTAAACCTAATTACCTCCCAAAGACTCCCTCCTCCAAATACCATCACTTTGAGGGTTGGGATTTCAACATACGAATTTGGGGGACAGGGATACAAACATTCAGTCCGTAGTAATTGCCTTGTTACTATTTTGTCTTCTAGGTGGCTCAGAGGCTTGTCTCATGTTCAGAGCACATCTCTTTTAACATAAGCAAGTTTTTTCTTGCTGGGTTTTTTTTTTTTAATGAACTACTATTTAGCATTATGCTAAAAATTATTTAGTCTTAACATATTTTATTTTTCCCATGCTCCCCTATTTAAACTAAAGAATTCCTTTTCTTGCCCTGGCCAGTTGGCTCAGCGGTAGAGCGTCGGCCCAGTGTATGGATGTTCTGTGTTCAATTCCCAGTCAGGGCATACAAGAAAAGGGCCCATCTGCTTCTCCATCCCTCCCCCTCTTGCTTCTCTCTCCCTTTCTCTTCTTCTTTCCTCCTGCAGCCATGGCTCGATTAGAGTGAGTTGGCCCTGGGTGCTGAGGATGACTCCACAGCTTCTACCTTAGGTGCTAAAAATGGCTCTGGTTGCAATGGAGCAATGGCCCAAGATGGGCAGAGCATCGCCCCCTAGTGGGCTTGCTGGGTGAATCCTGGTCAGGGTGCATGCGGAAGTCTGTCTCTGCCTCCCCTCCTCTCACTAAAAAAAAAAGAAAAGAAAAAAAGAATTCCTTTTCTCATGAAGCCTGTTTTCTATACATGCCATTTTGCTCTACCATTTTTAACTGTAGCATCAAAAAGGAAGCATACACACCAACATTTTATTGGTGGGTATATTTAAAATGGTGAGATTTTAGGTAGGTTTTATTTTTTTCTCAGCTTTTCTTTTATTTCCAAATTATTTACAATGATATATATTTTACTAATTTAAACAAAGTTAACACTAAAAGATATTGAATGAAAACAGTGTGATTTTATAACCAGAACAAATTAATAGACTAATGAGGAGAAGAATGCACTATTCAATAAACGATACTGGGACAACTGGCCATCCATATGGGGAAAAGTTTCAATTCTTACATTTTACCATGTCCCCAAATTAATTTTAGGTGGATTAAATCCCTAATGTAAAAAACAAAAGTTTAACGTTTTGGAAGAAAATATTAGAGAATATATTTATTTCATTGGGATGAGAAAAGTCTCCTAAAGTAATACATAAAAAGTACAAACCATAAAAAAAATTGACTATGTCTTCAATTGACTACTTCTCATGATAAAGGACACAATAAGCAAAGCCAAAAGGCACAGCACAGAATGGGAGAATATATCTGCAATGCATATAACCAACAGAGGATTGGTATGCACAACAGAGAAGGTACCATAATTCTGCTTGTCCTACAGATATCCCTATACATAAATGAAATAATACAGATACAAGGCTATGCAATGCAGCAGTGTTGGTAGTTGCAAAAATTTGGTGCAATCTAAGTAATCACATCTAGGAGACTGGGTAAGTAAACTATAATATATCTGTGCAATAAGACCCTTTGTGGCTGAAAAAGAGATCCATGGCCTTATTAATGAACTGAAATAGAAAGAGCTCTAGGATGTACTGTTAGGTCAAAAATAAAAAGCTATCTGGCCTGAGCCCAAAGTCTCTGACTTGAGCAAGGTAACTAGCTCAGCTGGAGCCCCCTGGTCAAGGCACATATGAGAAAGCAATCAATGAATAAGTAAGGCAGTAGTTCTCAAACCTTTTAAAGTTGGGGAGCATTTAAAATCCTACAAATAATTGTAGGTGCATTATATACAGATTTCTGAGAAATATGTTATAATAATTAAGTCAAATATTAAAGAAAAAATATATAAAGTCCAAGCATGCTTTTATGGTAATTAAATGAAATAAATACAACAAAATTAAATTTATTCTGACATTAAAAACAATTTTATGTTACATTTTTTTAGTTATATTTTTTAGAATTCATAAAAAAGAGGGGTTAAAAAACAAAAAAAATGACAAAAAAGTTATCTTTTTATATATATAGATACATTCTTAGTAAGATTTAGTAAATTCGGCAGGTCCTGGCGCGAATGTGTTAAGTTTTTTCATTCTTGTGTTTATGAGAAACATGAGCTTGATGTGTCCTAGCGATTTCTTCAATGTTTGGGCATATATTTGAAAGGCAAACTCTCATTGCCTCATCAATACATTGAAGAATTCCTCTCTTTTTACTCTTAATTGTGTTGAGTGCAGAAAACCCCCACCATACATATCATCTTAACTTTACACCAAGCAAAGAATAGAAGAAACTTGCCTCCAGTCTTTCTGGAGAACATGGGGGTAGTGTAAACAATCCAGCACCACAGCTTGCAGGTGTCCCCAAACTAGGGCCCACGGGCCACATGCGGCCCCCTGAGGCCATTTATCCGGCCACCCACCACACTTCCGGAAGGGGCACCTCTTTTATTGGTGGTCAGTGAGAGGAGCACTGTATGTGGTGGCCCTCCAATGGTCTGAGGGACAGTAAACTGGCCCCCCGTGTAAAAAGTTTGGGGACCCCTGGAACAGCCTTTTGAAACCTAATCAGGCATGTGAGGTGAGGAGTTGGGCAGACTGTCAGCTTACAGCCAAATCCCCACACTTCTGTCCCCCAAAAATCTAAACTCCAAAAACTCTGTTGGTTTTTTGGTCCCCAACAGGCACATATTTCTTTGGAATACCATAGGGCACACCTGCAAATCTTCTAGGGAGCACCAGTACGCCCTGGCGCACACTTTGAGAACCACTGAACTAAGATAACGCAACAAAGAATTGATGTTTATCATCTCTCTCCCTTACTGTCTGTTTCTCTCTGTGTGTCTCTCTTGCTAAAAAAAAAAAAAAATTAAAAATTTAAAAAGCTGTTGTATTTTCTATGTATTTGAAATATAAAATTTTATAAAATTTATTTCAAATTTATTTATAATAAACTAGAAAGCCCGGCGGTCATACGAAATGACCGCTGTTCTAGATATTATAAATTGTAATTAAAATGATTTGTGCAAAGGTGTCTACTAATTCAAACTGAATTACCCAGGGCAGGCGGCAAGGGTGCCCCTTTGCTTACTGCCCCATGGGGTTTCCCCCTTCTACTTGCTTAATTGCTTAAAGTAGAGTGCAATGAAGGAAACCACTGGCGGTACAGTTCTTAAGAGCCACCGCTAGCTCAATAAATAAAGGTGATTTAAATAATAAAATGTTAATTCACATGTCAAAGATCTCTTTGTACACAACATTTCTTGTGTAGATCTTTCCATCATTTTTAAGCTCGCCTTGCAGAGGACCATCAATTATTTTTAATTTTATGTCTGTTCTTTCACGAACTCTTGAACAGGCAACATAAAGTTGACCGTGTCCAAATGCAGGCTCAGGTAAAAAAAATGCCAACACGCTTAAGCGTTTGACCCTGAGACTTATTGATGGTCATAGCAAAGATAAGTTTTACAGGAAACTGTCTACGTCTCAATTGAAATGGCAACCCTGTTTGAGATGGAGCCAAATCAATTCTTGGAATGACATGTATTTCACCTTTAGAGGAAGCAGTCAAAGACTTAGCTATTATGACATTATTTTTCAATTGGAGAACCTCTAGTCTTGTACCATTGCAAAGACCCCTTCTGGTGTTAAGATTTCTTAACAGCATAATAATTACTCCAATCTTTAACCTCAATTTGTGAGGTGGCATGTCATAAGACGGGACTATTTGAATGCCATGGCAACTTCACCCCATTGGCTAGTACAGTTACGCAAGCAACCAATAAGCTATCGGTGACAAACAGACACTTAAGCCGCATATAATAAAGATAATGGTGAAGCTCTGTTGATATATTGTTAGATTGTCTCCACTGCACAAAGAAGCAACAAGGCACTGAGTCAAGTCCAGTAAGAGTGATATTGCTCAGCCAGCACTGATGATCAAATGGTACAGGAACAGAGGCAGATTTAACAGCAGGCACACCGGGCACGCTCCCTGGGCCCTGACTTCTGAAGGTCCCCGCAGAACCCCAACTTTACACTTTTTTTCTAATGTCAAGGGACCCAATATTTTCTACTGCGCCTGAGGCCTCAACCTATCTTAATCCGTCTCTGTACAGGAAGTGGGTAAACAAAGGGCCCCCATAAGGCTTATGAATTGTTAAGTGATGGAAGATCTGCTTGAGAATTCTAGTCCCTCAGTTCCCATAAGTGGTAGTAGGGTGGGGGCAAGTCTAGTCCATTCAAATCTTGGATCACTGGAAGAATGAGGCGATGATGACAACCATTCTCATTGGATCTAATTTTACAGAAAAGCAAGCAGCTCTCCCTAAGGCTGTAGTAACTATTGTCTTTATCTGCTCAGCCCTTTCCCCATTTGCATTTCTGGTTACATATTCTATCCCCTACCCTGGTTGCATCAATCTTAATCATAATGTGTGGTCCAAACGGGTGGGCACATGCCCCAACTCGCCCAGTCACTGGGGCTGTATAACACAAAGCTGGGACCAAGTTGCTATCATTCATGCTAAGCTGGAGTGGGGTGACTAGGAAGCTGCTTGCAGCTCTAGTTCCTGCCATGAGGAGAAACTCATCTCAGGAAGAATAAGGCCAGACACAGAGAAGCAACAAGAGAAGAGATAGAGAGTGGGTTGTACATGCTTACACACACACACACACACACACACACACACACACACACACATACCCCTATCAAAGTAGTGATTGAGCCCTGGCCGGTTGGCTCAGTGGTAGAGCGTTGGCCTGGTGTGCAGAAGTCCCGGGTTCAATTCCTGGCCAGGACGCACAGGAGAAGCACCCATCTGCTTCTTCACCCCTCCCCCTCTCCTTCCTCTCTGTCTCTCTCTTCCTCTCCCGCAGCCAAAGCTCCATTGGAGCAAAGATGGCCCGGGTGCTGGGGATGGCTCTATGGCCTCTGCCTCAGGTGCTAGAGTGGCTCTGGTCGCAACAGAGCGATGCCCCGGATGGGCAGAGCATCGCCCCCTGGTGGGCAGAGCATCGCCCCCTGGTGGGCATGCCGGGTGGATCCCGGTTGGGCACATGCGGGACTCTGTCTGACTGTCTCCCCGTGTCCAGCTTCAGAAAAATACAAAAAAAAAAAAAAAGTAGTGATGGAATTTGTGAACCTCGTTGGCTCATTAAAGGCTACCATTTTCAATTATAGGAGCCAGTAAATTTTTTTCCTGAAGCTAATTCAGGTTGAGTTCATCACTCACAACCAGAATCTCTGATCAACAGAACTCTCTTCACACCCTGTTCTCTATTTGTTTAGCTCATCTACTCCCAGGACTTCAACTTCACTGGAGTACTGATGATGAATTCCATGTTATACACGAAACCAGCCTCCTTCCTGCATTCCAGACAGGCACCTGCAGGGAATGTCCACTTTCATATCCCATGAACACATCAAGCTCAATATATCCATGACAACATTTGCTTCAGTTCACTTCCACTAACAAAAATTTTCTACATTCTCTTGGACCAATTAATGTAATTATTGTTTTCACCGTTATCCAGATCAGATGTCATTCTAGACTCCTCTCTCTTTTGCTCTAATTCCTATTCACCTCAATCTAAATAAATGGTCATCCCCTTTTCTCAGACTTGCTCATTGTGACGTTCTTTTTCAACTCTGCAATGTTATTTTGTGTTGCTTCTAGTTCCTCACTGGAATTTTGACTTCATTTTTCATCCCCATGAGCACGATTGTTTTACAGCATGTGTCAATATATTTAGTCCACCATCCGGAGTACCTGTTTCTGTTGCTTCTATTGGTCCTTATTCATATTATCATTTAAGTGCCTAGACAGTGTATTTCAAAAATTATTAATAGGCCCTGGCCGGTTGGCTCAGCGGTAGAGCATTGGTCTGGCGTGTGGGGGACCCGGGTTCAATTCCCGGCCAGGGCACATAGGAGAAGAGCCCATTTGCTTCTCCACCCCCCCTCCTTCCTCTCTGTCTCTCTCTTCCCCTCCCGCAGCCAAGGCTCCATTGGAGCAAAGATGGCCCGGGCACTGGGGATGGCTCCTTGGCCTCTGCCCCAGGCGCTAGAGTGGCTCTGGTCGCGGCAGAGCGACGCCCCGGAGGGGCAGAGCATCGCCCCCTGGTGGGCAGAGCGTCGCCCCTGGTGGGCGTGCCGGATGGATCCCGGTCGGGCGCATGCGGGAGTCTGTCTGACTGTCTCTCCCCGTTTCCAGCTTCAGAAAAAAAAAAAAAAAAAATTATTAATAGAGACCACTTGAGGCTTACGATGTTGTCTCTCCTCAGAGATTATTCTAGTTCTGCTAGCTTGCCTGGAGGCTCCAGCAGTCTGGATAGATTAAATCCAATTTACAAGATTGAGATTTTCAGGACTGTCCACATGATTCGAAGCTGGCCTAAAATTTTTGTGTAAGGACTTGGTTTACTTCTAATTAACTTTTACTCCTAGAGCCCTGATTATAAATGCAAGTGGTTTACCAGAACTCTCACCCTTCAAAGGCCCTGAACTTCAACTTTTGTCCCACTGGTACCACTAGGCCAGAGTTAGTTAACCTAGTCTGATGAAGCTTTGGAAACCTTTTCAGAACAATGCTTTTAAAGCATAAAGTAAGATATGTAAGATTACAAAAGATACTTATGACGTTAAAATACAATTGTCAACACAGTTTAAAAATATTTATATTTGTGATATAGTAATACATGTGCTTTTTAATCAGTGCATTAAAAAAGCACATTGCTGGCTTGAGCAATGGGTATAATAGCTACTGTAACATAGAAATAGTGCTAAATGTAAATGACATTTTGAGCTATCTGCCACAACTGTAAACATGATATGAAAATATCTCATTTCTGCTGGAGGCAGAAAGTCCCAAGTAGTACTGCTAATATGACTGTGGCTTGTGTCCCAAATTCATAATAGAAGGAAAATCTTAGCTTCATTTAGAGGTTAGTGAAAAAGGAGGTGTAATTTTTTTCTTAACCAACTTCACAGACCCCCTGAATTGAACAGTCCGTGAATCCCAGGTTTAGGATCACTGTATTTGGCTGTTGCAAATGTTGCTCAGTCTCTCGGCTACTGCTTTGCCTGGGCAAATTCTGAACTCATCACCTCTTGATCTCTGTCTTCTCCAGGATCATTTTTTGTTTTGTTTTTTTTTGTTTTGTTTTGTTTTTTGTATTTTTCTGAAGCTGGAAACGGGGAGAGACAGTCAGACAGACTCCCGCATGCGCCCGGCCGGGATCCACCCAGCATGCCCACCAGGGGGCGATGCTCTGCCCCCCCGGGGTGTCGCTCTGTTGGGACCAGAGCCACTCTAGCGCCTGGGGCAGAGGCCAAGGAGCCATCCCCAGCGCCTGGGCCATCTTTGCTCCAATGGAGCTTCGGCTGCAGGAGGGGAAGAGAGAGACAGAGAGGAAGGAGAGAGGGGAAGGGGTGGAGAAGCAGATGGGCGCTTCTCCTGTGTGCCCTGGCCGGGAATCGAACCCGGGACTTCCACACGCCAGGCCGACGCTCTACCACTGAGCCAACCAGCCAGGGCTTCTCCAGGATCTTGATGCAGCAATTCTTCACTTGCTCATCAGTTCTTTGATGTCTTTAGGAAAATGCTTTTTATATATCATCCTATTTTTCAATCGTCTCCAGTATAAGAGTTGACCCAAGTTGCCTACTCTACCATTACGGGAAGCAGAAGTGGCTACCTGTTCGTGTTATCTCCCCCTTTATGTACACAGGGTCTTATTTCTTTTCACTGGATTGCCAGTACAGCCATTGTTTCTAACACTCTCGTCTGGTCTCCATTCTCCAGTCACCAGAGGGATTTTTCGAGATGCAAATCAGATTCCTAAAATGTAAGTCTGATCATATTAGATCTTAGCTTAAAGTCATTGAGAGGCTCCCAAATATTTTAGTGTAAAATCTAAATTCTTTAGTAAACCAGACTCCTGTTAGGACTTATATATAACATAACTTTTGTAAGTCTTCTGTAAGACTTAAAAGAAGACTCCTAAGAGATGGGAAGTGGCTCTCCTCCCATGCCCCAGGTTTCATCCTATGCTCCTGCCATGCTTAACGCCTTGGAGTGCCCAGAATGCGGTATGTGCCCTATAGCTTCCGTGCCTTTGCAAATGGCATTTCTGCCCCAAATGGCCACTTCCTCTTCCCTTCTTGGACTGCTTAACTCCTCCAGTGTTCTCAGTCTCGGTTCAGGCCAAGACTAGGTTCTTGGAGTCCTTCCTAGATTCTTTCATAATATCCCATGCTCATTCCTACTTTTTTCCTTTTTGAGAGAGACTGACAGACAAAGACAGACAGGAAGGGAAAGAGATGAGAAGCAACTACTTGTAGTTGCAGCACTTTAGTTGCTCTTCGATTGTTTCTCATACGTGCCTTGACTGGGGGTTCCAGCCGAGTCAGTGACCCCTTGCTCAAGCCAGCGACCATAGGCTTCAAGCCAGCGACCATGGGTCATGTCGATGATCCTACGCTCAAGCCAGTGATGCCACTCTCAAGCTGATGAGCCTGTGCTCAGGCCAGATGAGCCTGCGCCACCACCAGTCAGGCCCTGTTCCTACTTTTATTAAAGCATATTGTTCTGGAATTTGTGTTCCTGTTGGTCTCCCCTCATTAGATAATACACTGCTTCAAGTCAGGGGCTTCCTTCCTCTGAACGCATAACACATACTACAGAGTCTCACCCCCTGTGTTCATTTCCCAAATTGAATGGAGTCATCCTTGGCAACTCCAGTCCTGGACAGGAAGCTCAGTTGGATAGAGCGCCATCCTGATACCCCAAGGTCATAGGTTCATTCCTCAGGGCACATATAAGAATCAGCTAATGAATGCATAAATAAGTGGAACAACAAATTGATGCTGTTTTCTCTCTCCTTTTCTCTCTAAAGTAAATAAAAATAAATAAAAAAACTGGGAACTCCAGATTACATATGTCCACCCATTTTATAATTATGTACTTATTTATCCTTTACTAATTCTTCCCAAAATTTGGGTTAGCTTTTTAAATTAAGACAAAATAAAATAGTAAAATTTTATGTATAAGAAGATCAGAGCCTGAACAGGCTGTGGCGCAGTGGATAGAGTGTCAGACTGGGACGTGGAGGACCCAGGTTCGAAACCCCAAGGTGGCTGGCTTGAACAAGGGGTCATTCGGTCCGCTGTAGCCCCCCCAAGTCAAGGCACAGATGAGAAAGCAATCAATGAACAACTAAGGTGCCACAACAAAGAATTGATGCTTCTCATCTCTCTCCCTTCTTGACCCAGGGCAATGTTACAGGAAGCTGGGTGAGGCAGTGAGCATAGTAATTGGCTCTGAGCTCCCTTGTAGGCAATAAAACGAGGAACCAATAGGGTTTGTCTGGTAAAAGGAATCACAGAAGTTTTTTTTGTTTTGTTTTGTTTATTTGTATTTTTCTGAAGTTGGAAATGGGGAGGCAGTCAGACAGACTCCCGCATGCGCCCAACCGGGACCCACCCGGCATGCCTACCAGGGGGTGATGCTCCGCCTATCTGGGGCATTGCTGTGTTGCTATCAGAGCCATTCCAGCACCTGAGGCAGAGGCCATGGAGCCGTCCCCAGCACCCGGGCCAACTTTGCTCCAGTGGAGCCTCGGCTGTGAGAGGGGAAGGGAAAGACAGAGAGGAAGGAGAGGGGGAGGGGTGGAGGGGTGGAGAAGCAGATGGGCGCTTCTCCTGTGTGCCCTGGCCAGGAATCGAACCCTGGACTCCCACACACCAGGCCGACGCTCTACCACTGAGCCAACCGGCCAGGGCCAGAATCATAGAAGTTTGAAGAGACAAACTTTAACTTGCACTAAATTTTGATAAAAGTTTATTACATGGATCCTTACAAAGAAAGTAATAAGTAATGTAATTGATAGTGTCTTCAATTGTAACTTTTGGAAGACATGGAGATGTTATTCACATGGCTGCTGTTTTTGTTAAAAGCAAGGAACTAATATATAGTCCACAGGTACTGCTTTTGGGGATCAAGTTTGATAACAGATGTAAAACTTGGGGAAACGAGAAATGGACTGATAATACACCTTTAGTTTTCTCATTTCATTCATTAAACTGTTGACATATTGTGGTCAGAAATCTATTCATGACTTGAGTTCACTACAGTGTAGACATGTGGTTGGTGATTGGAGATTTGAAAGGTTTCGATAAGATGGCAAAGTTGATGATTAAAAGGCAGAAACTCCGGCCAAACCGAAAACAGGAAGCCAGTGTGTTCAAAGAGGAAAATTTATTTTAAAATTGCCTGAGTGCAAGTGGGCTGAGACCAACATAGTGTGTCAGCCCCAAGGAAGGGATAGAGCAGAGGTTGTATAGAATAATCAAAGGGCCTGGCGCAAAAGCAGCTGATGTTGCTGTATCTGCTGGTGCAAGACAGTTCCCTCTGTTTGTGGATTGGCGTGGTGCCAGAGCTTCTCAAAATCTGTACCCTGACTCACCATCCCCTATCAGCAACTGGCTGCAAGGAGGGATTTGGGCCGGGTAACTAAGTAAGCCAGTCCTTCCTCCTCCTCTGAGCCTGCATTGTTCTCAAGAGGGCAGCTGAGTAGCTGTTTTATCTATCGATGATCTATTATAAAAATGAAGGAGTGGACTACAGTTTGACTTGTCTGGAGGTTGAGGGCAGCCCCATGTCTGCAAAAATCATTGAGTGAGCAACACATATTGTATCTGTTAACAAATTAAGTTAGATAAGGCATATGACATTTTTCATTATGTTATTTGCATCATCTATTTTGGAAGTTAGGTTGCAGGCACGACTAAATCATCTAGTTTGCCCCAGTGTTACAAATATGAAATTATGTATACCTTACTTAATTTCCCAAATAATTTTGGTGGAATTTTAATAAAGATAAAATAGTATAAGTATAAAAAGGAGATGAGAAACCATTTAGGGAAAGAGAAAGGACAATATGACCAGGAAGCTGGCATAAATGATGAAACTAGTGCTCAACCTCACAGGGTTGTTATGAGGATTAAACAAGGTATTTTGTGGACAGCAATTCGCCCATTGTCCAGGACACAGGTGCTCATTGAATAGCGATCTCCTTTACCCTCTTCCTTTTCTGTAGGCAATGGGTAGCCACTAAAGATTTTTAAGAGGCAATTAAATGGTCAGAATTATACTTTGTTGGTAGGATTAAAATGTATTATGCTCACTTTGTTAAAGATGGCACTGACCACGTGGAGGTGCCAGGTGATATTAATGTGTGTCTCTGTGGGCTGTGGGCAGGTAGGATCCTTGTAGCCTGGGGCTTGGTTTTAGGATTAAGCCTTTCCCACCCGTTTTGATGTAGGGTGGTACGATCCCATCATGCCCCAGATAAGTGACTTTGTATTAGAAACTTCCCTATTTTGTATATTGGATTAAAGGTTATGAATCTACACTATAAAATGGGGGCAGAACAGGAGCTTGCTCTCTTGGTTCCTGAGATTATCATTAGAGGAGAGAGCAGAGAAGAGAGCAGAGAAAGGCCACGTGGAGGAGGCCAGGAGAAGCAGCCAAGATGGTGGAGTGTTGAGTGAGAAGCCAGTTTGTGCAGAGTTTGTGCAGGGAGAAGAAAGGAGATGGGGAACAGAGGTGAATAAGTCTGGTGAGCTAGAAACCTTTGATTCTAGGAAACTCGGATAAGTCAGTAGCTTTGTGAGCACTGAATGTGAGTGGGTTTTGGAGCCCAGTGTGTATTTTTTACTTGCCCGCCGGGTACAAGCTAGGATTAAAGATGATGGCCCACCAGTTTTTGGCTCCGTTGTTTCTTTACCGACTGTCCGAATCCAATGCGAATCTGCATGGGCCGGGCTGCTGTGATGGTAGCCCTGGCTACTGGCTTTACATACTTGAAGAAAATTACAGGTTCTGTTGGTCAAATAAGTTTGTAAAATATGTCCTTTATGTTTGCTCGCTTACAGTTTGCATTGGGGGCTGGGCAGCACCGGTTCTATGTGGGTCTGTGAAATTGTAAATTACCTCCCTGCTTGGGAAGGGCTATTGTCCTGCTAATGTTTGCTGGAGGAAAGATTTTTGCTTCAGAAAGTATTCAAAAGAGAAGGGAGGAAGCCATGTTTTTGCAGAGTTTGTGCAGATGGTGAACCAGAGCTGAGGGGCTTTGCGAGCTCTGTTGAGACTGGCGAGGCCTTTGATTCTAGGAGAAACCAGAGAAGATTCTCCTGGTTGTGGAACTGGAGAATGTGTCAGTGGTTTTGGGAGCCCTGTGTGTTTGCTCATAGGCAGGTGCGAGACTTGAATAAAGGAATGGTCCTCCATTTTTTGGCTCCACTGTTTCTTTACTGTCTGCCCGAATTCAACGAGAACCTGCACGTGTTATGGCCATGATGGCCGCGACTGCTGGCCATACAGGTTCAGAGATAACAGAAGCAGCAACTGGAAGTTTTAAAATATTTATACTGCTGTTGGAACAACTTTGGGTCCAAAGGAGTACCCACTTAAGAAGCTTAAAACATTCTCTCATATACAACATTTTAACCCAAGAAAATAATTTCCTTCTAACCTTCTTAGTCCTGATTGTTAAAAGGCTATTTATTTTTTATGAGCCATACAATCTTCTATTTCTAGATTTACACTTAGGGAGTTTTTTTAAGATTCCTTGTAAACTCCTTGGGGGTAGAAGTATATAGTTTTACTTTTGTTCTTATTCTCATAGAACCTAATAGAACTAGACAAGGAGGTAGACTTAAGTTATTGTGTCCTGAATTTATTTTGAATGGTTTTCCTTGCTTTAACAAGTCAGGTAGCATTTGTAAGCATTGTGATATGTAGAAGGAGATCAGCTTAAAGCAGAAAATACTGCTATGTCAAGAAAAATGCCACTTTCTCCAAAGTGATGTGAATGGTAGTGGGTACTTCCTCTAAGGAATCTTGCAATGGACTTGTTAAGCCTAATCTGGAGGGACCCGAAACATTGAAGATGCAAACAAAGTCTGTCGATTACACACCAAAACTTTATTGTCTAGCTTGGCCAAGCGGCAGCAACTCCGACAGAAATCTGAGGGAGAGCGCGCCAGCCCTTTGTTCTACCTAGTTTTTATAGTTTTGTAAGTGGGAAGTACAGAAGCAAAAATTACAATTAAGTTCCTTTTACCACTATTGGTTATAGTCATATGTCCTTTAACATGATAGGACTGTGTTCAATTTGCAAGCCATACATCCTTTTGGAGAAAACAAAATTTACAAGTTAACACAATGGTAGAAAGATGTCTCTTTACATATTAAAAAGTATTCCTATATTCTCTGATGTTTATCCGCCATCTCTGTCCAGAGTCACACACATTAACCACATGCATTCACATAGGAGAGGTAGTTTCCGTGGGGACAAATACCCGCAAATGGCTCATTGCTATAAGAAAAGGTTTATTTTGGCTTTTCTCTTCCTGCACCTGGCTAGCCATTCACCCCTTTCCCCACAGGTGTGGTGGAATGTCTGGGAATCCATGTTTTCCTTCCCTTTGCATTTACAATACAATGCCAAGGGCCATCCTGGTTATGCCAATCACACAGTACAGAGACTATTCTCACAATTTCTCTGCACACCTTAACCCAAATTAATAAAAATGTTCTTCAAGCCTCTTAAAATATTAATATTAATTCTGCAGCCTTTGGTACTTTACAACACCTGCGGCTGAAGTGGCGCAGTGGCTCCTCAGACTCACTGGGGTTTGACTCCCATCTCCTCTACGTAGTCGCTATGTGGCCTTCAGCACCTTAGTCTGTTTTCTCATCTATAAAATAAGAATACTGATATTACCTACCTTATAAATGTATAAAGATTTTATGTGTAAAAAAAAAAGATTTTATGTGTAAACACTTACATGATAGGAACTGTTGACTCTGATCCAGGTATAAAATGCACGTGTGCCAAAGATTTTATTTAACTTACTACTCACTGAGAGAACCAGAAAATTGTGATGAGTGGCTCAAATGAGAATTTGATTTTATTATTCCTTATAGAGCAAAATTAATTTGAATTCCTAGGGACAGGAATCATTTTACATAGCAACAGTTAGGAAATATTCTCATTATTATCAGTTTTATACGTACAAATTGACTTCTAGCTCTATAGAGTTGTAAAATAGCCTATTCAAAGGCATGAGCACATACCTTACAAGGATCCAGTATCCCATTGAGAAGATAATCCCGTAATCTTTTTTCCTTGCATAGGGTTGGTATGAAGATTTACAAGTTTATTGAAAGTATAGAACAGTCTGATTCATAGTAAATACTTGGTAAATACTAGGTATTTTCATTATTGCTTTCAGAATTTACAGTATATTCCTTTGAATACCTGCAGTACTTGTTTTTCAGTCATGGAAAGAACACTAAATTTTTGGGAAATAACTAAGTTATTTGAAATCAGTAAAGAATACGGACTTTGCTTTTACATAAATTTTGTTTTACAAGATGAGAATACTTAGAGTTAGTTGATTAGATATTTAAAAATATAAATTTTTAGAGGATTAAGGGAAGATGGTAGAGTAAGAAGCACCAAGAATCTGTCTGAAATAACTATTTTGGAACTCAAGAGTCTGTTGAAGGCTTGCAGCTTCCAGGGGAAGGTCTGAATGGTAAACTGCAGCTAATTTTGGCCAATTCCAGCTCTCAGCACAGTAGCAGTAGCAGCTATCCATCCTTTACCCCTAACTACATGGCAAGTGTTCCTGGAGCAGCTTGCACACAGCTTGTAGAAGCCGGGGTAGGCAAAAAATCCCTGCTCTCCGAATATCAGGGATCTGTGCTCTGGTTGCCAATTAGCTGCTTCTAATCACAGAGGTAAAGACACAGAGGTAGGCAGCCATTGTTGTGCCTCCCACCATTGTTGCAAGCCCCTTCTCTGGCTGAAGTGACTTTCAAGGGATTTAAAGAGCTAGTGCCCTTTCCTTTACCTTTATTTGTTGCTTTCTCCCCCATTCAGGAGACTAGGACATTAAAAACCAACTGCAGCCTGACCAGGCAGTGGCACAGTGGATAGAGCATCGGACTGGGACACGAAGGACCCAGGTTCGATACCCTAAGATTGCTGGCTTGAGCACGGGCTCATCTGGTTTGAGCAAGGCTCACCAGTTTGAACCCAAGGTTGCTGGCTTGAGCAATGAGTCACTCACTCTGCTGTAGCTCCCCAGTCAAGGCACATATGAAAAAGCAATCAATGGATAACCAAAGTGCCACAATGAAGAATTGATGCTTTTCATCTCTCTCCCTTTCTGTCTGTCTCTCCTTCTCTCTCTGTCTCTGTCAAAAACCAAACAAACAAACCCCCTTCCCCCCAAAAAACCCAACTGTATATACAGAGAAAATTAGAATGTGACAGCATGTGTTTAAGGAGAGGCTCAGAAGAGGTCCACAAAGACATTAAGTTTATACCTAAGGCTGACCATGGCACTGAGACAGCCTACAACAACAAACAACCCAATAAACAAATATAGCAAAGACAGAAAATCCTGAAGAGGGGGGAAAATCTGATTTCCAAGTTACTATATATGAGCCAAATGTTGAGAGTCCTACACAAAATCACAAGGCATACAAAGAAATAAGAAAATGTGACCCACTCAAAAGAAAAAAAAAATCAACAGAAACTGTCCTTGAAAAAGACCTAATGGTAGATATACCAGACAAAGGCCTTAAAGAACTATCTTAAAAATGCTCAAAGAACTAAAGAAAGATGTGGAGAAAGTCAAGAAGTGATCTGTGGACTAAATGGAAGTATCAATAAAAACTCATAAAACCTTAAAAAAAAAAAGCCAAAGAGAAATTGTGGGGCTGAAAATCCAAAGGCATATAGATTTCAACAGGCAGACACAAGATTCAGTGAACTTGAAGACAGAGCAATGGCTGAGGAACTAAAAGAAAAAAGGATTGAACAAAAGCAAACAGAGCCTCAGGGACCTGTGGGACACAACACCATCAAGTGGGAATCCCAGAAAGAGAAGAGAGACAGAAAGGGACAGAGAGAATATTTGAAGAAATAATGGCTGAAAACTTCCCTAACTTGCAGACAAATATCCAGGAAGCTCAACAAACTCCCAAGTGAGATGACTTCAGAGACGGATACTGAGACACATTATAATCTTGAAAGCAGAAAGACATGAATCATTATATACCAAGGATCCTCAAAAAGATTATCAGATTTCTCATCAGCAACTTTGGAGGCCAGAAGATAGCAGGTTGATATATGCAAACTACTAAAAGAAAAAACTGTCAACCAAGAATTCTATATCCAGCAAAACTGTCTACCAAAAAATGAGAGAGAACTTAAGACTTTTCCAGACAAACAGAAGTTGAGGGTGTTCATGATCACTAGACCTGCCATGCAAAAAATGCTCAGGGGAATCCTGTAAGGTGAAAAGAAAGGACACTAGACAGTAACTCTATACATGAACAATGTGAAAAGGAAATTACAAAAAGTTTCATTATAACAGCATTGAAGGCCCTGGCTTGTTGCTCAGCAGTAGAGTGTTGGCCAGGCATGTGGAAGTCCCAGGTTCGATTCCCAGTCAGGGCACACAGGAGAAATAACCATCTGCTTCTCCCCTACCCCTCTCTCCTCCTGTAGCCATGGTACAAATGAACAAGTTGGCCCCGGGCATTGAGGATGGGTCCATGGCCTTGCCTCAGGCACTAAAATAGCTCAGTTTCCAATCAATGGCACAGAAGCCCCAGATGGGCAGAACATGAGCCCCAGATGGGAGTTGCCAGGTGGATCCCAGTTGGGGCGCATGCGGAACTCTGTCTCTCAGCCTCCTTGTCTCTTACCTGACTAAAAAAAATTATAACAGCATTGAAAAGAATACTTAGAGCCCTGTCTGTCTATGCTACAAAAAAGAGAATATTTTTATTCTAGAATATGAAAATACCTTTGAAAATAATCTAAAGACAATCTAAATTCAACCTTGGTTGGTTGGCTCAGTGGTAGAGTATCGGCCCAGCATGTGGATGTCCTGGTTTCAATTCCCAGTCAGGACACACAGGAGAAGTGACCATCTTCTTCCCCCCTCCTTCCTCCTCCCTTTCTCTCTTCTCCTCCCACAGCCAAGGCTCAATTGATTTGAGTGCATGGCCCGCCCCAGGCACTGAGGATGACTCTGTGGAGCCTCTGCCTCAGGTGCTAAAAATAGATCGATTGTGAGTATGGCCCCAGATGAGCAGAGCATCAGCCCCAGATGGGGGTTTGTAAAGCCAGTAGCCATGGCCACCATCACAGCCGCCTGGCCCATGCAGGTTCGCAATAGATTCGGACAGACGGCAATGAAACAATGGAGCCAAGAACTGGTGGGCCATTACCTTTAATCCTAGCTTGCACCCAGTGGGCAAGCATTACACACAGTGGGAAAACACTTCCCTTTCCATTCAGGGCTCCCAAAGCCACTGACTTATCCGAGTTTCCTAGAATCAAAGGTTTCTAGCTCACTAGCCTTATTCACCTCTGTTCCCCATCTCCTTCTCTCTGCACAAACACTGCACAAACTGGCTTGTTTATCATTCTGCCATCTTGGCTGCCTCTCCAGGCCTCCTCCACGTGGCCTTTCTCTGCTCTCTTTTCTCTGCTCTCTCCTCTAATTCTAATCTCAGGAACTGTGAGCGAGCAAGCTCCCGGTTTGCCCCACTTTATAGTGCAGAAATCAAAACCTTTCATCTAATATACAAACAAGGAATTCTCTGATACAAAGTCACTAATCTCATGAGAGTGCACCACCCAACATCAAAAAGAGTGGGAAAGGCTTAGTCCTAAAACCAAGCCCCAGGCTACAAAGATCCTGCCCACCCACAGCCCACCACCAACACACATTAATATAATCACACCCATCCCAAGCAATGAGGCCAACTAATATTATCACCTGGGCAACAGGCTTCCAATGGGCATCGCCATCTTTAACAAAGTGAGCATAATATATTTTATCTGCCCAACAGGGTTGCTGGGTGGATCCCTGTAAAGCCAGTAGCCACGGCTGCCACTATCAAAGCAGCCTTCTGATCCATGCAGGTTCGCATTAGATTCGGACAGTCGGTAAAGAAACAACGGAGCCAAAAACTGGTGGGCCATAGTCTTTAATTCTAGCTTGCACCCGGCAGGCAAGTAAAAACATACACTGGGCTCCAAAACCCACTCACATTCAGTGCTCACAAAGCTACTGACTTATCCGAGTTTCCTAGAATCAAAGGTTTCTAGCTCACCAGACTTATTCACCTCTGTTCCCCATCTCCTTCCTTCTCCAACATCAAACTTCACAAACTGGCCTCTCACTCAATACTCCACCATCTTGGCTGCTTCTCCTGGCCACATGGCCTCTTTCTGCTCTCTGCTCTGCTCCCTCTGCTCTCTCATGCTAATCATCCCAGGAACCAAGAGAGCAAGCTCCCGTTCTGCCCCTATTTTATAGTGTAGCTTCACAACCTTTAATCCAATATACAAAATAGGGAAGTCTCTAATACAAAGTCACTTCTCTGAGGCATGATTGGATTGTACCACCCCACATCAAAAAGGGTGGGAAAGGCTTAATCCCAAAACCAAGTCCCAGGCTACAATGATCCTGCCTGCCCCCAACACACATTAATATCACCTGGGCAACAGCCTCCACGTGGGCAGCGTCATATTTAACAAAGTGAGCATAATATACTCTATCTGCCCAACAATCCCATCCGGGGCGCATGTGGCAGTCTGTCTTTCTATGTCCCCTCCTTTCACTTGGAAAAGAAGAAAAAGAAAGAAAGAAAAGACAGTCCAAATTCAGTGACAAGGCATTTCGTCTAGGACATAAGCCTGGTAATGCTTTGGCTGTAGCCCTTCTCTACAGGTAAACCTGCTTTGTGTCTAACTTTTCAAGCATTACTTACTTACTTGTTTTATCTTTCCTCTTTATATTATTCGTGCCTAGAACATGACAGAGATCTGCTCACACCACTGACCTTTGCAAACAAAACCTTGAAGCCTAAAGGAACTATAATAAGCTAGTTCTTTGTTTTCTCTTCAGAGGGAAGTTTGATTGCCTTCCTGTGCTAAAGCAGTTTAAGAATGTGCTAGTGAATGTTTGCATACTCTTGTGTTTGTGTGTGTACCCAATAACGGAGTCAACTATTTGGCTGGGCAAATAATCAATCAACACTATATTGGCTGAGTCTTTAATATGTGTGAAACGTTTTTAAATTTCAAAATTATATACAAAGAATTATACTCAATGGTAAAGATTGCGAAAAATGTAAACATAAATACACAGGAAAGCAGAGCAGTTGATGGACTGCTTGTACGTTTTGACTGGTTCTGGAGCAGGAAAAAGACCAGGAATAGGCCTGACCTGCGGTGGCGCAGTGGATAAAGCATTGACCTGGAATGCTGAGGTCACTGGTTCAAAACTCTAGGCCTGCCAGGTCAAAGCACATATGGGAGTTGATGCTTCCTGCTCCTCCACCCTTCTCTCTCTTTCTTTCTCTCTCTCTCTCCCCTCTCTCAAAATTAACAAATAAAATTTAAAAAAACCCAAAACACCAAAACCAGGTATAAAAACCTAAAGAGCATTTAAGATTGTGGCCACTTTATTTTTATTTATTTATTTATTTTGGTGGTGGCCACTTTATTTATTTATTTTTAATTTTTTTATTTCTTATTCATTTTAGAAAGGAGAGAGAGAGGGAGAGAGAGAGAAGGGGGGAGGAGCAGGAAGCATCAACTCTCATATGTGCCTTGACCAGGCAAGCCCAGGGTTTCAAACCGGCAACCTCAGCATTTCCAGGTCGACGCTTTATCCACTGCGCCACCACAGGTCAGGCCAAGTGGTGGCCACTTTAAAACCCTCTCGCCAGCACTGGGGAAAACACAAAAATGTATGATGTCCCGTTTCTTCTTCATCTAGTTGAAGATTAGGCATGGCCATACATGATACTTTGTGTCATTGAAAGCCTGTCAAAAATAGTTATATAGCAGGGGTCCCCAAACTTTTTACACAGGGGGCCAGTTCACTGTCTCTCAGACTGTTGGAGGGCCGGACTATAAAAAAACTATGAACAAATCCCTCTGCACACTACACATATCTTATTTTAAAGTAAAAAAACAAAATGGGAACGAATACAATATTTAAAATAGAGAACAAGTAAACTTAAATCAACAAACTGACCAGTATTTCAATGGGAACTATGCTCCTCTCACTGACCACCAATGAAAGAGGTGCCCCTTCCGGGTGTGCGGCAGGGGCCGGATAAATGGCCTCAGGGGGGCGCGTAGTTTGGGGACCCCTGTTATATAGGGAGGGCTCAATGGTTTGTTAAATGAATGGATAAGTGATTGAGTTCATGAATATGTGGTTAAGTCCCGAATAGGTGCGGTAACATTTAGTGTGGGGATGAGAGGTCCAGTGTTTTGGAGCAGTCATCATTCTTACAGTCAGGTTTTGAGATCTAAGAACGTGGACTTTACCCTCAAGATTTATTATCAGGTTATTTACCATGGAATAATATTATGACAACAGTATGCAGAATAATTGAGGGAAGGGAGGGCTTGGTACTGGAGGCAAAAACATCTTCTTAGAACAGAAAGGACTCATTTTCTTTTTAAGGAGGACCGATTTTAGGGATAAGCGTGGGTTAGGCGTTTGAAGTCTGAAGAGATGATGAGAAATTCACGTCTAAACTCCATCTAGCAGGCACCAGCTAGAATTTAGTAGAGATCTGTTCCAAATTTAGGTAGACCTTGGAAGCTTGCAGGAGTGAGGGGTCGTGTATACCAACTCCTCGAATTCCTTGGCTTCTCTGGTAAGGTGATGAGACTCAGGATGATGGTGGTGGTGGTGGTGGAGATGGTAGGGATGGTGCTGGCAGCTAACATTTTTTAAGAGTGCCAGACCTCGAGCTAAGTTCTTTACATACAGAAGGGTAACTCACTGTATCTCACAACAACCCCAAGGTGACAAGGTAATTTAGTCATTCAAGCCTCCTCTGGCTAGTCAGGGCTGACACCACCCTCCCCAGAACTTGTGCTACGGAACCCTGGGGAAGTAGCCAGTATTTGGACCCTGGCTCAGCTCTTAAATGTGGAAACTTCTATTTAGGAAATGCTCCTCTGATCGGAGCAGGAATCCCGGGGGCACGGCGAAGTGCAGGCAACCAGGGCCTAGGGCGCACAGTCCCAGTCTCCGCAGCACTGGGGGGCCCGCCTGGGGCGGCGGCCCCCGACTGGCCAGGGGACGACTCCGCAGTTCCAGAGCGCGCCTACCCGGAGCGGCCGACGCGGCACTGACTCTCGCCCCGCCTCTCGGAGCCCGCGCCCGACTCGCCCGACGCAAGCCCGGCGCGCGCGCGAGGGTGCGGAGCGTGAGATGGGAAGGCGGGAGGGGTGGGGATGGAACGCGAGGGGTCACGTCAAAGCGGCGTAGACAAAAGGCGGGCGCGCGCACGTCCTTACGCACGCCTCGGCCAGCGGCGGCGGGCCAGGGCGGGACGGACGGGCACGGGGAAAGGAGCCTCGCAGCCTCGCGGCCGGTGAGTATGGCCGAGCCCGCTCCTTCCTGTGTGCGGGTGTCCTCACTGTCCCCAGAGAAGCCGATCGCGGAGCGTGGGGATTGGGGCCAGGTGCCCCGCGAGGGGCCTGCGGTCCGGGGACGCCCTCCATACGCCGCGCTGGCGTCAGGAGACACCATTGCGGCTCGCTGGGGTTGCCTGGCCGGGCGGGCCGCTCCGCCCCCTCGGCCGCAGTGGAACAGTCCGCGCCCCTTTCGCCGCCTCGGCGCCGGGACCTGGTCCCCCGCGCGGCGCCGCGCCCTCCCGGCTCCGACCGGCCCCCTCGGGATAGACTCCGCGGTCCTCCTGAGTCCCAGGGGCCCGCAGCGCTCCCTCCCCTAGCGCCGAGGGACGCAGCTCGTGGGGGGCTGAAGGGAGGGCTTTAGATAAAAGCAAGTGCCTTTGCCTAGAATCTCTTTTCCTGCGTCCTTCGGCTTCCGTGGGATGTACATTCATTCCTCTTTCTTGTTCCCCAGAGGAGCCCCATTTTTTCCTTTCTTTACCCCCGACATCCCTTGACTTTCCGTTTGCTGTCACGCCCTGCAAGGCATCCTCCCACCCTAGGGTCTTGTTTATTTCCTCGCTTTCCGTTTCATAGAAGGCTTTAACTTTTGCAGTTGAAAAGTTAGGGAAAATGTACCATAGGGCACCTAATAGCATAGCTCTGTGGAAGCAAGGTCCAGACTGTTATAAGCGTTAGTGGCTCTTCCTTCATGCTCTCCTTACCTTGGGTCTTCTCACTGATAACCTTGAGGTCAGTTGAAGAGTTTCCTTTCTGGTTCATGTTTCTTCATTTTGGCTGGATTTTAGATAGCTCTGCTTAGTTTCACGTCTTGTAGATTCTATCTCAACCCAAGGGAAATGGTGTGAACAGCAATTATACTTATGCCAAAGCCTGTGTAGAAAAGAGTCCTGTAAATAATGCCCGTTCGGTAGTCTATTCTCACTTGGACAGTAATGTCGGTTTTTTCCACTTTATATTATGCAGAGTTGCACACATACAAAAGTAGACAGAATAGTGAATTAGCAGGTACCCGTTGTCCAGCCTCAACAACTCCCTGCAGGGCTAAGTCTGTCCCATCCTTATTCATTTCCCTCTCCCCTATATCTCTGGGACAAATTCTTGATGTCAGAAGTAGCTTGAGATAGAAAATAGAAATCTTGCTATCAAATAAAATCATAGTGTACTTTTATTGGGACACAGTCAACTCTTATAAGTCTCTTGGCTAAAAAGCACATATGGCATTGGAGAAGGACTAGAAAAAGGTGCCTAAAGCGATCAGGCTCCCGGAGGGCAGGTTAAAACAAAGACTTTCAGGTCTGGATGAGCACTTCCAGGTTATCTTGTCTAACTTTTTCATTTTTGATGAGCTCTCAAGGTCCAGAGAAGTTCAGTGACTTATCCAGATCTACAGAGAGTGAGAAGCTCAACTGAGGCTGGGGAGACATCTCCCAACTCGGCATTCACTCTTTCCACTGTACCTACTGCTTGCCTTTAGTTCGTCTTCAGGAAAGAGAAGTGTGTGGAAGAGCTATGACTGAAAACTCTTACAATGAAGGGTTTGGACGGGTAAATATGAAAAAACTTTTCCACCAAATTCTGGAATAATACAATTAGGGGATATGCCTTAAATTATTTCATAAATTACATGTGGAACAAATGTCTAATCATAGCTTTTCTGACACATGGGAAAATTGTGACCCCAGAACTAGAATACCATATTGAGAATAAAAACAAGGTGTTAAAAGATTTAGATAACATTCAGAGCTGTTTAGTAGTTACTCAGGGAAACTGGAATGATTTGGAGTACATCCCAGAGATTTTGCTCCTGATAGCAGGGAGAACAATAGCACTTTCCCATTTCCCATAAAACATTCTTTCTTGCCATTAACAAATAAGAATTCTGGGCTGGATGAATTATGGGCTAGGCTTTTTGTTGTTTGTTTTTGGTATCTATTTCCTAGCATACTTTATGCTATTAAATTTCTCTATCTCAAGAAAGATAGGTAAATTCAGTACTTGTACTTGTGCCTCAGTTTTCTTACCCTTTATTTATTTATTTATTTATTTATTTATTCTGAAGCTGGAAACGGGGAGAGACAGTCAGACAGACTCCCGCATGCGCCCCACCGGGATCCAACCGGCACGCCCACCAGGGGCGAAGCTCTGCCCACCAGGGGGCGATGCTCTGCCCCTCCGGGGCGTCACTCTGCCGAGACCAGAGCCACTCTAGCGCCTGGGGCAGAGGCCAAGGAGCCATCCCCAGCGCCCGGGCCATCCTTGCTCCAATGGAGCCTTGGCTGTGGGAGGGGAAGAGAGAGACAGAGAGGAAGGAGGGGGGGGTGGAGAAGCAAATGGGCGCCTCTCCTATGTGCCCTGGCCAGGAATCGAACCCGGGTCCCCCGCACGCCAGGCCGACGCTCTACCGCTGAGCCAACCGGCCAGGTCCAGTTTTCTTACCCTTTATATGGGGGCATTTTACCTCCAAGGAATGCTGTAACAAGGGAATCTTTGTATATAGAATTCTTTGAGTTCAAATTATATAACATGACATAATTGTTTATAAATTTTCTTTCAGGGTGGACTTTTGTGAGTTTGTGATCTAAGTAACAGTAGTTATCATGCACATCCAGTTTATGAAAGTACCACTGAAATAACAGCAGCTGGGTGTCTTGGTAAATCATCACCCCTGAAGACATGGGGGAGGGAGGAGTGTGTGTGTTTTGTGTGGTTGTTTTCTGGGTTTATGGTGTTAGAAACAGTGTTATGGTTAAAGTCTATCAGGATTCTAGCCAAACTTGCTAACTGGTTTCTGGTAAAGAATAAACCACTTCTCTCATCTGTATGCATATCACAAAAGGTTGCCTTTTATTTGAAAAATCTCCTACTTTTTGGAAATAGAACCTGGAGATTTAAGCTTGAACTGTATTGCAGAATTGTTTCTTCAGGTAAAAAAGCATCACTGTGGTATGTTGTTTTCATCTTACTGTATCATTGTGCTTATGGGGAAGACCTGAGCAACTATCATCAATTTCATGTATTACTAAGCTACATAATAATGCTTACAATAGCATGATGAATGCTTTGTAAGAGCACAGGATTTTAGAGTTAGTAAAGTAATAAGTCCTTGGAGTTTTTCCTAACTCCTTTAAGGTACTGTTTCTCCTTTTAAAACATATACAGATATGTATCATATGCACATGCCACACAATCACAATGGCTTGTCTCCTTTTTTGGGACCCTTTTAAAATTTTGTTGTGTACAATAGTTGTTAGTGTGTTTGAATTGTACTTCCTATTAAACTATAAGCTCAAGATCTGCAATACTAGAATAATGTTTTATAAAAAGTAGGAGCATAATACATTTTTGTTGATATTTTGAATGAAAAAAACAAAAACTGGTGAGGAAACATAAATCCAGGGAAGCTGAATGTCTGTAGATCAGATAGTAACAGAGCTGTAGCTCAAATCTAGGACATCTCCTAAGTTCAAGGTGAAAACCCCTTCCATTGTACCATTTTATTCACACCTTGGAGGAATGGGGAGGAAAACAGGATTATATGTATCTATTTTTCTTATGAGTTGGAGATACATTATTTTTAGGGTTTGCTTTAAAAGTGTTTGATCAGTGCTATGGCTAGTAGAAGGTATATACAGTATGTCTGTAAAGTCATGGTGCACTTTTGACCAGTCACAGGAAAGCAACAAAAGACGATAGAAATGTGAAATCTGCACCAAATAAAAGGAAAACCCTCCCAGTTTCTGTAGGATTATGTGGCAGCATGTGCGCATGCATAGATGATGATGTCACACCGTGTATACAGCGGAGCAGCCCACGGCCATGCCAGTTCAGATGTGGACGGTACAGAGGAAAGTTCAGTGTGTTCTGTGGCTCGATAAATTCGAATCTGTGACCAAAGTGCAACGTGAATATCGGCGCGTTTATAACAAAGTGCCACCACATAGGAATAACATTACTCGGTGGGATAAGCAGTTGAAGGAAAGCGACAGTTTGGTGGAGAAACCCCGTTCTGGTAGACATCAGTCAGTGACGAGTCTGTAGAGGCTATACGGGATAGCTACCTAAGGAGCCCTAAAAAATCTGTATGTGAGCCCACATCGAACTGCACTGAATAGGTATGAAACTGGGAGAGTTTTCCTTTAATTTGGTGCAGATTTCACATTTCTATTGTCTTTTGTTGCTTTCCTGTGACCAGTCAAAAGTGCACCGTGACTTTACGGATACACTGTATATAACAATAGCCACTTTAAAAAAAAGGTAAAAAGAAACAGGTGAAAATATTTTCTTTTTTCTTATTTTTATAGGTGAAAATAATTCTAAGAATATATTTAACCCAAAGTATCCAGAATATCACTTCAACATACGGTATAATCAGATATACATTTATTAATGAGGCCTTACATTTATATTTTTCATTCTAAGTCATTGAAATCCAGTGTGTACTTTACAGCACATTTTAGTTCAGACTAGCCACGTTTCAAGTGCTCCAGAGTCACACATGGTTACCAGCTGCTGTGTTGGATACCGCAGAATCACTGTCAGCTGAACATAAAGTTGAAGGAGTGTTTTATGTTGTTTAGTAACATTCAGTTCTGAGGTTAAAATAGTTTGTGGTTGTGGTCATCGGTTTTTTTGTTTCTTTCATGTTCTAGTGATTTTTCTTTGCAGTCTGGATTGTTTTGATTTTGTGGTGAGTTGAACAAAGAAATCTGTTTCATAAATTTTGTGCCTTTGTGACAAAACGCTTTTTATTTTCCTCTGTGGGATTCTCATTTCTAACTACCATCTTAACTATTTTTAAGTACAGTTCAGTAGTAATGCTTTCCTATTTTAAATAAGACTGCTTGGTCTTAGGGGGAACTTGACTTTTAAAATGTGGCTAGTAACAAAATCCAATAATAAAATAACCTAATAAAAAAATAAAAGATATGAACACTTCACCAACGAAAGTACACAGATGGCAAATTAGCACATGAAAAGATGTTCAATAACATTGATCATTAGGAAAATGCAAATTAAGACTATGAGATACTGCCTCACATCCATAAATATGTCTAAAATTAAAATTCTTATGTCAAGTGATGATGAAGATATTGAACTTTCATACACTGCTGAGAATGCAAAATAGTACAACCAGTTTAGAAAGGAGTTTGGCAGTTTCATAAAAAGCTAAACATATACCTACCTTAGTCTCAATCATTCCACTCCTTGGTATTTACCTAAAGGAAATGAAAGTGCATGTCCATACAAAGCCTTAGCAGCTTTATTTGTAACAGTCCCAAGCTGGGACAATCTAGATGTCCATCAGTAGATGAATGGATAAATTAGGTATCTCCATACGGTGGAAGACAGCTCAGCACTTAAAAGGAATGAACTGTTGACACGTGCAGCAACTTCAATAAATGATTCTCAGAATAATTATGCACAGTGAAATAAATGAGAAAAAAACTTAAAAAACAAAAAGGCCAGGAAATCACTTCCAGTTACATACACAGTGCTCAAAGGTAAAAGTACAAGTTTTGAAATTGAGGGTTTGGTAATGAAGTGTCTTGGGTCCTATGGCTCTAGCAAATCAATTTGTTCTTTCTTAAACTTATGACCCCAGAATATTAAAATATCCTATATTCTTTGTCCTTTTTTTCCATTCCAGCTTTGAAGACTGATGTTCTTTGGGGTGAACTTGGTATCATGTTACTTATTACCCAGTTCCAACTCAAATTAGGCCTTTTCAGGCAAGCGGCAGTACTAAAGGTCAGCATGGCCTTAGGTAAGACCAGCATGCTGGAACTGACCATATTCCTGTCTTTTTCCTAGGGAGTGACGTTCTCCTTTAGCCTATCATATCCTGGCTTAGTCTTAAGCCATTTTATTTAGGACTGATGTTGGCTGTATGTGTATTTTTTTTTCTTCATTTAAAAATTGATTTTAGAGAAAGGGAGAGAGTGAGAAGCATCAGCTCATAGTTGCTTCACTTTAGTTGGTCATTGATTAGTTCTTGTTATGCTCCTTGGCCCGGGGGACTCAAGCCAGTGACCTTGGGTTCATGTCAGTGATCACGCACTCAAGCCAGCAACCCTGCGCTTAAGCAGGTGACTTCGGGGACCTCAGTGTTCCAGGTCAATGCTCTAGCCACTGCACCACCACCTGTCAGGCTGTATGTATATGTATTCTTGGTTTTTCAACACTGCAGCTTCCCTTTAACCTAGTAGCTCCAAGTGCTGCCCTGTCTCTTTGGAAACATTTATACACTTGTCCTAAGCAGCAGCATCCTATTGAAGCACATTTCTTATAACTCCACTACTCTGATACACTTGATGTTGAATTTACCACCAAAGTACTTCTGTTGTGCTCGTGCACATGTCTGTTTACCATCACAACAGAAGTGGGGCCCTTGTTGGGTCTGTGTACTGACAATACATGGAAAAATGGGTGGCTTTCCTCTGAAATGGAATGTACCGCAGACAAATGAGAAGTCAGCCTGGGGACCAGATCTGTGTTCCAGTTCTGCCTCTGATGCTAGTCTGATTTTTAAATTGTCCCAGTTATTCAGCCCTTCCATGGCTCAGTTATTTGAGCCATAAAAGAGGTTGGCTTAGAATTCTCAAAGGCTGACTAATAAAGTTGTAGTTTATCATCTTATTATTGCCTCCAGCTTTGTAGTGATGATTGCCTAGTAGTAACTTCTGTTTATTGAGTACTTTGTGTCAAGCACTACACCAGGGGTCCCCAAACTTTTTACACAGGGGGCCAGTTCACTGTCCCTCAGACCGTTGGAGGGCCGGACTATAAAAAAAACTATGAGCCCTGGCCGGTTGGCTCAGCGGTAGAGCGTCGGCCTAGCGTGCGGAGGACCCGGGTTCGATTCCCGGCCAGGGCACACAGGAGAAGCGCCCATTTGCTTCTCCACCCCTCCGCCGCGCTTTCCTCCCTGTCTCTCTCTTCCCCTCCCGCAGCCGAGGCTCCATTGGAGCAAAGATGGCCCGGGCGCTGGGGATGGCTCTGTGGCCTCTGCCTCAGGCGCTGGAGTGGCTCTGGTCGCAACATGGCGACGCCCAGGATGGGCAGAGCATCGCCCCCTGGTGGGCAGAGCGTCGCCCCTGGTGGGCGTGCCAGGTGGATCCCGGTCGGGCGCATGCGGGAGTCTGTCTGACTGTCTCTCCCTGTTTCCAGCTTCAGAAAAATGAAAAAACAAAACAAAAAACTATGAACAAATCCCTATGCACACTGCACATATCTTAAAGTAAAAAAAAGGGGGAGAACAAATACAATATTTAAAATAAAGAACAAGTAAATTTAAATCAACAAACTGACCAGTATTTCAATGGGAACTATGTTCCTCTCACTGACCACCAATGAAAGAAGTGCCCCTTCCGGAAGTGCGGCGGGGGCCAGATAAATGGCCTCAGGGGGCTGCATGCAGCCCACGGGCTGTAGTTTGGGGACCCCTGCACTACACTGATTACTTGATAATGCACTCTATTCATTATCACATATATCACAGGATGCATTATTCCCATGTTGCAGATGAGAAAACTGAAGCGTGGAAAGTTGATTTATTTCCCTGCGGTCACACAACTGAAAAGTAATGGAGGCTGGTTTTGAATGAAGCTTGTCTGATTCCCTGTATGTTGAACCATTATCATTTACTGCTTCTCTGACATTCTGCTATTTTAAGTAAAGACACATACATAGTCAAAAAGCTTGGATTAGAAAGGAATTTTAAAACCTCTGTTCTAACTACCATAATGTGTCTACCACCCTGCAGAATCCAGATATGGGTGAATGTCTTCCTAATCAGTCTATTCTCTTTTGAAAACTCATCTGAGATTTTTTTTCAGCTTTAATGAGATACAATTCACATACTGCATAATTTAACCATTGTACAATTTAGGTTTTTATTATATTCACAGATATATGTAATCATCACAATTTTAGAATATTTTCATTAACTCAGAAAAAAACCTCATACTCTTTAGTTATTACTTCCTCTCTATCTCCCTATTCTCCTCCCCCCTAAGTAACCATTAATCTACTTCCTGTCTCTAAAGATTTAAATTTGGCCCTAGCTGGTTGGCTCTGTGGATAGAGCATTGGCCTGGCATGAAGATGTCCTGGGTTTGATCCCTTGTCAGGGCACACATGAGAAGCGACCATCTGCTTCTTTTTCCCTCCCTCTCCCTCTTCTCTCTCTCTTCCCCTCTTTCAGCTAGTGGCTCTATTGGTTCGAGTGTTGGCCCCGGGTACTGAGGATAGCTCAGTTGATTCAAGCATTGGCCCAAGATGGGTGTTGCCAGAGATCAAAAATCCCTGACTGGTTGGCTCAGTGGTAGAATGTTGGCCCAGCGTGTGGAAGCCCTGGGTTTGAAAGCTTGTCTACCCCCTCCCCCCCTCTGTCTTCCCCTTCTGCAGCCATGACTCCAATGAGCAAGTTGAGGATAGCTCCATGGCCTTGCCTCAGGTGCTAAAATATTAGATCAGTTGCCTAGCAACGGAGCAGTGGCTCCAGAAGGGCAGAACATCAGCCCCAGACGATACATGTAGGAGTATGTCTCTCCGTCTCCTTTCCTCTCACTTGATTAGAAAAGAAAAAGAAAAAAAAAGATTTAAATTCATAGTATGCAATCATATAATACATGGTCTTTTGTGACTGGCTTCTTTCACTGAGCACAATATTTTCAAGGTTTATCTGTATTGTAGCAACTATCAACACTTCATTCCTTTTTCTGGCCAAATAATACTCCATTTGTCAATGTAAGAATGTATAAACCTGCCTGACCTGTGGAGGTGCAGTGGATAAAGCGTTGACCTGGAATGCTGAGGTCGCCGGTTCAAAACCCTGGGCTTGCCTGGTCAAGGCACATATGGGTGTTGATGCTTCCTGTTCTCTCTCTATCTCTCCCTCTCTCTCTCCTCTCTCTCTCTAATAAAAATGAATAAATTAAAAAAATATAAAAAGAAAAAAAAGAATGTATAAACCGAATCAAGCAAATTTCTTATACTCCACAACTCCCTTACATTTTTATAAAAATTTGAGTCAAACAGAAGATACTCCTGGAAGCAAGATCTGAACAGACTGAAAAAAAAATGCTTTGGAGAATAACAGTTTACAGTTTCTTTTATGCATTTGAGATTGAGGAAGGTACATAAAATAAGTTACATGAAGGTGAGAGGAAGAAAGGCAGGGATCAGAATACAGGATAGTTAAGATTATGTGTTCTCTTGAAGGTGGTCACCTTTAAAAGGAGGGATCTGAAAGGGGGGTCTTTCAAAGGCATGTTAACCTAGATGCACAGAAACAATAGATAGGGCTTGCTTAAGGCAAAGATAAGCCTTTCACTAAAGTTATATGCCTGCGATGTGACTCCACCACGACCTGGCCAGTGAGGAATTTATGATCGGATCACCTTGTGAGGTTGCTTTCCATAGAACTGCTTTTTCAGCCCACTCCTTGTATGTATAAAGCATATTTTGTTCATTCATTCAGTTGGTGGACATTTGGGTTGTTTCTACCTTTTGGCTCTTCTGAATAATGCTGTTCTAAACATTGGCCCAATTTTTTGTGTGAGCCGTTTTTTTTTTAGTTCTCTTGACTATATACCTAGGAGAGGAACTTCTGGGTTCTATGGTAACTGTGTTTAACCATATGAGGAACTACCAGACTATTTCCAAAGGTGGTTGTACCCTGTACATTGCCACCAGCAGTATGAAGGCTAGATTCTTAATACATGCTAAGGTAAAACATGCACTCCCTCTTACTGCCAACCATAATACCAATTCTCTGGTCTCAGGGTGTCCAGAGCAAATCTGCTTTTTCCAGATGACAGCCAGCTTGATCTGAGTGCTCTGTAATGCTAAATGGCATCTACCAGTTTTTCATGGTCCTGTGATGTATTGTAGTTATCTCATCAACTCCTTACAAATGTCATCAACTCCTTACAACTGTACTTCATTTTGTCTCTGTTTTCTTTTTAAGTTAGAGAACTAGATACATTTTATTTACTATGGGTAATTGTGATCAAAGATAGATTGTGGGTGGTCACAGTTTCCAATTCTTTGCTAAATTAACTGGTAAAAAAATCTTTAACCCACTAGTTTGCAACTCTGGCTACCCATTATGATCACCTGAGTCTCTTTAAAAATGAATTTGGGTCCCACCCACAAAAATTCTGATTTATTTTATCTGATCTGAGGCCTAGGTGAGTCAAATGAGCACCCTGCGTAGAGAATCAGTGCAGCCAGTGGGAACGGCCATGGGAACGGTTCTGGCTGGGTCTTCTGAGGGCCCCCAGTGCCCACGTGCAGCCGTCTGGCATGGATATCTATTTTATTGACTCGTAATGACTGTGGCAGTCTTAGCCTTTGCTGGAACATTCACACAGGGTGCCATCGTTAAGCATGAAACGTTTTTCCTGATTTCTGGAGAAGTCTTGTTTTCCCTCAGAGCTGTTTGGTGATAATTGGCTCTGGCTGTTTTGCCTCCTTGTTAGGCAGACCACAGTGCAGTTTTTGAGTGAGATTAGCATGATCCAGCCAGTTTACGGGATTATAAGCACCTATAGGCAGGTAGTAGTTGAAACCAGGTCTCTTATTAGTGTAATGTCATGACTTCTTGGGAAATAGCTTCAGATGCCCGTCTTCCTACCTAGCTTAGAATGATAATAATGGTTAATACAGTTTGAGCTCTTTCCTTGTTCTAGGCACCATAAATGTGCTTTACTTTTGTTATCTTGTAATCTTTTTTATATTTATTGATTGGTTTTAGAGGGAAACATTGATTTGTTTTTCCACTTATTTGTGCATTCATTGGTTGATTCTTGTATATGCCCTGACCAGGGATCAAACCATAAGCTTGGCATACATCAAGACAATGCTCCAACCAACTGAGCTACCGATTGAGGGCTATCTTGTAATCATTTGAACATTATTTTTAGTAGGTGTTGTTAAACAGAAGTTTAAAGAGATGAACTAATTTACCTAAAGTCATTCAAACTACTAGTTAAGTGATAAAGTCAGGATTCAAATGCTGGTGCATTTTTTTTAAATTTTTGAACCATGAGACTTACTTATTAAAAATGATAAATACAATTTTAAAGATACAGTACTGGAAGATAGTGACCTCTCCCTTCCTTCCACTCCTAGAGGTTGCTGCTGTAGTCAGTCATTTGTGTATCTTTCCAGACATATTTCTTTGTGAATACATATGAACTGTATGTATTTTTCCTCCTTCCTCACAGTTGATATTTATTGTTCTGTGAGATTGTTTCTTAGTGCATATATGTGTGTGTGTGTGTTTTTAACAGATGAATAGTATTCCATTGTATCTTCTATTAACGGACATTGATGTTTCTTTAGCTATTACAAACAATGCTTCAATCAATAATCCTGCACATATATATAGAATTTTGCACATGTTTTGATACAAGGTTTCTCTTCCTCAGCACTGTTGACATTTGGGATTGGATAATTCTTTGTTGTAGGAGCTAGCGTGTTCAGTATAGGAAGTTGAGTACATCCCTGCCTTCTCTGCACCACACGTCAGTAACACCCCTGTCCCAAGTCGTGACAGCTAAAAATGTCTGCAGATACTACTAAATGTTCCACGAGGGAATAAAAAATCGGCCCTGGGTGAGAGCCACTGTTCTTATTTATCTTTAGGATAAATTTTTAGAAGTAAAATTGCTGGAACTAGGTTATGTGCATTTAAAATGCTGATGGTGTTGCTAACTTGTTCTTCGGTAGTACCATTTTACACTCTCACAGCAGTCATCGAGGGTATTTCTCTTTTTTGTCAGTACTGTGGTTTATAAAAAGTTTTTTTCTGTCATCTTCCTGTAGTTTTAATATTTCTGTGCTTTACACCTAATCTTTTTATTGAGTACTTAGTGCTTGCTAGGCATGTAGTATTTTTTGGCTTGTGGGTTTTGTGACATACTTAGAAATGCCTTTCTATCTAGCCCTCTTAAAATTGGATACCAAGAACTGAAGACAATACTTGAGTTTTTTTCTGATCATAATGAAATGATAACACATAACCATTTGTTGAGATCTCATATTTGACAAACATTGTGCTTGATGTGCTTTAAAAATGCATTATCGCAGTGTAACCTAAGCATTTATTTGTAATCAACTGCCCTTTTTCCTTTTGAGTTGGTAAGCAGCATGTCTGTGGACATAATCTGGTAGTTGTGGTCTCCTGAAGTAGGATGTCACAGAGAGCTAGCTGAAAAGAAGTATTTTATTCTACAGTTAGGAATCATAGTAGTCCTGGCCTTGTGATTTGGTCGGAACTGGTTTTAGTTGCTCCAATTTAAGTCTGGAAGTTCCCTCTGTTATTTTTTCTTCCAGGACTCTTTTCTTTGTTAGTCATTAGAGTGTGAATTAAGACTTTGTGTATGCTTACTTGCTTAATCCTTGTCTCTAGGTGTATTTGTTCACCACTAAATATCTAACACTAACCTAATGTGTGGCATTCTGTGTGTGCCCAGTGAATATTTGTTGAATGCATGAACTAATCAGCTTGAGAACTGAGTGGAAAATTGGGTTATTCAAATAATAAAAGCCCAGATTTGCCATTCAGATGGTTGAAAAGTTTACTTTTTTCCTTCCTTTTTTTAAAGATTTTATTTTAATTTTACAGAGGAAAGAGACAAAAAGAGAAGAAGGGGAAGTGGGGAGGAGCAGGAAGTATTAGCTTCTATATGTGCCTTGACCAGGCAAGCCCAGGGTTTTGAACCCATGACCTCAGTGTTCCAGGTCGATGCTTTATCCACCGTACCACCACAGGTCAGGCTCAGAGGGTTGAAGAGTTTAGTTAGCTTTGCCGTGGGCTTTGTCACATTCCTAGGATGTTTTGCTCCAGACCATATAGGCTGTTGGGGGAACTTTGGTCCCAATGACTCGGTGACATTTGGCTGAAAGCTATAAAAGTTAAAGAATGAATAAATATTCCTTAGAGTTAATGGCTTCCCCGGCCTCATGCTTAAGGAGTCATGATTATATTTATTTGAGACAAAGTGATATCCTTTCCTAAATGAGCAGTTATCTAGATTGTGGTGTGATTGAGTTCTGATGTGAGCAATTTTCTGATATTTCCAGAGATCAAAGTCTGTGTTAAAGGGGTCTTAAAAGCACAGTTACCTCTGGCTTTAATGACTGCTTTGCTGATCCAGCAAGATGTTTGAAACTCTTTGATAATTGTAGCTTTCTTGCTTTTTCTCTACTTCTAAGAATTTCTGTGAGGATTGTTTGGTGTTGGCCAGATAACTTGTTTGGCTAGTTTTTTTGTTCTGGAGTCTGGCACTGGTAAACAAGAACTGAGGTAGGGCGGACAGCAAAGGGAAGTTCACCACCCCTAAGAGGAGGCAGAGTTGCTGGGTCATGGGTCAGCAAACTCTTTCTTTTGTAAAGGATCAGATAGTAAATATTTTAGGCTTTTCAGGCCCTGGTCTCTGTCACATATTATTACTTGTTTTCACAACTCTTTAAAGATGTAAAAAAACTATTTCTAGGTCATGAGCCTTATAGATTTGGCCCCTAGGTCTCGATGGTTTGTCAAACCCGGAACTAGGTAAAAGAAATCAGTTGATTGCTTTAAAGTGTTTACTTCATTATTTTGGGGACATGAACCCAGCATAACCTTGGAAATTCTCAGTTGATTGTGATCCAAAGAAACTCTGGCATGGGAAGTCAAAGTGACCCTACTCTCAGTCACCTTGGGTCCATGCAACTCAAGGTGACCTTGACTAGTGAGACAGCAGCTGTCCAGTGGGACAGAGGGATCTTGCTGCCTCCTGCCCGTGGGAGTGCTAGCCAGGCGTGGCCGGGATGAGAGAGTGGAACGCAGGGTGGCCCTAGAATTAGGCAGGAATTAGGATTAAGGGACACAGTGACTCAGACAGCAAATTAAATTGATTAAATCTCAGAAATACATCTAATTTCCTGAACCTCTTTTGGAATATAGTGGGAAATCTTGTATGTATGATCAGTTCGGCCAGTTTATAAAAATGAAAAGAGCAGGTTTGTACCTTGAATTCTGAGAACACCACCAAATTCTGATACACAAGTCCAGATTTGCCTTGTGGTTTTTCCCCGATCACAAGAAGTTCTGCAGAACAGGACTGGCATAAAGGACATGTTTGTTTATTTCAAGGTAATCTGGAAGAGTTTAGTGGTTACAGAGCATGGGCTCTGAGACAAATACACGTGTCCCAGTTCCTTCCTGCCCTGCTGCTGACTAGCTCTGTGGTCCTGGATAACTTACATCATCCGCTAAGCCTCATTTTCTTTACCTGTGAATAGCAGTGATGGTAATAATTCCACCATAGGGTTGTTGTGAGAATTGAGGAGAGTATATACTATATAAAATGCTTATTAGCCCAGTGTCTGTTATAATATAATGTGAAAGTGGAAGGTGTTGAGGATCAGATAAAGGAACTAGTATTTGTGACTCAGTGCCACTGAACTATCATGTCTTTAATCACTAGGTGTGTTGGAATGTAGTGCGAGCAGTAGTGGGTTAGGAGTCAGAAGACTTGGACTTGTGTCTACCATGCTTCATTTCCTAATTGGTAAAATGGAAGTAATATGTGTAAACAGCTTGTGAAAGGACTTTAGTTCTGTAAAGCATTGGGCAAAATTTAATATAAAGTCAGTAACCTGTTCATTCATTCTTTTTTTTTTTTTTTTTTTTTACAGAGACAGAGTCAGAGAGAGGGATAGACAGGGACAGACAGACAGGAACGGAGAGAGATGAGAAGCATCAATGACAGTTTTTTGTTGCGATACCTTAGTTGTTCATTGATTGCTTTCTCATATGTGCCTTGACCGTGGGCCTTCAGCAGACCGAGTGACCCCTTGCTCAAGCCAGTGACCTTGGGTCCAAGCTGGTGAGCTTTTGCTCAAACCAGATGAGCTCACGCTCAAGCTGGCGACCTCAGGGTCTCGAACCTGGGTCCTCTGCATCCCAGTCCGACACTCTATCCATTGCACCACCGCCTGGTCAGGCTCATTCATTCTTGAACTACTGATTATCTTGGAACCGAGCCAGAAGGTGATTGGGGTGAAGCCAAGGTATTTATCAAAAGGACTTAATCGGATGCTCCCAGGTTCAAAACTTGCATTGGTAAATTGTGGCTAGGGATGAGTAATATAAAACTGGAATACTTTTGTAAGATATTTGAAATAGTGAAATTTTTAAAAGGAGTAGCTGTATTAAGTGAAAGAAGCCGATCCACAAAGGTTACACACTGTTTAATTCCAACTATATATATTCTGGAAAAGGCAAAACAATGGAGACAATAGATTTTTGAGGGGGGGGCAGGTAAGGATGAATAAACGGAGCACAGGATTTTTAGGGCAGTGAAACATCGTTATCCATTTATCTAGATCAGCGGTTCTCAATCTGTGGGTCGCGACCCCAGCGGGGGTCGAACGACCAAAACACAGGGGTCGCCTAAAGCCATCAGACCACTGTGTTTTGGTTGTTCGACTCCTACCGGGGTCGCGACCCACAGGTTGAGAACCGCTGATCTAGACCCACAGAACATACCATACCAACAGTGAACCCTAAGGTAAGGTGTGGACTTTGGTGATTGTGATGTGTCGCTGTAGGTTCATCTGTTGTAACACGTGTTCCTCTCTGCTGGGGGATGTTGATAATGGGGGGCTGTTATATTTGTGGAGAGGGAGGATATAAGAGAACTCTCTGTACCTCTCTTAATTTTGTTATGAACCCAAAACTGCCCTAAAAAAAATCTTAAAAAAAGAGAGGTCAGTGTGGGGAGCTAGGCTGGAACAATTTAATATCTACAGTGTGTCCATAAAGTCATGGTGCACTTTTGACCGGTCACAGGAAAGCAACAAAAGACGATAGAAATGTGAAATCTGCACCAAATAAAAGGAAAACCCTCCCAGTTTCTGTAGGATGATGTGGCAGCATGTGCGCATGCACAGATGATGACGTAACACCGTGTATACAGTGGAGCAGCCCACGGCCATGGCAGTCGAGATGTGGACGGTACAGAGGAAAGTTCAGTGTGTTCTGTGGTTCGCTAAATTCGAATCCGTGACCAAAGTGCAACGTGAATATCGGCACGTTTATAACAAAGCGCCACCACATAGGAATAACATTACTCGGTGGGATAAGCAGTTGAAGGAAACCAGCAGTTTGGTGGAGAAACCCCGTTCTGGTAGGCCATCAGTCAGTGACGAGTCTGTAGAGGCTATACGGGATAGCTACCTAAGGAGCCCTAAAAAATCTGTGCGTGAGCCCACATCAAACTGCACTGAATAGGTATGAAACTGGGAGAGTTTTCCTTTAATTTGGTGCATATTTCACATTTCTAGCGTCTTTTGTTGCTTTCCTGTGACCGGTCAAAAGTGCACCATGACTTTACAGATATAGTGTATGTAAAAATGTGACAATATCTTGTAGAAGTAAACCTGTATTTCCTTTCCCTCTGCAATTCCCTTTCTAGGAATTTATCCTGAAAATATATTTGCTCGTTCATTTTGTGTGCTAAATCCTGTATGCACCTGGTTATTCATTGCATTATTTATAACTATACAAAAGTGGAAACATTGGTGTCCAACTTCGTTCAGAAAGCCAGTTAATTAAATCATGGTACATTCTTACAGTTAAAAACTATGTGCTTGTAAAAAGTCAGGGAGCCACATATATGCTGACTGAATAGTCAGTCGTCCATGATATGTTAAGCAAAAAACAAAACAAAAAACAAGGTGAAGAACAATGATCATAGTATGCCATCATTGTTGCCATATTGGGGGGAAGGGGTGGATAGAAAAGATGGATTACGATTTACTTGCGTGAAGAATACAAAGCTGGTAATATGGTTGTACCTGGCCAAGAGCTCTGGGCAGCTGGGGAACAGAGAGGAGGGACAATTGCTTTCCACTGTATATCCTCTTTATCTTTTCAAATGTGTCTTTAATTTATAGATTTGTTTTTTCACTGATGAGAAAGAGTGTGAGAGAAAGGCAGGGGAGAGAGAAAGAGAGAAGCATCAACTTCTTACACTTAGTTGTTTCATTTAGTTGTGTTCTCATTGATTGCTCCTTATATGTGCCCTGACTGGGGATTGAACCTGTGACCTCAGTGCCCTGGGACAATGCTTTATCCACTGAGTCATCCAGCCAGGGCCAGTCCATAGATTTTCTATTCAGAAAGTTTGAGCGCCACAGATCATGTCATTGGAGTTGAAAACTGTATGAAACATCTGTTGTTTTCCTCCACATTTGTGCCAGCCACCTGTTGCTCTGCCCAGTCCCTTTGACTCTGATGACTTGAAAAGCTGGCACTGACTCTAGGCTTACCTGAAGCAGTCCACCACTCCCACAGCATATTGATGTTAGTCCTCTTGGTCTGTGTGACTGACCGTGTTTCTGTTTCCACCCCTAGCTCTGGCAGCATGTGAGCAGCTTCTTGCCAAGAACCGGGGTCACTGCTGAGAAGGGAGGCCTTGGGGAGAAGACGGTCCAGAGGACCCAATGCCAGGACCGTCGGGAATTACGCTCACCGCAGTCAGCATGAGCCACTCGGGGCCAGCCTCTGCGTCCTGCTGGCAGAGACTGGAGCTCTCCAGGTAGGAGGGTCCTGGAAGCAGCGCGCACCAGGAGCCTCTCTAGGGGAGCAATGGGGCCAGATATGAACTCTCCACAGTGAACACAATTTTCAGCTCATGAAGGAATTTTAAGGAAAACTTATTTGATTTCTACAGTCACCCCCCTCACAGGAGTTATCAGGATTTTTCTGGCACCAAGTTGAACTCTTCTTGGTACTTCTGGCAATGACAGATCTTCGGGACAGATTTATCTGCTAAATGCTCTTGGGCAGGAAACAAATACGACTTCCGGAAGCAGTGGAAGGGGAGCAGAGCCGAGTTCCCTGCCTCGTGCTCACTGTCGCAGAAAGTCGGCCTGGACTCAGTGCGCGCCCTGAAGACTGAGCCTGCCTCGCTCACCTCCAAAGGCCGTCCGTTCCGGAGAGGGCTGGTGTTTTCAGGCTGCCTCCTGTCGCCCTTTTGCTGTCATTCTACCCGAGCTTTCTCTCAGGCCGTGGAGGGATGTGAACTTTGGAATGGAGCTTGCTTGCTTTCCTGGGCTGGTGCTGTCGGAGAGGACCATCTGAAGGCTGTGCTTTGTTCCTGGGGACGGTGGCATTGGCCTTCCGGAATCCTCCACCATGTTCCTGTTGCTGCCTTTTGACAGCCTGATTGTCAACCTTCTGGGCATCTCCCTGACTGTCCTCTTCACCCTCCTTCTTGTTTTCATCATAGTCCCCGCTATTTTTGGAGTCTCCTTTGGTATTCGAAAGCTCTACATGAAAACTTTGTTAAAAATTTTTGCGGTGAGTCGTGCTGTTTACAAACGGTTGCTTCAGAGGAGGAAAGAGTTGTTCTCTGGTTAATATCTCTTTATTGGATATGGAGTAAGTTGGTAGAATGGGAAGTGGCATTTTGAGTAAAAAGGATTACTTGTGAAAGCCTTTAGTGGTCTTTCTCTTCAGCTAAGGTACTTGTATGTTTGATTCGTTTCAGCAAAGGAACCCACTCCCTGACTGTGCTGCCTGTGTTCATGTCAACAGGAGGGGCTTAAAACTGACGGAAGAAATCACTGCCAGACCCCACTTTTTATATGACAGCTGTTAAATTAACAGAAGAGGGGCATTTGATGAGTTTTATTTTCTTAAAGATAGAGGAGATGGGCTAATAAATTTCATAGCACATGTCAGAACTTAATTATACTGCTGAACCAGACTGGTCGTAATGTAAAAGAAATGGGTGAGCAGTGTATTACCTAGAAGCTGTTCTTTGCCTCAAGTCTTTTAATACCTATCCAGAGATTTGGTAATCTATTAGCAATATCTGTTTTCAGTCGTCATGAAATCTTATTAAGCAGTCCCCCCACCCCATTTTCCCTCCCCCAGCTCCTGGCAACGAGGAAGGAGTCTCTGGATTTACTTATTCTGGATACTTCATATAAATAGGATCATGTAAAATGTGTTCTTTTGTGCCTGACTGGTTTCATTCATTCAGCATAAAGTTTCTGAGATTCATCCGCATTGGAACATGTTTCAGTACTTTTTTTAAGGGCTAAATAATACTCTGTTGTGTGTCTGTATCATAATTTGCTTATCTACTGATGGACTGTTTCCACCTTACCGTCTTGTGAGTAGTGCTGCGATGTATACATGCACTTGTTTGAGTACCCGTTTACAGTAATATGATATTTGAGCACTGTGTATGGTCTCCCAGGTTATCTAGTTCCTTGCTATCCAGGGAGAGGTCTTGAGACCAGAGCATGAGTATCACCTAAGAGCTGGTAAGAAATGGAGGTCAGGCCCTTTCCGACTTACTGAATTATAATTTACATTTCAACAAGATTCAAGTGATTCATTTGCACAGTATAGTTTGAGAAGTGGTAATCTAATCAGTCTTTGGGCTAGTTGTTTTACTAATGTATACTATTTATTTTAATTAGGAAATCCAATTTTTTAAAGTTTCAATCCAAGAAAATCTTCATTAGAGCCCAGAGTTCCTGTGGACCATATAACTTACTACCCATACCCTTTGCCACTGAAAAAAATGTACACCAGTATAGAATCGGTTGACAGCTGATAAACTTTTAGGAGACAACAGTGAGTGATGTCGAGCTTTTATTCGCTTATTATAAGCAAATGATTAATTCATAGACCTATGGAAATCCTTGTTTTTTAAAACATAGAAATAGGAGTTATCAGCCTAGGGTTAAACTTGGATCACTCTGGGTAAGACAAAGGCCTAGAATCCAGGTATATTCTGTACTCTGTTTTGAAAATATCGCCCCCCCCCCCCAGTTAATATTTTGAAGTTTATAGCCAGGTAAATCCTTCTTATTGTAACTATATTTTTAAATGTACAGTACATTCTTTTTTTTTTTTTTTTTTTTAAGAGACAGAGAGACAGAGAGAGGAATAGGGACAGACAGGAATGGAGAGAGATGAGAAGCATCAATCATTAGTTTTTCGTTGCGACACCTTAGTTGTTCATTGATTGCTTTCTCATATGTGCCTTGACTGCGGGCCTTCAGCAGACCGAGTGACCCCTTGCTCAAGCCAGCAATCTTGGGTCCAAGCTGGTGATCTTTTGCTCAAACCAGATGAGCCCGCGCTCAAGCTGGTGACCTCGGGGTCTCAAACCTGGGTCCTTTGCATCCCAGTCTGACGCTCTATCCACTGCGCCACCACCTGGTCAGGCTACAGTACATTCTTGTGACTTTTAGAGTAGATTGTAGTTAACAATGGAAAACTTATTAAATATCATATGTATTGTTGGGCCAATCCATACGGCAGGTAATCTTAAGCCATCAGAGACTCTGCTGACCACATCTTGAAAATCACTGGTTTGGGGCACAGTGATTTAGAAGCGATAATGGAAGTTGTGTGTGTGCATACGTACCCATTTTTTACCTCAAGCTTTAGAATTTCAAGAACTAGATTTGCACCTCTTATTTCCTAGAGGTATGTATCAGGCATTCAGTGGGCACTGTGGCTGCTGTCCTGTTGAACATCGTGGGTAATTACTACTTGGCAACAAGCTAGAGTAACAGGTAGTAGGCTAGGAAGAACTGATGTGTCCCATCGAGGGCATAGCGTGGCTCACCCTCTAATAATAAGGGTTACTGCTCCGAGTTGATCCTAACGGACAATAAGGACTGAATGCTATTTTTATTAGCAGTAGTGTTAGATGTAAGTTGAATTTGGCCAAACTGGCTTTAGATCTTAAAACATACATCTGTATATCCATGTATACATTTAAAATATACTTATTATATGTGTATGTGGTTTTTTAATAGAAGAGAGATCTTTATTTTGCCATTTTAATTTTGCAACTGGAAGAAAACTTACAGATCATCTTAATTCTGTGGGTCTTTCTCCCCTAACTACACATTTGAATCACCTGAGAAAGCATTTTTCTTTTTCTTTTTTTTTTTAGAGAAAGAGAGACAGACAGGAAGGGAGAGCGATGAGAAGCATCAACCTGTAGTTGCCACACTTTAGTTGTTCTTGATTGTTACTCATACGTGCTTTGACCTGGGGACGCTAGCCGATCCAGTGACCCCTTGCTCAAGCCAGTGACCGTGGAGTCATGTCTGTGATTCCACATTCAAGTTGGTGAGCCTGCCCTCAAGCCAGCAACCCTGAGGTTTCAGCCATGGATCCTCAGTGTCCCAGGTTGATGCTCGGTCCACTGCGCCACCCACTGGTCAGGCTGTCAAAGCATTTTCAAGGTACTTATTTGGGAGCACTAGACTCTCCCCAGAGGTTATGATTTAATTGGTCTGGGTGGGCATTTTTAAAAACTCAGGTGATTCTGACATCCAAAGATGGAGTCTGATTGACTTCTTTTTTTTTTTTTCCTTTTTCTTTTTCCAAGTGAGAGGAGGGGAGATAGACAGATTCCCACACGCACCCTGACCAGGTTCCACCTGGCAGTCCTCATCTGAAGCTGATGCTCTGCCCATCTAGTCCTGTGCTTGCAACCTAGCTACTTTTTAGCGCCTGAGGCGGTGGCCCCACAGAGCCATCCTCAGCACCTGTGCGGTCTGGTCCAGGAGAGAGAGACAGGGAGAGAGAGAGAAGAGGGAGGGGAAAGGGTAGAGAAGCAGATGGTCACTTCTGTGTGCCCTGGCTGGGAATCAAACCCGGGACATCCACACTCTGGGCCGACGTTCTACCACTGAGCCATCCAACTAGGGCCTTGACTTTCGCTCCAGTGGTGAGGCCTGCCTTATTACTTGTTTCTCACAAATAGAATGTGATGTATGTGACACTGTGTGACATGTGAGATTAGGTTAGAAAAGACAATGCAACTGCTGCCTGACTCCTGGGACCCAGACGCCATGTTGTGAGGGTGTTTCAGCTCACAGCCCCAGGGAGGCTCCAACAACCAGCATCAGCACCACATGCAGGAGTGAGCAAGCCTTCAGAGGGGTCCAGCCCCAGCCTTTGAGCCACCCAGCTATACCAATCTGCAGTTTGTAGATTTTTTTTTTTTTGAGACAGAGAGGGACAGATAGGGACAGACAGACAGGAAGGGAGAGAGATGAGAAGTATCAGTTCTTTGTTGTGGCACCTTAGTTGTTCATTGATTGCTTTCTCATATGTGCCTTGGGGAGGGGCTCCAGAAGAACGAGTGACCCCTTGCTCAAGCAGTGACCTTGGGCTTTAAGCCAGCGACCTTTGGGCTCAAGCCAGCAACCATGGGGTCATTTCTGATCCCACACTCAAGCTGGATGAACTCGTTCTCAAGCCGGCGACGTCAGGATTTTGAATTTGGGTTTTCTGTGTCCTAGTCTGATGCTCTATCCACTATGCCACTGCCTGGTCAGGCTGCAGTTTGTAGATTCTTGAGCCGAATTAATGATAGTCATGTTTTAAGCCACTGAGTTATGGGACAGTTTGTTATGTAGCAATAGATAACCAGACAAAGAATAAAATATTAAAGAATTTTAAACAGTCATGTTCTATAGCTTACAGCACCTTGAAATTTTTTTGTATTACTTTTTAGTCTTTGACAATACACATTCATGTTTTATGGTTGTGTTAATAGTGTGTACATAAACTTTTATATCTTTTTATCAGCCATTTTTGCACTGCACTAGGTAATTTTCATAAAGATTGTTAAAACTGGATATATAATAGTCCATCTACCTGCTTTTGGTAGACCTAAGTGAACCCTTGCTTAACAACTAGTTTCCCATGATTAATTCCTTCCTCTCTATAAAAGAACCTTGGTATGATGTCTTGTCAAGGAGGGAGTATAGAGAGAATATGAGTGGTCAGTGTCTTCTGTTCCCTCTCCTGGAAGACTGCACTCAGGGCTGTTACTGCTGAGTCACGGAAAACCTTTATGTGCAGAGGACAGTGTCTTATTTAAAGTGATTTAGTTTGTGTTTTTTTTTTTGTATTTTTCCGAAGCTGGAAATGGGGAGAGACAGTCAGACAGACTCCCGCATGTGCCCAACCAGGATCCACCCAGCACGCCCACCAGGGGGCAATGCTCTGTCCACCAGGGGGCGATGCTCTGTCCCTCCGGGGCGTCGCTCTGTTGCGACCAAAGCCACTCTAGCACCTGGGGCAAAGGCCAAGGAGCCATCCCCAGCACCCGGGCCATCCTTGCTCCAATGGAGCCTCCGCTGTGGGAGGGGAAGAGAGAGACAGAGAGGAATGAGAGGGGGGTGGAGAAGCAGATGGGCGCTTCTCCTGTGTGCCCTGGCCGGGAATTGAACCCGGGACTTCCGCACACCAGGCCGACGCTCTACCACTGAGCCAACCGGTGATTTAGTTTTCTTAATGTTTGTGCATCAGATTTGCCCTCAAGGCAGTGGTCATGGTATTATTTGGAGTACACTTCCTAGAAGTGAACTTCCAACTGAGTTGACAGTGGTTTGGGCAGGGGGAGAGAAGAAAACCTGGTTGTCAAGGAGAAAGGTGAAAATAAATGGCCTGAGTTTTCTTGCCTGATGTGAAAAGTGTTGATCAGGTCAGGTTAGAGAAGGTAAGAGAATAAGAGAGTTGTAGTCTGATTAACATTGAACTCCAGACGGAACTGATTGGTGTAGTCACAGAAACCATAAGGAAATTCAGTAGACTGTACAGGTAGTGGGAATGCAGGGGGGTGAGCATGAGTGTTTGAGTCAGGTGACCTTTAGCTTTAAGTCCAGGGCTTTTCCTACCAGCTCCAGAACTTGACCGAAGTCATCAGACTTGCCAGTCCACTTCCTCATCTAGAGAATTCCACGTGATTATAAGTGACAGGGGTGATTTTGATCAGCTGTGTCCTCCCTGCCCCTGTGAGAAGGGTGATTTTAACCTAATCTTGAGTAGCATACAGGCCAGAATCAAGAAGTTTTAGGTTTTATCATTTCAGAATTATCTGTTCATATGGAACTTGATGAAAAGAAATACTGGGAGTTGACTCTAAAGGCAGCCCTTATTGACTGCCTACTGTGTGCAAGGCACTGTCAGACTGCTGGGGTGCAAATATGGGGAGGTTCTGGCTCCTGCCCCTCAAGGCATTTGTAGGCCAGTCGGAATGACAGGTATGTGCATACTTAACTGATGCATAATGTGATGCCAGTTAAAGTTCATCCATCAAGATTAATTCTGACTGCCGGAATTGAGTAGGTAACATTTCGTGTAAGAGCTGGCATTTGAACTGGGTCTTAAAAAACAATCATTCTGGAAGAGCAGATGAGAAAGTTTAGAGACAGTGCATAGTTCTGTAGAGCAACAACATTGGCTGCGTGGAGGGAATGAGGTAGACTATAAAGCCAAACATTCCCTTAGGCATCGAGAAGCCATTGAAAGTTTCTGAGCAAGGAAGTGACCCGGTCAGACTGTGGCAGCATCTGTTCGGCCGGACAGATTGGAGGAAGGAGAGAACAGTTAAAGAGCCGTTGGCATTAGTAGTATAGACCAAAAAAAGAGCAAATGAACCAAGATAGTGGCATGACGCAAGCGCAGCTGTGAAAGACAGTCATTTCAGGGAGGTTTGATAGGAGCTGGTGACAGATGGAAAGTCTAAAAGCTTGGGTGACAGGGACAGTGATCCCAGCACCACAGGAGGAGGGCGGGGGGGGGGGTGCACATTGTGACAGGGACAGTGATCCCAGCACCACAGGAGGAGGGCGGGGGGGGGTGCACATTGTGACAGGGACAGTGCTCCCAGCACCACAGGAGGAGGGCCCGGGGGAGGGGTGCACATTGTGACAGGGACAGTGCTCCCAGCACCACAGGAGGAGGGCGGGGGGGGGGTGCACATTGTGACAGGGACAGTGCTCCCAGCACCACAGGAGGAGGGCCCGGGGGAGGGGTGCACATTGTGACAGGGACAGTGTTCCCAGCACCACAGGAGGAGGGCCCGGGGGAGGGGTGCACATTGTGACAGGGACAGTGATCCCAGCACCACAGGAGGAGGGCGGGGGGGGGGTGCACATTGTGACAGGGACAGTGCTCCCAGCACCACAGGAGGAGGGCGGGGGGGGGGGTGCACATTGTGACAGGGACAGTGCTCCCAGCACCACAGGAGGAGGGCCCGGGGGAGGGGTGCACATTGAGGATCGGAAGGAGGTGTGCTGCCTTTAATTCTCTACCTGCTGGATGGTGAGGGCTAGTTTGATTGTTGTGGAGATGACCAGCAGGTGATGGGAAATGTGAGGTTGACACTTTTCTAAAGTTAAGATTCGTAGATTTGGCAATAGCCACCTAGAGATTATAGCTGAAGCAGGGAGAGAAAAGAGTTGTTAAAAGTTGTACTCTGCTTGGGTCATAGGAAGTAATGGATGATGGGAGCTGGAATTTTCTAAGGGTCTGATTCTTCGGGCGTATGTAGTTAGTTCATGGGGAAATGCAGTGGCAGCTGACTGAAAAGGCGGGGAAGGCCTCTGCCGAGACCGTTAGACCTTTCTTATGTGATTACAGTAGTTCCTAAATTGCAGTGTCCAATAGAATGAATAGCAAAAGCGCACCATCGAACCGCCTGCATTTCACCTGCCAAGGTCTGCGTTGGGTTTAATGTTACCTAAGAGTGCCCGCAAGTGATCGCTTCCCTGTCTGGTAGAAGCTGGAAAGGGAGTAATTTAGTAATTGATACTGACAGTGTAGTAAATGGCATCTCACAGGGGAAGGAAGAGGAGGCTTATAAGAAAATGAACTCGGAACCTAGGATTCTCAGTTTTCTGGATATCTGAGCACTGTACTTCTTAAAGTGACAGTGTGGAGAAGCTAGTGGAGTAGGTATCAGATGTTGCTTAATGTGTAGCAGCCTTCCAGCCAGTCCTCTGCACCTCCAGCCATCTCTTCATAGGCTGTTCCCGCCAGCAGCCAGGTTCCTCCAGCCCCGCCCGCTTTTCCCCTGCTCTTGGGACTGGACAGTTCTTTCTTAAACACAGAAGTAATGTCTCTGAAGTTCAGAAAAAGTAAAGCTAGATATAGAAAGCAGGAGGGCAAGGGGATATTTATGACAGAGCTTTGTTACAGAGCTAGAAGATGTAGAATCTTATTTAAGCAGAACCTTTCCAATGAAAACAAAAAACCACAGCTATCTTACATTTTGCATCGTGAAATAAATTCTAGATGTAAATTCTAGTGCTCAGGAGCCCTGATATCATACATCATCTGCCCGTTGCATCCTAACCTAAGTATCAGAATTGTCAGTACAGAGCCAGTTCGCATTGTTTACTGGTTTTCTGGTTCTGACTATGCTTGCAATACTAACACAGAGTCTTGGCAAAAATGGAAAGCCCTTTAAACTCTGGTTGAGTGACCTGTCTGTATGCCAGGCTTGTTGTGAACTCACTTGCCTCTTACTCACCTCTTCCCTAGATGGAATTCCCAGATGAAATTCACCTTCCTTCATTTTAGAAGTTATACTTACATTTTCTTCTAGAGAAGATCGTCCCTGCATAGAGCCCAAACACATCGGTGGCTCAATATCTGGAATATAGAAAATGGTTTATGTTGTGTTTTCTTGCCTTCGCCTTTTCGTTGAGTAAGCCATCTGGTTTTATTTTGTTTTGTTTTTTAGACAGTGGAGTTTGAAGAAATTTGCAGATGAAGTCAGATCACTGATTAAACTCGTGTCCTGATTTTGGCTCTGCTAGACCGTGCAGAGCGGTCTTGCTAATACTTCAGGCTCCGCCAGAAAAATCCATACCAAATGCTTTGGGCTGTGTGGGTTTTGCTGTGTCATGGAATGATTGGGTTTTTTCCTACTTTGCATAACTGGAAACAGAAGTTTGAAAAGACACTTTTAAAGATACCTGTTCTATTTCTTTGATCACCATGGACATAACTTTCTATTTAGTGATAACATACTCCAGTAGGTAATAAGTGAGCTCATGTTTTCACCTCTCATTATTTGATAGTGGGAAAGGCTCAGGCTCTGACCCTCTTTCTTTAGTTAAAAGGGTTTTATTGAAGGAAGGGAGGCTCTAGGAAGAGCCTCTCTTTCCTAGGTCTCTTCTGGAGTCGATTATTATTTTAGTAATGAGGAAAATTGGGGAATTGTGCAGTTGTCTAAGTTCTGTCACATAATTTCATTTGGTTCTAGGAAATATCATAATGTAGGAGGTTGACATACTATTATTATTCTATTTTGTAGATAGAAAAGACCAGTGTTCGGAGTGTTAGAATGAGTTACTCAAGGGGTGTAAGTATTAAACTTGGAATGTGAACCTAGGTAGGGTTTTTTTAATCTCCAAGTAGTGTTCTTTTTTTTCCCTAACATTTTTTTTAAACACTGAGCCACTCTCAGACCTTTCTATATCAAGTGGGGTCCTCCTATTAAAGGGTTACTCAGAGGGTGAGTGGACACTTCAGACATATATATTATTTAAATCTTTTATCTGCTAAAAACTGACATTGTGACTTTCTTGGAATAATTTGGGAGATAGGCAGGCGGGTGCAGGCAGTGGACTAAAGGATGCTTGGTTTTGCTGTTTGTGAATAGCTGCTGTCTAGTAGTAAAGGAGAAGCTGAGGTCACGTGTGTCCGCTAGGGAGAGTTCCTTAGGGAACCGGAGGCAGAGTTAGGTAGTGCGAAGCGAGAAACTTGCCCACACTCCTGGTTTGCAGCTCTTTACTATGGGTGACTCAGCTCTTGGTCTTAGTTATCAAGATGGGGAACTGTTCTAGGAGGAGAGAGCTTTGAGTTTACTTTTAGAATGGGTCCTTTCTTGGCTACAGTCTGATCTCAGGTGATAGGGCTTGAGACTTTCAGAGAATGTAAGTGGAAGTGTTCACTGAATAAAAAGGGTTTCATTTTTGATTGTTACCACTTCCCCCCCTACAGTGGGCGACCTTGAGAATGGAGAGAGGAGCCAAAGAGAAGAACCACCAACTCTACAAGCCCTATACCAATGGTAAGACTGGGGCGTGATCCCTTATCCTAAAAGGTCCCTTTGAACTGTGTTTTTGAGTGCTTTGAGTCTACACAGATTCTTCACTATATAAAGGTGGGCTGTGTACTCCGGGTATTTTTAACATGATTTCTCCCAGTGTGCTGCTTGACAGGGTGTTCTCTTTTGCAGGCATTATTGCAAAGGATCCCACTTCGCTAGAAGAAGAGATTAAAGAAATTCGTCGAAGTGGGAGCAGTAAGGCTCTGGATAATACTCCAGAGTTTGAGCTCTCTGACATTTTCTACTTTTGCCGGAAAGGAATGGAGACCATTATGGATGATGAGGTGACAAAGAGATTCTCAGCAGAGGAGTTGGAGTCCTGGAACCTGCTGAGCAGAACCAATTACAACTTTCAGTACATCAGCCTCCGGCTCACTGTCCTGTGGGGCTTAGGAGTGCTGATTCGGTACTGCTTCCTCCTGCCTCTCAGGTGAGGGCGGGGCCCATGGGAGGACAGAGGGCTTGAGCTGCTGCCGCCTGCACCCCACGCATGATCTGCCTCCCTGTGTCTCCCTGCTTTGTTGTCCCGTTTTGTAAAGAAGGGTAGTATCATTCTTTCATTGGCCAGTCCCTTTAACCCTTGGAAGGGTCCACTGGTGAATATTCTTTAAAGACTCTGGGTTGTCTGCATATCAGACAGAAATAGTCAGGTTTCTAAAGACAAATTGCTCGTCTGGATGGACTAAACAGAGGGCCAGGGAACGTGATGTACTTTCCTGGCCACACCTCTTGGGCAGGGCTGATTCTTTCCTGCTGTCTAGTACAGAAGCATGTTGACCCCCCAGTCCTTCCGAGTGTGCCTTGCCAGATGATGGCACCTTCAGGCTCTACTTCCTGTTGCTTCACAGGGAAGCTGTGCTTCTGCCAGAGTTTCAAGCCAAAGGGAAGGGTCAGAGAACAGCACAGCAGGTGCCTGAGGGCAGAACAGCCGACCAGCGTTGGGATTTTCCATCATTCTGGCTGCCTGAGGCCTGACCCATAGTCACTGTCAGCGTAGAATCAGAATGGTCTCTGGTTCTGACAGGCCTGCTTGCATTTCCAGAGGGAGCTCTAGGTCCGAGGTGATTAGATCTTGGGGGTGGTTTCAAGATGCCCACTTTCATTTTCACACATTCAGTTCTATACATGGTGCAAGGATTTGTTTGCGGTGTTTTAATTTGTCTTCTTATTACAGGATAGCTCTCGCTTTCACAGGGATAAGCCTTCTGGTGGTGGGCACAACCGTGGTGGGACACTTGCCAGCTGGGAGGTGAGTCGAGTGGGAGGGTCCATGTCTGAAGGGTGCTTAGTCCTGGAATGGTGGCTCTGGTGAAGGCCAAGCGACTTCTCTGAGGACAGCCAAACCACAGAGTCTTAGGCAGATAAAGTAACCCAATGATAACAGTAGCATCAGTATAAAGTCTTATTTTAACTATCTTGATCTGTGGCTGTTCTTTTTGCCTTCCAACCCTCACAGTTGTGGAGAAAACCCACAAAACTGTAACACCCAGTGCTAGCAGAATTTACAGCATATTGTGTAGTTGTGAGCAGTCCACTGTGTTGATAAATTGGTAAGAGGATAAGAAATGTAGGTAGGGCTTCTTTGTTTTGTTTTTTTAAAGGAGAAATGTACTCCTCTGGGAAATCTGGAGCAGGCAGACCTCGCTTCTGCCCAGGCTGGTTGGGAGGCTGGACGCTGGCCTGTGCCTTGCCTGCAGGTGTAGACTGGGAAGGTAGGGAATCTAGTAGGCTTCCCGGTACAGGAAATTCTAGGGCTATGGATTTTAAACCTATTTTTAGGAGAATTTAAGCAGTTCTTACTGCTTTGTTTCCTCGTACATGGGCATAAAGATGCTAATAAATTACAGTGTTTTACCATATACACTAATATTTATAAAAATACTTTGCAGCCGTAAAGGACCACAGTCAGTGATAGTTAAATTGGCAGTCCCGGTCTTCCTGTATGTAAAACAAAAGTCTGTCCTGTTGTTGCAGGGTTAAGGAGTTCCTGAGCAAACACGTCCACCTAATGTGCTACCGGGTCTGTGTGCGGGCACTGACGGCCATCATCACTTACCACGACAGGTGAGGCGGCCTGCAGGGTGCAGGGCAGCGGTGCTGGCGAGCGTGACCAGCGCCGCCAGCCGGCCGGGCTCCGAGCGCTCTTAGAGCTGGTGAAGCTGAGGTGAGGGGTGGGTTCCAGCTGAATTGATTCACACGCAGTTTTGTTGCTTTGCTACATTCTCAACAGGAAAAACAGGCCTAGAAATGGTGGCATCTGTGTGGCCAATCACACCTCTCCTATTGACGTCATCATTTTGGCCAGTGATGGCTATTATGCTATGGTAAGACTTCTTTCCGTTGTTTCTTGGGGCCAGGGACAGTCAGGGCTGGGGGGCTTTTGGACCCTTCACCGTCTCTTTTTTAAGGGTATAAACATTTTTATGTACACGTCCCAACCTAGATTTTTACCTTTGTTTCTGTTGCTTTTGAGAACTCGGAGCAGAGTGACTGAAAGTGTGGCTGGAGGTTAGCCTCTGGGTGTGTAGACAGCGTGGGAGGGCTGCAGAGGGGCAGGGAGGACTTGAACTGGGCTCCGGGCGAGGGGAGACTGCTGGGGGCGCATTTGTACACAGGTATTGTTCAGCTTCATTTAGTTTTAGGGTTTTCAGCTATGTTTTTAACTACACATCTCTAGATCACTGATTAAATAGAGAAAGTTAAGATTTGGGGAGTCTCATGTTTTCTAAATAGTGAGAAACCTATGGTTATCAATAAAATGTTAGTTTGTGAGAGGTTGGGGTGCTTTTCTTGTGGGATCTGGAGCTTTCTGCACAGAGTGGGGAATTTGTGTGAGGATGGCTTCATTACCAGTTGTTCCTTTGTCTGAGATTAGGTGGGCCAAGTGCACGGGGGACTCATGGGTGTGATTCAGAGAGCCATGGTGAAGGCCTGCCCTCATGTCTGGTTTGAGCGGTCTGAAGTGAAAGATCGCCACCTGGTGGCTAAAAGGTAAATCAGTAAAATGCTATTCTGTATGACTAGTTGCAGAGAAAGTATGCATTTTAGGGGTAGTTATTATATTTATCCAGAGTGGAATTAGTGCCTTCTGCACTAAGCCTATACTACTATCTTAATGAAAATGCTTTTTTGACATGGAATATAAAATGTATAGAAACCCTAATGTTATTTACCAAGTTAGTAATGTTTTTAAATCTTTCTTGTACCCATTGTAACAAAAAAATATATGTACTTTTAATGGTATTTGAAATCACAAAATGAATTCATTGTCACAAACAAAAACAAACAAGGTGATAGAACAAAGCTACTCTTTTTTTAGGCTTGAAAAAAGGATAAATCTGGTGCAAGTATGGCAAGAGCTTTGCAGTACATTGAGAGAAATCCAGACCCAGCTGAGACCGTTTCCCATACGGATCAGGTCCCTGAGCTGCATCTCTCAGGGACAGAGGGTAAATCCAGGAGGACTGCAGGGCCAACCAGCAAGGCTGGTAGGAGGTTCAGGAGTGAAGGTTTGCTGTAGGGGCCTTCTCTAAGGCCCTGAAGCAGGGGTGTCCTGCAGACAGCCCCAAGTCCGAGCAGTGTCCTCTGCACACAGACTGTAATACTTAATTGAATAATTGTATGAATTGAACAGTAGTCATCTGATTTTCCCCATCCTTATAGGTTTTGTCTTTATGAGATTTAGATATGGGGTTTATGAAGTACAGGGTCATGTTTGTTCACTTGTTTCTATACAGCATCTAGTATCATATCTATGGAGGTTATTTACAAATGTATTTTTCTCTTTTAAAGACTGACTGAACATGTGCAGGATAAAAGCAAGCTACCTATCCTCATCTTCCCAGAGGGTAAGAAGGCATCGGTCACCACAGAGAGCTTCTGTTGGGGGAGGCCATCCAGGGTGGGGACTCTGGTGTTGCCTCAGAACCAAGGTCCTCAACCTTTGTTGGGGTTACTTGTTTTCACTGAATAATGCTAGGTCTCTTTAGATTGGTTGTGGGCCTAACGACTCACAGAAATGTAGAATTTGGACAAAGTGTCATAGTGTAAACTTTGCCAGGGCAGGAACCCCTTCTGTAGTACAGTTGACAGGGTCTTAGCTTATGGAGTTCTCACAGGGACCTGCCTGTCTAGGCTGGTGTGTGGTAATCAAGAAGTGTGGTCCTGTAGTAAGAGAATTGGAAGCAGATGAGTGTTTTGCTCATCTCTCTTAAGTGTTCATTCATAAGGTAGGGAGATGATAGAGTTATCCTGTTTGAAGAATCATTGTAATTATTATTATATTTAGTCCTTAAACTCCTAATCTCTGGCGTAAAGAACCAAAAGAAATAGCATTTTATTTTCTCCTGCATTTTAGGAACCTGCATCAATAATACATCGGTGATGATGTTCAAAAAGGGAAGTTTTGAAATTGGAGCCACGGTTTACCCTGTTGCTATCAAGGTACAAGACCTCTGAGGGTACCCGTAGTCATTATTGCTGCTGCCACGGACGAATGCAGCAAAGAAGGTGGAGGAAGGAGCCGGTGTCACCATCAGCGGGTTGATCCTCTGCAGTAGATCAGCCTGGGACTGTGCTGGTGTGGGTCCAGTGCTTAGGAGGATGCGGCACTTTTCATAACCTGTTTGAAGAGACAGGAATTACTTAAATTTGAAATGGCCGGATTTCAGCCTCACCGCCCCGCCCCCATGAGGTTTCCGAAACGGGGATGCTTTATAAGCTTCGTACCCCCCTCTCACTTATTCCCTCCTCTTTTCATTAACCCTGCTGATGGAAGGCACTCCCCCTGCGGGGGTGGGGGGTCTACCCAGCTGGATCTGTGTACTTGGTGAAGGGCAGATGGGTGGGCGCAGGCCTGTCTTGGTGCTGAAGGATGAAGCAGCTCTGCTGAGTTGGGTCATAGTCTCATCTGTAAACCAACAACAGCTTGTAAAACAGCTTTTAAAAGTAAAGTGGGTCTTAAGAGCTTGTCTAATCTGTGCTCCACCTTTAGGAATTTGTACCTCTAACTTCACACTCACCTAGAGAGGTGGTAGATTTACTAGCCAATCAGTTTCCCTTTTTTCTCTTTTTCCACCTCCTCCTTGAAATTCTTCTGGCTTTATAAATACATAGTATTATTTCTTTAATTGATTGTTTGCTTGATTGATTGGTTTTAGAGAGAGAAAGGGGGGAAGAGAAACATCTAATTATTGGTCCATTTATTTATGCATTCATTGGTTGATTCATGTGTGTGTCCAGGCCTGGAATCAAACCTGTAACGATGGCATTTTGGGACGATACTCTCGCCAACTGAGCTACCTGGCCTGGGCCCATAGTATTATTTCTAAAAGTTTGCTGTTACATTATACTTCTAAGAAACACAGGCTAATGTCAGTATGATTAAACTATTAGGTTGAACTCAGGGTACAACAGTAAGTTTGAGCCGGGTTTAGAATTTAGTTTCCATAGTTTTCAAGGGTCTGTTTGCTGCCTGCAGAGCATTCCGTGGAAGGACTTACTTTCATCTCGCCAGCACGGCTGGTGTAGTGGGGGAGGAGGTGCTCCTTTTGGCTGAGCAAACGCTTACCAGTCCCCTCCTCCCCTTTTACCAGGTGGGCAAAGCGCCAGGACAGGGACAGCAGATGAATAGTGGCTGCAGGTAATGGATCGATGGGTCAGGGCTGCTCGAGAGACGTGTGGGGGATGCCGTGTCTGGGATGGGAACAGCAAGAAAGAAGACAGTCGGAGCAGCATCTGCTGTGGGCAGAGGGGTGCGGAGTGGCCTTAACGCCACCACACACCATCCTGCATTTTACTATGCTGAGGGTCCAGTGTTCCCCAGACGTGTTTATTAGGAACAGACTACTGGGTGGAAGCCCTCTGCTCACTCCCCAGTGTCGGTTCTTGGATCTTAGCTGTGTCAGCATCCCCTGGAGGGACTGTGGAATGCGGGTGTCTGGGCTTGCGTTTCTAACCCGCTGCTGGTGCGCTGACGCTGCTGGTCGGGGCCACACTGAGCGAGCCCTGCCCTGGAGCAGGGGAGCGTACCCAGTGTGGGGCCGTGCAGACTCCTCGCCAAAGGCAGAGACGTGTGAGCAGGGGAGCGTACCCAGTGTGGGGCAGTGCAGACTCCTCGCCAAAGGCAGAGACGTGTGAGCAGGGGAGCGTACCCAGTGTGGGGCCGTGCAGACTCCTCGCCAAAGGCAGAGACGTGTGAGCAGGGGAGCGTACCCAGTGTGGGGCAGTGCAGACTCCTCGCCAAAGGCAGAGACGTGTAAATTTTACGTCATTTCATTCCCTTCACAAGAGTGAGAGCTTCTGCTCCACATACACATTTTCATCTTTTTTTTTTTTTTTTTTTTTGTATTTTTCTGAAGCTGGAAACGGGGAGAGACAGTCAGACAGACTCCCGCATGCGCCCGACCGGGATCCACCCGGCACGCCCACCAGGGGGCGATGCTCTGCCCCTCCGGGGCGTCACTCTGTTGTGACCAGAGCCACTCTAGTGCCTGGCGCAGAGGCCAAGGAGCCATCCCCAGCGCCCGGGCCATCTTTACTCCAGTGGAGCCTCGCTGCGGGAGGGGAAGAGAGAGACAGAGAGGAAGGAGGGGGGAGGGGTGGAGAAACAGATGGGCGCTTCTGTGTGCCCTGGCCGGGAATCGAACCTGGGACCTCTGCACGCCAGGCCGATGCTCTACCACTGAGCCAACCAGCCAGGGCACGTTTTCATCTTTTAAGAGGTTTTTGGTAACCAAACTTGGATAATCTTAGCAACTTTAAAACGCGTACTACATTTCCACTAAAATTGTCAATATCTGATTTTGAGCAGTTTATTGCTTTTTGAGCTTTTTTTGCCCTGTTTTCACTATATAGGGTCTGCCCAGCATTCAGCAGAGAATCAACTCTAAGCAAAGGGCTCTCATATTCTGATGCATAGCACATTTTTATCTGTGGTGCTTTAAAGAATAGAACAATAGTTTCTTCAGGTCGTACACAGTAGCTTTTGTTTAAACTCATTCTTTCCCCTTACTTCCTTTAGCTATATATAATGTGAAGTCATTAAGCCTTCCAAAGTTCTGTCTAAATTTCTTAATTTCTATAGTTAAACCAATTGTCTTCAGTTCAGTAGTTAGATTCACAACTAGGCATGAGTATCCAGTTGCTGTTCTGAGAATCATAGAATTCAGGCCTGAGAGGCCTAGCCCCAGCGCACGAGGCCCGTGCTGCCGCTCTGCCAGGCCAGGGGGCTCTTCCACACTCAGGCCAGCGTGGTTCTGTGGGATGGCCCTTGCAGTTCCGTCTCCTTTCATTTTCCACTCTCGGGTGCCAGGTCTTTGCTCTGTAATTCCAGAGTCGGTCTGGTGTGTTGTATAAGGTAGCCTTTCAGACATTTGGTAACAGTCCCGTTCCCCTTGTTTAGGCATTTTCCTGAAGGACTTGGCTCCTTTTGTTGCTTCTTACATAACCTCCTCCAGGACCTCCCCCACCATGCCCACCTGCCACTTAAGTTAGTCTTCTGTTTGGTGAGGATGGTCACAGCTTTGGCCGCATGTTCCACACAATGCCATTGAAGTACAGCTTTGCCTCCGTTAGAGTCCTTGGCAAGTGAAAGTATCTGCTGAGCCTTCTTGGCAGACGTGCTGCAGTTGGGTGGCAGCTGGGTGGCGGAGACCCGGGCCGCGAGGCGAGTCCTCACCAGTGGACGCTGATACTTCACCAGCAGGGACTCCTGCTTCAACAGATAGTTCTGTTAGAAGCGGAATTACAGACACAGATTGTGCTTCTGTTTTCTCTTCGGTCTGAGGCACTAGAGATGATATTTAAAAGTTGGTAGTTATATAGGAAAATAGGTTTATTTGGGGGAGGCTCATGTATTATGAGTCAGTTGCACGAGGAGATTGGGTTTATAGGGTTATAAGTGGGGAAGGTGACATGAGGCAAGTGGGTGAAGTGTTGCTAATTACTGAGTCTAGAGAGTGGGCCTGTGGGAGTCTGTTACCTTAGTCTCTGTTTTTGGATACACTTTAAAACTTAAATAATAGAATATAAGTGCCAGTAAGTGATTAAGATGTGAAACTAGTCAGAGGGAGAACATCTGTTTGGGGAAGTTGTTAGGGGTGTCCTCTCTAAGGATCTACAGTGGAATTTGGGGTCAGGCAGGGGAGGCTAATGTTTCTAGAGGTCAGAACTGCCGAGGTGTGGTGTTGCTTCAGAAGTGTTCGTGGAAGGGCCTGGGAGCAGCTTTCTAATACTGATACTGCCCTAGGGTGTATTCCTTGTTAGAACTGCTGGCTTCTCACCATCCACCTCTCCACTGTTTTTCAGTATGACCCACAGTTTGGTGACGCCTTCTGGAACAGCAGCAAGTATGGGATGGTGACGTACCTGCTGAGAATGATGACCAGCTGGGCCATTGTCTGCAGTGTTTGGTACCTGCCTCCCATGACCAGAGAAGTAGGTGCCCGCAGCGTGCAGAGGTTGTCCCTACGCTGTCTGACCGGGAGCCTGGCTTGAGTCGTCTCATTCCCTTTCTTACAGGCAGATGAAGATGCCGTCCAGTTTGCAAATAGGGTGAAATCTGCCATTGCCAGGCAGGGAGGACTCGTGGACCTGCTCTGGTGAGTCAGAGCCAGATACTCTGAGCAGAGTCTAGGAGAAGGTGCATTTCTGGGGGAAATGCTGAATTATTGACCCCAATTTATAAAGATTCCTCCTCCCTCTGGTATGGAGGATGAAGCTCACCAGCCCTGAAGAGTGAGTAGCTCAGCTGCTTTCTCCTAGTTCCAGCTCGGAAGGGCCTTCTGTTCCTGATCTCGGGGACATGGAACCCGGGGTGCGTGGCCTAAAGCAGTGAGTCCATGTGCTTTGCTGGGTGTACCAGTCTACCAGGGCACCCACACTGGCCATGTCTCTTTAGGTAGGGGCGCCCTGAGCGGATCTGGAAACCCTGCAGGAGTACTGTACTCTCTGATCTCATATACTTGGCAAAATTGGATAATCCTTAGAAAGGCAAAAGTTGCCATTTTTTCATTTAGTGTGTTACCTACTAGAATAGGAACTGGCAAACTCTTTCTGTAGAGTCAGTAGGTATTTACACTCTGTGGACCATGTGGTGTCTGTTGCAGCTGCTTAACTCTGCCATTGTAGCATGAAAGCAAACCAGAGACAACACAGTGAGCATGTGCGTCCAGTGAAACTCCACTTACAGACACAGGCGTCAGGCGGCATCTGGCCTGTGGCCAGAGTTTTGTGGCCCCTTATGCCAGAATGTGAGATAGTTATACTCCAGTAACAGGAGAGGGGCAGGCTGAATGCTGGCTCAGGGCACCGGTTCCGCGTCTTAGCATCCCTGGTTCGAAGCGCAGGGGTCAGCGCTGGAGGGCACTGACTGGAGTGGGCCCTGTGGGAGCAGTGTGGGAACTCAACTGTTAAACGGACCTGTGGATTCTAGGTAATTGCCTGGCCCTCCGTCACATGGACATTGTGCTGTTGGTGCTCTCTGTGATGATTTTATTTCATCCTCAATAACTCCATGAAGTATGGGAATTGTTACTCCTGTTTTTCAGATGACAGACTGAAACTCAGAGAGGTGAAGTAATAACCGTTTTCCAAAGTCACAGGCCAAACTCTGGAGCCCGATTTTGAACTTGGGATGACAGGCTTGTAGAGCTAGACTGCTTGCCCAGTGTCCATGCTCCCTCTCTGAAGCCTGGTAGAGACCAGCTGGCAGCTTGGGAAGGGTTCCTTTGCCGTGGATTTGAGAGGGTGGCGCAGATGTCAGGACTTCCTGTGTGAGGTCTGTCCAATGCTGGGGCCTCATCAGGCTTTTCCACCACTGCCACCTCCATAGTTCAAGAAAGGGGGCAAGGCCCTGGCTGGCTGACTCAGTGGATAGATTGTCGGCCTGGCCTATGGACATCCTGGGTTCAATTCCTGGTCAGGGTACACAGGAAAAGCAACCACCTACTTCTCTCTCCCTCCCTCTCCCCCATCTCTCCCTCTGCCCCACCCATAGCCAGTGGCTCGATTGGTTCAAGCATCATCCCTGGGCACTGAGGATAGCTGTTGGTTCTAGTGTCAGCCTCAGGTGCTAAAAATAGCTGGGTTGATTCAAGCATTGGCCTTAGAGGTTGCCCAGTGGATTCTGGTTGGGGCGCATGTGGGAGTCTATCTCACTATCGCCTCTCCTCTCACCTTAAAAGGGAGAGGGGGCAAAAGACTGAAAGTGGACATGGATTTTCATTAGTCATTGAAGATAATTCAGGAATTCAGGGGGGTAGGCAGAGTTGGGGCGACAGGTCGGTGGGAGTGGGACTTTAAAGAAGTAAATCCAAGTTTAAGGGATTTATTTGGGGGCATGGAAGGAGGTGCTGGGATTTCCCCATAGCACCATCCCTGAGCATAGAGGGGGTAAGAACATGCATTTCCCCCCTTGTCTTTGTTGTTTGCATGAATTTGGAGAATCCTTGGGTCTGAGTTTTACAAATTTTTTTTAAGCCTCACTATATCTTAAAGCTTGATGTACTTTCCATAATGCCAGAATACTTGCTGTGTCTTTTGTAAGGTGAGGATGAATGCGGGTGAAAAGAATTATAAACTCCTTGACAGGCTTAAGCAATGACAGAGCACTGCGGAGATGGGTGGGTTCTGACCCAGGGCAGCAGGGAGAGTGTGGAGGAAGGAAGGTGGGTTCCAGGCGTCTGGGGCGGCGGCTGTGCCGATCCTGGTGAGAGGGGCGTGGAGGACTCTTTCTGCAGGAGTTTCCTGGTTTTGAGCAGCGTGTGCGTCTGGCTGTGACATGATGGTAGGCAGGACGCTTCTTCGCTGTGACATGCAGCCTCTGTCTCACAGGGATGGCGGTCTGAAGAGGGAGAAGGTGAAGGATACATTCAAAGAGGAGCAGCAGAAGCTGTACAGCAAGATGATTGTTGGAAACCATGAGGACAGGAGCCGGTCGTGAGCCCGCGCCCGCGCTGGCGGGAGCCGCTGGAGTCGGTGCCGCCCCACCCCCACTGCTGCGTTCCTCCTAGACTCCGGGGCTTCGGGCGCTGGGTCCGGACGCCAGCTTCTCCAAGCCGTTTGGTCCCTGGACTGAAGTGAGCACCGCTGGTGTTGCTGCCCAGGACAAGATGCCGCCTTGTTTCTTTTACAGTAAGTCCGTTGGAGGAATGCCGTTAAAGTCAGCTCTCCACTTGTGCACACGCAGGCCAAGTGGTTGCGAAGAAGCAACCACTCTCGTGTCCTGGGCCAGTAGGACGTGGGTCTGTTGCGCCGGGGCCTTGGCTGGGGCCAGGGCCACTCGCTTGTGAGGAGAGGCACTGCAAGAGGGACTGGCGGCCGGCCCACCCCGCCCCCGGCCTGGGGCTCTGCAGACTTGATGAGAAGGAAACTGGTCTGCGGGGCTTTCAGCAGAAGGAAGTTTTAAATCTCGTGCAGCCGCCGAGGGGGTGGGAAGAGGCTGCGTGGATCAGTGACTAGTGTGTGGTGGGGCCAAGAGTCATTGCACGTTCAGACTGCTCTTTGTTAACAGGTGCCTCAGTTTCCCCGTCTATCACCTGGATCAGGAGGGGGAAGGGTGGTGATACCTACCTCACAGGGTTGTTGGGGTTGGAGTGCTACTGGGAGTGAAGGACAGTGGCGCTCCCTGTTGTGAGTGCGGATCCCTGAGATGGGGCAGGGCAGGTCTGAGCTCTGTGCTGCAGCCCGGGCTTGGGAGCTGTTTTGTGAGTAAATAAAATTGTCTTTGACGGTGAATGAATAGAGGGGTTTTTCCCTTCACTCTTCCTCCCCCAGATGTAGCCCCTAAGCACCTATTTCTTATCAGAGATACTGAAGTAACCCTGGGGCTGGAGGGTGTCTGCTTGAAGTCGGGTGAGGAATGGTATTGTGCAGGAGAAGGGAAAGGCTCCTCTCAGACGTTTGCTTGGGGCTCTCTTGTTATTGTGGAGTTCCCAGCACAGACGGCTGCCTGGGGGGTAGGGCTGTGTGACGTGGCACTGTGTGTGGAGTCCCCAGCACAGACGGCTGCCTGGGGGGTAGGGCTGTGTGACGTGGCACCATGTGTGTGGAGTCCCCAGCACAGACGGCTGCCTGGGGGGTAGGGCTGTGTGACGTGGCACCGTGTGTGGAGTTCCCAGCACAGACGGCTGCCTGGGGGTTGGGCTGTGTGACGTGGCACTGTGTGTGTGGAGTTCCCAGCACAGACGGCTGCCTGGGGGTAGGGCTGTGTGACGGTGGCACCGTGTGTGTAGAGTTCCCAGCACAGACGGCTGCCTGGGGGTTGGGCTGTGTGACGTGGCACCGTGTGTTGAGGCGGGAGCAGGAGCGCGCAGGCAGGGCAGTCGGTGAGGACGGGGCCAGGCCGAGCGCAGGCCCTGGGAGGGCCAGTGAGGGCAGGACTGGCAGTGGGGATCCCGTGCCCGTGGGCTTCCTCGCCGCCAGAGGAAACTGGCTCCGGCCTCCGGCCGACCCTCACTGAAGACGGTTCGCAGCCTTGCCCCCTGCAGTTCGCTTCTAGGGCCCACCGATGTCAGACCTGTGGGGACAGGTGCCTCCCCTCCGTTTACCCGTCTCTCCTCCCGCCCCCCCGCATGGCACAGCCACTGTACCTTTCAAGGTTTCTCCCAGCGTGGTAAGGGTCACCTCGCCAAGGCTGCCCTCCGGCCTGCGATTGGGGGGTGGCAGGAAGCCCCGCCCCCGAGGCTCCTGAGTACGTGGTCCTCGGCCCTGCCTGGCCTCGGTGTGGCCTGCCCTCCCGCCCTCCTGCTGCTGTGCTCCCCAGTGGCCCGTCTCCTGCCTGCCTGCCAGTGGGACATGTCTTCCTCTCAGATAACAACGCTGTTGCCTCTTATGAACTTTTACCGAGTATTCAGGAGTAAACAGTGATTATCAGCCTTTATAAGAAGTGGTATTTACAGTCTTTTAAAACTCTGGAATGATCTTTAAAAATTGATCTTGAAGACCAAGGTCTTTTTTTAAATTTCCTTTTTTAAAAAAAAAAAAAAAGCTTTCTGCTAATCAGTACATTTATTCCATGGTCTTCACATGTATTTAATATTTTATTTTTATGTTTCTCACATCCTTGTCAACGAACCTGTCTGCTGATGGCATCAAGTACTGAAGAGCCTGGTTTAGGATCACTGCTAGGTAAAGACAAACATGCGGAGACTAAGCAGGGATTACTTTTCTCTTTCCAAGTGAGAAGAGGGGATATGAATTATACTGCCCCCCCAAAAAAATCTCTTAAAATTTTAATTTAGTACTTGGTACAAGCATGCAGACTGCTCCATCATTTTAACTGGAGTCCCTTCATCATTTATTGGGGTCCCTGCAGGCCCCAAGTTATCCCTAAGTCCAAACACGTGGTTTGGGATAACTGAGTTGGACTTGCATGGTAAAACGTCACGGCCCTTAGGGATAACAACAGAGAAGCGTGTCACATACAGCATGCGCTTGCTCCTGTGGTCCCAGTAGTGATGAGGGTGCTGAGGGTAACACCAGGTGGCATTAGTCAGTGGCGTGGGCGCTGGCCAGCTTCCGACCCACTGCCAGCCCTGCTATGTCTCCTTCACCATTATGACTTTGTTTTTCTGTGACTTCCTTCATCCGTAACTAGGACTTGGACTACGTGACATCTAAAGTCCTTTCCACCTTTGCAATTTCTGTATTTTTTATGCCCATTGTTCAAACTTTGGCTTGAAGCTCTAAAGTCATCTGGGTTCAGAAATGAGAGAAGTCAGTTTAAAACCATTTGCTTCCTCCCAAATAATGGGGTTAGTAGGCCTCTGCTCAGAGGGTGTCCCACATGGGAGGGAAAGTCTCCCTAGGTGCTCGTGGGCCTAGGGGGTTTGATTGTGGATCTCAGAAAGACTTTCCTCACCTGAACATGAGGTTTTTCCCCTAGCTGGTTAGAGAAGGAACTTCCTGGAAAGGCTAGTCAGATTCCCCCGCCACAGGACGCTCAGCAGCAGGCCGCCGGCCGGGCCGCAGCTCGGCACGCTCAGCTGGAGGAGCAGTTTGAGATGACGTCCTTGTGACAGTAGAACCAACTTTGGAACTTGGTTCTTAACTGTGTCAAACCCCATTTCCTGTTGCTGCCCTTCAGAGATGAAAAAAAACCAGGGTTGATGTGAGGTGGTGGGGAGCCCCGAGTCCCACGACCAGGCAGTGATGAGTCCTCAGACACCGCACTGTGTCAGCCCTTCGCAGTAGCACCCTGCCGGTGTGGGCTTTGTCCCACCAGGTCTTCTGGGACTAGAAATCCTCCCATTTCCTCTAGGAAATTGCCCCAAAACTCAATGGTCTGAGGAACAGTGCCTCCCACAGTCCCTGCTACGTGAGTCCCTTGGGTCATAGGTCCCCTCCACCTGTGTGACGAGGTGGCCAGACTCGGTTTCCCAGTCGCACTGCCCTGTGGGGCCCGGGTGTGGGGCTGGCAGGGCAGCTGCATGCACACTGACTCTTGGACAGGTTAGGAGACGACCATGCAGCCATCCATCTTCCCTTGCACCAGCATCCCCTCTCCCCCCAGTCAATATGTCTCTCTCCGATGGGAAAGTTAATAAATTTTGCTCTAGATTAAAAGTATTGATCATTTCATTTGTAAACGATAAATAAAAAAGGGGAACTTTTCATTGCAGCAGGGGTAGCGTCTGGTGTGTTTTGCTGGTGAAATTGCGCTAGCTGCCGGGGGGGTGGGCTTCTCATATGCATTCTGGCTGGCCGGCTGCATTGATTTCCTCTTAGTCTCCCAGCACCACCCAGGAACACATCATTTCAGCACCGGCTATTAATGGTCTTTTGATAAATAATCACTTGTAAGTCAATAAATTTTTATTAAACAGTGTGGCTCTTTGATTTATTAAAATCCGACCGTGTTTGTCTGGGAGAAAAGGGATGCTGAATTGAAGTGGAGGTTTTCATACATCTTCCTGACGCCGAGCAGTCACCGCACACTCCAGAGAAAAACAATTGCATTTTAACAGAAACAAAACAGCCGAGTTTGGAACTTGGACCCAGGGAAACTTTATCTCCGTCAGTCTGAGGCTTACTCTACAGGGAGCAGCAGCAGGCCTGAGGGCGCCGTGTCAAGAACTTTGTGTTCCTGCTGAGAGTGGTGAGGTCCCCGGGCTGGGCCCCCGCCCCGCTGCCTTCTGGGTAGCACAGTCCCTACCTGTGCAGCAGGCAGGGGCCCTGGCCAGCCCTCCCCTGGCTGAGACCTGCACCCTGGTGATGGCCCCTCTGGCAGATAGACAAATGAGGTCCAGCAGACAAGTCGGACCTTTTAGCTTCCTGACCAAGTCACCCAAAAGTCACATCTTGTGGCAGTAAATGGCAAGAGATGGACTATGTTGAGTTTTGTGGGAATTTGTGTGGATTATTTGAAGAAGTGAGCCAAGAGCCGATCATTGGAAATCTTTTTTTTGAGAGATTATCATTGGCATAAAGTTGGCGGCAAAGGTTTGATATCTTTTGAGACTAATACGGCCCCAAACATGAATACAGAGTGGCCCAGCCAGTGAATACAGGAGCAGAACCCCCAGCGGGAAGGCTGAGGAAGGGGGAAAATCTGGCTATTAAAATCTTTTTGTTAAAACCACCGGTTGGAACTCCTCCTCGGCCCTGCCCTTACTCGGGCTACTGCTGATGACTTGCATTCATACTTAGTGTAGTAAGTGTCAGCATAAGGTCTTTTTTTTTTGTAATTTTTTTTTAAATTCATTTTAGAGAGGCGAGGGAGAGACAGAGAGAGAGAAAGGGGGGAGGAGCTGGAAGCATCAAGTCCCATATGTGCCTTGACCAGGCAAGCCCAGGGTTTTGAACCGGCGACCTCAGCATTTCCAGGTCAACGCTTTATCCACTGTGCCACCACAAGGTCTTTCAACATGGGGATTCCTAGTAAGTTTAGCTGAGGGGCTTTGATGTTTGACATTTTAAGTCACATTTTTAAATGTTTTAAACCTGCTGCAAGGTTTCAGTGGTGTTGCTTGGAGTTTCTCTTCTGTCCTGGTCTTGGGGTCAAAAGCTGCTGCATCAGGGCTCCTTGGAAGGGGGACAGGAGGCTGAAGAGGAGGAAACGGGACTGCCCGGCAGGTGAGGATTAACGTGGGCTGTTCTGGAGTTTGGCCCGTTCTATCGCAGCGTGCAGGCTGTTGGTCAAGGACCAGCCTCGTTTCCATGGAGCTCTGAACCCCGCCCCCTGCCCAGGGTGGTACAGTGCTGTGCCCCGGCAAGGAAGCCACAGAACAGCACAGCTTTCTAAAATGTGAGTCGAAATTCAAGTCCACTTCAAGGTTAAATGGGAGACTTTGGTGAAATGTTTTACTCAGCTTGACCACCAGCCTGTGTTAATTCTGCTTCCGGTCAATTCTCTTGCCCGTGTTTGTTCCACTTTGTCATTAGGACTTTGGCAGGGAAGTTGGCCTCATCTTAGAGTTTCTTGTACTCCATGAATTTACTTCGGGTGGTTTTGAATCAAGTACAAAAAGCGATGGGAAAGGAGTGACTTGCTGTGTAGCTTTCGTGGTAGCTGCTGGGGGTGGGGACCAGTGAGGTAGGCACAAAGGATTTGTAAGAAGCATTGGGCCATCATCCAGCAGGTCCCTGCACCACCTGTAGGTATAGCCCAGCAGCAGGAGGCCGAGCGAAGGTGCAGGTGGAGAGACTTTCTTGGAAGCAAGGGTGGAGACCTGAAACTTCCAGAACTGAGGACCTGGAGATTGTAGAGAGCTATGACTACTTCCTGTTGACCTCAGGGCTCCCAAAATGCATTTTCATTGCAGTCAACGCCCTCTATGTATTGCAGACTTAGCTCCGAATGGCTGGAAGTGAGGTCAGGAGGTTAGCTGGTACCTTCACAGCTGGTCCCGTCCAGAACTCTAGGCTGAGATGTTCTTTGGCTCCCCTTGCTCCCACCCTGTGTTCAGGGTCTGGACAGATACTTGCCTCCCTAGCTCGAGCAGCGGGTCCGCAGGAGTGGCCGGGGGAGGCGCCGGGGGGCCCCGGCTCCTGCTGCGGTGGCAGTGCGCCCCAGGAAGGCCGCTTGCACTCAGATTGATCCACCAGCTGTGATTTGTCATTTCTCCAAGGCAGGCGCTGTTTTCTCTTGCTTCAGGAGGCCCCTTCGACACCTGCTTTATTTTTCTTCCTGCGCTGACGTGACGGGAGACAGGTGTTAAACTACTTAATCACTTTAAAATTGTTTTAATTTTCTGTTTTTTATTGATCTCTCCAGCACCAATTAATCAGCTCACTGGACCAGGCAGTTAGTACATTAAAAATTGTCAGGGAGGCCGTGCATCTTGCAAAATGTCTAAAAAATATTCGGCTAGCAAATTTCGTTTTTCTTTAGCATGCAACAGTCCTTGGCCCACAGAGTCCCACTTGAAAAGGGCCTCTGTCTGGGGCTTGCGCCCAGGTATTCAGGGCGCAGGAGGGACCCCGGCCAGAGAGGCTTCTTGTGGGGAAGAAACGAAAGCAGGTGCCCTGGTCACCACTGATCTGCTACCTTTTCTTCCAGGTTTGTTCTCTGCTTCCCGGACAGCTTCAGGTCTCCCTTCCCCAGGAGTCCCAGGGATTTCTGAGGACAGGCATGCTGGCTCCGCACCGGTGTCCTCCCCCCACGAGGGCAGGACCGCACAGCCTGTCACTGCCCCCACACCCACTGCCAGATTTCCTCTCCCTGGACATTGGCACTTTTAATGCTGATGAAGCAGAGCCACCAGCCTGGGCCAGAGGCCCGCCCACCCTAGTCACTGTTGGCAGGTGGCAGTGTGGCATACTGCTTTGTCCCTGGCCCCCAAGTAGGAGCCGGAGGCCCTCCCATGGAAGGTTCTGGGCCACCCTGGCCGCACAGTCTCCCAGTCCTGTGGTGCTTTTATCACCGCTCTTGAAAATTATTAACTTCTTGGCTGTCCTTGCTGAACTGAATAAAACATGGACAGAGTAACCAGTGGCATCCATGGCATTTCTCGGGGGTAGAAATTTATTTCCCAGTGTTCCCATTTTTGCCTAAGTCTCTATCACTTCCTAAAAGCAAGCCCCTTATTTTTTTATTCTGTAGCAAATTAAACACCAAGCAGCCAGTCTGCCTGGTGAGCTGTCCCTTCTAAGGGTTCGACCTCTCAGAGCATCTCCGCCCACCTCACCCTCCTTCCTTCTGCTCCCTGCTGCCCACGTGACCGTGACCAGAGGGGAAGCTCCTTTTATCCTCCTTCCCCACACTGTGTCATTTGCATGGGTTCCCCCCCACACACACAAGAGACCTCAGGCACAGGCCCTCGAACTGACTCGGGGCCTGCAGCCCCCAACTGGAGGAGGCCAGCCTGGGCCTGCGGGGAAGGGAAGGAAAGGCGGGGCAGGCGAGTCAGCCCCTGCACTTGGCCGGATTCACCTGCCCCAGCCCCCGCCCCACCCGCGCTGTATTAATTGGTATATGATTTGGCTAGAACATATAATCTAGTATTGATTTTCTCTCTGGACGCCACAGCTTTATTTGCTCACATCTGCCGCGTGTTTAATTGGTGCTTTGCTCTGGAAACGAGAGATCTTATCGGCCTGCTCGGTTTCTTTTCCTGGGACACACAGGCACGCACACACCCTCACAGTCTGAGCTAGCTGCCCAGCCCTGCCTCTCCCTGACCCTCCCACTGGGAGGCATTCCTGGGGGGCAGAGGGGAGCGCAGAATGACTCCAAAGGGCTTTCTCAGAGACTTCCTGTCTTCACACTTGACCTTGCCTGCTGTGGCTGATCCGTCGTCGGCTGTGGGAGGGTGTGGCTGTGGAGTCAGCCTGGGTCCAGGTCCACCTCCTCCCTGTGTACGGCTGTGAGGCTAACCCAGTGAATTGTTCTGCATTGCAGTCTTCTTTATCTGAGAAAAGGGCAGAATATTTGCTGTGTGGGATATTTAGAGGTGATCTGTCAGTCATCACACACGGTGTCCGGCAGTCAGTGGGTGCTCAATACACAGCAGCTCGCTGGTTAGCGACACTGTCCTGTCCAGCCTGTGCAGCTCCGTGCACTGCCTTCTTGGTGTGAGAGATCATGGTCACTTGTACCAGAAAGAGAAAGGAGTCTCCCGTCAACTTTGTGCAAGCATGTGGGGTGGGGGAGCACGTCTCCCTAGGGCTCACGGTCCAGTGAGAATCTCTGACCCGAGACCCTGCTGTCTCCGCTGACCTCCTGTGAGGCCGGGGTGGCCCCTGTCCTCTCCCTGCCCTGGGGCACTCACTCTTGGCAGGGCCTCTCCTGTCACCTGGCCTCCCCTGCCCAGCACACCCCTTGGCCTGCACCTGTGTTGGGTGGGTTCCTTCTCTCCCCTCTGACTGTGGCTCTCCATTTGGGTTGGTCTGCCCTGGGCTTTCTGTACCAAGGGGGAGGTGTAAAGGCCAGAGGTAAACACTAATTTCCTATTGACACAACATTAATTCTCTTGCTTGGACAGGTGAATGTGCTTTCACTCACTTTACCAAGATTAATGATATTTGTTTGCCTGCAAAGAGAGGCCTAATGAGGGGCTTCTGAATGCATGCGGTCTGGGCTGGCGGTGAGGAAGGAGCCGGGCAAACGCTCCAGGGCAGGAAGACCAGCCTCCGTCACCACTTCCGACATCATTGTCCCTGTTCCCGCAGGTGCTCCCCCCAGGGAGAAACAGGAGGGAAGAAGTACTTAAAAGAGTGTAAGCTATTTGTATGCTGTCCCAGGGTGTTATCACTGAGAAGGACACCTCAGCAGACCACACTGGGCTCTGGAGGTCAGCCGGCCCCTCCCCCGGCCTGTCACCTGAAGCTCTCTTCTTTACCCTGTGGTATGGGTCTTCACCCCATTTGCTCCCAAGGCTGTAGCCACAGGAAAGGTCCGTCTTTGGTTCATTGCCCCAAAGAGAGACAAACAGTATCGGAGGGGACAGGCCAGGGCTTCTGAGGTGGGGCACTGGCCGAGGGACATCAGGACAGTGAGACCTTAGGTCAGGAGACTGCTGGGCCCGGACATGATGTGGTGACATTGGATGGAGCAGCTTCTGCTTTGTGACTCCCTAGGTCTGGCACAGCTTAACAGGCAAGGAGCCAGCACCCCTGCGGACTCTTCTCAGATCAGCAAGGGCAGATGACAGAGGTGCCGGGGTGGCGTCCAGTCCAAGGCTCTCCCAGATCCCTGGGCCACCCCAGTCTCGAGGCTGTCCTCACCCCTGTGGGTAGGCTGGGTAGACCAGGACCCTCCTCTCAGGCAGCTTGAGTCCGAGAGCCCCCAGGAAGCTGCAGGGTCACTCCAGGTGCTGCTCTCATCAGAAAGTTGACGAAGACTCAGAACTAATAAACACTGGGGGTGGGAGGGGTCGTTTCACCCAGTCCCTGTGTGTTGCGAAGGGTGGTCCCCTGTAACCTGGCCATCTGAGCTGAGAGGAGGGCTGGACGGTGAAGAGAGAAAGGTCAGCTCTCAGGTCGTGGTGTCACGGGAAGGAACTCTGGGAAATTCTAACCCCGGGTGGCTTCCCTGCCCCCAAATGCCCCTGTGTTGTGGCTCCCTGTGGGGCCAACCTATAAGCAAACCAGGGTTTCTTGTGTTGTTGTTTTTTTAATTTGGTTCAAAAGCATTTATTTTTTTTTACTTTATTAGTGTTCTTTCAGTTATAAATGCTAGAAACCCAACTCAATCAGATTCAAGACAAAAGGGTGCTACTGTCTCCTGAAACGACTAGGTAGGTCAGGCCTGGCTGAGTTTGGGCCTGAAACCATGACACCGATTCAGTCCTGCTCTCTGTCCATCTCTCAGATCTATTTTTCTTCCCTTTGGCTTCCTTCTTGGGAAGGTACCCCTCCCAGAGCCAAGACAGGCTGCGTCAGACAAAAAGAGTTCCGGGCAGAGAGGTAAGACAGGTGCTACTGAGAGCAACCTGGGCCCTTGGCTCATTGGCTGGAATTGAGCCGAGGCCCACCCCTGAACTAACCCGTCACATGCTATAGAGATGACATTCACTGATTCGCCTAGGACTGTGTCATTCATCTACTTTTGGATTTGGGGGTGGGGTTAGCCCGCCCACACTAGATCAATCAAACATGGCAGGAAGGTTGTTCCTCCTTAGAAAAGTCCGGTTGACATTACCGGAAGAAAGCAAGGATCAGTTCCAAGCACGTCCAAACCACAGAAGCGCACTGCACCTGTTTACTTCTCTCAGGGTAGAAGTGCCATTCACGGAGCAATGCACCGTACTTTAGAGTTACCTGCAGCGTAGGCACAGACCTCTCTGCCCCAGCTGTTGCCACCCTGGCATGCGATGGTCCCAGTCAAAGCAGTGCTAGAACTGCAAGCCCAAGGTTGCTTTCTTTTCTAGAACATAGCTGCAGTGGTTTAGCAAATTCGCTAGAGCCCTTGGAGATGCGATTATGTTAGACATTCCCGCAAGTGTCACGCCATGGAGCTGATGCCCAGTGGCCGTGGGAAGCTGCAGGGGTCCTGCCATCGCTCCCGCTTTCATTGGGAAGAAGATCCAGACCCTTTCCAGCTTTGTTCCACCCCCACTGCCTGCCTCCCCTGACTTTTTGAATCTTTGTCACCCAGGGAGGAAATAAAAGCTGCCGAACTCAATGAAGGTCTTTATGAACAAGTTGAGTTGGGTTTTTTAAATCAGTTTGGCAAATTTGTCCACTGCCAGTGCTCAGGGATACTAGTTGACCAGGCACATCCCAGGGTCATACCACACCCACCTGAATCAGAATATCCGGAAGGGCCCTGGGAGCTGCATTTCTAAGTCCTGTCCTCAGGCGAGCGTGGGACACTGCCTAAAGCAGTATCTCTAGCTGTGGCATGCCTGTTCCATCCAGGGACACTGACAGTCAATTACAGAGCAGCAGACACCACACCGAGAGAAATGATGATGGCTGTGATCGTGCGCCACAACACGTTGATCAGTGTGTCTTTGATGACAGGACTTCATCTGGTCCCCTTGTGCCCGCGGTAGTGTTGGGTCTTTATACACTCCGAGCGCACACGGCCCTGGGCTTAGAGCTGGAAGACAAGTTTGACCTTGGGTCGGTGTCCTCAGCACTCTAAGCTTCAGTTTCTTCTTAGGGAAACTGGGGCTAAACCCTGGTGACTAGTCTATCTGAGAATCAGATGGGATAACGTACAGGGAAGTGGACAGACCGTCATAGTGAGCACGATCGAGTTTCAAATGGGGATTCGGTCACTGCTTTTCATTCAAACTCCATACATTCAGAATTTAAGGTGGTGTCAACACAATGATTCTTACAGAGGAAAGCTGCTTCATGCTGGTGCTCCTTCCTACGTGTTAAAGGATGTACTGCTTCTGACGAGCTATGAGTCAGTTGTGAGGTGCGTTTTTGTTAAGGTATATCGCCATTAATTAAGTCCTATTTTTTTTTATGGCAGAGACAGAGGAGTCAGAGAGAGGGACAGATAGGGATGGACAGACAGACAGGAAGGGAGAGATGAGAAACATCAATTCTTTGTAGCGGCTCCTTAGTTGTTCATTGATTGCTTTCTCATATGTGCCTTGACCGGGGGCTACAGCAGACCAAGTAACCCCTTGCTCGAGCCAGCGATATTGGGCTCAATCTGGTGAGCTTTGCTCAAACCAGATGAGCCCGCGCTCAAGCTGGCGACTTCGGCGGGTCTTGAACTTGGATCCTTCGCATTCCAGTCCGATGCTCTATCCACTGGTCAGGCTAAGTCCTATCTTTTTCCTGACCGCTGCCTCCTGGCGGCTCCCTGTCCCTGTGAAGACATTCCTCATGGCACTAATAGCACCGCTTTGCCTTTCTTTCTTGCTGGCCTGTCTCCTTCTAGACTGAGAATCAGGGGTTGGGAGCTAGTTCTGAGTTTGCATTCCCAGCAACGAGCACATGCCAGTCAAGAGCAGACCTCCCACATTGATAACATGGATTTTAATGTATAACACATATAATCCTAATTTTCTTTTTAAACAGTTCACAGCGCAGGCTTACTTCAAGTCGGCCTTGACTCTTTCCCCCTTTATGGTGGTTAAGAGTGGAAGCACCTGAGTCAGTGGGACTGATTTAAGCTGTGTGACATAAGGCAAGTCACTTAGCTTCTCTGAGTCCCAGTGTCCTTGGCTATAAAATGGGCAACACAATAGTGCTTATTTATTGCGGCTTCTTTTGAAAATTAAACGAGCTAAGTAAAGCCCCTAGAACATCAGCAGGAAGCAACACCAGCAGCGGCTGGAGCCGTGGTCATCACAGCCGCAGTGCAGTGAGAGGAGGGCGTGGACTGTGAAACTGAGCAGAATCACTACTTGTGACTCCTGGACCTGGTGCGTGAGTTCATTTCTCTGCCTCAGCTTCCTCATCTGGAAAATGGGGCCCCTCAACTGTACATAGATTTTGGAAGAGAAATGAATGTGAACAGTGCGTTTAGAAGGAGTCCCTTTCTTAGAGGGCCCCGGAGGCTTCCCTGTGCTCTGGACCTCTTACATTATAGGGAGCAGACAAATGCCTCTGGCACCCTGACCTGATGCCGACTGGGTCCTGTTGGAGCTCTGGGCCCTGGGGGCAAGGTGACCATAGGGGCAGCCCCTGCCACACTTCCCGAAGGGGCACCTCTTTCATTGGTGGTCAGTGAGAAAAGCATAGTTCCCACTGAAATACTGGTCAGTTTGTTAATTTAAATTTATTGTTCTTTATTTTAAATATTGTATTTGTTCCCGTTTTGTTTTTTTATTTTAAAATAAGATATGTGCAGTGTGCATAAGGATTTGTTCATAGTTTTTTTATAGTCTGGTCCTCCAACGGTCTGAGGGACAGTGAACTGGCCCCCTGTGTAAAAAGTTTGGGGACCCCTGCCATAGGGAATCCCTTAGCCTTGTTCCTATGACCTCTGCCCCCCGAGTAGTGGAAATCCTTGCCACGGAAGGTTTGTATGAGAGTCCTCCATAAACTCCCAGCCCAGCCTCTGACCAAACTGAAATGACATGACCCAACAATCAGAATAGCAGATTTTTTTATTAGGTAGTATTTTGTTTATCTGAGCACCATCAGGGAGTGAATTGAATTGTTCTAAGAAAATAATTTCCCAATGAAAATCCTTCTAAAATGTGCTTTTCTGGCAATCCTATGCAGGAGGCAAAGGACCCAGTTTAATATTTCTGAAGGCTCTGGGATGTCATCATGGACATGAACCACAGTGCTGTCCTCACAGACCTCTGACCTAGGCTGGTTTTCAGTCCCATTACCAAACGCCCACCCACCAAGGGCTGTGCTTCTGAACTTCCGTTCTCTGCTGTTGCTGGCTGTTAGCAGCGGCTTCCCTGTGCCTTGGCTCTGGACCTCTCTGAATCTAGTCTTGTACCCGAGACGGCTCCGCCTGGCCTGGGAAAGCAGTGAGGGTGTGCCCTGGGCCAGCTACTTTCTTGTCCTCAGAGACTTTTTCTCACAACCAGGTTCCAACTGTGCGATACATGGTCACAAATGCTAGAAATCTACTGACACCCATCTACAACCGTCCAGAAGCGTTTCCTGGGCCGCTCACGTGGGCCAGGTGCTGCGTTCTAAGAAGAGGAGCCGTGTGCAGACATGTTCACACGTCACACCCACTCTCCATCTCACACTGCCGTGAAGGCCTCAGGTGGGGCCCGAGAGTCTGCCTGTCTAACGAGTTCCCGGGGGAGGCCACTGCCGCTGGTGCAGCTGGTCCACGTGTTGGTGTATCAAGGCATTAGAAGGATGTACAGACCCGGATGTCTTTAGGGGCGGGGCAGGTGACAGTGTGAGGAGCCCAGGGAAGTGGACGTGTCAGGGAAGTGGTGCGGATTACTCACTGGACCAGGCTTCCCTGCCTAAAGTCCTGCTGAAGTTACTGTAAAAGCGCTGTTCTACCCCCAAAGAAACACATCTGCAAGCTGAACTCAACCCTCCACATCTGGTTGAGCTCCTTGCTCGAGAATCCCAGGTCTCAGGCATTTTACAGGTAAACTAATGTGGTCACACACATAACCTCCCAGACAGCAAGTCCTGTGGGGCCTGAAGACTCACAGGAGCAGGTGGCTTGTCCCCACGTTGGGAAGACCAGTTCAGAACTGGCCCCGCCACTTCCTGGGGCAGGAATTGGAGCAGCAAGCAGAGAGTGCACGCCTGTGTGAGTGCCCACGCAGTTCTAGCACTGTGGGTGATTTCATCTCATCTTCGCCTTAGTCTTGCACAGTTGGCGATCAGCCTCATTGTACAGATGAGGAAACTGGATTTCAAGAGGCTTACTAACTTGGTCACAATGACCCAGCTACTACTTGGTGAAGTGGGGATTCCAACTCGGGACCGTCGGCCTCCAAAGCCCTCTTGGAATATTATAGCAGCTACTGGATATGCCAGGCACACTCATTAGTTCTCATTTTACAGAGATCCTGCAAGCTATGCATAATTGTTCCTGTCTTACAGTAAATTGAGGCTCAGGGGTTAAATGAAATAACTTACCCAGGGACACGGCAGTGGGGCCAGGATTTGAGCTCTGTCCGACGCCTTCCCCTACGCCCTCTGCAAGCCAAGACTCCAACCCTAGGGGTGGCCTGAGCGTGAGCAGGGGTCACCAGAGTGGGATTTCAGTGCCCCAGCTCCTTTTGGATTGGCCATTCTACACCTGGTGTGACACTGCCATTTCCTACCTTCACCCTGCTGCTCCTGGGGACATGTCCCGAGTCCTTCTGACATTGGAACCACAAAGGTGAGGGCTGTGGAGTGTGGCAGGACCTGTGTCTGTCTGTGGAGCCTACCGGACTGCCTCTCAGAGCATGACCTGATGGCTACTGGGAGTCTGGGACTTAATTTCTTCCCCTTTGTCGTCCCTGAGAAGTCTGGGATGGGGTAGGGAGAAGTTGCAGGAAGCATGAATATTTAAAAAGTTCTGTTTAATTTAGCATATACAAAGGAGTCCCTTGTATGACCAGACGTAGACAAGGGGTTTGTCTTATGATTTCTTTATGATGGACGGAGATAGCCTTTACTCTTTAGCAATGCACACATGTGCACATACATGCACATATACATGTACACACATACACATGCATGTGCACATCTGCAGAGGGCAAGACATTCTAAATTACCCTCAGGAAATGGGGCCATTCACCTTGGGCTCTTCTCTGCCTTCAAGCTCTGAATTCTAACCTCCTGACGAGGCGTGAGCAGGATAATGCGTACAGCGGGAGGCACTGTCTCTCCAGGCTGGCGCCTGCGCTTAGGACAGACGTGAGGGAGAGGGATGCTGGGAAGGCTGCAGTCCTTGAGCCACGGGGTCCAGTGGCAGGTGTCCTGGAACTTTGATTAGAGAAAGTTTTATTTAGCTCAACAAACGTCTCCCAGGGAGAAACTTCCCCCAGGTTTGATTTTAATACTGACCCCAAACGACTTGCATCAGACACGCAAGAATCACAGCTGTAACAGAACAGTTAGGATTACAATATGCTTACGACCAAGGCAAATGAGCACAATTTTTTGGTTACTGGGTTTTCTCTCCAGACCTGCCTGGTGGCTCTGCATGCCCGGCTCCCTGAGCTCTGAGGCTTTTTCGTTTTTGTGGCTGTGCCGGGGATGTCCGCGGTCCTCCCAGGCTGCTGTCCAGCCTGCGGGAGCGAGGTCCCTCTCAGGACACGCCTGTCAGCAGAGGGCTCCTCAGTGCAGCTTGTGACCAGGAGCACACAGAGATGGTGCTCGATTCTTAGAAGCTGCCTTCTCGGGTCCTTCGCACTTTACGTGGAGAGAGACCACATGTGGGCATCATTGCAAATTTAGGGTTGGTGCTTCAGAGCAGTCGACATTTTCTTGTCGTGTCGTCCTGCCATCCGGGTGCACTAGGGTTATTATCAAAGGCCGGTGCCTCAGCTTCCTTGCTGGGGTCTTCCTCCCGCCCTCATTCCCACTCCAGGCTGACTCCACCAACCAGATCCTCCTGCCCTGGGGCCCTAGGGACAGGCTGAAGGGCTAGTTGGGACAGCAAAGAGGGCAGGCCACTGCTAGCTACCTAGGCCTTGTTGGAGTTCGCAGTGACCACTGAAGGTGGAGGGTCCTGACCGCACACCTCACTCCAGCTTTCATTTCACAGAAAAGGCCGCGAGGGGCTGCAACCTTGTGGCAGGGCAAACAGATGTGAGGGCTCGGGCTGCCTCGTCCCATTTCTGTGACTTGGTTCAGGTTCTTTCTGAGTCTCAGTTTTCTCGTCTATGCAATGAGTATCGTACTCACTTCCCAGGTTTCCTTGTGGGTCAAGTGGGATAATCCACACCTTCACCGTGGGAGAAATTAGGCATTCAGTTAATGTTAGTGCTTTTATTTCCTCCCCCCCATTCTCCTTACCGTGTGGTACAGAGTTCCCCAAACAGATAATTTCCCCACTAGGCTATGAATTCCTGGAGGTCAGGAACCCCAATAAACCCTCCCCAGAGCACTTAGCACAGATGACTGTGCCGGGCATATACCAACGAGATTTTAAGTTGCCCAATGTAATGCCAAACCTCAGGCCTCCCAGAGCGCTGGTGTCGCCCCAGAGCCTGTCCGACTCTGAGGAGGGCCCTCAGAGCTGGCATGGACACCACAGCCAGTTCTACAGAAACACAGGAGCCATGGGGACGTTTCTGGGACTTTTATTTTCACTCTTTATTTTTTAAAAGACGGTAAAGATGGGCAAACGCTTGGTCCCTGTTGGGCTGCATTTGTCTGGTCAGCCCCACCCACCTCCCCCAGCCCCCCCACCGGCTGGTAGTGCCGAATCACCTGGGATGAAAACCACCACCTTGCTGGCCAGTGCCCCCTCAGCACTAGCTCCAGTGCCAGGCTGCAGGGGGTCCGAGGAAAGGAAGGGCCCGAGGTCCCATGCCAGCCCTTGGTGCAGCTCCTCCCTGCATAAGCCTGCCCCTTCCTGCGCAGGCACCCCAGTCGGTGGAGCAGGGAACTCTGGGGTTCTTTAGCCTGCCGTCCCTCCCCTCTCTCCCCGCAGTCCTTGGGTCAGCCCCCAGTAAAGCCCAGGTGGAGGCTCTGGGGCGCAGCTTGAGCCGTGAGGATTCTCTCATCTCTTCTCTGCCTCTGCCTACAGCCTCCCTCTTTCCCAGTAGTGGGGGGCTTCCTGTCTCCTGTCTGGGGGAATCCCCACCCCGGGCAAAGAGGAGGAGGGAGGCAGGAGGACTGTTTCCCCAGGGGTGTGTCCCTGCGTTTGGGTGTCTCAGGTGTTTCTTCTTCGCTGGGACCCATCTCCCCTCACGGAGGTGGTTTTCCTCCAAGTGGGTCATAAATTTGGCTCTGGCCCCTCAAGTGTGATCCTTCCATCCTAAGGTCTGAGGAGGGGACCATCCTAGACATGCCATCGTTTCTTCCGCGGTCAGCCAGTAGCCGCCCTGGGCCCAGGACCGGACCCGGGCTTCCCAATGCCCAGAGCAGAAGGGAGCCCCTTGCTCAGGCCAGCTGCCTCCCGGGGGGAAGCCCCCGCAGGATCACGGTGGCATGTCTGGGACCCCACAGCCAGCTCCCTGGCTGCGGAGCTGGGTCACTCTCATCTACTTGTGCACTTAGGACTCTGCAGGGCTGGCAGGGCAAGGCCCGGGTCCCCCGAGGTGCAAGATGGCAGAGAGGGTGCCAGGTCCAAGGACCAGTCTGCGGCTCCCTCTTTGCTCCCTCCCCCCTTAGCCAGGCCGGGCTCCTCCACCACCACCTCTGTCCCCTCCTCTTCCTCCTGACCTCCTCCCCCCTCCCTCCTCCTCCTCGGTGTCCCAGGTGAGCGCTGCGCCCCAGCCCCCGAGCCGGCGGCGGGAGAGGGGAAGGCGGCAGGCGGCCCCCCGGGGCCCGGGCGGCCGCGCGGGGGAGCCCGGGCGAGCTCACACGCTGTGCGCGCCCAGGCTCAGCACCGAGAAGGCGGCGCGGTGCTTGCGGAGCAGCAGCCGGATCTTCTCGTCGTCGGAGTCCGGGTCCAGCGGCTTGTTGTACTCGTCGTCCTCGTTCTCCGAGGCCACGCGGTCCCCGCCCGCGCCTGCGCCGCCAGGGGCCCGCGGCGTGGAGGACGACGGCTCCAGGGCACTCTTCTTCCGCCACTTGGTCCTGCGGTTCTGGAACCACACCTGGGACGAGAGAGACTCCGAGGATCGCACACACGCGGCGCGCGCGCACGGGGCGCCTCTGAGGAGGGCGACTCCACTCGGCGGCGCGTACACAGTCCTTATTTTTACAGTCAATAAATGGCTCAATAGTGGATTAAACTGTAAATATTCACACTACGTTTTTCGTGGAGGGGGGCAATAAAAAAATAAATATTGTGAGCGCAGCAGCGCTTTGGGCTGAGCGGTAACCCTCCCGTGGCCACCTGGGCACAGCGGAGGATGCGGCGGCCCCAGGTGGGAAGTTTAGCCCAGGTGAGGGCACGCAGGCGCTCCCGAGTCTCTCACTGACCTTCATTAAACATTTCCCTCTTAATTATAACAATAATATATTCTCAATGCTTGAGACGGTTGAAGAGCACAGAAAAGGACCTAAAGCAGAAAAATACGTAAGAGCCACCTTGTTTGCCTCCCTCCAGATTCGCAGCTTTCTCTCCGCAGAGTTGACTCTGGGCTGACCAGCAGGCTGCAGGGCGGCCCGCGGCTGGAGACCCAGGGCCCTGAGCGTGGGCTAGAAGTGAGTTCCACCTTCCCCTGTCCTCCCCTTCACCCTTAAACCCGCCGCCATGTCACAGAGCCGGGCTGTATGGGCTCAAAACTTTCCTCTTCGGGGCCCCCACACCCAAAGTCCCTCAGGAGAGATCTGGCATCAAATTTGCCCAAGTTGCCCCCAGAAACCTGAGGAAGCAAAAGCCAGTTTACTGATTTCAGGTGTGTAACTGTGTGAGTGACCCTTGTGTGGGTCTTTGAGGCTTCCTATATCCGGTCTCCCATCTGAACTTCCTTTGGGTGGGCGTCAGGAGGAGAAGGTGTTGCCTTCTATTTCAAGTTTGGTAAACCAAGGCCAGCTCCCTCTGCTGGCCAATAGAACAAGTCTGAATCCAAGCCCTGACCTGGCCCGGAGGCTGCCATCACCTCTTGCAATTTCTGTCCCAGACTGCAGAGAAGGGGAAAGCCTGAGGCTGGAGTCCCACAGATCTGGGTTTGACTCCCAACCCTGCACTTACCACCCAGGTGACCTTGAGCAAGAGGTTCAGCTGAGACAGTTCTTTTGTCTGTTAAATGAATGGTAATAGCCAGTTCACCGTTACTGTCATGGTTAAATAAGATGCTACAAATAAGGCTCTCAAAATAGGGCTCAGTCGTGACAGCCATGCTTTGGGTAAGGTAACTATCATCATCTCTAGGGTTGGGTGGGTAGGCAGTGTCCAAACAACAGGAGACCCCGCACTGAGAGCTGGGGTTGCTGGGAGAGCAAGGCCACCTCTCTCCCATGAGGTGGCATCCTGTCCTTCAGGCGTGTCACTGCCAGGCAGACACCTTCTCCCACACACTCACCTTGACCTGCGACTCGGTCATCCCCAGGGAGTACGCCAGCCTTGCCCTCTCGGGGCCAGCCAAGTACTTGGTCTGCTCAAAGGTCTTCTCAAGGGCAAAGATCTGGTGCCCGGTGAACGTGGGTCGAGTGTGCTTTTTCTTGTGGATGCTGTCGCTCAGGGGGTCCGGGGCTGGCGGGGGAAGGACAAGTGCGGTTAGCAGGGTGAGTGAGGCCCTGCACTGCCTCTCCCCCGGGGCCAGCTCCCTCCTACAGAGAAGCCACTGAGGTTGGGGGCAGGGGGGGGGGGCAGGTCATGACACCTCGCACATGAGCAGCATTCCTGACATTCTGAGAACAGTGACTTTGACCTCTGCCATGTCCAGGTGGGAAGGCCCCAGGTTACAGCTACTTAGAGACAGAGGGAGCTAGGGACCCACCAGGACTGTGCCTTTTTGGGTAATGTTACTTGGTGATTCTACCTTCCTCCCAGGAGCAAAAGCAGTTTCCCCTTGGTCTCAGGGACACCAAGAAATGGATCAGGCACCTTTTACCAATAATTAGGGCCCGAGGGATCTGAAGATTCTTTTCTTCCTGACTTCCCTAGTCTTGGGATCCCATTTCCTGGGTCTCCAGGAACCAGAGACTTAAGCCCCATGCTACAGCTGTCCCTTGTCACCAGGCCTGGGAGTCATCCCCACAGGACAGCATGGACACAGAGGCCCCAGACCTGACCCTCTGCCCAGCCAAGGCAGCCTGCTAGGAAGGATCTGGGCTGGAAGGCGGTGGGCTCAGGGTAAGCAGAATGCCCACCTGTTGGACCTTGTTCAGTGCGGCCTGATGGCCCATGTCCTGTCTCCTCATGTTCTAAGTAAAGAAACTGAATCACAGAAAGAGACCTCCCGAGAGACCGTCCCCTTCAGTCCTCTCTCCCTTTGTTAACTCAACCACTGACTTTCTTAGGTATTTTCCTGTGTGGATGTGCGTGCTCCAGGATTGAAGAGCAGGAGTGTGGAGAGGTGTGTGTGGGGGGGGAGGGGGGTGGAGTTGAGAGGGAGACTGCTTGAGGCCTGAAGCACCCCCCAAATCAGGTTATAAAATAGGTTCCAAGAGATGGGGGCCTTCACCCCCAGGGGGCTCGCTGTGTTTCAGGTTGAGTAAGGGCTGGGCTGCCAGGCAGTGCGACCCCCTGGAGCCGGGCAGCAGAGGGGAGGCCGCGTGCCGTGGGCTTCCTTGGCCGCCCCTACTGCAGTGGGCAGCCCCGCGTCCGGACAGCAGTGCTGGCTCCCTCTGCCCCCAGCCCTGAGCATGGCACAGCGATGGCTTTCGAAGCCATTGTCACCCTCCCTGCCTCCCAGGGAGCCTCACCCGTCTGTGCAGGGCCTACCCCTCCTCCAGCCCCTGGCTAGCAGGATGGGCCAGTTCTCTGCAAACAAGGCTGGGGATGGGGAGGGTGAGGAGAGCCCCCACCACAGCCACAGCCGAGTTGGATGTGGCAGGGCAGCTGCCCCTGGGGGGCCAGGCAGCTGTCGTGGCCACTATTGCCAGACACCCTGAGGAGGGTGGTAAGAAGCAAGCCCCCGGGCCCACAGGTGGGACCGCAATGGGCTCAGTGCGCATTATGTGTCTCTGAGTGGTGCCGGGGCGTGAGTGGGCTCTCTGGGAAGGTGATGCGTGGCCACTTCTCCTCACTGGGGACAGCATTTGCCCGCTTTGGATGAAGTGGAGACATGGTTTCTGGGTGGGAGAAGGACGGTGAGCTGCTTGCTGGACCCTACGCTGGGCAGGTGTGGGCTACGTGGTCTTCCCCAGACCTAGAGATTTCCAGGCCCCCTAGCAGGGCAGCTGAGGTGGCGGCTGGTACGGGGTAGGGAGTGGGGGGCAGGACACCTTGTCCGAGCAAGATGGGGTGGGATAGAGAGAGGAGAGTCGTGCCCTACATGCAGCTGGGAGACGGGTCCAGGTGTCTGAGCTTCTGAATTGGGCTCTCTGATGGAGACTGAGGAGAGGTGGGCGGCAGGTGCGGTCCACTACAAGTGTCCCCTATGACACCCCTGCCCCCCCGACCCGGGGTCCCCTGTACTCACTGGTGCTGCACTCACTACGAGTGTCCCCTATGACACCCCTGCCCCCCGACCCGGGGTCCCCTGTACTCACTGGTGCCACACTCACTACGAGTGTCCCCTATGACACCCCTGCCCCCCCGACCCGGGGTCCCCTGTACTCACTGGTGCTGCACTCACTACGAGTGTCCCCTATGACACCCCTGCCCCCCCCCGACCCGGGGTCCCCTGTACTCACTGGTGCTGCACTCACTATGAGTGTCCCCTATGACACCCCTGCCCCCCCCCAACCTGGGGTCCCCTGTACTCACTGTTGCCGCACTCACTACGAGTGTCCCCTATGACACCCCTGCCCCCCCCAACCCGGGGTCCCCTGTACTCACTGGTGCTGCACTCACTACGAGTGTCCCCTATGACACCCCTGCCCCCCCACCCGGGGTCCCCTGTACTCACTGGTGCTGCACTCACTACGAGTGTCCCCTATGACACCCCTGCCCCCCCGACCCGGGGTCCCCTGTACTCACTGGTGCTGCACTCACTACGAGTGTCCCCTATGACACCCCTGCCCCCCCCGACCCGGGGTCCCCTGTACTCACTGGTGCTGCACTCACTATGAGTGTCCCCTATGACACCCCTGCCCCCCCCGACCCGGGGTCCCCTGTACTCACTGGTGCCACACTCACTACGAGTGTCCCCTATGACACCCCTGCCCCCCCCCCGACCCGGGGTCCCCTGTACTCACTGGTGCCGCACTCACTACGAGTGTCCCCTATGACACCCCTGCCCCCCCCAACCCGGGGTCCCCTGTACTCACTGGTGCTGCACTCACTACGAGTGTCCCCTATGACACCCCTGCCCCCCCGACCCGGGGTCCCCTGTACTCACTGGTGCCGCACTCACTATGAGTGTCCCCTATGACACCCCTGCCCCCCCACCCGGGGTCCCCTGTACTCACTGTTGCCGCACTGCCGCCCGCCGCGCCAGTCCTGGCCCGTGTCCGCCCAGCAGTTCCGGGTCCGGGCGGGGTACTCGTTCCCAGCCTTGGAAAAATTCCCCACCTGGGGGCCGTAGTAGACCCCCTGGGAGCCCAGTCCACCAAAGCTGGCCACGTGGGGGTAGCCGGAGAGCAGGCTGCTGTTCGGCGTGGCCACGGGCCTGCTCAGGATGTCCGTGATGCCGTGGGGGGTCCCGGCGGCCAGCTGGGGGCCCAGCGCCGGGGGGCTGAGCTTGTAGAAGGAGTTCTGCATGGAGTACTGGCACATGGGGGCCTTCACCTCTGAGAACTGAGCCAGCGGCGCGTTGTTCAGCAGGAACGTCCCTTGCAGGTTGGACTCCATGTTCCCCGGGTCAGGGTGAGGGAGGGCAGGAAGACCAAACCCAGGCCCCTAAACCCTGAGACCCCGCCCTCTGACCCAGAACCCCATGGCAGGTTTGGGGGGGTCCAAAGCAGACTGCCCTCCCACCTAAGGCAGCGGCCCAGCCCCTGCCCGGGGACCGGCACCCACGTCAGCTGCTCGGAAGTCAGGTGCTCCGGGACAGGTGAGAGGCCTCACCTGCACCCCTTCTCTCCCTCCCTGCCAGGCCTGGAGAAAGGCGATTCCCCACGCCTCAGCTCAGACCCCTCCTCTGCCTGTGAGTCTGGGGACCCTTCATGAGAAGTTTTAAGTTCGGAGAAGCAACATTTCCCTGATAAAGATATGGGCCATTAGAATACAGACCAGAGACTGGCTGCGCTGCACCAGCTGCGTCGCCATTGGTTGAAATCCACATGGGCCTCACATTGGCTTTTCCTAGACAAATTGCACTTTGAAAGATTGACTGTAAAATCAGCCAGGGTGTGTGTGTGTGTGTGTGTGTGTGTGCATGTGTGTGCGTGAGAGAAAGAAAGAGAGAGAGCATACTCTATTAGCTCTTCATTCTCAGAGGGTCCACTGCTCCTGATCCCCAAGTCCAGCATCCGGAAAGAGGTGGGTGGGTGGGGGTCCTGGAGGCTCCTGAGGCAGCTGCTAGCAGTCAGTCACAGTTCTTGCTGCTGCTCCCCTGAAGGCAAGGAGGCCCTGCTCAGGGGTCGCTGTCCTGAGGTGCTCAGCCAGGCCCCTTGTGAGCAGGTGCCCAAGCCTCTGAGGGAACGTGCAGTCTGAGCGGGGATGCCTACCTACCATGCTGGGATGGGTAAGTGGGGAGACTGGGCTTTGGGGAGGGTTGCAAATCTCCCTGACTGGCCCGAGAGCCTGGGGGTGGGAGCCTGCCAGGCAGTCTGGGGTAGTTCCAGGCATGCCGGCATGTGTACTCTTCCTGCCCCTGCAGCTGGGAAGCCTTCCCTGATCCCCTCTGTTCTCCCTTGCTCCTCCACCAAAGAATCATTTATGCCTCTGCTGGGGCAATTGCTGTATTCTGTCTGGCTTGGCACCTGGGTTGGAAATCTGGGATGGCTGAGATGGCGGTTGATTCAGCCGTGGTTCCCTGTGCCGGGCACTGGGTTGGCTCTTAGTGAATTTTGATAGATGAAACTAGATTGAATTGCAGAGCACCCACATGCCTTTTTGTTTCCAATGAATATTTACAATATATGAAGCTTTTCTTGGAATGGGGCTCTCATTTGACAAATGGAAATAGTGGTCAATAATTTGGGTTATTTATGTACGGGGCAGCATGCTTTCTTGAAGTTTTTGTTTTTTAATGGAAATCAGCATGCCACGATCTGAACAGGCAGACTGACAGGAAAAATCATGACTGCCAGACAAGTGGACTTCTGTCCCTCTGCTGCCTGGTGGTCCCAACACCTTTCCCGACTAGGCTGTGGCTCCTTGGCTCTCTGACCTCTCCGTAGGCATGCTTTGGCAGGTGGGAGACAGAAGTGCCCTTTCTCAAGCTTGGTTTCAAGCAGGAGGCTGAGGACCCAGGACTCAGGGAGGACCTTCCTCTCACTCAGAGCCCGATTCCCCATGCTGCCATCTGCTCATGGTGAAATTAGTCCCTGAGCCTTGCTCTCTATAGTGTATGTGTAGTTTAATGCAGGAAAGACCTCACCAAAGCTACGTGTGGGATTTTTTTCTAGAAAAAAAATTTTTGGATTAAAAACAGGATAAAAGGTTCTTATCCATCTGAGTTGGTTGTGCTACCAACCTGCTATTTTGGGAAACTTAATGAGGAACCCTAGGGTCGCACCCCCAGCCCCAGCCCCAGCCCCAGGCAATTGTGATTCTGAACATGTGCTTTTGAAATCTCTGGGCCATGAGGTTGCACAGCCCCCCGGCTGGCTCCTTGGTTTGATGGCTTTTCTGATACTGAGAAAGGAGCTTCAGAGTGAGAGTGGGGAGCATTCCTAGGAGCCTGTAGCTGTGACTTTGTCACCCTGCAATGATGGGGACTTACAAGAAAGAAAAGCTGCAGCGAATGATTTCGTTCTTATTTAATGCCAAGCTCGACAAAGTCATTCATGTTCTGGGAGGTCCCAGGATGCCACACTGAAGAGATTTTAACAAGCATTTAATCCATTTCCCCATTTGACAGATGAGAAGCTGAGGCCAGCTTGATGGCCAGCCTTGCACGAGGCATTAGGAACTAACTGTTAGGAACACGGTGATTTTCTCGAAAGTCCTTCAACTTTGAACGGCATTGAGTGCAGGGGCCAGATGCCTTCACAGGCAGTGCTGGGGGTCCCCCTGAGTGTATGCCAGCTGTGGGTCCTCCTGAGTGTATGCCAGCTGGGGGTCCCCCTGAGTGTATGCCAGCTGTGGGCTCAGCTGTGTCCCTTCTGGTTTATGGTGCCCCCACCTCGGACTTGCCCCCATCTGTGGTAGTCACTAGGTGGGACAGAAATCTGCTCTCTTGTCTCAGGGGCTGGGGAGTTTTTCCCAGGGTAGGTGGCCCTGATCAAGGGGGACTGTCCAGGTCTCCAGAGGGTGGGCAGCTCCCTGGGGTGCAGGCCACCCTGCTGACTCCCACCCCAGGCTTCACACTCGGCACTGCGAACTCCCCAAGGGTAAGCCAAGAAGGACAGATGGAGCCCTGTGCCATGAGTCAATTTCTTTATTAATTTTGACATTTGTTCAGCTGGTGTAGGGAGAATGGTCTATACATCAGAGTGGGCAAGGAGAATTCTCTCCCGATTACAGAGCATGTGGGAGAGAGTCAAGAAAAGATTTATTTTCATAACAATTAGAAAAATCAAGGTAATTCCAAAACTTCTAAAAAGCGTCTAATGTGCAGACTGCAGCATTCTCTAGGCATCGTGTGGAGACCCCAAACTCCTCCCCTAACAGCTCCTACTAGCAACTGGAGCGGGCAGCCATGCCGCCGAGGGCCGGCCGCGGGGCCAAGCAGCCATACCTATGGAGCGGAAGGTGCCAAAGCACAGGCTGGGGCCGCGGGCAGCCGGGGGCTCTGCGAGGGGCTACCGGGGGCAGCTGCAGCGGCGGCCTGGGACAGGAAGGTACAGGATCGGGGCGGGAGGCAGGCCCTGCGCCTGTCTTCTTTGGGCCGAGTGGCCGGGCCGGGGGTGCCGGCCGGGCGCACGCTCCAGCAGAGCCATAGCGCCCACAGCGGAGCAGCCCTGCGCTCCTGCGCCGCCTGGAGGGCGGGGCTGCACTTGCTCAGGGGCAGTCCTGGGGACCTGAAGCCGGCAGTTTGCCGCCCCTATCCCCACCCCCGCCCCCACCGCCCCGGCTGGCTCTTCTGAAAGCAAAAGCAAAACCTCCCGGACCAACTGGAGCGCCTCGGCCGGGCCGGCGGGGGCTCCGCGGCGCCCGGGGTTCTCCCCTCGGCTCGGCCGCCCGGCTCTGCTGGGACCCGTGCAGCCGGCGACAGGCACCGGGGCCTGGGGGGGGCTCTGACACGGGGGAGCTTCTGTGCTACTTGGAGGTGTGAATGTGTTCTGGGGACACGTCAGAAGAGTGGCAGGGAGGATGGTGACTGGACACCCACGAACAGAGGCTCTGTGACGAGCTTGCCAGTCTCTCGCTGGCCCTGGAGGGCTCCCGCGGCTCAGGGCGGGGCCGGATTGTGCTGATTCGGGCCTCCCTCTGCCGGAGGCTCTAGTGTAACTTTAAGGCTCTTCCCTGGTGGCACCGAGGCGAGGAACAGCCAGCTGTCTTGTTTCCTACCAGCTCTGACCAGGGGCCTGGCCAAGGGAGGAGGATCTCCTTCCTAGTCCCAGGCCTCCTGGTGGTCAGCTGCTCTCTCCTCCTCCGGCTCTCACTCCCCTGGGCATATGGTCAGGAGTGGGCCCCTCACCTGCCTCTCCTGGTGGGGTGCAGGGGCTTGGTCAGAGTGGGGGCCCTGAGGCTGTCCAGCCTGGGCCCCCCTTCCTGCAGGCTGCCTGGACTTAGAGCACCAAGTTCGCTCCGGGAGACCTTGGGGGTGGTGGCTGACTTCTGAGAACCCGTAGATACATTCACCAGCCCTACTCCCTTCCTCTTTCACTGAAAGACAGGCTGGAGGTCCTTCTCCCGCAGCCTGGAGAAGTCCTCGGGAGCTGAGCTGTTAGTGCTTTGCACATACTGCTAAAGTGTTTCTATTGGTTTGCATAGTATTTATTATTTTTCATATACACAAGGCTGATTACTGTACAGTTTACACTTTGAACACAGACTATGATATAAGTGCTTGAAGATATAGAAAACCTCTTCTCTATTGAACATGCTGGTGCAATCCTGGGACAGCCACCAACTGAGAGAGAAGACCCTTTCAGATGGGGCACTGGCTCCCTTTGAGCCCTACAACTAAGCCTGGGGTCCTCACCTCAGATTCTTAAGTCCCTAACACAAGGAACCCCGAATGCACTCTAAAGGTAATGATTTTCCATTGGAAGATGATTAATACTGAAACTGGCAGAGAGAGAGAGAGAGAGAGAGAGAGAGAGAGAGAGAGACAACATAAAAAAATTCCAGTTTACCCATAGGAGATTCTATACAGCTTCGGACATCACAGTAAAATCTGTGTGTATACTGAGTAGAGGGGAGAAGTGTGTGTGTGTGTGTGTCCTCAATGCCATGTAGAGCGTTCTGGGGGAGCGGTCCGCTGGGGAAGGGAGGGGACTGTCACAAATGGAATGGAGGTGTGTGCGGGTAGGGGAGGCTGGCCGATGAGGACATAGGGTTAAGGTGTTGAACTGATTTCATGCCTAGTTCTCTCTCTTTTTGTTTCTTTCCAGGAAGCCCACATGGATTTCTTACAGATGAGGTTGAAAAAATAAGTACCCTGTAACAAGTCAAAATTAAAATAGTTTAAAAAAATATATCATACCCAGCCACAAAGAGCCCTTGTTCACTTCTGCGCTCCTGCGCTCTCTTGCGCTCGTCTTCTATGCCTCTCTCTCTCTCTCCCCCCTTCCTGCTGCTTTTGTCCTGATTCCCGACAGAGATCCGTTGTCGCTAGAGGCAGGATTGAGGACTGTAGGTCATGCGTCTACAGCCAGTCATTCATGCGAATAGGAGACTAAAGGAAGTCCCTTACGGAGATCATGCCGTTAGCCTAGAGGAACATGTGCGCCGTGTGCAGCCCTCCGGTCCAGCTCTCCTCCTGTGTGCATGGCAGAGTGTGTGGACTTCAAGGGTTGGGTGTTGAGGTGTGACCCTGAGAGACACAGAGAGAAGGAGACACTTAGAATTTAAAGGTACAACTCCCAGCAAAGACCTCAGATACCGAGTTTTGTGCTGGTTGCTCAGGCAGGGTCTGATTCAGGAAAAGCAGCTTCCCCAAGCAAGGTGATGAGCAGGAAAGTGTGGAGTCCAGGGCCCTTGGCCTTCCTGAAATACCAGCCATCCTTCCCCTGCTCCCCCATCTAGAGGCCGCCCCTGAGAGGTAGCTGACCTGGCCTAGACTTGTTCCCTGCCGAGCGGCTGATCCCTCCAGAAAACCCTCCTGTGCGGGTGCTCCATGCCTCAGGAAGGAGGCAGGAGGCTCCCACGCTGGTGCCGTCATCCGGGGAGAAACCCCCTTGACTAGATCTTGTACCTATGAAAGGGGCCGTGTTCACGAGCCAGGGCTTGTGCCAGAGAGGGGCTAGGCGAGGCCGCAGTACCCTCCACTTTTTCAGTTCAGTTCAGCCAGCACGCACTGATGTCGGCTATGTGCCAGCTCTGGGATCCCAGGAGGGAGCAGACATGATCATGGCCTCAGGAGCTCATGGCTTCAAAGGAAGAGCGTCTTCGGCTCTTGTCCACAGCTCTGTCAGGCGCCTCTAGCTCCTCTCCCCATGCCCCGTGGGTGGACAGCCTCTGTGGAGGCCACGAGATCTTTGGAAGACAGGTGCGGTCTCCCTAGGACGCTGTGTATTGGGCTGGAAGACAGCACTTCGCCACAGCATCAGTTCCAAACTCTGTAGCCTGGGTCTCACCGCAAGACCCACCCCTGCCATCCCGTAGGGCCTCATCCTCCAACCTGGGGCGCATCTCTGTTTCCAAGACCAGCCACTTGGGATTCTGTCTGCAGGGACCTCGGGATGGAGGAGGGAAAGGGGGACACTTAAAGAGGAGCTGACAATCTCCTGGGTGGGTGGGAAGTGACACGAAAAGCAGAAACCTATTTTGTCCCCACATGGAGCTGTCTTGGGCCCTATGGATGACAGGTTTGGGGAGGAGGCCAGAGATGACCAAGATGAACTCACTCTGAGTAGCTCTCCAGGGAGGGATGGGTGGGTGTGCTAAATTCCTTGCCAGAGGCTGCGACAAAGGGGAGAAAACCCGGCTTTCTACTGCTGTGGCTCCAAAGAGCTGTCACCTGGAGGGCAGGACTCTCCATCACTGTCCAGATTTCCCTGCCTTCCGAACCCCAGTGCCCGCCTGCCCCCTCTCCTTGCTTGTAGCTCCCCTGGCAAGGATGCCAAGCAATCTCCTCTGCTGAAGTTCTGCCCACGCCCCGCAAGGCCTCTCCTCCCCGGCGCCCTCCTGAGAACTCTGGCTTACTCTTTTTTTTTTTTTTTTTTTGCATTTTCTGAAGCTGGAAACGGGGAGGCAGTCAGACAGACTCCCGCATGCGCCCGACCGTGATCCACCCGGCACGCCCACCAGGGGCGATGCTCTGCCCACCAGGGGGCGATGCTCTGCCCATCCAGGGGTCACTCTGCCGCAACCAGAGCCACTCTAGTGCCTGGGGCAGAGGCCACAGAGCCATCCCCAGTGCCCGGGCCATCTTTTGCTCCAATGGAACCTCGGCTGCGGGAGGGGAAGAGAGAGACAGAGAGGAAGGAGAGGGGGAGGGGTGGAGAAGCAGATGGGTGCCTCTCCTGTGTGTCCTGGCTGGGAATCGAACCCAGGACTTCCGCACGCCAGGCCGACGCTCTACCACTGAGCCAACCGGCCAGGGCCACTGGCTTACTCTAGTTCCTCTCCGCACGACTCTGGAAACCCTTCCCTCTCATCACTGGTTCTCCTCAGTCCTGCACCCCTTCTCCTGGGGCCCCAGGAAGCACTGAGGACATAGCCCTGCCGCTCCTCGTGGCTGCACGGGGCAGGTTCTTCTCCTCAGCTCCTCTCTGAGCTGGCCCACCTGTTCCCGCCCTCTACCCAGTGTCTGCAGCTCCCTCCTCTCTCCTGCACCCCAGACTCCAATGCGCCTGCTCTGTCTGGGAGTGAGGACAGACTGTAACTTAAACCAGCCCAATAAAACACGCCTCTTGCCTCCCTGCGCCTTCCCACTGAGATGATTAAGTTTTAAACTTACTAAAATATTCTGTGGTCAGAGCTAACACAAATCTTGCAACCACAGTGTCTGAATGGAAAGTGTCTCTTAAAAAGAAAAACAAAATGAAACAAAACAACACCCAGCAGCCTCTTCAGGCTGCAGTGTTTGGGGAGTCCCAGCGGCGGAGCCAGAGAGACTCAGAGGGCTGCAGAGGACCCGGCCAGAGGCCCCAGCTCCCGGCCACGGCCCTCCAGCTGCCCTGCTCCACGCTGCCGCTCTAGCAGCACTGACACCCTTGCTTTTGGCTCTCAATACTTGGGCACAAAGCAGAATCCACCAGCTGCTACTCTCTGCCTTAAACAATCAGGCCTGGACTAAATAGCAATTGCCTAACTTCTTAAAAACTTCCAGAAAGCACCCCTCCCCCACCCGCCAGGCCTTAGATACAAAATTCTTCCCAAGGTGGGAGTGACTGTGGGGATCACAAGGGGCGGCTGGGGTCTACTCAGTCCTCACCAGGGATGGGGGCTCTGCCCGTGGGGGCGTTTCACATCTCTGGACAAACCATGACCGTCGTTCCTTTCAGCTCACCTTCTACATAGGAAGTCTGCAACTGGGTCTCAACCCCTCTAGGAGGTTTGTGAGGGAAAACCAGAATCGCCAGCAGAGCTCACGCTTCCGTATCATAAAGATCAGTTTGGGGAGCTGGTGAAGAAGCGTGAATTCCAGAATTGCAATTCAGTCGGTCTGGGCCAGGACCGGGAACCTGCATTTTAACCAGACCCCTGAATGACTGAGTTGCAGGGATGCGGTAACACTCTGAGGAACAGTGGATGAGGACTTGACAATTTACAAAGCCCTTTCACAAACGCAAACTCATCGATCACCATAACCACCCTGTAAGGGGAATATCCTGGCAAAGGAACCCAAGGCGTCGAGAGGTCGATCGACCTGCCCTGGTCACACTGCAAACAAGAGCCGCGATTGATGGGGTGCCGGAAGACGTGTGTTCTCCTTCACCTTCGCAGCAGCGCTCCTGGCTACCAGGATTCTCCTTACACCTTTCTACTGAAGTGTCACACACATTCAGAAGGGACTATTTTCATCCTCCCCAGAGGAGACAGAGCTCAGGGCAGTTAAATGACTCATGTAAGGTAACACAACTTGCAAATTAGAGGAACCAGGCCTTCAATCGAGACCCCCCCCAAAGCCTAGCTGTCACCCTCTGAAATGCATTCAGTTGATTCTCGTCACCTGCAGTAATGTTCTAAGAAGCTGCCAGGCACCCTGGATTAGCCAATACTGACCCGCGGCTCCTAAGGAAGAGGCAGCGTCAGGTTCCTGCCTGCCTCTGTTCACAATAGTTTTGTCAACCAGTGGATACACAGCCTTGTTCTAGTGTGTGATTCTGTTAGGAGACACCTTCTTTAATACATATCACTGCCTCATTGACACTGAACGCATGGCCAACAGTGCTCTCTAACTCATGTCTGAACGACACGTATAGAACACAGACGTTTTCTCCATAAGGCACAGCAGAGCCTTCCCATTTCAGAGCACTAGACAGCTCTTCAGCACTAGCCATGGAGGCCATTTTAAACAGAGAAATCAAAAGATAGCCCCAAAATGCAAAAAAAGAAAAGAAAAGAAAAATCAACCCCTGGCATTAAATAGACTACAAGAAGAGACACCTGTTTGTAGTGTGAGAGCTAAAACAAGAAGGCAGAGCACCGCCTCGTTTGACCTCAGCTGGGAACCTGCACACAAGGCAACTCAAGTTTATCACCACTGCGCATGTGTCCGCAAGTGATGAGTGTTAGTTTGAACGTGAGTTAGTAGATGAACCTGCACGTAGAGACTCCGCAGATAACGGAGCTTGGCCGTGCATGCTTGCGAGGGGGCGACGGGATCCAGGACGGGCCAGAGAGCTCTCAGCCTGTCACGTCTTCTCTGCAGCCGGCCTCGCCGGGAGGGCAGAGCACTGCAGGCCGCCCGCCAGGCTCCCGGGGACCCGGCAGGGCCTGCCTCGCCACTGGCTCTCATCACTGTCCTCACCACACACTTCCCAGGCCTTTTTTGGACAGAGGCCCCAGCCCTGGGCTGGAGCCAGGCTGCTGTGTGTTCCTGACACCCACACCCAGTGGTCCGGATGCACGTCCGCCTATGGGTGATGCCGACAGATCGTCTACAGAAAAGTAAAATAAAATATTCCTAGGTTCTGCCCTTCTCCCCACGCTGGCTCCTGGGCTGGCTCTCTCCTCCCGTTCAGGAATGTCGGTAGAGCCCGAGCCAAAGAGAAGCCGAAATTTAGAGCCCCTGCTGCCACCGCCATATGGGACGTAAGGCCGAACAGTGTACTTTTGTTTCCACTCTCTGCTTTTTCTAATTATAATATTTGCATCTCTGGATTATTTCTAGGACTGATCATAGCTAAGCTCCTCCACCAGCATCCCGGTGGGCCCCCCGGCAGGGCCAGGGTTAACACTGTGACCTCCTTCAGCTGCTGAGGAGTCAGGTCTAATTTTACCCTAGAACTGGATCCGCCAGCCCTCTGTTTTGCCTGAGAGCTGCGGCATGTCGGGAAGCCCCGAGTCAGCACTTCCGGCGGCTGCGGCGCGGAGGCAGGGCCCCCGCTTTCTGCCCAACGCGGAAAGCCAGAGCCGGCTTGCCGCTCCGCCCAGCGCCAGGCTCGGAGGGTTTCAATGGCCACGACCCGGCCAGTGCTGCGCGGGGCCACAGTGCTTCCTCGCCGCCTGCCGATCCCCACCCCGACGCACCCTGTACTGAGCTGCCCCGAGCTGGGCGCAGCGAGGAGCCTCGGGGCAGCTCAGTACAGGATCCCTCAGGGAGGACGAGGTCAGAGCTGGCCGCTGAAGCCCCCAGCACTGCGCGGCCCACGGCAGAGCCTCCGCCACCGCGTGGTCACGGCCCTCCTCCACTCCACGTCACCGCGACACGTCACCGCACACCCGGCTGCTCCGCCACACTGCCCCGTGCTCACACACGCCGTGCACCAAAGCCTGACAGCCCTCCCGACTGGTGGGGAAAACACGGTCCACCCCTGGGCCTGGTCACTTCACCCTTTTCTAGAAAGCAGGAGAGCAACAAGTTTCAAGAAACACCAAGGAGCCTTGGGCTGGTGGGGACATCCATAGGGTTTTAGGTTCAAGGGACAGTCCAGTTCTAAGTCTGCCACTGTTGGAGTGCTTCCTGGGCTGAGGGTTGGACTAGCACAGTCTAGACCAGGGGTCGGGAACCTATGGCTCGTGAGCCAGATGTGGCTCTTTTGATGGCTACATCTGGCTCACAGACAAATCTTTAATAAAAAAATAATAACGTTAAAAATATAAAACATTCTCATGTATTACAATCCATTCATTTCCTACCACTCATTTTCCTTTTTGCGGGTGGCTGGAGCCAATCACAGCTGTTCTCCGGGACAACACCAAATTTTTATTGGATAATGCATAACGTATATGGGTCGTTATATGGCTCTCACGGAATTACATTTTAAAATATGTGGCGTTCGTGGCTCTCTCAGCCAGAAAGGTTCCCGACCCCCGGTCTAGACAGACTCGGCTACGCTCTCTGATGCCCTGACCCCATCCTCCGGATCCCCATTGCTTGGTTTCCAGAATAATGTTACTGCTGGGATCATCAAGCACTTTCACTCATCCAGGTTATTTTTCACTTCCTGGAAGGAAGGTCAGCAGATCTCGTTGACTCTGTTTTCCTGATGAGGAAACTGAGCCTCAGAACCGAGAATCTATGCCTCATGACCCCAGCCACGCTGTTCATCCTGCCTGGCTCGGTGGGGGGCGGGGTGAGGCCAGGAGCAGCCACTCCACAAAGACCAAGCCATGCAGAAAGGATGCAGAAGACTGTGTTACCTCCAAAGAGGCCATCTGAGGGGGGGAGTGCTCCAGATCACTGCTTCCCTCTTTTCAGGCTTGCCCGCTTCACTATCTGAGCCCCCTTCCTGCCCTCTATCAGGTCCGGCTTCAGGCTACTCCCTCTCAGCTCCACCTGGAGACAGCAGCAGAGACAGAACGCAGGACGGATCGCACAGAGAGACAGGCAGCAAACAAGCAAGAGAATGAAAGGCATCATTCGGGGACCATGGAAACACTGGCCCCAGGGGACAGGAAGACGCAGGGGGAGCGCGGAGAGGTCAGCACAGGGCAGGCTGAAACCCAGAGGGGCTGGTGCAGAGGTGAGCTGCAGGCACAGGTGCCGGGCCGCTCGGAAGAGCCAGTGCCCCGAGGCTGCGGCCACCGCAGTACCTTGTTGTGTTTCATAAAGTAATCAATATCAGCTTCCATCTCCCTAGGGTCTTCCAGGGGCCCCTCAACAATCACCTCCTCGTGTTCCTCGGCACCAGGTGAGTCTAGCTGTCGAACAACTTTGCGAACGATCTGGAAAAGAAAGGGAAGGAAGAAGGGGCCGGTGAAGCCATCAAGACAGGGCTTGAAAACAGCGGGTCCCCAGGAATAATGTGGGGGGAGCAGTAGCCTTCGTCTTAAAGATGCAAGAACAAGGGCAGGTCGCTCACTCTCTCATCACTGTGTGGAAGTGCTCGCCCTGGACAGTCTCAGAGGGACTAGAATTTACGGAGAGGTCTTAGCACGTCTTTAATTAATGACCAAGGCTGTACCGTGCATAACTTCTCTCTGGCCCACAAATTTCCTCGGCCTCTTGGTTTCCGTGGAAGTTTACTCTGTCTTCCTAGTACGCCTGTAAGCCCCTGAGGGCAGAGGACATTTCCTTTTCATCTATAGTAATTCAATTCAACCCCCCCATCCCCTCACTCACGCACTCAAATATTCTAACTACTGTCTACTCTGCACGCACCATGTGCTGGGAGTGCAAGGTGAACACATAAAGACGGGATTCCCTGCCCGCAGGAAACTCGTCTGCAGAACAGATGGACATGCGGGGTCTGTTCCGTGCAGTGTGAGCAGCACTCAGGGGAGCACCTACAACATCTTCCCTTTGCTCCTTTTTTTCTCCTTCTGCCCAAACCTTGACGTCATATCTAGTGAGTTAAAATCTGCTACCAATTCAAGGCATGTCCATATCCTTTTTATTTTAAGAGGCCGGTGATAGTCTGGGGACCATCACATTGCTGTCTTACAGTTCTTGTCAGGGCTAGGCATCACAGCCTAAGCTTGCTCCATGGGGCTTGGTCCTTCTGGGACAGTGTAGCAGGAGCTCAGTTCAGGCTGGATCAAGCAAAGTGGCTGTGAGGACCGCCCCGTCTCAATCACAGAACACAGCAGCGTCCAGCACTGAAGCGTTTGGTCTGAGCCATGCTTACCCCTCTGTTAAGTGCGTCCACCGCCGGCCTGTTATCCCTCCTTCCTCCCCCCAGCTTAGGGGACTCTCTGCACCCACCTTCTTGGTGACAATGTTGCCCTGCTCATCTGTGAATTGTTCCTCAGTCACTTGCTCCCCTGGAATATTCTGAAGCTCATTTCCCTGCAATTAGAGAAAGGGAGAAAACTCAAGATGGATAGATGGAGGTTTGGGAACAGGATTGGAGGATGAGGAAACTGAACAGCAGCAACAGTCACGGTTCGATAGATCTCCACCCCAGCAGGAAACTCCAACTCAGCCAGTGGCGGCGGCCAAACCGCCCGCTCCAAGGGCGAGCGGTGCCCCGTGGGGCCAGGGGACCCGAGGACAGTATGGAGCCAGAGCTTCCAAGAGCTCTGCGTGCTCAGCTCTGCAACAGCACCAGGCAGCAGGCAAAACAGGGACGATTACGCGAGTTTTATGGAGGAGACCAGGAGAGGAAGTGAGGCACCTAATTTATATTTCTACAGCACTTTACAGTGAAGAAAGCCCTCAGCAGACACAATCTCACTGAGTGGAACGTGGACAGATGCAGGATGGGAACAGGCCTGCTAAGTCCCAGAGCTGAGCTTTCTCAGCTCTCAGAGAGTGGTGGTCTGAGTGAGGGCCGCACGTGGTTCTGGTTCCAGTGCAGAGCCTGTCTCCAGGGGCCTTCTCTTCCAACATCTCTCCTGCGCCTTGCCCCAACTCCTCACAACACACCTCACAGCACTGCGCCCCCAGCCCTGGCCTCCTGGCCTCCTGGCCTCCGGGGCGCCCACCTCCAGCTCCAGCCCTGGCCTCCTGGCCTCCTGGGAGCCCACCTCCAGCTCCAGCCCTGGCCTCCTGGCCTCCAGGGTGCCCACCTCCAGCTCCAGCCCTGGCCTCCTGGCCTCCGGGGCGCCCACCTCCAGCTCCAGCCCTGGCCTCCTGGCCTCCGGGGCGCCCACCTCCAGCTCCAGCCCTGGCCTCCTGGCCTCCTGGGAGCCCACCTCCAGCTCCAGCCCTGGCCTCCTGGCCTCCGGGGCGCCCACCTCCAGCTCCAGCCCTGGTCTCCTGGCCTCCAGGGCACCCACCTCCAGCTCCAGCCCTGGCCTCCTGGCCTCCTGGCCTCCAGGGCACCCACCTCCAGCTCCAGCCCTGGCCTCCTGGCCTCCGGGGCGCCTACCTCCAGCTCCAGCCCTGGCCTCCTGGCCTCCTGGCGTCCAGGGCGCCCACCTCCAGCTCCAGCCCTGGCCTCCTGGCCTCCGGGGCGCCCACCTCCAGCTCCAGCCCTGGCCTCCTGGCCTCCTGGCCTCCAGGGAGCCCACCTCCAGCTCCAGCCCTGGCCTCCTGGCCTCCGGGGCGCCCACCTCCAGCTCCAGCCCTGGTCTCCTGGCCTCCTGGCCTCCAGGGCGCCCACCTCCAGCTCCAGCCCTGGTCTCCTGGCCTCCAGGGCGCCCACCTCCAGCTCCAGCCCTGGCCTCCTGGCCTCCAGGGCGCCCACCTCCAGCTCCAGCCCTGGCCTCCTGGCCTCCGGGGCGCCCACCTCCAGCTCCAGCCCTGGCCTCCTGGCCTCCAGGGTGCCCACCTCCAGCTCCAGCCCTGGTCTCCTGGCCTCCGGGGCGCCCACCTCCAGCTCCAGCCCTGGTCTCCTGGCCTCCGGGGCGCCCACCTCCAGCTCCAGCCCTGGCCTCCTGGCCTCCTGGCCTCCGGGGCGCCCACCTCCAGCTCCAGCCCTGACTTCTGCCTGGTGATTACCTTCAAGAGGACCCGACGCCGGACCACCCTGGTGGAAATGGTCTCCTCATCATCACTCAGGCCCTCATTCTCCCCCAGCTCCTTGTCTAGTTCCTGATGGATGTGCTTTAGCACAAAGCACAGAGAACCCTTAAAAATGTACATCACATTCTGACAGCTGACCAGGAAGAAGCCCAGGAGCACTATAGTGACCAGGAGCTGGGTGATGAAAGTCCACATCCTCACCAGCCCAGCCCTCCGGCGACCAGCGGAGCCAGGGCTCTGGCTGCTGCAGGGGTCCAACCTCTCATTCTCTTCTGGGACGCCTGAGTCCCCCCGGGACCCCTTCCATCGTCACTCCCCAGTCTCCCACTCCTCCTCTCCAGGCAGGAAACTGACCAGCCCCTCACTACAGCCGTCAGCCCGAGTGTCCTGCTGAGCAGCCCCAGGCTCTGCACTCTCGCCTGGGTGACGTCAGGCTTGGATAATTTTAGCTCCCAAACCAGCTGCTGGGGCTGTCCAACTGGGCTAGAAGGAAGCTGGCAGGTGTGCATGTCCTGGGCACTGGAAGCACACGCCAAAGTCGCTGTGAGAGACCCCTGCCCGCCCCACCCCAGGAGCCCGAAGAGGGTCACGCCCCTCACCTTTCCCGCCTGCCCGCCCCCGTGTGAACTAGAGGCAGTTCTGCCCAGGGACACTTTCACGTTCAGAGAGGAAGGTGCCTGATGATGCCGCTGCTTGTGCTTTCCCTGGGCTGCTGTTGCCGTGATCAGAACGGCGTCTGCCTTCTCGGGTGGGGATGGGACCGGCTAATACCCTGGAGCGTTAAGGGTTTATTGCAGAAATAACGCTGGGACGAGTGATCTGCTCGGGCCGGCACAGCAGGGTCCAGCCCCCATGGCAGGGCCCGTGCAGCTCCCCGCGGCCCACTTCCCGGGCACAGCAGCCCTGAACGTACGCGTGTCACTGGTGTCTATTTCAGGCCTGTCCTCAAAGGCTCTTCCCGTGCTTGGCTGTCAACGCCCACCCACGCATGGGGAGCAGGAACCACGCACATTAAACTCGCCTTTACCGCGCTGATTCATAAATGCAGCCACAGCAGCTGAGGCTGGAAGGAATTTCACTTTCGGGATCAGGCTGTTCCTCCTAGAGTAGCAGCCCACGTGGCAGAGGGGACAAAGATCTGGGGCACAGCACACTCACCCTGCAGTGCCCTCCGGGGTGGGGGGGACTTGGGAGAGCCCCGGTTTCCTCATCCCTAAAACTGGGAGGGTTAAAGTCCCCATCCCGTCCCTGAGGGTGCTGTGAGGACCACGGGCTTGGTGAGTCCTGCCGTTCTGAGTAGTAACAGCAAACACTGACTACGGTGCGTGCGTCCTGCTCTGCGGGCACTGTCCCCTGTATTTCACATGCTAACTCCGTTAGGCCTGGCAATGGTCCTACCGTGCGGCTCTATCGTTTCCCACAAAGGAAAAGGAGGCACAAAGAGCTTAAGTAACTTGCCTGTTTGAAAGAGTAAGTAAACGGAGGAGTCAGATTTCCAACTCCTGTCACTCACTACACAACATGGCCTCATTTCAACAAGAAAGCCCTGGGAAAACAGAAGCCACAGCACATTGGGTGCTGACCCAGCCAAGAAGGATCCGACTTCAGGTACTTCCCCCGAGTCCTCAGGGAGGGACTGGCTGGCTTACAATCATTTTAGGCCCGCCTCCCAACCCCCAAATGGCAGGGTATTTTTCTGCCAATAGTTTCAGAGATCCCCTGGTAATACTAGCAGATGGGTGCTTTGCAAACCGTCACTTTAAAAGGACCTCATTCTCACCCCAGATAATTAGGACAACAGCTCAGCCACACCACCCAATCCTGTCCTAGGCTGGGAGGCATCGGGTGTGGCACCCACCCCCCACCCACGCACGTACTTCCACTGGGGAAAAGAAGGCCAGGACTCCCCTGGCGCGGATGCTGGTTCACAGCTTGGCCCTGGAGATGCCCTCAGCCAATCTGGGCCCCAGTTTCCTCATTTATAACTGAGGCAGTTGCACCAAATGACCTGGAAGGTTCCCCTCTGAACCTTTGGGGCGGTCCTTCTTTCTCCCCAGCTCTCCCTTCCCCGAAGGCTGACTGCAGAGGAACGTGGGAAATATCACTCCTGGAGTCTCTCTCTTTCTCCAGGAGCACAGTAAGAGCCCCTGTGCTCGGGGCCAAGCCCTGGCTACTGGCAGCAGCGGAAGTGGGTGCCAACGCAGAGCCCGGCGGCAAGACGCACTCAGGGGTGGGCTGCAGTTAAAAATGAACACAGCCGCCTGTCCTGTCCGAGGCACATACTTGGCAAGGACACATTCTAAATAAAACCCGATTTAATTCCTAGCAGCTCCTGACAGTCAGCAGCCTAGGGCCATCGTGGAGCCAGCGGAGTCCTGCAGTGCCCAAAGGTGCCTGCTAGGACTAATTTCAGATGGGGCAGGGGGAGAGATGAGCAGAAAGAGGCAGATCAGAAAGGGAGGAAGAAAGTGGTTCCCGGGGGAGGGAAGGCTGCTGACCGGACAGTCAGAGACCACGTGAGACACGGAGCCCACGGTTTCCGCACACACCAGAAATACACAGGCACGGGCCAGCCACGTGGACCTTCTAAGAACCCAGAAGTTAACAGGATGTCTGGGATGTGCCTTAAAGTAATATGGGGGTGGGGGAGGTAGGAGAGAGGGGAGGGAGCACAGATGAGACAAGACTGGCTGTGAGTGACTGCAGCCTGGGTGGCGTGTGCAGGGAAAGTTAATAAGATAGTCTGTTGGTTTGGCTATTTATTTGCAATTTTTCATAATAAATTCTCTTTTCAAAAACCATGTTAAGCCCTGGCCGGTTGACTCAGTGGTAGAGCGTCGGCCTGGCGTGCAGGAGTCCCGGGTTCGATTCCCGGCCAGGGCACACAGGAGAAGCGCCCATCTGCTTCTCCACCTCTCCCCCTCTCCTTCCTCTCTGTCTGTGTCTTCCCCTCCCGCAGCCGAGGCTCCATTGGAGCAAAGATGGCCCGGGCGCTGGGGATGGCTCTGTGGCCTCTGCCTCAGGTGCTAGAATGGCTCTGGTTGCAACAGAGCAACGCCCCAGATGGGCAGAGCATCGCCCCCTGGTGGGCGTGCCAGGTGGATCCGGGTCGGGCGCATGCGGGAGTCTGTCTGCCTCCCCGTTTCCAACTTCAGAAAAATACAAAAAAAAACCCCCACAACAAACAAACAAAAAAAAACCCACGTTAAAATGGATATCTGTGGGAATGGGGGGAGCAAAAACCAAGAATGGGGCATGAAGATAAAGTGGATAAATAAGAAAAGTGCAGTAGGACAAACTGAAAGGGAGGGAGCGAGGACTGACCAAGGGAGAGGCCGGGCAACAGAGGAGCGAGGAGCAAGCCTGTGGCGGGAAGTCCTCCCCCAGCTCCTGCTCCCTGTGGCGGGAAGTCCTCCCCCAGCTCCTGCTCCCTGTGGCGGGAAGTCCTCCCCCAGCTCCTGCTCCCTGTGGCGGGAGGTCCTCCCCCAGCTCCTGCTCCCTGTGGCGGGAGGTCCTCCCCCAGCTCCTGCTCCCTGTGGCGGGAGGTCCTCCCCCAGCTCCTGCTCCCTGTGGCGGGAGGTCCTCCCCCAGCTCCTGCTCCCTGTGGCGGGAGGTCCTCCCCCAGCTCCTGCTCCCTGTGGCGGGAAGTCTCCCCCAGCTCCTGCTCCCTGTGGCGGGAAGTCTCCCCCAGCTCCTGCTCCCTGTGGCGGGAAGTCCTCCCCCAGCTCCTGCTCCCTGTGGCGGGAAGTCCTCCCCCAGCTCCTGCTCCCTGTGGCGGGAAGTCTCCCCCAGCTCCTGCTCCCTGTGGCGGGAAGTCCTCCCCCAGCTCCTGCTCCCTGTGGCGGGAAGTCCTCCCCCAGCTCCTGCTCCCTGTGGCGGGAGGTCCTCCCCCAGCTCCTGCTCCCTGTGGCGGGAAGTCCTCCCCCAGCTCCTGCTCCCTGTGGCGGGAAGTCCTCCCCCAGCTCCTGCTCCCTGTGGCGGGAAGTCCTCCCCCAGCTCCTGCTCCCTGTGGCGGGAAGTCCTCCCCCAGCTCCTGCTCCCTGTGGTGAGCCCCCCCCCCCCAGAATCATAGAATCCGGCCGGGTGAGCCCTGGTGACAATCCATTCCCTCCTCTTTTCCCAGTGAGGAAACTGAGGCCCAAGGCCAGAGCGGCTTGCCCGCGGCCGTGTAGAACAGGGTAGGACCAGAGTCAGCCCGGCACCCAGTTCTCTGGGCTCTAAGCCCTTTCTAGAACATGATGGAAAAAGAAAACACACAACCACGGCCTTGGAGTCAGCCAGACCTAACTCAAATCCCACTTCTGACCCTGTGACCTTGGGCAAGTTGCTCAACCCTCAGCTGCCGGAGGGGAATGACCCCCGAGAGTGCGGGCAGCTGTGAGGAGGAGGGGAATGACCCCCGAGAGCACGGGCAGCTGTGAGGAGGAGGGGAATGACCCCCGAGAGCACGGGCAGCTGTGAGGAGGAGGGGAATGACCCCGAGAGCACGGGCAGCTGTGAGGAGGACGCACGGGCTGTGCCTGGACCACTCAGGGGTCCCACACAGGTCAGCCCGCCCTGCCGTCAGTGGGGGTCAGGGAGACAAACAGGTAACCAGACCAAGGAAGCTCTGGAGAAAGGGAAGTCACCACCACAATGATTACAGACAATGAACACGCCGGGCTCTGAGCTGCGGCCTCAGCAGGCCCGCCCCGCGGGCTCTCACTTACCGCCTGGGAGGAGGTGCGCTCGGCCTCCTGCGCCCACTCTTGGGGGCCTTGTCTTCCTTCCCTCTCAGCCTGCAGGCTCTCAGCCCCACCCCGCGGGCTCTCACTTACCGCCTGGGAGGAGGTGCGCTGGGCCTCCTGCGCCCACTCTCGGGGGCCTTGTCTTCCTTCCCTCTCAGCCTGCAGGCTCTCAGCCCCACCCCGCGGGCTCTCACTTACCGCCTGGGAGGAGGTGCGCTGGGCCTCCTGCGCCCACTCTCGGGGGCCTTGTCTTCCTTCCCTCTCAGCCTGCAGGCTCTCAGCCCCACCCCGCGGGCTCTCACTTACCGCCTGGGAGGAGGTGCGCTGGGCCTCCTGCGCCCACTCTCGGGGGCCTCGCTGTCTTCCTTCCCTCTCAGCCTGCAGGCTCTCAGCCCCGGGCTGCTCCGGCCGCAAGTGTTCAGTCACAGATACCAGGACCTTCTCGTACTCCTGAGAACCACTGGGCTCCGGCCCTCGGACGGTGGTGACCACTCTCTGGAAGGAGTGTGGACCTCGCGTGACCTCCTCTTGCCAGGAACCTTGTGCAGCGTCTTGCAGGTACGAGACAATGGAGCCTTCCCTGTCCCAGGCCTGCAGTCTGAGGTCCAGGAGGAGAGAAAGGACACCTGGTCACCCTCAGACTCTGCTCTTTCAGCTAAGCCCTCACCCCACCCCCACCCCAGACACATTCTGTACAGCCCCCAGAGGGACAGGTGAGTGGGAACAAATCACACAGCTGACTACCCTGTCCAGGGAGGCACAAATGGGCCACCCACACTGCCCAGGGGGGAGGGCCATGGACACCAGTACCACTGGTCCCCTTCCTTTGAGTGGCTGTCCCAACTCTGGGCTCCCAAGGCACTTGGCTCTCACCGAAGACCCAGCCATGGGGCCTCCACTCCCGTCGTCTGCCCAGCTTCCTTCCGGGCCTGCAGGCCACCTGCACGCTCCCAGCGTCACCAGTGCTCACCTGACCCACCTGCACGCTACCGGCCTCACCAGTGCTCACCTGCCGAGGCACTCACTCTCCCCCTGGACGAGGCACTCACTCTCCCCCAGACGAGGCACTCACTTCCCCCTGGAAACATGCTCTTCCTGGCTTCTGGGACCCCGCACTTGCCTGGCTTCCCCCCTTCTCTCTGGTCGTCTTTTCCAGGGCCCTTCATTGGTTCCTCCTGATTTCCCTGACTTCCGAATACTGGAGCACCCCCGGGCTCGAGTCTCAGATCTCCTTTCTGTCCACCTCCCCGTCCTCAGGGAGCCCGATCAGCCCGTGGCTCTGCACGCCATCCCCAGGCTCCTGCCACCCAGGGGTGTGTCTCCAGCATCTCCTCCTCGGACTGCAGATGTGTAACTGCCTCCTCAGCATCTCTACCCCGGATTTCTAACCGGCATCTCGAGGACGGCACGGTCAAGTCTTGCTAACGGTCTTCTCCCCAAACCTGCTCTGCCCAGTCTTTCCACAGCAGCAAACGGCACCTTGATCCTCTCAGTTGTCAGGGCCAGGATACCAGGGAGCTCTCTGCCGTCTCTGTTTCTCTCACACTCCACATCTTATTTGTAAGCAAACCCTTTTGGTTCAACTTTCAAACTATCTCCTGAACACAACCACACTCGTCGCCACCACTGGCCCTGTCTTGGTCCACGTCACTGCCGACACCGGGCCTCGTGCACCTCCCTGCCTCTGCCTCTGGCCAACACCGGGCCTCGTGCACCTCCCTGCCTCCGCCTCTGGCCGACAGGGGGCCCCCCCACGCACCTCCCTGCCTCCGCCTCTGGCCGACAGGGGGCCCCCCCCACGCACCTCCCTGCCTCCGCCTCTGGCCGACAGGGGGCCCCCCCCACGCACCTCCCCGCCTCTGCCTCTGGCCAACACCGGGCCTCGTGCACCTCCCTGCCTCCGCCTCTGGCCGACAGGGGGCCCCCCCACGCACCTCCCTGCCTCCGCCTCTGGCCGACAGGGGGCCCCCCCCCGCGCACCTCCCTGCCTCCGCCTCTGGCCGACAGGGGGCCCCCCCCACGCACCTCCCTGCCTCTGCCTCTGGCCGACACCGGGCCTCGTGCACCTCCCCGCCTCCGCCTCTGGCCGACAGGGGGCCCCCCCACGCACCTCCCTGCCTCTGCCTCTGGCCGACACCGGGCCTCGTGCACCTCCCTGCCTCCGCCTCTGGCCGACAGGGGGCCCCCCCCACGCACCTCCCCGCCTCCGCCTCTGGCCGACAGGGGGCCCCCCCCACGCACCTCCCCGCCTCCACCTCTGGCCGACAGGGGGCCCCCCCACGCACCTCCCTGCCTCTGCCTCTGGCCGACAGGGGGCCCCCCCACGCACCTCCCTGCCTCTGCCTCTGGCCGACAGGGCCCCCCCCCACACACCTCCCTGCCTCTGCCTCTGGCCGACAGGGCCCCCCCCCACACACCTCCCTGCCTCTGCCTCTGGCCGACAGGGGGCCCCCCCCACGCACCTCCCTGCCTCTGCCTCTGGCCGACAGGGGGCCCCCCCGCGCACCTCCCTGCCTCTGCCTCTGGCCGACAGGGGGCCCCCCCACGCACCTCCCTGCCTCTGCCTCTGGCCGACACCGGCCCCCGCGCACCTCCCTGCCTCTGCCTCTGGCCGACAGGGGGCCCCCCCACGCACCTCCCTGCCTCTGCCTCTGGCCCACACCGGGGCCTCCCTGCCTCTGCCTCTGGCCGTGCCAGGCTGCTCTCGAGGCACCTGCCGGATCACCTCCCTCCTCTGCTCAGAACCCTCCAGGGGCCCCCCACTGCAGCCAGGAACTTCCCGAGCCTCCCTGAGGCCTGCCACGTCTGGCCTCGTGACCTCCGATAGCGCTCGTCTTCCTTGGTCACTCCGCTGTCGGCAGGCACGGTGACCTTCTCACTGTCCCCTGACGACCCACTAGCCGGGCCTCAGCCTTGAAGTCCCTCAGGGACTCACATGGCTCACCCTCTGCATTCCTTTAAGTCTTTATTCCAACGTGATCCCCTTTTCCTGGCGGCCTTGTCTATCATTTCAATCGCTCCCTCTCCACACATGCACACGCCTCTTGCTCCCATTCCCAGCTTTATTTTTTTTTTAATCATTTATTATCTAGCATTTCTCTTTTCGGCTCCCTTAAATTTTATTTGCTTTATTCTGTTTTACTGTCAGATTCTTCACTAGAATCTAAACGTTTTAAAGGTAGAGACGTTTTATCTATTTTGTTCACTGCTGTATGCCCAGTACCTAGGCACTTTCTATAAGTGCCTGGCGCCTAGTAGGCACTATATACAGATCACTGAGTGAGTGGACAAGGCTTGTCTGTCCCCATTGGAAGGCTGACCAAGGTCACAGAGACAAACTGTAACACACTGAGGCCCAGCACTCAGGCCCTCTGCTTCCTTCCTCAGAGACCGCGCGGTCACGTGGTGCAGCGGCCAGCACACGGGTGGCCTTCACAGGCTGTTGGAAGATGGTCTCTCTCACCCAAGCCAGTTGTTCACTTTGAATCCTCACAGGCTCAGTCTGTCGAACCCCCCTCCCCCACCCCACCCCTGAGGATTTGTTTGGGAACTAAATACATCCTTACTGTCTCATCTTCTAAATGGCTTTCCTTTCCCTCCTACTGTGGTATTTGGGCCACACTGCATGGACCCTGGAGAATGGCCAGTCAGCCCCGGGTTTTGAGTGGAGCAGGGTGGGTGGGAAGAGGAAATGAGAACAGGTTTCCCGCAACCCGGCCAGAGCTGAGCTCCTTGGGTGGCCACAGCCTTTTGGGAGCACATAAACTGGATTCTTGCTTTAGGGAAAATTTAGGAAGCACAGCAATGTGGAAGAAAGAGCTGCGGTCACGAGTTAAGGCTAAAGCAATGCCAGCCACACGCCTGTCTCCTCTCTCCCGCTCACTCCTCCTCCGCGCGGCACCGAGTGTAGTGTCCACGGCATGGCTGTGGGCTGGGCCACGGCCTGAGGGCTCTCAGTGATAAAGTCCTTCTGCCCAAACTGCCACTGATGCTTCCCTGCTGATGGCACAGAGCCAGGCGTTCTTGTCACAGGCAGCTTGGTAAGGAGTTACCCACAAGAACAAACTCTGTCCTGCCCCAGATAAGCCCACCAGCCTCCCTCGTTCAGAGGGCTGAAGTAGAAGGGGCAGCGCTATCAGCTCTGTCACATGCAGGTTGTGTGACTGCACAAGTGACTTCCCGGGCCCTGGTGCTCAGAGGTTTCTAAATACGGTCTTCAATGACAAGCACACTGCAGCGACAAGGCCCTGCGGCACCTGGCCTGGCTGCATTCCAGGGGCGCGGAGTGCCTTGTAACCTTTCTCCTAAGTGTGCCACTTGTGTCCCAGCACCCTGAGCCTCCTCCTGCGGCCACAGCCAGGGAGTGTCCTGCGGAAGGACTGGCCTTGGCAAATACAGCTCCATTCTTACATGACAGAGGCCTGAGGGAGGGCTGGGCGATTGAGAGGCAAGCTGGGGCCCGCGGAATGGACTTGTCCAGGGGCGTTTAACACACAGTCAGGGGCGGCCGCAGCGCCTGTGAGTCCCCTCTGTGCCCACCAGCAGGCCCGGTCTCAGCCGGAAGCCCAGGAAGAGGAAAGGCACCCCCAGCAGGCGGCCCGGCCCTTACCTGTCCTGGCTCGTCTCCAGCACCCGACTCACAGCGGGGGACTCTGTGATGCGGGCTTGCACCCTCTGCTGGCCTGAAACAAGAGACACTTCATTCTCTGAGTCCTGCCCTGCACCTGTCGAGTCCGCCTGCCTCTTATGTCCTGGCAGCTTCTCTTCTGACCTCTGACCTTCCTCCTGGTCAAGCAAATCGATAAGGCCATTTGTGGCATCTGAATCCACTGTGTCATCCTCCACCATGTCCAGAGAGCCCAGCGTGGGGCCCTGGGGTCCCTCGGAGTGCGCCCCCTCCAGCTTCCACTCGTGGCCGGTGGCGTCAGAGTCCTCGGCCTTGCTGTACTCCAGAGAGGAGTCCTCAGCAGTGACCAAAGAGGGTGTGAGGCCCGCGGACCACACCTGCATGTCAGACATCTCCAGCATGGCGTCATGCTCCGTGGCCGCCAGGGGGATGGCGTCTATGACGGCCACCTCGTTCCAGTACTGGTCTGCACGCAGCGGAGAGGGAAGCGCGTAGTGCAGGGATGCAGGGGACAGCAGCTCGTCCTGCAGCGAGGAGTAACCTGGATGGGCAGACAGAGGGCAACATGCTCCAGAAGCGATTTTTGTCACACACGCTTACGTGCAAGTCCACGCACACATACACACGGGCACGGCCATAGATAGGCAAGCACATTCCGGGCGAGGGGCTTTCCAAGCTCAAACTCCATTGCTCAGGCCTTGTGGCTGCTACCCAGGGCACCTGGGCAAGAGAAACAAGGCTCCGGGCTGGGTGGCGGGCAGCCAGGGAGAGGGGCGGCCCCTTTGCTGGACGGCAAAGAGAAGAGATTGGAATTCTTTTCCAGTTCAGAGCCCTGGATCAAGAAGACTTGATCCGAAGGACTTGTGCTCCAATCCGTCTCCACTCAGAGGAAGACCCCACTTCTCCATGGCCGGGCAGAAAGAAATGTTCTTTCTTGGCTCCAAACTTCCCTTTAGCACAGTCCTTCCAAGACCTGTCAGAAATGTACTTAAAGGGAGGGAACAGTCCAGCCACATCCAGGGTCAGTAACCGAGCTGCCTTGAGGGGGTCGAATGGGTACACTGACCACCCAGACCTCAGTGCAGCGATCAAATGGGAAAACATTTGGTTTGGGATGAAATAACTTCCTCGAGTTACAGATGGTTCTAGAAACTTGAATGATCTCAAGTGGCATAGGTGAGGACCCTAGGGTTCGAAACGGGCCAGGTCAGAGGACACGGGGAGGCACCAGGCACATCGGCTGCCCCGTCAGTACTCGGCCCTGAAGCTCCCCACCCGCAGGCCCTGGGCCAGCTCCCGGTCAGCAGTGAGCGCTGGGACTGGAGCCAGCCGGCTCTGGCCCTGCACACACACCCCGGTCAGCACAGCCTGTTCATACGTCTGTTCCATGCTGACTGGCTAGGCCAGGAGTCCCGGCCAGTTTCCTGGTTGGCTCTGGTATCGGCTCCCTGATGTTCAGAGTGACTAGGAACCTGCGTGAGTGGCACGTGTAAGTGTGTGAGGGATCTGTGTGCCAGATGAATGGCTCCTGTCCTGCTGGGTGGCTCCACTGCTCTCCTCTCGCCAGGAGTGGGGGTCCCTGTGAGAAGGGGAAAGAGGGCCTCTGACTCCCCTTCAGAGCAGGTGCCGATTTGTGGGTGGCAGAAGGAAACTAGAAGATTCTCTATTTGGCTCAGCCTGTCTGGGGAACTAGGGAGACGTGTGCCTATAACCCCTCAAGGCCCAGCAGAACCAAAGGAGGACCCTGGGTATGGGTGGGGCTGCCCTCTGCAGAGTCTCTATTGGCCTTCCTATGTCCGGAGAGACCCCTAACCTAGTGTCCAGGCTCTTCATTCTGCCATTCACCCCGCATCCCCCCCCCCCCCGCCTCCAGCTCTCTCCTGGGCCTTGCTTTCTTTAGCAAATGGGCCTTCCTCATTCCCAATTGCTGGCCTCAGCTGCTGCTCCCCATCCCTGCCCCACTTTCGACAACACCGTCTCCAGCTATCCTCGTTCACTTGTTCAGCTAAAAATTATGAATAGAGGTCCAATTACATACCTTGTCCCATGCTAAAGGGTTGGGGTTACAAATGCACAACACACACAAACAAGAAAGGTTCTCTTTGTCCTCTTTTTGTCATGACGTTTTCCCAACTTCCCCTCATGTTGGTCTCCCCCCGTCTTTGAACCTGTCCTGTGTGCCCCCCTAAGCTGTGAAGTACAGTCTTTGAAGGCAGGAACGATATCTACCTTTTCCTCCCACGTAACTGTAACAGATTGGGAATCCACAGGCCCCGGTGACTACTGCAGAGCTCTCCAGGTGTGTGAGGGAAACACGAGAATAAGAACTGGTGACCTCATCTATATTTAGTAAAACCACAACCACTAACATTTACATATATTTCAATGAGCCAAGAACCATGCTACGTGATTGACGTACATCTCTTAATCTTCTCGGAAGAGTTTTCTTCCTGTCTGACCTCTACAAGTCTATGTGGTTCCAGGTCCTCAAATTAGGAGAAGGAGGAAGAGACCATGGTGAGGTGGCTGGTGGGTATGGCTGTGCAGTGGCAGAGACTAAGGGAATCCCCTTCCAGGTCTCACCATGCTAGGAACAAAGAGGTGGCAGAGTAGGAGAAATAAGTGAGTCAAATCTGACCATGATATGAACCCCAGGCCATTGTATGTGAAACCCTGACCTAAGGAATTGGGAAATCAAGGGCAATGGCCTTCAAAACCCCCAAAGGAATAGCTCCAGATACATGCAAGCAGGACATTTTAGAGTCCAGTGATTATTTTTCTTCTTGTTATTTTGAAAGCATTATTAAATTATTTGTATTACCAACTGAGCATCTGTTTTGTAGAAAACACATCTAGCATGTTATTTTAAATTATTATCACAACTATCCTACAAGGAAAGCAATTTATTCCTACTTTATAATTAGGAAACTATAATAGGTTCAGTAACTTGCTTAAGGCACACAGTGATAGTGGTCTTTTCACTAGATTCTGCTATTAATATCTTTTAAAGATGGCTTAATTGAGGAATAGCTGACATACAATACATGCACATATTTAAAGTAGATAATTTGATAGGTTCTGACATAGGTGCACATGAAACCATCACAAGGAAGAGAGCGAGTCCCCATTCCTGAAGGGTTTCTTCATAATCGTTTTTTACCACCCCATCCCAGGTAATCACTGATCTGCTTTCTGTCACTATACTTTAGTTTGTATTTCCTCAAATTTTATATAAATGGAGTTATATTCTTCTTTTGTCTGGCTTCTTTCACTCGGCTTAATTAGTTGGGTATCATCCATATTGTTGCATGTATTGATGATTTTTGCATTTTTACTGCTGAGCTGGATGAATAGACTGCAGTTTGTTTATCCATTTATCTGCTAATGGATATTTGGGGTTTCCAAATGGGGCCATTACAAATAAAGCTGCTGGCCTGTGTGAATATACACTTTCTTTTCTTTGTGGAAGTACCTAGGAGTGGAATGGCTGGATCATATGATAGGTATATGTTTAACTTTTCAAGAAACAATCAAAGTGTCTTCCAAAGTGGTTGTCCCATTTTATATTCCCACTAGCAACGTACGAGAGTCCCAGTTCTTCCACATCCTCATCGACACTTGCCATGGTCAGTCTCTTCCACTGTATTTATTCTTTTCTGTAGTGGAATCTCTTTGTAGTTTTAACTTGTACTTCCCTAGTGACTAATGATGTTGAGCATTTTTTCATGCACTTATTTGCCATTTGAATATCTTATGGGTTAAATATCTGTTCAAATCATTTGCCCATTCAAAAACTTGGGCTGTTTGTTTTCTTATTATTGAGTTTTGAGAGTTCTTTATAGATTTCTGGATACAAATCCTACATCAGACTTGCTAATATTTTCTCCCACTCCGTGGCTTGTCTTTTCATTTTCTTCACAGTGTATTTTGAAGAGTAGAAGTTTTGATGAAGTTCAAATTATCAATTTCTTCTTTTATGAGTCACATTTCTGGGGTTGTATTTAAGAAATCTTTGCCTTACCCAAGTTCTCTAAGGTTTTATAGTTTTATATTTACTTCTATAAGTTTTTATATTGGGCTTTAGACTTAATTTACGATTCATTTTGAGGTAATTTTTGTACATGTGCAAAGTATGAATCCAAGTTCATTTCTGCATATGGATATTCAATTGTTCCAGTGCCACTTATAAACATTGTCCTTTCTCCACTGAATTGCCTCTGTGCCTTTGTCAAGAATTAGTTGTTCATACACACAGGGGTGGGCAAAAGTAGGTTTCCAGTTGTAATAAAAACAAGTAATACAATAATTAATACACAATAATATAAGATTAAACTGTGCTTTGTATACTCATAGAAGTGGGAAACCTACTTTTGCCCACCCCTGTATGTGGTTCTATTTCTGAACTCTATTCTGTTCTTCTGATTTCTCTATCTTGATGACTAAATCTTGAAATCAGGTAGTGTGAGTCGTCCAACTTTGTTCATTTTCTGGGTCCTTTCCCTATGAATTTTAGAACTACTTTGTCAACTTCTACAAAAAAGCATACAGGAATCTTGATTGAGATTGCATCAAATATATAGGTCATTTAGAAAGCACTGACAACAATATCAAGTCATCTGACCTGTCAACAATGCGTATCTCTTACTCTATCATATTTAGGTCTTCTTGAATTCCTCTCAGAAATGTTTTGTAGTTTTCCATGTGTAGGTTTTTCCCAACTTTCAACAAATGAATCTCCAGGTATTTCCATTTTATCAATGCTATTGTAAATGGTGTTCTTTTATAATCTCAATCTCAATTCATAATTGCTCATTGCTATTATATAGAACCAGAAAGCCCGGCGGTCATACGAAATGACCGCTGTTCTAGATATTATAAATTGTAATTAAAATGATTTGCGCAAAGGTGTCTGCTAATTCAAACTGAATTTCCCAGGGCAGGCGGTGAGGATGCCCCTTTGCTTAGTGCCCCACAGGGTTTCCCCCTTCTACTTGCTTAATTGCTTCAAGTAGAGTGCAATGAAGGAAACCACGCAAAAGCAAATGAACTATTAATGGATCGAATGCTATCCATGTACTGTTTGCTATTTGGATGCTGATTAGTCAATAATTTATTCAAGAGTGGTGGATAATTCTCAATTAGTGGAACTACAATGTTTCCGTACTTGCTACATTGAGAAAATCCTTTCTTGCCACAGTCAAATCGATTAGTTTCTAACTTGAAGTTTAAGGACTGACAGTGTTCACATTTAATATTCATGTCACCAGAGGAATGCTCAAAACTTAAAGTTTCTGCGTTTGAAACTGTTTTAATCCTTTTTGCATTTCGGTCAGCATTACTCTGTCGTTTTTTTGCATTTCTCTCCTGCCTTTGTTCAAGGGACTCATTTTGTCGAGACAGGCTTTTTTGTCTTGCATCTGAGGCAAGCCTTGTTTCTCTATGCTCATCAGTCTCATTTTGCCAAGAAAGACGCATTTGCTCTGTGACTGAGGCAAGCCTTGTCTTTCTCTGCTCAGTGGTTTCTTTTTGTCGAGAAAGCCATTTTTGTGCAGCTTTAGCTCCTTTTCTCTCCTCTTCAGTGCTGTATTTTCTAGGAGGCATTCTTAAAAGAAATTATGTTAAGACGTAGTTTTTATGTAAAACAGATGATTGCCAATGCAAACAAATGTTCACCTTCCCCCTGACATGCTCAATTTGCGTTCAGCCGTGGCAACTTCACCCCATTGGCTAGTACAGTTACGCAAGCAACCAATAAGCTATCGGCGACAAACAGACACTCAAGCCGCATATAATAAAGATTAGATTGATTTATATATACAGCTAGTGCTTGACTTATGACCACGATTGGTTCTGACAGACCAATCGTAACACGATTTGGTTGTAAGTTGAGTAGACTATATGTACAGTACTGTGAAATGATGTTATAAAAATCTTTAGGTCATATTTTTCATCGTAATTTTCTTTCATTGTTATATATCATAATTTTCTTTGTTCATTTTATGCCATTTGTATCATCTCTATACCATTTTGTTTCTTATTTTTACATTCATCAGGTTTAAGTAAAACACTGCATTACCAGTACAACTGGTTTAATATTTGCAAAGACAATTTCCACTTGGTAGACATCTTGGGATGGGTTTGATGAAAAATATCCAAAACACAAAACACAAATTGCTGTACCGAGTCTGGGATAACAGTTGAAATGATGCACGCGGAGATGGTAGTGCTGCCGGAAGCTAGTCCGCACTGTCGTTCGCCCAGCTGGTCAACGCTTACGCTGCCAGACACAGAGCAGTCATGGCTAGCAATTGTGGTCATAAAGTCGAATGGTCGTAAGTTGCACAGGTCGTAAATTGATCAATATTTGTATTGAAATTGTATCTTGCAACCTTATTAAACTTACTTATTAATCACTTTTTATAGGTTCCACTGGTGTTTTTATACATGTGATCATGTTGTCTGTGAACAAGCAACAGTTTACTTCTTCCTTCCAAGGTGGTTGCCTTTTATTTCTCTTATTTGTCCTACTTTACTGGCTAGCACCCTTAACACAATGTTGAACAGAAGCAGAGAGAATGGATTATCAGTGTCTTGGCACTGAACTTAGAGGGAAAGCATTCAGTCTTTCACCATTAAGTGTAATATTAGCTTTAGATTTTTTGTAGATGCCCATTATCAGATTGAACAAATTCCTTTCTATTCCTCCTTTGCTGAGAGTTGTTTTTTTTTAAATTCAGAATGGGTGTTGGACTTGTCAAATATTTTTTCTGCATCGGTTGTGATAATTATATGGTTTTTCTTTTTTACTTTGTTAATGTGTTGAATTATATTGATTTATTGTATGACCTCTATTCTTTTAAATTTCTGAAGGTGCACTGTGGCTCAGAATGTGTCTACCTTGGTAAATGTTCCATGTGAGTTGGAAGAATGTGTATTCTGCTGTAGTTATGTGAAGTACACTATAGGTGTCACTTACATCAGGTTGACTGATGGTGTTGTTGAGTTCAACTATGTCCTGATTTTCTGTCTGCTGGATCTGTCCATTTCTGAAAGAAGAGTGCCAAAACCTTCAACTATGATAGTGGATTCACCTATTTCCCCTTGCAGTTCTATCGGGTTTTGTCTTAAATGGTTTGATGCTCTGTTTTTAGGTGCATCCACATTAACTGTTTTGTCTTCTGGGAGAAATTGACTTCTTTATTGTTCCATAATGCCCTTCTTTTTTTTTTTTTTTTTTTGTATTTTTCTGAAGTTGGAAACGGGGAGGCAGTCAGACAGACTCCTGCATGTGCCCAACCGGGATCCACCTGGCATGCCCACCAGGGGGTGATGCTCTGCCCATCTGGGGCATTGCTCTGTTGTGACCAGAGCCATTCTAGCGCCTGAGGCAGAGGCCATGGAGCCATCCTTAGTGCCCGGGCCAACTTTGCTCCAGTGAAGCCTCAGCTGCAGGAGGGGAAGAGAGAGACAGAGAGGAAGGAGAGGGGGAGGGGTGGAGAAGCAGATGGGCACTTCTCCTGTGTGCTCTGGCCGGGAATCGAACCCAGGACTCCTGCACGCCAGGCCGATGCTCTACCACTGAGCCAACCAGCCAGGACCCATAATGCCCTTCTTTATCCCTAACTTTACTTGTGTTGAAGTCTGCCCTGTCTGTTAATACAACTATTCCTGTTTTCTTTTGATTAGTGTTAGCATGGTATATTTTTCTCCATCCATTTGCTTTTAACCTGTATGTGTCTTTATTTTTAAAGTGAGTTTCATGTAAACAATATATATTTGGGTTGTGTTTTTTGATTCACTCTGACAATCTCTCTTTTAATTGATACATTTAGACTATCAACACTCAAGTGGTTGTTGATATTGTTGGATTAATATCTACCATATTCGTTACTCTTTTCTATTTGTTGCCCTGGTTCTTTGTTCCTATTTTTGTCTTCTACTCTTTTTCTGCTTTTAGTAGTTTTAACTGAGAATTTTATATGATTCAATTTTCTCCTTTTTCTTAGCATATTGGATATGCTTCTTTTTCTTTTTCTTTTTTTAAAAAACTTTTTTAATAGGTGCCCTAGAGTTTGCAATATACATTTACAAGTAACACAAGTCCAGTTTCAGATAACACTATACCACTTCCTGGACAGTGTGAGCATTTTAAAATAACATAATAATATTAATTCTTCCCTCCTATCCTTTCTGTCATAGATGTCTGCTGTCATCATTCATTTTGCTTATATATAAGCATACATAAGCATATATGTGTGTATGTATATGCATATGATATCTATATAAGCATATGTAATGAAATACATTGCTGCTATTATAATTTTGAACAAACTTATAATATAGATCAACTAAAAATTAGAAAAATAAAAGATTTTATTTTATCTTCACTTAATCCTTTGTTGATGGTTTTCCTTATTTTATGAAGATTGGAGTTTCTGACCTGTATTGTATTCCTTCTCTCTAAAGAACTTCTTTTTGTTTTTATTTTTTTATTTATTTTTTTAAAAGATTTATTCATTTTAGAGAGGGAGGAGGGGGGAGAGAGAGAGAGAGAGAGAGAGAGAGAGAGAGAGAAGGGGAGGGGGAGGAGCAGAAAGCATCAACTCCCGTATGTGCTTTGACCAGGCAAGCCCAGGGATTCAAACCGGCAACCTCAGGGTTCCAGGTTGACGCTTTATTCACTGTGCCATCACAGGTCAGGCTCTAAAAAACTTCTTTTAATATTTATTGCAAGGTAGGTCAGCTGGCAACATAGTCCTTCAATTTTTATTTGTCTGAGAAGTATTTATTTCTCCTTCACCTTGGAAGAATAATTTTTCAGAATATATAATTCTTGGTTGCTGTTTTGTTTTCTCTTAACACGGTAAATATTTCACTCCATTTTCTTCTTGTTTTCAGGACTTCTGAAGAGATTTCTAATTAGAAAAGTAAAGTATGTATTTAACCTTTTCCCTTTGGTCTGAAGGGCTTTTTCCCTCCCCTTAATACTGCTTGTAGCATGGCTCTCCTGGTGATGAATTCTTTCAGCTTTTGTATGTTTGGAAAAGTCTTTACTTGCCTTCAGTTTTGACAGTCATTTTTGTTACGTATAAATTTCTAGGTTACTTTAGAGATGTTCTTCTTTAAAGATGTAGTCTACTTTAAAACGTTGCTCCACTGTCTTCTCATTTGTATTGTTTCCAATGAGAAATCTGATATACTTAAATTTGTTGCTTTGTACATGCTATCTTATTTGGTGTATATACATACATTTACATATATATATATGTATGTATATGTATGTATAATTGGGTTACACATACACACACATACATATTTTAGAACTTTATCACTGGTTTTGAATAGTTTGTTTAAAATATGCCTTGGCTCGATTCCTGGCCAGGGCACACAGGAGAAGCGCCCATCTGCTTCTCCACCCCTCCCCCTCTCCTTCCTATTTGTCTCTCTTCCCCTCCCGCAGCCAAGGCTCCATTGGAGCAAAGTTGGCCTGGGCGCTGAGGATGGCTCTGTGGCCTCTGATTCAGGCGCTAGAATGGCTCTGGTTGCAACAGAGCATCACCCCCTGGTGGGCGTGCCAGGTGGATCCTGGTCAGGCGTATGCAGGAGTCTGTCTGACTGCCTCCCCATTTCCAACTTCAGAAAAATACAAAAAATATTGCCTTGGCATAGTTGCTTTCATATTTCTTGTGCATGTGGTTCATTGAACTCCTTGGATTTGTGTATTTTTATAGTTTTCAAAATTTGAAAAAATTTCAGCCATTATTTCTTAAATGCTTTTTTACTCTGTTCTCTGTTGGGAACTCTAATTTCACAAATATAAGGTCACTTGAAATTGTCACATAGCTCAATAATTTAATTTTTTTTTTCTTTTTTTTTCTGCGTTCCATTTTGGAGAGTTTCTATTGCTATGTAGTCAAATCCACTAATCTTTTCTTCTGTGATGTCTAATGTCTAATCCTACCCAGTGTATTTTTAATCTTATGCATTATAGTTTTACCTCTAGAAGACTGGCTAGGGTCTTTAAAAAGTATCTTTCATGTTTCTACTTTTTGAACATCTGAAATACAGTTATCATAACTGTCTTACCATTCTTGTTGGCTAATTCTGTCATCTGTGTCAGTTTGGGGTCAGTTTCAATTGTTTGATTTCCCTTCTCATTATAGGTCATGCTTCCTGCCTCTTTGTATGTCTGATAATCTTTAATTGGATGTAAGACATTGTGAATTTTTTCTTGTTTGGTGCTGGATATTTCAAATTCTTATATTCTTAAGCTTTGTTGTGTTATGTAGTTAAGTTACTTGGAAATAGTTTCATCTTTTGAATTTTACTTTTAGGGAAGATTAGTCAGGGCTGGAGCATTGCCCAATCTAGGTCCAGTTCTTCTCCTTTTCTGAAACAGACCCTTTCTTTGTTTCCTATGCGATGCCTGTGAGAGACCAGTCTGACTATTGGGAATAGCTGATTAACACTCAACCCAAACTGGCAGGGGGTCCTCTGAAGATCTCCAGAGTTCTCTGCGTAGCTGTCTCTTCCCTGGTGATCTTTCTTGGGACCTCCAGCTGCCCCAGTCTCCCTGGACTCTCAGCATCTTCTCCTCAATCCGTGAAGTCATCTCGGATTTATCTTCCTTATATCATGACCTAGAAACTAGCAGTAGAGTTCATTTTGTGTCTTTTCATGTCTCACAGATCACTGTCCTTTGTCACCAGATATCGAATATCTTGAAAACTTTTGTTTCATATATTTTGTCCATTTTTTGGCTGTTTTAAACAGGAGGGTATATTCAGTGTCTGTTACCTCATTTAGACAAGCATTGAAATGCATCTTAAACAGCCCCTCCGATATGGCTAGATGAACATTCTGTCACTCCTGAGAACCTCCTTATCCTTGATAAGAACTGGGAAATGACAGCTCTACTGGCCACAGAATACCTGCAGCTAATTCTTGGATATTCTTTGTAACTTTTGCACCTTGAAAGTTCCATGGTGTTCACTTCAAAGAAATTTCACTTAAATGAAACTATGTTCATGAAGAGAACTAACGCATGCACACCCTCTCGCACCTTGTGTTTATTCTGCAGCCTTCCTTTAGGGGCTATGCCTCACTGCTCCCTTTCAGTCTCCAGAGGACCCTACCGATCTACCCACACCCCCACAATAGTAATCCCCACAAGCTTGGATCTGAGGCTGTATGTGGCCATACTCAGTGCTGGTGGGGATTACTATTAAGTGAGAGCAATGCTCACTAAGGCCTGAGCACACTCTCATAAGGAACATCTCACAAGTGGGGGACCAGACCATAAGGTCTGCTGAGTTCCCTAGGTTGCATTTCAGAAGTATCTCTCTCTCTAGGAGTCTCATGTGACCCTGCCATACCTTAGCACCAGCATATCCTTCAGTGTGGAGGTCTCCCCTCTGGGGTTGTGTTGGTAAAATGCAACCATCCGTACTGCTTTGGGGAAAAGCTCCCTCCCCAAAGTCTCTCCTCCTCTCAGGTTCTGGGTCTCTGCTCCTCTGGATGCAATGGTTCTCCTATTAGGTTAATGTCAGTAGCAAGCTGGACATGGAGTAGACAGACAACCTAGCCTCAGACAGGACCCACATTCCGTAGTTGTATTCATGAAGAGTTGACAGAAATAAAAAACACATTTTATTTCTAGGTAGACATTAATATATGTTCAATTTATCAAACCAAATGTAGCTAACAAGTGTGGGTATAAGACGTTCATTTTTTTCCTTGCATAGGGGAAATCTGTTTTACTTTTAGAAACATGGTATTTTTTCCTGCTTTTAGTCATTTTTTTCCTAAATATTTATTGCCCAAGGGCCTGGGTGGTCCCCTCTTGTGTAGGAGAAGCAAGCGGCCTTTGGCCTTAAGCCCCCTCTGCTCTGGCCCGTCCAGGTGCATAAGGCAAGAGGAGCAGGAAAGAAGGAAAACAGACCTAAGTTTTCTAGTCCCCTGAGAGCACAGAGCAGCCAACTCCTGTCCTTAGTCCCCATGGCTTCATAAGGAGGCTCCAACCCACAGAGAAAAGAGGTAAAGCACAAAGGAGGCAGGTATGACCGTGACCATCAGTGCAGAGGGCTGGGCTGCCCCGGACAAAGCCAGACACACTGCAGGAGGCTGCTGCCTCCCAGCCTTCTACCTCTGACCCCTCCTGGCTCCTGTCTGTGGCTAGAAGAGCACCCAGATGTGGGGCAGTCTTCCTGGGACTAGGAAGAGGGTAGGAAAAACAAACAAAAGCCAATTCTGGTGCCCAGAAAGGCAGAAGGGATCAGGATGAGAGTCTGCTTCTGAGTGTGTGCTCAGGTGTAGCAGGGAGTGTGTGTGCAGGGCACACGGCCTGTGTCCTCAGAAAACCTGCCGGAGGAAGGGGCTCAGAAGGGGTGACAACACTGGACAGAGAAGCCAGAGAGCACAGAAACGTTCCATTTGTGACTGTCTACAATCATCAGGGAGAAGGACCCTTTAAAAACTTAAGTTAGAGCCTGTTACTCTTTTGCTCCAAAGCCTCCCGCAGCCCTTCCATCTCACTCGAAGTGACACTCAGCATCCTGAGGATAGCCTGTACGAGCCGGCCTCCCACGGCCCTGTGAGCTCTGCTCCTGTTCCCCCACCACCACCACGTATCTATCCCCCCACCCCAGAACACCCACTGCTCATACTAGAGTCTGTTTTTTTCCACACGGCTTACTGCAGCCCGCTAGCACCTTGTATCATTCACTTACGTACTAGGTTACTGTTTGACTCTCCAGACAGAAGGTAAGCTCCATGAAGGCAGAGTTTGCGGGGTTTTGGGGGGAGGGTGTCTGTTTGAGAACTGGTTTATCTTCCCTGCCTAGGACAGCACCTGGCACGTGCAAGGTGCTTGAAAAGTATTTGCGAGATGAGCTGACCACAGAAACAGAGACCTTTGCACAGCGCAGAGAGGCCCAGCCCCACACTGGGGTTCAGCGCCGTGGCTGACGGGTCTGCGAGGCCTGTGGCCGCGGGAGGCATTCTTAAATGCCTGGGTCTGTAACTATTCTTTTTTTCTTTTTTAAAAAATTTATTGTGGTAAGAACACTTAATGTGGGATCTACCCTCTTAACAGATTTTTAATTGCACTAATGCCTTGTTTTTAGTCACGTATTTCTATGGGCCCGTCATCCTGTAGATACATAACTGGGGCCCAAAAAAGACCCAAACATTGCGGATCTGACTTGATCGCCAGGCTGTTAAGAAACCCAACCAAGTGGTGGGTTATCACACAGATGGGAGCCGTGCTTTCTCAGTTGGATTTCCCCAAGTTGGCAGCATTTCCCTTCCCCCCTCCCCTGTCCTCTGTGAGAGCGAGCGGGTCTAGCTCGCAGTCTCTGCTACGCTCCAGCCAGTGCCCCGAGGACAGCGGGAGTGCAGCGGTCTTGGAGCCCTTGATGCTGCACGTGAGGACGGAGCAGTGCACGCGTGCAGCCTCCACTGGGAGCCAGAGACAAGCCCCCGTGCACGCACACACATGCCCTCGCACACAGCCATGAGATGCGGGCGGGGAGGGCTAGGAGTCTCCTTCGACATGCATCTGTGGAGGCTGGTGGATCCTGGACACCTGGCCGAGGAGGAGGCAGTGGAGACAGGCAGGGGGAGAGAACGGGCGGACTACAGGTCCAGATGAGGTCAGAGGCAGAAGAGAAAGACGACAGGACATGATTGACAGGAGATGAACCCTGCACCCAGGGGCGCGAGATGGCAAGTTTCAGGGGCCACAGGCCATGGAGGGAGATGTGTGAGGGGCTCAGTGTGAGCAGGCTCCACCTGGTGGAAGGGAGCCCTGTGCCCAGCCCCACCTAGAACCTACCCACTCACGACCCATGCCCGCTCCACAAGTGCCCACAGAGGAGCACGTGTGTGAGTGGCCAGCAATGGCCATTAAGCTAGGAGCTTAGGGAGCATAAACAGCACAATGCGGCTGCTCAGGGTGACATATTAGGAACAAGGGGAAGCTGGTTCACAGAATTAAAAATTGTTTTTCAGGGTCTGTAAGGAACCTTAGGGATCTAACCCAACTTGCTGATTTTAAAGAAGAGAAGACACTGGTCAGGGCACATACAGGAGCAGTTCGATATTCTTGTCTCTCTCTCTGCCTGCCTCTCTTTCTCTCAAAAAAACCCCAACAAAAAACCCTCAAAAACAAAACAAACAAACAAAAAACCGGAAGAGAGGACGACTCAGCGGCACGTGGACTGGGTGAAAGGAGGGACACGCAGAGCCTGGCCTGCTGGCTCCACCACAGAGCAGGCTTCTGCTGTGTCTGTGCCGACTGGGTAGAGAGGGGCAGGAGGGCTGGAGGTGGGGGTCCCCGGCCCGCTCCCCCACGCAGCGGGCTCCTTCCTCGGCTGACGAAGGAAAGTGGTCCTCAGCAGACAGCAGTGGGGGTGCTGGAGGCAAAGGTCAACCCCTTCGGGGAGCCTGGTCGCCCTGGGGGCTCCCGTGCCACACTGACCCACATCAGAAAGAGTGAGGGGACAGAAATGGGGTGAGAGAAAAGGGAGAGAGAGAAAAGGAGAGACCAGACTCAAAGAGAAGTAACCCGCTTAGTCTCACAGAAGGGGCTGCAATAGGACCCTTAAAACAGCGCCCGGCTGACCCACATCAGGCCTCGGGCCGAGCGAGGCTCCATGTCCGGCGCCCTCAGCCACGGACTCTCACAGATGGGGACACTGAAGGCCAGAGAGCACCCAGGCCTGGTGCAGAGGTGCACAGAGCACTGGAGACTTGTAGAGGCGGAAGTCTAGCAGCTGCCCCAACCCCGAGCTCTTCCCACTGGGACCCCAGGTCCTCCTGGCAGCGGTCACTGATAGGAGCATCAGGAATGCTTCCGGCAGGGAGGTGCAGGCTTGGCTCCCGCTCACCTCTGTTCTCACCGCCACTGGGGAGGAAGCTTGTTGCGGAAAGACCTCCCACCAATGGGAGAGGAGGTTTCACGAAGAGTCTCTTACGGGAGGCGGGAAGGTGGGGCTGGGCTCTGCCCCGCGTCCTTCCAGGAGACACTCACCATTCATCTGGGAGGGCGAGGAGGAGTAGTCCCGCTCTGCGTGCCGGCGGTCGGGCTTCAGGTTGCGGCTTTGTCTGCCGGAGCCTTCCAGCATGTTCACGATCTCGTTCCGGTCAATGTTCCGCAGGGCGGCATACAGGTTCTCCACTGTTGGGGAGAAGAAATAAAAAGGCGCATGCTGAGGGACTGTATTTATTACAGGGCAGTGCAGAATGTCGCCAGGGCTGGGGTATTAATGTTTTCAGAGCGTGGAGGCATTCCTCTTTTGTCAGAGTCGAAACGAACTGCCTCTTTGGAGAGAATGTCGTTACCCTTCAACAGATCTTTCCCAATCCCCTAAATGCTGCTGATTTCAAAGCACGGAAAGACGTTTGTCACCTAAGAAGACTACTACAGGAAGGGGAGAGTGAGAAGGACCACATTCTATCCTTCTGAAATCCTTGGTCCTTGCCAGTTGACTTGAGGTGCAAATAGAACACTCAGTTTCCCCAGTGTTTTTGCTATGGCAATTTGGTTGTGGAAGAGCTGAAAAGAGTGAGACAGTCTTCCCTCTGGGTCGGAGAAGATGTTTCTGGAAGAAGGGGGACAGGCTTTGCTCACCCATGCTCTGTCCTGGGAGGACAGTGCTCATTTATTTGAGAAATCCAACAGCAAGTCACATACCCTCCATGTATGCTGTTATCTAGGGGTCCTGGTGTAATTGCTAATGTATTCTGAGGACAGGGAAAGGGTGGAGGCCAAGAGTCTCTGGAATTCCCTTCTGGCAGGATTGCCTGGAAGACCCAGTGACCCTGCGAGGTGTGTGTGCGAGACAGAAACAGGGCAAAACAGATTGGTTCCAGCGGCTAAACATCGGACATGGAATCTGAAGGCAGAACTACTACTGGAGGTGACGAGGTCCCGGCGCAGGCTTTGGAAAGAGAGGTACCCTTGGCTTAGTGGTACTGACTCTTTGCGTTGTTGCCTTCACGGATGACCCAGAGGTTCAGCAAGGCAGCGCTCTGCTCCAACAGTGAGTTGGGGTTTTCTGTGCGGATCCTGTTGATATCCTCCACGCTGTACTGCAGCTCCCGTGCCAGCTCTGCAAGCAAGGAACCGGGGCCAGGTGTGAGCCCGCCAGACTCCGCTCCAGCTCCCGAGCGGGGCCCTGCGGACTGCGGTGTCGGGCGGGGCGCACGGGGAGCTGAAGAACAGTCTCCCTTTGGATCTGGTGTTCCTTCTGACCAAGAAACACCAAGTGAAACGCAGACACTTACATTTCTGTATCTCCAGAAAATGGGACAGGAGTAGGGGTGCTCAGTAAATAGGCAGTGAATGAATAAATGAACGAGTGCCCTTTCTTACTTTTGTCACTTCAAATGTAAAAGGATGCCTTGGTCAGTCTTCTCACTGGATAGAGCATGAGCCTGGCATATGGATGCCCTGGGTTCAACTCTCAGTCAGGGCACACAAGAGAAGCAACTATCTGCTTCTCTCCCCATCCCTCTCCCCCTACTCTCCCTCTTCCCATCCTGCAGCCAGAGGCTTGATTGGTTTGAGCATTGGCCGGTGATGAGGATAGCTCATTGGTCCAAGTATCAGCCTTAGGCACTAAAAATAGCTTGGTTGATTCCAGCCTTGACCCCAGACAGGGGTTGCTAGGTGGATCCCAGTCAGGGCACGTGCAGGAGTTTGTCTATTTTCCTTCCTCTCACTTGAAAAAAAAAAGTAAGATGATGAGAGAGCCTCTCAGCAAGGTTAGCAACTTATCCAAGATCACAGAAGAAGCTGGTGCCAGAGCCAGGCGTGGGACTGAGCCTGCGGACACCCACTCCAGCGCTGTCTGTACTACACCAGGATGCCACTTAGATTTCACCCAGAAGCAATTACAATGGAAATGCATCGCTCTATTATGTTTCTTCAGGGAAAGGTGTTATTTACATTTTAAACGGAAATACAAGTTCCCACGTAAATGCAAGGCAATAACACAGAATGTCTGCTTATTTCCCCTCCCGTTATTTTTATTGCTATTTCTCACAGGTGCTTTAGAAAGGAGAACAGCATCAGAGTCTAATTTCAAGGATGAGAAAGACCAGAGGGAAGGTAATAGTGGGAATCCAGAATGTACATCGCATCACACACACACACACACACACACACACACACACACACACACCCTAAAAAGCAGCAGAAGACATTCTTTTTTGGCTTAAAGAATGAACCGTCTCTGGATTTCTGTGGTGAACCTTGGTCACACTGCCCTTCAGCAAGTTATTGCTTAGGCTTCTGAGTTTGACTGAAGCCCTCTCTGCAGGGTGATTGAGTGAAGGGAGTTCATTCACACAAAAAGCTAACAAAAAATGTGTGTGTGGGGGGGGGGGGCGGGGAGTGAATTAAGTCATAGCACCTGTGACTGAAAGCACATTTTGAGCTTCTACTTTATTTTGCCCATTACCTCACTTCAAATATGATCAAGCGTTCTTATTGACAGGACATCTGGTAGACTCGAGCTACTGCCAAGGATTACAAATAAAGAATGTTGAGACTTAGCCTTTAATGCCCCTTTTCCCTCAGCAATGCCAGCCTGTGAGGAGAGGAAATGACATGCGTGTAGGGGGCAGCAGGCAGATCACCAGGTGACATAGCTCTTGTCTGAGAGTTTGTCATCTGTTTGCTGGCTTTTCTGGGCTCTGCCACTAACTAAATTAAAGTCGCTCTATTTAGCTGGATTTCAGTTTTCCCATCTGTAAAATGAGGTGAACGAGATCAATTCTAAGGTCTTCTGTAAAATGTCAAACGTTGATTCTTTCTCACAAAGGAAAACCAGACAGAAATGGGGGAGGAAGGGAGCTCCTGCTTTTCTATTGGCCCCCAAAGGCATTGCTCGGGCAACCGCCCCATCTAAGACCATCACGGCACAACTGATAGTAACAAGAGGTTTAGAAACGTTTTCATCAGTTGCTCATTAAGGGGAGGGGGAAGAGGGGTAGGTATACACAGGCAAAGTGCTTTTCTACCTCAAATTTCCTGACTCACCTGCCCAGCTGAGACCAAGGTGTTCTGATATAATAGCCATCTTCATATCTGGTCGGTCAGTTCCACTGGGAAAACCTAGGGGAGAAGTATTGGATTCCATTTAGTAGCTTCGATAGGACACAGAACCGACAGCGGTGAGTGAATGACCTCAGACGGATGCCCAGGGCAGGCGGCGGACCTCAGTGTACACCGGACCTCAGTGCTAACCCCATTAGGGTCAGTTGGAGACCCAAGCCGAAGGCTCCTCTGCCTGCTATGTTTATAACATGCTGAGTCAACCGTGTCAACACGGAGCTGTTGTCAGGGTGAGAAATGAGCTCACCCACAACCTCTTCGGATAAAGTAGTGGGCACATATCATTACAAAGAGCTTTATACCCAGTGTTGATTCGCTGAGCATGCTATATCTCAGGGCCAGTGGCGTCAAAGTCCTTCTCCTGTCATCAGTTCCGGTCCCCTGCAGAAGGAAGACAAAGAATGGAAACTTTGGGGTTTGGGCCATCCCCCTCCCTGGAGAAGGGGATTTGAGACCATGGGCTGTGGGGTGAGAATGAGTCAGGCCTGGCACACCGTAAGTACTACACTTCGTCGGAGCCTGAACGCAGAGGAGTGAGAGGGAGTTGATGAGGCTCACATACTTGAGTAATAATAATGGCAAATGTTCCAGACCCTGTTAATGCTCATAACAACCTATGAACCTATGAGGTAGATACTATTATTATTCTCATGTCATCGATGAGGCAACTGAGGCACAGAGGGGTTAAATAATGTGCACAAGGTCACCCAGCTATTAACTGGTGGAGCTGGGGTCTGAACTTAAAAAAACAAGTTTCACTGTCTGGATTCCTTTCTGCTCAAAAGACCCATATGTAATACTGACTCAAGGCTTAGTGCCTTGTGGATAAAGCACCCAGATGCTTGCTCAAGGCTGCTGGAGATCTTGATTTGAAAGAGAAGTTGGTCTACCCTGGTCCCCAGACAGAAAAGAGAAACTGAGTCACAGATATATAAATGGAACCTTGCTTCTTTTTTTGGGGGGGGGGGACAGGGACAGAGAGAGACAGAGAGAGGGAGAGATAGGGACAGACAGACAGGAAGGGAGAGAGATGAGAAGCATCAATTCTTTGTTGTGGCACCTTAGTTGTTCATTGATTGCTTTCTCATACGTGCCTTGACTGAGGGGCTACAGTAGACAGAGTGAAACTTTGCTCAAGTCAGCGACCTTGGGCTCAAGCTGGTGAGCCTTGCTCAAAGCAGATGAGCTCGCACTCAAGATGGCAACCTCGGGGTTTTGAACCTGGGTCCTCTACGTCCCAGTTTGATGCTCTATCCACTGTGCCACCGCTGGGTCAGATGGAACCTTGATTCTTTTCTAGTTTGGCAGGGAAGGCTGATTATTAAAACAATGCCAACAAAAACTCCGAGACATGTGATATCTCCAAAGTCCGTGTGACATGTATCAATTCTGATACTCTTGGAGGTATTGATAAATGATGACACTGTGTTGAGCTCAAACACCCGGTGTGGCAGAGGCTGAGACACCAAGTTCCGATCTCTGAGGGCCTGGCTTCCTGGGGGAAGTAAGGAACTACACTTAAAAAGAGGCTCGAAGAAAGCTCTCAAATGTCTGGGTGACCTTGAGCTGCTCCCTGTCCAGTCCTAAGCCTCAGAGGTGTCAGATGAGGGGTGCCAGGGTAGATGCCCTTCAGGCTCCTTCGAGCCTCTGGGAGGTACACACTCAAGAGCTCAGAGTCCCCGGTGTGAACATGCATATTGCCATCTGACACTGATGTTTTGTTCCCGAGCTTTGCGGAAAGAGCCAGGGCCTGCTCTCCCTGCCAGGCCGCGGCCAAATGTCAGCCGAGAGTGCAGAGCCTCTCTGTGCCTAGGGAAAGCCAGAGGCAGCTTACAGCAGGAGGAAGTCCTCTGTGCCTCGGGAAAGCCAGAGGCAGCTTACAGCAGGAGGAAGTGCTCTGTGCCTCGGGAAAGCCAGAGGCAGCTTACAGCAGGAGGAAGTCCTCTGTGCCTCGGGAAAGCCAGAGGCAGCTTACAGCAGGAGGAAGTGCTCTGTGCCTCGGGAAAGCCAGAGGCAGCTTACAGCAGGAGGAAGTCCTCCGGAGGTGCTCCCCCGGGGGTCTGTGTCGGGACCTCCTCAGGGACCCTGCCTCCGGCCAAGCGTCCTCCTCGGGGGGCAGCTCACCTTGGTGCAGGGGGGCATGGTGATGTTCAAGTGGCACAGGATGTGCTGGGTGTCCTCGTACTTCATCGCCTTGCGCAGAAAGGACAAGGACCCTCCTGGTTCTCGACTGCTGTCCCTCACCTGAATTCAGTCACACAAAAGAGAGACTCAGGGGGCCGCTCCACAGGCCGCGGGCTGGCCGAGAGACTCCTGCCTCCCAGACTGTCTAGACCCAGAAGAGAGGTCGGCACCTTCACAGGAATGGCCAAACGGTTCTCCCGAAACGACTGGAACTGGAAACTCCGCTGCTGGGCAGCTTTTTTGACCGGTACCAGGTTCCCGGAGAGTTCTGCGAACAGCGCCGTCCCTTCCAACACCTGAGGGAAGGGAAAGCAAACACAGCGTGTCTGTGGAGGTGCCCAGACGCCTGGGCCTCTCGGCGTGTCTGTGGAAGTGCCCAGACGCCTGGGCCTCTCGGCGTGTCTGTGGAAGTGCCCAGACGCCTGGGCCTCTCGGCGTGTCTGTGAAAGTGCCCAGACGCCTGGGCCTCTCGGCGTGTCTGTGGAAGTGCCCAGACGCCTGGGCCTCTCGGCGTGTCTGTGGAAGTGCCCAGACGCCTGGGCCTCTCGGCGTGTCTGTGGAGGTGCCCAGACGCCTGGGCCTCTCGGCGTGTCTGTGGAGGTGCCCAGACGCCTGGGCCTCTCAGCATGTCTGTGGAAGTGCCCAGACGCCCCGCGGGCCTCTCGGCGTGTCTGTGGAGGTGCCCAGACGCCCCGCGGGCCTCTCGGCGTGTCTGTGGAGGTGCCCAGACGCCCCGCGGGCCTCTCAGCGTGTCTGTGGAAGTGCCCAGACGCCCCGCGGGCCTCTCGGCGTGTCTGTGGAAGTGCCCAGACGCCTGGGCCTCTCAGCGTGTCTGTGGAAGTGCCCAGATGCCTGGGCCTCTCAGCATGTCTGTGGCAGTGCCCAGACGCCTGGGCCTCTCAGCGTGTCTGTGGAGGTGCCCAGACGCCCCGCGGGCCTCTCAGCGTGTCTGTGGAAGTGCCCAGACGCCTGGGCCTCTCGGCGTGTCTGTGGAAGTGCCCAGACGCCTGGGCCTCTCGGCGTGTCTGTGGAAGTGCCCAGACGCCTGGGCCTCTCAGCGTGTCTGTGGAGGTGCCCAGACGCCCCGCGGGCCTCTCAGCATGTCTGTGGAAGTGCCCAGACGCCCCGCGGGCCTCTCAGCGTGTCTGTGGAAGTGCCCAGACCCCCGCGGGCCTCTCAGCATGTCTGTGGAGGTGCCCAGACGCCTGGGCCTCTCAGCGTGTCTGTGGAGGTGCCCAGACGCCTGGGCCTCTCGGCGTGTCTGTGGAAGTGCCCAGATGCCTGGGCCTCTCGGCGTGTCTGTGGAGGTGCCCAGACGCCTGGGCCTCTCAGCGTGTCTGTGGAGGTGCCCAGACGCCCCGCGGGCCTCTCAGCTTTGTTCTGTCCTCTCCCACGAGGCACGCTTTCCCCAGCACGGGCACCGTGGCTATGCTCCGGGAAATCCCACTGTGTCAGAAAAGGTTTTAGGTCCAGGTTCTGCTTCCTTACTGAGAAGGACTTTATAATAAGCAGGACTGAGCCAGAGAACTCTAGAACTCCACTGGGATACCATAAAATGACTTCTGAAAAAATAAAAAATGTTTTTCACATCTGTCCAAAAATGTTTAGTTTATGCCAAGTGCTAGAAGGACCATATGATATTTTCATCTCACTGCTCATATCAGGGTCCCTTCTGTAGATATAATGTTTTCAGCTGAACCCATTTGACAGTTGAGGAATTGAGGCACGAAAAGAGTCAACGCTTTGCCTCGTTAGCCCTTTCTCCTAGGCCCTCGGCCTCCCAGAGGCTCAGCACACACTCGGAGGCCAGACTTTCGGAATGGTCCTGGCCTAACACGAATGAGCATCCTGGGGTCAACAGCAGGTCCCAGTCCAGGCCTTCCTTCCTCTCATCACCTGTCCAGCCCTGTCCCCTGCTTCCTCATCTGGACGCCACCAAAACCCTGGCAGCCGGTCAACGTGCGGGCTCTGGAGTCACACTACTTGGACAAATCCTTTCTCTCCCATTTTCTTTGTTATGTGACCTTAGGTAGGTGACTTAACCTCTCTCAGCCTCAGCCTCTTCGTCTGTGAATTGGGGTTAATAAAAGTATACCCAGTTCTGAGAATCAGGTGAGACTGTGCTAGTCAAGCACTTTTATTGTTGCCTGGTTTCTAAGAACTTTAATAAGTGTCAGCTGTTATCATCCCAGTGACATTCCTTAGCTTTGGTGAAGCTTCCCTAGGACGCTTCTCAAGAGGGGCATCAAGGAGACAGCCTAGGGCGCCGCCCCCACCTCCCGGCAGCTTGGGCCACGGCGCCCCAGAGGAAACAGCCCCCGTGACCCTGTCCTAGCTCCAGCAGCTTTGCCTCAATTTGGGAAGCGAGGTCAGCCCGCGAGTGCCCAGTAATAAGGGGACCCGGGTGCCGTACCTCAATGTCCCTACTCCGGGCCACCTCGATGAAGTTCTCGTGCTGCTCCAGGGTCTTGTCCACCTTATCGTCCGTCATACAGTAGCAGCGCAGCCGGCCCTCCCGGGGGTCATTCATCTTGGCAAAGATGACAAACTTGGCCATGTAGGGCACTGCGGTCAGCTCCTTGTACAGCAGCGTGGCGAAGTTCACAGCCTCAGCAGTCCGAGGACAGTCCGACAGCCAAAACCTGCAGGGAAAGGGCTAGTTACCACACGTTCCTGAATGCCTGACGGAGAGCTTCATTTCCACCCAGACGGGAGCTTCGGGCAAGCCGTGCGATGGGCACTCGTAACACTCCTGGTGGTCACAGCCGGACTTCTCTGTGCCGGGTGCTGAAGGTCAAGCCTGGGACGGGCATGTTGGGGCACGAGGATGCCCACCCCCCTCCAGGCCGGGCCTGAAAGTCCCCCGGGCTGAGCTGAGCTGGGCTGGGACGTGTCTCACCTGGCAGAGACATTGGTGGTGAAGGTGGCACACTCGTTAGCATACACAAGCTTGGTCGTTCCTGTTATATCTTCCCACTGGGCTTGGTCTGTTCCTCCTGCAACGGGAGCAGAAAGCGGGCTGGGGGACAGTCTTCAGGACACAGACGCAGAGCTTGCCTAACAGTAAGGGCCGAGCGGCCGAGGGCAGAGACAGGCGCATCTGGATGGAGCGCTGAGCACGCCTCCTCTCCCATCCTCTCCTCCCAGCAGCCCACAGCACCCTTCCCACAGCCATCAGGGCGTGCTTCCACGGAGGCGTGGGCTCGACTTGGATGCATCACCTCCCACCCCTTCGAAGAGCGCCTGGAAACGCCACCGAAACGCGAGGCGACCGCTAGCTTCGCCTTCTCCTGTCTCCCCCTGATGCGACTGGAAGGAGGACAGAAGGCGGGCCAGAGGCCAGGGGGCACCTCTCACCGATGACGCTGCAGAGCAGGCGCAGGCTGGTGGTGGAAGGAGGACAGAGGGCAGGCCAGAGGCCAGGGGGCACCTCTCACCGATGACGCTGCAGAGCAGGCGCAGGCTGGTGGTGGGAGGAGGACAGAAGGCGGGCCAGAGGCCAGGGGGCACCTCTCACCGATGACGCTGCAGAGCAGGCGCAGGCTGGTGGTGTCTCCCTCCCCGCTGTCCCTGGGGTTGTCCGTCCAGGAAGGAGGGAGTGGGATCCGAAGCCCGATGGGGCGGTGGAACTTCCGGCGCCTCGGTTCCACGGTGACAATGGGGCTGAACGTGGCCTGGTTGCCCAGCAGTTTGGTGACCAGCTCATCCGGGACAGGCTGGGCCTGCGAAGGGCCAAAGTGGGGACACTCAGCCCGAGAGCATCAGAGCGGTTCACGGGCAGGAAACAGCACAGTCCCCAAGGGGAAAGCGGCTGTCACTGCAGAGGGCAAAGCCAAGGGGGGTGTCCCCCTACTGCTGAACCGCAGGGCCCGCCCCGTGTCTGACGTCACTGCCCAGCCCTCCTCCTGGCCCTGCCTCCCCGCTTCCCGAGGATCTTCAATCCTGGGAGGGTGACATCTTTGCTCAGCATTAGATGTCCCTGCAGAAGGCCATGTGGATTAAGCACATATCTGGGACATTCATCAACTTAACAGGGAACTACTGCCTGATCCCACCCACCCAAATTCTTCTGAGCTGTAAGGTCAAATCTCTAACTGAAATTTTTGGGCCCAGGAATAAAGTGTGGAGGACATCCGGGGTCTGCGGGTCATCTTCCTTCAGGCCTTGGCCGTCTTCAGCTTCCCTGAACTCTGTTTGAGTACAGGGCCGGGGGTGGGGGATGGGGGATGGGGAGCACCCCAACTGGGGAGGAGGAGGGCTGTGTCACCTGCAGAGCCAGCTTCACTCTCTTGGTGACAGCATTTTCCGGAAACGTCGCCTGCACCAGGGGCACCAGCCTGCTCTTCAGAGAGCCCCCTTCGGGGCCGATGGTGTCGTAGTCCTGGCAGAGCCGGGACATGATCACGAAGTACAGGGGGAAGTCCGTGGTGATGATGCGGCACACCCTCTTCTTCTCCAGCTCCTCCAGGCTCCCCAGCTCTGGAAGCACCCGGCTCCGATCATGCTGAGCCCGGGCTCAGCCACCACTGTGTCCCACCACCCCTCCACCCAGGAACCCAGCGGCGGGGCAGTAAGGTCCAGCAGAAGAAGGTGCAGGGGACAGACCGGGCCCGGTGCTCACTCAGATGCGCTAGCAACCCAGAACTGGACTTCCTGGGTCGTCTCTAGTCTCCCCAGGTTCTCCAAACTCCGGGCGGCCCAACAGCCCACCCCAAAGTGCAACCTCAAATCCCGTCTTCCTGAAGGAAGGCCCCTGCCCGGGATCCCCGGGGCTGCTACCTTCATCCATCCCATTGAGGATCTGGTCCAGGTAGCTCTCTCCGTAGCGGCTCTTGTGCTCCTTCCACACGGAGCCGTTCTCACTCCGGAGCACCACGAGCTCACGGTCCCCGCGGCCGTGGGAGGCAAAGTGCGGGATCTCCACGATCACGGGGCTGGGGGACAGAGCAGATGCAGGGGAGGTGTGTGGATTCGGGCGTGTGCTTGCCTCGCCACGAACGGGGTTAGGAGCAGGGTGGAGCGCAGCTGGATCCTGCCTGGAGGGAGAGGGGTCCTGCAGCCACAGTGGGAGCCTCACCCACACGCAGGTCCGCACAGCGGACCAGACCTGCCTCAGGTTCCTGCGCCACACAGGGCCCCTGTGACCCACCACCAGGCCCCCATCTCACTCCCAGACAAGTGACCCTGCCCTTGGACCTGACCCCGAGAACCTGCCTGACTTCCAGACTTCTCCTCCACCGGGGACGACCCTCTCCGCACCTCCCCTCCCCCCATCAGTCTGTGCTGATGACCCGCCCCCTGCAGGGAGGCTTTGCGCAGTGCCCCTAACAGAGAAGAGCGACCCCAAGGCCTCTGCGAGCTGCTTTACAATCGGTGGGTGAGAGCCTGAGGAGGGGACAGGAAGTGGACAGAGATGAGAAGGCAGGGTCCCCTGGGCGACAAGACAGCGTGCATCGCGGCACCGGAGGACAACAAAGCCCCCGGCAGAGGCCAGTCTGCCTCGGACCTGGGGAGGGAGGGCCTCTGAAGCCCATGGATCTCGCCGGCCTTGGGGACAACGCCACAAAGCGGTCTTCAAGTAAGACCGTTTCAGAGCTGAAATAATTAAACCCTTGGGTAGGTGGGTGGGGTCCCCAAATTAGCCCTGTCTTCCATCTCCCTTCTCTAGTTTCATACAAGGTTGGACTGCAGAGGCTCCACCTGGGCTGAGGACTCTTCAGTGTACCCAGGAAAAGGCCGTTAAAGGGAGGAAGGGTTCCGGGTTCTGTTCCTCTCCGGAGAGTAGACAAAGGACATGGGGCTCCAGGGCTGGCCTCTGTCTCTGCCCTGCGGCTGGCGGACCTGGTGGTGGCTGCTGACAGGGCAGGGGTGGGCCAGCAGGGCAGGGACAGGTTAGGGACACGGCGCACACGCTCACCCGGAGCAGGGCCTCTCACCTCAGGAACTGAGCCCCCGTGGGCCCCAGCGCAATGATCCTGCTGGCCAGGCCCTCCTCCTCGGCCAGCGGGGGCGGCGTGCTCAGCTTCTGGGGCTTGACCAGGCGGCAGGTGATGCGAGTGGGTGCTGCACACGTCCGGGGCGGGATTACCACCCGCAGGCCATTGTGACGACTCCCTCTCATGGAGCCTCCCCGGGCGTCCACCATGAAGCTCACCAGGAACCTAGGGCACCCGCAGATCCGTGTTGGGCATCTAGGTGCCACCTCTGGGGAAGGGAGGGCGGGGCCCCGGAATCCCTCTCCCGGGAGCCACTCACCCTGTGTGGACCGGGCTGGCCACCGGGCTGATGTTGTCTGAGGTCTCTGTGGCCGGGCTGCTGGGGATGAGGGAGTCTTCATCATACTCCTTCGATGGCTGGGGAGGAGAGAAAGGCCAGCTCTGATCACCTCCCAGGCCGCAGGTGCTGGTCTCAGGACAGCGGACGCTGTGCCCGGCCGGGGAGCCTCGGGTGCCCTCTCACCAGAGCCACGGCGACCACTGGGAGAAGTGTGCCGCACACTCACCACCCCCGCCCTCTGGGCACCAGGCGCTCCTGGAGTCTACAGTGGAAGCACGGGCTTCTTCCTACCATCACGGACACTCCTTGGCCCTAGACCCCAGGCTAGAGCTTCCGAACAGACAGAGCGAGTCCTCGCTCCATCTGGCTGCGGTCTTTGGTCCGGCACCCACTGCTGACCGCCCACCCGCTCTCTAGCTGGGCCCCAACGTGAAAACTCTGCTCTTGGTTTTCACACTAGCGTTGGCAATTGTAAGATGACCAATCGTCCTCCTTTAGGGAGGACAGTCCTTCTTTTGCAAGTTCTGTCCTCCCTCGAAAAGTGTCCTCCTACATGTCCTCCTTTTTGATATTGGAAGTTTAATCTGTAAATGTCCGAATTCGATCAATGCAGAGTCGATCCATTGTGTGTGATGTGACATATTTGTATCTAAATGAGTAATTTTTTTACAATTATTATTAAAAATTAATAGGTATGTCAGCCTAATTACAATATAAAATATTATAAATGTTTTTATGATGCATTTATCATATTATAGTGTATTATTGTTTCAATGAATAAAATGTTTCTTTTATTGACAATATTGTTTTCTTCAATTTATTTTTGTCTTCTTTTCATTCATTGTAAAATATCTGATCACCCTAGCAATGGACCCTGTACCATCACGATAGCTATTTTGCTCTGGGCGAGCTGCTTGTCCTATAGGCACCAGAGATACATGAAGTGACTAGAACAGACCCTTTTCCCTGGTGGGAGGGTACTTCCTGTTTCCTTGTCTGGAAATGGGACAGTCCCGCTGCCTCATGGTAACATTACAACTACAGGGACATGGGACTGCCTCACCAGGGCCTATACATCACACGGACTTGTGAGAGCCCGCAGGGTCCGAATCTGTCCTCGTCCCCTCCAGGTCTGTTTTCAACTGTGCTCTTGCGCACGCTTCCCCACAGGTGCAGACGCCCTGGTCTCTCCCTTCCCTGGCCCAATCCTGCTCCTTTTTCACACCTTGCTCCTCCACGAATCTTTCCCAGTGACTCTGATCTGGAAAAACTCACACCGCACATTCGAGCACTTGGATATTTACGCTTCCTGCATTCTGTGCTAACTGGTTTCACGTAGCCGAGTCCACCCCTGCCAGTGGGACCATCAGCTCCTAGGAGGCAGGTGTGGGTCTCATAGTCCGCCATCCAGGCCTATATTGGGCACATAGTAGGACTCCAGTAGCGCCTGCTGACTTGAGTTCATAACTTCAGCAAGACGGCAAAGACAGAGGGTTGGTCCAGGAAGAGCAGGACAGGTCCACTCGGCTGCTTTCCTGTCGCCATTTTTGGCAGCCCCCAGGGAGAGTGCCCCAGCACCAGGGCCATCTCTGACCATAGCTCCCAAAGGTCACCCAATGAGTGACACCAACACCTGTCACTATGATATACCCAGCAGAGAACGGCTGGCTGGACAGCTTCACAGCCATTTGGGTCCAGGGCTATGGCTGCTGCATTTGGACACGCTGGGTCCCTTCAGCGGCCGAGGAAGAGGCCAGCCTTCTGGGGCCTCTTCACTGGGACACAGACATGCCTGGCTCAGTTATCAGGCCTTGGGCAGTCACTTCCAACCTCCAAACACCACACTACTTTCTTTTTATCCTAAAAAAAACCCCTTGCTCTGGGGCTGCGGGGGTGGGGAGGGAGGAGTGCTAATGGCATAAAATTAACTAAAGGGAAATTAATCATTTTAAACCATCCCTCTTTTTGGGCAAAAATTCAGGTGGCAGCCAGGGAAGCCACAAAACAGAGTACTAGAATGAATAACAGCCCAACGTGGGAATAATCTCTCCGACATCATCATCCTCTTTGTGTTGGTAATTTAAGCTCCCAATAATCTCCGAAGGGAGAGGAGGCAGAAGCTACCCCCTTTCTTATAAACGTAAGAGAAAAGGAGCACGGAGTCCTGCGACCTGCCCGAGGCTTCACGGCAGCGCAGGCTGCAGCCTCGGGCTCCCTCTCCAGCACCGCAACCCGCTGCCCCAGGCGTGCAGAGAGCACGTGTGCCGCAGTCGTGAGAACACGGCCTCGGACCCGAACCTCTGGCTCCAGCCTAATGATGTTTCACACGCCCATGGACTCTGTGGGACGCATTAGCAGTCGTATCTGGGGTGAGGAGAAGACCGGCAGCACCGGGCTACAAGCCCACGTGGGACCCCAGATCTGCGGGCTTGGTAAACGCTACGTGCTTTGCAGCTCTTAGTTCCTATCACACTGCAGGTCATCTCAAAGCAATCCGTTGTCTGGGGGTCCCCGTTCTCTGCAAAATGGAGAATAAGAGACATGATGCTTCTCACCTGCTCTGGCTCCTCAGATCTGATCACCACTGTCTCGGGTGTGACACAAGGAATCCTTGGGATGGCCGGAGATTCCACCCTGTGCACCAAGAACATTGGGAAATCAAAGAGATGATCCTTCTCAGTGCCCCTCTTTTTCCATGAGGGGTCTAAGTGAAACATCTCTTTACCCTCAAAATAACCTACCCAATCTGCCCCACACCACAGCCTGACCCCTCCCCCTACTCGCACATGCAATACAACTCAGTCTGCACCACTGAGCAGCCTCCTCCCTTCGCCCAGAGCCTTTCCCCGAAGCCCACTGTCTGTCCTGACCCCACCGAGGGACCTGCCTCCTCCACGAATCTTCTCCCGTACCCAACACGCCAGCTTTTAGCCTTAACGCCTTTGTTGACAGAGTCCTCGCTCTGGCCTTCACATCTTATTCTGCGTTGCGATAGGACCTGCTGGTGTGTGTTTTGATCCTATCAAATAAATCTGCAGTTTCTTTATGGCCGGGGGCCGAGTCTTGCATTTCTTCCTAACCGATGTTCAATAAATACTAACTGATTGTATATCCTTGTCGTTTCACTTCCTGCTTATTGCATGGCCCTGCTTTGCATAAGCCACCGGACTAAGCTGGCACACATTTGTCTTTTCAAAAAACACCGAGGGCTCAGTGTTTCTATACAGTTGTCACTGTTCGATTTATTTGCAAAACACCCCAGTGTGCCAATGCACCCAGAGCAGAATAACTCACAGCGTCCCAGGGAGGAATGAGAAATGTGTTTCAGGCAGAAACAGACTCTCTGTGGGTTTTCCCTAATGAACAGAAGGATGCGGTCAGTGCTGGAGCTTAGCTTGGCACCAGTGTCTAATGGGAACTTTCCTCATAGATTTCTGGTGAGAAGCTGAGCGTGTATGAAAGGAAGAGGAGGTGTGTAGATGGGACTGTGAATGAGGGGAAGGAGAAAGTCAGGAGGCAGAGACACCAGAAGAGGAGGAAAGACACACTGTGTGTAGATGGGACTGTGAATGAGGGGAAGGAGAAAGTCAGGAGGCAGAGACACCAGAAGAGGAGGAAAGACACACTGTCCAGCACACTGTAAGGGAGGTCTCCATGTCCCCACTTGGTGCTCCAGCTACAGAGCTAGGTAAATCCTTAGGGGCTAGACCCACGGTCCAACTGCCCATGTTAGTGGCACACTCAGGGCCTGGCCTCCTTGTGACTGTTCCCTGCTCTGGAATCCTTCTACTCCGAGGTGCATGGCTGGACCTCGGCCATCCACTATGTGAGCCCTTCTTACACTTGGTCCAGCTTCGGCACAAAATCCAGCAGCTCCTTCTCTTCATCTACATCCCTGGAGTCCTGCTTCTCAGCCTTGGAGCCGAGTTCTTCTCCTGAAAGCACACGGATTTGAGTGAGAGAAGAATGGGACTTTATCTTTCTTTTTATAATAAAGGGCTTGGCCTGGTCCTCAATGCCGAGGAGTGGAGGAAGGTCTCTGATGCTCGAAGGGGTGCATGAGCAATGTCTTGGGCCAGTCCGGTTCCTCCAGCCCTGGTATCAAGAGCAGGGCAGCCAGCTCCTAACATCTAAGTCTGTACCAGACTTCGTAGAAAACAAAAAAACAATCAGAAAGAACTTCTTTTGCTTGGCAAATTCCACTTCCCAGGAGCCCTTGTAGAGTGTGCAATGACACCGAAGAAAGGGTTGTTTCTGTTCTTTTCCGCACCGCGTACTACAGAGGAATACGCTACAATGGGGCCGCACCCGTTTGTTTTGAAGGGCGGTAGTGTTTTTGTAACCATGGCAGGTGGAACCGCATTGTTTCCTAAACCCGTCGCCAAGAGGTTCAAACTATGTCTGCAATCCAGACTGCCTCTTTCTTTCTCCTTGCTCGCGCTGGGCTTGGAGCCCTCGACCTTGCAGTGTCATTTGCTGTGACCTAGCAGTCAGTGCCCTGACTTTGCGATCTGGAGCTGACAGAATGAAGTAACAACAACAGCTCATGCAGTTATGATCACAAACACAGTGGCATGGGCACAGACACAGAGATGGACAGGCAGGGGCTCCCTGCCAGGGCATGGATCTTATGGGTGTAAACTCCTGTTTTAGTCAAGCTCCTGGCTCCAGACTGTTAGCCGCCAGAGGAGGTGGAAAGCAGGAATGGATTAGTGAGAGCTTGGATCGCTTAGGGTGAAATGCACTTGTGAGAAAGGACCACAGGGAACAGAAAGTGTTTCATACCCATTATAGTTATATGAGCAGTTCCTGGAAAGCAAAGAAGAGCCAAGTTTAAGAAAGGACAGGCTTGAAGTTAGTTAAAGCGAGAGGCATATTACCAAGGGGGACACAGGGCAGCTTTAATCATCTAGTTGCAAAGTTATTAATTCAAGGGTCAGAAGGATACCCAGCTGAATCCCACCATTTATATCCCGAGGGCTCCTTTCAAACTGAGGGTATAAGTGGTGGGATTCGGTGAGGAGATAGGCTTATCTAGGGCAGTAAAATACTACAAGCACTTGGTGATTCATAGAAGTAAAATCTGCAGTAATTTCCTGAAAAAGGGTATACCTCAAAACTTACTGATTATGTGGTCTTAAGAGCGGCTTATTTTAAAAAATTGCACAGATTTTTAAAACAGTGAATTGTTCGCTCAACGCTCAAGGAAAGCATCAGGCAGAATTCTGTGACAGTTCTTTACAGCTCTGAGAACTGACCTAAGTAGAATCAGATTCTATGCATAATATACACAAACACACATTTTCATGAAACTTCACAGGATTTTGTATTTTAATCTCCGAGATGTAGAGTTTCCTTCTAAAATTACATTAAAGGAGTATTTTTTTTTATATATAACAGAGAACATCTTTAAAAATCAGTTCTTTCTGGTTTCAGCACAGACTCTCAGAACTTGGATGTGCAAAAGGACACTTGAGTATGACAGGAAGCACTCGGGGCATGCTCAGAGCCCCATGTGACCCCGACTTTACTGGACCTTTGTTAAAGCTCAGACTTTACCTTCATCTTCAGAGACATCCAGGATCTCATCCACCGTCTCAGGGAAACTCATCCGGTGCTTGTCACTGACTAACTAAAATAAGAAAGAGCAGAGAATTCAACCCAAATAGAGCAGTGGCCACGTTCACTGAGCCAGCAGTTACCTGGTCATGACGGTGGAGACAAGGAGTGGGAAAGGAGGTTTGTCCTAAATGAAGAAAATCAGAGCTAAGACGCTCTCAGCCTTGAGGCTGACGTCTAAACAGGAAACGCCAGCTTCCCATTGCCTAGTCCCTGTCCCAGCCTCACCTTGCTACTGCCTTCTTAGGTCTGGTCACAACCCCAATTCCTCCTGCCACTAGGTGGCAGCACAATTCCATCTGATGGAGGAGACCCGGCCTTTCCTTTTGGCCTGGCTCTTTCTAGCAGGTATTCCAGAAACCCCAAAGAGCTCCATTTCTGAGAGTTACTCCTAAGGTCACCCTGTCTGTAGGCTGTGTGTGTTCGGGGTAGGAGAATGCCGGGAAGAAGCAGACGTACCATGACACTGGGTTCATCTGTGACAACCTTGAGCACGTCGGTTACAGAAATGTAGCCCAAGCGCTTGGCTATGGCCAGAGGTGTGGTTCCATTCTGGGAAAAACAGCGGAGAGAGGGTGAGACCAGACGAGGGAAGGGAGTCTGGGAGGAAAGCCCTCCTCCTTTGCATAGATCACGCTCACATTCTAATTGTTAAACAGGGTTCTAAGTGTTCAGGCTGCACCTCGGAACCAGGAGCAAGACCCCGACCCATCCGTGAGCCCAGACACGTGCTGGGCAGCAGCCGGGGTGTGGGAGAGAAGGAGGTGCGGCACTTCGAATCTGCAGCATTGAGCAGGGAAACCGTGAAATGAGAGCCAGGAAGTCTTGCCAGGACAAGTAAAAAACTTCCAAGAGGGAACCAACCGGGAAGAAATGAGTCAAGAAGGCACCGCATGCAACTTGAGAATAAGAGGCAGGGGCAGCGCTGTTTCCCGCTCTCCATGAAAGTCTCTGGGTGTCAGTAGCTGAGCATTAAAACGGTTAAGGCCTTATTTTTATTTTAAGTTCTCTGGTTCCAGGATGTGCCCGGGGTCCCATCCACAGTGATAATTTCAGTGACCACATCAATAACCAAAGGCCCGCCCACTTCCAGCTGGAAGCAGCCGTGCAGATGCCCTAGCAGAACTGTCAGATGAGGAAGTCATGGCCCCTGACATTGCTCCAGGCAACCCCGAGGGCCTGAAACAGCGCCAACCACCCAAGACACCTGGTTTTGCGCCTCGTACCATACTGAAAGCAGCTGCACACGGAAGTTTTAGAAAGGGTTGCAACAACTATATTGAAACAAAAACAAAAGCAGGAGAGGAAATGGTGTCTGAAAGGATAGCCTTCGGTCCACCAGAAAGAGAACTAGTCACAGCAGCCTGGAGCCCAGGGGGCCCAGGCGGCTGGGGCTCTACAGCACTGGAGCCTGGAGCCTGGGGGGCCCGGGCGGCTGGGACTCTACGGCACTGCGGCCTGGAGCCTGGGGGGCCCGGGCAGCTGGGACCCTGCGGCACTGCAACCTGGAGCCTGGGGGGCACTGCGGCCTGGAGCCCGGGGGGCCCGGGCGGCTGGGACCCTGCGGCACTGCGGCCTGGAGCCCGGGGGGCCAGGGCGGCTGGGACCCTGCGGCACTGCGGCCTGGAGCCCGGGGGGCCAGGGCAGCTGGGACTCTGTGGCACTGCAGCCCACCCAGGCCCCAGACATACAGGAAGGGTAGACTGAGTGCCTACGGTTTGGGGACCTCTCACAGGGCTGCCCATGAGATCAGCTTTCCAAAATCAGGAACGGGGGGGGGGGGGGGGATACTCACCGAGCTGACCTCGTTTGGGGAAGCACCATTTTTGAGAAGCAGTGTCACGATGTCTGTGTGTCCTTGTTGGGCTGCCTGGTGCAAGGGGCTGTATCCTAGCTATAAAGCAAGGTGGACATTTTGGCAGGAGTAGTTAGCTTTGAGAGAAAGAACTGCCCACATGCTACAGTTTATCCATTGTCTATATGCAACATAAAAAATGCATTTGCCCCATTTCCTCCTCCAGGGCAAAGCTTAAAATTGTGGCAGAGCCCCAAGTGTGCCCAGAGTCTCTCTGGCTGCATTCTAATTTGGCACTTAAGAAGTATCAGTATAGGAGTCGGGTCTTAGGCGTCCCTGTACCTTAGTCTTGGCATTGACGTCTGCCTGGTGCTGTAGCAGAAACTTCACCAGCTTGATGTTTCCATAATGACTGGCCACGTGGAGGGGAGTATAGCCCATCTGGAAAGCAAGAGACAAAAATGGGTGACCAGCAGGGCTTCTGGGTATATCAAGAGCCACTGTGAGCTGTGCGTTAATAAAATCCTGATTAAAAGGGAGAAGGGACGGGGAAGCCCTCTGGAAGGCTGACAGCTGCTACAGGTGTGAGCGTGATGCGTGGCTGTCTGAAGCGATTGGCCCGGGAAGGAACAGGGCCCCGTGTCGGACAAGTGAAGTCTGAGACGCCCAGGAGGGATCTGAGAGGAGGCGGAACAGGCACCTGGAAAACTCAGGTGGGACCCGGGGAAGAGCTCTAGGTAAGGAGACGCCTGTGGAGAGTTTAAAGCCTCGGAGATGAGGAAGGTCGCCTAGAATAAGTGCAGAGAGTAGAGGGGTCGAGGGGGCAGGTACTGAGGCAACACTTAGAAGATCAGAACAGAAGGCTGTGAGGGACCAGACAAGAGGTCGGAGGAAAACCAGGTGACCCGTGTTTTAGAAGCCAAGAGAGGTTCCTCCAAGCAGGGAACAGCCATCAGATCCTTTGCTGGGAAGGGGGCTCAGAAGATGACACTTGGTGGCATGGAGGTCCCAGACAATGCAAACAAGGGCAAACATATTTCCACTAGGAAGGTGAAATCCCATTGCTAAATGCCCCCAAGAGGCTGTCCAAGGCACTGAGTTGTAGTGTAAAAAAAATTATAGGAACTGGTCATTGTTTGAAATGAATGGGCTATGAGTGTTTATTCATTTGTGTTTTGGCCGCAAAGGAGCTGATTTTCAAGGACTCTGTTCCCTCTAAGGACCAACAAGCCAAGGGCCTCTCAGCCCTTTGGTCATAAGGGTCCCTGCAGGGCTGGTACCTGATTTCAGACACCATCTTGACACAGAAGCTGCAAGCTGAACCTCAAATGATGCTATGGCTCTGGAACCCCCACATTCTAACCCACAGTATGGGGTCTCTCAGGGCAGGACCCCAAAACACTCAACTGGGCCCACAGAGCAGCCTCAGAGATCCAGAGCATTCCTGGTTTTCAAGCATATTCTTGTGGAAGCTGCAAGCAGTTGGGGATAAAATACAGTTTCTAGGTTTTTCTCAGGGAGACCTCAACATCATGTTGTCGCCTGGTGATCCTGCGGAAGGCTGGAGGGGGCTGGGGCTGGAGGGGCGTCACTTTGTCCCTTCCTTCTAATACAGTTGCCTTGTGCTGGAAAGGAACACGCCCCTTCTTCTAGCAGATGGAAACACTCTCCTCCCTTTGGGCTCAGAGTGGCTCTCCAGCGCCTCTCACTCAGGATGTCACATTAGCTTGTCCCTTCCAGCCTCTGACTGTCACCTGTGTACTATACTGCAAGTGCCTCGAGGCAGAGCCCTTGCCTGCGCTGTGCACGTGACCTCAGCCACCTCCACGAGCCCCGTGCACACAGAGGCTCATAGATACTGAGCTCAATTTAAACGCTGGAATCAAAGTGAGTCCTGGGGAGCCTGCCACTTTGACACCCTGCTCATGTAAGACAGGTCTTAGAATCATGATGAAACATTCCTCCCAGTTTTTCACTTTGGAGGCTCAAAGGGCTAGCAAACTTCAAACTTCCCAACTGGAAAGTGAGGTTTAGGATCGGTGTCTTCAAACTCCACTGCCATCCCCAGTGGCAGAGAAGTCCGCATCACTGGGTCCTTGGAGTTTCAAAGCTCAGAGGAGGAGTCAGTTCTGAAGCGTGAGGGAGGCAATCACCGGGCAGGGTACGGGCGCACACAGGGCGGGAGGCTGGGGGAGCCTTACCCGGGTGGTGGCATCCACTGTGACACCATGTTTGATCAGCACGTCTGCCACTGAAACGTGGCCTTCTTGTGCTACCAGGTGGAGGGGAGTGAGTCCGCTCTGGAAAGAAAAAGAAATTCATCAACTTGCAGCCGGTCAAGAATTCCAGGCCACAATGAAAGAGTGCTGAGATATGGGAGCCGAACCTGACTCTGCAGCCACCAACTAGCTACCTGACCTTGGGAAAAGCTCTTCCAGTGAGAAGCCTCTGTAGCCTCATCTTAAACATGATGTGTTTACACTCAGAGGTCAGCAACATTTTCTGTTAAGGGCCAGATCGTCAATATCTTAGGCTTGTATCTCTGTTGCAACTACCCAGCTCTGCCAGTTAGAGTGAGAAGGCAGCTATGACCAACACATAAATAAATGGGACGTGGCTGTGTTCTAATAAAACTTTATTTACACAAACAAGTGGTGGGCCAGATTTGGCCAATAGATCATATTTGCTAACCTCTGAATCAGATGAACTTTATGCACTTTCCAGTTATAACATTCACTATTTCCAAGACTCAAGATGAGCGCCAGAGCCTTGGTTTCCTTATTTAGAAAATAGGGATTATCACTGACCTTTTTCAAGGGCAAAACAAAGATCACTTGAGAAAGCAGATGAAAACTCATTGAAAAGCACCATGTGCCGTTTAGATGTGGCGTGTGTTGAGATCTAGCCAGTGCTGCACCGTGGAAAGGATGGAGGATCTTGCCAGGACTAAAAACACCGTATTTTTGGAGTTCTCATCACAGCTTTCTCATGAAACCAGTAACGCACCAGAGATCTTGTCTGATTTGTTCACACTCCCACAAAAATGTTAGAAAGTCTTCTCTCCTCTGTGCCTGCAGACCGCAATCCACTTTCCCTAACCGCGGGGCAGACAAAGCTGCAATTCCTCTGCCGTCAGGCAGAGGGCAGAGCCCGGCCGTTCCCCAGGGACTCCACCTGCCAGCCTCTGTCCTCTCTGCCGACCAGAGGCCCGTGAGCAGCTCCTCTCCCCAGCGGAAGCCTGAGCAGGCAGGTCATCTCCCTCAGGCCTATGGGGCTGGCCCGGGGGGAGAGCAGGCCACAACTAACCCGCCCTTAGGTCAGTTTCAAGCTTCAGGGCGCCTTGCCTGATTCTTGGTATAACACAGTACTAATCGCCTCATAGAGGTGATGCGTGGGTGAGTGAGGATGTCTCCAATACAGAGAATCACCGTCATCCTCAAGGCTCCTTAAGGGACCCACTTTACATGATGCAAAGAGGAAATCAAAAACCCCATCCAATGGAGTGATCCTACCGTAGAACTTCCCTCCTGGGAGTCTCCTGTCCCAACATGCATTAAAAGAGCCAATGGATCCACATGTTTTTAAGAGATCTTAAGTTATCCTTAAAAATGCACGCCTTTCTGAAACTGTACTATGTTCACTCATCATCTAAAGAAGTGGCTCTTCATATTGTATGATTCCATGTATATGAAATGTCAGAACAGGCACATTCATAGTGACAGAAAGTAGGTCAGCGGTTGCCAGGACTGGGGGCTCGAAGGACATGAGAAGTGGTGGCTAATGGGCATGAGGTTTCCTTTCAGGGTGAGGAAAATGTTCTGAAATTAGACAGTGGTGATGGTTGCCTAGTTCTACAGAAGTACCCAAAAAACACTGAGTAGTACAATTCAAGAGGGTGAATTTTATAGTATGTGAATTATATTTCAATGAAATTATTTTAAAAAAGAAATAGTCTTAGCCTTTCTTGGGTCGTGCATCCTTTTGAGAGGCCAAAGAAAACTATGAAGATGTCACCCAGAGAAATGCTCACGTGCCCATCCTCCCAAAATGTTGTATACAAATTTGGAAGGTTTCTGACTCACACTTATAGTCCCTGGATTGAAAACTCCTAGTTTAATGTATAGGTTGACATTTTAAAAAATATTTTTTCAGCCCTGGCCAGTGGCTCAGTGGATAGAGCAACAGCCCAGTGTATGGATGTCCCAGGTTCGATTCCTTGTCAGTGCACACAGGAGAAGTGACCATTTGCTTCTCTTCCCCTCCCTCTCCTTCTTTCTCTCTATGCCTCCGGCAGCCAGCGGCTTGATTGGTTCACGCATGGGCCCTGAGCACTGAGGATAGCTTGGTTGGTCTAAGTGCATCAGCCTCAGGTGCTAAAAATAGCTCAGTACCTGTGCAACAAACCCAGACTGGGTTGCAGGGTAGATCCCAGTCCAGGTACATGTGGGAGTCTGCCTCACTGTCTCCCCTCCTCTCACCTAAAAAAAAAATCTTACCTACTGAAAAAGAATATTTAGTACCAGATTACTTAATATATTCCTGATTATAATACTGACCTATATTTGGGAAAGTGTACTGTGGATTTTAATATTGACCTTTTTTTGTTTTGTTTTTTGAAGATTCTTGAATCAATCTATTTAGAAAGAATCAGCAGAGGCTTTGGCATAGATAATCTTGGGGTTATGCAACTTTGGGTATAAGCAACCTCTCTGAATCTGTTTTTTTCTTTTATAAAACTAAGATAAAACTGACAAAGGACTTTTGTGAAGATCACACACACACACACACACACACACCACCTAATTCAGAACCTGGGCACACAGTGTGTGCTCAGTATTCAGACATAATATCTAGTTAGCTAATACTAAACCATTACTGAGACCACAGGGCCAATCTGAAGGTGCCATGTTTACCTTGTTCCCCAGGTTGCCATTGGCTTGTTTGGAGAGTAGCAGAGCCACCATCTCGGCATGACCCTCCTGGGCAGCCAGGTGAAGGGGGGTCACGCCTTGCACTGACTCCGCGTTCGCTGTTGCCCCGTACTGCAGCAGGCTGCGGGCCACCTCCATCTGGTTCTGCTTGGCAGCAATGTGCAAAGGGGTGTAGCCATTCTGAAATAGAAGAATGGTTCCAGGAATGCTGAGTTGACAATATGAGCACATGGCTTAAATGTAACACTCTGAGGGAGGGCTAGGCCTGGTCCTTGGCCTGCTGGTCACCCACCGAGCAGGGCTGGTGTCACCCAGGCAGGTGACTTCAGGAAACCAACCAAGTCTATGTGATTAGAAGAGGCCCCCAAGAGCCAGCAAGTGCCCTGTACCTGTTCTCACCATCTATTTCCTGTGTCACGCTCTGACAAACTGCTGTGCAGGAAGTGCTCTCACCGACACATGAGAGGAGCCATTAGGCTGCTGATGAAACACCTAGAATACTAGGTAGGTAGGAATGAAAGGATCTCGCTTCCTCCTTCCTGCTCTAAGAACCAACCCCCAACATTTCGTCCAGGAAAAGGAGCGGAGCCCTTCCTCTTTCCCGGTGCAACTGGGCCCAGTGCTCCCTGGGCTTGCCAACTTCAGACAGGTGGTGTGAGAGGACATGCACCCAGCAAGGGACTTGGGGACGTGGAGACAGTCCTGTTCCGTGCTAACTAGCCCTGCAATGGGGGCAAGCTATTCAGCAACTTCTAGACTTCCTTTAGTATTCCTTAAAGCTTTTAAAGGTACATAATAACATCCCTCCTGTTCTTAAAGTTGTTGACTAGATCAAATATATTATTTGAAGGTGCTTTCCAATATTAAGGTAGGAAAGTAATAAATGTCGGTATGGTTCACAAGCTTTTCTCAGTTCACGCTGACACGAGGAGCTGGCCCCAAAGTGGTCAGCTGTGTTGCTGTGCGCTGTTTATTCAGCTGGCTTTTTTTTCCAGCTGGCTTTTTTCCCCCTTTCATTTTTTTTGGTAGTAGGACTTTCTCAGTGAAGGAAGCAGTACATGGGCTTACCTTCTGGAGTAAGTTGCTTATCCCACTGAAGACAGGTGACAGTGACCTTGGTCATCACCGTTAAAAACCACTTTCACTTACATTATCCCCTTTGAGCTTCACCGCCACCGTGTACAGCAAATAAGGTAGGCACTTCCATTATTTCCCCACTTTGCGGATAAATAAGCCAATTCCCTGAGAGGCTAAGTGCTTTCTCTAATGTCACAGGGTAAATGGGATAACTGAGGACCCACGCCTGGCCTCCTGACTCCAGGCCCCATCTTCTTGCGGCTGGAGCTGTGCTTCTCAGATTTCATTGTGTCCAGAATCTCCTGGGGTCTTCCTAAAATGCCGACTCTGACTCAGAAGGTCTAGAGAGGGCCAGGACTCTGCATTTCTAACACGTTCCCAGGTACTATTGGTGCTGAAGGTCTAAGAGCCACACTGAGTAGCCAGGTCCCAAAGCGCTCAGGGCAAAGGGGGATGCCAGGGCCGAGGACCTCTGAGCAGGACCATGACTTTCTTAGCATGTGCCCAGCCAGCCCCAAGCAGATGGCATCAGGCATATGGTCCCCGCCACGCTGGCCAGCATTCTTCAAGCTGTCCCAGAGAAACGCATGTCCCCTGCTGACCACGGCCATACTGGGGAAACCAGTATTTCTGATTCTGCCAGGATCACTGATCGGAAACAGAAAAAAAAATGGGGGGGGGGGCCATACAGTAAAATCACAGTTTTACAGCGTTGGAGGTCAGGCAAAGATCCATCGGCAACGCGGATGCTTTGGAGAAATGAGAAGTTGTAACTTACCCAAAGAATTAAATTGAATTAAAAAGTCATTCCCTTTAAATAATTAGGTAAGATAATTCGAGTGTTTCTCCTTTTTAATTCGATTATGTTAAGAAAAAACATTAAATTATTCTTTGTAGGCTGTTTTCTCACAACAAGATCGGCATTTTGACTATAACAAGTTAATTAAACAAAATGAGTTTTGTACTCTATCCAAAGAGAGCGAAGAAAAGATGTACGGTTCAGTGGGTGGAGCCTGAGACATGGTGCGCGCCCCAAACAGAGGTCCTTCTCCCTAAGAGCCTGCTCAGGACAGCTGCCTGGACGAGCTGGACAAGGCAGGCGAACCCCTCGCTGGTGCTGGCCCTCCGCCGGCACTCACGGCACAAACGCCGTGGTTACTAGGACTCCTTTTCCTGCACTAAGGACAGTCACTCGAGCAATTCAACGTATATTCATGGAAGCATCCTCAGGAGTCCTAGGCCTCTTGGGCAGCTGTGGACGTCCACACTGGCAAGGATAGCACCCTGTCCTGCCAAAGGGCAAGCTGGCCCTGGAGGTGGCTTCCGGCTGCCAGGTGACCCTGGTTAAAGCTGAGATAACAACTGTCAGTCTCAGAGCAGGGCCGGCCCTCTGAGCTTCCTCCAAACCAGGACGAAACAGGATGAATGGCCTGGAGGTGACAAGGACAAGCAAGGTGGCAGGAGAGTCAGGGAGAGGTTAGGGAGGGCTAGGTGCCAGTAGACAACTCTGCACGTGTCCCCAGGGAAATGAGCTCATCCCAAGGCTGCACGCTGGAGAGAGCGCCGCCCAAGCACTGAAAGAACATTAGCATCAGAATCAGATAGGGGAGGTTTGGTTTGGGTGCAGACAGATTTGCATGTGAAATTCTACAAAATTGCCAGACGACTTGGTAAACTATTTTTTGCCATGGAAACAAAACCCATCTGTATAGCATTTGTGCTTGGATAAATCTGTCTTTAAATACCACAAACCTGGCTCTGGTTTCTTTTACACAAGGAGGGATGCGAGGAGGAGGGGAGTCCAGCTTTTTATTTTTAGATGCAGGAGTAAGTCATATCCTAGCAGGGCTGCATGCTCTGTCTACCCAGTGACGTGGGCTTTTGCTACAACAGTGGCAGTGACAGGGGCCCGAGGACACAGGGGCACCCGGAAGTCACTGTGTCTGCAGGAAGGTGGGGCCCCACAATTCAGATGAGCATCCATTCTGGGGCGGGAAGACAGACTGAAAGCCCACAGTGATTTTCCCTGACTTGGCCGAGTCCCCGTGAAGTCAGCAGGTGTCAGCTACAGCCACATACCAGCCCACCCTGACAGCTTCCCCCTGAGGCAGCACTCAGATTCCTGCCACCTGGCTGAGTGCTGGGGTTTCTCTCCCAGAAATCATCTCTCTGAATCTTGGCTGCCCTGTTGGATGACGAGTTCCCAAATACAGGGTTCTTCTGTGTCCTTATGCAAGCCCTGCTCCCTCTCTTCACCCCTTCTCCTATGTGTGGCCCCCAGCCCCACAGCGACCCTCTCCTCCCAGACAAACACTGCACCCCCTTTCATCCCACAGAAGACAGCCTGTCCCCCAAAATGATGCTCTGCTCAGCTTCATCCCTACACCTTGTATTGCCCCACCCCCTCCTGCCGCCAGTCCGGTCTTACATAAGCAAGCCTGGTCAGCTCCGTTTACTCAGGTTCCCTTAAGAGGCAATGACCCCGCTGCTCTGAGCAGCGCCTTTCAGAGGCTGCACGAGGCCGGCACACTGGACAAATGTCTTCCATGCAGTATGCATGGGTGTGCCTCGTTAAAAACCACCACCTCTAACTCTGGCCAGGTAGCTCGGTTGGTTAGTGCATCATCCTGATACACCAAGGTTGTGGGTTTGACTTCTATGAGTCAGGGCACATATAAGAATCAACCAATGAGGCCCTGGCCGGTTGGCTCAGTGGTAGAGCGTCGGCCTGGCGTGCAGGGGTCCCGGGTTCGATTCCCGGCCAGGGCACACAGGAGAAGCGCCCATCTGCTTCTCCACCTCCTCCCCTCCTTCCTCTCTGTCTCTCTCTTCCCCTCCCACAGCGAGGCTCCATTGGAGCAAGGATGGCCCAGGCACTGGGGATGGCTCCTTGGCCTCTGCCCCAGGCGCTAGAGTGGCTCTGGTCGCAACAGAGCGACGCCCCAGAGGGGCAGATCATCGCCCCCTGGTGGGCAGAGCATCGCCCCCTGGTGGGCGTGCCGGGTGGATCCCGGTCGGACGCATGCGGGAGTCTGTCTGACTGTCTCTTCCCATTTCCAGCTTTAGAAAAATTAAAAAAAAAAAAAAAAAAAAAAAGAATAACCAATGAATGCATAAATAAGTGGGACAACAGATTGCTATCTCTCTCTTCCTTCCTCTCTCAATCAATTAAACCAATCAATCTAATCAATCGATTAAAAAAGGAAGAAAAAAACACCATGATCTAAACGTCCGAACTCATAAGAGACATAGATTTGGGGGTGACTATTCACATTCAAAATAGGCCCCTTGCTCCAAGGTCCCCGCAGATCTGCCCCCAGCCTTACTTCTCAGTGTGTGGCCGCTGTGCTGGAGTCGGAGGCCAGCACCAAGCACGCGTGGAGGTTCCCGCACACGCGGACCTTGGAAGGCCCGTGTGCAGAACTCAGCTGACACTCAGCGCTTTGGGAGCCACATTTGTTGAGTAAAAAGAATCCACCTCTGTGAGGCAGCCTGTTATTAAGAGGTGTTGCCCACTTCCCACCTGAGTTCTGGTCCCCAAATAGTGGTGATTATACTGCAGGTAACGATCGTGAAAGCGAGGCAAGATTTCTAGGTGAAAATGAAAGCAAACCAGCAACGCCTTTTGGTTGGTTCTGGAACAGCCCTCCCGGATGGAGTGGCCAAGGGCTGAGGCTGTGAGACACCTTGGTCTGGTGCTTCTGTGTGGACCAGGGCCGGCTTACCCAAGCAGGACTGTGTGGGGAGCCACCCCGGGGCAGCAGCAGCTTGACGATGTCCAGGTGGTTGTGGTGGACAGCCACGTGCAGGGGAGTCAAGCCGTTCTGCAGGGGGTAAGACCAACAAAGGGAACAGCCTTCACTCAGTTGACTTTCTACTTAGTGATCCCTTTAGCTCTAGGCAGCACCCTTCTGGGACCCACGTCACTTCCTCTTTACAGGTAAAATCTGGTTAAAAATTATTCCAGAACCCATCTTGATCAGAAGTCACTAAGCACATAACCAGCTGGACCCAGGGCCACCTCCTGACTCCTGCTGGGCCCGATGGGACAATATAATCAAGCGTACTCACTCAGGGTAGGGTAGGCCACCGAAGGTCATTCTTTCTAGATAGCTGCCTATTCGAAAGATGGCCAAAATGGGCCTGACTGGTGGCGCAGTGGATAAAGCATTGACCCACAAAGCTGAGGTCGCTGGCTCTGAGCACGGGCTCATGAGCGCAGGATTGCTGGCTTGAGCAGGGACTGTCCACACAATCCCAAGGCTCGCCAGCTGGAGCCCAAGGTCGCTGGCTTGAGCAAGGGGATACTGGCTTGGCCCCGGTCAAAGTACATATGAGAAGAAATCAATACACAACTAAAGTAAAAGCAACTACACGTTGATGCTCCTCAGTCTCTCTCTCCCTTCCTGTCTCTCTCTCACACTCCCTTTAAAAAGAAAAGACCAGATGGGCTTAGGCAAGAGATGCTCTTCACAAGTGGTCAAGCTGCCTTTAGCCAGGAGGCTGGCTCCCAGCCAGAGAGAGGGAGGGAAGTTCGGGAAGTTCAAACTCACTTTTCCAGCAGCATTGGGGTGTGCGTCCCGTTCCAGCAGCACCTCCGCCACCCGGACCTTCCCGTACTTGGCCGCCACATGGAGAGGGGTAAATCCTTTCTGAGGAGAAACACAGGCTGTCAGGACCAGGGGGAGCCACGGCTGTCCTCCCTGGTGCAAGGGCCCTTGGCAAAGGTGGTATCCCACCCTAATGAGCATGGAGGCACCAGTCAAAGAAAGGGCACAGCATTTCTGAGCCCTCCGAGAGGCACGGCCTTAGGGAGCGGCAGGCTTCCTCTACCACCCATCAAAAGGTGGTTTATGGGAGCATAAACCATCTTTTGCTGTGATTCAACTGCTAGCTCCCTGAGAGCGGTGGTTGGGTCTTACTCCTTCTTGTGTCCCAGAACCTGTCTGATTTGGAGCAGGTGCTGAGCCGAGAGCGATTCCAAGATAAATGGATGAAGGCTGGTGGGTGGGTGAGAGGCTACAGCTGACCACCTTTCTGGGGCAGCACGATGACATATCAGGCTCACAGCTGGTGGCCTCTCCTGTGGGTGCTGGCCTTCCCAGTTGCTCTCAGCACAACGGAGGCACCACGGAGGACCAGGTGAGAATGCCCACCCCGTGCCCCCTGCCCGGCTGCAGAGCACGGGAGGAAGAAGGCCGTACCTTGGTCATGCACGTCTGGGAGGCTTCCTTTTCCAGAAGCGCCAGCGCAGTGTCCACATGCCCCTCTCGGGCTGCCGTGTGCAGGGGTGTGTGCCCGGCAGTGGTGGCCAGGTTGGGGTTGGCATTATTTTCTAGCAGGAGCTTCACCATGTTTGTATGGCCAATGCGAGCTGCACAGTGAAGGGGGGTCTGGTCATCCTGGAACCCAAAGCAAAAAAAAAAAAAAAAAGAAAAAGAAAAACAGAGACTACTAAATTTATTTAATCCAAAGCTTCATTTTACAAAGAAGGAAATGATGCCCAGAGAGGTCAAGTGACTTTCTCAAGGTCACACAGCTAGTAAGATGAAGAGATGGGATTCAAATCATATCTCTGAGTTACAGAAACCAATATGCTATCTTTTATTTAATCCTTACAACAATCCCTCAAGTTAGTAATTATTTTTATTTAGTTGCCCAAAAGCCCAGCCTTCTCATCTGTGAGATGGGAATAATAATATTTATATCAACCTCCTAGGACTATGGCTAGGATCATGCAGAGAGTGTATAAGCTGTTTCACACAGCACCTGGCACTCAGTAAGTTATAATGGTGATTACTGTCTCCCAAGCCACATCCAAGTGGACACTTGTCTTTCCCTTTGACATTACTTTGGTTTTCTCTATGTCATTAGAAAGTCTAAGCTGCTGAAGGGGGAAGAGGACTTCTTCACCCCTTCCCACCCTTCCTGTTTGTGCCTGATGCTGAAGGGTTCAGTGGTGAGGCCTCCGTGTTATTGGGCCCGGCTGGGGCCCCCCTCACGTGGCCCAAACAGCGATCCGAGTCCTCCCTGTAAACAGAGCCAAGGTCACCTGTAGGCTAGGGAAGTCTGATCTTGGCCAAAGTCGATCAATTAGTAGACTCAGTAGCTATTCTTACCCCCACTCACCCAGTCTCCTGAAAAAGCCTTTACAACAAGAAGAAGCATCCATTTTTAGATCAAGTCATTCATGACTGATTTTCTCTGGCAACACTTTCTTTAAAATGTTGAGCCTTCTCATACCAGGGCTATAACCATTACGAAACCCTCTCAGCACCCTAAACACTGCAGCCAGCCACGCTCTTTCATGATCCCAAAGAAACACAGTTCTGATGCAAAAACTGCCTCTGGCCTCGTCAGAACTCCTGCAGAGCAGAATCTGCCCATTTAGGGCAATGGGCATGAGACTGACAAGGGATCTTGGTGCCACCAGCACTGCAGCCAGGCCTCTAATTAGGATGGATTACTCCTCATTGAGCCTGAGTTGCTTGCATGCCAGGATACTTCCCGCCCCCAGAACGCACCTTGGCCTTGGCATTGACTTTGGCTTTGTTCTGGAGCAAATATTTGGCGACTTCCGTGTGCCCTGCCCTGGCTGCCATGTGTAGCGGGGTCTCCACTTTCTGTAAAATAACAAAATTATAGACGTGTTAATAAGTGCTGGGTTTCCAAAAGGACACATGCAGAGCTCCAAAGTGTAAGCCTGGAGAAGCTTGGCAGGTTTTCATCCAAGAGGCGGAGCTGCCCCAGCAAGCAGCTCCTCCAGCCTTTAGCTGCGATGCCTGTGTGTGTGTGTGTGTGTGTGTGTGTGTGTGTGTGTGTGTTCGCGCGCGCGCGCGCGCGCGCATGCGTGTTCTAAGTACACTTACAAGTAACCCCCAGAGCTCATGAATGTTGAAAAATGCAAATGTATTCCCAGATAACACTTAGATAGGTTCCAAAATTATTGTCCAAAATACCCCCCTCCCGAGATTTACAGATGTGTGACAGTGTAAGCGTCAGTATATATGAATGATCCCCCAAGTCTGAAGCCTCGGCTATTAAGAGAATTCTCCCTCTACCCCTAGGGAGGAGATCCAGGGACCAAGGTAAAGCTCCCCTCCGAGCTCTTGGTGCTGAGAGAAGAGCCCTTGCTGTCCCCACAGGCTCACCACATTGGAGACATTGGGCGACGCCCCCCGCTGCAGGAGGTGCTTCACGATGGGCAGGTGGCCCATGAAGGAGGCCACGTGGAGAGGTGTCAGGCCAGACTGAAACAGACAAGAGAGGGATGAGGAGGCAGGACTCTCCCGCTCCTCCGTGGAAGAGACGGCCCACGTCGCTAAGGCCATCTTGCCTCTATGTCTCCCGACTGGTTTCCCAAGAGAAGTGAGTTCAGTGAGGCGGGTTCATTGCCAGGAAAATAGCTGGAGAGGAAAGAAATCACAACAGGGTGGTTCTGCCCACTTTTACCACTCAAAACATTGCACTGGATCTTGGAAAGCAACCTGAGACTCGATACATATGTTCACTTGTCTTAGCCACCCCTGACTTATTCGTTGGAGCAGTCTAGACGTGTGCACGCTCACACGCGTGCACACACACAAACACCTGCAGCCACACCTCGCTACAAAGACCAACTTTCCGGGAGGTTCCTGGAGGAAGACCACCCACGCGTCTGCCGTTTCTCCTACCTCGGTGACAGCGTCGATGGAGGCTCCCGTCTTCAGCAGCAGCTCCATGACACGGATGTGGTTCTTCTTGCAGGCGATGTGTAAGGGGGTGAAGCCGTTCTGCAGCCCCGCACGGAGGGAGACAGACAAGCAGGCACTTACGCTCTGGCCCAAGGAGCACCCAGACCACCTTGCTGAGCGAGGCAGCCTCTGCCCCAGCTGTCAGCGACTTCCCACAGACCAGAACGTCAGTTACTGCAGATCGCTCAGGAGGCAGGTGGCTCGCACTGTACGCACCAGGCACGTTCCTGAGCGTGTTGTCTACAAACCTTTCTTAAAAATTTAATCATATTCTTGGATGCAATAAAAGAGCCTGCTGTTTAAACTTTCCTCAAGGGGAAATTTACAGTAAAGAGTACTTTCGTGAAGCAAATCACGTTCCCTTTTCCTGGAGACTGACGATCATTTTTAGTAAAATGGGTTTCTGTACATCAGCTCTGCTCTAAAGTGATATGCTAAACGGAAACTCCACAAGGACAGGGGTATTTATTCACTTGTTTTGTCCGCTTGCTTGGTTTGGTTTTTTTTTCCAGTGTTTTATCCCCCTAGGGCCGAGGGTCTCACAGTGTGTGGGGGGGATTCTGTCACCCCAGCCCAACCCCAGGGACATTTGGCAATATCTGGAAATATTTTTGATCGTCACAACTGGAGGGGTAATGCCTTTAGCACCTAGCAGGTAGTAGCCAAGGATGCTACTAAACATCCTACGGTGCACAGGATGGCTCGCTGCACAAACAGCATCAGGCTCAAATGTCAGGAGCGCTGAGGCTGAGAAACTCCGACTACCCTAGCACAGTGCCCGGCATGTGGAGAGATCTCGGCGAGAGCTTTCTGAATGAATGAGTCGCCCTTGCAGTCCCTGGCGGCTCTCCCGCCTTCTAAATTCTCTTCCCCTGGGAGTGGGCAGAGGGGAGAGGGTGGGCATGGGTAGGCTCTGTGGAGAGCTCTGGCTCCACCGGGTCCCTGGACCACCCAGGAGGGGATCAGCTCTCTGCCTGCACTCCCCTCTACGTGAGCAGCACAAACACTGTAAGCCCTTCTGCAGAGGAAGGATGCTTAGCTCAGGCCATTCCACTTGCCCACAAAGCAGATTTTAAAAAGCCACCCCTCGGCTCTGGGCCTGGCTCAGATGGATTGGCACCCCCAACCCAGGCACATACCCTGACCTCTATCTACCACAGGTCTCAGCCACGCAGCTCCGGTCCTGCCTCCCTTGGCCCCTGTCCCTCCGGCACCTTCTCCAATAGCTACCCACTCACCAGGGCTCTGGAGTTTGGTTTGGCCCCTTTATCCAGAAGGACCTTGGCCACTCTGTGGTGGCCGCAGTGGGCTGCTACGTGGAGCGGGGTCAGGTGGTCCAGGGTGATGTCGTCTATCTCTGCGTTGTATTGCAACAGAAGTCGGACACAGTCAAGGTGGTCTCCCTGAGCCGCCATGTGAATTGGGGACAAGCCGTTCTGCACGAGGAAAAAGAGAAACAAGTAATCGCAAAGGCTTTTGGGGACAAAACGCGGCGATTCAGGGCACTGACTCCAACCCCGCTTCCTACTTCTTCCCTGCACGATGCTCTGTGAGGCTCCCGCATCCGTGCTGGCCTCTGTGCTCATGCTGTTCTCCAACTACGCCGTTTCTTTCCACCTACCAAGTACTCCAAGCCAGCTCTACCCTTGACCACCCTAGACTACTGTGGGCTTTTCTTTTAAAAAGCCCTGGTCAGTTGGCTCAGCAGTAGAGCATCGGCCTGGCGTGCGGGGGACCCGGGTTCGATTCCCGGCCAGGGCACATAGGAGAAGCGCCCATCTGCTTCTCCACCCCTCCCCCTCTCCTTCCTCTCTGACTCTCTCTTCCCCTCCCGCAGCCAAGGCTCCATGGGAGCAAAGATGGCCCGGGCGCTGGGGATGGCTCCTTGGCCTCTGCCCCAGGCGCTGGAGTGGCTCTGGTCGCGGCAGAGCGATGCCCCGGAGGGGCAGAGCATCGCCCCCTGGTGGGCAGAGCGTAGCCCCTGGTGGGCGTGCCGGGTGGATCCCGGTCGGGCGCATGCGGGAGTCTGTCTGACTGTCTCTCCCCGTTTCCAGCTTCAGAAAAATACAAAAAAAAAAAAAAAATTCCATTGATTTGCAAGAGAGGAAGGGAGAGGGGGAAGGTGAGGAGAGAGAGAAAAGGGAGAAAGGGGAAGAGAGAAAGAGAGAAGCATCAACTTGTTGTTTCACTTAGTTGTTGCATTTAGTTTGCACTCACTAATTGCTTCTAGTACATGCCCTGACTGGGGATTGAACCTGTGACCTCTGGTGTACTGGGTCAATGCTTTATCCACTGAGCCACCCAAACAGAGCAGGCTTTTCTTATCTATACCACTCACTTGGATGTTACTGATATATCTGCAGAATTGTATCCATAATGAACTTTTTAGGTATGTGTATCTTCTTTCCTTACTTATAAGCTTCTTAAGATCAGTTACCATGCCTAATATCTCTTATATGCCCACAGTGTCCTGTACATGCATGTAGCACACATAATGTAATCCTTAATTATTGTGGTTTGAATGAATGAGTGATGGTAAAATAGAACTTGGATCTAAATCCCTCTACTCTATATGCCTAACAAATACACATCACTTAAAAATTTTGTTATGGATTCTTACTGTTTTTTAGATAGAAATTTGTTTTTTTAAAAAACACAACTAAAGACAGAGGAGACTCATTCATTCATCTAGACATCAATTCAAAAAAACCATTTATTAAATTATTAATGTACGGATATGGGTAAAGCTTTGGGAAAACAGAAGAGAACAGACATAACCCCTGGCCTAAGGAAGCTGGTAGACCAGTAGACCAAAGGATATAGAGACAGATACATTGTTGCTATTCAGTATGATGACATCAAGGAAGGCATGATCAAAGCACAGAGGTACACAGGAGGGTGGATTCAGGATGAGAAAAGAAATACAGGGAGAGTGGGCTTCCAGGAGGAGGTGATCCTTGCGCTAAGACTGTGCCAGGGAGTCAAAAGGGGAAGAATCTCTCGGCAGCGTGCAGCATCAGAGACAGCCATCCCAGGGACACTCGGGGACCTGTATGGGGTTGAACACGCAGGAGGGCCAATGTGATGGGGCATGGAGCCGGGCTGGCGTGGCTGGCAGAAGCTGCGTTGTGAACGTCTCTGAGCTCAGGAACTGGGACTCTGGCTTTTAGAAAGTGACAATGGAAAGAGGATTTTTCAGCAAAGGAGAAACACCATCAGGTGGCAAGACAGCTGATATTAGTGTTATGGATTGAACTGCGATCCCTCAAAATACACATGTTAAAATCCTAACCTCGGCCCTGGCCGATTGGCTCAGCGGTAGAGCGTCGGCCTGGCGTGCGGGGGACCCGGGTTCGATTCCCGGCCAGGGCACATAGGAGAAGCGCCCATTTGCTTCTCCACCCCCTCCTTCCTCTCTGTCTCTCTCTTCTCCTCCCGCAGCCAAGGCTCCATTGGAGCAAAGATGGCCCGGGCGCTGGGGATGGCTCCTTGGCCTCTGCCCCAGGCGCTAGAGTGGCTCTGGTCGCGGCAGAGCAACGCCCCGGAGGGGCAGAGCGATGCCCCGGAGGGGCAGAGCATTGCCCCCTGGTGAGCAGAGCGTTGCCCCTGGTGGGCGTGCCGGGTGGCCCCGGTCGGGCGCATGCAGGAGTCTGTCTGACTGTCTCTCCCTGTTTCCAGCTTCAGAAAAAATACAAAAAAAATACAAAAAAAAAATCCTAACCTCCAGGCCCTTGGAATGTGACCTTATTTGGAAATAGGGTCACTGCAGATGTAAGTTAGTTAATATGAGGTCATCAGCGTAGGGCCTATTCCAACACGATGGCTGCCTTATAAAAAGGAGACATTTAGATACAGAGACACACACAGGGAAATGTCACGTGAAGGTGAAGAAGAGATCCAGTGGTGCGTCGACAAGTCAGGGAGTGCCAGACTCCCAGCAGACCCGCAGAACACTGGGGACAGGTCAGGACAGCTCAGAAGGGACCGGGCCTGCTGGCACGGCTCTGGCTTTCGCACGTCTAGCCTCCAGACGGAGACACCCCGCCTGCTGCTGAAGGCCCCCCTGGTGTGCTGCCTGGTTAACGTAACCCTCGCATACCAGCATGGTTCCCTACACTCACCGCGTCTTAAAAAGGCCAGACCGTATTTCCCAACTGAAAAGAAGGAAGTTCTCAGTCAACAGTTCTCATCACTATCCTCTTCAGCCCCATTCTAACAGTCTGGATAATATAAAATCATTACTAACTTAGGGCGTTTGTAAGTTTAAATACAGGGCCTGTGTGGAAAAATGTTGGGAACTTCCTGACCTAATAGTATAATTGGAAATAGCAATTATACTTTCACTTATCTGAGGATTTTTGCTTTTATATAGAATTTCAAAGATGTTATCCCAGGTAATCATCCTGACCCTGGGAGAGAGGAGTAGAGCTCTCCAGAGGAGGAAATGGAGGCACAGAGAGAGTCAGAGGCATGCTCAAAGGCACACAGCAAATCAGCCATGGGTGGAGGAGTAAATAATATAAATTTGTTTAGTAGAGGACGCCTTCACCCAACACACACACACACACAAAACCAGGTTGGTGCTGTGAATCATGACCCAAATTACAGAGAGCTCAGTAGAATACTCACACGATAATTTGCCAAGGAATAAATTGGCTTTCGTGGTTGTGAACTACGCTACAATTGTATGACAGAGAACTTCTCACAGAAAACCTCCAGAGTGGCCACGAAGGGGCCTGGGTTCTGCCTTGCGATTCTGAACTTGCTTCCTCTAAATTCACCCAAAGGAGCCAGGACAGGGCCAGGAGGAGGGTCAGGAGGCCCCGGGTGGTCTGACAGGGCTGGCCCCAGGGAAACCCAAGACCCGGTGTTAGAACTAAAGGAACGGCCTTGGCTCTGTCCCTAATGGACATTGACCAGAAAGGTTTGAATTCCTTTTTAACTTTACTCCAGTCTGGCCCAGGCCCTGAAGATTTTTCCAAGTGCTTAGCTTAGTGTCTTTTCTGGAGCTAGGGTGAAATAGATAGGGATGGATCTAAAGCTATAAGCAATGACATCCCGCAGGTCAAAGCTGGCCTGCTGCTGTGTTTGTAAATAAAGTTTTATCGGAACAAGGCCACAAGTTTGCATGTTTGCATGTGAGCCATCATGGCTCTCCTGCTACAATGGTGGAGTTGAATTATTTATTTATTTATTTATTTTGTATTTTTCTGAAGCTAGAAACCGGGAGAGACAGTCAGACAGACTCCCGCATGCACCCGACCGGGATCCACCCGGCACGCCCACCAGGGGGCGACGCTCTGCCCCTCCGGGGCGTCACTCTGTTGCGACCAGAGCCACTCTAGCGCCTGGGGCAGAGGCCAAGGAGCCATCCCCAGCACCCAGGCCATCTTTGCTCCAATGGAGCCTCGGCTACAGGAGGGGAAGAGAGAGACAGAGAGGAAGGAGAGGGGGAGGGGTGGAGAAGCAAATGGGCGCTTCTCCTGTGTGCCCTGGCCGGGAATCGAACCCGGGACTTCTGCACGCCAGGCCGATGCTCTACCGCTGAGCCAACCGGCCAGGGCGTGGAGTTGAATTATTGAGACAAGAGACCATGGCTTGCAAAGCCTAAAAATATTTACTTTCTGGCCCTTAGAGAAAATATTGCTGACCCTTACTTATCTAGACAACATTTAGGGCTATACGGAATGCCTCGTATGTGACAGGCATTGGGGTGGTCACACACAGTGGTTCAGTTCAGTTAGAGGTATTAGGATCTCTGTTTTTCAGAAAAGGTATTTGTTCCCCTCCCTGGATTGCCTGACCTGGAACTCCGCCTAAAAGACGCTGGAAATAGAAAGAAAGGAAGCACGCACCTTGGTTTTGGCTTGGATGGGCGCCCCATGGTCCAGCAGGATCTCTGAGATGCGCACGTGCCCATTCCGAGCTGCACAGTGGAGAGGTGTCAATTCATCCTTCAAAAAACAGAGTCACAAAGAGAAAGCCCCAAAGGCACCTATCAGAGCCCGCTGGAGACAAGAGTGCCCCGGCATCCTTCCAGCCCTTGAAGCAGGCCCAGTCTGACCCCTCACAGTCCTGTGATTGCCTCTGCTGCCCCTGGCTCCCCCGGTGGGCTGCTCTGGGAGGCTACAGGCCCATCAGCAGCTGGTCCCCAAGTGCCCACCACTAGGGTTCGACTCTGCAAGGCAGAGCTCCCTTCCCTGGCCTTGCCACGAAGCTCCCCGGTACCCACCTTGGTCCTGGTTTCTATCTGGGCCCCACGGTCCAGGAGGAGCCGCACCATGATGACGTTCCCCCTGCGGGAGGCGATGTGCAGCGGCGTGATGCCGTTCTGCGGGGGAGGAACACACCGGTCAGGCTGAGGCATCCTCCTCATCCTCCTCTGGAAGGCAGCTGCTCCACACCCCACTCCCTCCCACCCCCGTGTCCCCGGTCCCCACCCCACAATGGCAGCAGTACTAGTAGCCACATTAAGCCTAATGTTAGGACAATTTTCGCCTAAGACAGATTTCAAAACCTGTAAGGACATGATAGCATCGTGGTTAATCACAGCAAGCTGATTGAGCCCACGCCTCCCAGAGTCAGCAGCAGACTGGGCTTGAAGAAAGCCAGTCCCGGGCCCCCCAGGTCGCCTCCCCCCACCAGAAGGGGCAAATGCAGACCGAGGGGCATGTGATTAGAAATCCACCAATGAGAAGCCTTAACAGACCCGAGGGCAGCCTCACCCCCAGGCACTCCTGCAGTGGGGGGTAGAGGGACCGTGAGCCGGTAGGAGAGGCGGGAGCACCCAGGAGAGGCGGGAGCACCCAGGCTCCAGACACCCCCGGTTCCCCGCCAGCCAGAGAGCCTCACCTGTGGCGTGAAGTTGACACTGGCTCCCCTGTTGAGGAGTAACTGGGCCACGTTGAGGTTCTCGTAGTGAGCTGCGATGTGGAGGGGGGTAAATCCTGTCTGGGGCACAACAGAGGGGAACAACTTGTCATATGCCATGTACTGTCATTTCTATCTCAGAATCAGTGCAGGGGTTCTGAAAATACTGGCAAGGCCAGAGGGACCCATAAATAAAGCAGATGTAGACGGATAAGAACACGTGCCGAAGAGGTCAAGAGAATCTACAACAAGTTATATTCTAAAGCTAAGTGAAAACACTTATTTGAAAAGCTACATACACCTCTATGTTCATTGCAGTGTTATTCATGTGGCCAGGACGTGGAGATAACCAAAGTGTCCTCGGATGGAGGATTGGATAAAAAAGATATGATACAACTATATACTAGGGAATACTACTCAGCCATAAGAAAAGATAAAATACTGTCATTTGCAACAACATGAATGGACCTTGAGAATATCTTACTAAGCAAAATGAGTCAGAAAAAAAAAGTTAAGAACCATATTATTTCACCCTTATGTGGGATATAAAACTAAAAGTAAAAAATAAGAAAAAACAAATAAAAACTCATAGACACAGACAACAGTATGGTGGTGACCAGAGGGAAGGGGGCAGGGAAGGGTAAAGGGTCAAATACACAGTGACAGAGGTTAGACTTTGACTAGGGGGCACACAATGCAATATACAGATGATGTATCACAGAAATGGACACTTGAAACCTATATAATCATGTTAACCATTGTCACCCCAACAAATTTAATTTAAAAAAATAATAAAAAAGAACTTACCTCCATACAAAACCTACAAAAAAATAAAAGCTAAGTCCCACCTCTGAGTGACTCACATTGTTTGTTTTGTGGCTCATATGGACAGACCGTGGACTAAGATTGCTTCTAACTCTGTAGGTCCGTCTCTCTGAGTGCTTACTTAGGAAGAGATTTTAATTAACTAACGAGTGAAAAGTGGTATGGGGTCCATGACCTTAATTCAAGGGTTGTTTAAGCCCCCTAAAAGGGTGTAATGACTCAGCTAGCTGGTCTGATCTCTTGGTGGGTTCATTGTCATCTTTCTGTTCCATAACCTCAGACCGTGCTTATCCCAGTCAGCACTTTTCCAGACCAAACCCAGTGACCACGGAGTCGGGGACTCTGAGAATAACCCAGTGCAAGTCCATTCCCACTATAAGAGAAGAAATGAACAGCCTACACTTAAAAACAGTGAATCAGCAGTGCTTCATATCATGACAGCATGGTCAGAGGGCTAGCTGTCCAGCTCTCTGGGATGACCCTCCATGCTCTCATCTCCACATGTGGGGTCACCTACCCGCTCCTATTATGGGGCAGCCAGGAAAAGAAAGTGGGATAAAATTCTAGAACACCACTTGCTGGATTCCAAAGTGTCACTCTGGCCAGAGACCTATCCTGCCCACCTGGACACTTTTCTGGATGGCCTGGAGCAGCAAGAACCTGCTCCATGCCAAGCACATTTGCTCAGCTTTCGCCAAAGACTTCAAGTGGGGCTCTTATATTATATGTCCTAGGTGGGATCTGCAGTCACTGTGGGGCTGGTGCTCCATGGGCACAGTTGGCACCGGCTCTGGGTTAGTTCTTGGGGAAATTATTGAGAATTAAGGGTGCCTCTGTAACCCACAGGCCTCCATGGTCCGGACTCGAGACTTCTCCTGGTCCTGGGTCCGGCTTCCCTCACCTTGGAAAGCACGTCCGGGTTAGGGTCATTCTGCAGAAGCACCGCAGCTGTCCGGGTGTCATCGTTGCGGGCCGCGATGTGCAGGGCAGGGAGACGCACCTTCCCCTTCGTCCCGTAGTTGATGAGGTGTGCCACCACGTTCTCGTGGCCCTGCTGCAGAGCCACGGCTAGAGGAGTGAAGCCGTCCTGGCCAGAGAGGAGGAGGAAAGACCGACTTGCTCTGACTGTAACTGACCAGTGCCTGTCCTCAAGAGGACCCACGCATTCACACCTTGCTCCTGACTGGCCCTCAGTTTCCAGTTCTCTGCTCTTCAAAACTCTCCCATCCTTCAAGCTCCCTGAAGCCTCTCTGGGCCCCTCCCTCCTTCTCTGCAACCTCACGGAACCTCCAGTAAATTTTCTTGAGCACTTATTTCATTTCCCTTTATAATTTGTCCCCAGGCTCTCAGAGTGCCATGAGAAGCATTTTACTACCCTTTGTTTCTTTTCCGACCCTCCTCTCACCCCACCTCCTGGTGCCAGGGCAGTGCCCTAAATATGGTGAACAAGTATTTGTTCATTCACTTCATGAACAGCTACTCAAAGCTAGAAACCATGTCAGGCACTGAGAATTTGCTTGTAAACTACTGTCATTAATTCCCTTGATTGTATACTGGGACCCCATGAACTGGCGAAGCAGAATGAGAACAGAGGCATGTAATCATTGGGTCTTACAATGTTAAAGCTCAAGAGAAGCCTTAGCTTTAAGTTCAACGTCATCATTTCATCAATGATAAAACTCTGGGTCAGAGCTAAGCGACTTGTCCAGGGTACACAGTGGGTTCATGGCAGGAGCCTTTCTCGTTAAGGTCCAAAGAAGACTTGTCAACCATACCCTCCCACACCACCCCCGTCTGTCCAGCCTTCGGTGTTGGTTATTGTGGGAGTGACATGTTAGACTCTGAGGTCATTTCTCTGCTATGTGTCTGGCCATTCCTCAAGACCCATGACTCTCTCTCTCTCTTTCTCGCTTGCAGTGTCGACAGCTGCCAGGATGAGTGCTGATCTGAAGGTCAAGAGCACTCGTTGACACCTCACACTGCTCATGACACAGGATGCACCTCAAGCCATGTTGCAAGAACACATGGGCCCACAACGATGTCCTACCCCTGGAGACTTTGGGCGGTGAGGCCACTTCCCAAGGTACTTACTTCTGTGGCTACGTTCTGATTAGCTCCATTCTCCAGTAAAAACTTAACCACTTCCAAGTGATTCTCTTGTGCTGCCATGTACAGGGGTGTGAAGCCTTTCTGTAAACCAAGAGGAAAAGTCATTGCAACTCACCTACAATAGTGAGCGATGCTAAAACTGGTGCAAAATCCTCTAAATTCAAAGACAACTCTCTCATCATCTTGTTTTTACCTAGCCCACAGGGCAATATTCCCATTCTATCTTCAGGTATAAAAACTCATTGCCCTTTGAAATGGCACAGTGAGATTTCTACAAAAGGCTGCGGGGGTGGGGGGGCAGACAACACTCCATGGAAGTCTGTTTCTGCTCCCCCCACCATCAATCAACCTCTCCCACACACTTCCCCTATCTTTTCACTTCCCCATGTCCCAGTCCCCTACACAGTTTCTTTCCCCAAATGAGCCACAACTAAATATATTATTTGGCTGGTTTACCGAGCAGGTACAAAGTCCACAATGACCAATCACATCATGCTTGGAATGTCTAGCAGAAGTGTGAAAAAAATAATAAAGATGCCTTCTTCGTTGCTCGGAGACGCATCGCTAATAAATCTAGACTCAGCTACACAGAATGTGTGCACCCCAGGAGCCAGAGTGCCCGCTGTGTAACAGACACACAGTGAAGAAGAGCAGCAGCGCCCTCTAGTGCAGGGGCTGGAGAGAGCCGTCACCTGTGACTGGGCGTTGACGTTGGCGCCATAGTTGACCAGTTCCCGGACCACCTCGTCCTGACCAGCAAGGGCTGCGATGTGCAGCGCGGTGTTCCCTTTCTGAAACACATGGGGGAGAAAGGAAAGGAGGTTTCCCACCAGGCCTGTGTCCATGACTGTTAAAGGTACGAGAACAAGGAAGCTGTTTGTGCACAGTGCTTTCTTTACGGTCAAAGGAGGTGGACAACACACATGACCCATCATACGTCTTGAAATACTGCTGAAGGCACAAGAGGGAAAGTCTCCTTGTTCTCTGTGAAATACTAACGTCAAAGAGCAAGAAAGCCGACTAACTTCTCAACACTAATCTGCTGCCAGCAGGTGCCACATCTTGTCACCTGCTGACAGACGGTCAGCGTTCCTCAGGACCCACGCTGAAGGTTCAGCAGACAAGCTGGCCTTCGTCGGACTTCCGGCATCTCCCAACCTGTAACTGCAGGACAACGCAGAGTCCCCATGAGGCCCAGGGCTCTGTGGAAGAGGAGGCCAGAAGGTCCCACCAGCTTGGGACCCTGGGTGCTGGTACAGTGACACTCACCAAGCAAAGGCTGGACCAAAGTGGACAGAAGGATTGAGAGAAGAAGAGAGCGAGTTAAGTATCAAATAGAAAAAAAAAAAGGGGGTAGAAATATGTAAAAGAGTTTGGGGGCTAATAAAGTAAACAAGAAAAAAAAAGAAAGTCACGAAATGGGGGAAAATAAATAGGATAAAATCTGACACAGGAAAATACAAAGAACGAATATTTGAAATATTAACAAGTAAATGTTATGAGCCAGGGTTCACCAAATAAAAGAGAAAAGCCAGCAAGAATAAACAATGAAGAAAATGAGATACACAGTTGTTTTACAGTAAACTTTTAAAAGCTAAGAACCAATAACTGAAACTAAGACACCAGTCAGGGTCTGAGAAGGGGAGTGGATTGTCCGGCTTTCCTTGCCAGGATTCATCCAGATATTTCACAATACTTCCTAGAGAGGGTTCAGGTCTATCTAGGGGCTTCTTCTGCTCCAGGAAGCCAGCCTCCCTGCCCCGCTCCTTCCTGACTCCTGGATGTCCCGAGGCTGGAATGTGAGCCCTTTCTCCAAGGATGACTCACCCGCATGAGCCCGCTCCCACCCATGCTCAGTGAGTGGCAGGCAGGAAAGGCTCCGCTTGACATCTTCTGTCAAACCCAGCAGGTGGGAGAGAACGGGGCCACAGCTGGACCCATCTCTCCCTCTGCTACTTAAGGAGCAGAGATCTCAAGTGACCTCATTATTTTCTAGTTCAGATGGTATATAGTTGTTTTTTTGTTTTGTTTTTTTTTTCTGAAGCTGGAAATGGAGAGAGAGTCAGACAGACTCCCGCATGCGCCCGACCGGGATCCACCCGGCACGCCCACCAGGGGGCGATGCTCTGCCCCTCCGGGGCGTTGCTCTGCCACAACCAGAGCCACTCTAGCGCCTGGGGCAGAGGCCAAGGAGCCATCCCCAGCGCCCGGGCCATCTTTGCTCCAATGGAGCCTTGGCTGCGGGAGGGGAAGAGAGAGACAGAGAGGAAGGAGGGGGGGATGGAGAAGCAAATGGACGCTTCTCCTGTGTGCCCTGGCCAGGAATCGAACCTGGGTCCCCCGCACGCCAGGGACGTTCTACCGCTGAGCCAACCAGCCAGGGCCGGTATATAGTTTTGAACAATATAACATTTGCTGGTCTGTCTCAGGAACTTGAAACCCACTGCATGTGCTTGGGCCATCTGTCTTTTGGGAGAAAAGGGTCCTCATCCAGGTAGAAATGAGCAGCACGGACCCAAGCTCTGTGGCCACCCAGTCACCGCTACCCAAGCACCTACAGGTAGGTGAGGCGGCCCCACCACAGGTGATCTGGGGACCGAGAGGGGCTCAGGTCTCTGCCTCTAAAATGTGGGCTGTAACCATTGGGAGACTGCTTGTTACCTCCTGAACTTATCTTTTTGATATCTCCCTAAGTCTCATTTGATAAACAAAAGGGTTCTTCCTCAAACATTCATCAGAGAATAAACGCCAGAGGTGGATGTATAGATGCTAATTAATCATTTTTCATAGAAGTCCAAAGAGCCTACATTTAGAGACCTTGGCACTTGGGTCCGACTCACGCGCTGTACAAAGTGGAACAGGACTGTTGGCACCAGAACCTTCTCTAGAAATCAGGTCTCAGAACTCCCAAGTCTCTCCATTTAGAAGGAGGAGCACTGTGCCCATTCGTTCATTCATCACGCACTGAGAATGTGTGTCAGGTGCTGGAGCCAGGCATGGTGGTACGGAGGTGACTGAGACTCAGGCTCCTTGCCCTGAAGAAGCTATACTGAATGTCTCTTTCCTCTGCCCTTCCTGCCTGGGTCACTCCAGCCAGAGCTCTCCCTGTCTAAGCCGTGTGAAGGGAAGCTGCTCAGATGTGGAACTTGCCTACAGCTCTTAGTCCATGCCATCATCCAGATCTGGGTGGAGCACATCGCTGGTGATGAATAAAGGCCCAGCGAAGACCTTGGGAAGCAGATCCCCGTCTGTACACACAGGGTAAGGCTCAAGAAGCCCCGGCCTCGGGTCAGCAGTCACAGGCAGGGGAGCTGTAGGGCTCTGTTTTCTCAGCCCCTCCCTCAGCATGAAAAAACACACCCTTGAAGAAGCAGAAAATTTTTCTTAGCTGTATTTGCTTCACCCAGACCATTTGCAGGGAGGAAGGCCGCAGCGGGTGCTGAGTGAGCACCAGTGGACGGATGGAAGCTTTCTCCCCCTTCCCCACTAGCTCAGACCCTGACACTGAGCTACCTCCTCTCAGCGGTGGAGATGGCAGAATGGGGAGAGAATGCGTTTGTTTTGTGCCTTTAAAATTTCCAAGCACAGTTTAGAAAACTGTACTGGTTTGGGGTTTTTATTTCTTTTTAAATCTTCCTCAGGTTTGCTAGACCCATGACAGTCCCACGGTCTGTTCTGACTGTTTCTTAGCCCACGGTTTCAGTTTCACACACACACACACACACACACACACACACACACACACACACCCATGGCATTCAGAAACCATGCTGGCTTATACATTTTCTATAAATAACGAAGACCCGCCAAGTGTTTGCTTGCAAAATGACAATCAAAGGGGGAAATTCAGACGGAGTGAAAGTGCTGAGGCATAATGTTTTCTGCGGCTCTTGGGGGGATGCCAGGGGAAGGAACTCTGCTGGGCCCACACAGGGCCCGTCAGACGGCCCCCACCGCAGCCAGGTCCGCCAGAGCGCCAGCGAGAGCGCGGCTGCATCGCTCGCCCCCAGGAGGAGCAGGGTGGAAACAGCTGCCACTTGTCACAGCATTGGAGAAAAATGCCCAGATACATTCAGAAAGAACAGCTCCATCTATTTTACCTGTGAGATCTTTCACCTTCGGGAAATGACATGAAAATTGCAGAATTTTAGCTCAAGAGATGATTCTACCTTCATAATATTTTGGTAGTTCACTTCATAACCATAAATTATTATATATCCGTTCTCCGCATAGCACTCTTCTGGCTCTCTGCTCGAGAGGCGGCAAAGTGCTCGCTGCGTAGAACTGAGCCTGGGACTGATGAGAGGCCACGTTTAATAAACAGCGAACGGAAAGAAAAGAGGCTGGAAGGGACAAGTCCGCAAGGAAAACCAGGGGAAGTGACAGAGGAAGGAAGAGAGGAGGAAATAGGACTCGAGCCCGTAAACAGAGGCGATGTTTTTGTTTGTTTGCTTGCTTAGTTTTGTGTGTCAATGGTGGCTACATTCTGCTTGATGCACAAATAAGACGCACACAGGTAAGAAATAAAATGGATTTTGCAATCTACGGAGATGCATTAGTTTCATGACTCTGGTTTCTGGACTTCAGCCACTGATGTTCATAATCTATTGCTGTGAGGAGAAAGAGACCGCTGTGAGAGGTGTGACTCAGCCCCGGCCGAAGGCCTCTGAGTAGAAGGGAAAGCTGTTCGAGGTGATCAGTCAGGAGAGGAGACAGGTCCAGGGCCGACCGAGAAAGACCTGCCGGGGAAGGGGAAGCGAGCGGGGTCTGGACTCCTCCACAGCCCTCGACCACACCCCGTCACCAGCACTCACTGACCCCTTCCGAGGTGCCAGGAAGGAGTCATTCTGCACTATCCCATTCCCTTTCCACTCCCATCCTGCAACTAAGTTTTAGCATCTCCATTTTACAGATGAGGAAATGGAGGCTTCCCACTAAGTTGCTCAAGGTCACAGAGTCTGAAGTATCTCAGGATTGGGATCCAAGACCCCTGACTGTGGCATTTATGGGGTTCTTGGTCCCTTTATTCACATCAAGGACTCTGAGGAAGCATGAAGCCACCCGAAAAAGAGGTTTGGTTTTAGATTCGTAGGTAATGATGGGATAAACGCCTACTGAATCTTTGTAGAAACAGATCCTGTGTTCTCAGGTGACTTCAGGGACTCAGAACAAGGAAGGGATTGGAAAGACAAAGAAATTCAGAAGCCTGCAAACATGCACTCACGAAGGGCTGTTATCTGTGCCAGGGTTTAGAACAATACGTGAGGGACCCACACACTTGAATTTTCAATGTAAAGCTTCCCCACGAGACGTTCCCCAGGAGACGTACCTTGGTTGTTGTTTCTAGGATGATTTCTTTGTGCAGAAGTTCAACCACCATCTTCACGTGGCCTTCTTTAGAGGCCAGGTGCAAGCCGTTCAGCCCATTCTGTACAGTGCAGAGAGGCAGAAAGCGTGCGGTTAGTGCGGCAGCACACCCTGCGGGCCCTGGCTGGAACAGGGAAGGAGTGGAGGGCCCCCAGTGCTATCAGCACAGGCACAGAGTGGGACCAGCCCCGCCTCTTCGGGCAGCGCTCCTGCAGGACTATTGGATAGCGGGAGAGCAGGGAAAGGGAGGATAACAAGACCACCCCCCCAGGGTATGAGTTGAATGTGGAAAGCGCTCACAAAGCCAATGGATGACCCTGCAATTCAGACCTTGCCCAGGCTCTAAGAACCCACTTAATTGAAACGGTATCCCTTCAACCCCCAGGTTCGTTTTCACAAGCCGCAACCAGAAAAAGTAAGGAGGCAGTACTCCTCACTGCCTCCTGATCGTGTGTAGAGATAGAGGCATATATAACAAAGCAATAAATTCTGAAATAAGGTCAAATGAAAACTAAATACCACCAATCACTAGCTATAAGATTTTCTCAATAGAAGAATTAGTATGAAAATAGCTTCTTTGTCACCTTATCATTTCAAATGTGACCAAACCTGACAGTTATATTTTAGGGAAAAGAAAAAGAAAAACAAACAAACAAACATGGCAAACATTTTCTTTTTTTTTTTTCTTTTTTTTTTTTTTCTTTTTTTCTGAAGCTGGAAACAGGGAGAGACAGTCAGACAGACTCCCGCATGCGCCCGACCGGGATCCACCCGGCACGCCCACCAGGGGGCGACGCTCTGCCCACCAGGGGGCGATGCTCTGCCCATCCTGGGCGTCGTCATATTGCGACCAGAGCCACTCTAGCGCCTGGGGCAGAGGCCACAGAGCCATCCCCAGCGCCCGGGCCATCTTTGCTCCAATGGAGCCTTGGCTGCGGGAGGGGAAGAGAGAGACAGAGAGGAAAGCGCGGCGGAGGGGTGGAGAAGCAAATGGGCACTTCTCCTGTGTGCCCTGGCCGGGAATCAAACCCGGGTCCTCCGCACGCTAGGCCGATGCTCTACCGCTGAGCTAACCGGCCAGGGCGACAAACATTTTCCATGCTTTACATACACCAGGCCGCAAAAGCAGGACTCACACGAACCAGTTAACGTTTCAACTCTACCTGGCGAGGCTACTCCTGCCCTACAGAAGGCAGCCTGGCTCAAGTTTTCCTCATCACCCTCCTGCTCCCTGCTCTCCTGATCCATGCACTTAGATGCTTTCGAACTTCTCTGGCAAAAGCTGACTTCAAAGAGTGCTACTCAGAGCCACACATTATTCTGACATGACGGAACTAATTTCAAGGAACTATTTCATTTCCAACAGATGAGATCTTGACTGCGTATAGAAAATGATTTTGGTCACTAAGCAGTCTCCTCCCCTGACATTTTGTGTCTTCTTCCTCTCCTCCTCCTTCCCCATCTGTTCCCACCCCTTCTTTCACCCCTTGTTCCTGTCTCCTGTTTTGGTCAACTATGTTCTACCATGTTCCTTTCCAAGGGATGCCCAGAGCCACCACAGGCTCTGGCTAATATAAAAGACGCTGACCACCAAGGTGCAGGGGCTTGGCTCTGACGGTGAGAGAGGAGGGGTCCCTGACTCACCCATCCTCGAATATCTCCACAGCCCCCTCGTGGGCTCCTAAACTCCCAATCTCCCTTTGTGTCAGGGCGCTGTTTACCAGAGCTTCCACCTGAGGTTGTGCCGCACGGGCCCTTAGCCCTTTGAGTAGTATGGACATTCATGTACATCCTCGTGCCTCCTGACCATCCAGAGTAACTGGAACTAATCTCATTTTTTGAAAAGAAACTTACTCATGAGGGTCAGCGAGCATGAAAAAAAACTCACTACTCAAAGGGTTAACAGATTAGTCCCACTGTTTTGCTAAAACCAGCCCAGGAAAGTCATGAGTAATAACTGACGTAGAGACACAGGACAGGTACCCCATGACAGCAGAATGGAAGGTATATACACCTCTCTTTGCCTAGGATCCTCAGACAGGCAGAGAGAACAGGTGCCCTGGATGCCCAAGAAAAGGGGGGGGCTCTGGAGGGAACTTTACCTACTTCCTACTTAGATCAGCTCCCTCCCCTCCCCCCATTACCCTCAACACACCCCAAACAAGCAGTGTGTAGTTGGCCAAATCTTTGCATATCAGCACACCCAGCCTCACTAACATGTGTGAGGGTGAGGGGTGGGGATAGGGGGCAGTTATGAGAGAGCCCTTTTATCCAATATTTCTACATGCAAATATCTGAACATCTCCATTGGATTCCCTCCTCTTGCAAAGTTTGAACACCTTCAAATGTCCAGAGCAGTGTGAATGAGCTTCTCAGATAAAGTCTGGGTCAGAGGAAGTTCTGTTAACAGAAAGGAGAAAGTGATTGATGGCACAACAGCAGTCTATTAGGACCAGAATGGGGCGGGGCGGGGGGCGGAGCGTGGGGCTGGAAGAAATCGGTTCCCCTCAAATCATTTTGCAAAACACAAATCCACTGAAAAACAATTTGTCAGGTGATTGTATTGTGGGAGCCACTCCCTCCAGCTCTGCGTCCTTAACTCTCCCCCGGGCTGGTCTGCACAGGAGTCTCCCTTCCAGAGCACTGCGCTCTTCAAAGCGCCTTGTCTGCCAGGTTCTGGCGCTGAGCGCAGGCACCCTGTGATTACTTGGGAATTCGGGTGGTGCTTTTTGGCCCTGGGAGCCTCAGCAGCAGCTGCAGTCGGCTTATCTTATCGCAGGGGACTCGGCTGTGCGCCGCGAGGGAGGAGGGCGCTGACGGCTGGGGTTTCGGCTTACTTGCACAGCACAATCGCTTTCTATGACCATCCGTGGGTCCTGAGCGCCTCAAAGCTGGGAAATTGGCAAATCTAGAAGGAAAACACTCCTGTTCACTGCTAGTGCTCTGGGTGGCTGTCCCCACGATCTGGAGCCAATGTCAGGGTCTCAATCCAGAGGGAAGTCTAGACATACATATGGTCTGTGCAGAGAATGCTGGAGTTAAAAGGAATATAAGGCACCCTGAATGCTGAGCAAATCAAGAGCCAGAACAGTCAAATGATTAGCTCAGTTCACAGCCTTTCTAGGGCAGAGCCACATAGAGAACCAACCTGATTTCCCAGAAAAATGGGGGGTTGGGTTTCGCCCCTCTAGGAACTAATACGTGTCTTTTTATCGGATGATGAGACGATGAGAGCACATTTCCGCTTTTTGATTACCAGGCAGCTTAGAGCTAATGTTCAGTCACAACAGTCATCCAACTGGGGCTGGTCATGGCTGCTGGTGTTGATCTAGGGATCACAGTCCTGGTCCATAGAAAGGCCCTCCTCTTCCCTCCCTGTGTCACATGCCTCCCTTCCAAAGCTGTGCTATTCACTGGAGGTGACGCTCGTTAGCATAAAGGGACCAGGGACCGCTAAATAATCTGCATCTCTAATAGTGTCACTCAGCTCCCATCCCAACCCTGGTTCAATGAGCTCTTTCTTCTTTATGATTTTTTTTTTATTTTTTCTCACTTCACTTTTAATTTGTTTGTTTTCAACATAATCACCCTAGGTTACTTCTAAGTCTCTTACTGTGGTGATCTGAATCCAACACGCTCATCAGAGCCACAGAACAAGCCCCCTTTGGCTGAGTTCTGACAGGTGTGTTAGAAGGCCCAGGAATTTAATGCAAAGTTCCGCAGGAACACGGCTATCACAAACATCTGTCTCAGTTACAATTATAGTCACTGCAGTCACCTACCTCATGCTGAGCATTTACTTAATCTGATTTGAGAACCTTTTCTATGCCTGGCACCAGGCTAGAGATGAATAAAACACAAACTCATAGCCTTAAAGAACTCACTTCGCTAGAGGAAACAGACACATTAAAAGTAAATGCGCAATCATGCCCCAAATGGCATGCATAAGACTAGATACAGCACAGAGGATTAGGAAGTTGCTCTGTCAGGGAGTCAGGAAAGCTTCACGGAGGCTTTGACAAGGCAGCCTGTACACAGCCAGGGTTGCAAGGTCATTAACAATGGTCAGATGAGAATCCAGGACTGAGTTTAAATTCTAAACCCATAAGGTAAAATTTTAGAAACGAGGCTCCCAGCCATCCTCATCGAGTGCCTTCCTCTTTCCTTCAGCAAGCATCTGAGTTCCAGGGATGCAGAGCATCCAAGCCCACTGCAGCTGGCCTCAGCAGCTGGATGGCGGGTCCCCATGTAGTAGCCGACACCACAGAATGCCTGAAAACTAACTTAAGGCACCTGCACACTAAGGAGCTTGTATAAGTAAGTACCTTACTAGATGCATAGCTAGTCCATACAGGAGACTTTGCTACTCACAGAAGCAAAGGAGTGTTTTGGGGAAAATTCCATATTTAATACTTTCTTTTTTAAAGCAGATTTTTGAATTGATACAATAAGTTCTGTGAGCTATGTGCTCTTAGCTAGAACAAGAAACAGAGATGAACTATAATATACCACCCCTTCAAAGCCAGCATCCAGCTTCAAAGGCAGGCTGCTGATTATTGCCTTGTGTCTTCTCATGTACTCCGTATAACCTTCACAGCCACTCCTCTTGATGCCAAGTAGCAGACAGACTGCTGAGGGGGACCACGTTGGCAGGGAAGCACACATTTCTTCCCCCAGACAACTGGGTGTGGAAGAAAGAAGCAAGAAGGAAATAGATGAGTGGGGGTAAATACTTCAGCTAAATTAGAAGCAGAGGAGCAAAGCAATGACTACTTGTGGCCATTTTTTAACCACATGCCTTTCTCAGAAAAACACCAGTTTGTCAGATTTCTCTTTCTAAACACACCTCCTTCTGAGCTGAGTCTCCACTAACATGTATGTTAGACTAGCTGATAGTGTCCCACAGCTCTTTGCTACTCTGTTCTGTTTTTCTTTTCCTGCTCTCTTTTCTACTTTATTTTAATTTTGATCATTTCTACTGGCTTATCTTCAAGTTCTTTGATTCTTTCCTCAGCTGTGTTCAGTCTACTGATGAGCCTGTTGAAGAAATTCCTAGTCACCAATAAAGTATTTTTTTGAGTTATTTCCAGCAATTTCTTTGATTCTTTCTTATAGTTTCCATTTCTCTTCTGAAATTCCCCATCTGTTCATGAATGTTGTCTGTCCGCTTTCCCCACTAGATCCTTTAACATGTTAATCATAATTATTTTAAAGTCTATCTGCTAGTGCTAACATACTAGTTATCTCCAATTCTAGTTCTGTTGATTGTTTTGTCTCTTGACAATAATTTTTTTCTTTTTCTTTTCTTTTTTTTTTTTCAGAGACAGAGAGAGAGTCAGAGAGAGGGATAGATAGGGACAGACAGACAAGAATGAAGAGAGATGAGAAGCATCAATCATCAGTTTTTCATTGTGACACCTTAGTTGTTCATTGATTGCTTTCTCATATGTGCCTTGACCGTGGGCCTTCAGCAGACTGAGTAACTCCTTGCTCGAGCCAGCAACCTTGGGTCCAAGCTGGTGAGCTCTGCTCTAACAAGATGGAGCCCACGCTCAAGCTAGCAACCTTGGGGTCTCAACCTGGGTCATCTGCGTCCCAGTCCGACGCTCTAGCCACTGCGCCACTGCCTAGTCAGGCTAATTTTTTTTTCTTATGTGTGTGTTGTAATTTTTAATTGAATGTCAAACATTATGTATAGAAGAGCAACAGAGACTGAAATAAATAGTATTTATGCATATAAATGAACATGCTTCTTTTGTAAAATTTTATCATGGTAGTGGTGGTGGTGGAGGTGGTGGTGGTGGTGGTGGTGGAGGAGGTGGAGGTGGAGTTGGAGGTAGAGGTGGTGGAGGTGGAGGTGGTGGAAGTGAAGGTAGTAAAGGTAGAGGTGATGGTGGAGGTGGAGGTGGAGGTGGTGGAGGTGGTAGAGGTGGTAATGGAGGTGGTGGTGGTAGAGGAGGTGGAGGAGGTGATGGAGGAGGAGGTGATGGAGGAGGAGGTGATGGAGGAGGAGGTGGTGGAGGTGGAGGTGGAGGTGGTGGAGGTGGAGGTGGAGGTGATGGAGGTGGAGGTGGTGGAGGAGGTGGTGGAGGTGGAGGTGGAGGTGGTGGAGGTGGACGTAGAGGTGGAGATGGAGATGGAGATGGAGGTGGAGGTGGAGGTGGTGGAGGAGGTGGAGATGGAGGTGGAGGTGATGGAGGTGGAGGTAGAGGTGGAGATGGAGGTGGAGGTGGAGGTGGAGGTGATGGAGGTGGAGGTGGAGGTGATGGAGGTGGAGGTAGAGGTGGAGATGGAGGTGGAGGTGATGGAGGTGGAGGTGATGGAGGTGGAGGTGATGGAGGTGGAGGTGGTGGAGGTAGTAGTGGAGGTAGAGATGGTGGTGCTGGAGGTGGAGGAGGTGGAGGTGGAAGTGGTGGTGGAGGTGGAGGTGATGGAGGCAAATGTGGAGGTGGAGGTGATGGAGGTGGAGTTGGAGGTGATGGAGGTGGAGTTGGAGGTGATGGTGGTGGAGGTGGAGGTGGAGGTGGAGGTGGCGGAGGAGGTGGAGGAGGTGATGGAGGTGTAGGTGATGGTGGTGGAGGTGGAGGAGGTGGAGGAGGTGAAGGTGGAGGTGGAGTTGGAGGTGGAGGTGATGGAGGTGGATGTAGAGGTGGTGGGCTCCATCTTGTTAGAGCAAAGCTCACCAGCTTGGACCCAAGGTTGCTGGCTCGAGCAAGGAGTTACTCAGTCTGCTGAAGGCCCACGGTCAAGGCACATATGAGAAAGCAATCAATGAACAACTAAGGTGTCACAATGAAAAACTGATGTAAGGTGTAGGTGATGGTGGTGGAGGTGGAGGAGGTGGAGGAGGTGATGGAGGTGGAGGAGGTGGAGGAGGTGGAGGTGGAGGTGGTGGAGGTGGAGGTGGAAGTGATGGAGGTGGAGGTGGAGGTGATGGAGGTGGAGGTGGTGGAGGTAGTAGTGGAGGTGGAGATGGTGGTGCTGGAGGTGGAGGAGGTGGAGGTGGAAGTGGTGGTGGAGGTGGAGGTGATGGAGGCAAATGTGGAGGTGATGGAGGTGGTGGAGGTGGTGGAGGTGATGAGGTGTAGGTGATGGTGGTGGAGGTGGAGGTGGAGGTGGAGGTGGCGGAGGAGGTGGAGGAGGTGATGGAGGTGTAGGTGAAGGTGGTGGAGGTGGAGGAGGTGGAGGAGGTGAAGGTGGAGGTGGAGTTGGAGGTGGAGGTGATGGAGGTGGATGTAGAGGTGGTGGGCTCCATCTTGTTAGAGCAAAGCTCACCAGCTTGGACCCAAGGTTGCTGGCTCGAGCAAGGAGTTACTCAGTCTGCTGAAGGCCCACGGTCAAGGCACATATGAGAAAGCAATCAATGAACAACTAAGGTGTCACAATGAAAAACTGATGTAAGGTGTAGGTGATGGTGGTGGAGGTAGAGGTGGTGGAGGAGGTGGAGGTGGTGGTGGTGGAGGTGGAGGTAGAGGTGGTGGAGGAGGTGGAGGTGGAGGTGGTGGAGGTGGAGGTGGAAGTGATGGAGGTGGAGGTGGAGGTGATGGAGGTGGTGGAGGTGGTGGAGGTGATGGAGGTGGAGGTGATGGAGGTGGAGGTGGAGATGGAGGTGGTGGAGGAGGTGGAGGAGGTGATGGAGGTGTAGGTGATGGTGGTGGAGGTGGAAGAGGTGAAGGTGGAGGTGGAGTTGGAGGTGGAGGTGATGGAGGTGGATGTGGATGTGGAGGTGGAGATGATGAAGGTGGAGGTGGAGGTGGTGGAGGTGGAGGTGGCAGATGTGGAGGTGATGGAGGTGGAGTTGGAGGTGATGGAGGTGGAGTTGGAGGTGATGGAGGTGGAGGTGGAGGTGGAGGTGATGGAGGTGGAGGTGGATGTGGAGGTGGAGGTGATGGAGGTGGAGTTGGAGGTGATGGAGATGGAAGTGGAGGTGGAGGTGGAGGTGATGGAGATGGAGGTGGAGGTGATGGAGGTGGAGGTGGAGGTGATGGAGGTGGAGGTGGAGGTGATGGAGGTGGAGGTGATTGAGGTGGAGGTGGATGGAGGTGGTGGAGGTGGAGGTGGAGGTGGAGGTGGAGGTGGAGGTGGAGGTGATGGAGGTGGAGGTGATGGAGGTGGAGGTGGTGGAGGTGGAGGTGGAGGTGGAGGTGGAGGTGGAGGTGATGGAGGTGGAGGTGATGGAGGTGGAGGTGATTGAGGTGGAGGTGGATGGAGGTGGTGGAGGTGGAGGTGGAGGTAGAGGTGGAGGTGGAGGTGGTGGAGGTGGTGGAGGTGGAGGTGTTGGTAACAGGGGAGGGAAGGGGAGTTGAATCAATCTAATAAAGAGTTGACCTAAGTCTCGGTTTTGTTGTTACCTTCAGTATACCACAGCCTTTACATTCCCCGAGGTAGGCTCTGTTACCTTGATGGTAGAGTAGGATCTGGGTGATAGAGGGTTGTGTGTTCTCAATCTCCCCCCAGCTTCAGCCATCCCTGCATGCCTGTGCCTCAAATGGGATCTTTCTCCCTCTTCTCACCCCTCTGCCAGCAGAACTATGCTCTTTTTTGTTATTAGATACTGAGCAGGTGGGGAAACAGTTCTTTTTCGTCCTGGCTCAGCTTCAGTTATAGGCAGGTTATGTGTTTGGACCTCAAAAGTAGGATTTTGGGAGTGTTTTTATTTGTTTGCTTTAGCATCCCCCACCCCCTTCTTGGTGGCAGCAAAACTTGCCTTGTTTCTATAGTTGGTCTTGGGTGGAAGGCTCCTGCTCTTCCTCCAGCAGGAACAGAGGAATAAGTTCTCCTTACTGGTGTAGGATCCCGGTCCCAGACTGCTTCCTGCCCTGGCCCAGGGTAGAGCTTTTGGCTCTCACCCTTCCTGCAGCAGCACAAGATCTCTGCCTGTGTCCTCCCCCTCCCCCTCCCCCTCCCCAGGGGCAGAGGCAGTGCGCTTCTCTTCCTCCCCATAGAGAATGAGTTTCTGCTTGTAGTCTGAAGGTGAGGGGGTTTGCTTTTGCTTCACATGAGGGAAGAGTCGGGGGAAGTAGACTCTTTGCCTGTTCTTCCCCACCCCTCGCCTCCACAGTCACCAAGGGTGTCTCTCTCTGGTCTCCTGACTCATCCCAGTATTTCTCATGAGCACCTGCTGGAGGCCTGTGGAGGAAAGCTAGGCCCACACTGGCTTCTAAGGATTTGTTTTGATTTGGGCTTGTATGGTCACCACCTCTTTCTTCTGTACCCTGTCAAAGCTGAAACCATGGCCCTCTCCTTGGAGGAGCTTCTTGTCCCTCTATGGAATCCAGTTGACTTGGTGGCCTCGCTGCCTCAGCCCTCTGATAGGATCAGGGAAATTATAATTTTGTAATGCTTCCAGCCTGTTCTCACTGTCAGGGTCAGAGCAATGTTCTTGGAAGCTTTTTACATCCTACATACTCCTTACAACGAGCCTGAGGCCAACTGGCCCCATATGATCTCATCCCACGTGGTTCTAATACAGCAGACAACCCTTTTAGACTCTTTTTGGTCAAATATAATATTCATGCCAAGCACACACACATGGAACATTTCATCTGCTTTTGCTCTTTTTCAGGTAAAATGTCAATTTAGAGGATTCTTCTGAGAAGCAATCTGTCTGATGGAAGGTGGAGGAGATCTCAGCCAGGCTGTGTTTGTTTTAACATTTTTTAAAAAGAAGAAAAAAAAAGTCATATTCAGCCTGAATGATTTAATTTGAAGTATTTTCTTGTACCAACTGTGAGAAATTCCATTGACAAAATACACAATTCCAGACATTTGTTCTCGGCAAATTATTCCTCTGTTTAGCATCTCAGATTGCCCCAATTACACTAATTGATTTCTAAATGTACAAATACAGTAGACACGTCAAGGGAAATTTATTATCTTGTTCAGAACAGAAGAAGGTTTCAAACAGAAAGGATGTGTGGTATCCTAAGATCCTATATCACTTAGAAAACTGCAACAACAAAAATCTCTAAATCTGATGCTTACATTCTTGGGCGGAAACATCACCTTTCCAGTCTGTTTCTCACAGCCATTTGTTTTCCATGCAAACGCGGCCCCCATGGAGCTGGCAGCCTCAAGCTGTGTCCTGAGGACCTCAGGGCTTAGCTTTCCCCTCCCACCCCACAGCCTTGAACCTCATTATTTCAGTGCCCCCACCCACTTTCTTTGAGTTAAGCAGTGCATTTCTAGAGGAATTCAGCCAATGTAGTATCTAGAAAGCATGACCCTTTTACTCACAGACACCTATGCCATGTTTGTTATTAGTTCAGTTAATCAGATAGGTTAGCTGCCATCTAACCAGGCGCAGAGGCAATGGAGTACTGGCCAAAAAGTTTTAATGGGGAAGGGAAGAACCAGAGTCCTGGGGAGAATGACTCAAGAGCAGTGGAAGACAAAGCCAAGAAGTCTGAGGACCCAAGAGTGAACAAAAAGAGAAGGATGAAAGAGGGACGTCTCAGGAACTGTGCCTTCTTGCAAACACTTCACTTTACCCGTGTGGTCAGTAAATAAAAAAGGCAGAGGAGATGGTGAACAAACCAGAGACGGCAGAAGAGCAAAGAGGGAATGCGTGTCACTGTGCGTTCACTAGATGAGGAAATGTATTAAGCAGCTAGCAAAAACAGTACGAGAATATAAATTTTGATGTCTTTTCCCAAATTGCCTGCATTAAATTTTTAGCCAAAACAGAAAATGAAATCAAAAGGAATAGAGTTTTTCTGCCTTCCCTTTTCCTCCTGTCCTTTTCTTCCCCTCTCCTCCCAGTTCAGAGGTCAGTGTCTGAGGAAGAAGGGCAGCGAATCAGAGCGGGTGCCCGGCCATAGTCTTGTCTGGTGCGCGACAAAGAGGAGGGCTACTCTGGGGTGGTTGGGAGATCGCAACATCAAGCACGTGAATTATCAGGTAGAGGATGACGAAAATCAGTGAGAGTCAGGTTTCTCACTGTTTGTAGGAGTTTAAAAACCTGGAAAGAGGAAAACTGGAAAGAAGCTTAAGGTGTTGGACTAGAATCAGATGTACTGGCATGCTGCCATGGATTTTTAAAATAGATATACATAGATAGATGTAGAAATAGTTACAATGTGTGCATATACACAGGCTCACGCAGCAACCAGTAGCAATGGGCACATCAAGTGACCAGATTTTGGTGTCTAAATACCATCCTCCACTGAAAGGGAGCTTGGGAAAATGGCTGATCCAGGGCTGGAGCAGGGAAGGTACAAATTGACCCTGGGACAACTTGTGCCAAAAAGTAAGAAAATGCTCAAAGAATGATAAGGATGTGTCAAAAAACAAAGAAACCAGATTAATGAAAGGGTTTCTATTGGCCTAATTTAGCTTTGAATCTCAAAATATACTGCTCACAAAAATTAGGGGATATTTTTTCAAAATGAATATGAAGCAATAAAATAGCCCCTAATTTTTGTGAGCAGTGTAGATCATGAGAGTATGAGATTACTATCCATCAAATAATTTAAAAAAAACAACCAATGAGTCTGTATAGGTATAAGTACATAATGAAAAAATAAATCAATGAGGGAGGAGGAAAACCTTATCCTTTAGTAGCATGCCATCTAATGAATGTAGAGAAAACGATGGAGATGAAGAATCACTCTTTGGAATCTCATTGTGACTGTTCGTACAGGTAGAAGCTGGTGGTTATTTGAGGAGGAACAGGATAATTGGATTACATCAGACTATCCCCCCCCCTCCACCCCAACAAGTACTGATAAACTACAAAGGGAAATATCGATGATGTTACAGTAGAAACACCCAGCAGACATCAGGGTCACCAGCTGATCAGGGCTCGTATCACCAGCGGTGGAAAGGGAGCGTGGTTTCTGTGGTATTCCTACCAAAAATGCACTCCCTGCATCTGGTCATAAGGAAACATCAGCAGACACAGTTGAGGTTCAAATTACAGAATGGAAGATTGTCTGAAACATGAGAGACAGGCAAAGACTGAGGAGGGGTTTCATATTGAAGGAGAATAATGATATACGACAAGTAAATACAAAGTGCGTTCTGGGTGGACTCCTGGAACAGAGATGATTAGAGATAGAGATGATAGAGACAGATAGGGTTAGATAGAGATGATAGGGAAAGAGATAGAGTGGCAGTTGGAGGGGCAGGAAAGAAGGGAGAAAGGATGGAGCGGGGAAGAAAGGAAGGGAGAGAAGAAGAGGGAGAGCAATATCTCATTGTTGGGACAGCTGGCAAAATGTTCATGGAGTCTGTAGATGTGTTACATTAATGTTGATTTCCTGATTGGGAGGCCTGTAGGGTGGTCATGTGGAAAGTGTCCTTACTCTTGGGTGGTGCACACTGAAATGCTTAGGGGTGATAGAGAGTTACATCACATAGACTATATATTATAAAGTAGATGAATAGACAAACAGAGCAATTTCACCTAGAGAAACTAGGTGAAAGAGATGTGGGAATTCTTTGTACTATTCTTGCAATGTTTTTTGTTTGTTTGTTTGTTTGTGACAGAGACACAGAGAGAGACAGAGAGAGGAACAGATAGGGACAGACAGATAGGAAGGGAGAGAGATGAGAAGCATCAATTCTTTGTTGTGGCTCCTTAGTTGTTCATTGATTGCTTTCTCATATGTGCCTTGATTGGGGGGGCTCCAGCACAGCAAGTGACCCCTTGCTCAAGCCAGCGACCATGGGCTCAAGCCAGCGACCTTGGGCTTCAAGCCAGTGACCTTTGGGCTCAAGCCAGCGACCATGGGGTCATGTCTATGATCCGATTCCACGATCAAGCCAGTGACCCTGCACTCAAGCTGGCAAGCCTGCGTTCAAGCCAGATGAGCCCACGCTCAAGACAGCGACCTTGAGGTTTCAAACCTGCGTCCTCTGCATCCCAATCTGATGCTCTAGCCACTGTGCCACCACCTGGTCAGGCTCTTGCAATGTTTTTATAGGTTTGAAACTATTTAAACTGTTTTAAAGAAGAAAGGCAAGTATTTCCTGGGAAGCAGGGAGTGGCGGTAGAAGAGGTCCCTGAGAAGCAGCGGCAATGCTGTGACTCTGGCGACAGTAGTAGAGGATGGGTGGCCGAGTAGGGTTTCTGCCTGTCTCAGGACCCAGAGCCTGAGTGTGAGGAGCCAAGCATACACAGCCTCTTCTCTCCAGTTAGGAGAGGTTCAAGCCAGACCAGAGTCCAGAGATTATTCCAGGGTAAAAACCCTGCAGAGCCACCAAACGATGACAGGAGAGCAGCCCACAGCCCCAACGCGGGAACCCGCTAATGGGGAAGCCTCTTTTGGAGGGTAGGTATCGGGTTGTGCAGGGCTGTTCCACCTGCAGCCTCTTTCTGACCCAGATATCGCATGGCGCCCCAGACACTGCTTGGTGGGCTAGGTATGCTAAAAATATGTGATCCTGTAATCTAATGGATCAGAAGCCAGGCAGAACTGAAGCAATTGCCGTAACCCTGATGGGGAAATCACACCTTATCTCCTTCGTCAACCTGTCTCTTACCCAGGGATGGGAAAGGAGAATAAGAGCAGAAGCAGAGAGGGAAGGACACACTCAGAAAGCGAGAGGTGACGCAGACGGAAAGGAACAAGACCAGCTCTAAGCACTTTCCTTCCTTTGTTTTACTGCAATCTAAATTTAGTTCTCCTACCCAGGTAGCCCTTAAGTCCCATAGTTTACTAGATATTCATGAGGAGGAACGACATTCTAATCCTTTTCATTAACTTTTCTTTAAAAAAGAAAGAAAGAAACCCGTAACTATTTCAGAGCTGTGTGAGGAGATGAATCAACCCCGGATCACCTTCTATCTCGATTAAAAAAACCTGTGCCGGCTCCACGCTCTGCAAAGTCCCCCGGCTCAGAGCAGATCAGCTGCAGGGGCTGAGGCCTTTGGGGAGACTGGTGGAGGAAGTATGAGCTCAAGTTAATGAGAGAATGGGACTTTGAAATTCAGCTCAGCAGCTAAGAATATCTCCCATGGACTAGAAACAGTTTCTATGTCCGAGATCTTGGCATTCCTTTATAAGATAAAAAGAGCCAGACTCTCAGAAGCAGGGCAGGGGGTTTAGAACAAAAAACAATAGATAAGGAATTGAGGCCTCTAGACTGTCCTCCTGATCAGTCACTTCCCCTCCCCGGGCCTCAGTCTTTGTGTCGTCAAAATATTACAACTGCTCTATTTCCTAGCTTCCTTGTAATTCCACGATTACGGAATAAAACAAAGTGACAGCTCTCAGAAAACAATTAAGACATGCATGTAGAGATGCACAGGAAAAGGTATGACAAGGTGCACCCCAAACTGTTCACAGAGATTTGGGGCACAGGGGAAGACTTACAGAAGACTATATATTTCTGTGTAGTGTGAATTTTTAAATGAGAACCATGTATTAATTTTGTTGTTAAATTAAAAAAATCACTAAACAGTTAAAATCAGGAACACAGCTGTCAGAAATGACAAAATAGTTCCTACCAAAAAATTCATAATCAAATGTAAATAACCCCAGGCAAATTTATGCGCATGGTCTATCCCAATCAGAAAGAGTGGGAATTGGGTTTAGCATTTCCTCTAATAACCAGTGAAGCAAGTCTTCCTTCAAGGCCCAGATTATATGTCATCTTTCTCTGTGACTTTTGTTGTCCTTCTCTCTTCAGCACACCACACCTTACTTCCAGCCTCCTGAAAGTGATCTGCTCTGACAACCACGTTCCCATGGCACTCACAGAGAACTCTAGCAAGGCCCCTTAGCAAATGGAATCGCACTCATCTGCTTTTGTGTCTATGTCTTTCAATGGGTAGGACTTTTTTGAGTTTCTATGTTTTCTTCGCCTTTGTGTCTTAGTTAGGTCCCAGCATGGGGTCTGGCAGACAGTGTGTGTTCCACAAGGGTCCGCAGAACTGCAACCTGACACACACAACACTATCTTTTCTCTCAGTTTCCCAAAAGTAGGAATATCACATCTGGTTTCCACAGTGTAAATTCACAGCAATCAAACTATACAGGGGAGTGTGGAGGGTGCACTTCCCTTGCAATGTGTTCCAAATCATTCTTGAGGGTGCTCTTCACACTCTTCCTCACCCCTGAGATCTCAGAGATGTCCCTGTTGTCACTACAAATGGACATCTTTATGTAACTGAATTGGTCAGTTAACTCTTCCTTCACCGAGAAGGAAGGGGAAATGGAACCAGTTCAAGCAAGGAAGGTTGCTCAGAGAAGTAAAGGGCTCTGTTGCAAGCCTCAAGTCTACCTGTAGGGTGCAGTGTAGAGACTCCATCTGGGAGCTAGGAGAACTAGACTCTAGTTCAGGAAAACTCTTCACCTCTTCACCTCTCTGAGTCTCACTGACCTCACTTGTCCGGCATCTGCTCTCTCCACCTTACAGGGTGATGTGGGCACTAAAAGTGGTCGTGCCTGGGGAAGGGCTCAGGAAAGCAGAGACACTGTAGAATTGGAATTGGAATGTGTGATTATTAAACACTGTAGGTCACTCTAAATCATGACAAGTAAGCCACTTACTTTTAAACTGCAAATTGGTCATTATAGTTAGTAAGATGAACATCAGAGAGCCTGTTTCTGCTGAAATGCAGAAGTAATTTACCTATTTAAAATAATTCAGGAGATGGAGATTTTTAAGTTCCATCTTTTTCACTAAAACCTTTTCTAGAAAGAACTTCAGAAGCCTCCATGGTACTGCACATGAGGTTTCTTATGTGGGGGGGGGGGGGGGGCGCAATAATACAGTGTGTCCGTAAAGTCATGGTGCACTTTTGACCGGTCACAGGAAAGCAACAAAGATGATAGAAATGTGAAATCTGCACCAAATAAAAGGAAAACCCTCCCAGTTTCTGTAGGATGATGTGGCAGCATGTGCGCATGTGCAGATGATGATGTAACACCATGTATACAGCAGAGCAGCCCACGGCCATGCCAGTCGAGATGTGGACGGTACAGAGGAAAGTTCAGTGTGTTCTGTGGCTCGCTAAATTCGAATCTGTGACCAAAGTGCAATGTGAATATCGGCACATTTATAACGAAGCGCCACCACATAGGAATAACATTACTCGGTGGGATAAGCAGTTGAAGGAAACCGGCAGTTTGGTGGAGAAACCCCGTTCTGGTAGGCCATCAGTCAGTGACGAGTCTGTAGAGGCTATACGGGATAGCTACCTAAGGAGCCCTAAAAAACCTGTGCGTGAGCCCACATCGAACTGCACTGAATAGGTATGAAACTGGGAGAGTTTTCCTTTTATTTGGTGCAGATTTCACATTTCTATCCTCTTTTGCTGCTTTCCTGTGACCGGTCAAAAGTGCACCGTGACTTTACGGACACACTGTATATTCTTCTCTCTCGTTCATTGCTACTCCAGAGCCTCAACAAGGCAGCAAATTTTCAGAAGGCTTGATATTAACCTATTATCATACTAGAAAGGATTTCTCTGTGTGTTTGGGGGCGCAGGTAAAATTAGGGAACTGTGTAGTGACTATCATTTCTGTGCTTGTCACTAGTTCCTAAGAAAAAGAAGATGACAGAGAAAAGTAATAGGTTCTCTGTCTACTCTGACCTGGACATAACCTTTGTAGCCTGACATCCTCACCCTCTTCATTCATTTACCCCTGCCTCACTGAACTCGCCGCTGCCATGACCTCCACTTTTCCTACCTTTGCACGGCCTGTTCCTTCTGCTGCATTTCCTCTTCCCAATTCCCTACCTAGCAAACTCCTACCCTCCTTCAAAGCCCTTCTCTGAGTCGTCAGCCCCTTAGCCACTACCCCCAGACTAGAAGCAATTTAAGAGGAGGCACTGGGACTTACTTACTCAGCTTTGAGTATCCAGCACATGGCATATTTGAGCAGGTTAATAAATAATTGTTGAATCAATGAACAAATGAATGAAAATACCTTCTGTGCTTGTTCTGGATGGCACTTACACCACTGAATTTGTAATCTTCTATATACAAGCCGAAATTCTTTACAAACCTCTGAGTTCTTTAAGAGCAGGGGGTAAATGAATTTAGTCTCTAGCAAGGTGCTTGGGTCTTTGTAAGTGCTCAATACATGTTTGTGGAATAATGAGCAGAGAATAAATAAATATATAAGTAAGCAGAGAAAGTTTAGGTGGTCTTCTTAAGCCCGTCTCATCAAATCCAAGGTCATAAATCTCAAAAGATACTCAGAAGTAACCTCTAGGCCTCAGCTTTCTGAGACATACAGTGAGAGAGTTGAGTGCCATGACCTCTAAACTCTAAGATTTGTAATTTGGAAAGATAGGAATTAATCACAATCACTAGAGCCCAAGACATTCTGATCGAAAGACTTGGCATTTGGTTTCTGTAGAAATAATTACTGTGCAGCAGAAACTTATTACAGGTGCCCCATTTATTTGAAATGCCTAAAACCCTTTACCTGCAATATAAACAAGTACCTAACCATGATAGGGGACATGTGAAATGCACATATAGAAATTTAGGAAACATCAGTAGAATTAGCATGGCTTCACACGCTTTCACTGGCTGTGTTTTATTAGCATTGGAAGCTGTTTATGTTTTTGTGAATATTCAGCTAGTTGAGCTCCTGGATATTGCAGCAAACATTGCCACATACTTGGCGAGTGGGCCTAGTGCCCGAATCAGAACCACAGAGGCATTAGCCTATGAGTGACTATTTCACAATGCTCTTAAAAGTGATAGCGCTTAGATCAAGTTCCTCCATGGGCTACGTGTCAAACACATGAGCGCTAATCATTAATGGTTACAGCAGGCTTCTTAACATTAACATCTGCTGACTGAATCGATGAACATCTACTATGTGCCAGTCAGAATCCTGGAAGAGATTATTTACTAAAACCAAGTCCTCTCCCCTTGAGGGGCCTCCATTTTAGTGGAAAAGACAGATAAAAATAAAGAAAAAGCTAGCTGCATCTTGAGTCAGGTAATAATAAGTCAGGCTATGGGGACAGAGGTCCTGGAACACTCCAGAAGGGCTTGTCTGTACCAGCCCTGCAGGCAACTGGGCTTCTCTTTCGAGTGTGAACTTCTTTCCTGGAGTCTCATGAAGAAGGCCAAGGGAGCCCGTGTTTGCTAGCATTCCAAGAATAGAACACAAAACTCAAACAATGACGATTTTTGCCTCTCATGTTATAGCTCGTGGTTCCCAGGGGAGCATCCAAGTTGATCCAACAATTCTAGAAACTCAGGAGAACAGAGGCTCTAAGCTTTCTCCACTTGTTCTCTTCTTATTTCTGCTAACTGGTAAGTGTGTAAGGTCAATTAGTTCATTGCAGAAAGTATTGTTTTTAATTGCTATGGCCTCAGTAATAAAATATTTTTATTTGATTAAGTAATCTAGCAATAATTCTGGAAGTGGATCGTATAAAGCTGATGTTGGAATGTGGAATAATTATGTAGCCATTTATTTAAACAAATATCAAGCATCTACTCTATGACAACCCACTGAATACTCCCCCTCACATCAAGCCCCCTCACATCTGGGCACTGGGAGGAGTAAGCAGCCATGGACTTCACCTTCAGGTGGCTTAGTGTCTGTCTACTAGGACAGAGAAGATATGCCCAACATTCCCATGCTTCAAGGTAGGACGTGACTGCGCTGCAGGACAGGTGCTGATCAACCGCAAAGGTGGAGATTACTCCAGGCTCTGGGGATCGGGAATGTCTTCACGGTGGAGTTTGAGCTGAGATATGAACAAATCATCTCACTGCCATGTGGTTCTTGCTGTGGCAAGAATGACACGGTCCCGGGCTGAGTAAAGAGCCCTTGGTCCCTACAGGCCCTTCTGTTGTGTGTGCTAAGACCACCAGGGCAACAACACGGCAAACCCAGGGAGGCGAGCCCTCTGGATTCACTGTCCCCTCTTATTCAGAACTACCGCTCGGCTCTACCAGGTCTACTGCCTGAGCTTCCTGACCAGTCTCCCTGCTTCTGTCACTGTGCCCCAGGTCTATTCTCCACACGGCACCAAGGGTGATCATTTTAAAACCTACATCAGATTGAGCATCTCTTGTGTAAAACCTTCCAATGGTTTCCCATCACCCTTACAGTACAACCCAGGTCTTCCCCATGGCCCAGAAGCCCTTCAAAATTTGGCCCTGGAACTCTCCCCCACCTCCATGCCTACCACTTTTCCCTTTAATCATGCCACTGCAGCTACGCTGTTCCCCAAACAAACCAAGCATACAACTGCCCCCAGGACCTTTGCACATGTTTCCCCCTCTTCCAGGAATGCTCTTCCCCGGAAACCACATGGTCTCATTTACTTCTCTTGGGTCTCTCAGAAGTCATATTCTTAGAGATTAACCACCCTATCCAAAATATCTTTCTCCTCCATGGTACTTCTCATTAGCTCACATTGTATATTTGTTCATTTCCTTGGTGATGTCTGTCTTCTTTACTAGCATATAACTATCACGAGAGCGCTGTCTTTGTCTATTTTGTCTGTCTTGCTCAGTGCCTGGCACTGAGTAGGAATAGCACCTGGCACAAAGTAGGTGTTTAATAAATACACGTGGAATGCCCCCACAAAGGCTCTGGTAGGATTATATTCAACATGCCTTTCATCCGTTATCATCAGCCAATGTCAGTATTTGACATCCTCAAATGCTGAATGACTTCCCAATATCTATCTTTGAGTTGGATCTTTTATCTAAGTTCCGGGCTCAAATATCCATTTGCATACTATACAGTGTGTCCGTAAAGTCACGGTGCACTTTTGACTAGTCACAGGAAAGCAACAAAAGATGGTAAAAATGTGAAATCTGTACCAAAAAAAAGGAAAACCCTCCCAGTTTCTGTAGGATGATGTGGCAGCATGTGTGCATGCACAGATGATGACGTAACACCGTGTATACAGCGGAGCAGCCCACGGCCATGCCAGTTGAGATGTGGACGGTACAGAGGAAAGTTCAGTGTGTTCTGTGGCTCGCTAAATTCGAATCCATGACCAAAGTGCAATGTGAATATCGGCACGTTTATAATGAAGCACCACCACATAGGTATAACATTACTCAATGGGATAAGCAGTTGAAGGAAACTGGCAGTTTGGTGGAGAAACCCCGTTCTGGTAGGCCATCAGTCAGTGACAAGTCTGTAGAGGCTATACGGGATAGCTACCTAAGGAGCCCTAAAAAATCTGTGTGTGAGCCCACATCGAACTGCACTGAATAGGTATGAAACTGGGAGAGTTTTCCTTTTATTTGGTGCAGATTTCACATTTCTATCATCTTTTGTTGCTTTCCTATGACTGGTCAAAGTGCACCATGACTTTATGGACATACTGTCTATCTTCACTGCGATTCCTCAGACTCCTTGGAAGGATTTCCACACAACCCTGTTCTTGTCTCCTCGCCCCGTTTCCACACACTGAGTCCCTTCCCAGTGTTCGTGGTCTCAGTGAATGGTGCTTTCACCTCCTGAATAAGCCAGACGTCAGAAGTCATTCTTACAGGCTCCTTCCCTGCCCTCCCCCACCCAACTCATCACTGAGGCCTGCTCACCCTGCTCTGTCTCCACACCCACAACCTTTATCCCAGCAACTGACATTTTTCTCCCGGACTCGCGTAATAGTCTGACAACTGGCTCCCCCATATCCACCTGTGGGCCCTTCCTGTGTCATCTGCACAGCAGCCAGTGTGATCCTTTAACGCAAACCTCTGATCATGTCACTGCTGTGCCTGAATCTGTGGCTCACTTCCCTCTGCTCTGAGTATAAAGATCGGAGCTGAAAACACGGCTTCTGTAAGCAGGGTGGATATTCTACCAAGACATATGGACACAACTGTACAGGTCGCTCCCCTAGATCTTTCCTCTTAATGAGCAACTATAGGACTGACATGTGGAGCTGCTAGCAAATACACTGTCGTGCACACATGCACACAACATGCAGACACGCACTGCTCGGGCCCTGGGTGCACAGTTCCAGCTGTAGACTGTTGTGACTACTGCCCCACCTCTAATACAAGGGCCAGTGCAATCCCAGCTTCCCTTCTCCAGCTGATCTGGTTCCTCTTCTCTGCACTGCGGCTCTTTCGGCCTTCCTTAAACTCTCCAGCTTTCCCCTGCCCCAGGGACTTTGCACAGGCCATTCTCTACCATTGTAACGTTCTTCCCTCTTTCACCTCCTTCACCTCTACTCACCCCTTAGCTCATCGCTCCCACACTGTAGCCTTCTCTTAACTCCAACTCTAGGTCAAGTCTCTCTTATATATTCTCATAAAATCCTATGCCTTTCCTTCACAGTGCCTAACATAATTTGGTTTGCATATCTATTTATGTGGCTATTTGATTAATAGCTTTCAATACCAGTAGACTACAGTTCAGAGATGATGAGGATTAGAACTTTTTTTTTTTTACTAAAAAATCTCAGCATCCTACCCACATGTAGAGATGTACAGGAAGACATGGGTCTAAAGATAATAGGTCTAAAGCATGAACAATTCTTGCCTGACCAGGTGGTGGCTCAGTGGTTAGAGCATAGGCCTGGGATGCTGAGGACCCAGGTTTGAAACCCTGAGGTTGCCAGCTTAAGCATGGGCTCATCTAGCTTGAGTGCAGGGTCGCCAGCTTGAGCGTGGGCTACCAGCTAGAGCGTGGGCTCATAGACATGACCCCATGGTCACTGGCCTGAGCCCAAAGGTCGCTAGCTTAAGCCCAAGGTCACTGGCATGAGCAAGGGATCACTGGCTCAGCTGGAGTCCCCTGGTCAAGGCACATATGAGAAAGCAATCAATGAACAGCTAAGGTTCTGCAACTATGAGTTGATGCTTCTCATCTTTCTCCCCTCCTGTCTGTCTGTCCCTCTTTCCCTCTCTTTCTCTCATTAAAAAAAATGCGTGAACAATTCTTGAATAAATGAAAGAATCTGGCATGCATAGAAAGATATTGGTGCATACGTGTGTACACGTGTGTCCTTGTGTGTGAGTTCTTTTCTCTAAATATATAATGATGGTGATGATAAAAAGGAGTAGATACAATCTATGCAATAAGGAAACTGCCCTGAATATTCAGATATCTCTTGTATAAGCCGAGTCCCTCTTTTCACACTACTTAGAGTAATTACTTCCAGTTATGGCAAGCAGTGCAGTCTTTCCACAAAACATACTATCTTAAAGTGTGTTGCTTATATAAGGATCAGTATTTGCTGTGTTACTGCTATCACAGTCCACCAGCTCAAAAGATTCAAGTCAAAACACATTCTCAAGTCATGACCCCAGGACAAGAGGCTGTTTTATCTTCTCAAAACAAAGAATGGATGTTTTTAAAGAGAAGAAGGCTCTAGTGCCATTAGGAAGCTAGCCCTGTGAACATTATCAAGCAGCAGTATTGCCCCGAAGGGTGCACTAATGTGTTTAATGAGGGCAGAAGTTCAGCACTACCCATACTTTCCACTCAGGAACAAAAGCCGTAATGCCCCATAAAACCAGAATGAGGCTCCGGTAACGGTGGCAGCCTATCTGCATCTCCCTGCCCCCACACAGTCACAGAATGAGGAGCAGAGACCAACGGGCCTGAGAACGGGGGAGCCTGGCTAACCCAGCAGCCCGGGGCTGTGCACTCAGCAAATCACGGCCCTCACTGCCCTCGGACGGTCCCTGCCTTGCTAGCAGCAGTTTGCTCTTTGAAAGAAGGAGGCTGGTCTCAGCCAGGCCTGCGGCCTCCAGGCTGAGGTCGGAGCCACCCCTCAGTCTCCAGCAGGGCTGAGCACGACCTGTCTCTGGCACTGTGCCCGCAGATCGATTGGAAATGGTGTTAATAAAGTGCAAAGAATGCCTGGTTGCCTGCTCTGCTCGGCGCCCTCAGATGAACCCAGGAAGTGCTCTGAGGAGAGACGACAGAGGGACAAGCCAGTTACACCCAGGCCCTCGGAGACAGGAAGGCAATCAGGACAAAGCTGTTCCCTGTCATCAAAATCTTCCAGTTTCACACCGAAAATGAGCCCTGGCTCAAGGGTTATGAGCGTTCAGTTGTCCCCGTTTCTGCTAAACGATTCCTTTGAGAGCTGGCACCTTAACCCCTGGAAGGCCTCTGGAGGCCTGTGCTCCCCAACCGGAAACTGCACTGCGGAGAGACACCACCTGGACTTCTGCAGTCTCGGCCGAACAAAGGGCCAAACAAAGGAAGGCTCAGCACCGGCCTCTCTCACCAGGAAGGCATCCCCGCGGCAGCGAGAACAATCCTCTCACCTGGTGGGGGAACCGGACGGGGGTGGGGGTGGGGGGACACACACATGACCCACCCTGGCCCCCTCTCCTGAGCCACTCCAGGATGCTCACTCTGCACACATATTGGGCTCCTACTGCCTCTTCCCACGGAGGAAAGGGTTCAGAGTTTCAATCTGCTACCCAAAGGCCAACCTTCAGCTCTGCCTGTTTGGTGAGATAGTTCCTTGTTGCTATATTTGTCAGAGGGACGAAAGAAGAGGTGGAGGGCTTGCCTGTCATCCGGTTTGTGAGCTGAAGTCCCTGAAGTCCAGTCTACATGCTCCACCTCCCCTCTGAAGTTCCCTGCCCGGGCGTCCGCCTCATATCACACACCTACTTCTGTTTCTTATCACACACCACCTGCTCCATGCCCTCTGATCTTTCAGCTGTGAATTTACTCCACAGACTACCAACTGAATCCAAATGGGGTCTTGGCCCTAGGAGGGACAGCAAGTGGTATTTTGTTTTTTAAGCAGGATGGAGGGGACCGGGGGACAGAGGCGCACCGCCATGGAAAAGTGAACCTGCATTCTGGGAATTTGCCTCCTCTGGTCTGTAAAAGTCACCCACCCAGCCCACAGCCACAAGGATGAACCTTGTGCTATGTGCAATAAGCCAGCTGCAAAAGGATTTCCATTTATATGAGGCACTTAGAGTGGTCAGATTTGTAGACAGAAAGTAGAATGGTGGCTGGGGGCGGGGGGGAGGCCGGGGTGGGGCACTATCGCTCCATGGGTGCAGAGGTTCAGTTTTGCAAGATGAAAAGAGTTCTGTGGATGGATGGTGGTGATGGCTGTACCACTATATCAATGTACTTAATGCCACTGAACTGTACACTTACAAATGGTTAAGCTGGTAAATTCTATGTTGTATTTCACCACAATTTAAAATATTTTTTTTTGTATTTTTCTGAAGCTGGAAACGGGGAGAGACAGTCAGACAGACTCCCGCATGCGCCCGACCGGGATCCACCCAGCATGCCCACCAGGGGGTGACGCTCTGCCCACCAGGGGGCAATGCTCTGCCCCTCTGGGGCGTCGCTCTGTTGCGACCAGAGCCACTCTAGCGCCTGGGGCAGAGGCCAAGGAGCCATCCCCAGTGCCCGGGCCATCTTTGCTCCAATGGAGCCTTGGCTGCGGGAGGGGAAGAGAGAGACAAAGAGGAAGGAGAGGGGGAAGGGTGGAGAAGCAGATGGGCGCTTCTCCTGTGTGCCCTGGCCGGGAATCGAACCCGGGACTTCTGCACACCAGGCCGACGCTCTACTACTGAGCCAACCGGCCAGGGCTGAAATATTTTTAAATGGTTAAAATGGTAAAAATAAAGTCACAAATAGTAAATTTATTCTAAATTAGAACTGAATTAGCACGTGCATTTGAACACCTCAATCAACTGGCAAAAACAAACAAAAGTCATCCAATCCACAGCCCAAGCCACACCCCGTTCTCTTTCTAAGGGGTGATTTCCTCTCTATTCAGCCAATTCCTAGATCTTCCTTATGACTCCGCCCTCCGCTCAGTCCCGCATACATTCAGTCTCCCCACCACCCACCCCAGAAACCAAGCCCCTGTGATGGAGCCGCAGAAACCCCCAGAGAAGCCGTTAAAGCCACGCTGGTTCTCAACCTGAGCCAGACTCGCCTTTGTCAACACCCTGTGAGCAAGTCCTCATCACTATTTTCCTCTCCGCCTGCAGAGAATCCTCAAAGGCTGCTGACCGACAAAGGAGATTTAATGTCAGCCCTGACACACATCCTTCAGAGCCCTTCCTCCTGCCCACTTTCAAAGGCCACGTATTCGAAGACCACAGCAGGGACCAGTGGCAACTTCTAAGGGAAGAGGCGGCAGGGGGTGGCGCCCGGGCCAGCCCACACTGTTCAGGCATCAGCCCTTCTCGGTAGGGCCCTTTGCCGTGGCAGGGATGAGAACGCCAAGGTCAGGGCCCTCGGCAGGCAGGAGCCCGTGAGGATTTTTGAGGCCACTGGGAAAAGGTTAATAGAAGCGGGTTAAAACCCTCAGGAAGTGGCATGAGGCAAGAGCCACTCTTCAGAGACCACACGCCCGTCCCCAGCTCACTTACCTGGTTACAGGTGTTAATGTCTACCCCATTCCGCAGGTGATCCAAAGCTTTGTCCAAGTTACCTGACCTCGCTGCCCTGAGAAAGCTGGTAGCAGCATCGGCCTGTGAGGAGAGAGAGCAGGCTGTGAGCGTGTTCTGTGTGGTCACGACCTCACGATCCCGTTCCAGCCCGGGGCTGCGAAAAAGGGCCGAGGTCCTGGCGGCAGCCTTGCACCCTCCAGCTCCTGTGCCCCACTGCCCGCCACGGAACCCAAGTGTGCTGCGGGCCCTAGAGCCCTGGCCGGCCCGCCCTGGGGGCTGCAACGCGAGGCTGCCTTCCGGCCCAGCCTCCCTTCCTTTTCGTATTTTTATGAGCAAACAGTCTTGGCTAGGACCCAGGAGGCACCGGCTTTTGAGAGGGGACTCCATTCCAAAGCTGAATGCTCAGCACAGCCTTTGTCATACTGTTCTGATGCTTTCAAGGGCCCTGTGTCCTTACTAAGGAGCTATTTCACATAGCCCCAGCCCCAGTGAGTCACAGATGCAGCCCCGCAGGAACCAGGCACGTGCTCTCTGCTGCTATTGTGTGTGTGTGTGTGTGTGTGTGTGTGTGTGTGTGTGTGTTAAGTAAACAGCACATAGCACTTACTGTGCACTAAGAACCATTATCAGCACTTTCTACATAATATATATTTACACACATGCAGATACACATTTAATCCTCATTAAAGATACTCAAGGTGCTGGCCAGTTGCTCAGCAGTTGAGCATTGGCCTGGTGTGTGGAAGTCCCAGGTTCAATTCCCGGTCAGGGCACACAGGGGAAGCACCCATCTGCTTCTCCACCCTTCCCCCTCTCCCTTCTATCTGTCTCTTCCCCTCCCGCAGCCAACACTCCATTGGAGAAAGTTGGCCCAGGCTCTGAGGATGGCCCCATGACCTCCGCCTCAGGTGTTAGAATGGCTCTGGTTGCAACAGAGCAACACCCCAGGTAGGCAGAGCATCGCCCCCTAGTGGGCTTACCAAGTGGATCCCTGTCAGGGCAAATGTGGGAGTCTACCTCTCTGTCTTCCCGCTTCTCACTTCAGAAAAATACAAAACAAACACTCAGTGTAAGTACTATTGGGGTCTCCATTCTACAGATGAGAGAACGGGGCATAGGGAGCTGAAATGACGGGTGCAGGGTCACACAGCAGGTAAGAGGCTGGCCGGGACTCCGAAGCAGGTGTTCCGGCTCTGAAATTAGTGACCTGCACCTCCCTGCTCTGCCGCCAGCTTAGTGTGAGCCCTAACTCGCAGGTGTCCCTCGTCTTGAATGAGAGTAAAGCACTTGGGTTTCATGGTTGTTGCTTAGTCACCTACACCAACCTATTGAGATGCTGCCCCCAGAAACATTTGTTTGTACTGAGGATGAATGAGAGAGTGGGCACTGGAGATGATAAAACAGAGTGCAAGAACGCAGACACGTGCGGCGGGAGAGCACGCGAGCAGAGCGGAGCGAGGCGGCTCAGCGCAGCTCCTCGGCGTGTCGTTGACAGCGGCGTTCTCAGGCACCTTCCTTATCAGGACACCAGGGAGCGAAGGTCATCCTCAGACCATCGCTGTGACCCTCACAGGAAATAGCATATATTATTATAATTATCACCCCAGCACAAGTGCTGAGCACCATGCTTGGCGTGTGTGCCTACTCAGGTAGAGTTTGGCAGGTGAGAGTGGTCCCAGGACAGGTCCTCGGTGAAGTGTGGGATGCCGTTCCACCGGACGACCCATCCGTGCCTCGTGGTTCTTCTGCCCTTGGGGGAACTCTGTCTCTTTCCCTCACGCTCCCTCCTTGGAGAACATGTTGTATTGGGCTGAACGGTGGCCACCAGAAGATGTGTCTGCACCCTAATCCCTGGAACCTGTGAGTGTCACTTCTTTGGAAAAAAGAGTTTTTGCAGATGTAATTGAGTCATGTGTCTTGATATAAGGTCGCCCCAGATTACCTAGGTTGGCCCTAAATCCAATGGTAAATATCCTTATAAAAGACAGCGGAGAAGGTACACAGAGGAGCAATGTCAAGACGGAGGCAGAGACAGGGTGATGCGGCTACAAGCCAGGGAGGCCGGCAGCCGGCATTAGCCGGAAAGGAAAGAACAGCTTCCTCCCGAGAGCCTCCAGGGGCACTGCCCTGCCCAGCCCTTGATTTCAGACGTGTTGTGGCCTCCAGACATGAGGGAATAGATTTCTGTTGTCTTTTTTTTTTTTTTTTTTACATTTTTTTTTTTTCTTAAGCTGGAAACGGGGAGAGACAGACAGACTCCCGCATGCGCCCGACCGGGATCCACCCGGCACGCCCACCAGGGGGCGATGCTCTGCCCACCAGGGGGCGATGCTCTGCCCACCAGGGGGCGATGCTCTGCCCATCCTGGGCATCGCCATGTTGCGACCAGAGCCACTCTAGCGCCTGAGGCAGAGGCCACAGAGCCATCCCCAGCGCCCCGGCCATCTCTGCTCCAATGGAGCCTTGGCTGCGGGAGGGGAAGAGAGAGACAGAGAGGAAGGCGCGGCGGAGGGGTGGAGAAGCAAATGGGCGCTTCTCCTGTGTGCCCTGGCCAGGAATCGAACCCGGATTTCTGTTGTCTTAAGCCACTAAATTCGTGGTAATTCATGACAGCAGCCACAGGAAAGTCAGACACACGCTAACGATGGTTAGCCCTAAACATGGAAGACGGACTCAGTTATCTGCAGGTGACAATCTCAGCATTCCTCCCCAAAGCGGGGATTCATGCCTTTCCCAAGTAACCAGTCCATTTGGGGCAGAAAAAGATTCCCCATCCTTACAGACACTGCCTTCATGGGAGGGCGGCCCGGCCCTCCCCGCTGGCCATCTCGGGCCTCCGTCCTGCTCCGGAAGAACTGCTTCCTTTCTCTGCCTCCCCCACCCCCTCCCGGAAGCTCTGTGTCGGCCTGCTCCAATACGGGCACATCTGGATCTCCCCGCCCCCACACTGCAGGTGGGCCCCTTCCTCTCCTCTTGCCCCCACACTGCAGGTGGGCCCCTTCCTCTCCTCTTGCCCCCACACTGCAGGCGGGCCCCTTCCTCTCCTCTCCCGTCCCCACCATGGCATCCCCATCTCAGTCTGCCCCCAGGACCACACCCTGAACATCTGCTGTCGCTCTCATTGGCTAATTCCAATCTCCGCTTTCTCCAAGGAGCACCCAGCTCCTGTCTCCTCTGTGATGTTGTCCTGGGATACTCCGTATTTACCACTTTGAACTGTAGAAGTGGAAGCTTTATTTTTTGATTTTTAAAATGTATTTAAAATACATTTTTCTCAAGTTATTTGATTTATGCACATCTTGTCTCCCCAGCCAAATTGTTTGCTTCCTGGGGCAGGGACCAAATCTTCTACCTCTTGAATCCTTCAAAGCAGGAAGTATCTACTAGGCCAAGACTTCCCTTGGTCCAAAACACAGGTCACCTAATGCCCCCCGGTTCCTCAGCAAGGCATCTGTGGTGGAGGAAATGTTTCAGAAATGAGGATCAACCTGTTGGATTCCCAGAGAAATCAGACTGAAAGTTTAGTCCCTCAGAAAAATCTGTTTCTGCCTAATGATTCAGAAATTCTGTCAAGTAGTGTGTGTGTGTGTGTGTGTGTGTGTGTGTGTGTGTGTATACATATATATATATCCAACTCTTACAAAAGAATACTGTATTATTCCCCAAGAATGAGAGTGTTAGAGAGACATATCTTGCACCTTCTCTACCTACCCAGACTATCTTCTGCCATATAATAATAGGATTTGGGATTAAAACCTGAGGACTGTGGGTAAAAATAGATGCAGTATCAATTAATGATATTGTTTGCCTGTCCAAAGCCCCGAACCTAGGAAGTGAAGGAGAATACTGTATTTACAACAGACAGACAGACAGATGAACAGAGGGTAAGGGAAGCCTGGTCTAGACTAGGCTGAAAAGGGTCAAACAGTTTCTGCAGTTTGTGTGACATAATCATGAAATTATAATAGGCAAGAGTATTAAAAACATAGTATCTTTTCATCCTCATCACAACCAGTGAGGTAGGCATAGTTATTATCACCATTTTAGAGGTGACGAAACTGAGGTCTGGAGAGGTTAGCAACACGCCCAATGCTGCAGTTAGGTAACAGTCAGGGAGTCAGCCCAAGACCCCCTAACTGCGGCCTGTGCCCTGAGGCGCACTCCCAGCAATGTCAAACCGGAGGGTGCCGGGACAGCCCTGACAGGTCGCAGGGCCTGGGGTGGGCCGCATTGCCTACGACACAATTCACCCAGGGCAGAGACAGGGTCCTGGCAGATCCCAGATCTGCCCCCTGTGCCCCGAGTGAAGGCCAAGACAAGCCTCTAAAAAAGAAATCATCTCGTCCCAGGCCTTCCTTCCTTTCGCTGATGATAAAACTGATGAAGGGGCCGGCTCCAGCCACCTAGATAGTTAGAAGTGAAGTGTCAGGGCTAAGACTTTCTCATTCTCTGTTCCGGTCTTCTCAAGGCATGGAATGGGCAGGACATAAGTCAGGGTACCTTATAGGTGAACTGTGGATAATGGTGTCACTCTCATGGTGCATCAGTTTAATTCTACAATAGATTTACTGAGGCTCCATTTCAAGTCCTAGGGCAAAGGGACAGAACATAAAAAATCAGAATACCAGTCCCTGCATTCATGATTTGAAAAGCAAAGTGGCACAGTTATAGGGGATCACTTGTGCATGCATGTATGCACCCACTGATTCACTCTACAAACATTCACTGGCCCCACTGAGGTGCCAGGGAATAGTTAAGCTCCAGAGCAAATGGCCCTCATTAGAATGTGAAACCCATGCTCACTATCCTGCTCTTCTGAGCCCAGACTGCTCATCTATCTAATTCAGTTACCTCCAATTCAATGACGTGTCCTAGGACTAGGTGCAATTTCCTGAGGCTTCTAGGAACAGTCTGTATGATTCAATAGGGCAGAAAGAGAGTCAAAAAGAATCCCATATATTCCTTTAAGACTATTTACCTGAGTAAATACTAACCAGAAAGACACCAATGACAACAACAACAATAAAATATTAACCAGAGTATCTCTGCTCTGGGCTGTGATAAATTGGAGTGGTGTCCCTGGCCCTCTCTGAGCGCCACCGTCCCCTTGGAGGCAGGGCAGCCTCAGAAAGGCCTCTCCATGACAGGGACTAGGGGACCAAAAGGAGCCTGCTCCTGTGTTCAGGAAATCAGTCCACAATAGCCCTAAATCCTGTAGCCCCACCGAGGAGTTGTGCCCCTCTGAGCACCCCACCAAGGCTGCTCGTTTGTGCCTTCGCCCCTTTTCCCTGTTCAACTTCATCTTAATCTAATGTTACCTGTGAGAAAATTGCTGTGCATACATTTTGTTGTGTCCCTGGGCCACAGCGCTGGTGGTTAATCTATGTGATTTCCCTGAACTTCCTTCCATACCAAAATAAGTTTTATAAAGCTCTTCCTGTGTTTTAAGCACTCTGCTTAAATTAATTCATTTGGTCCCCCTAATAATTTCAAGAGGCAGTTAGTTTTATTGTCTCCTTTGCACAGAGGTAAATGAGTCATAATAAAATTAAGTAACTTGTCCAAAGTTACACAACTAACACACGGCCTGACCAGCATTGAAATCTAGGTAGCCTGCCTCCAGCATCTTTCCCTTAACCCCGGGGCTGTACTGTCTCAGGGGCCAGTTATGTTCTAGTGCCCATAAGATTCCTCTCCAGTCCAGCGCCGGCTGGAGGAAGCCTCTTGCCTGCGCCGAGAGGCTGTGCCCACTTCAGTCTTCAGTCCTCACTTCAGGAGGAAGCGAGTGGAGGGGAAAGGAAGGGAATGGAATTCCTCCTGGGACTCAGGCGGTCATCAGGGCTGTTCAGGAAAAGAGAAGTGAGCCCTCGGTTACCTGAGACACCCAGACTATTATTAAACTTGCACTTCCTGGGTGAGGTGACATGAATATAGCAATACAGAAGTCACCGAGGGGGCTCCAGTGTCCCGGGAGGGAGAGGCCGGAAGCATGCTAAATGTCAGTGTGCCTGTCACACAGGAGCACTGAAGGCTTCAGAAACACAGAAGCCAGGCAGAGTTAGTTTCAAGCCTGAGTACGAGAAACCCAGGGCCTCCTCACACCTTCTCTGGGGCTTGAGATGGCCCAAGTTTTCCCAGGACAAATCATGACTCATTTTTTTTAAAGTCTTTTAGCGTGACATTCTTATCTCAAAAGATAGATGCCAACTGAGCTATTGTCAATTTCTGTAACAGAGATAAGGCAGTATCTCTTTCCCAAAGGGTCTCGTTTGGGCAAAATGCAGCTTCTTTAACTAAGTCATTGTCAGAATTCCCAGGAAGAGATTCTCGATCCTTTTCCTGCGGGTACTGCAGCACATTCGGAAGACTACGCACAGCGGGTAGCATTCCTGTACCGCAAGGTGTGGAGTTGTCTGCGTGGCTGTGGGCTGCCCTGCACATCTGAGTGCTCCTCCACACTCTCGTGTCCGTACCCGCCCCAGCCCACGGCAGGCCTCCCACAGAGAAGCCAGCCCCAGCCAGCTCACACACCTGTGTGGCTCTGCCTTTATCCCATTGACTACAGAGAAACAGCAGTGAACCTGGGGCCACACCGTGTGTGTGTGTGTGTGTGTGTGTGTGTGTGTGTGTGTGTGTGTGTGTGTTTTCATTAGGTTTCTTTCCTTTCTCTATCCAGAAGTTGTACTGTTCAAGCTTTACCAATTGTCTGCAGGCACTCCAATCAGACGACCATTGGCAGAGACAAAATGAACACATTAAAGGTGTCGTTGAGGAAATGGTGTGTGCGCCCGAGTCCTGGGTTCTGTTATCTGCCAGCACACCTGTGAGGCCTGGGGCAAACCCTGTCCATTCCTGTGCTCTTCCTGCATCCACCTTACAGGCTGGGGATGCAGCGGGTGGAAAAGCCAGAGTGAACCTTGAGGCTGGGAAGACCTGCTGCGAGTCCCTGCTCTGCCACTTGATGCTGTGCCTGGTACAAGTTCCCAACCCTCAGTTTCCCCGCTGCTGAAATGGGGATAGTACACAGCTTGCTGGGAGGATGACACGGTGCAGGGGAAGCACTAGGCTCGTGGGCACACAACAGGTCTGCCTTTCCGGCGTCCCCATTCATTGCCCGCTACCTACAGACCTCCGGGCCACCGTGTTGCTAAGGTTTAGGGGTCAGGCACGCCGTGAACGAGTTGGCCCCTTCTCCGGCCAAGGCCAAGGCCAAGGCCAAGGCCGTGGCATCCCCGCTCGTCCAGCTGGGCTCCGGTGAGGGGCAGCGGTGAGGCCCCACAGCAGAAACCACTCGGCGGGACTCTCCTCCCGGGGTGAGGGGACGCGGCCTCGGCCAGGGCTCCGCGCGTCCCGGGTGCCCCCTGGGAACCCGTGCAGAAGCTCCGCGCCCCGGCGCGCGCCGCTCGCCCCGCCGCCTCCCAGCTCCAGCCCCTCCGCCGCGGCAGCCTCCAGGCCAAAGGAATTTTCCTCTGGATTCTGCCGGAAGCCTCGGCGGCCACCCGGGGCGCGTCCCCGCACCCTCCCGAAAGTTGGCGCCGCCGAGCCCGCAGCCAGAGCCCCGCGGCCCGAACCCCTCACGGCAGCCCCCGGCGCGCGGAGCTCCCTGGCCGGGCGGCCGCGGGCGGGTCGTCACTCACCACAGGGTCTGGACGGGACCTGCCCTGTCTCGCTGCCATCGTCCGGCACCCGCGCTGCAATCCGAGCCCGGCTCCCTGCTCCCCCTCCCCCGTTATCTGCTCGGCGGCGCGGGGAACGCCAGCAAGTTACGCGGCATCTGGCTAAAAATACAGGCTTCTAGCGCTGGGTTCGGGCTCGGGCTCGGGCTCCCGGCTCCGGCTCAGGCACCGGCGCGGACTCCGCGCCCACCCGCCCTCCAGCCAGCCAGCCAGCCGCTAATGGGATCTCTTCATTTTCTCTCCATTATTATGTCAGATGAGAAAGTTAATGCGAAGCGATCTCCGGAGGAAAGGCACCTGCTGCCAAGCCCAGAGGAGGGGCTGCGTGGAGGGTGCGCGTGGGGTGCGGCCCGAGCTGCAGGTGCGGGCCCTGGGCGGAGAGCCGGCGTCCTGCCGCTGCAGAAGGGAGGCACACACGTCCAATGGAGGTGAGGAGCTCCAAGCTGCATGGCGCTCCCGCCCTGCCTCCTGCCGCCCTAGTGAATGGGCCCCGGAGCCTGCACAAACTGCCAGGGTGAGCTCAGCAAGTCTATTTCTGCCCCATAACCAATTTGCATGTTTTGAGCTCTTACATCGTGTCCTGAGATCCCAGCTAATCAGCCTATTCCAGATTGTGCCAGAGAGCGGAGACGCGAAATAATACAGAGAGGCAGGACGCACATCTGTTACTACTGTCTCCTTCATTCCTCAAGTCCACGGATGTTAATTAAGTATCACCAAGGGCTGGAGGAAGAGCCCAGTTTTCTGCTCTGAGACCATCCTCACCTTTACCTGAGGTCATTTCAGGGGCAGACGTCAAAAGGAAGTCAGAGTTGGCCAAGTCTTGGGGGTGACACCAGGAACTGTTAAGAGCAGGTTCAACACTGAGTCATGAGAAATGGTCAGCAGAAGCAATGCGTGTACCTGGGCTCCTGGCAATATTGCTTGACCAAATCATGGCTGTTCTGTACTATGAGCCTGGCTTCATGCTCTCTTCAAATAGCAGTCTGGACACATATTAAATACCGTTTTTGCACCCCTCCTGCCCTGACTAGGGGTAGAGCCGAGCTGTGTGCTGGCAAGGAATTAACACATTGAGCACCTTAGGGGATGAACATGGTGCATACTTCATTTAACCCTCATAGCCACCCCAGAAGGTAGATAGTGCTATGATGGTTGCATGGACAGGGAAACTGAGCCCAGAGAGGCTACAAGTCAGGATCAAGATGACTGATGAATAGAGGGTCCAACTGACCCCAAGGCTTTTGGCGAACAGCAGTGCCAAGATTCCTAACAGATATGTGCTCAGGGCCAGGGAGAGATAATGGGGAGGATGTCCCTGGAGGACAGAGAAAACGCTGAGAATGTTTCCCAAAGTGAGGTGCCATTCCACAATTGGAAGAAAGTCCCAAATTATTGGGATAAATAAAGATCAAGAGAAAGGGTCAGGAAGTTGCCAAAAAGAGTGATCTGAAGTGGACGGTGCAAGTAATCCCTCCCGTATGGGTGGAAAAAGTGGAGTTTGAAGACACCAGCTTCAGAATTCTCTAGGCCCAAGGCCCTCAGTGTTACCAGAGGATGGATTTCAGGCCTGGCAACCTCTGACAGGTGGCTGGAAAACACCCACACTGATGTGTCTGGGTGTCTGGCTGGAGGAAGTCACTGATGCCCCTTCTCTCCCCACGCACATGGTTTTAAAACACAGGTCATGCTACAGGTCTCTTGCCTCACACTTTTTAAAGTTGCCTCTCAGATCTGCTCAAGCCTCTATCATCAAGAGCTTCAATTATTAAACTATAGTTCCTGGAACAGCCCTGAGCATAGCCCAGTGGAATATCTCAAGGGATTCTAAAGCACTGCTCCAACATTCATATTGAGAGAGAGAGAGAGAGAGAGAGAGAGAGAACGCCCTACTCAAACAGAAGATGAATAATATATACAATACTTTCACAACACTGATATGATTGACTCCCTCAATGAACTGAAAGCCTATTTTTTAACAGCTACGAGGTATAATTGACATACTATAAACTATAAACTTAAACATATAATTTGGTTAATTTTGATATGATGTATGCCCCCATAAAACTATCACTACAATCGAGATAATGAACCTCCGAAAGTTTCCACTTGCCCCTTCGTAGTCCCTCCCTCCTGCCAGCTGGTCCACGTCTTTGTCAACACTTGGTATGGTCAGTCTTAATTTAGACATTCTAATAGATGTGTACTGGTATTTCAGTGTGGTTTTCATTTGCATTTCCCTAAGAACTAATGATGTTAAACATCTTTTCAGGGCCTTACTTGCCATCCACATATATACTTGGGGTCTTTTTTGGAGGGTGATGCATCTGTTCGAATCTCTTGCCCATTTTTTAATTGAGTTGCTTGTTCTATTTTCCTTTTATTGAGTTTTGAGAATATCTGTTTTAAAGGTAAGATAAACTGAGATCTTGCAAGTAAAGTGAAATGTTCAAAGTTAAATAGCAAAAAATTCCCAGTCTAAAATCAGTACCCAGATCTTACAACTCCAACAACTCCTAAACCCAGTGGGTTTTTTTTTTTTTTTTGTATTTTTCTGAAGCTGGAAATGGGGAGAGACAGTCAGACAGACTCCCACATGCGCCCGACCGGGATCCACCCGGCACGCCCACCAGGGGCAACGCTCTGCCCACCAGGGGGCGATGCTCTGCCCCTCCGGGGCGTCGCTCTGTCACGACCAGAGCCATTCTAGCGCCTGGGGCAGAGGCCAAGGAGCCATCCCCAGCGCCCGGGCCATCTTTGCTCCAATGGAGCCTCGCTGCGGGAGGGAAAGAGAGAGACAGAGAAAAAGGAAAGGGGGAGGGGTGGAGAGGCAGATGGGCGCTTCTCCTGTGTGCCCTGGCCAGGAATCGAACCTGGGACTTCTGCACGCCAGGCCGACACTCTACCACTGAGCCAACCGGCCAGGGCCAACCCAGTGGTCTTTATATCATACAACGCTATGGGTTATATACAATCACAAAGAAAGAAGAGATAGTCATACTGGGCCAACAGCTGAATACAATCCGTAGCGCTATGAGAGTAAGGGGAAAGGTGCTGGGGTAGTATCAGAGCACCTTTGACACTACCTTGAACACTCGGGGCTGCCAAGATTTCTTTTTTCTTTTACTGATGAAGTCTTTTTAATGGTCTTAATGTTACAAACTGTCGAGATGACAGCTTTAATTGTGCTTGCTTTATCTCTTTTTCTCTGTTTTTTAACTTTCAATTACAGTTGCCACCCAGTATTATTTTATATTAGTGTCAGTTGTACAGTGCTTAGACATCTACATACTTCATGAAGCGATCCCCTGACAAGTCTAGCGCCCGCCTGGCATCATACAGTTATTACAATATTATTGCCTATCTTCCCTATGCTGTACCTTAAGGAATTTTTGACATTAGCTATAACTTGATTAGGGCTAAAGCTTGCAACTTAGACATACAAAGAGTCAGGCAAGCCTTAAGAGAAGAAAGAAAACAATTAGAGACATTTTGCTTAGTCAGGTTAAAGGAACTGAGATGACAGGCACACAAAAGAAGACTAAAGGATAGCCCTTAAAATGTAACCTCTAGATGTGAGGGCGATCTGGCTGTGACAGCTGTCCCCCCATTGATCACCAGGGTTGATTCGGCTGATCTGGCTGGCTAGGCGGGAGTCCCCTCCTCCCTCACTGCTCCATATGTGTCCCTCCCAAAGCTGTGTGCTCTGTCAAAGAGAATAACCTTCCCCGATAGAGGTGAGGATCGTTCTTTGGTCAAGGGTATGCGAGTAGCTGCGCTCCCCTGCTAGAACCTCCGAACAAACTCTCAAGATGTAACCTCCAGCACTACAGCCTGGACCCAGCATGGGGCTAACTATATGGTGCCCTTTCTCAGGGGTGGTAGCCTGGTCTCCGTGATTCAATTATACGTTTCTCAAAGGCACAGACAACTTGGTTCAAATGTTCAGTATGCCCAATCCTTCCCCTTCTCTTTCTCCGCTTGCTTCCTGTGTGATTAGCCTAGAGCTGGGTGGTGCTGCCAAATAAATGCTTGCTGCCTGATGTTTGAAGACAACATACCCAGCGTTTTCATTACCTATAAGGAAATTGTAAGTCAGAGGGTTAAGTTGATGCAGAGAAGATTTAAATGAGCCAGAACTTTCCAGCTGTGAGAGATGTGACTTGATAGCACTCATTATTCAGAAAGGGCTGAATCTTTGAGGGGGATCCTTCAGGCTAGCAGAAAGAGATAATTCACCATTGGTTGTGGTAGATAAAAGCACAGAATGAAAAATCTACTTGTAGGGCTCTCTTTGGGTTCTAAGGATTCAGAAAGATGAGCCATTGTTTTTTTTTTCCCCCTGTTAATTAACTGTCCCTCCTCAACCCTCCATACCTGCCACACTCTTAGACAATAAATAATCATGCTGTCCCTTGCCTGTTTCCTATTTTTCTTCATAATTCAAGGCTGCCCTTTTTTATTAAGTCAGAGGTTTTATTTATTTATTTTTACAGAGACAGAGAGAGAGTCAGAGAGAGGGATAGATAGGGACAGACAGACAGGAACGGAGAGAGATGAGAAGCATCAATCATCAGTTTTTTGTTGTGACACCTTAGTTGTTCATTGATTGCTTTCTCATATGTGTCTTGACCGCGGGCCTTCAGCAGACCGAGTAATCCCTTGCTCAAGGCAGCAACCTTGGGTCCAAGCTGGTGAGCTTTTTGCTCAAACCAGACGAGCCCGCGCTCAAGCTGGAGACCTCGGAGTCTTGAACCTGGGTCCTCTGCATTCCAGTCTGACGCTCTATCCACTGTACCACCGCCTAGTCAGGCCAAGGCTGCCCTTTTTATTGCCAGTATTTAGTGTGCCCAGCAGATCTGCAGTGAGAGTCACTAAAACTGAGCAGAGGGGCCCTGGCCGGTTGGCTCAGTGGTAGAGCGTCGGCCTGGCATGCGGGGGACCCGGGTTCGATTCCTGGCCAGGGCACACAGGAGAAGCACCCATTTGCTTCTCCACCCCCCCCCCTTCCTCTCTGTCTCTCTCTTCCCCTCCCACAGCCAAAGCTCCATTGGAGCAAAGATGGCCCAGGCGCTGGGGATGGCTCCTTGGCCTCTGCCCCAGGCGCCAGAGTGGCTCTGGTCCCGGCAGAGTGACGCCCCGGAGGGGCAGAGCATCGCCCCCTGGTGGGCAGAGCGTCGCCCCTGGTGGGCGTGCCGGGTGGATCCCGGTCGGGCGCATGCGGGAGTCTGTCTGACTGTCTCTCCCCGTTTCCAGCTTCAGAAAAATACAAAAAAATACAAAAAAAAACAAAAAACTGAAGCAGAGGAACAGAAAAGGATTGGTGGGCTAAAGAAAAACCTAGGGGCTCTCAGTGAGAATGCCAGACCACTCATTCCATCCCACAGGTTCATGGTGTCCACAGGTGTTTTTCAACCTTGCTAAATATTTTACAGTGCAGGGTGAAAAGGGCAGAAAGTCACTGTGCAACTCGTAACACCCTTGGCTAGAGTGGGAGCCTAGGACAGTTTATGGGCCCCCTGCTGTGAACCCCCTTGTGAATCTTTAGCTCTTCCAGATACTGGGGAAACTCTTTTTGCTCAAAAGCCTGAAGCAAAGAATCCCAGGTACATGGGAGCTCAGATGACTCGGCCTGCCGGGCCGATTCAGGAGAGCAGGAACAGGCAGCTGGCGGTGGTGTCCAGCCGGACACAGCTGGCTCCTCGCTAAGGGAGCATCAGGGTGAGGTTCAGGGCAGACCCCCGGGTTCCAGAGAGGGGCCTCCTGGCACTTCACGCCCTGGGCAGCGAGGACCACCCTCCCCTACAGTTCACAGGAGGACGGGGAGCCCTTCCTGGTGCTCCTCCTTTAACCTGCTTTGGAATCTACCCAGACTTGGAACCAACTTAGTAACAGCAGCGCTATTGCTTTCTTTGGGCAGCCATAAATTACTCGAGGTTCGTAAACCCACTGCAGTTGAGCTGCATGACTTGTAATAAGGGAAATTACATTTCTGAGCATTGATTTCCTTATCATTAGAATGAGAATAACTTGGCCCATCTCTCCAGGTGTTGTGAGAATAATGTAAAAATGCCTAGAACCATTTCAAGCACGTAGTAGGTACTCGATAAATGACACTGGACACGCTTTTTTCCTCCTTCACCTCCCTTCTTTCTTTTTTTTTATTATTTTTTATTACTTTTTATTTTTTTCCTTCTTTCTTTTCAACCAAAGCATTTGTCAAAGGTTAACACCTCTCCACCCCTGACTTCCTAGATGTATAGGGTGGTACTGATCTTGTTTCTACCCTGGAAAATTGGGGCCTAGTCACTGCTTATCCGAAGTCAAACAACCCCATCTAAAGACAAGACCACAAGAATCCCCAGTGCTTTGCTGTAGCAACTAGACTTCTTGGGTTTATAATGGCACCATTTTCAATTTCTACTTTCTCTGCAGTGAGAAAACAATTCTCCAGTTACATGTACAGCCGAAGCCCTGCTCCGGAGCCCGAGTCTGACAGCTCCTCTCGCAGGAATGCTGGGTTGTGGTCTGCTGACAAGTACAGCTCTGCTCTCCACCATTCTTCTATCGGTCCTGCCCCTCACCCACAAAGGGAGTGGCCCCAGCTCATAGAGTCTCTGTGCACAGCCGATAAGGGTGGGTGGGTACCAGGAACTCCACCCTTTACCGAGAAAGGCAGGCTAGGTTATCACCCTGGGAGCCCGCCATCCACCACCCTGGGCATCAAGAGCATGGCTGCTGGGAAACCATCAAGAGCATGGCTGCTGGGAAAATGTTATTCCTCTTAGAGACATCTCTTACACCAGGCCCCTCCCCGGTTACTTAGAACTTTATAGAACATACACTACAGCTGTTATGTTGAGTGGACTAATAAATCTAGTGTGACTCCCTTCCAACCTTGTGATTCCTTTTTAACTTTTTCAGTGGTGAGAGAAAAAAGGAAGAGGAAAAATGAGAGTCTTGGTTGTTTTTTTACCCCACTTTGTGTAGTGAGCTCCCAGGGGCAATTAGGGCGCCCCGCCTCGCCAGGGGAGGGATCCCAAGTGCGGGTCTATTTAGGGAGGTGATCAGAGCCGGTGTCAGGTCCCACAGTGCTGGCACGATCTCTAGCATGTTCCTTTTAAGAGGGTTGGCCAGCCTGAAGTCTATTTTTAAACCCATGAGAAAGGTGTGACATGGATTCCAGAGAGGGCCAACATTAAACCCGAGATCACTGCGGGGGAGGTGGGAGCGAGTGCAGCTGAGCCTCGGATTTTCTCGTCACATACTCACAGGGTTCCCCTTATTCCTGGACCAGATACTGACTGTCTTTCCATAGGCATCTCTTTAGGTGCAGGCCCACTCTGACACGACCTCGGTGGAATCTCATTCCTCCCACGTCCTTGAGTTGGAAAATGGTTTTGCCCTCTGGGTCAATTTGTCAGTATTGAAATTTTGGTTTTTTATAGCCCCCACTCCCATTGTCAAAAATCTATGTGCTTTTTTTTTTTTTTTCCTTTGGTAACAGAGCCAGAGAGAGAGACAGAGACAGAGAGAGGGACAGACAGACAGGAAGGGCGAGAGATGAGAAGCATCAATTCTTTGTTGCGGCACCTTAGTTTCTCATTGATTGCTTTCTCATATGTACCTTGATGGGGGGCGAGGGGGGGGGAATACAGCAGACCAAGTGACCCCTTGCTCAAGCCAGTGACCTTGGGCTCAAGCCTTGTTCAAACCAGATGAGCCCGTGTTCAAGCTGGCGATCTTGGGGTTTCGAACCTGGGTCCTCTGCATCCCAGTCTGACGTTCTATCCACTGCGCCACCGCCTGGTCAGGCTATGTGCTTCTTAAATAGAGCTCTCATTTCCCTCTTTTCTCATTTCTGCCATATGCTCTGGACCCACTCCCCCAACCCCCTACCCCCAACCTCTGCTGTCCCCCAACACCGCTCTACAGCCAAGACTTTGCCAACAGGAGGAGCCAAGCAAAGCCTGAGCCCCCAGTGGTCTCTGTGCCTGGCACCCCAGAATCCTGTCCGTGTGCTGGAGAGAAGGGAGGGGAGTGGCAAGTCAGCAGAGGAACAGGATTATTTTCCCAATAGTGAGCAGCAAACAGGCATCCAAACACCACTGTTTCTCATCAAATAACCAGATGACTAGAACAGAATGTTTTATGTATAATAACAAATTTCAGCTTCAGTATCCATTTCTCTTTTTGGGTAAGAAATTGAACCAGAATTCCTCAAGACCAAAAATGCCTTGAGAACAAGCCAATGCTTCTGCCTAGCAGTTCTGGGCCCAGCCAGGACTACCCGGGCAGGGAACCACATATGAGAACGGTGCGTCTTCTCATAGTACTCATCTCGAAATCCCACGCCTGGCACAAAACGAGCCCTCACGACGTGTCTCTTGAGTAGGAGAATAGGATTCTGTTCCCCAAGTCAACCAAACGAGAGCATCCTCCAGGCTGAGTCAAAACAACACACGTGAGTGTTAGCATGATGCTGCCCACACACCAGGGCTCCATCAACGCTGCTGAACTCGAATCTGAAGGAATCCAATCTGATTTAAAAATGAATCACAATAGTGTGTAGGGGGGGCAATCAGATGTTTGGGGCTGGTTGACCAAATTGTTCATTTCCTCACAAGCCGTGCTAGTCCCTGTGGACACAGCTTTGGAGCCACTGTCATTTCCTAAGTGGGAAGGCACAGGCGCTGCCCACCCCAGATCCTGGACAGCTCTACAGGACAGGACTCCACACCCCGGTCCACACCTCCGGCCTTTCCCCCGCAATCTCCATTAGCACTAAATTGCCAGTCCAGGCCCAACTCCCAAGGCAATGAGGCGGACAGCGTTGAACAGTTCACCTCTCTCTGCGGAGGGTGAGAAGATGCTGGAATATCACGAGGTGCAGACATATAATTCTAGCAGCATCCTCCAATCATCAAGTGTTCTGGCCCACGCTGAGTTTCCACGCTTCATTTTCCTCGCTGTGTGAGGCACTGGCTACGTTCAGAAGTGACGCTTCAGAACATATTGCCTGGCGGCTGACAGGGAGGTCCAGATGCCGGGTGGAGATTACACACATTTAGGGAAACATGGATGAGACGTTCTGCCAGAACGGTCCCGTTCCACTGGACTAGGTCCACTGCTTCCCTCGTTCTGGAAGCCTGCATCGGCAGCCTGCTGGGATGGGGAGAAGCTGCAAAGCCAAACTCGCTTCTCACTGTGACACGCTAATACAGAAAAGGTTTTGTTTTCCAAATTGCCAAATGGGGTGTCAGCTGTGAGCCCCACTGTTCCAGGGTTGCCGCAGGATGCCTGGGTGTCCTTTCGGACAGCCCTGCATGGGTGACAGTGGACCCGCTCAGGCCTCTCCTTTGTATGAACAATTTTCCCTGAAGGGACAGAGCCAGTCTGGGTGACCCACTGCCAGCCTGACCTGCCTGAAGAATTCCAGAGGGGCCCAAGCTCCCAAAGTTTGTCCAGCCTCTGGAGCCAGATGCTCCCAGCTTAGGGGAGGTGGCCCTGGGATAGCCACTAGGAACTGGGGCCTGGGAAAATCATGCTGCGTGGCCCCTCCCATGCCCTCCGGCCCAGAATACCTCATGGTAGTGGCAATGAGATACAACGAAAAGAGCAGGAAGGGAAAATGACTTGAAAATAAGAGCTTACACACCAGGTACTGTTCCACACATTTTAAATATCTTAACAGATTTAAACTTCACAATCACCCTATGAAGTAACTACTATTATTACCCCCGCTTGACAAAAGACAAAGCCAAGGCACAAAGACATTAAGTAATTTGCCCCAAGTCACCCGAGACTACTAAGATGCTCTGGGTGGTACAGCGAGCAGAGGGAGAGGAGCTGGATTTTGCTTGATTACAGGAGCCTCAGGTATTTGTAGGGTAGGTGAGAAAAGCGAAATTCAACATGGTCCGGAAGAACTGGTTGATCTCAGAAATCTGAGTGCAACTGGGAACTCTTTATTAATTTGGTCAGTCTCTCTTGTCAGAAAAGACCCAGCCACTGGCCCAAGGCACATTCAACACAGAAATGTCAGACCACTGTCTATATGAGCCCAGCCCTAACGGGTTTAATGAGAGGTGATTGAGCTGAGACTGTCTCTTCTCAGAGGGTTGAGGAAATGGAGAAATTTGAAAGAATGGGTTGATTCTAATCCCAGTCAGTTGGCTTCTCTAGAATTACAGCAGTAACTTCAGGATCACCCTCCTCTCACCAGGCAAAAGCAGCTCCGGGAAGCAGGTGCTAAGCCTTCCCAGCTGGCCCCGGGCCCTCCACCCCCGAGGAGAAATAATGAGGTTGTGGAGCCCTCCGGGACCCTCTGCTGTGGAACCAGCCTCTTTCCCCTTCGCTCGGGCCCTGGTGGGCAGGGGCAGACCCAGCTGTCCAAGTGCTGACTGAAGAGCTTTTCTATCTCTTCCTGGAGCCAAAACATTTCAAAGCAATTAAACCCAATTAAATTACTACCTGGCCTACCTACTAGCTCCTGAACTTTGCCATTCCTCAAAGCTTGACACCAGGAAGAAAGGCTTTCTTAAGCTCCCCTTAAGCTCTTTTTAACAGGGTACTTAGCAGCTACCAAGGAAGAATACCTTGGCACCCACTTTCTGCTCTCTAGTCCTATTTTCTCTTTACTACAAATGCAACAGGAGCAGGTGCCACACATAATATTTTACAAGGAGATCATCATGTTCTTAGTAATTGAATAGAGACCATTATCTTTCTATTTAATCATCTTGTGAATTCTGGCTGGGTCTTCTTTCAAATATCTTTTCAAACAGTATTTATATCACCCCTTCGATAATTATTTAAATTAAAAACCTGGTGAAATAAGCTATAAATCATCAGTCACCTCTATATTTCTCTTCATTCAGCTTATCTGTAAAAGCCCCCCTTATACTGGGTGAATTCCGAGTATGTTACTCATTCAGACATTTCTAATCTGCACGATGATGAAGCACATCTAGATAGTCCCATTTTTTTAAAACTTGGCTTTATATCTTTTTAAAGAAATAAATGTTATAGATGTATTGATGTTCTTTCCATCTCTAAAATTTTATGACTCCGTGAAGTAAAGACCTTATTTCTATTCTAACAACCACCATGCAGTCCATTTCTATAAGCTGCCTCTCAACATGATCTTTCTCAGCACCCCTGACCTTGAATTCCTAAATAAAAGAATGGCGAGTATTAGAGAACAAATGAGAGAAATGGGCAGTGAATCAAGTACTACCAAGAAGAAAAACATTATCATTTCTATGACTGAGCTGGTTCTTAGCCTCCAGAGAGAGACATTTCCAGGATTTCTGAAATAAGATCAAAGATGCTGATCGATGTCTCCAAAGAAAAATCATTGCCAATATCCATATCAACCTTTAGTTCCTCAAGTGATTTTAGGGTGATGGCTTCAGAGATAAATTATTGATACAAGACTTGGTGATGCTGGTAGGTCTGCTTCTCCTCATTTATTTATTCTTCCATTCAAACAGGAACTTGTAGAATTGCCGTTTGCAATCTGAGAACCCAATGGCAGACACAAATAAGTACATTCTGTGGTTCTGACCCTGAGGAAGATAGAAAACTAGTGGAGGTGAAAGATATAGCCATATAGAACAGAAAAAGAACAATGAGCACATAAAAGACTCAGTGAGACGATAGCTCAAGATGCCCCAGGGGAGTGTATGACTGAAACCAAATGAGGGGTTCCAACAGGAAGATCCGGGAGCTCCTGGCCTGTGGTGCGCAGTGGGTAAAGCATCCACCTGGAACGCTGGGGTCACCAGTTCAAAAACCCCGGGCTTGCTCGGTCAAGGCTTGTATGAGAAGCAACTACTATGAGTTGATGCTTTCTGCTCTTCCTCCCCTCCTCTCTCTAAAAATAAATTAATAAATAAAATATTTTTTAAAAAAGGTAAAGGGATCCTGGAATTTAAAAGATGGGTTGAGATCAGAAGGGGACTTTTTTTTTCGGGGTTTTCTTTTCGGGGTTTTTTTTTTTTTTGGTATTTTTCCGAAGTTAGAAGCAGGGAGGCAGTCAGATAGACTCCCGTATGCACCCCACCGGGATCCACCCAGCATGCCCACAGGGGCGATGCTCTGCCAATCTGGGGCGTTGCTCCGTTGCAGCCAGAGCCATTCTAGCGCTTAAGGCGGAGGCCATGGAGTCATCCTCAGCGCCAGGGCCAACTTTGCTCCAATGGAGCCTTGGCTACGGGAGGGGAAGAGAGAGACAGAGAGGAAGGAGAGGGGGAAGGGTGGAGAAGCAGATGGGCGCTTCTCCTATGTGCCTTGATTGGGAATTGAACCCAAGACTTCCACACGCCAGGCTGACACTCTAACGCTGAGCCAATTGGTCAGGGCCCAGAAGGGGACTCTTTTATGAAGTAGTGAAGTTTGAACCAAACTTTAAAGGACTGCCAGATTTTAGGAATTCGTGGAAATCAGTTTCAATACTACCAAAGCTTCTTCAGAGTTACCTGTGTTCCAGGTATTTGGTTATAGAAGGCCATCAAAGGGAACACATGCTTCTGACAGAAGGTATGGACCCAGGAACAAACGCTTGCAAATTAACTATATGTTAGGCAACAAAATAAATATGCCTACTCTAGGGTTGTGTGAATACTATGCAAAAGAATAATTCATTCCTAATGATAGTACAGTTTTTAAAGTTTTGAGTGTCTCCTGTCATGAGATTTAAAAGGGTGTTTCCATCCGTCACAAAGACGTTATGCAAAGAGGAAATGAGACGATGGTTGTTAGATTCCTTCATTCATTTAAAAAATATGTGTGCCTGTTAGGTACCAGTCACTGTGTAGGGTCCAGCACTGGAAAGACAGACTGTCTCATGGAGCTTACATTCCTAATAGGGACAGATTGGCAGTAAGATATAGGACATGGTAAGTGCCATAAAGGAAAATCTAACAGAGAAAGGGGGTGGGGAGTGATGCATGATGCAGTGTTCAATACAAAAGACCACTCTGTAAGGAGCTGATCCTGGAGCAGAGGCCTGAATGCAGGCAGACATGGACCGTGGGGGTATCTGGAAACACCCAGGTTGTGAGAAGTAAGCTTAACACAGTCAAGGAATCCCCTAGAGTCTTCCTCCACCACCTCCCATTACCAAGATGCTCCTGGACGGCCCTCCTCTATACCTACAGATGCTATGCCACAGGAAAGGAAACTAGAGGCGCTAGTGGAGTAACCAAAAAAAAAAAGAACAAAAAGACAATAATAATGGGTAGCATTGTGATGGGTGCTTACTATGTACAAGGTGCTGTTTGCAGCATCTTACAAGTAGTACCTCATTTCATCCTCATAGCAACATTAGAGGGTAGAAGTTCTCTATGAGGGGGAAACAGGCACAGAGAGGTTAAGAAACTTGCCCAAGGTCCCATAGCATATAAGAGGTAGTAGGGTCAAGGTTTGAACTTAGCAATATGGAGTAAGGCTGCTCCTGCAAGCATTCTGTTCTAGAGAACAACGACACAAGTAGAAGGATGGATAGAAAGCCCAGGAAGTCCGAGGAAACAATAAGAGAGGCATCAGTTGGCCCTGGCCGTTTGGCTCAGTGGTAGAGCCAAGGCTCCATTGGAGCAAAGTTGGCCCAGGCACTGAGGATGGCTCCATGGTCTCCACCTCAGGCACTAGAATGGCTCTGGTTGCAACAGAGCAACGCCCCAGATGGGCAGAGCATCGCCCTCTGTGGCATGCCGGGTGGATCCCAGTCTGGCACATGCGGGAGTCTGTCTCTCTGCCTCCCTGCTTCTCATTTCAGAAAAATACAAAAAAAAAAAAAAAAAGAAACAAAGAAAAGAGTCCTCAGGTCTGCCTGAGAGAGAGAGAGATGAGAGAAAGCCATGGCAGGTCTCCGTTCTCCAGCAGCTCGGTGTGTTCTGCAGCAGGGCTCAGTCCAAGCCACTTATTCTAATTAGTATTTAGCCCTTGCTAGCTGTTTACCCTGTCCTGAGGCCAGGCAGGGCAGCGGAAGTCCCAGACAGCTGCAACAGAACTCCAGGGTCATCCCTGGGCCTTGCCTTCAGGCACCCGACCAAGCAGACCAGATAGGAGGCCCACTTTTACCTCTCGATTTTGAACCAGTAACTTTCAATTATTTTCTCCTGGTCTCGGATTAAATTTATAAGCAGCATGAACGTTTTCCAAAGGCCTGTAGGAGTTTGTTGAGTTAACCTGAGTGACTCATTATTATAGCATCAGCTTATTCTCCTCTGCTCCCGGGGATGAGACACCCTCCCACACCCACCCAGGGGCAGGGGAGAATTGCAGATTCTGCTCTTTTACTACATTCTTTCCACCCCTGTGCGTATTTGCTTCCTGGGTTCACAAAGTAATGGACTGCCTGGAGTCCCAGGTCTGGGTGGCTCCAGTGCTTGCCCAGGACACTTTCAGATATTGTGTATATATGCATGCATGCTTTTATGCGTGTGCATGTGCATGCCTTTGTGTATGTGCATGTGTGTGCATGTGTACATGTGTGGATGTGCGCATGTGTGGATGTGCACATGTGTATGCTTGCGTGCCTGTGTGTATGTGTATGCATGTGTGTGTTTGTGTGTGTGTGCGCATGTATCATTGTTGTAAGAGTAAGTCCAGACACTGCAACAAAGAGTGGGTCAAGGGTGTTAGACTCCAGGGGCTGGGGGCTGGGCGAGGCGGATGGTGAGAAGGACAGAGGGCTGCTGGATTCACTCTTTCCTGGAGTAAATGTATTACAGTTTACCGAACAGTTGTCACGGGCATTTGGGGGCAGGGGGACTGTGCATGGTGAAAGAACACAACACACAGAAAATCAAACATGGTCTGGCGTTTAACTTATAATGGCACCGCACTGAGGAGCTGGTGAAATCCCTAACTGGAAATGCTAAAGGGATGGGTCTCTGCCCTGTTCCTCTACGTCTGTGGAAAATCTTCCTCTCTGGGAAAAAAGCGTCACCACTTTCTGTTTTAACTGGGGCTTCGGTTTGGAAGGCTGGAGAGAAGAGATGAAAACCAGTGGAGGTTTTGTTGGTGATAGGGGTGGGATTATCTGTGGCCTTGCACCTCATCCCAAACTCCTCAGCCACCCAACCTTCCCCTGACCTCTGCAGCTCTCCGAGATAGTCAGCAAGCTTCGGACTGTCCACAGACCCACAGTGAGGACCCCCTGCCTAGTGGCCCTTCCTTACTTGGAGGGGCAACATGTAGTGCAATCTGAGAGACACCTATAGGGAAGTACCCCCCACCCAGCAGTTGTGCTGAGTGCCTTCTGCTTGGGGACTACACCCCAAGGTTCATAAGGGGGACCCGCCTTTCCAGGCTTTCCGAGGCCTGGATGCCCAAGCCCTGAGCTCACTACAGTTCCAACCTCCCTTCCCCCTTTGTCTCCAAGTTGTCCTCTAGCCCACCCCAGTTCTGGAAAAGTCTATCCCTGTTGTGGGATAGCTGATGAAAGAAGGAATATTCCCAGAGAGCTGTTAAACCAAACATGCAAATCTCAAAACCAAGACACCAGGCCAGAAAGAAGTTGGCATGTTGTAGAGAAGCCCATCTGTGTTGGGTGAGGCTGCACTTGGCATTTCTCAGTTGGGTATTTCAAATCGGGAGAGCAAAGCTGCTTTCCTTCAGGCCTCCTAATGTCACCCTCTGCGTGTCTCCCCTTATCTGTATGCCATGAACCAGTGAGTGACAGCAAGTCACCTAATCATTCCGCTCGCCAGTCTCCTCCTCCACAAAATGAGATCTTATTTCCCAGTGGAAGTATCCTACTGGGTGAGTCAGTTCTGCATCCTGCATGCCTGTCTCTAAATATCTCTAAAGCCATCCGCCCCCTCCCTCGCTCCCCAGCCCGTATATCCTAACACTCACGGGGAAAGGTGCTTTCTGTTGAAAACCACCCGTTCAGGTGGTCTTGGATTCTTGGTGAATCAAATACTAAGCATTTTACATGAATCAAGATATAGTACATTGCATAAATTAATTTTTATTTCATTTTACACACTTGGAGTTGGGGCCTCTCTAATCACCTATGCAAATCTAAGTAAACAAGGTGCAAATCTGGATCCCAAATTAGATGAAAGAATTCCATCCTATTCAGATTATAAAATTTCAAGTATTTCATTGACTTGATCATTCGATACCAGCTGATCAAGAAAGCCCCAAGACGTTTAACTACCGTATATATACGAAATGGTATAAGCATTCCTAAAATATCCACACCAGATAAAGCTCTTTTGCTTATCCCAAATTCATTTCCCTTGATTAAATGATTTTCTCATTTCCACAGAGAGCTGTTAAACCAACCATGCAAACTATCCGGGGCCCACAGGCTCAGGAGGAGAAAGAAATTAGAAGATATTTAGCTAAGTCAACCCTTAGTAACTGCACCAAACTGAACGCAGCCCATGCCGTTGATGCTAACCAAACCCCACTGCCTCTTTGAGTTGTATATCTTTTAATCATGTTGTCTAAGATTTTCATTTCCAAGGTCATCTAAGTCCTACTCCTGGTTCATGCACCTGTTCTTCCTTGGAAATTCCTAACAAGCTTCTCTGATCAGATACTCTCCTCTTTGGAGGATTCTAATTGTTGGGAAGTTCTTTCTTATATACAATTGAAATCCGATTTCCTATGATGTCTACCCCAACCCGGTAGCTGGCTGACCTTGGAAACACCATGGGGTAAGTCTGCTCTTGCCAGTGGCACCCTGGTGATAATTAGGAACCTTCTTTCAGGTTCTTTAGTCTGACTTCTCTTCCTTATTCCTTTAAGATTTCTTCCAGATGGTTCCAGACCTTTTTCTTAGGTGATTTCCTGCTTACACATGTGTTCCAACTACTAAGGTCTCTCCTAAAGCCAAAATCCGGACAGCATTTTCAAAATGTAGCTTGATACTACATTTTGTAAAGTGTGTTCCCAGGAACACCAGCCCTGTGCAATGCCGCCCCACAGGGCACACTGGGCATGACCGCCAGCTAGCTAAGCCTCATGACCCTCCATTATATATATATCTCTACCCAATTATATATTCTCTTACCCTACCCAGCCCACCCCTACCTCCTTGACATCCAGGAGCTAATAACATTAAAACAAAAACTCTATTGCAGTTACCAACTGTATTTAGTGAATTCCTTCTTAAAGCAAAACATCTTTGGGGGACATAATTAACCAGTTCCATAAATTTCCTGTTTTGTATGTATGAACTTAGTAGATTACATTTTCATCCCTTTAGTAAGCCCTGTAATATAAGTAATGCAATGTTACCACCCACCATAGGGACATTTTTTTTAGGCAATTGATGTTTGTCATTTAAATCACTGACAAATATGAAAGATAAAGAAAAAATTAGAAATATTTTTGGTTACTTTTAGCCTGTACAGTGTATCCAAATCTACTCAGTTAAAGCATTCTATGTTCACCTTCCACAAAAGATTGTATATAAATAATTTTCGTAGGCAATAGGAAGCTAGCTACTCAAAGAAACCCCATGTTGAAGCTTTTGCAAATTAAGTAAACATCCTGCCATGCATCTGTCTTGGGTTCAGACACATATATACTTATTAAGAGCATTCTGCTTTCGGTTTTTTAAGCGCATGGGAGAGTCCATGCACGTGCACAGTGGGTCCAATGGGACTTTGTTGACAAAATGGCACAGTGGGGGATCGGAAGAGCCAGAGGCAGCCCGCGGGCACAGAGCCACAGAGCCAACACCTGCACCCCTAGCGCCAAGCATCTGGGGAATGGGCTTCCGGGAGTCTATGTGAAAAGGCACCGTGTGACCAGGAGGAGTGATGGCCACCCTCTCCAGCCCCTGCTTCTCTTCCTGAATCTTCTGTTTCTACCACTTTTATGAAAGCAGACTAAGAGACTGGTTAAGAAGCCAGGCCCTGGGAACAGCTCTCCTGGCTTCCTGTCCCAGGTCTTCCATTCGCAGGCTAAGTAGCCTGGAACAGATCAAATCTCTGTGCCTCAGTTTCCTTATCTGTAACAAGCAGCGACCTCATAGGGATTACGTGAGTACCTGTATGGCTGTTAGAACCGGGCCTGGCACAGGCTCAGGGACTGTTAGTGAGGGCTCTCACATTCCCCCTTTCTCTGTTTGATCTCTGATACCTACTGCTTTCCACTTTAACACTAATACCTTACATCGGATCTTCCTTCCTTTCTTTTTTTTTTAGAGAGAGAGAGAAAGAGAGAGTGTCAGGGACAGACAGACAGGAAGGGAGAGATGAGAAGCATCAATTCTTCGTTGCGGCATCTTAGTTGTTTATTGATAGCTTTCTCATATGTGCCTTGACCAGGGTGGCGGTGGGGCTTTAGCCAAGCCAGTGATGCCTTGCTCAAGCCAGCCACCTTGGACTCAAGCCCAAAGACCTTGGGGTCATGTGTATGATCCTACGCTCAAGCCAGCAACCCTGCACTCAAGCCAGATGAGCCTGGGCTCAAGCCAGTGACCTCGTGGGTTTCAAACCTGGGTCCTCAGCATCCTAGGCCAGTGCTCTATCCACTGCACCATAGTCTGGTCAGGCTCTTCTTTCCCTTTCACCTGACCATTCGGCAACCACTTCCAAATCTTCCCCACATCCAGGCTCCCTCCGTCAACTTTCCATGCTAGTGCAAGAGTCTGCTCACTGACCCATGGCTAGTATCCTGCTACTTCCCGGCTCAGAACCTTTCCATCGCTCTTCACTGCTCTCTGGGTCCTTTGAACACCCTGGCAGTTCCTTCCAGGTCCTTTTTGGTCCACTTTGCGTCAAAGTTTCCAACCTGATCTTTCCCCTCACTTCTTCTCCTGCCTTGAACCAAGCTGAAAGCACGCTGACCGGTCAGTCTTTTCTCACGCTGTCCTCTCCCTCCACGCTCATCTGTCTGCATCCAATCTGCCCCGACAGCCACCTTGAGGTACCGTCTCCGGGGGACCTCCCTTCATTCCCTCGGCTTGCAATATTCCGTCTCCTCTGAATTTCCTAAGCGATTTATCCCTGCGGCAGCTTCCTCTCTCCTTGGGATTGGAGTGGTTTATGCACTCACCTCCCCTTCCAGGCTGAAAGTGCTTTAAGAGCAGCCACCCCGGGCTGCTTCACACCTGCAGCCCGCAGGACGCTGCCCATCTCAGATGCTCAGTAACCACGGATCAGCTTGGGAAATGCTCCAGAGTGAGATTCTGAAGGAACGGGATTCTGGGAACTGGGAGTTGGGAACATCTCAGAAGAAGGCCTCCAGGTGTGAAAGGCACGCTAGGAGGGAGGCTCCGGGCAGCCCTGCACACGGCTCCTGGGCCCCGAACACGCTGCCTCCCGAGGAGACGTGCCAAGCCACGGGAGACCCTGAGAGGGACACCCCAGGTCAGTTACCCGCAACGTCTCTAAGCCGGGCGCACCTTTATTGTTATACAAGCAAACGAAATGAGATGCAAAGAAGCAAAGACCCTTAATCTACAACTCAATGCTGCCCCGTGCACCACTTGCTTGGAATACACAGAGACCACGTTGCGAATGAATGGAGTCGCGAGAAAGGGCTCCTATGGTTATCCCAATCCTGGAGCATCTACGCGAATATCACGGTGTGCCTGACACATTAACAACAACCTGCTAATACTAACTGCACTTGGCACCCAACTTCTTTGGGGTTGTCAGTGCCAACAGCAGTTATGTTTGCCTTTTTCATATGGAGATGCAAAGGCCATTCAAAATTCAGTGATTTTTTTTTCAAAACCCCACAGGAAGACATTTTAGATGGAGGCTGAAAATCCAGACCTGCCAACTTGTCAGCTCATCACTCCATCTGTAAATGTTTATTAACCAAATCGAAGAAAGACTGCAATTCTAAAAAAAGGTGGTTTCTATGAGGGATTTACGGAGAGAGGAAAAAGGGTCGTGGTGGGACAGGTTCCATTTAATCAGTCATTCAACACAACAACCTTGACACACTCATATTTCACAAACACAAGTCAGAGTTGATGTTCAATGATCGTTCACTTTTTTAAAAACTCTACAAGTAGTCATTTAGTGCCTGACACATCCCAACGTAGAGAAGGATCAACTACTAGATGAGGCCCACAGCTTTAAGGAACAGAGGATGGGGGATGTTGCAAGAGCTAGCGAGAATGGGGGACCCTCTCCGGCCCCAAGGACAGGCAGTGTGCAGACTGGCACTGAGAAATGGAGGTGGAGGGGCGGACTACCTGGAGGCCAACAGTTACAGTTTGTTTTGATTTTATCAAAAGCTTGAGGAAGTTGAATTGGAAAGCGCACGTCTAATAGGTAACCCTGAGTCTAACAGGCAGTCCTGAGTCTAACGGGCAGTCCTGAGTCTAACAGGCAACCCTGAGTCTAACAGGCAGTCCTGAGTCTAACGGGCAGTCCTGAGTCTAACGGGCAACCCTGAGTCTAACAGGCAACCCTGAGTCTAACAGGCAGTCCTGAGTCTAACGGGCAACCCTGAGTCTAACGGGCAACCCTGAGTCTAACGGGCAGTCCTGAGTCTAACAGGCAACACTGAGTCTAACAGGCAACCCTGAGTCTAACGGGCAACCCTGAGTCTAACAGGCAGTCCTGAGTCTAACAGGCAACACTGAGTCTAACAGGCAACCCTGAGCCTAACAGGCAACCCTGAGTCTAACAGGCAGTCCTGAGTCTAACGGGCAACCCTGAGTCTAACGGGCAGTCCTGAGTCTAACAGGCAACCCTGAGTCTAACAGGCAGTCCTGAGTCTAACAGGCAACCCTGAGTCTAACAGGCAACCCTGAGTCTAACAGGCAGTCCTGAGTCTAACGGGCAGTCCTGAGTCTAACGGGCAACCCTGAGTCTAATGGGCAGTCCTGAGTCTAACGGGCAACCCTGAGTCTAACAGGCAGTCCTGAGTCTAACAGGCAACCCTGAGTCTAACAGGCAGTCCTGAGTCTAACAGGCAACCCTGAGTCTAACAGGCAATCCTGAGTGGCAATTCACACGCATTTGGCGATGAAAAGACCTCCGCTGCCACTGCCTGTGCCTGCCACTTCCTGGCTCTCTGACGTGACTCGAACTCCCCGGAACCTGCCAGGGGTACCTGGGAGAAAGAAGGGACTTGAAATATGCCACATAATATTACCTTCTGAGAGGTACCCCACAGAATCAACACACAGTGCACAACACTAGCTAGCCTCGGACGTCTCCTTGAAAGAGGGGATGTCTCTCAAACAGCAACTGGAAAGAACGTGGCTCATCCAATGCAGATTCACCCGAAGAAGATACAGAGAGAAGAAAGGAGAAACAACAATGACCCGGAAACGGCTCCTGTAACATTCCCACGAATTCACCAAGCTCCCCGACCGGCAGAGCTGCCGCTGTAGCACAGGCTCGGGCCCAGAGGCCTCAGAGCGGCTCCAGAATCCTTCTCACCACAGCATCCAGGCAGCTGCTGTGACACGGGCAACGACGTTCACTTCCTATTGCAGAGTTGTTTAATCAGTGATTTGTGACACATGCGACGCCCTCGGCTGTGGGGCATGAATAGTTCATCAGGCCTTCCCACCGTCTTGATGACATATTCTTCCAGGGTTTAGCTCCTCACCTCTCCCCACGCTTCTCTGATTGCACGCGTTCCTCAACACTGTTATAACTGACTTGCTATTTAGAGCTTCTTAATGGGACAGAATTCAGTGCCCAGAGAACACAAGTGAGCAAACACATACACACACACACAACCATAGAAGTCATATTTCTCATTGTCAGGTTGGCAGGCGGATGTCCATACAGATTCCCATGAGTTCAATTAGCATCGAACCAGTTCCCAAACCTGCTGTCCTCGGGCTGCGCCTCAGAATCAAGTTCTGGGGACTATCCCCTGAGGACCAGATCCCGGACCACGGGGGCTTCCTTGTGAACGGTCTGTCAACACCTGCTCTCCTCCCTCTTTAAATGGGTCTTGAAGAATCAATAGAACATTTACAAAGCGGAAGTTGGGAAGGTGCTGGTGGCAGAGAAGCATGATCAGAAGGCTAGAAACTGCCTCGTGTAACAAGACGCAGCCTCCTCGTCTGTCAGCCGGGTAGCTGTTCCCGGGTGGCCACTCTGCGCAGCAATGCAGCGGAGGTGTGTAAATCACGGCATCGGGGCTGGTCCACAGCAGCTACTCAATAATGTTCGTTGTCAGCCATGCTCCTTGTCTAGGGCCTCATCAGCTCTCACCTGGAGAGCAACATTAGCTTCCTGACTGGTTTTTACTCCCTGCCCCTCCAGAGAACCCTCTCCTCCACCCTGCCGGAGTGACCTTTCTCATCGTGACACTTTCCTACTCGGAACCCTCTGCTGGCTCCCCAACGCCTGTAGAATAAAGTCCAGAGTCCTAGGCTGACGTTCAGAAACCTTCACAGACTAGCCCCTGCCTCCATCTTCATTCTCATCTCCCACCGCGGCCCACCACCCACCTGTCCCTAAACACTTAGATCGTGCCCCTTGCCCAGACACACCAGGCACTGCTATGCTTTCTAGCCTTCCGATCATGCTTTCTCTGCTGCCAGCTCCTTCCCAGCCTCTGCTCTGTAAAAGTCTACTGACTCTGCAAGGCCCACTCCAAGTTCTCTTCCTCTGTGAAGCTTCCTTGACGAACGTCCTTGTTCAGCTGACAAACAGAGTGAATTCCTCCCCATTCCAGTCTCCTCCTAAGGCAGCACTTACCCAAACTGAAGTTATGTCAAAGGTAGAAAGATTTTTTTCAGTTTTTTAAAAATTTTAAAGCTATTGACCCAGAGAAGAGCAGTGATTTCAAAAAACATTATCATCACCAACATTTCCCGATATGCCAGGCTCCAATCTTGTGTACTTCTCACAACAACTCTAGGACGATCTCTATTGTCTCCAGCTTACAGAGGAGGACATGGAAACATGGGGAGGGCTTACAGCTGGTCTGCCGGTGCCATCCATAAAGTGGTAGCGTGGGGATTCCAGCCCAGGTGGTCTGGCTGCAGCGCCCAGAGGCTGGGCCACTGCCGTCAGAGGGCTGGCTAGTCCTTAGTGTTGCTTGGGCGAATCCACCTGCACTGTACAGTTTGGGCACTGGGGATACAAACTAGTGGGGAGAAAGGCATATAAAATAATCATTTCAGCACAACCAGTATGTAAAGCGAAGAAGATACACACCTATGAGCATCAAGACACAAGCAATCCAATTTAAAAATTGGCAGACCACCTCGATAGATATTTCTTTAAAGAAGACAAACAGAGGCCAACAGGCATAGGAGAAGATGCTCAACATCACTAATGGTTAGGGAAATGCGAATCAAAGCTACAATGAGATATCACTTCACCCCTGCTGGAATGACTTAATCAAAAGATCAAACAATAAATGCTGGCAAGAATGTGGGGAAAAGGGAGCCCTTGTGCACTGCTGGTGGGGTTGCAAATTGGTACAGCCACTGTGGAGAACAGTATGGAGGTCCCTCAAAATGTTAAAGATAGTACCACATGACCCAGCAATTCCACTTCTGGGTATCTGTGTGAAGAAAACGAAAACACTAATTCGAAAAGATATACCTACCCCTATGTTCATTGCAGAATTCCTTACAATAGCCAAGAGACAGAAACAACATGGTGTCCATCATGAATATCATGAATGAATAAAGCAGTTGTGGTATACATGTACAATGAACTGTTACCCAGTCATAAAAAAGAAAGAGATCTTAGCATGTGCAACAACACGGAAGGACCTACAAGTTATTATGGTAAGTGAAATAAGTCAGACAGTGAAGGGAAAATACCACACGGTTTCACGTCTATGTGAAATCTAAAAAATAAAATAGAAGTCGACTCATAGATGTAGAAGAGAAACCGATGGCTGCCAGAGCCAGAGGGGAGGAGGGTGGGAAAATGGGAGGGAAAAGTGAAGGGGGGAGAAAAGCGAAGGGGGAAAGGAGGGACAAACTTCCAATTACAAAACCACTAAGTCAGGGGATGTAATGTACAGCATAGGAAATAAAGCCAATACTCCATAGTAACTTCGTACCATGACAGGTGGTTATTAGACTTATTGTGGTGATCATTCCATTCGGTACGTATATGTTGTACACCTAGAGCTAATATAATACTGTGTGTCAATTATACTTTCGTAGAAAAAAGAATTCGTTCTTGTGTCTGTATGATTCAAGATCCCATTAGAAAGGCTTAAGTGTATGCACTTAATAGATTTTTAGAGATCAAAACCCCTCTAAGAACCTAAGGAATAATATCTAATGGTGAAACTTGAGGCTTCCCAGATTGGTGCTGAGGGTGTTGGAGCACTAAGGGAGTCTGCTGGGAATGTCAAATCCCACCATATAGATAGAAATATTGACCAGCCCCGGAGAGACTTAAAAACGACACCCCTAGCCATTCCCTCGCTTAGAGAAAAGCAGAGCACAGGTGCACACGGTAACCCGCCCCCACCCCCCTGGGAGGCGAGGTTGGTGAGCGGGAAGGGAATGGGGCCCAGAACGGGTTTTCTGAGGAGCTGGAGCTGGCTCCATTGTTTGCAGATCATCAGCAGTCTTGATCAATGGCTGAGCCATCAGAGAACGGCACTGGACCCAAGCCAGCTTCTTCTCAGCTTTTACGGGCACTAGCTCTGGGAAGGCAATTGAAACCAGGTGCTCTTTCTTACAAAGATTGTTTCACAATCCACTCCTGAAAAGGACAGAGCCACATTCACCAATATCGTCCCAGGAAGGATCAGGGCGGCTTCCCGCTGCCTTCTCAGTCTCCTGCTGACAACTGGGGCCCGAGGCTCTCTCAGGAGGGACCATCCATCCGTTCCGTTCAGGGAGGAGAGAAGGGCTGTTTGCTTGTTTTGTTTTTTCTAGTCTGTCCATAAGCAAGTTTTCCCTACAAGCAACCACCCTGCCTTCACTCCTGCACCACCTGCCACTCCGGGCTGATAGATTTCAGGAGCTGCCCGGTCAGGACCATTAGGCACCGGCCCACTTCCTCCGTTAATGGGTTTTCCTTCCTTCCTGTGCTGCGACAGTACATTCAGGAGATAAATCAGCCTCTACTTGGGGAGGAAGCTGCAGAGAGATGGTGGTGGTCAAGGGTGAGCGGGAGGCAGGGGAGCAGACAATTCTATTTCTCACCAGATCTCTAATTGGTTGTCACTGGCTGTCAGAAAATGATGACCAAACACTGAACCTGACCTGAGCCAGTTCTCACCAGCCTCAGTCCAGACTGGGTAAGTCGGGGAAACTGAGGTGCTTGGCCAGCTGGGGCATTCGGCTGTGACCGCCGACCTTGGCACAGGGCCTATTGGAGATTTATTTTCCAAATAAATCACCCAATACATTCCTAACAGTCAGTCAGGGCTCAAGGTTTGGGCAAGGAACGGGGAAGCAAGAGCTCAGGCTCATTCACTGATTTGAAATGACTTCATTTAACAAATATATTTTTTCAGCCCCATATTCAAGACCTTGGTCGACGCCCTGGCAGGGGAGGGGGGGGGGAAGGAGAAGTGACTCAAAGATGAGTCATCGGGGTGCCACCCCCAGCTTGCAGGGGATGACATATAAGTAAATAAGTGTCAAGATGTAGAAAATGGGAAGGGCCTTAAGGGAGCTTCCAAGAAAGTGCCAGAGAGCTCAGAAGAAAGAGGAATGATCTTGTGGATTTGGATTTCTTTGTTTTGAGAGACAGACAGACAGACAGAAAGAGAGAGATATAGATGGGGAGAGAGAGAGACAGACAGGGAGAGAGATGAGAAGCATCAATTCATAGTTGCGTCACCTTTTAGATGTTCACTGATTGCTTCACATACGTGCCTTAATGGGGGAGAGGGGCTCCAGCTGAGCCAGTGACCTTGGGCTCAAGCCAGTGACCTTGGGCTCAAGCCAGTGACCTTGGGCTTCTAGCCTGTAATCCATGGGTCATGTTGATGATCCCATGTTCAACACGGCCAGCCCCTGCTCAAGCCGGTGACTTTAGGGTTTCCAACCTGGGTCCTCAGCATCCCAGGTCAACACTCTATCCACTGTGCCACCACCAGTCAGGCATGATCTTGTGGATTTAAGACAAAATCCCAAAAGCAGAGTATCTAAAAAGCCATACTCATAAAGCATTAGAGCCCTGATTTTCGATTGCAGGTTTGTGACCAAACTAGTGAGCAGTAGTCAATCGTGAGGTGCTTTGCAAGTAATCTGCCGTTTACTCATGGACGCAGCTGATGTTTAATGAGCACCTACTGTGTGCCGAGCTACATGCCAAGGATACAGTCATGAACAAGACAAGCATGTGGAGCTTACAAATACAAAAATTTCCAAGCATGGCCTGTTGCAGGAACTAACAGGCATGCAGTGTTCCAGGAGCAATCCCCATGGAGCAGGAAAGATGGGCAGGCCAGGGCAGGAGGGACACAGTAAGGAGTCTGGACCCTGTCCTAAGAACAACGTGAAGCCATTGAAGATTTAAAGCAGAGGTATGACATGGGAGATGTGCCTTTCTACACATCACCTTGGTTGTCTGTAAAGAAGGGACCCTAGGGAGACTGACCGCCATTGGGAAGACCATTACTACCTTTTAAAACTAAGAGCAAATTCAAGGTTCCCTCCGTGACAACTCTGCCTTCTCACGTTTATAGGCAATAAGCCTTCTCAGTAGCTAGGGTTCCAGAACTGTGCTATATACCAAGTCCAAAGAAAACAACAAGGGGTCGCCAGCAGCTGTGATTCCAGAGTACGGTACTGCATAGGAACTGTGGTTTGATAGCGGCTTCTATTTCCTTTTTAATTTACCCTTGGTAATTTTTCAAGTAAAGGGCATCTGTGGCACTGTTATTTATTTTCTCCTTCGACTGGAAAGTGCAAGGGAAAAGGAGATCATCAATGCCCGGGTATGGCCATGAAATATAGTGTGGGTGACTATGTCAACAACCAGCCTTTGTATCCCAGAGAAAAGACAGAAAATCATTGTGCCAGAGGTCGGGATGACCCTCCTTGCCACACTATATTAGGTCGTTCTATTTAGTAGCCTGTTGTTTCAAATTCATTAGGCAGTCACAGGTACACAGGTAAGTCAAAGCATACTGTCTTTCTAATCCCATGACTGTCTAATGCTTCTTGTCCTGCTCAAGGTAGAAGTAATGCCTTTACAATGCTGTACAAAACCCTATGTGTTTGTGTCCTGCCCCTCCCTCACGGATCCCTCTGACCTCACCCCCCCACACACCACCCTCTTCCCTCTGCTCCAGTCACACTGGCCTCCTGATTCTTCCCACACACATGCCTGCCTCAGGACCTTTGCATTTGCTATTTCCTCCAGAGTTGCGCATGGCTCTCTCCCTTCCCTCCTTCAAGTCTTTGCTCAACTTTTTGTTTTTGATTTTTAAGGAGATATGAAAAACAATATTCTTTATTCTTAGTATCTTTTTCTTCTGTATTTTTCTGAAGTGAGAAGTGGGGAGGGAGAGAGACAGACTCCTACCTGCACCCAACTGGAATCCACCCGGCATGCCCACCAGGGGGCGATGCTCTGCTCATCTGGGGTGTTGCTCCATTGCAACCAGAGTCATTCTAGCGCCTGAGGTGGAGGCCATGGAGCCATCCTCAGTGCGTGAGCCAACTTTGCTCCCATGGAGCCTTGGCTGCAGAAGGGGAAGAGAGAGAGAGAAAGGAGAGGGGAAAAGGTGGAAAAGCAGACGGGCACTTCTCCTATGTGCCCTGGCCGGGAATAGAACCCAGGACTTCCACACTCCAGGCTGATGCTCTACCGCTGAGCCAACTGGCTAGGGCTTCTTTATTCTTAAGAACACTCCTAACCAAGATCATCTTTGTCAGTGCCCATAACAAATTTAACTAGACATATTACAAAAGTCCCCCCCCCCCCAAATCTTAATGGACAAACACATTCATCAGCAGTCTGACATAAGAAATCCTGGTCACCCAGGGAATAGAGACCTGACTGTATCATCCAGCAGAATGGGCCAGCCTGATAGAAAAGCTCCCAACCTAGTACCGCAGGAGTCTGACTTGGACAGTATAGGCAAGTATCACAAATCCTGTTGGATTCTAAAGGTAATCCACCTCAACAGTGATGATGTAACTGAGACACCTGTAGCTTCTGATAATCAACAAAGTTTAATGGATAAGATTTGTGATACCAGATCTTAATCCTGATTAATGGTCATGCAGAATCTAACTTTGAAACACAATAGCTGGCCCTGGCTGGTTGGCTTGGTGGTAGAGCTTCGGCCCAGTGTGTGAAAGTCCTAGATTCAATTCCTGGTCAGGGCACACAGGGGAAGCACCCTTCTGCTTCTCCATCCTTCCCTCTCTCCTTCCTCTCTGTCTCTCTTCCCCTCCCGTAGCCAAGGCTCCATTGGAGCAAAGTTGGCACAGGCTCTGAGGATGCTCCGTGGCCTCCACCTCAGGTGCTAGAATGGCTCTGGCCACAACAGAGCAACGCCCCAGATGGGCAGAGCCCCCTGGTGGGCATGCCAGGTGGATTCCAGTCGGGTGCATGCGGGAGTCTGTCTGACTGCCTCCCCACTTCTAACTTCGGAAAAATACAAAAATTAAAATTAAAAAAAGAAACACAACAGCCAAAGTAAACCACATTGAGGCTTTCTCGGAGTGCCTTATTTGAATTGCACAACTCCCTCCCTGGATGGGAGCATCGGTTAGTTAGAGCATCATCCAGATGCACCAAGATTGCGGTTCAATCCCCAGTTGGGGCACATACAAGAGTCAGCCAATGAATGCATAGATAAGTAGAACAATAGGTTGGCATCCCCCCCCCCCCCTCTCTCTTCCCCCTTCCTCTCACTATAGAGTCAAATCTTTTTAAAATTTAATTAAAAATAAAAAATAAGTTGCACAACTCCCCACATTTCTTGTCCCCCATGCCTGCTCCCTGGCCCACTGCTTTTCTTGTCTGTAATAAATTAGGACTCATTTATTTTGATGTCTGTCTCCTCGTCCTGCTGGAGTATGAGCTCCAGCGGGCAAGGATTTGTGTCTCTGTTCACACTGCTACGTGTCCAGTGTCTACAACAGGACCCAGCACACACAGATACTTAATAAATGTTTGTTAAGTGTTAATAGACCTTGAGGACAAAGATTTGCCATTACTCTGCCTTTAGAAGCACTCTATTATATTTCTTACTTTCTTTGTTTTATTTTATTTTTTTAGCAAGAACAACGAAACCCACCTTTCTAAATATGTTTTACTTAACTTAAAAAACTCAACTTCAGTCAGCTGATTTTGCAGAGACACTGGCCAAATCGTGTTGGGGCAAGGAGTGACAACCTGAGTTTAAAAACTAATTACATTTGAACCCTGAAGTCAAGGTTCAGCTGCGTTTACATGGCCCTGCTCATCAAAACAACCCTCATACTTTCAGATTCAGGTTCACAGCAGACCCAGTTCCCAGATTTCACACACACACACACACACGACCTGAGACAGAAAAAAGTGGCTACCCCAGAGCTGTTTCACTGGCGAAAGTAATCGTGGTGATTCTAAACATTTTGTTCATAAGCCATTCCTTATTCCTGCAAAACGCTGGGCTTATATTTGGGTCTGGAGCCAGTTCCCGTGTCCCCTGCACCAGTCAGCCACATCCCTGCATTCTGAGGTCTATTGTGAGCAGCTCCGAGACTCACTCTGCAGCCCTGGCCAGGGGTTGCCCCGTGAAAGGAAAGGACTCGGAGGAATCGCACCTGGCTCACGCTGTGGGGCAACTCACAACGGGAGTGCCCTGGTCCCTCCACAGACCTCCCCCTTCCTGGGGGAAAAAATCAATCATCAGGAAGGCAAATTGCAAAGATGCCAAACCACTAAAAAGAAATTCCCACTTAATGTTGCTTCCCCGCCCTGAGGTCTTGAGATAAATGGAAGAATAGATGCTCATCCCGGTCACGGCGCTAGTGTCCCTCTGAGCATATGGTTCAACTCCGGCCTCTGAATCCACCACCAAAACCAGGAACCTCACCCTGGCCCAGGACACAGCCGGCTGTGCTGCTCGACAGTGATAGGTCATATCATCGCAGGCACGGGCGGGGGCCCGAGTCACCCTCTGTAACAGCCCGAGTCACCCTCTGTAACGGCCCGAGTCACCCTCTGTAACGCGCCACTATCACCATAAAAACGTCCGTCAGGCCCCGTCTCCCGGAGCCACTCTGACACTTTTTGCCCCTGTCTTAGACTTTTCTTCTTCTATTTCGTTAGCAACATAAACCTAAAACTCAGCGTTTCAGGAAGGGAGGAGGAGTGGCAATGAGATGACTGTGGGTCTCTGAGAAAACAAGCAAGCCTCCTTCTCAGTGCGGTGACCCAGGCTCCACAGCGAGCAGCCCACCTCACAGGTGCCCTTGTTCTCCCGCAGGGCCTGTGATAACACACCTGAAAAATACTCTGCTCAGCAGAGTCAAAGGAAACTTCTAGAATCTCAACAGACCAACCGAAAGACTATAATCCAAAGACAGGTCTTCCCAAGCTCTAATGCGGCAAGAACATAATTCAGAGGCCCAGGTAGGTGGAACTCAACCTGACAGCAAGTCTCATGCTGTAGAAGGCACGACTGGATTAACTGAGTCAAGCACAGGCCCCCTGCCACCTTCGGCGACAAAGCGAATGAGCGCTGGTGTAATTACAGACACAGAGCGGCCCCAGGTGACACGGACTCGGTCAGCGCGTCAGGACCAGGACGGCTGCAGCCCCTTTCCGGCTCCTCGCGTCCCCGAGCCCGCCCCTCCCCTGCCAGCCGCTGCTCAGAGGACTCACTTTGCAGAAGCCCATCGGGCAGGGCATGCCGGTCCCTCACCAGGATCCCTGCTAGCTCGGCTGCACTTTGCTGCGGGACCAGCTGTGGCTGCGGACGGCACCGCTGCTCTGGGGGGGCCTGGGGCGTCTGAGGCCCTCGGACAGGCCTTATCAGCAGCAGAGGCGCGGGCACAGGGGAGGCGCCGGCCTGGGTCGTGCAGATTACAGGGCTGCCCTCGTCTGCTCCCGCTCACCCTGCTCTACCCGGCCCAGGCATCAGGCCTCCGCCACTGCAGTCCCTGCCAAGGGCCCCCTGGGCATGGGCAAGGCAGGGGCAGCCCCTACGAGAGCTGTGCTCAGGGCGGCAGAGGAAGTTCCTGCGGGGCCTCACTCCTCCGCCGGCTGCCGAGTTTGGGGTTCAGTAGTCCTCCCACGGCCGGGTTGCCTGGAATAGGCCCCCGGGGGAGACAAAGCCCCAGGGTGAGGGCAGTGGTCCCTCCATGGCCAGAGGACTTTTCCAGGAGCTACTGGCCTTTACTGCACAACCAGCCTCAGATCCTTGGGTCTTCAGGACACAAGGCTCTGGCCCTGTGTTTGTCTTCTATGCTTTCTGGGGACCCCTGTGTTCCTTAACTGCTGGTTTGCAGGGAATCTGGGCAGAATCTTAATAACACTGGGACCAAAAATAACAACCTTCCTGGGAATCAGAGCTGAGTCACCACCACCAGCAACTAATGAGGGCCAAGGTAGCTCCCAGCCCCTGCTGCCAGGGCCTGCCCAGGGAGCCCAGGCCGGTCCCTCCCGAGGGCTTGGCTCCCAACAGCCTCTTTCCCAACATCCGGCCATCGCACAATGGGGCGAGGTGGCACCCTCCCAGAGTGGCCTTATCCGGTGAGAACAGTGTGCCCTGGAACGGCAGCTGGTGCTGCTGGCAAAGGGAATGGATGGCCCAAAGGAACTGAAACGTGAGGCCCGGAGAGCGGCATTTCCCTGGGGCCCGGCAGGCCTCACCTACACAGGGCTATGGCTTACATGTAATGTATCCGTGTTTAGGGTTCTTGAGATGCACTGACAGCGTGGGTTGGGCTCGGTCCTGCCTGAGAAAGGTCTCAGCAGCCTCCCTCACTGGCCTCTCCGCCTCCCGCCGGGCTGAGGCTGCTCCAGGTCCCCCACGGGCAGCCATCTGGCTTTGGAACTTTCCTGCAGATTCACACCGGCCCTGCTAGGAGGGCACAGCTGCCGGCAGAAGCGCCCTGGGCCCGCAGTGACCCTCTGTTTCCCACAGCAGCTGGGAAGCCCCACAGCAGAGGCGGGGGCCATCTCGGAGCAGACCAGCACCCAAGGTGGTAGTGTGTGGGGGGGGGGGAGCAAGGCATGTTCTAGGCAACAGTCTGACTAAAAATAACCACTGCAACATTATAGCAAAAGCACAGAATTCAAAACAATGGGGTTTTTTTCTGAGGGGGCCGGGAAGCTAAAACATACAAAAGAAGCAGGTCGCAGCAGGCCTGACTTCCAACAACCCTGCTATAGGACAAATGGTCTTATTTGGCAGCAAAGGTTGGGCTAGGCTAGGTCATGATGTCCAAGCGTGGTCCTGCACCACACTCCGGTGGAGGCATGAGTTTGGAATCGAGGCAGAATGGATGCATGGCAAGGGCTCATAAAGCTTTCTGGCAAGGATCCACGGTTGTCACCAGCAGGATGACAGGAGCAAGAAGCCATTTCACCATCCAGGGAAGAGGAGAAACAATATCTTTCTTTTCAGAGTTCCCAAGCTCTGCAGAGAAAATGCCAGCAAGCCATCATGGAGTGGAACAATGACTTAGAAAATGCCCTGTACATAGAAACCGTCATTCCAAATCTTTGGTGAGGGCAGACGGTCAGGCCACCTTGATCCTGTGAGGTCCTTGTGTGGTGCTTCCGATGGCAAGATGGTCTCCATCAGTTCCCTGAGTCCCGAAACTCCAGCAGCTCAGCAGCTCTGGGAGCCGGGGCACCTCAGAATTTAACCCCCGAAAGGGCCCTCTGAGAATGTCAGACAGTGGTCCCATGGACACATCTAAAAGGAAAGAAGGCCAGGCACAAGGACAAACCAAAGCACCAGGCTCAGGGGAACTGGGCCAGTCACGCAAGCAGCCTGATTATACAGATCTGGGCTCATGAGGTGCTTGACACCCCTCCATACTCATCCTAGGACGGTGTCTCCTGTGACAGTCAGGCTCAGGATGAGCACATTATCTGATGTGGATTGAAGTGATATTTGTCACTCTCGTCAGCAGGTTGCTGCCAAGAGCTTTCACAAGTTCTCTGCCACAGAATGTCTTTCTCCTTAGTCTCTGAAAGGGAGCCACGAAAGCTGTGAAGCGCAGGGATTGCAAGGATCTCTTGAAAACTCAGCACCCCCCCCCCCATCCTTCACATGCCCCTCGCCTCTTTACTCCACTTGTTTATTTAGGCACAAACTCATTCACTGTGCTTACTATGTACCGGGCACTGTTCTAGGCACTCGGCATTCGCTCGTAGGACCCTTATGATTACTCCAAGGTATTCGTTATCATTAGGCTCAGTTTACAGATGAGGAAACCGAGTCATGGAGAGAGCAAGAAACCTACTCAAGAAGAGGCAGAACCAGTCTCCAAACCAGGCAGCCCGGATCTAGAGTCTGGAGGGTGAGTCCGCCATGTTGCTTTGGGATGAACACTGAGTTCACCGTCAGACAATCTGTTTTTCTTAACAAGCATGGGATTCAACAGCTGGCTGTTGAATGTTTCAAGTGTTCTTGTCTCAGTGTTCTATTTTTAGGAGATAAATAAGTCAATTGATTTTTATAGATTTTTTTTTTTTTTTTACTGCAAAAGTAATGACATTCTCATTGACAAAAGTGTGAAACATGGGTGGTCCCTGCACAAAATCTCAGGCTCCCTCAGGACCCCCAACATTGGGATGTATTTCCCTGCAGCCTCTCTTTCCATGCTTATTTCTCTCACATTAATATTTTTGCTTTGGAATATTCCAGACAAAAAGAAAATTATGGAAAAGACCTGTACAAACCCTCCTGTGTCCACTTCTCAGCTCCATGAAACTTTGCTACATGTGTCAGATTTTTTAGTTTATTTTTTTTTTAATATTTTTTTCCTGAAGAAATGAAATATTATACACTGTTGAAGCCCCTATGCAGTGCACCTTGAACCCATGCCCCTCTGTCCTGGAGGTAAGTACTAACCGGAATTTGGTGTTTCTCGGGCCTATGAATTTTCAATACAAAAAATATCTGTTAATCAGCCTTTGTCACTTCAGGTCATTGAAACCAGGATATGCCACTTACTCTTTCTAAGCCTCATTTCTCCTCATTTATAAAATGGGTATAAAATACATCTCTGCCTGCTTCACAGGATTGTTATGAGGGTCATAAGTGCTTGATTTAAAAGCACTTTATTATTATCAGCGGAAACAATAATGATGTTTCTAGATAGTAACATCTAGATAGTTGTTGAATTCTATGTCAGCAGTGATCAATGGCCTGGTTATATATTCCCCTGTTCCTCACAAATCAATTCAATGAACTTTTTTTTTATTTTTCGGTAGTATTCAAAACGCCAGTAACCTCTGATACCTATTCATGTCCATAAATCATCCATAGATTTCCCTGAGTTGATGTCATAATCCTATCCACTTTGTAGGAACTAATTTCTTTAAACACATTAAGTAATAGATTTTATCATAAGATAAACATTTTTTTAAATTCAGATTGTTTAGAAGAATGGTAAGGTAACTCATAAACCTACCATCCCAATATAACCATTATAGTGACTCGAAGGTTATGTGGCAAGTGGGTTACGAACATGGGCTTTGAAGTCAGACCTGGTTTCTTAGCAGCAGAGGCGGGGGTTTTTTTTCTTTTTTTTTCTTGAGTCAGAGAGAAGGACAGATAGGGACAGACAGACAGGAAGGGAGGGACCTGTGGTGGCACAGTGGATAAAGCGTCGACCTGGAAATGCTGAGGTCGCCGGTTCGAAACCCTGGGCTTGCCTGGTCAAGGCACATATGGGAGTTGATGCTTTCCAGCCCCTCCCCACCTTCTCTCTCTCTCTGTCTCTCCCTCTCCTCTCTAAAAAAAAAAAAAAAAAAAGGGAAAGGAAGGGAGGGAGATGAGAAACATCAATTATTCATTGTTAGTTGTTCATTGATTGATTTCTCATATGTGCCCTGACGGGGGGCGGGGGGGCTACAGCAGACCGAGTGACCTTGGGCTCAAGCTGACGACCTCGGGGTCTCGAACCTGGGTCCTCCGCATCCCAGTCTGATGCTCTATCCACTGTGCCACCGCCTGGTCAGGCGCAGCAGAGGCGGATTTAACGGCAGGTGCACTGGGCACGCGCCCTGGGCCCCGCCTTCTGAAGGGCCCCACAAAACCCCAACTTTACACTTGTTTCTAATGACACCAAGTTTGGTTTCATACGTGCAATTTTAACATTAATAATACATAATATTTTTTATTTATTTAAAAATATAGTTAACATGTATTTTTATTTTCCCTGTCTCTTTCTTTTTTTAGAGGGGCCCAATATTTTCTTCTGTGCCCGGGCCTCAGCCAACTTTAACCTGCCTCTGCTTAGCAGCTGCCTGACCTTGGCCACCTTACTAACTTCTCTCCACCCTTAATTACCTCCACCGTGAGATAGGAATATGGATGCTCACTCCTCGGGAGCTGCTGAGAGGACTAACTGGGATAACACAGGTGTGGAGACCTGCCCGTAGGGAGCATTCAAGAAATGCTACCTGGTGTTATTGTTCTAGTGCCTCGAATAACAGAATACTAGAATAAAAGACTGCAGACTTTTAAGGATGCACACATCATACACATTAAAATACATGTATAGTTCCAAAACTAGGATCAACAGTGTCTTATAACCTGCTTTTGTTAACAATATCGAAATATTTCTTCACGCGAGAAAGATACACATCTGCATCATCTTTAAAGAGCGCAGAGTTAGCCATCTGGGGCTACTGGCTACTTCATTTAATCCAGATCCTGTGGCTAAATACTCAGGTTCTTCCTTATTTATTTATTTATCTTTCTTTCTTCTTTCTTTCTCTCTCTCTTTCTTTCTTTCTTTCTTTCTTTCTTTCTTTCTTTCTTTCTTTCTTTCTTTCTTCCCTTCCTTCCTTCCTTCCTTCCTTTCTTTCTTTCTTCCTTTCTTTTTTCTTTCTTTCTTTCTTTCTCTCTCTTTCTTTCTTTCTTTCTTCCCTTCCTTCCTTCCTTCCTTCCTTCCTTCCTTCCTTTCTTCCTTTCTTCTTTCTTTCTTTCTTTCTTTCTTTCTTTCTTTCTTTCTTTCTTTCTTTCTTTCTTTCTTTCTCCAGTTGAAACATTACAATAAATAACTTGTGTTCTTGAATGTGATTGTTTCCTTAAGATCTTCCCCAGATATTTTTCAAGACTGGTTGGTGTCAAAGATTATGAACGTTTGAGACTGTTGATTTTCCTCCTGAAAACGTGTGTAACTGTTTTCCTGCACCCAGACAGCTAGACCCAACTGACCACACCAGTGTGGCTCCACCCAGAGACTGCCCTTGCCTGGTGGCATGCTTTCAAGAACTGTCCTCAACTGGCAGGCAGTCGTAGTCCCCACTGTGCTCTTGAAGATGCGTGGGTACCAGAGGCTGCTGGCATTCTGAACACGGCGATCCTGCTCCTTCCAGTTCTTTGTACTCATTGAAAGTTAAGGGCATGGCCACCTGGCTTGGCAGTTACACATGCCGGCTTAGCAGAGATTCATTTATCTAGTTATCCCGATCCTCTGAGGACCCATGAAATAAACACTGCATTTACACCAAATCCACACCTCTGTAAGAACCCACAGGCCGGTGGGAGGTTCTGTCTTATAATAATTATGTTAATACAACAAACACACTTGTAGAGCAGCTTGCCATTTGCAAACATATTGGCAGACGCTATAGCATGTAATATTCCACACAGCCCTGGAGTTTTAATTATCGGTAAAAAATATTATTTATTTTACAAAGTGAGGAACTGAAACTCAGAAAGCTGAGTTGCATGTGGTCCTATGGCTCAGACGTGACTGAAGCCAGCATCCATTCTCTGGGCAAAACCCCAGATGTCCTCACGCTGCTCTGCTCCCCCCCCCCACTGTGTGAAAATCAATTAATTGTGATGTTTAGGGTTAATTTACCCCTGGTGTTCTCTCACCATCGTCTCACAGTGAACCACTGGGTACTGAAGGATGGGGGTGGGGTGTATTATGGATGAAGACTAAGGAGAGAAACAGAAAGAGGGAACAGGAGGGAGGGAGGAAGGGAAGAAGGGAGGAGGGAGGGAGGGAGGAAGGGAGGAGAGAGAGAGGGTTAATTTTGCTTCAGTTTCCCCCAAATTCTAGCTTTACCCCTGATCTATGATAGTAACATTTAAAGTGCTGAATATTCCATTTAAGGATCATTCTCCAACCTGAAGGGCATTTAGACCCTTAGAATCTTCAGGGTACGCCTCAGAGATGGCACATTCGTCTGAGTATTTATAGCCTGGCATTTCCTACACTGAGGCGGTGTTTGGGGAGGAGAGTCAGCCATACTGACAAGTGCTGAATGTTCAACATTCAGCTAAATAGTCAGAGAATGTAAAGTTTCATGTTAGAAGTTATAAAAGTGGAAGGTTATCCTTTATTGCCCCTCCCCCCAGAAAAGGCTAGTCTCAGGTACCAGCAGCTCAGATTCATCCCTTCCGCCCTCAGGTCAAGGCTCTGGCCTCTCTGGAAAGAAACGCGTTTCCACAGCAAAGCCGTCTGCAGCCCCTCCACAGAGGCTGCCCCAAAGCCAGACCAACATCTCTTTTAATGGCCGGCAAACCCACTGTCCACACACAGGGACTGCAGGTCCGTTATGTCATCCAGGGTCACAGACCTCAAAGTGGAAACAGACCTCACAGGTCACCTAGCACCAGAATCCCTCTTACAGAAAGGCGTGGGGCCATCTGCCCTGACCTTCCGAAACGACGTGTCCCGGAGGGTCCGAAGGTTCTACTTCACACACAGAGGCCACAGCGCTGGGACCCCTCCTCTTGGTCCCAGCTCCGCCTGCCACCACCCTCCTCTCAGCTTTCATGTTCACACAGGGTGGCGGCAGCCCCACCTCACTCACGCTGCCTCTCCTCTGCCCAGGCCACACGCCCAGGGCCTTCATCCAGCCTCGGGTAGCTGGACAGGCTTGGGCTAGAACTCCAGCCCCATCTCGGGTTGGGTGACCTCCCTAGCCCTCAACGTGTTCCACCGTCCAGTAGGAATAACAACAGAGTCTGCCTCACGGGGCTCCTGCGGAGGACTGAATGAGATCACCCACCCCCAGCGTGTGCTCAGTCAGCGGAGCTATTATTATTACCTTTATGTTCTCCAAACAGACTTTCAGTTTGTCCATGTTTCTCAAAGTCTTTAATCTGGAGATCCTGACAAATCGCAGGACAGAAAGCAATTGATGGTCTTCATTCATCTGGATATATTTAATGCTCCCCCTGCCCCAGAGTTACATGACCCTGCTGGCTATGTCTGCAGGCAAACTGTAAATTAAAAGTTACACAGCACATGGCTGAGGATGGGGCCCCAGAGCATGTCACCAGAGCCCTCTCTCTGGGCTGGCATTGGTCCATTAAGTAACCCACACTGAGTGTGGCTGTTCAACTAGTTTCAAGTCACTTAACTATTATCATCCAATCCAAATGTCTTCACTTTTCTTCATTTTGTCCACAGAAACCTCAGGAGAGATAGTATAAAGCATAAGCAAAATATAAAAGTTAAATATGATATTAAAAAATAAATATATAGAAATTCTAAGTTTTCTTTCCTCGCTGAAATGGGTAGTCTTACAATCTACCAGGAGTCACTGTCTTTACAGCATTCTCCTTCAGCTGAATCCTGGGTACCTTTGTTTATTAATACAACTGCTCTGTTTGTGACATAGCTACTATATGGCACTTAAGAAGTTACTTTGTATGTGTTTGTCTCCTTTATTTAAAAAAAGCTCTTTGGGGGAACATATTACAATATATTCATTGCTAGATGTCATCCAAGAACGGGGTTTTAAACATAAGAGCTGCTCAGTAATTGCCTATCAAGTGGACCATGAATGTATGTAATGCATGAAATAATGAATGAACAAGTGATTTCTCTCAAGACGTTATTGTGGAGTATTACAAAGGAAATGAGGTTACTGAGTGTGACTCATTCTTGATGAACCCACGCTAGCTGCCAGAGACCACTATTTTCCCCTCACGGGTCAAAAACCATCTGTTTAATAATCCATTTTAAAGCTTTTTTTCAGGAATTTGGCATTGTGAAATCTGTTTGTTTTAACTTATTGATTGACTTTAGAGAGACAGAGAGAGAAAGGGATAGAGAGAGAGAAGGAGAGAGACAGAGATAGAGAAGCATTCATCTGTTGTTCCAGTCAGTTGTGCATTCATTGGTTGCTTCCCATACATGCCTCGACCAAGGATTAAACCCACAACCTAGGCATTTCGGATGACGCTCTTACTGACTAACTTAACTAGCCGGGGTTGTGAAATCCGTTTTCTTGAAAAGTGAGAGAGCTACCTGCCTCCAGTTCTCCTCTCCAATTCTTCACAATTTTAACAGCATTCCCAAGAGTGTATCTGTGACCACATGACCAAGTTTACTCAGCACCAAGAAGGACACGCATCAGGGCTAGAAAACGCGAATGCATTTAACACTCACATGCTAACATAACAGCTGATTGGAAACAAGACATATCATTCAGATGGTAGATTCTGCAAAGCTTTCAAACTTCAAATCATGCGCTCCTATCAATAAAAATATTTTGAGCATACACCTTCAATATATGGATATTTATTTACCTGTAAATCACATACTGTATGTACTACTGCGCCATACATTACATGCATTATAAAACACACAACAAAATAGAAATTTTAAAAGAATGAAATATCTTCTTCCTGCATTTTCTTGCGCACCACTGGGGTACATGGACCCCGCTTTGGAGACCACAGGACCATCAAGGGTATCACCAGGGTGATGAGCAGGCCAGAGAGGTTCACTGCCCTCTGGAATCACCCGGCTTGTATCCTGAGTCCTCCAGGCATTTCCCAGATGTGTGCCGCTGGTCACAGGGGAGAGTCAGGAAACGTGGCTGGATCTCCATCCCTTCATTGAAAGCACAGGAGAGAAAATGGACAATGGAGGGTGGTGTAGATGTCAGCCCCCTGCCATGGGCACCTTTATCCTGGGCAAGTTTGTGAGCACCACCAAGTTGCCATCGCTCATCCATAAACGAGGAAAGCTAAGGCCGGCATTTCAGACTGTCAGGAGGATTAAGTGAGGCGATATGTGTAATATGGGCACAAAATTGGTGCCCAACCAACAGCTGCCTCCTCTCACATCCACTGTGTGATCTTTCTAGGTAGATGGTGGTGTCTGTAAGCAATGAAGTCCCTCAGCTCTCGTCAAGAGCCTCCATGTTGATGCAGGGAACTATGTTTCTTCTAGCCAGTAGTCGAAGATATAATTACTTAGAAACGCTGGGACAGTCTAGGGAGAGAGAAGTGGTTGGCGTAGATAAGAAAGGGAGTGGGCGGTAATGAGCAACAGGAGAAAAAAGGCGCCCAACTTAGGGAAGAAACAGATCTAATTATTCAACGTTACCGCCCTCCACTTTTTTCTCCAGTGAAGCACTCTTTATATTAGAGATATTTTTTAATATATCATACAATATTCAAGGAATACAAAAGTGACAAAGAAAAATACAACATATAACTATTCATCCAACACTCGGCTCAAGAAATAAAACATTGCAAACAGTTAAATCCGCCTTCTTCATCAACTCCTTCCCAACCTAACATTATGAATTTGGTATCTATCACTCCACACACTTTTATGTCCTTTGATAACATACATCTGTATCCCTAAGAAGTATATAGTATCATTAAAAATGTTTTTTAACTTAAATGTTTTATTTGTACATTATTACTATCCCTTTGGTTCAATAACTCTTTTATACAACAGATTTATAAAGTGCCTACTATGTTCTTTGTGCCATGAGTAATTGTCATAATAATTTCTTAAAATCCCTTCACTTTTGGCCCTGGCCAGTTGGCTCAGCGGTAGAGCGTCGGCCTGGTGTGCCGGGGACCCGGGTTCGATTCCTGGCCAGGGCACATAGGAGAAGCGCCCATTTGCTTCTCCACCCCCCCTCCTTCCTCTCTGTCTCTCTCTTCCCCTCCCGCAGCCAAGGCTCCATTGGAGCGGAGATGGCCCGGGCGCTGGGGATGGCTCCTTGGCCTCTGCCCCAGGCGCTGGAGTGGCTCTGGTCGGGGCAGAGCGATGCCCCAGAGGGGCAGAGCATCGCCCCCTAGTGGGCAGAGTGTTGCCCCTGGTGGGCATGCCGGGTGGATCCCGGTCAGGCGCATGCGGGAGTCTGTCTGACTGTCTCTCCCCGTTTCCAGCTTCAGAAAAATACAAAAAATAAAATAAAATAAAAAATCCCTTCACTTTTCAGCCCTGGAAAGATGTCAGCACAAATACATGAAAAGGGATTCCTTTGCAAAATCATTGTCGGATTTTGCATATCTGACCACTTCAACAGAAAATCCACCATTGTGTTCTTAGGTGGAGCAATGATGGATACTGTGACTTCAGAAGTGGGGCATAAGGACACATCACGAATATCTAAATGAGTCCTCCCCGGGGACAGGGCTGAATGTCTAGGAAAGGCAGGGATTCACCCCCGCCTTCACAAGTCTGGTTTTCTAGACAGCAGAGTTCAGAATAGAGTGGGATTCTCTTGAATGCCATCCAAGGGAGTTTAGTTACAGAGACATCTGCATACGAGTTTATGCCAGCGAGACGACTAACCCTCCCAGTTCCATCCGCACTTAGCCAACAATGCAGAGGGCTGGCTCCAGGCTGGCCCACTTGGCCGGCCCTAGGGTCTGTCTTCTTTTCAGGGGCTCCAGCTGGGTGTCTTCAGAGGTGAAGGCCTCCTAGGCCTCCCTTCTTGCCTTCCACTGGTCCCAAGTGGGTAGAGCGAGAAAGGGAGGCAGTCTTCACAAATGATCATCGGGTACTCAGTGTGACACAGCCCACTCTAGTTTTCTGTTATACAGGCTTCTAGCTAAAAAGATTTTTTAGTTCATGGTGTGCCTTGTCCTTTGGATTAGGTAAATGAAAATACTTCGATGAATATAAGTGATCAACACTTCATTAACCTTTGATTGCAACTCTGGTAAGTTGTGAGAGTCCCCCCATTCTCTGGCCCCTCTAGAACCAGCCTCTGGGTCACACTTTCCCTCTCAGCACACTCAGGCCAGTGATGCTCAGTGACTAAGCTCCTGCATTCTGGGTGGGAGAACTAGACAGAAGTCCCTCTCTTAATAGGAAAAATGGGTTTTGTTTTTCTTCTGGTTGTAAGAATAAATCATTTCATTGTAAACAGTTAGAAAATACCAAGCAAAAAGAAGAAACTAAAAATCACCCATAATCCCTCCATTGTGTGATAAACATGATTCGATTTTGATACATTTGCTTACAGTCTTTTTTTCTTTACATATGAATAAAACATATTTTTTCAAAATTGGATTTATACCACGTATACTAGTTTTGCAGCCATCCGGCAATTTTTTCCCAGCCTCACTCTGATAATAAACACATCACTCTTATTCGTACCTCTGTATCTCAGGCGTGTTGTTCTTCTCTGCTTTTCCTCCCTTCCCCGCCATCCATTTAAATCTGCCTCACCTTTAATTCCCTACCCTGCAAAGCCTTGCCTAATTATCCCGGTCTGTATTCATTTCATTCCTGTCAATATGCTCAGACTTTGTTTATACAGGTTGCATAATTCAGAGCTTGATCTATGGTTTTGTCTTTCTAATAACTTTGAGAATTGGTCTATTAATTCCTGAAATTAACAGAAGCCCTTGAAGGTCAGCAACCATGTTTCACACATAGTAGGTGCTCAGTATGGATTTGCTGATCTACAGATGGAGTCATATTTTGAGGACTCCACTATTCCCCTGACCTTTGGTGTTTCTAAGCAAAGGTGAAATTTTTCAGATAAAGCTACCAGAAGTGAGAACTAAATAACCAACCTTTATAAAATGCTTTCGTAAAGTTTATCCTAGATAAGTATGGGGTTCGCACCTGGCATGTTCATAACTCAGCCCTGCCCTTGGCTGGTGTAGACATAGCACGGTTCTCTCAGAAGCACTGACCGAGAGCTAGGACCATCGCGGAACTTTCTGGGCTGGAGTTTATCCAGGATGGGTTGCCCTGGAGCTGGAGTAATTCAAACACCTAAGAAGTAATCAGATGCAAACTCTCCTTCTCATGCTCTCTTCACAACTTCAAAATAAAATGTCTTTAAAAGAAATTCAGGTTAGAGGGGATTGCAAATTAATGACAATTATTTTCTAACATTAAAGTAGCATCTTTCTGACCCCATTTTGCAGAGTCCCTCTGCTCCCACACAAATCCGCACACACATGCCCCCTGCTGGAAAGAGAAAGAATAACTGTCCCACATTTTTGCAAACCGCCTCTTATTAACAAGGGACTGAGGGCTGGCCAATTGGCTCAGTGGTAGAGCGTCGGTCCAATGTGTAGATGTCCTAGGTTCGATTCCCAATCAGGGCACACAGGAGAAGCGCCCATCCACCCCTCCCCCTCCTGCTCTTGCTTCTCTCTCTCCCTCTCTCCCTCTCTCTCTCTTCTCCTCCCCTTCTGCAGGCAAGGCTCGATTGGAGCAAATTGGCCCTAGGCGCCATGGCCTCAGAAGGTGCTAAAAAATGGCTCCCGTTGCAACGGAGCAAAGGCCTCAGATGGGCAGAGCATCGCCCCCTAGTGGGCTTGCCGCATGGATCCTGGTCTGGGAGCAAGCTGGAGTCTCTTTCTGCCTCCCTTCCTCTCACTAAAATAAAAAAAATAACAAGGGACTGAGATCATTCGACCCCAGTTCAATTCCAGGGCCCCAGAAACTAAACAGTACACTTTCTCCCTAGCTCACTGGAGGAATTTTCATCTAGGCCCTCAGCATCCACTTAAAGTTATCAATCCTCCATCATCTATGTTTAAAGCTTAATTTCATACTGCATGCCAGAGGAGAAAAGGAGAACAGGGACTATGGGTGCTACTCCTTATTCCTTCCAGACGCATCGCCCTCCCTTCCTGTGCCCCTGCCCCAACCTTGCATTTTCTTGGCTGTGTGACTTTGACAGATCATTCTACCTCTCTGGGCCGTGAACCTGCATCGCAGCGTCCTTCCTCCAGCTCATGGGCTAACATTCTACAAAACAACCTTCTCCCCTTTCACCATCTCCCTACTCCAGACTTTAAAGTGCCAATCTGAGGTGTGACCGCAGGGGATGGGGAGTGGGGAGGGGTAGTCGCAGGTTCCATCGGTGGCCACCAGCCTCTATCTCCTGCCTTAATCCCCTTCCTTAAACAGCTGCTAAGGGGCGCCCCAGAAGTCACCTCCATAAAGCCTTTCTTTCCTCATAATTATCATCATCACCATGGTTAGTACAGATGGAGTAAAGCTTCCCCTCTGTGTTCCAAATACATTTTGTTTATACCTCTGCGGTGAGCTTCATACTGAAAGCTCTTCCATCCTCGCCACAGCAGCGCCGAAATGCCCTCGCGTGCCTCTGTGAGTTGGATTATTCCGCACACACTACAGTGACAGGGCTGGGGGAGGGCACTTGTATCAACAGCCAGAACAGGCATCGTTTCTCATGCGTGCTTCACAACCCTTTACCTCTTTGGTGGGGGAGCTACTTTGCATTTCCCTGAAGATGTCCCATAGATGGTTGGAGACGATATTGAGGACAGGCATTGATACTGAGATCACAGACAGTGCAGAAGCGGCAGGGGCAGGAGGAAACGTACCGGAGGGCTGTCCCTCCTCCTGGAGAACCCTGAGAACAGCCGGGCAGGGGCCGGGTTCCACAGAAGCTCCCGCGCTTTGCTACCCGCGGAGACGCAGGGCGCCTCTCCTTCCTTGTCTGGTGGGTGGACTGAGCCTCCCATCCACCCCAACACCACGGGTTCTCTTGAGAGCGCCCCCTGGTGGCCGCTTGGCCATCTTAGTCCCCCTGGCTTCAAACCTGGAGCTGACTCACTGTTTAAAATAAAACAGAATAAATTCTATACTGACTTAACGTTAGGAAAGGGCTATGTTGGGTAGGGTCCCCTGCTTGCTGCCCAGCCTACCACTGTCTAGTTGACATCCCGTCCCCACCCTCCTCTGCCTCCGGCACCAGGAGCATTTGGGGAGGCACCTTCCCGGATCTGCCAGCCGGTTTTCAGAAGCTTCCTCACAAGGCTTCAAGGGGAAACCTCAGTTGAGGCTTTTCCTAGAAGAAAAATATGAGGTTTCTTCTTGTGCCTTCATGATCTTAGCTGATGTTTCTAAGGGCTGTACATCCATCACTTAATCCTCATTGCCCCCTTGTGCAGTGGGGCCCTCACTACGCCCATTTCTCAGATGCAGACACCGAGAGAGGCTGAGTGCTATGTGCTCAAAGCTACAAGAGCAGCGAACTGGATTTGCACGCAGGCAATCTGGCTCCAGAGTCCCCATCCTCCCCACTCTCTCCTGGACTTACCCACAGTGTAAGATCTGGCATTTATAGTTCCCTGGAATAAAGTCTTCAAAATCCTGACTCTCTTTTTAAGCCTTCGTGTGAGGTGCGCTAAAGGACCTCATTGTCTGTAACACCGCCGGCCCCTGACTTGCCTTTTACAAAGAAATCGGACTGGGCAAGGTATTCCATGTTCATGAGGGAGGTTCCCTTCCTCCTCTTTGCCTGAATATTCCCCAGATAATATCACAGAAAATATCTAGCACCTTCCCTGGCACACAGTGAGTACTACATACCTATTCATTGGATCTTGTTTTGTGCCTGCCCGGATCCAACTGGAGACATCCCTTCAGCCGCTGCCTGCCTCGTCTCGATAGGAGGGACACTGCAGGTCCCTGTGCAGAAGGCAGTCAGCCACACCGGGACAGCCAGCATCTGCCCCCAAGCCAGGCTTCCAGGCCCCGTCTCCAAATCCAAAGAGTCACAGCCCCTCTCCCTTTCTTCACAATACACACACTTCTACCAAGTACACAGGCTACCACGTAAGCATGCAGTTCCTTCCTGGGGTCATCCGTTCCTGACGAGCCTTATTAAAATAGGAAACTATTTTTAAGCTAAATCATCAATCAAAAGTATTATCCATCCTGGGATGACTGCTTTCCACAGATAATAAAATCCCATCAACTGGCTCCAAAGAAAAAGTGACCTACATAACAATGACAGCATGAATAACAATTAATCCTGCGCTGAAATGTTCAAAAGCTGGAGCTGTGGTAGTGCCAAGATTCCCAGGGAGGACCAGGACCTGCTGTCTTGACTCTCAACTTGCCGCCAATAAAGGAATGGCTATCTGGGACTACAACTTTCAGGGACAGGACTCAAATCCCAAAAGACAGGCACAAGGGTGAGGTAGTCAGAACTGAGCAAGACAAAGCTAACAGAACCCAGCGCCCAAGGAGAAACTCGGAAAACCAGCTCTGCGTCGGTTCTGCCCGAGATCTCAGAAGAATAATTCTGTAGATGAATCAGAGAGTGATTCTGTAGAAGACGCCAGCACGCCTAGCAAGCCGGCCCGGGGCTGTGTCTACAGTCTTCTCAGGACCCTGGAAGAGCAACTGAGCTCATCAAAGGGATCAATCTCTTGCCGCATGCCTTATCAGTGGATGCAGAGCCTCAGAGACTGCCCAGCGCGTCCCAGAACGGGTCTCTGGTGAGAAGGGCATTAGAGTAAAAGAGGACAAAGGGAACTGCCAGATCCAGGCAGAAGAGCAGTGACCTGGGAGGTAGGGGACCAGGTTCTGGCCTAGACCCTGACGCTGAACCTCTGGACTAGTCATCTGACCTCTCCGTTGTCTGAAAAGTGTGGGATCGCTGTGGGTACCCACTAGTTCCCTAGTAACAGTGAAGCTCAGAGAGTTTCTTCTAACGTTAAATGTGTCGTTAACACACTGCCTGGCAATCCTGCTCCTGGGTAGGTAGCCAAGATCAGTGAAAACCTATGTTCACAGAAAAACTTTATACAGGTGTTTATGGTCGCTTTATTTATAATCACCCCAGCCTGGAAACTGCCCAGATGTCCTCAGTGGGGGAGTGAATAAACAGACCGGCACGTCCATGCAGTGCATCACCACTCAGCAACGAACCACTGATACTTGTAACAATAAGGACAGGTCGCAAAGGCCAACAGAGGAAGCCAGATGCCGAGGAGACACACCGAACACTCCCATTCATATGACATTCTGGAAAAGGCAAAGATGTAGCGGCAGAGAACAGAACTGTGGTTGCCGGGGGGCGGGGAGGACGTGACGACCAAGAGGAGCACGAGTGAATTTGGGGGGGCGATGAGTCTGTTCTGAATCTTGACTGTGGTGGCACATGATTCTGCATTTGTCACAACTCATGGGACTGAGGAAAAAGGGAAGTAAATTTTACTGTAATTGAATTCTTAAAAAGTAAATGTTAAAAATTATCTTTAAATTCAAGCCCAGATCCACCAAGACTGAAGAGAGAGAACGACTCCCCGCTGAGAGGAGAAAGACAGGGAAAAAGAAGGCCCCCCAAAGTTGGGGCGGCCCCCCAGGACCCACCTCCCACTGCACCTCTGCCCCCCACTGACCATGCTACTGCCCTCATGCTCTCAGCCAGACACCGGGCCAGAACACGTCACAGAACTTGACTTTTAGAGGCCCAGGGCAACAAGGGGAAGCAACCCAGAGGTGAAGGCTTAGCACACGGGCTCCCCGCCTAGCGCACGGGCTCCCCGCCTAGCTCACGGCTCCCCGCCTAGCGCACGGGCTCCCCGCCTAGCGCACGGGCCCCCCGCCTAGCGCACGGGCCCCCCGCCTAGCTCACGGGCCCCCCGCCTAGCTCACGGCCCCCCGCCTAGCACACGGGCTCCCCGCCTAGCGCACGGGCTCCCCGCCTAGCGCACAGGCCCCCCGCCTGGCTCACAGGCTCCCCGCCTAGCGCACGGGCCCCCCACCTAGCGCACGGGCCCCCCGCCTAGCGCACGGGCTCCCCGCCTCGCTCATGGGCTCCCTGCCTAGCTCCCGCTCGGCGTCACTGGGACACAGGCCTGCTCCCTTCAGACCGGCCAAAGACCTGGAGCCCAGCAAAGCCAAGCCAAGGGGAGCAACCTGGGAACCTGGGCCCAGCATCCCAGCGCCCTTCTTCCTGATGGACTGGCATGGGGAATGCCCACCCCACATCAAGGGAGACTTCTCCACCAGGCTCACCACAGAAAATACAGGATGGCCGATAAACTGGAAGTTCAGATAAACAATGGGGAACATTTTGGCATAAGTGTGTCCTGTGCAACGTTTGCGTGTGCTTTATTTGCCAAATCTGGCAACCCAGTCTTCCAGCCACAGGAGTGGGGCCTCCCCTCCACACATGATCGGGATCCATCCTGTCTTCCTCCTGGCACAGCCCCTGGGGATTACAGAACTGGGTCTATTAGGCAAATCTCTCTAGAAATCTGGCCCCAAAGCAGACTGGGGTGCTGGGGAAGGTAAATAGCATGCCCTCTCCAACCTCTACTCCCTACCGGAAGCTGGACTCCGAGGCCACATGTCGGGGGCTGGGGGACAAGCCAACCTAGCCCGAGGGCTCTACTCATGAGCAGGCTGGGTAGAGGGCAGCCCCAAGACCATCACAGGATGCACCCAACCCTGCCCTCTCAGAGGACGTAAGGGTCGCTTGCAGCGGCCGCCCCCCAGATGGGCGCTGCAGCCGCAGACGGATCCAGCCCACCTCCAGGTCTTCCCCAGTCACCCCTGGGTGACTCAGTAGTCCCCACACTTTCCAAGGCCCTGTGATTACAGCAAGTATCTGGGGGAGGCGCCACCCACAGGCCCCCCCAGTGTAGGGAACAGGGTGGTGTTTGTTTTCTGGGGCTTTTTATTTTGTCATTAGCAGAGGAAAAATCTGTCTGGAATTTATACTAAAAGCTCCATCAGGACCTGAGCAGCTGCTCCCCATCTGCGAGGTTGCTGGAACAAGGCTACACTGCAACGCCAGGATGTAGGTTAGAGTAGACATGGGGCAGTGGTTGTGACTAGAAAGATGGTCCCAGGCAGGGATGGTCACAGCCTATGATCGGGTCATCTCCCTTTCTCGGTTTCCAAAACATGGGTTAGCCTTTGCCCAGTGAAGGGCCAGGTGGAGTCTCAGGTTCCCGTCGTATCCTATCCTTCTCCCATTCACACGGTGACCGAATATTCCGGATACTTACTGAGCGTGTCTGTGTCCCCCGCACCGTGGCAGTGCTGTGGCTACAAAGACATGTATGAAAGAGTGCTGGCATTCCAGGTGGCACATCACATTCTGGGGACGACTACCAGCGCAAGGGGCCGAGGTATTAACAGAGTTGAGTCAGGGGGTGATAGGAGCACAGCAGGCCGCCAGGAGGTGCAGGCGGGGTTTCCTGGAGGTCCTGTCTGACCTGAGTCTTCACGGAGAAGCAGAGGTAAGGCAGGGGGAGAGGGGTGCAGCGTGGAGACCAGAAGGGATGGTGCTCCAGGCACAGGGCCCAGTGTGGACACAGGCATGGAGGCAGGAAACAGCTGAGGCCGTGCAGGGCAGCACTTAGAACTGGGGTGTGATGGGGACAGGAAGGGAGAGCCACTGGGCCTGGCGTGCCAAGCGAGGGGCTTCCACTCTATCCTGAACAGCCATGAGGGTTTTCCACGTGTCAGAGGCCACGTCCAAGGTGCATGTCAGGAAGGTCACTCTGGCAGCAGAGAGGAGAAGGCTGGTCAGCAGGAGACAGATTTGAAGAACAAATAGGAGGTGACATATCAGAACTGGGTATTAACTGGATGTGGGGGGTGAGAGGCAGGAGAGGGAGAACTCCAGGTTTCTAGAGTCCGTGGTTCTTCAGGCTTCAAACCCCGGGCAAGTGGCTGGGATCGTAGAAGTGAAATGACTGCAGCATCATTAAACCACAGCGGGGCAGCAGAGCGGTTTAATTCCTGCAAACTCCAGATGCACACACAAGCACCCTCCCAGACCAACAGACCTCATCCCCAAACCCAGGACACAAGTCACAACAAAGGCTGCTCTCCAATCCAGCCTGGCCCAGCCTCTGCCCACCGGTCGTCAGTGTTTCATGAGTGCATCTGGACTTGGGTCTGCAGAAAGAGGTGATCAGGGTCCCGGATTCACTTTTAGTGGTCACCACAGCAATGTCCCAAAGGTATCAAAGATGCAGCACGAAATATAAGAATATGACCCAGTCTTTGAGGGCAAAATGTGGCAGATGAAGCCGGGGTAAGGATTCCAGAGCGTCTGCCCCCACTTTGGAGCTCAGTATCCTTGTCTGTCCAATGATGGGCTGCAAAGGCTATACAGTTCATTGGGTCTAAGGATCCCGCAGAGTGGGGAAGATAAGTAAATGTAGCTCAGTGCTGCCGCCTACTGTTCGCTTTTAGACATTGCATACTCGGCACCACAGAACGCCCCCACTCTCCAGACCTCCCTCTACCCACTGACCCAGATGGTCATGTGGGGTGGGACTCATTCCAGGTGAGTGAATGTTAGGAATCGGGTTGAAGCAGCCACAAGGGTGTAGCTAGAAGGAAGGCGGTGTCCCAGAGAGCAGAGATGTCCAAGAGCCATTCTCACCCACATCCAGTCTCAGAAGTAACGGAGACAGGCAGTTGGGAGGACATTCAGACCAAAGCTGAACCACCACCCGTGTCCAGGGGGACTTGGGGAGGCCTTGAGGAGGCACGCAGACCAGGTCAGGGTGGGCAAACTGTGGCTCACAGGCCACATCCAGCCACTGACTCCTTTGTACAGCTCACAGACTCAGAACGGTCTACACTTTAAAAGGTTGAGGGGAAAAATCAATCAAGAATAACAGTTGTGGCCCTGGCCGGTTGGCTCAGCGGTAGAGCGACGGCCTGGCATGCGGGGGACCCGGGTTCGATTCCCAGCCAGGGCACATAGGAGAAGTGCCCATTTGCTTCTCCACCCTCCCCTTCCTCTCTGTCTCTCTCTTCCCCTCCCGCAGCCAGGGCTCTATTGGAGCAAAGATGGCCCGGGGATGGCTTCTTGGCCTCTGCCCCAGGCGCTAGAGTGGCTCTGGTCACGGCAGAGTGACGCCCCGGAGGGGCAGAGCATCGCCCCCTGGTGGGCAGAGCATCGCCCCTGGTGGGCATGCCAGGTGGATCCCGGTCGGGCGCATGCGGGAGTCTGTCTGACTGTCTCTCCCCATTTCCAGCTTCAGAAAAATACAAAAAAAAAAAAAAAAAAAAAAAGAATAACAGTTGTGACAGCACTGTCTGAAAAATCTGAACTCTCTACTGTCTGGCCCATTACAGAAGTTTGCCAACTCCTGCGCTACAGGCAGCTGAGGTCTCTCCCACTCCGAGATGTCAACTGGGGGGCAGCAATGCCCTAAAACACTGTCCCCAGGAAATCTGTGGGTCCCCCGGAGCAGATGAACACCCCACCAGCCAGGCCGGGGCCCTGCATCCTGCAAAGGCCCCCCGATGCCTGTGGCCAGTCTGTTCGAACCCCCACCAGGGAAAGGGGAGAGGGCCCACCATTTCCCGAGGGGGGGAGCAGGAAGGTGCTGGGAGGAGGGCAGCTGGGGTCAGGTGTGCGGATCCCGGAGGCCCCCCTGGGCCTGCGTCCAGCACAGCTGTTCCGGGCGGAACTGTCAGGAAGTAAGTGGTTCTCCGAGACCTCAGCAGTTCTGGGAGGCCCCAACCTGCCAGAAAGTTCCCCAGTGCCCAGCTCCACTCACAGGACTTGTCAGAATGACCTCCTTTCACGCCGCACATCCCTTCTCAAGGAAAAAAAAACCTGCTGACGATTCAATTCTTTTGTTAACCAAAAAGAAACTTTTTTAAGAAGAAAAAAATATCTCAGTTCTTGCTTTTTCCATGGAGAGAGGAAGTCATTCGTAACATAGAGAAATAAGGGAAGGTTTTCATCCAGTACTTTCCTGCTGTCTCCTGTCTACAGTAGCAGGTGCCGTGGGATTAAAGGGACACCCGTGACAGCAGTCGCCATGCTGTGAGCACACCCCACGCGCTAGACCCTGTGGCAGGCCCTTCACTGATCCTGTCTCGGCACTGCTGGTGGGTGTCCTGCCTCCCCTGGGACGCTGGGGGTCTTGGGGGTCCCAGGCAAAGTTTCATGTCTCGGTGCCCTGGCTTCCAGCTGGCAACCACTCAGCCTGGGCTCCGGGCTGGGAAGGCAGGAGGTGGGGGGCCGTGGGCAGCGTGTGGGCCTGGGGTCTGGATGTGGAGACTGTCGTCTTGGCTCTGCAGTCAGCAGCGAACAACGCTCCTGGAAGACTACGTGCACTGATTGAATGAGGTTACAGCAGCAAAACATCTGCCTGTCAAAGACCCCCGGTAACTGTTCGTTTTCCTTACATTTCCTTGACCCTGAAAATGGAGATCATATCCTTGACCCCTTCTTACCAGGTAGTTTTAAGGCTTGGATGAGATAAAAGATGCAGTCCAGTTGTATGCTATAAATTTCTGTAGTCATGCATTCATTCAGCAAATAGTTATTAAACAATTCCTATATGCCACTTCCTAGACTAAGTTCTGGGGTGAAGGTGAACAAGACAGAAATCTCAGGTGAGATTTAAGCCTACTTTTCATAAATAAAAATGGTGGGGTTTGTTGTTTTTTTTATTTCTCAGAGCTGGAGAGCAAAGACACTGCCTGTGGGCTTCCCCATTGTTAACCACAGTCTCGGAACCTGGGATGGTTATCTGAGCCTTCATTTCTCTGCCTGTAAAATGGGATGTTCCTGTCTGTGAAAATCAAGTGAACCAATGTGCATGAAGGCATCTGGCATGGTTTGTGGCACAACAGTTCCTTAAAAATGTTAAGTTTATCAGACGACAGACCTATAAACATATCAGGAGGGATAGGCATATTCACCTTAAAGTGTGAGCCTGTAGGGGAAGCTCGGGCACCCTGAGCCCAGGGAGGGGGCCCTGGACCTCAGATGCCACCCCCTCCACATATCTACTTCTTCCCCCATTGGTGATCTCTCCCTGGGCCCTAAACAATGCCTTCCACAGGGACAGTGCCCATGGATATATTAAAACATTAATCACTACCGTTTATTAGGCACTTATTATATGTCAACACCTATCTTCTCATTTAATTCTCACAACAATCCTGTAGGAGGTACTATTACTATTTCATTTTTTTTTTTTTTTTTCATTTTTCTGAAGCTGGAAACAGGGAAAGACAGTCAAACAAACTCCCGCATGCGCCCGACCGGGATCCACCCGGCACGCCCACCAGGGGCGATGCTCTGCCCACCAGGGGGCGATGCTCTGCCCATCCTGGGCGTCGCCATGTTGCGACCAGAGCCACTCTAGCGCCTGAGGCAGAGGCCACAGAGCCATCCCCAGCGCCCGGGCCATCTTTGCTCCAATGGAGCCTTGGCTACGGGAGGGGAAGAGAGAGACAGAGAGGAAAGCGTGGCGGAGGGGTAGAGAAGCAAATGGGCGCTTCTCCTGTGTGCCCTGGCCGGGAATCGAACCCGGGTCCTCCGCACGCTAGGCCGACGCTCTACCGTTGAGCCAACCGGCCAGGGCTATTACTATTCCATTTTACAGACGGAAAATTGAGGTACACAGAAGTCTGGTAAATTGGCAAAGATCACACAGCTGGTAGTTAGGGCGGTCAGGACTTGAACCCTAATCCATCTGACTGTGGGTCCCACAGGTTATCCACTGGGCTATACAGCCTTGATCACCAGAGTGTGCCTGGGGGGATAGCAGTGAGCCCAGGGTACTTGTGAAACATACCATCTGAAAAATAGTTAATGTTTGTTAAGCACTTACTATGTGTCACACACTCCTGTACTATATCTTAAAGAGATTTAAAAATATAACCATCTCACCTGTATCGGTTAGGAACTGAGCTGCAGAAAGAACTCCCCTGTCTTCTCTGTGTCAGTAATTTCCAGTTATAATTGGTACTTTTTTAGAATAATAATAGCGCTGACTCTGCCAGGCATGTTCTAAGCACTCTGCAGGAACGCAGTAAGCTGGGCACCACTGTTATCCTTACTTTGACTGAGATACGGAAATGAAGGCCCTCGGCCAGGGTTCCCTAGGCTGGCAGTGGCAGAGCTAGAAACACAGCAGGCAGCCTGCCCCAGAGCCGCCAGGCACCTCCCAGCATGCTCCCCCCACTGAGCTGCACAGGGAATCAGGGGCCATGGTGAAGCAGGGTCCCTCCCCACGAGACAACTGTGGCACGAACAGTGCTCACCGGATCATAGGCTCAGCCTCCTAACGGCCCGAGAGAAGTCTTTCCATCTGGCTCACTCAGATGGCTGGGATAAGAATTCCTTGAAATATTTCCCTGGAAACTGGTATATTTACCCCCAAATCCTCACCCACGGTGGGATCTCCCCAATGTAAAGGGTGGGCACCCCTGATTGGGGCCTCACCTTGGTCAATAACTGAAAACAACCAAATCAACCAAAATTACACTCTAGAAAACTATAGGCCACCAGTGCTCCTCAAAATTGTCAAGGTCACCAAAAGCAAGGGAAGTCTGAAACTGTCACAGCCAAAAAGAACCCAAGGACACATGCTGACGAAATACAGTACAGCATCCTGGACGGCACCCTGGAATACAAAAAGGATATTAGGGAAGACTAAGGCAATCTGAATAAAGAATGGACTTTTAGTTAATAAAACTGAATCAACACTGGGTCATTAGTTGTAACAAATGTACTGCACTAATGGAAGAGGTTAATAACAGGGGAGGCCAGGTGTGGTGTGTATGGGAACGCTGTTCTATCTTTGCAATTTCTCTATAAATCTAAAACTGTTCTTAAAAAAGTGTATTATAAAGTACATATACTCACTAATGATATACCTTAATTTTACAGCTGTGTCTACTTTTTCACATTTCAATTTGTCTTAATTAGCTCAGGCTGCTCTACAAAATACTGTCGGCTGGGAGGCTTGAGAAACAGACTAATTTCAGTGAGGCACGTCCCGCGGGACAGGAACGGCACATGTCACTGGGCACAGGACCCTCACGGCATGTCCAGCTCTGTCTTCCTGAGAGTATCACTTCTGGAAGAAAGAACCTGATGTTCCTAGTGCTGGGGTTGCAAGTGGTTTGTTCAGAACCAGGCATGACACTGGACGGACACAAGGGGCCGGATCAGCCTGTTTAACAGGTAGGAAGCCATGTTTTGAGCTGGAAACTGCATGGCACCATGCTGATCATAAACCAGGCTTCCCGGGAAGCCAGAGAGTGACATTAGGGATGACAATGGGGAAACAGGGCTTCAGGGGACTCCAAGGTGAAGGAGAGAGGGGAAGGACCGTCGCCTCTTACACAGTCCTGTGGTTTTCAAGTAAAGGTCTGGAGTCAAGCCCTGGCTTAACCATTTCCCAGCTCAGGTGACACTGGGCAAGCCATGCGTCTCCTTCAAGACTCAGTTTCTTCCTTTCTAAATGGAGAGAATAAGAGCACCTTATTCTCATCTGATTGCTGTGCAGATGAAATGAGAACATGTATTAATACTTAGAAATAGAGGTAACCACTCGAAGACCTAAACAGAGAAACAGTTAAAGTAGCTATGTTAGGGACCGGAGGGCTGGAAGGGGTCGGGGAAGGGACTATTGCTGTCATTTCACCATGTGCATTTTGTTTGGATAAAATAAGAGAAAAGCCTGTTTTAGGTGAGATCGTGCATGAAAAGGCTCAGCCCTGTGTCAGCATAGGGCAAGGACATGGCAAATAGTGCCAACCACGCGGCTGGGAGTCTGAAGATTTGTTCTGTCACTCAAGACGTTGCCTGGGGTTCCCTGGGAAGGCCAAGGGGATGATGATGATGATGAGAATCTAGAAAGTCTCAATGAAATGGGCCGGTGGACACGAACTTGTTTACCAAACCCTAGAACACCAGAACAAGCAGTTCTCTCTTGAAGTTTGAAGGAGGAGATCAATTTACAGCAGTTTATAAATACATGGAGCTTGTTCACCCAAGAGAGAGAGCAGGCTGGAAGTCAGGGAGGTGGGGCAGAAAGGGCTTTTGTAAATCTCATCAGGAAACCACTGAGGGGAGCCCAGGAGGCTCGGAAGCGTCCCTGGCCTTTTGAGGCGGAAGTCTCCGAAGGCAGCTGTGCTCAGCCCAGTCCAATACCTCCACCTCCCAGACCTTAGTACTGCGTCAGGGACTTCCATAGATGGACTGTGGGTGTGGCCTGGTCTAATAAGGACAGCCAGACACAGGGGTAATCATGGCGCTGTGGGTGACAGGCCCAGATCAGGAAGATGAATGGATGGACAGGTCCCCAGGCCACTGCACCTGCCGTCCCAGGCTACCCAGGATGAACCAACACAGATGACAGCCTTCCCCACCTCCATCACCACGGCACATCCCCAAACTTACTCCTATGCACACAGGCATACACCCCACAACCCCACACACACACCTGACACACTCCACACACCCCGACACCCCACACACACCCTGACACACCTTACATACCTCACACACACCCCAACACCCCCACACACACCTTACACACCTCACACATACCCCGACACCCCCACATACCCCCACACACACCTTACACACCTCACACATACCCCGACACCCCCACATACCCCCACACACACCTTACACACCTCACACATACCCCGACACCCCCACATACCCCCACACACACCTTACACACCTCACACATACCCCGACACCCCCACCTACCCCCACACACACCTTACACACCTCACACATACCCCGACACCCCCCACATACCCCCACACACACCTTACACACCTCACACATACCCCGACACCCCCACATACCCCCACACACACCTTACACACCTCACACCCCGACACCCCCCACATGCCCTCCACACACACCTTACACACCCCACACACACCCCGACACCCACCACATACCCCCACACACACCAATACCCCACACACACACACACACACATATACACCCTGCTGTGGAGAAACCAGCACAGGACAGAGTGAGAGGCTCTGAGCTTCAGCCTCACCACCCAATGCTCCTGACCCCAGACATAACACTTCATCCCCCTGAGCTGAGGCTCCCACAACTGTGAACGCAGAGCCACCTCCAAAGAGACATGGCCACGGCAAAGAGCAAGCTGCCTATCCGTTTATAAACACAAGCTGCTGTTCTTATGAAGCGGTCAGTTCCGCTTTAGATTATAGAAGATGTGATTTCCTCATCCAGGAGAGAAGAATGGGGTGAGCAGGCACAGCACTGGGAGGGGCCGGGGGGCCCCTGGGCTGAGCCTTGTGGGCTCGCCTGCACGGCCAGAGGCTGGACTTGCTCCAGCTCGAGATCAGAAGCAAGGAAAAAGGTGTCTTTTTATTTTTTTTGAGAGTATGAGACAGACAGACAGACAGACAGGAGAGAGATGAGAAGCATCCACTAGTAGTTGCGGCACTTTAGTTGTTCATTGATTGCTTTCTGGAAAAAGGTGTCCTTATTCAGTTAAACTGACCAAGTTCATTTTTATTCAAAAGAGACACTCTACTCCCCAAAGCAATGGGGAGCAAATCTTGTCACACAATAATGTGAATTTCTGAATCCAGGGACTAGCAATTTATTCATTCAGCTCTCTCACTCCTGCAGTGGCCTCCCGGCTGGGCCAGCTCCACAGAGTGGTGTTTCTCAGCAGGGCCTGCCCTCTGGCAGGCTAGGACAAGCCCCACGGAGAGGTGTGCGCCTTTGGGGAGAGGGCTTTGAAATTCGGGGGAGTTTTGATTGTGAAACAATGAGTCACCTCTTCCTGCTGAAGTTTTCCATTGATTCTGTGAGTGGGGAGATGAGAAATGATTAACTCTAGGAAACCAGCTCATTTGCATAATCATTTGCATAGGGGTACTTAAAACATGCCTTCCTATGAAATACTTTGATCATGAGTGAAGACAAAAGAAAATGGACCTTTCTGTTCCTAGTCCCCATCTGTTTTTCCTCTTCCTCTTCCACCGCTTTCTTAAACATACCGAAACGGCATTAAGCTTCCAGAGATTTGCAGAACATTTGTATTCTTATGAAGCGGTCAGTTCCACTTTAGATTATAGAAGATGTGATTTCCTCATCCAGGAGAGAAGAATGGGGTGAGCAGGCACAGCACTGGGAGGGGCCGGGGGGCCCCTGGGCTGAGCCTTGTGGGCTCGCCTACAAGAAATCCCGTTTCCTTCCATCTTTACCCTCCGACCTTCATCTCCAAATTCACTTCCACTACCTTCTCTGCAGCATGAACCGGTTCAGGTGTCAGCGCTCACTGCCCACGGACACTGGGAATTCTTGAGCTCACAGGGGACAGAGTGCTGACCCAGCCTGGAAGCCACATGAGGGCAGGGACACTGCCTGGCTGTGCCCCACTGTCTCCCAGGGTCTATGGTTGGACAAGCAAGACCCCCTTGGCCAACTGAGGCCCAGAGCATGGCTGGGCCATGGCCAGGTTCACGCAGCTTACTATGGATACCACCAAAGCCCTAACCGGAATCTGGAGCTCTCTCCACAAGACCACACTGACTCATTACACCAGAATGTGGCAGACCGGGCAGACTCCCCTCCGCGCCCTTTCAGCGGTCTTCACCCACAGAACGGGAGCAGCAGACGAGCCGGGCCTGGAGCTAGGACACAGCCCTGCCATGGGCTATACGAGCTGCAGCACATGCAGGCGTGTGTCACCTGTCCCCATCTGCGCCAGCTCCTGAAGCCGGCAGCTCTGAAGGCTCACAGGGGCTGGCATCTGTCCCAGGAACAGGGGCCAAGGGCAAATCGCTTCTTAATTACTGCTTACAATGCAAGTTTTTGCTTTGGCCTGCTCAAAGGCCAATTCCCCAAAACACATTGAGTCTCTTATCAGTCTGCAGTGAATTGATCCTTGGAATTGATCCTTGCCTGATCCATGGATCTTATTGTAACTAGAGAAGCTGTAGCAACCATCTCTAGCCAGAGGCTCCTCTCTGCAGCTGGAGGATGCCTGAAGGCCCTCCTCCCAAGCCACTCTGTCCTCACCCCACCCACACCCACCCCACCCCTTTAGACGTCTGAGGCCAGGCCCTCCTTATCAGGGACCTCACCCACTCAGCCTGGTCTTTACCACATGGCCCAAAAGACTCCGAAAGGCACAGTTTCTGAGCCTTCCACAACCCTTCAGCCACCAAAGAGCAGTTTTACAATCCATCTCTCATTGGGTTTTCACACTCAACCTTCTGAAGCAAGCAAAAAAGTACCCTCTCAAAAGGTGACTTCTCTCACTTTACAGTGAACAAATAGAATTTAGACAGAACAGAGTCACTCGTTCAGAACAGAGAGTAGATATATTAGGGAAATTAATGCGCCTGGCATCGACAACAAAGCACCCCAAATCTTAGTGGCTTGATGCAAGAACTTCACTTCTTGCTCATAGCACAGTCTCGTGTGGGCTGGGGGACTTTTCAGGTGGCTGTCCTCCAAGCGGACACTCGGAGATGGACGCTCCTTTCATCCTGGGACACCACTATCTCTAACGTTTACCTGGGGAGATAAAATGCAGGTGACTTGGTGGTAAGGCCAGAAATGGTAAAAACATCACTTGTGCACACATTTCATTGGCCAGAGCTAGTCATATGATTATTAACTGCAAGGGAGACTTGGAAATATAGTCTTCCTGTGGGACGAGGAAGAAGAAATGTTCAGGTGAGCATCCGATCACTGTCTGCTACAAAGGGGACTGTGGCCCCGGCTTTGGTCAGTGGTGTTCTATGTGCTGAGCACATGACAGCTGAGTGAAGAGTATTCATCTTCATTTTACCCCTGAGGAGGTCAGAGAATGCAGCCCTCTGACTCCAGACCCTCTGCTCTGACATATGAAACTGTTGTCCTTGGAGAAAACTGAAACATTCTAGACAAGACTGGAATCCTTTCTGGCCATCCTACCTCCCACCCCACATCCCTCCTGAGTTCACCAGTTACTAAGTTGATGTGTATCCTTCTGGATATTTTTATTCATGCAGTAGGTTCCACAGTGATGACCTAATCTTTTAAAAAAAAAACAAACGAAACTATACTGTATACATTATTCTGCAAAAAACATCTAACACACACTACACTTCCTTATAAATATCGAATGTTTTTTCCACCGGATCACAGAGACTCCACCACAAAGTAATTCCTTTGTATTAAGGTATAGCTAGAAGGTCTTGGCTAAAATGCAAGTACCTCACAGGGCAGGTGCGAATCATAACAGTCACTCACACCTCAGCACGACAGCATGTGTCTCTGCAGAGCAGACCCACAGGGACAGGCACAGGGCTGATCTCTTCTCCAGGAGCCAGCCCTGGCCCATTGCCGACTTTGGGAACACTCTGATCTACACCCTAAGTCTGTGTCCTGTGTGGACAATCTCTCAGCAACCACCCAGGATACTGGGGGATTGAGGAAATGGACCCCTGAGGGTGAAGGTGAAACCCTTTTCAAAAGTGGGATTAGATGAAACCAACTTGAAACAGCCCCAGTCTGGACAGCTTGAATGTACTGCACCCCAATGTCATCTCAAGCAATTCTCACAATTCCTGCTGTGCAGAGAGGTCACTATGTTCATGCCCATTTTACAACTGGATTCCCCAAGTCCTAAGGAGGGGCTAGACTGCCCATGGCTGGCATGCAAAACCGTTTTCCTTGCCTGTATGGACCCTGCCTTCCCAGGTCTGGTGCCAGCACCCTGAGTGGGCGCTGCCAGCAGTACCTAAAACCGGGGGTTTATTTCTTGGCTTTCTACTCTACAGTGCCAGGGATTTGAACCAACCCTGAAAATTGATTTTAAAACATCACTGAACTGTGTGAACTTTGAACCAAACTTTGCTTTTATTTCATTAACCTCCAAGCCACATTTGGAAGGGTCCACTTTCTATTTCCTACTCATCCTTGAAAACCTGGTGGAAACCCCATCTTCTAGGTGAGGCTGCCCTGATGTCTTCGCCTGAAGTCATCTGTTCTCCTCTGGGCGCGTGAGCACCTCATGTCTGTACAATTAATGGGCCAAGTAATCAGCTTCACCTTGTGTCAGCTCTCCTTTTGAGTTGTTATTTAAATAATTTGTTGTCATAATTTATCAGGCGCTTCTGTCTTATCTCCTTAAACGGAGGATAACCTCCTTGAAGGCAAAGGCAGGGTCTTGACCGTGACTGTGACCCCGCAGAACTCGGTCTGATTCCTTGCGCATGGAAGGTATTCAATACACACTAGAGGTTTTACATCACTGCATTTACACTTACATTAACATTTTCATACATAATGCTTTAATATACTGCTCACAAAAATTAGAGGATATTTCAAAATGAATATGAAGCTATAAAATATCCCCTAATTTTTGTGAGCAGCTATATTTTCACTCAACAGGTTAATACCTTTTCTAAGTGATCTCTTCAGTTCCTTTCATTAGCACTGTCAATCACAGGTTTCTCTCTTACAGCCTCTTAACTCTTTTTCACTAGCCACGCTGAAATCTGAGAGAACTTATCACCATTATCCATCACCATCATCACCATGCTCATCATCAGCATCATCGAGTGCCTGCTATTGGCCAGGCACTTGCCATAAGCAGCCAGCATCAGAACTACGGTGCCCAGGCTCCCTTATCCCATTGTTGCTATGGCACCATCACCACCCCACACCCACAGCTCCCATTCTCTCATGGAATCCTAACAGCCATGTGACTGCTCACATGTATGCGGGCCACACAATTCTGCAGTCTCTGTCCTATCGCATTACGTGAAACACATCGTTTAATCCTCTATACTGCTCTATAAGGCAAGCACATTTTCCCTATTTTGCAGATGAAGAAACTGAGGCTAGAGAGGTTCAAAACCTCACTTAAGACCCTGGCCAGTTGGCTCAGTGGTAGAGCATTGGCCTGGCGTGTGGATGTCCCAGGTTCTATTCCCAGTCAGGGCACACAGGAGAAGTGAACATCTGCTTCTCCCCTCTTCCTTCTCTCTCTCTCTCTCTCTCTCTTCTCCTCCTGCAGCCAAGGCTCGATTGATTTGAGTGAGTTGGCCCCAGGAGCTGAGGATGGTTCCATGGTCTCTGCCTCAGGAGCTAAAAATAGATCAGTTGCCAAGCAACAAAGCAATGCCCCAAATGGGCAGAGCATCGCGGCACTGGGGGCTTGCTGGGTGGATCGTGGTCAGGGTGCATGCAGGAGTCCGCCTCTCTGCTTCCCCTGCTCTCACTTAATTAAAAATAAATAAATAAATAAATAAACAAACAAATAAATAAACCTCACTTAAAGTCTCCTCCTTTTAGCTCCTGTTATAGTGCACAAATTGTTTAGTTTACTGGCTATGTCTGCCTTTGCTTAATAATTGTTGAAACTGGGTGATGGCTAAGTGGAGGTTAATGATAATTCTTCTGTGTATATTTGATATTTTTCATAATAAAAATTTAAAATAAGGCCCTGGCCAGCTGACTCAGTGAATAGAGTGTCGGCGCAGCAAATGAATGTCCTGAGTTCGATCCCCAGTCAGGGCACACATGAGAAGCGACCATCTGCTTCCCCCCTCCCTCTCTCGCTTCTCTCTCTTCCCCTCTCACATCCCGTGGTTCAGTTGGTCTGAGCATTGACCTCAGGCACTGAGGATAGCTCAGTTGATTCGAGCATCAGCCCCAGACGAGGGTTGCCAGGTAGATCCTGCTTGGGGTGTATGTGGGAATTTGTCTCTCTATCTGCCTTCCTCTCACTTAAAAAATAATAAAATAAAAAGTTATCTCTCCAAGCAAGAGAAAAAAGAACTTTACTAAAACAGGCGTCAAGTCTAACTTACTCATTGGACTATCCCAAGTAGCCATTATATATTACATGTTTTAATAGTCATCAAATGAAAAACGAATGATATGGTCTGCAAGATGCCTGAGGTCCCACAGCTAGTACAGGCAGTGCTGGGCCAGGAGCCAAAGGCAGGTGCGTTTCACTCCAAAGCCGTTTGCACATCACCAGCCCAAGCTACCCTTCGTCTTTTTTAGGCAGGGAGAATGAATCACCATCAATGGGAAGTCCTTTAAAGAGATTTCAATAGTCTCTGGAAAAGAAGTCCCCTCCACAGAAATCCTATCTGTGTCCTCTCACCCAAAATTTGCTCCAGCATCTCAGCCAGCAAGTATAAATACTTCTGAAAATCAGGTGCCTTCCTGTTGGATTTTAGTGCTTAGAGATCAACAGTGGGGCTGCAGAATTCACAGAAAGAAACTGGTTACATCTTGATCCATATTAACAGCAGAGCATGGCCATCAGCTTACACAGCTGCTTCTCTCTAAAGTCCCTCGCCCTCTCTCTTCCATTCTCTTTCTCTCTCTCTCAAAAGCTTCACCAGGCCCCAGAAACACGGAGGAGACAGGAGGAATGACGCACTGGCATGCCACAGGGTCAGCAGGCACGCCAGAGCCCATGCCGCCACCAACTGGATCTCCTAGATCCAGACCCAAGAAAACCAGAGGCGGGGGAAAGGGTTCTCGTGGGGCTAAATGAACACAAAGGGCCTAGCACAGTGCCTGGCACAGAGCAGGCACTCGGTAATGTTTATGCCCTCCCTCCCTCCCGCCTGCTGGTCACCATTCTGCCTCTGAAGACAGCTCCTCGGTGTCCAAGTACTGAAAGCCTCAACTAAATAAATGCAAATGTGTTAACCGGCTCAGCTATTACATCCTTCCACCACTGGCCTCCTGGGCTGAGCTCAAATGAAGTCATAATAATAACCTATGACAAGGAGCTTTCTGTGTAGTAGTACCCTTGATCTTCATCCATCAGACATCATCATCCCCATTTTGTAGCTAAGGAAACAGAGGCTCTAAGATAAGAAGTCATGTATCAAGATCAGACAGCTGGTAGGTGGATGAGCCCAGGCCCTCTGCCTGGGAGAGGAAATTCAGGTGGAAGGAAGGGGAGCAGAGTTAGGGGTGCTGAGCCTTGAAGGGGAAGCAGGAGGCCACACAGACCCCCCGGGAAGGCAGCCACGGTGGAAGGGCTCAGGGGTCAGGGGCTGTGTAAGTCATTAGCCCTGAAACAGATAGTGGGTCAGTAAAAGGGAGTGGCCCGGCCTAAGATTCTGGCCCTGTCTGGGTGCCTGGGATTGGGGGTAGAGATAGGGACAGGAGCTTGATATGAAAGCTAGATGGCAACTGTGACATTCTGATGTCACCACTTGCCTCTGCTAATTGGTCACTCTCTCCACAGACCACCAGGAGAGATCTCACCTTTATCAGACTATGAGCAGCACAGAGTAGGAACGGGAATGGGGCGGGGGGAGGGGTGTAGAGGCAAAGAGGCTGTGAGAACCACAGGCTATTCCAGTTCAGTCAATGGGATCCGCACCAAAAACCCCCACTCCTGGCCCTGGCCGGTTGGCTCAGCGGTAGAGCGTCGGCCTGGTGTGCGGAGGTCCCGGGTTCAATTCCCGGCCAGGGCACACGGGAGAGGCGCCCATCTGCTTCTCCATCCCTACCCCTCTCCTTCCTCTCTGTCTCTCTCTTCCCCTCCCGCAGCCGAGACTCCATTGGAGCAAAAGATGGCCCGGGCGCTGGGGATGGCTCCTTGGCCTCTGCCCCAGGCACTAGAGTGGATCTGGTTGCAACAGAGCTACGCCCCGGATGGGCAGAGTGTCGCCCCCTGGTGGGCGTGCCGGGTGGATCCCGGTCGGGCGCATGCGGGAGTCTGTCTGACTGCCTTCCCGTTTCCAGCTTCAGAAAAATACAAAAAAAAAAAAAAAAAAACCCACTTCTCACTAAATGTGGCCACCATTTATTGAACATTTGCTATTTCCCTGGCACAATCTTTTTTTTTTTCTTTTAGCAAAAGAAAGGAACAGTCAGGAAGGGAGAGAGATGAGAAGCACCAATTCTTCATTGCGGCACCTTAGTTGTTCCTTGATTGTTTTCTCTTATGTGCCTTGACGGGGGGGGGGGGGTACAGCAGAGTGAGTGACCCCTTGCTCAAGCCAGTGACCTTAGACTCAAGCCAGCGACCATGGGGTCATGTCAATGATCCCACAGTCAACTCAGTGACCCCACACTCAAGCTGGTGAGCCCATGCTCAAGCCGGTGACTTCAAAGTTTCGAGCCTGGGTCCTCTGCATCCCAGGTCGACGGTCTGTCCACTGTGCCACCGCCTGGTCAGGCTGCCTGGCACAATCTTGTCTCATCTCGTAAGCATCTTCGGAAGGACACAGCCTGAGACGTAGAGCTGAAGAACTGCAGTGCACGGAGAGGTCTGACGGCATCTCTAGGAGGTCACAGCTGGTGGGTGCTGGAGTCAGGAGTCAAACCCAGTCAGTCTGGCCCCAAAGCTGCGCTCTGCCCCATCCTCGTGCCCTGGTCACAGCAGCGTGGAAGGTCCCCCAGGAAGAAAGCTGCTGTAAGGCTTCCTGTGCCTGCCTGACCCTCTGAAATGTTTTCCCAGCACCCTGCCGGCACCCCACAGACTGCAGCTGGGAAGAATTACCCTGCCTTCTTTTCCCGTGGTCCACAGGCGGCCCCTGCTTCAAACAGACAAAATATACAAAATCCAGACTTAGAAATATAAAAAAAATGCAAAACAAGAGAAAAGGAAAGTATTCACTTAACCGAAAGTCTTCTTTGTTTTTATGAAATTCCCCTAGTCACTCAAAAATAAGATGCAATTTACAAAATGCATCTGACACTCAACTTTTCAGGAACATGACTATTTTCAATTTATAAGAGAACAAAACAGTTCTTTTTCCTGGCTTTCCTCCTGATATGGACATGCCAAAGAGAGTCAGGGTTCGCTGAAAAATGATTTACTCTACAGAAAGTGTTCTGGCAACTTTGCTTACAATGTCACTTTAGTGCAGTGTTCAAATAAACTTTTGGAATTTCTGCATCGCCAAGGCAAAACAGTAAGGACAAAACAACAAACTTAAAAAGGCCCTGACAAGATCAATGGAACACGGTTTAGATTTTTCTTTCTTTGGGGGTCTAAACACTTAATATTTTTCTCCTTCTGGCTCATTTTTCAACTTGAAATTTTATTATTGATTTTGCTCTAGACTAGATCGATGATGTGCTGCTCCTTTTAACAATCAAATTTATTTTAATTTTTATACTTTAAAGATGGCAAAAAAAAATAAGACTGGAATAAACTGCTTCTTGTCTTTTCTAAATTCAATCCCCTCACACCCCCACCCTCACCACCTTGTAACAGACAGCCACAGAGAACGGGCAACCTCAAAACACAAGGTCACCTTCCCTAGGGTTTATCCTGCATTGGCTAACAAAGGGCTACTGTGTTCACCCTAAGCATAACATACAACATGACCACACATAGGAGTGGTGGTGGTGGGGTTATTCGGTGGGAAACTTGAATCTATGTAAACACAATAAATTTAAATCAATTTAAAAAAACCAGAAAAAACAAACAAACATGACCACTTACTCAAAAAAGACAGAAATGCTTTCTCCTGATCAGGCTAACATAGTATTTATTTACTAATTAATTTTAAATCAACTACTTGGCTATTTATTATGACTTCTATTCTTGCCAATTAGTTAAGTGGCAAAACCACATCTCCCAGGAGAGGGTCACTACTCTGGGCAATCCCTTTGAAAGAGAACGTCTTTCAAAGAAAAACTTGCATGCAATAGAAAGGAAGGGAAGGAGGGAGCTTAGTTTCTATAAACTGCCCGATCTAACTTTGCATCTAGATTAAAACTGGAATCTTCTGGAAGCTCAGCTTAGCCCCCAATTCCACTGAGCCAAGCGGAAGGCCAAATAACACTTCCAACAGAAACCATGCACTTGACCGAGTGGTCTGCAGATCCAGAAAGGATACATTGCAATAACACGTTCTATTTAACAAGTACCTCTGCTTTCCTAAAGTGCCTTTGTTTGCATTAACCCACTGGATCCTCACAATAATGTAGAGAAGGTTGGGGGACATGCTGAGGCCCCTGGAGCCACTTGCTCCTCAAATTGTCGTGTTTGGGCCAGCAGCATCGGAATTGCCTGGGAGCACTTTAAAAATGCAGAACTCTGGGGCCTACCTTAGAATGACAATTGAGAGTCTGCATTTTAACAAGCAGGACTCCTGGGTATTTGTGTGCATGCTAACATTGAGAAGCACTGTTCTAGTGTCTGGAGCTCAGAGACTATTTTATTCATCTCTGTATTGCAGTGTTGGTTAATAGCTGATTCTCAACAAGTGTTAGTTGAACCCTGGCCGGGTGGCTCAGTGGATAAAATGCCATCCTGGCACCAAGGTCGCCAGTGTGAGCTCTGGTCAGGTCACCTATGAGAAGCAACCAGTGAGTGTACAACTACATGGAACAACTAAGTGAAACAATGAATTGATGCTTTCCTTTCTCCTTCCCTTCTTCTCTCTCTCCCTCCTTCCTTTTCCTTCTCTCTCTCTCAAATATTGGAAAAATAATTTAAAAAAAAGAAATGTCAGTCAAACAAGTGAAAGATAGATACATAGGTAGACAGACAAACAACAGAATAAATGAAATGTACTCTGATGGGACACAAAAATGTCAAGTGACCAAAATCACAAAGATGTGGACTACTGGAAGCTAGGTCATCTTTAGACTCATTACTTTCCACTAGCGGTTCCAAGGTGAAGAAAGTGGGCTGCACACCTACCATGAGTCCTCCTGTTGAGAATGTGTTTGAGTGGAGGAAGATCAACAAACCTCGCTGCCTGGGAGCCAACATTTCAGATCGTTGGGTTATGTGTCGAGTATTTTTCACAGTCTGATTCAATTAAAGGAGCCACTTTATGTACAGAGGCACCAACAGATGCACCGTGATATGTTTGTTTTTCAACCACATTGAAAATCAAATCATTCACAGCAAAAGAAGTCCGGAAAACGGTCTCTGCCTACCCAAGGTAACTGGCCCTATTTTTACCAAAGTGAAAACACAACCCTTTGGATCATCTAAATCCGGACTTTGCTCTCAGTGTATTCTGCAGCCTGGACGTGTCCTCCTCCCCCTTTCCCTGGCATCAGCAAGAATGCCGGAATGCATTAACCCAAGAGGGCAGCACTTCGCTCAGGCCCTGCCCTTGCCAAGTGAGCAATCCTACCGCCCCTGGCTCCTGCACCGTCTACCTTCTGTCACATCCAATTCATCCCCTCCTGGAGGGTGGGCCTGCGGACAGCAGTCCCCGTGGATTCAGAGCCGTGACATTCCGAATCTAGAGCTCCAGAGATCTTCTGACTGACTCCCTTCGGAAGGACCGTGAAATTCTAATGTCAACAACCCAAGACAAAGTCTCCTCCATCAGAAGTCCGTGATGAGATTTCCTGTGGGAATCTCTTTTCTGTCCCTCTAAACTGGAAGCCTTTTTTTTTTTTTTTGAGTCCACTTCTGAGAAAACAATGGAAGCTATGGCCCCTTTTCATCCGCCAGGCAAAAGGCACATAAACACACTTCTCGTTTTCAATTTGAAGGGAATTTCTTGAGAGCTATTGTAGAGTCTCTAGGGTCCAGAAATTTTAGGTTAATAGTCCGTTGCAGAAATGCAAGCCTGAAGCCTTTGCTCTAGTCTTCTAAACATAACTATACCTCATCTAATGTTGACACCCACAAATTCATTTTAAATCATTTGCCTAAACGTGGCTTAGAAATTAGGCAAGAGAGGCTTTATGCAAAGTGGCAGCTATATGCCTTATGATCACAAAAACCTGGGTTTGAGTCCCCATTGATATAATAGCTCTGTGTCCTTGACAAGCCAGTTAATCTCTCTGAGTCTCATTTTCCCATCTGAAAAAATAGGAAAGATAATACTCCCTCACAGCGTTTTCAGACAATGCATAAAAAGTGGCAACTATGTATGTCGTATATCTAATGTACTACTACTATGCCTTGGTGCTTACTAAATATTATTTCAGTGTCCCTCCACTATTTTTCTTTCCCTTAATAAGAACTGACAAACTCCCCAAGCAAGCCTCTTACTTCTAAATACTCGGAATCCCCTCTTTAACCCATTCCTTTGTGTTAAGACATTGATGGGCTCTGTTGAAAATACACTTAGGCCAACGGGGTGACACCCAAATCATCTGTCAAGAAACATTTGCTTAGCACTTCTTTCCACATGTGAGCCACTGGGGGAAGTACTGTGGCATGCCCCTCAAGTTGTTGTGAGCCTCACTGGAGAAATGAGTAGAACCCCACGAAAAAAATAAGAATGACACCGGTTGAGACGCTAACTGTCAAGTCAACCATTCAGACAATGAGTGGAGACGGTAAGGAGCATCTGAGGGGTTGGTGACCAAGAGTCTGGGTTCAGAAGTCAGGCAGACCTAGGTTTGAATTCCAGTCCTTCTATTTCTCCTGTGTGAAACTGCAGGGCAAGTTCACCTGAGTCTCCTTGTCTGAAAACACAAGCAAAGAACTGCGACCATAACACCTACTATTTCACAGGGATGTTATGCAGATTAAATAACAGGCTTGTGCAAAATACCTCACACAGAACACGATTTACAGAGCACTTAATAAATTAAGGCCATTCTCATGACCTGTGTGGGGCATGGTGACGGGAGGAGGCTTCCAGGGGTGGGTGGGTAACGGGCGTTGAAGAATGGAGAGAATCTAGAACAGGAAGAGAAGTGGGAAGTGAGATTCAACCTTGCCCACTGACACCTCCATGTTCAGAGATGGTGCCTTGGGGAAGAAGGAGACTGAACAGGGAATCAACAGAATCAAAACCTAACGGTTAGCCACCCAAAGAAGGCAGGCCCAGGTGGTCCCACGTGGGGACCTCTGTGTCTACCACGATAACCTAGACCAGAGAGCAGGCATGGGCACCCCAGGGGAAGGCAAGCTCCCCTGGGGCTGGGAGGGGCAGACGGTGAGTCCAGTAGCCCTAGAGGAATGTTCCTGGGGCTTGGCTCTCTGATAAGAGTTGAGTATCTTAAAGCCATATTGCTTTAGTGGCTACTTTTTTTTGACAGTTACAGACTATGTGTTCAATAAATACTTATTGATTGATTGATTGATTTCTTCCTTGGCTAATGTTGGCAGGAATGAAACTATCTGTGCAGTGTCTCGAGCAGAGGGTTATAAACTGCACAGCTCCCGACCTCTAAGGGGCCGGAGCATTACCAGTCCAAGCGGGGGCTCGGCGGTGGCCACACTACAAAGGGCAGCTTGACGGGCAACTCTGGCCCCAGTCCACTAGAAAACCCTGTGTCCACAGTCTCAAGAAAGATGCCAATCCTCTGATTGACTTCTGCCACTACGGGTTAGCTCACTAAAGAAGGGGTCATGAGGAGGGAGACATAGTCAGAGAGAAGGCTCTGGAACAAGTACATCTTCCTCCTGACACCCACCATCAGCACATAAGACAAGACGGATACAGACAGAATCTGCTCAAACATTTATGACATAAAAGAGGGAGGAGATAGCTGGGGCGGGGGAGGGGACAGACTAATTCCAGATGGACACTTTAAAATTCTGCTAAGTCTCCAGAGCCCAGAGGAGCCAGATCATTAAAGTCTCATCTCTGTGGGCCAAGAATAGCTCAAGATTTATGCCACACATTGGAGAGTCCTGTTCTACCTGCATGCTGCCTCTGAGCAAACGGGGCAGCCTCGCCATGGTGTAGGCAAGCTCCATTGCTGGGGTTCAAGGCAAAAGCACCCCAATCTATAAATGAGCTGATCAGCCCTGTCCAAGGAAACGGGTCACCAAGGGATAGTCAAGGCCAAATCTAACACCCTTTGTAAAACTATAACCAGGATAAAATGATGAAGCCCAAAGAATGCACTCACAAGACACCCGGATATTAGGGGCGTCCCTCTAGGCTGTGGGCTGTGGGTGGAAACTCGAACTGTGTGGCTTGAGCAGGTTACTTAGTCTCTCTGAACCTTAGTTTCCTCATCTGCAAAATGGGAATAATAAAGTACCTACCTCATACTACTATGACCGTTGTAAAGATTCATACAGGGAATGTTCAAGGACAGTGCCCAGAACTAATTAGGTATTCAATAGGAATTGTTGTTTGTAAGATATGCATCTTACCCAAGCATGGAGAAAACAAAGTAAATGAAGGAGTCTACAAGTAAATGAGCACATTCTCCAGGAGGTGGTCCTCTCAGGGCTGCTGTGGGGGGCCAGCTGGGAACAGGTAAGGGGTGAAGCAGGCCCGGCAGCCCCTCTTCTGGCAAGCATAGAGCAACATCTAAGGTCAAATAAAAAAAATAGTCAAATAGTCCGAAGTTTGTGGACAGAGCAACCGCTGCTTCCAGAAACCCCTGCGCTATTTAACAACCTCAGAAATGCTTCATCCTAGAAACCCTGGCACAAGTGATCAGAATATTAGCAAGGTCCCCTGAACTGTAACTTGGCAGGAAAACCAACAGGAGGCGAGGCTTTTGAGTATGGCTGAGGAGAAGGGCTGCTTGGGTAATAGACTCTTGAAAGAGACAGACAGACTGACAGATACCAACCTTCAGCTGGAATTAACTCTCAAGAAGCATAATCACGTGCACTGGATAAAGCTCTCTTTCAACAAGGTGGTAGCTGGCGGCCACGTTTATTGGGTGTAGAGTTTTAGAGACTTGCCTAGTCCTAGAGAGCAGCATTTCCCAAAGTGTGTTCTGTGGAAGCGAAGATGGGGTGCTCCATTCTTAAAGGGTTCTGTGGTGAAAAGCGTTTGGAAACAGCAGAATATAACCTCATATAGTACATTTGCAATGCACAGAATAAAGGCACTGAGCAGTTCTACTGTAAAAAAAAAATGCCAAACTTACCTGACCAGGTCGTGGCACAGCGGATAGAATGTCAGACTGGGACATAGAGGACCCAGGTTCGAAGCCCCAAGGTCACTGGCTTGAGCTTGGGCTTATCTGGTTTGAGCAAGGCTCACCAGCTTGAGTCTAAGGTCACTGGCTTGAGCAAGGGGTCATTCAGTCTGCTGTAACCCCCCAGTCAAGGGACATATGAGAAAGCAATCAATGAACAACTAAGGTCCTCCCACAACAAAGAATTGATGTTTCTCATCTCTCTCCCTTCCTGTCTGTCTGTCCCTATCTGTCCCTCTCTCTGTCTCCCTCTGTCTCAGTCACACACACAAAAAAGTCAAACTTGTTTGAGCATAAAACTGTTTTGTTTTTTGGTAGAACAGCACGGAACACACTCTAGTAACACCACTTTAGAGCTCAGCTACAGAAGAAAAAGCCTGAATGGGCATCCCCACTCAGCTGCTAATTCAGCTGTTAGTTCCTGCTCGGTGCCTTACTTTTCCTGTCTCCAGGACTCCATGCTTCTGGTCTACCAGAACTCGCTGAGTGCACTCGAGACAGCCAGGCCTACGCCCAACACTGCGGCAGAAATGAATGCAGAGCACAGCCCGGCCCTCCAGACAGATGCCACACAGGGGAGAAGCTCAAGAACTGGCACCTGGGAGGTCCGGAGGGCAAGGAGTTTATCGGCCTCCCCCCATACGACTGCTTTCCTTGTTAAATCTTAAAGGAGACTTGCACTTTATCTTACTATTATTAGCATGCCTTCTTAGAAAAACCATACTCTCACCATGATTGATTGATTGATTGATTGATTGATTGAAGGTAATTTCAAAATGGTGTACAACTTGGTGACTGTTCTGCCAGGCATCTTTGGTATGCAAATATTTATTTTCTGAGCCAAATGATGTAATACAATATATACTGCTTGGTAGTTTTTTTTTTCATTAATGCATGCTAATACATGCATCTTATTATGCATATTAACACATACTGAATATTAACATTGTTTTTGATAACATTCATAGAATCTTAGTTTTTGGTGGGTTAGGCTTCTGGCTGGACCAGTTGAAAATATTGTTAGTACCCTTGTCAGTGATGTATTATTAACGCCATTTAAATACTGATTTTCAGAGAGACAGAAAGAAGAAGAGGGGGTGGGGAGCATTCATTTGTTGTTCCGCTTTGTTGTACATTCACTAGTCACTTCCCATATGTGCCCTGATCAGGAATCGAACCCGCAGCCTTGCTGTTTTGGGACGACACTCAGACCAACTGAGCTAGCCGGCCGGCATTTATTAATCCCATTTTTGCAGATGAGGCCCAGAAAGGTGTCTCAAGAACATCATACAAATTATAAGAGATGAACTGGGGCCAGGAGCTGAGATCTCCTAGTTCCAGAATAAAAAATACTCTCTTTCAGCTTGTTCCTGTTAGTCTAGGGAATGAAAAAGTACCAAAGGTCAGTTCATATTTGTTCTTATTATGTAACATCAGGTGCCAGGAATGAGTTGGCTTTGTGTTAAATGCTTTCTTTATATTTAAGGGCACCCTTACCTCCAAAAGCCAAATGGAATATTATTTCTCCCACTGGATTATAATAAAAAAAGCTTATACTCAGGTTTCCTTATTTATACGCCGGGGACACTCACCAGTGGCCACATGGGCCACGGGCAGCCCCTCCTGCAGAGGGGAGTTGCTGGAGGTGGTCAGCTCGTGGCTCTGAAGGAACCGCCCAATCCTCCACGGCCCACCCCGCCCGTTGCTCGTTCCTCCTCACTCGTGAAAGCGGCTCACACCAGGGTGCAGGATTCACTGTCTGGTAACCATGTGGGGGCTGCATTGTAAACAACAGCAAGTCTCATCTGCTCCTGCCACAGTAACTGCACCATAAATAAAATAAATGGAAGAATTTAAGAAAAATTAAACCCTGAAGAGCACCAAGAGGTTGAAAATGATCGGAAGGGGGAACTGATCACTGGGCCCACCTCATCAACATAACTCTAGCCTGACACTGAACCCGGGCGGTGGGGTGTGCAGAGCCCACCAGGACTGGTGGCTGGGTGACCCCTTCCTCTGCCTTCTTCCAGAGCCCTACGGCTCCCTGCTCAAAGCTGTGTGCACAGGAAGCCAAACACCTGGGTTTTTTCATTGTTTCCTAATAACCGTTCTGCAGCCCAAGCATTCTGCAGCCCCTGGGAAAGGGGAGTCTGTGGCTGGATTATTGACCAGCCTGACAACAGATAACAAGAAGGGAACCCAGCCGGTAACTAGCACCCTCGCCCCCCCTGCTTGCTCTTATAAGGAAGCCTTGAGCTCTCAGAGAGCCAGCATACCGTCCCCATTCCCGCCAACCCACTGTGGCTGCGCCGGGCGCTCTCGCTGTGACTGGCGGCAGCCACGATCTGGACGGTGTTCCTAAGATCCTCTGGCCTCCCAAAGACTCCATGAGCCTCAGGTCAATGGGCACAAAGAGCCTAGGGTATACAGGTTTCAAAACATCAGCTCAAGTGCCTCAGTCAGTGTCAGCGGGGGCAAACTTTCCGCTTTAGTCTTGGCAAAAAGACAAACTCACGAGGCAACTGAACACGGCGCTTGCGAGGGGTTAGCAGATTTCACTCCCACAGATTAAAGCATTAAAGACTTGGCCGAGAGCCCTGCTCATTTACAGAAACAACATCACATATTATGAAGGAGCCACTACTCATTTAAGTTGCTATAAACCCCACATATTCAGGGGCTCTGTTACCTCGGCAGGTGCCCCAGGGCGACCTCTGAATGAGTCTGAAGAAAGCCTTTAAACAACCATCTTAAGATGTGCCCTCCTTGGAAGCACAGTTCTGCAGGGCCTGCCCAGGACTGAGGAGGGCCTTCCTCATCTTCACTCCCGGGGCAGTGCCCCGTTATGAAAGGGTATGCCCTGCTCTGCCCAGCACGGTGTTCGGCTCAGAGCTGGGGCTCAGTGCGCACCAACACCGACGACGGGGATAAATGAATGACTTCCCCACGGACCACTATCTGCGCTTCGACGCCTCTCCAGTCTCTATCCCTGGCCCGGCTCTTCCTCCCCGGTGCCAGAGCCACACACCCCACTGGCAGCCGGAGCAGATGACCCTGGGCCACCTCCGGCGGGACACATCTGAAGGGAGCTCATTAACTTTCTCACTGCCACCTACTCACTTCCCCTCCTTGCCACGCAGGGCCTTGAACTGTTTCTCAAATCAGTTCCCTCTTCTCCACCCACCTCCACAGCGTCCCTCGGGCATTCATCACTTCCCAGCTGGGCAATTTTATCACCTAATTGCCTCTGGGTTCCTCCTCACCACTCTCTCTCCCTTATCTCTATACTAGCTTCCAAACACAATGCCCACAGGAACCCCCCAAAAGATGTTTCTAAAGTACAAAAGTGGAAGTGTGACTCCACGGGTCCCCAGTGTCCCTGGCCACAGCCAGCCCTCCGCCCTGAGCTCTCAGCTCTCTGCCGGGACACCCGCTGCATAGGAACCTGCAGGGACTCTGCCGATACCCCTGAGAGAGAGGGATCTAGAGACTTACCCCTCTCTCTCTCTCTTTCTTTTCTTTTTTTCTTTTTTTAGAGAGAGAGAGAGGAAGAAAAGAGAGAGGGAGGAGAAAAAGATGAGAAGCATCAGCTCATAGTTGCGGCACTTTAGCTGTTCATTGATTGCTTCTCATACCTTGACCAGGGGACTCAAGCTGAGCCAGTGACCCCTTGCTCAAGCCAGCTACCTTGGGCTCAAGCCAACAACTTTGGGATCGTATTGATGATCCCATGCTTAAGTCAGTAACCCCACACTCAAGCTGGCGAGCCTGCTCTCAAGCCAGATGAGCGCGCACTCAAGCTGGCGACCTCAGGGTTTCGAACCTGGAACCTCAGCCTCCCAGGTCGATGCTCTACCCACTGTGCCACCACTGGTCAGGCTGCCCTCTCTTTTTTTATATTACAAAATATACAAGTACAAACACACAGGGCCACCCAATGATAACCTGTAATCTCTTTTGTCTTAAAACATCGTGCCTTCTTCACCTTTGCCCAAATATAATTCTTTTCTTTGTTTTCCTATGGTGGTAAAATACACAAAACATCTAATTTACCATCATGACCATGTCTGAGTGTGCAGCTCAGTGGCATCATTCATGTTGTGCAGCCCTCACCATCATCCAGCTGCAGAAATCTTTCCATCTTGAGAAACTGGAACTTGGCATCCAGTCAACAACTTCCATCCCCCCCCCTCCCCATTCTTCTCTCCAATCCTGACAACTACCACTCTACTTTCTATCTCCACGAATGGAGTTACTCTAGATCAGGGGTAGTCAACCTTTTTATACCCACCGCCCACTTTTGTATCTCTGTTAGTAGTAAAATTTTCTAACCGCCCACCGGTTCCACAGTAATGGTGATTTATAAAGTAGGGAAGTAACTTTACCTTATAAAATTTATAAAGCAGAGTTACAGCAAGTTAAAGCATATAATAATAATTACTTACCAAGTACTTTATGTTGGATTTTCGCTAAGTTTGGCAGAATAAATCTTTATAAAACAACTTACTGTAGTTAAATCTATCTTTTTATTTATACTTTGGTTGCCCCGCTACCGCCCACCATGAAAGCTGGAATGCCCACTAGTGGGCGGTAGGGGCCAGGTTGACTACCACTGCTTAGGTAGACCCCATATAAGTGGAATCACACACTATTTGTCATTTGATGATGAGCTTATTTGCTTATTTCCTTTAGCACACTGCCCTCAAGTTTCATCCATAGAGTACTTGTCAGAATTTCCTTCCCTTTTTAAGGTTGAATAGTATTCAATTGTATGTCTGCACCACATTTTGTGTGTCCATTCATCTGTCAGTGGACACCTGGGTTGCTTCTATGCTTTGGCTCTTGTGAATAACGCTGCTGTGGGCATGGGTGAACAACTATCTGTTTGCGTTCCTGCTTTTAATTATTTTATATACACAGAAGTGGGACTGCTGGGTCATATGCTAATTCTGTTTAAGTTTTTGAGGAACCTCCACACTGTTTTCCATCCAAATGTCATTTTTACATCCACCTCATGAACTGATTCTGAACATGGGGGAGGACAGTCCCCCACACCCAGGGGAGCAGCTACAAGATGCTACAAGAGGCCTTAGAAAGAGACCCCTCAGGACAAGAGTCTCCGAGGGAAGGCGGGGTGCCAGGCTAGCCCCCACACCTCTGACACTGCTCCCCTCCCCTCCTGTCTCCTGACGGGCTCGGCCCAGTGTTGAAGGGGACAGAAACTGGGAGGGGGCTGGGAAATGCTGCAGAGGGAGAAGACACTTTCTCATCTAAAAGCCACTTGAGAGCTCAGTGGACGATGCCCATCCTTGTTTCCATGGTGTCTAGCTGATACTGTGACACCAACAGAGCTTTATAAGCGGTACGCCAGGCCTAAGGAACAAAGTTTCTGCAAAGGGGGATTCTGGACCCGGACCCTGCCCCACCCCCCCTCCCCCCAGTTCCCTCCACTCCAGCCGCAGTGACTGGCTCACAGCTGCCCAGCAGGCCACGGCTTCCCTCCAGGTCTTTGCATGTGTTGTCCCCACCCTTGGAGCACTAGCATCCCCAACCCTGTCCCCACCTTGCAGCCACCACTAGTTCCTCATCACGCTAGAGGATTTCATTCAAGCATGGCCTTCTCAAGAAAGCCTTCCCGGCCCCCAGGCTGGTGACGTGCTCCTCTCTGCTCCTGGCAGCGTGGCACGTCTCCATCACCAGGCTACTCGGTTTCCTTTTCCATGACCCTTCACCCCCACTAAACTGTGTGTTCCTGTGTGGAAATGACAGTGTTTCTTATCTCTGAATCCCCAATACCTGGCCCAGGTCCAGGCACACCATTGGATCTCTGCGAATATTTATGAACAGGTGAAGAATCTTTCTAAAGTAAGTTTTAGTGATAATGGTGTTGTTAGTAGTACTAAGATGGGGTTTCCCCACCTCAGCACTACTGACATTTGGGCCTGGATAAATTTTTGTTGTGCTGCGCACAGTAGGATGTTTAGCGGCGTCTCTGTCTCTGTCCTCTACCCACTGAATGCTAGCCACACACTTCCTCCCAGTCGCAACCACCTCAGTATTTCCAGAATTTGCCAAATGTCCCCTGGTGGGTGGGGGCCCAAACCAGTCCCAGTTCAGACCCACTGCACCAATGTGACGTGACGTGCAATCATTCGGTGGAGTGTGTCCTCTCAGGGACCTTCTAACAGTGCCAGGCCTGGACGGAGATCCAGACAGTGTGTGAACTCTCATCAGAAATGGTCGCAACATTTATCATCGTCTTGTGAATGCTTTATAACTTTATATACCTTGTGAATAATTAAGAAATGTACCTGCGCACCCCTCCAAAAGATCATCTGGTAGGAATCTTAAATCACTTGCCATCAGATATTGACCCCAGTCTGATTCATTATTTACAAACCTCACTGAAGCCTCGGACAAGGAAACGCTGAGTCAAAAGTGTTCCGTTCAAAATCTTTTGTAAGGAGCTTAGAAAGTGTCGAGGGGAGGGAAGCAACGTCCCTGGAAGGAAAGTTTATAGTGACCAAACTTTCCGATGGAAGAAGTTTCGCCCAAGGCCTACAGAATGAAGGGAGGAAGGAAGGAAGGAAGGAAGGAAGGAGGGAGGGAGGGAGGGAGGGAGGGAAGGAAGGAAGGAAGGAAGGAAGGAAGGAAGGAAGGAAGGAAGGAAAGAAGGAAGGAGGGGAGGGGAGGGGGGAGGGGGAGGGGGGAAGGAAGGGGGGAAGGAAGGGGGAAGGAAGGAAGGAAGGAAGGAAGGAAGGAAGGAAGGAAGGAAGGAAGGAAGGAAGGAAGGAAGGAAGGAAGGAAGGAAGGAAAAGGGGACGACAAAGGCGAAGTCTGACAGGAAGAAACAGGAGGGTGGGCCAGGTGGCAGTGCCGGGCAAAGTACATCCTGACCAGGAAGGGAGGGAAACGCTCGCCTAGAAACAGTTCACGTTCTTTAGAGAGATTAAATGAGAGGAGAGGAGCAAAGGGCTTAGCACGGGAGTGCCAGGTGCATCAGGGAAGCTCGGATCATCAGGGGCTCTCCAGTGAACCCTCCTGTGCGGAGCAAGGAGAGGGAAGAGTCATAAACCCAGAGCGGGGAGAGAGCAGAAAATGCAGTCTCCCTCATCTCAGTGTGGAGGGACGAGATGACTCCCCGAGTCCCTTGCGTCTGAGAGACAGCCCAGACCCCCAGCCATCTTTAAGGTCCCAGGCAGGGAGGTGACTACTGTGGTTCTTAAACTTTACTGAGCAGAAGAATCCTTAGAAATCTCACTGAAAATGCAGACATTGGGAACCTATCATCAGAGATCATTCAGTCCCTCTGCTGCAGGACCAGGGGCTGCGCTTTTCCGAACAGCCCTGAGCGCTGACACAAGTAAGCAAAGGGCGGACGCAAAATGCTGCCCAAGTCGGAGGGCAGCTCGAGAGCTCGCAGGGTGCTGGCTACCGTCGGACACGCCGGAGCGGAGGCTATGGGCAGCTCACATTCTGAGCTGGTGACACCGTACCCAGTAAAAGCTGCTGTTCAGTCACCATGGTACCTACAAGTTACATTCACATATATTTTCTGTATTGCTCCAAGTCCAGATGTCAGTCAGTCAGCGGCCATGTTGGTCTCTGAGTGCAGCAGCTCTCAAACTTTAGTGTACACAGAACTCATTTAAGAAGAAGGAATAATAAAAAAAAGATTTCTGGAGGTCTGCCCCTAGGGAATCCAAGTCAGCAGGTTGAGGAGGGCAGGACTTGGTGATATGAACAGCTTTCTAGATGACTGGGATTCAGGTGGTCCAAAGACCACCCTCCAAGAAACACAAGGTCATCTAGGAAAGGAGATGAGCCAGCCAGGTAAAGGGCATCATCCTGCCCTCTCACACCTGCTATTCTTCACCAAATGGACCTGAGATTATGTGAGTAAACAGGAGAGGATAATAAGAACAATAACTGGGCTAATGTTTCCACTAAAAAAAAAAGAGAGAGAGAGAGAGATTTCAATGGACACAAATTTTTATGCATATATACCCCAGTGCCTTCTGAAAACAAAGTATCATTCACTCCCCTTCATTCATTAAAACCACATGTACTGAGCCCAGTCACAATCCATGCCCTGTGCTGGGCACCAAGGACATGAGTATCATCCTATCCTAAAGAATTCCTTGTACCTTCACCATTGTGACTCGGGGATTCTTGACCCCACAATATCGAGGGGCTTCTTGCTAACTGGTAGCTCCATGGTTCATAAAAGGAGTGGCATAAAATAATGTAGGTCCTCATCAAGGCTGCCAGAGGCCTAAGAAACATACGGCCTTTAGCAAGAGCACCGCTGAGAGGCCCATCCTTAGGGAAGATAAACAGACACAAGTTCTAACGGAAGTTTATGAAATACACTCTGAGCCTGCCCAGAGTTGAGCTGGACAAGGCTGGGGGTAGGAGTGGGCCTGGCATGCACACCAAGCCGAGTCCCTGGGGTTTCAGTAGCAGCAACCCAAGCTTATACCCACAGAGCTTTCGGTCCCATCAGTGACGCTGTGATGGGGGCACCTAGGTTCGGCATCCCAGTGGTGTACATGCCAAAACTTGGTAAAACTCCTTCCAGAATCAAGGACAAGTGCCTTCCCTGCCCTCCAGACTCTCACATGATCACATGACCTGTTTGTCCCTTCCCATCCCTTTCTCCTATTGTCCTCCAAATCCATGCCCCAGTTAGTCACTGTCCTCAAGAAGGGGCCCTCTGTGCAAGAAAGCAAGTCCATCTATCTTCTCCTGGACTGCACACGCATCCAGGCCAGCCCCTCCCATCAGGCTGGGTCCCGATCTAAGAGGACCTCTGCCAACGTTACCCACTCCCCAAGAATCAGTCAAGACCACTTCTTGTCTACTCAGACCCACGGAGACCTTAATATAACTCTATTATTCTATGATTCATCTCTGAGTGCTTGAAAGCCACTGAAGGACATGCCCTCCTGACATCCCCATAGAATCTAGACAGGGCCTGGATCCACAGTAGGTGATTCAACAAATCCTACTGATTTGACTTGCTCCCCTTCCCCTCTTTCCAACCAATCATTGGATACAAGCAACCACTTCTAAGGCAGCACACAGTGGAAAGTGGAAAGAGAAGGAACTTTGCTGTGGCCCACTGGGGTCCTAATTCCAGCTCTTCCACTACCTGTGCAGTGCAATCTTTGGTCAGGTACCTAACTATTCAGAGCCTTGATTTTTTCATCCTTAAAATGGGGATGAAAACTCAACAACAAAAATAACAAAGAACACAATTCAAAAACGGGCAAAGGACTTGAATAAATATTTCTCCAAAGGAGATATACAAATATGGCCAATAAGCATATGAAAAGATACTCAATATCACTGATCATGAGGCAAATGCAATGAAAACTACAATGAGATACCTCTCAGCCATCGGAATGGCTACTATCAAGGAAATAAGTATTGCCTGACCAGTGGTGGCACAGTGGATAGAGTGTTGACCTGGGATTTTGACGTCCCAGGTTCAAAACTCTGAGGTTGCTAGCTTGAGCCCAAGGTCACTGGCTTGAGCAAGGGGTCACTGGCTCAGCTGGAGCCCCCCCCCCATCAACACATGTATGAGAAACAATGAACAACTAAAGTGATGCAACTATGAGTTGATACTTCCTGTCTCTCTCTCCACCCCTTCTCCCTCTCTCATGTGCATGCAAGTGTGCAACCATGCTAAAAAAATAAAATAAGTATGTGGAAAAACTGGAACACTCGTGTATTTTTGGTGGGAATGTAAAATGGTACCACTGTAGAAAACATCATGGCAATTTCTCAGAAAATTAAATGTAGAATTACCATATAATCCAGTAATTCTACTTTTCTCTCTCTCTCTCTCTCCATATATATACATATATATATATACATTTATACATTATATATACATTTCAGTATATATATTATACATATATACTGAAAGCAGAGACTTAAACAAATATTTGTACACAGTGTTCATAGAAGCATTAGTCACATTAGCTAAAACGTGGAAGTAACCCAAGTGTTTATTGATAGATGAACAAATAAGCAAGATGTTGTATATTCATACAATGGAATAATAGAGTCAGTCTTGAAAAATAATTCTGACACGTTACAACATGGATGAACTTTGAGGATGTTATGTTAAGTGAAACAAGCCAGTCACAAAGAAGACAAACATTGTATGACTCTACTTACATGAGGTACTTAGAACAGTCAAAGTCACAGAGACAGAAAATAGAATAGCAGTTGCCAGGGGCAGGTGGGAAGGGAGAAGGAGAACAGGGTGTGATTGTTTAATAGGTATAGGGTTTCAGTTTTGCAAGATAAAAGGAGTCCTGGGGATGGAGGGTGGTGATGATTGCACAATAATATGAATGCACTTAATATCACTGAACTGTGCACTTAAAAAGGGTTCAGATGGTAAATTTTATTATGTGTATTTTACCACACACAAAAAAGGAAAAAATGAGAATGGTCATATCCAGCACAGATGTTCTCATAAAAATTAAATGAGATGAGAAAGTATTTGGCACGCACAGAATGTTTCCTTCCCTTCCTTTCCTCCGACCATAGAAATATCTGCACTGGCACCTAATGGTCCCAGCAGAGCAGGCACGGAGTGTGATGGCTGGCCGACTGGCCTGGGGTCCCGGTGGCTGGCATTCTACCACGAGGCCCCCCTTTTAGAGCTTCACTATTCTCAGTAAATGAGAGGAGGCCCCTACCTGCTTTGAGAGTCTGGACATTGTCTCCACGGACAGTCAAGGGTTCCGGTGTGACACTGCTCATAGCTTGTGACTTCTGCTTTGAATTGTGTTTCTCACCCAAAAAGAGACACTGAAGTCCTAACCCCCACTACCTGGAATTAGACCTTATCTGGAAATAGGGTCTTCATAGAGGTAATCAAGTTAAAATGAGGTCATTCAGGTGGGTTCTAATCCAATATGTTGGGTGTCCCTACACAAGAGGGAAACGTAGACACAGAGACAGACCAGCACAAAGGAAGAACACCATGTGAGCATGAACACAGAGACCAGGGTGATGCTTGTAGGTCAGGGGGCGCCGAAGATTCCCAGAAACCCGCCCGAGGCCAGAAGAGGGGCGGGAACAGACTCTCCCTCAGTCTCAGAAGGAACCAGCCCTGCCCACACCCTGACCTTGGACTTCTGGCCGCTAGAGTGGGGAGACAATAGATTTCTGTTGTTCAAGCCTCCAGTCTGTGGTACAGCTGCCCCAGCAAGCTAATGCACCATGAATCTAAGAGCCCGGATGGGAAAACGTGTATTTGAAATCTGTGAGGTTCCGTGGAGCTGTGGTAGCTGCCATGGAGCAGAGGGCAGGGGCTGTGCTGGCCATGGGTCCCTAGATCCCAGAACGCCACTCTCCTGACTTGGGAGGAGAACCCCCTGGGGTGATGGAGGGGAGGGTCTGGGAGAGGCACCCATCCTCCAGCAGACGGGGCCTCAGCAGCCCCGATGGGTTTATTATTTATAAGCTGCTGTCATCACTTTGCACAGTCTAACTCACTTAGAGTGTTTTTAATATTTCAGAAACAGATGAGCCTAGCATTGCCCAAGCTATTCGTAGCCTTAGTCATACCAAACACTTCCTCCAAAAGGATGCTGCAAGATGACTCTGACTTAAACATCTCGCCGGTGCTGCAGAGGGGAGACGCTGACCCCCTGGGGGCTCCAGCACCCCAAACAGAGCTTGAACACAGAAGGCAAGAGTGGCATGGCCCAGACATTGTCCCTCCATCCATCCTCCATCCGCCCAGCCTGCTCCTGCCCCGTTTTCGCTTGCCACTCTGTGCCAGGCGCTGGACAAAGGCCTCTGTGCACATCGTCCCACTGATACCTCCAGTGCTGCTAGTTCCCCCATTGCAGAGAAACTCGGGTCCAAAGGAGTTCAATAACAAGCCAGAAACCACACAGGTGCTCATTTGAAGCCAGTATTCCAATCTAAGTAGTTCTAATTCCAAACCCCAGCTTTCCCTACTCACTGAGCCATATTTTTGGAAGGTCATTCAAGGTGAAGGTGACGGAGAGAGTAAAGGTCCAGAGTCACAGACCTGACAGCCGGGGGGCGGGGGGGGGGACATCCAGCTGTGGACGTGTGATCAGCACACCTGAGGTGTGTGCCAAGCAGGGTGGGGGCACTCACTTTACAATCTTCAACCTGAGTTGTAAAGGGAGATTGAGGTTAAAAAAAAAAAAGGGACATATCTGCAGAAAGGCTCAATAAAACCTCTGAAAGATGAGAGGTTGGCCCAGGTCTTTCCTGGAACGACGTCCTTCTGCCTTGGCTTCCCACGGCCCTGCCCTGAGAAACGCGGGCTGGATCCCCAAGTCTCACAGTGCCTCCACCACCGCGATCCACCCCAGCGGAGGGACACGCAGGGCCCACGTGTCCGGTGGCCAGCGCAGAGTCTGTGGCAGGACCACCAGTAACAGGGTTGATGCAAGCAGGGTTACACTCTCAACCCGTTGTCACTGAAGAAGAAGTGAGCACACGGCAGACGGCGGAAGCCTGAAGCCATCGACACGAGAGCTTCGTTTCCAGCGGCAGCTCACCCCACCTGAGTGTGCTCTCCCTCCAGTACAGTTCATCTTCTTTAGAAGAAAAGGAAACACTTCTCTACTTTAAAGATTTGATTGATTACCCCTGTAAAGAAACAAGTGACTAAATTTTTTCCCCATTGCCTCCTAGTTTCATTTAATATTATCTCCGATGATGTTTTGAGCGCCTCTAAGAAGAATACTTGTGACAGTCATATTTGATCCATCACAAGCTGGCAGTGCCACCCTCTCCTTGAGACAGCTTCTCCCTCCAGCCCTCACTTTCCCTGTTTGTAAAACAAAGATAGTGATATCAATGCCCATAAGTTATACTCTGAACACTTACCATGAGCAGGGCAACTTACATTCATGATCTCATTTAATCCTCACAATAGCCTTAGGAGACAGGTATGATTAGTCTCATCCCCATTTTACAGATAAAAAACTGAGGCTTAATGAGGTTAATTGGCTCATGGTTACTAGTGGTGAAGCTGGGATTTATATCCAAGCTACCCTACTCCGAAAATCAAGGTGAAGTCACATTGCCCCTTTAAGGATTAAATTAAAGAAGAGAGTGTAGACTGGAGCCCTTTGTAAACTGGCAAATGTCAGACTGAGGTTCACACATATGGAACTTCTAGGTATATGCAGGGCTACCACCAGGTCGTGTATGCAGAGCTACCACCAGGTCATGTATGCGGGGCTACCACCAGGTCATATATGCAGGGCTACCACCAGGTCATGTATGCGGGGCTACCACCAGGTCATGTATGCAGGGCTACCACCAGGTCATATATGCAGGGCTACCACCAGGTCATGTATGCAGGGCTACCACCAGGTCATGTATGTGGGGCTACCACCAGGTCATATATGCGGGGCTACCACCAGGTCATATATGCGGGGCTACCACCAGGTCATGTTTTGCGGGGCTACCACCAGGTCGTGTATGCGGGGCTACCACCAGGCCGTGTATGCAGGGCTACCACCAGGTCGTGTATGCGGGGCTACCACCAGGTCGTGTATGCAGGGTACCACCAGGCCGTGTATGCGGGGCTACCACCAGGTCATGTATACAGGGCTACCACCAGGTCATGTATGCGGGGCTACCACCAGGTCATATATGCGGGGCTACCACCAGGTCATATATGCAGGGCTACCACCAGGTCATGTATGCAGGGCTACCACCAGGCCGTGTATGCAGGGTACCACCAGGCCGTGTATGCGGGGCTACCACCAGGTCGTGTATGCAGGGTACTACCAGGCCGTGTATGCGGGGCTACCACCAGGTCATGTATGCGGGGCTACCACCAGGCCGTGTATGCGGGGCTACCACCAGGTCGTGTATGCGGGGCTACCACCAGGTCATGTATACGGGGCTACCACCAGGCCGTGTATGCGGGGCTACCACCAGGTCATGTATTTGGGGCTACCACCAGGTCATGTATTTGGGGCTACCACCAGGTCATGTATACAGGGCTACCACCAGGCCTACCACCAGGCCGTGTATGCGGGGCTACCACCAGGTCATGTATTTGGGGCTACCACCAGGTCATGTATACAGGGCTACCACCAGGCCGTGTATGCAGGGCTACCACCAGGCCGTGTATGCGGGGCTACCACCAGGCTGTGTATGCGGGGCTACCACCAGGTCATGTATGCGGGGCTACCACCAGGTCATGTATGCGGGGCTACCACCAGGCCGTGTATGCGGGGCTACCACCAGGCCGTGTATGCGGGGCTACCACCAGGTCATGTATGCGGGGCTACCACCAGGTCATGTATGCAGGGCTACCACCGGGTCAGGCACTTCTGGAGGGGAGTCTTGTGCCTTGTCTGCATCAGAGCCGGGCAGTGAGGGACCCTGGAGGCCCGGACACTGCAGCCACCCTGTCCCTGAGTACCTCAGGTCTTCTTAGGGAAATCAGGCCACCAGCACAGCAGTAACAATGCCTCTACCTTGGACCTCGGCTGGACACGTTCCTCCAGGAGCCAAACAGATCCAGTCAAGCCAAACACCAGCACCTTCCCTACACACACACACATACGTATGCACACACACAAACACATGCGGGCTCCTAAGGACTAAGGCACCCTTACAGAACTACAGCCTTGGAACAGCCCAGACTTTTGGACATCCTGCTGGTAGTGGGAAGGGAAGCTGCGTTTTGGGTGGACGAGGCATGGGAACTGCACCCTGCATTGTCTGGGCACCCCGTCATGGAAGCTTCCGCAGACAGAGCAGCGTCCTGTGGCCGCCTTCGGGAAGAGGCCCGCTGCCACTTCTCAAACAGAACAGCGTCCTGTGGCCGCCTTCGGGAAGAGGCCCGCTGCCACTTCTCAAACAGAACAGCGTCCTGTGGCCACCTTCGGGAAGAGGCCCGCTGCCACTTCTCAAACAGAACAGCGTCCTGTGGCCGCCTTCGGGAAGAGGCCCGCTGCCACTTCTCAAACAGAACAGCGTCCTGTGGCCGCCTTCGGGAAGAGGCCCGCTGCCACTTCTCAAACAGAACAGTGTCCTGTGGCCGCCTTCGGGAAGAGGCCCGCTGCCACTTCTCAAACAGAACAGCGTCCTGTGGCCGCCTTCGGGAAGAGGCCCACTGCCACTTCTCAAACAGAACAGCGTCCTGTGGCCGCCTTCGGGAAGAGGCCCACTGCCACTTCTCAAACAGAACAGCGTCCTGTGGCCGCCTTCGGGAAGAGGCCCTCTGCCACTTCTCAAACAGAACAGCGTCCTGTGGCCGCCTTCGGGAAGAGGCCCGCTGCCTCTTCTCAAGGACCAGCAGGATCTTGAAAATGCCTCTACTTCAGATCTTGTGGTTTTTTTCATAGCCATCATAATTTGTTTCTACTGAATTATAAGGTTGTCGTGGGCCCAGGAAAAAGACAATGAGTTATAGTAAGAACTGTTTAGCCAATGAATAGTTTCCTAAATTTCACCCACTCATCTTTGCAGTACACTTCGGTCATGCGCCCACCAGGTCCGCCAACAGGCCTATTTTGGGTCTGGGTAAAGCCCCCCTCTCTCCGTGACCTGGAGCAGAGGGGCATGAATCTGCCTTTCTCTTTATATCCAGGCACGGTGCGCTAACAAGGAGGTGGCAGGCCTGTAACAACAAGGCCCTACAGGGCCTCCATCACCGCTGTCCACTCTTCAGTGGCAGACAAAATACTCTCGGCCGAGAATTTTGCTTCCTGAGCTCTGACTTCCTCATCTCCCTCTGCTTCCCCTTCACTGTCAGGACTTCCTGCTTAATTAAAACTTCCCATCTCTCCAGTGCGGCTGACCCTCCGGGGCTATTCCTCCGGGCATCTGCATTTAACCATGAATGTCTGTCTAACTTGAGCCAAAAAGCGTCACCCCAGCAAGAGTCTCAGGAGAGGCAGGGGGAGTCTGGGGTGGTCAGGGGACAGGAGGCATCTCTCACCCCTGAGGCAGACCCTCAGGACACTCCACTTCAGCCCACTTAGGAAGCTTAGGGTGGTAGAGGGGAGGGCACAGAGCTGGTCTGGAAGGCACGCGGGAATAACCAGGTTCCCCCCTTCCTGCTCCTCCTCTCTCCTATCCTTCACCCCAAACCCTCCTCCCCTACTCCTCCAGGCCACGGTGGCCCAGAAGCAGGGGTGCTACAGCCCCTGGGTGCACAGTGTCAGCCAAGCTGGGCTCCGGCACTCAGGCCCCAGCTCAGGGGCTGACAGCAGCGGGCCAAGGCTTAAGAATCTGGGGCAGGGAGGAGAGAGGGGAATGAGTCATAGCACGGTGGGCGGGAATGAAGACAGAATCCAGGTGTCCAGAAGTCCTGGAGAGAGCGACTCCTGCCCTTTCCATACCAAGAATTAGATGCATGACCTAAACACTGATACTGGAGATCTCACAAAGTGGGAATGGAAAAGATTCCAGTGACTTGGCCAGCTGGAGCTTAGACTTGACCCCAAATCCATCCAACTCCAAAACCCAGCTCTTTCCAATGAAACACCCAGGGTCAATGTCAAGGCTCCATAGTCAGACAAGTCTGTACACATAGTAGGTAGACAATTCCAATGTCCAGTTCACTTGGTCTATTGTTATAGGTGCTCAACAACTGCTGACTGACTGAACAGCCATCCATGGGGCCTCCCTTGCTGAGCATGTAGGTGGCAGGGCCACATGCAGGAAGCATAGAGGTTCCAGTGCGGATGACTGGTTCCCTGTATCACCAGTGCACATGGGGCCCTTTCTCTCAGACAAGCAGCAACATCTTTTTTTTTTTTTGTTCTTTTTGCTGTGTTTTCATATGATCTAATGTTGCAAGTCCCCCAGGCAGGGAGACTGCCAGGCAAGAGAAGGGAGACCCAAGGACACCAGCTTGGCTTTCAATACTCATTGCATCCAAGGCTCCCTATCGGGGCAATGCACACCTGGACCCACACACCTCTACAGGGTCCTCCTGAGCCACCATCTTCACTGGTGCTTGCTGCCCAAATCCAGAAGCCCTTTTCCTTTTCCCACGGGCTGCAAGCAGCCACCCAGCCCTTCTCCTGGTCTTGGCGTGTCTACAGGCACCCAGGGAAGAACCTACGCCCACCTGTGCTTCCCGGCCATGCCCCCACGGCACTGCCACCTTTGCAGCAACGCGCCCCCACCCCCGGCTGCCTATCCTGGTCTTCACACCCGGAGCTGGCCGCTCTGTGACCCAACCCCACCCCCAGGAAGGGGCTGACATTGAGTGTGCATGGCAGAGGGGGATGGTGGGACAGACACGCATTTAATATTTCCTTTCTACCTCCAGTCACAAGGAGAGGCGGGGGAGGGATAGATGACCTGTCTTCCAAGTAAGAAAACTGAGGCTCAGAGGAGCTACATAAGCCTGTGGTATAGCTCTGATCCGAGCCATTATCTGTCCAACGCCAAAACCCATGCGGTATCTCTTACACCACTAAGAGGTCCGACTTCCAACCTGAACGTTGAAGGTGCAAAAGGAAACCTCTAAAATCCCCTGACCCAATCCTCATCGGATTGATGGATTTTATTAAGAAGCCAACATGACAGATGTACGGGTAATGGACATCTCTCGCCTCCCGCACCACTTTTAAATTTTCAAAAGAATTCTGCAGGTTTATGTTTACAGGAATGATCTATCAGGGGTTCAGACAAGTTTCGTGGAATTTGTTTCCTTCCAGTAAAGGCCCTTGATCAATTAAAACCGAATGTAATTTAGTAGAAAGACTTGTATTTGCAAATTAACAAATCAACATCCCTTCTGTGTCTGATTTTTTTAGAAAAACAAAGATATGTTATGGAACGTCCATGCTGTCACAGAAGGACCCAGGAAAAGCATCACCAGGCAGAGCAGAGGTCAGAAAAGTGAGACCCCAGCCACAGAAGCATGCACGCACCATCCTGACCAGTGAACACCAGGCCGGAGCAGGTAACAGAGTCACTGAGAGGCAGGACTGCTTGTTCCTGGCGACACACCTGTGCTCCTGGCAAAAGAGGGGCTGGAGGCTGACCTGCTGGCTTTCTCACCAGAAATCACAGGGGGATCTTGCCTTTACACAGGTTCGGAGGGAGTTATTTATAAAAAGAAGCTTCTCTGGACCTTCCAGCTGCCACCCGCCAAGAACAAATCACACCCAAGGTTAAAGGGACAGAAAAATACAAGTGCTGGCCCATGAAGACAATCTGATGGCCAGGAGAAGCTACCTAATTTGGATGGCCCAGTGCAAAAAAAAAAATGAGGTCCTTCATTTAAAAATGATAAATAATTTTGCCTGACCAGATGGTAGTGCAGTAGATAGAAAGTTGGCCTGGGATGCAGAGGACCCAGGTTTGAAACCCCAAGGCCAGCGACACAGACTCATCAGCTTGAGCACAGGGTCACTGACTTGAGCGGGGGAACATAGCCATGACCCCACGGTCATTGGCTTGAGCCCAGAGGTCTCTGACTTGAAGCCCCAGGTCACTGGGCTAAGCAAGGGGGTCAGTGGCCTGGCTAGAGTTCCCCAGTCAAGGCACATATGAGGAAGCAATCAATGAACAACTAAGGTGCTACAATGAAGAATAGTTTCTCATCTCTCTCCCTTCCTGTCTGTCTATCCCTATCTGTCCCTCTCTGTGTTTCTCTCATAAATAAATAAGTAAGTAAGTAAATAAATAAATAAATGTAAAAATGATAAGTAACTTCAGAATGGCCATGGCAGAGCATTTAAAGCAAGCTTAGAACCCTTCTAAGGGCAGGGCCCTGTCCTACTGTCTGGGCATGAAGCCAACCTCGTCTACAGCTCAAATAAAAAGGGGTGGGGGAGATGACAGAGTTTTTAAATGACAGGAGTAAAGAGAATAAAGGCCCCCTAGAAATCAGACCTGTGGCCTGGGAATATAATGTCAACCCCCAGACCTTGGGCCCCTCGTCCAGGAAAAAGGGGATCACGCCTCTGGGCTGCTGCCCTGCAGTTTGTTGTGAGATCAAATGAGAAAATGAAGGTCGAAGTGCCCTGAACGGGCAGGCAGGACACAAATATAAGGGGTTGTTACTATTCACCCAGACCCACAGAGCTCTGGGATTTCTGAAGAACACTGACATTCCCCAGCAATTAAGTCAAATTAACATCATTCACACAAAACATCTAATTTTAGCTATGTGTAACAATTCCCCCTCAGCAGAACAGACAGGGCTGCCTCTCAGTTGAGCAGCACAATTGCCAGAAACACAGGAAGGAAACCAAAGCATCCTGACCCAGGCCCCGTACCCAGGCAGGCACCAGACTGTTTCTAGTCTCACAACTGAAGGACGTGCTCCTGGGCGACGGCTGCTGGCCCAGCTCCTCAGAGCTCCGCCACCAGCACCGGAGAAGCCCCCCAGGCCCCACACAGCAACTCCCCGGCCAGAGTCAGAACCGGAGGCCCCCAGGTTCCTCCAGGGCACGGGTCCTCCAGCCTCAGTTCCGCTGTGTGGGAAATCGGAGCAATCCCGCCTAGCCCGTCTCCTGCCCTCCAAGGACTGTTTAAGAAGTTAGCAACCATTATCCTCTGTGCGTGTGTTCCATGTAAATCACCAGATTCCTTCATTCCATCAGTAGGCTCTGGGGATGCAAGATGACCGCGGTCTAGCTTTTGTGAACTGTCCAACCAGAGAAAAGGCATCTCACCCGGGGCCTAGCACACTGTCCTCAAAGGCCACATCCAGACTGCTGCCCGTGTTTGTGCAGCCCACAAGCTAAGCATGGTTTTCACACTTTGAAATCATTGGGGGAAACAAAGAAAACCATTTAGTAGCACGTAGGAATGACATGAAACTCAAATTTCAGCATCCATAAATCAAGTTTTGGAATACAGCTAGGCTCACCCATGAGTATGTTGTCTCCGGTGCTCTTGGGCCTGATGGCAGAGCTGAACACTTGTAACGGAGACTGAAAAATATCTACCATCTGGCCTTTCCCCATAAAAAGTTCACCCCCTGCCTTAAACAAAGAAGACGATGACTGCTGTGATAGTGTGTGAGCAGCGCCAATGGAACACAAAAGAGGGGCAATTATTTCTGCTTAGTGGAGTCAGAGAAGGCTTCCTGAAAGAGGTGATATGTGTTCTGGATTTGAAAAATGAACAGAAGTTCATTGGGTAGTCAAGGGAAGAGGGGTTTTGGACTTTGTATCCAGCACTGCCAGTACGAAGAAGGCATGGGGTGGAGGTGGGGGTAATGGGAGCATGGGAATGGCCCAGCACATATTTAGAGGAGAAGAACAGGAGGGAAAGGAGGGAAGAAGACAAAGCTGAGAAGACAGGCTTAAGTCAACTATAAAGAGTTCAGTGTACCTCCAAAGGAACTTTTTACTCCCTCTTTCCCCAAGGAAGAAGCACAATAAAATAGTAGGTAACTAAGACAAACAGGCATATAGACAGGCAGGCAGACAGATAGACAGACAGACAGATAGATAGACAGATAGGCAGATTCCATAATTTATGGGGCAACCAGAACTTGCATCCAAATAGTGCTCAGACGTCTGAGACTCAGGCCCCACTCAGCGATAGCCTTGGGGAGGTCCCTCCCGCTACCCAGGCCTCAGTTCCCACCTGTAGAATTGTAGCGAGCAGTTAGATAGACATGAGCAGAGCAGGAAGGATGGGCCAGGTCAGAGGGTCACCAGGGCGGGGAACCTGGGGTGCCTAGCAATAGGCAAAACTACAAGCCCTTGCAAGACCACTGCCTTAAGCCTTAACCCCTGGAAATGACATCTGGGCCTCAGCTGTGTTTCAGCTCCAGGCCCAGGAAAGCAGCAAAACCGGGCCAGGTCATGGCTGACATCAGAACAGCTGTGATGACCATGGACCCCTGCCTTGGTGCCAACCAGTCAGTGGAGACCACAACCCTGAGACACACCTGGAAAGCTGATGAGTATCCTATTGAGACCCCTGAGACCTTAGATAAAAGCCCTCAGGATCGAGGACCCCCTCACCTTTCCCCATCTACTTATTCCCCCAGGGGCATTCTCTCTCTCTCTCTATCTCTCTCTCTCTCTTTCTCTCGTTCCAAGGCTCTAACGGGCCTTCTTTTGCTATAACTTGTTTCCTGAGCCCATTTCCTCTGCAGCTCACTTCTACTTCCGTGACTTTCTAAATAAACTTTTTCTTACAGTTTGAGTCTTGGCTCGGAATTCTTCTCTCAGCCAGAACTCAAGAACACCTGGTTGCAACACCTGGTGCCATTTTCCGCCACTAACAGAATGAGCGACTATACCTGCTGAATGTGCCCCAAAGACCAGAGACGCATGGAACAAACGAGTCTCCACACCGGGCCACTCTGGCACCCACTGGGCCCTGAGCACACCCAGAGCTGCGTGTGGCACCGAAGAGCACTAATTAGGGCAGTGGGACGAGGACCAGTTTTGAATAATCTATCCAGGGCACATTTCCTCCCACCAGGCCCGGAGAGGGCTCAGGCTTCTGTGCCCACACCCAGCTCCCCCCAGAGGCCCGCAGGGTCCTGAGCCATTGAGGCCTTCCTCTGCACTCCGAGGGCCACGTCCAGTCTCTGCACGCTCTGCCTTGTGCTGCCTTGACCTGCTGGGGCTGTTTCCACGTGGAACAAAAGAACCCAAGTCCCTCTTCCCTGCCCCGAGTCCCTCCTACCGCGTTGTACTCAAAAACTCATAGCTGATAAGGGCTGGAATTTCTCACCAGGGCCAGAAGAGCCAAGCCTGGGGACCTGCTTCTAGCACTTGCTTGGCCACTAAGAATAGCTGTGCGATCTGGACAAGTCATTCCAGTTCTCGACACAGTTTCCCCACAAAGAGGGGGGGGGGGGTATGTGATCTCCAAGGTCCCTTCCAAGATGCTGTGTCAGCTAGCCCACTCCAGGGCCTCCATGACACAAGTGAGAAAACAGAGGCCCGGAGCAGTGAAGTGACTGTCCCAAGGTTACCCAGCCACTTCCTGAGGGACAAAGTCAGAGCCATCCTTAGCTCCTAACATTCCTCATCCAAGGCACTGGCTGTGCACTGCCTCGTATGTGTCTGTGTCTACCTATCTGTCTATCTGTATGTCCATCTCTATCTCTATATCCATAGCTATGGTGCTGGGGTTTTTTTGGGGGGGAATGCACGCCTTCTCTCTGTGGGAATGGTATTTTTTTCTTACAGAGTCAAGGAGACTGAGGCGTAGAGTTTTTATCAAGCGCTAGGCTCTGTGTTAAGTGTTTTTAAAATGTTTTTCATTTTTTTGCCCTTATCTTTACCCATTTGGGCACTTTATCTATTCAATTTTATTTAATCCTTGTAATATCCCCAGAATCAGTAAAGTGACGGTTTTCAAATCAGGCAGCTGGTATGAACCCCAGCCCTGACTCTGATCACACGTACGACCTTGGGCGAGTTCCTTAACCTTGCTGAGCTCTCCTCCCCGGTAAGGCAGGCTGCTGTGCCAGCCCCCGCACAGGTCAGAGCTGTCCCCTGCCTCTCCGCGGAGAGAGCATCAGCCACCCTTGGCTGGGCCTCGCTGTTTCCCTGCTGGTTGCTGGGTAGTTAGTTGATAGATGAGGAAAACAGAAAACAACATGAATTTTAACCCACAACGCCCAGCATCTGCTACTGCCTGCTTGTTATAAAACCCAGCGCTTTAGAGAGAAACGGTCCAAGCTCTGGCCCAGCACTTCTCGGTGGAGTACAACACAGTCTTCCTGTGTCGTACCTTTTCCTCCCTGGGGAACTGGGGAACCTGCCCCCTGCCCCCCCACGGGGCTGCGGGGAGGACACGCCTGGCAGTCTGAGCTCTATGCAGCCACAGCTACTGTTCACAGGGCACCCTCCGCCCTACTCCCAGAGCTCTGGGGCCTCCGTACCCAGGAGCTCATCTCCCAGGAGGTGCGACCCCTGCAGAGGGCTCGAGTTCAACAAGAGCCCGGCCCTGGATGTCCCCTTTCTGGGACAGTTCTCTCCTCCCTCTGCCCAGCCCCTGCCGAGCGCCGGCTTTCAGCAGCTGGGGCTCCCATTAAACCAGTGAGCACTGCGCTCCAGGGAGCAGAGGGCGGTGGGCCGGAGACTGAAACTGAACCAGCACTCAGTCGGGGCTGCACTGGGTACTGATCCCTCCTGAAGATACTGGCCCCTTAGTAACACAGTTAGTGACAAAGCTGGGATTTTCCCAAACGGACAATTTGCCTCAAAAAAAAAAGGAGTCTCTAAAAAGCCAGGATTGTCTGACAAAGCTCATCGTATATCCCATAGCCCGTTCTTTGGGCCGTGGTTTTGCCGGGGCCTGCTCTCTAAGAAAACACAGGAGAAAGGCTGCTTGAGCCCCCCCACCCCCACCCCCAGTATACACACACACTGGAGTCAAGGCCACCAAGCTGCACAGGAGGAGACTCGCTCTTCTCATGACCTTGAAAGCAACTGAGTGTGACAGGTCCAGTCACCTTGCACTGAAAATAGAAGGCGCCCTGCCTCCTGCTCTCTCTGTTCACCTGGGGCAGGTACTCTGCCATCACAGAGGGTACTCTCTGTTGCAAATGTAGAAGGCGGCACCAACTGGCCTCAGCAGGAGGGTTAGAGGCACAGGGGTGCCTGATTACACACACCCAAAGGACCAGCGCTCTTCACCTGGAGCCCTGGGACCTCCTCACAGCCCACGGGGCCTCTGCACTTTCTCAGGACATTTTCCTCTCCTCGGCTGGGATGAAGGACTTGAACCCAAGCCCTGTGCCAGACAGTCTTTCAGAATTCTGCGGACACCCTGTGCCCTGCAGTCTGACGCCCGTTAGATGTGGACCACCACAAGGGAAGGCTCCTCCACCCAGATCTACCTGCCAGCACTCCTCGGGCCAGGGTAAACCAGCTGGGCTGGGAACCCTTCACCCTGTGGCCTTGTAAAGTCACATAATCCCAGAATTACAGGTATCCCCAGAAGAGGCTCAGAGGCCCTCTAAGCCAATCCCCTTATTTTAGAGGTAGGGAAACTGAGGCTCAGAAAGCTACACAAGAGAGTGAAAAGAACAAGAACTCAGCCCCAGCTCTCTCAACCCCGGGGTCTGTTCTCCTCACCCACAAACACACAGAGCTAATGCTCACGAATCTGCAGGGTGGCATGGGACGAAGGAGAGGCTCCTACAACCCGGAGCATACTCGGGCTCCAGTCACTGAGAAACAAGATAACACATTCGTTTCATTTCCTTTCTGGGTCCATAATCCTGTGTTAGTCTAGGACTTCGCTGAAAATGCCATTAACTTTAAAAGGCTTGGGAAACTTCCCTGGGCCCACAGAGGGGCACCATCTCACCAACCTCCCTTCAGGGTGGGCACCCCTTCTACAACATCTCTGACCCAGACTCAAGAGAGCATCCTGGAGGAGGTGAGGCTGGGCCATTCAGGATGCCCAGGGATCAGACTGAGCTCCAGAGAGAGGCGCAGCAGGGGGAGGCGCAGGAGCAGCAGAGCACCACAAACCCCAGGAGCGCGGTGGGAGCGTGAGGAACCAGACCCCGGTGGTAGGCCGACCCTCAAGAGCCAGGGAGGCCTCGGGAAAGAGTGTGGCTCTATCCCAAAGGCAATGGGGGGTAAGTGAACGATCTGATGAAGGGAAGTGACAACTACCAAAGTACACTTGAAAACACATGGCTCTTGCTGCAAGATAACAACTGGTTCGGAGGGCAAGACCAGGGGAGGCCGCTGCAGGAAGTGGTTTGGGTCAGAGTAGCGGTGGGGCCAGCTGGTTTGGAGGGCAAGACCAGGGGAGGCTGCTGCAGGAAGGTGGTTTGGGCCGGAGTAGCGGTGGGGCCAGCTGGTTTGGAGGGCAAGACCAGGGGAGGCCGCTGCAGGAAGGTGGTTTGGGCCGGAGTAGCGGTGGGGCCAGCTGGTTCGGAGGGCAAGACCAGGGGAGGCCGCTGCAGGAAGGTGGTTTGGGTCAGAGTAGCGGTGGGGCCAGCAGGGGTGGGGGAAGGGGGATTCACAGGAGAGATCCATCAGACTTCTTCCTGAAGAATGGAATAACGGTATAGCTTTTCCCCTGGTACAGAATCATAAGGAAGGTTTCTTCCATCTGCCTCTTTTCAGTCCTGTCGGGTGCAGGACAATATTGACAAATGGGTTAAAGTTCTAAGATTCAACCGTGGCTTGGAGTCCAAATGTCCTTCAAATGTAGATCTGTTCAAGAATGAGGTCAAATGGCACATGTGGCAAGCAAGAAGACAATGTTAAAAGAAAGACAAACTGCTTGAGTAGGGTTTTCTCTGCCTAAAGCAGATAGGGAAGCGCACCCACGAGAACTCTGCCCTGACATCATGGCTCCCTAGACATCGCTCAGTGTCAGCAGGCAGGCACAGGCCTCCGCCACCGCCTGCTGTCCTCAGCACAGCCGACTCTCAGTTTGAATCCATCACACGCCCGGCCCCACCCGAGGCACCCCACGGCAGGGCATGACCTAACATCAGCATGGCAGTGTACTCATGTCAGAGTGGCAGAGACCACAGCAGCTCCTTCAAACGGCATTAGAGTAAATTTGCCAAATCTCCACACCGAAGGAGAATCTAACGTCTCCATCAATTCAATACAGCTTGACAGACATCTCAGACTCTGAAGCTTTTCTGACTTGGGCTGTTTCCGATTCGTCACTTTAATTGGAGTTTTACATCAGGTTCGCATTTCTCCACAGCCTTTCCTAATTCATTTAAGAAATTGGCAGCAATACCAGACACAACCTTGGGATGTGACCTTGACGGCCATCTCTGGATGGTCATAGAAGCTCACTATGACTAAATTGTACACAAGGTGAGATTTTAGCTAAGTGGGCCCAGACTTTCACCTTTGAGATCTTACCTAACATTTAAGAGGAAATGTCTGGTGGTCATAGTTTTAAAAATCTTTGCTTATCCATTCAGTGCTCTGGGTGCAGACACTTGTTTCTGTCACCCCTCCCCCCACCACATCCATAGCCCATTAATGCCCACCCACATCTGGATCTTATTGGCTGTTCCAGGGTAGGGGATGGGCGTGAGTGGGAGCTGAGGCACTGGAGCAGGCATTTATTGAGTGCTTACTATATCCCAGGTGCTTTACACATATATTAACTCGTTCCATCTTTCCAACAGCCCTGCGTGGTTGTGCAGGACATATTATCTCCCCCGCTTTACAAATGGCTAAGTGAAAGCCCAGGGGTGGTTAGTGAACACCTTGCTCAAAGTCACCCAGCTGGTAGCACAGCCAGGACACCAACCCAGGACCATCTGACTGTATCGAATTCCAAAGCCCACATCTCTTCATGGCTGCATCAATGCCACCATCAAAGGAGACCTCCTCCTGACATACACTACAGTCCTTTTAATTTTCAGTTATTTTCTGGTCACTTTGCCCACAAGCATACCAGAATAATATGGGCAGGGTGACCTACCCTCATCTAGGATTTCAGAGGCAACGTGTATACTGAATTCTCACAGAGGAGGTGGCGTCAGTGTTTGAGGTGAAAGATTCAGCAGACAGGAAGACTGAAAGGCAGGGAGAGCACACACACCCCGAGTACTAGAGTACGTTCTGAGTGCAGCTGGTGCAGCACCGAGGAGAGAAAGAGAGGAGATGAGAAACGCAGCTCTGGGCTCGATAGGGGCGCCTGGGAAGCCAGAGGAAGGTGTCTGGGTTTTATTCTAAGGGCAATTAGGAAACCACTGAAGGATTTTAAAAAAAAGGAGTGTCGAGATCTGATTTGCATTTCTGGAAGATCACTCTGGCGGCAGAGTGGAGTATTAGACCCAACACACACACATTTTCAAGTTGGTTTACAATGAACAGCTTCACATGCCAAGACCCGACTGCCCAGACTTTCGGGACCACACTCCAGCTCCACTTTGAGCCAGTACATTCTGTTACCTACTTGGCTCTAGTCCACATCACCTTGGAATTCTTTATTGGGGGTGTGATGTTACCAATAAATTCTAGCTTTCATCTCCGGAAGGCACACAGGGCGGAGGAGGACCTGGCTACGCTCTTTGACAGGAGGGCATCCCCTGCCTTTTCTTTTAATTACATTACATTACAGTCTTTAAATCCATTACATCTAAGTGTATTCCTACTTTTATTAGAAGCATATTCTTAAAAACATATTCTTTTAAGCATCAAATTTAGTGGCCACATAGCATTTCACCATATGGGTGATGGCGCCAAAGTTATGTGTTTCAGAGTGGGTTAGTCCTGCCTCCCTACTGCGCGGCTCTTGACCCAAGGGCGTGCCTCCCTGACAGCATGAGCACCCACCAGTTATATTCCTTAGTTCCCACACGTCCTGGCAGCCCTGTCATAGGCATGTGCCCTATTTAAAGCTATCACTCAAAAGACCAGCTCTCCAGAAGAGCGCAGGCTTGAACTGACTGCCTCTCCTTTCCACCATGAGCTTGACTGGTTCCCTGGTATTTAAGAACATGCTTACTAGCTCTCTCATTCTATCAGGTGAGAGCTCCAGGAAGCTACCTAACAATATATGCCCCAAAAAGAACTTATTGTTTTCTCCCTCACCTGTTCTCCTTCCCCTTTCCTAGCTCAGTCAAAAGCACCTCAAACTAACTACCCAACACCAGTCAGAAATGAGGTCCTGGAGACATTTAATCTCACACACACACACACACACACACACGTATGTTAACATATGTCAAAATGAACTATACAGCATCATCCTTGACTACTTACTTGCACCCGCTTTATTACCCACAAAGACCAACTTTCTCAACCACTCAAATATCTCCAGTTCACCACATGCTCTCCATCCCCACCAGTCAGCCCAGTTCAAGCCAGCCTATCCCTCAGCATTCTAGACGCCCAGTTCTCTACAGCACCTCCCCACCCCAACCCCCTTCTGCACTGAAGGCACAGCAACCCTTCAGACTTCGGCCTGGGGCCGCTCAGGGCTGCCTCTGCCATTCGGACCCAGACTGGGCACCTGTCTCAGCTCCTTCTACAGACCCCTCCTGCCCTCCCTCTCTCTGCTCTCTCTGCTCCACTCTCGGGCCTGCAGTTCGGGGACCACCTCCTCCTCCAGACATTTGCTCACCCTCCACACGTTCCTGCTGCAGCTGAATGTCCTGGACCCTGTCCACCAGGCTGACCCCCAGTAGTCCATGCAGACCCAGCCCCCACTCCCGGAAGCCTCCCCCGCCCATCCCCTTCCAAGACCAGTCCAGGGGCCCTGGCCAGGTTACTTCCCCCACAGGGCTGGCCACAGTGCTCAAGTCAGCGCTTTACTTGCCTCCTTCCTTTGGGGAACTGGATACAGAATGAATAAGTGAATGCAAATCCTATACTTTCTCACCTCTTTCATCTCCAGTTTGTTTCTCCTCTAGACTTGCCACGTTCCATCAACGTGTTCCTGTCAGGGGCTGGCACAAGCCCTCTCCAGTGAGCTCTAAGCAGGCTCCCCCTCCCCAGGGGGCTTGGCCCCACCCAGCCCAGCATCAGATTTTTTTTATTGATTTTAATTTATTGTGTTTACATAGATTCTAGTGTCGCCCCGAATGCATCCCCCATATTCCCCTCAACACCTCCCTTGTCCTCCTCTCTACAGTGCCCTCCCCCCTTCCCTTCAGGTTTATCCCATCCTATCATCCCCTTTCCCTCTGTCCTCTTTTCCTCTGGTCCCTTTGATCCCTCCTCTGTCTCAATTCCATTCCTCGGTTCTCATTGTTCATTGGATTCCTCAAATGAGTGAGGTCATATGGTATTTTTCTTTCTCTGCCTGGCTTATTTCACTTAACATAATAGTTTCCAGGTCCATCCATGTTGTCACAAAAGGTAAGATTTCCTTCTTTTTCATGGCCCCGTAGCATTCCATTGTATATATGTACCACTGCTTTTTAATCCACTTGTCTACTGACGGACAGTTGGGCTGTTTCCAGATCTTGGCTATTGTGAACAATGCTGCCATAAACATAAGGGTGCATTTCTTCTTTTGAATCAGTGATTTGGTGTTCTTGGGATATATTCCTAAAAGTGGGGTGGCTGGGTCAAAAGGCAGTTGCATTTTTAATTTTTTGAGGACTCTCCATACTGTTTTCCACCAGCATCAGATTTTCAGGTGGAAGGTGAGACAGGTCAGCGGGTAACAGCCCTCTTCCTCCAGGTGGTTCTGACACTAGCAAAGCTGAGAGGCCACTGGGACCATCTCTCCCTCCCTCGTTTCCTGCAAGTCTCCTCTTGAGTATTTGGAGCTGTCCCTTCAGTCTCAGAACTGGGTTCAGGAGTCATGGCTCTGGTCAGTGCATAATTCAGCACCTCCTCCCCTTTTCCTGTAATGCACCCCCTCACTCCATCCCCTCCTCTCCCAATTCTACTTGAGTGATATTCTGTGCCTTCTAAACTCCTGTGCCTGTTTCCTCCCTGACTGCACTCCTCTTCCTGGGCAGCACTTAGCCCCTTCTTGGGGGCAGGAAATGAGATCACAGGGATTCAGGAAATGGATGTGAGAACTCCGGGCAAGAACTGAGCTGGCTCATCTTCTATTCCTACCTGCCTCCCCCACGCTGGACCCCAAGGCTGGCTCCCGGCAAGCATGGCACAGCACGTAAAGGCCCAGACACCTCAGAGGCCCCAGGGTTCCTCTACGTACCAAGCAAAAATCCCGGAGAGGAGGATGGAATAGAGGATAGTGGCAGAACACTGCCGCTCAGTACCTGCGTGTCTTTACCCAGATGCTTGGACAAGGTCCTCAGATCACATGGGCTGATCCTGAGATGACGGAGGAGCCTCTGGACCCCCCTGTTCCCACTGGAATCCAGACTCCAGCTCTTCTGTCCTGAGCCCAAATCACCTGCCTCCACTGTCTGCCTCAGGTTACCTCCTTCTCTGGCAGCTTTCCCACTAATCTGTAAGTCCTTCACCCAAAAGCAGAAAAAACAGCATGAGTTTGGACTCCCCTCTCAGTGCCTAGCACAGCCTTGAATCTCCTGGGGGTCCAACAAATGCCTAAGAAAGCAACCTGGTGCAGAAGTCTGCAAATGAGCTTCGAAGTCAGGTGCTCTGGGCTCTGCCCTCATGTGACCCACCTGGACAGGGATGTTCGGAGGAGCCAGTGAGGTAATGGCTCTAGGGCATGCAAGCTCTCAATAAACACAGCCCCCACCTCTGGTAAACAAACAAGGTTGATTTTCAGCTATACGTGAAAATGTATTAACTGTATGGCATCTTAGTAAAAACTCAGACAATTTTTTCTGAGAGGAAGCATTCAGTCACATTGGAAGCAGGTAAGAAAAAATAAGTTCTTTGCTTTTTAAAATTGACTGGCCATTACACCTTCTTTGCTTTAGCTCTGAACGTCCTTAACACAGGTTCTCCTTTCTTAGAGGATACATTAGGCTTGCACTGCTAAGACGCATCGATTCTCCCTCGTGGGGTCTGATACTCCACACCCTGGACTTGCCAGCCACGGCCCTCACAGTGATGGCATTCTCAGGAAATTTAGGAACCACTTTCATGTCCCCCTTTTGATATACAGCTACAATTGCCAGCCAGGGTTTTAATAAAGCCCATCTCAAAGTTATAGATTGGACCCATGTAGATAACTAAGTCTATGATAAAAAATAAAAAAAAAACTGAACTTCCCAGCACATTATTTTATCAAGATTTCATGCTACCACTGGCAGGCTAGGCATAGGCTTTGGAGTTGCATTTATTAGAAAGAATAAATTAACTAACAAGCATGTTATTAACTATAAGCTCTTAAATATTTGACAGTTTTAAATTTTACAGAGCACACCCTCATTTGAGTCTCATCCCTATTTTACAGATGAGCAAACTGAGGCTCAGAGACATTCAGAGGCTTGCTCACGTACATATAGCTGATAAATACAAGAGCTGGAACTGGAACCCAGGCATCTGACTACCAGCCTAACACTCTGTAAGATGCAGACTTTTGAGCTGCTTTTGAGAACCAAAAATGGACATATGGAGCAAAGCAAAGCGTATTTGCCTTTTTACAAAAACCTAATATTGATGACGACAGAATTTGCTTTGCTCAGAATAATTCAGGGAAAAATAGCAGACTTACTTGGTTCCAATGCTATAGAACCAAGTCTTCCACCGTCAAATATGAAGACCAAGAAAAAAGTCTGAATCTGTTAAATATATTATAGCTTCTGAATCAATTCAAGCCCTAAATACTTACTGAGTGGTTATGTACAAATACTCGGGCTTTGGCTTCAGGGAGCTTACAATCTAGTGGAAGGGATGAAACAAGAATGGATGTGTCACTCACACTCACACACACACACCCACACACCCACACACACACACCGGAACAAGTGACTGGTCGACATAAAGCAGAGCGTAGATAAGAGTGATGGCGGTGGAAGTAAGGAGGGCATTCAGGAAGACATGCAAACAGACCAGCCTTACAAAGGCATAATGAAGGCAGAGCATGAGAATGACCTAACATGCATGAAAAGTGCCTGGTTCACAGTATCCATTCCCTAATGCTCATTTTTATTGGAAGAATGGGGAAGGAGGCCTTAAGCTGAGGCTTAAAAAAAAACCACATTGCTATGTTGAGAGGAGAGAGGCAGATCTGGTGAGCAAGCAGTTTCCTGGGGTAAGCAAAAGAAGAGGAGGTCCCGGAGGCTGGCTTAAGGTCCCCTTCACAGGGAAGTCACCTGCTTCAGGCTCTGAATTTTAGAGGCTGCCCCTACCTACTTTAAACAGTAGCTGTCGGAAGCAAATGATGTGCAAACAGTATGTAATTCTGGGAATAATTGAGAACATAACATCTCTGCCCTCAAAAACCTGCTCTTCTGGTCTGGTGGATGGTTGAGGGGAGAGAGGTGTGTCCCGGGAACAGCACCCCCCCCCAGACACACACACACTGCCTCTGCAGCGGGAGGGAGGCACTGGGCTGGAAGATGGACATAGAACAGGCTCAGAATACTCCCACGTTTTCACCACTGCAAGCACCCCCGAGAGCTTGAAAGGGGCAAGGCCTCTTCCCGTTTTTGAGGCTCCCAAGGTACTAAAATAAGAAAAGAAGCCAGAGCAGAGTTACCAAAGTTGTGGTGTATTTTTAAAGCTTGCAACTAATAAATGAACGTTTAGTAATGAACACACAATGCAACAGAACTGTATTATTCAAAAGCCAAATACAGACTTTATATACAATCATCAATTCATATTGCAACATATACTAGTGATGTCATTTAGCAACAGGGCCTGAGTTTAAAGATGTGTCATGAATATCATTCTCTTTTGATATTGTCAATTTATCTCTTGGATTCAATGTATAAACTCATTTGGAGATAACAGCAGAAGTGTGAATTTGAGGCCCTTTACACACAGGGAACATGGGCCCACATGACCCTCCATCTGTCATCCTGATGATAAGCCCAGCCCAACCACTCCAGTCTCATGCAGGTACCCCCAAATCTCCTCTGTGGTTCCAGTAACCGAATCAACCAAAGACAGTTCTGCAGTCCAGGAGCAGGGCCTGGCCCCGCTGTGCAAGGAAGGCTGAGGCCCTTCTGGGACTGCTGCAGAGACTGGAACAACCGCCGGCCCTGCCTGCACAACACAGGGGTGATAGTCACTTTCCACTCCTGGACTTGCTTTTTTCTGTCTGCACCCTCCTCTGCTTGGCTCCCTGGGCCGTGTGCAAACACTGGTGTTGTTCCAAATGGCTAAAATCACTTGACATTTAGTTCAGCAGAGACCCTGCAAGGAACTAACTACATGCTCAGTGGTAGGATTTATTGCACCAAAAAATTAGATGGTTCCACTGCCTGACTACAAATTTCTATTGTATTGCAAATGATTAGAAATAAAAAGGCAATATCAAGCTTTCTTCAGATGCCCCCAAAAGACAGCAGTCAAAGAGTGTATTTTTCACCTGAACACATGCCTATGACCACAACTGCTAGGCAAGCAGGGACAAGTGTATGGATCCCTCATTCAACCACTCATTCCACACACACTTAATTATTTCATGCCCACTGTTTGTCAGGCACTGAGCTAGGTATTGGATACACAGCTATGAATAACAAATGATCTTTGTCTTCACCAACATCAGAAGGTGAAGTAGGTGGAGAAAGTGAGGGACAGAGAGCGTGGTAAACACTGTCCCGGGGCACTTAAGGGGTACTGCAGGTGGCGGGCTTAGTGAAGCCCCTTAAAGTAGGGCTGACATACCAGCCCCCTTCCCTCCCCCTCTGTCTCCCTGACCTCTTCATCCTCTCTTCCTTTCTTTCATTCAGCCCTTCTTCCTCCCTGTCCTCCTCTCCTAACCTCAAGTTCTGGGTAAACATAAAAAAGCACACACATTCTTCTGCCCAAGGCTTCCTCAGCCCTAGAAAGCTGTTGTTATTAATGCAAAGGACTGCTTTACAATTTATTTATTTCCATCCAAACCTTCAGAAGCATATGTCATAAATATTGGGGTTTATTTAAAAAAAAAAAAAAAGCTCCACCAGCAAGCATCGGATGAGGACAGGTGCTACACAAACAGACACCTGAATGAAGCCCCAGAAGAATGCAGGCATTTTTAGAGCTCCAGAGTTTTAGCTCAGTTCCCTGTGTCAAGGTGGTTTCTATCTGTGTCAGTCAGTGCGTCACAACATCAGCCTCCATCCCCCGTTGCACTGCACCCCTTAGCAAACGCCTTCCCACACAATGTCATCAACTGTAAAACTGCACCCACCGTTGAAGTTACAACCGTGATTATTTCTACAAATGAGGAGGGACACGGTTCTGCTCAGTGAGTCCCCCTTAAGCAGGTAACCCAGGGGACACACACACCTTTCCTTATAATAAATTCAGAATGCTCACTGCTTAGCTATATGTTCATATGAACTACCAGTTCACTGGCATAAAATGTTTATTTGCATGTGTGAGTTCTTTTTTCAGGCTGATGTAAGGACGGTTCCACGGACGGTTCCACAGCATCCCCATAGTCTGTGACCAACTATAAAAGTCAGCTGCTTGATTTTATATACTTTGCCTTGAAAAATTATTTCATTTGTGAAAGTGGGTCTCAGACTTCACCTTATATGAACCTTAATTTAGCCCCCCAGCCATCTGCTTAACCAGCCCCTATATGAGCTTCCTCCACCTGCTTTAAATATTCTCTGCGTTTCCCCGCCTCCTTCATTATTCCCTGTAGGGCCTGTCACCTTCTTGTGATTTTTTATTTTGATATAAATTTTAACTCTATTGTCTGAGATGGCCCTCAAGGCCATACCAATGCCTAAGAGAATTCACAATCACCATGAAATACAAATTAAGGACCCCCCCACACCTTGTCCTGCACCAAATCCCCCCTTACCCAAAGAAACAGCTTTAAGAGGTTACGACATCGCTATCACTTTGAATTAAAATGTCTTTATGATGGTTATATCAATCACAGTACCCAGGATACTGCATAAAATAATGAAAATCTGTATGGAAGATTTTTGAGTGCTTACTGACGCAGTATGCTGTGACCAGCTAGTAAAACAACATAACACAACTCAGGGGGAGGGGAATATATCATGATCTAGCACTGAAAATGGAAACAGAATTAACTAATAATGTAAAAATTAAGACCAGAGGAGGAAAAAGAATAAATATTGAAATTGCACTTTCATATGCAGGTATTACATACAGTCAGGATTCAGAATTACATTAAAGGGTGTTTCGTAGAATGAAAAGACATCAAAGAAGAGAAGGGAGAGTTTTCCTTTGACTCTTGCTCAGAAATTATTCATGGTATCAGAAGGATGAAGAAAGAAGCTTGAGAGCAAAAAGTGGGATAAAAACATTGAGTGAGCAGTTTGGAAGAGAGGATCAGCTGGCTCCTAGAGCAATAGGCAGGGGTGGAAATAGAGAGCACGCCTTCAAGCAAGAAGTTTACATTCATGCCAGGAAAGTGGGTGAACACCGTCAGCTAGAGCCAGACTTCCCCCTGCCTGACTCACAGGATGGGCTCTGGTATTTCAGACCCCAGCAGCAGGACTTGATGAGATTCTCTCTCTAAGTGGCATCAACCCAAACTCTGATTCACTGTCGGTTTGGGGAAGGCCTATTTTTTTTCCGGTTTTTTTTTTTTTTTTTTTTTTTTGGTCCTGCTAAAGGGGTGGTACTTCTGTAAAACTACTATTTACACACAAAATGGCAATCCCTTGAGGGAGGAGGGGTTGTCTTTTGAAGGGGACAGGAAAGCCTAGAGCACGTTTGTTACTTGAGTTAGAATCAGAGAACGTCTCTGCCCCTGTGTCTCATCTCTAGGAAAAGGCTGGCTGCTGGTGCTGCTGACCACCCGGTGAGGGGGGGACCCACAGCCTGCTCCATGCTCTGCTGTCAGTCACAGGCTCCCACTTCTTTCTCAGGGTGAGACCATTTCAGGGGGAAAGAAAGTGTTTCCTTCTCAACCAAGACCAATGCCTCTGCCCTGGAACCCTGAGGGGCCCTTCTCCCTGGAAAGGAGGATGTCAGGCTACGCTCCACATCCACTTCTTCAGGTTAAAATGGCTCTCCTGAAGCTGGGGTTCAGCCCTGTCTCCAATTCCCAGAAGGACACCGTGTACTCCTGGCCTCCTGGGGGGGGGGGCTCAAAATGCCTCTTGGCTGGAGCCCTGTGCCCAGTTAACTGCCCATTCACTTCAAAAAATCAAAGATGTTTCTGACCAAACGTTTTTTCTTGCCAAAAGTGCTTTAAGGAAGACCTCAGACCCGAAAGAAAAGTGCTGAACGCAGCACCAGTTCCCTAAGAGGTCTGGATGATTGTGGGGGCATAACTTATCTCCGTACTCCTTCACCAAAGGGCAGACCTGTTCTCTGACCAGGCCTCGGGAAGGGCAGGGCTGGACAGCACCTGTGTCTGGCTTCCAGAGGGACTTCCCCTACCGGCCATCGGTTGCTCATCTTCAGTGACCCAAACAGAAGACGATGCCAAATCCCTGGGGGTCATGCCTTTCGGCCGCTGTCCCAGAGGGTTAGGAAAAGCGCTTCCTGGGCTCGAGAAGGGACAGGGCTGAGCAGGAGCCCCACTTGTTCAGAGACCCCCGGCATGTTCTCCACTCCAGAGAGTAGGTCACAGAGGGAGGCGCCGGGCAGAGAAGCCTCCGGAGTCCGGAGCCGCGTTTACCCAAACCAGCTTCCTTGGAAAGCCAGAGAGGCGAAGAGCCGGAGCGGAGCAAGCCCACCCTGCACGCCCGCTGCGGGAGGCCGGAAAAGTTCCTCCCAGAGCGGCGCGGGCCTGCCGGCCTCTGTCCGAGGTGCTGAAAGGTCTCCGCGGGCCGCGAGCGCGCTGGCTTCCGCGCGCCCTCACCCTCCTGGCCGCCCGCTCTGCCCTTCCAGCCTCCTGCCCTGTCCTCCTCCCCGCCGCGCCGAAGCCTCTGCCTCTCCCCTCTTCTCCTCCCAACCCGCGCCCTCCACTCTCGGGCATCATCAACTCCGCCGGCGCCTGGCTCCCGCGCCCCCACCTCGCCCCTTCCCCCAGCAGCCACCGCCAGGGCGCCTCTGCCGCGGGGCTGCCGCCGCCGACCTCTCGTACCTTCTTCTTTCGGTCACGGGAGCGGTTCCTCCGCTTCCTGTTGGATTCCTCCTTCTCCTTCTGCTCCTGGAGGGCCTGCGCCTCGATGTCTTTGATTTTCTTCAGCTGTTTGGCCGCTTGAGCCATGGCGGGTCACGGTGCTCCGGTCCCCGCCTACCGGACCCCTCACACTTAGCAATCCAGGTGGCGACACCCTCCCGAGAAGGAAAAAAAAGGAGCCTCTGCTCCGCGAAGGGGGGGCTTCTTTCCCCGCCGCGGGAAGAATGCGGCCGAGTCGGCGGGGGAGGCGGCTGCGAGCCGCGCGGAGGGCTAGGCGCGCCGCGGCTGCCCCGCAGCCCTCGGATGGCGCCTCCCGCCGCGGCCGGAGCTCGTTCGCCGGCGCCCGGGACGGGCTCTGAGCTCGGCCCGCCACCTCCCTCCCTCCGTCCCTCCCTCTCCTGCGGCGGCGGCGGCGGCGGCGGCAGCGCGGGGGGCGGGGGCGGGGAGGCGGCTCGTACTGCGGCGAGCCTCGAGCGGCGAGCGGGCCGGGGAGGAAGGAGGCGGACTCCAGCAGTTAACGCAGGAGGGCGCGGCGGGAGCCCGCGGCTGCGGGGCCCGGCCGGCCCCACGGGGCTCGGCGCGCTCGGCGCCCGCGCTGGTGCATTACGAGCGCCGGCTGCAGGCGAGCGGGCCGGCGGGGCTTCCTCCACTGCAGTGCCGCCGCCGCCGCCAGACGCACGGGCTCCGCGCCGTCGGGTAGCGGGGAACAAAGCCGACCCTCTACCGGGAGCCACTGGGGCGCCGTGGAGAAGCCCGCCTCGGGCAGCCTCGCCGTGCCGGGGTCCGAGGAGAGGCTGCGGCGGGCCCCGCGCCAAGGCGACCCCGCGGACCAGCGCGCCTGGAGGCGGCGGCGGAAGCGACAGCAACGCGGGGCGAGGAGGCCGGGCCCGCGTGGCTCCGGGAGGTGGGGGCGGGGGCGGCGGCGGGCCTGGGGCGCCCCCGGGTGGCGGCCGGTTCGGGGCAGCCGCTGGCCGACACCGAGCCTCCGCTGCCTTCCCGCCAAGGGCGTGCGGGTGCCAGGACTCTCCGGAGAAGAGCCCGGTTCCCCCTCTCGCTCGTTTAGAGTTTAATTATCCCCTTTCAGACCATGTGGACCTTTCATTCGCATATTTACCAATTATAGATAGAAAAAGTGTCCAAGATGAATTGAGCAGTGGCTTTTTGGTTCTCTCTGACGGGAGTGCAACTAGGTCTTTGCACCGGGGACCGTCCACCCCCCACCCCCACCATTCCCAACAGTCGCACACACCCTCACTGGGCAGCTGCCCGTGTTCAGCTGTAATGAGCACAAACCTGCCTGGCTGTGTGGGTCACGCAGCTGCAAACCCAAGCTGCGGGGGGCGGACTGGGCCTTAAGGTCATCTAACCACCTTCTCGGATAACAGGCGGGAAAACTGAGGCCCGGACCTGGAAAGCACAAGGGTTCCTTCAGTCTGGTGCAGCCCCCGACCTACTCCTTCCCCACCCAATGGACCTGAGCTCTAAGTCCACTTAGGGCTAAAGAGAGATTTGTGGAAAACAGTTATTAAGAATTGGTGAAATGTTAAGAAGTAGTCTGCTTCCTTCGACCCTCCTAAGGTAAGGGCTCGATGCATACATTTAACCAGCCACGGACTGGAACCTAGAAAGTATGATACTTCCGTTATACTAGGGGAAGTGTCTCTCCAAAGGCTCTGAGAGGGGCACCCCTCCCATACAGTACAAACTTGGGGAGTGGTTGAATCAACTCACCTCCTCTCCATCCTCTCTGCTTTCCTCTTTCTGGAACCTTCCCTCCGCCCCTATGGCCCTATCCTGTGCTATCTTCTCCACCTAGATGCTTGTGGGTAATGAAGGTGCTGGCTGAAACCTTGCCTGAATGTGTCTTTTTCCCAGGCTGGGCGGCGCCCTCGCCTCTTCGCACTCCTGATGAGAGCTGTCCAACTGAAACAATGAGAGTCACAAACACCAACCCCATATATTATTTCAATTTTCAAGTAGTCATGTTTTTAAAACTTAAAAGAAACTGGTAAAATTAATTTTAATAATATTTTTATTTAATTCAACATATTGAAAATATTTCAACATGCCACCAATAAAAAATTACTAGTGAGATGTCTCACATGCTTTTATACTAAGGCTTCAAATTCGGTGTGTATTTTATACTTAGAGCACATCTAAATTCAGAGGAGGCACATTTTAGTTGCTTAAAAGCCGCATGTGAAAAGCCGCATGTGACTCGCAGTTCCTGTATCAGACAGCATGGTCTGGACTCAGTCCCAGGCCAGCTCATCCTGGCTGTCATCAGTCTGCACACACCTGAGGTACACATTTTATCTCAGCACAGACCTCTCCTCTGAGCCCCAGGCCCATGCACCTGTGCTCCTCAGCTTCCTACCCTTCATGCCTGCATCCCTTTTGCCACTCACCATTCTATCCCCCACACTGCAGGCACACTAGTCTCAAAACACACACAAGTCTAATTCTTCTCAGCTCACCATCCTTTTTTTTTGCTCCTGGAATGACTCAAACTCTTTTATGGTCCTGAACAACCAGGCTCTTCTCACCACTATTGGGCTTGCTCACCCAGTGTCTTCGGTACATTGTATGGTGCCTGGCATGTAGCGGGGGCCCAATAAGCATGTGTTGAAGAAATCAACAAGTATTCTGGCTTAAGAAATAACAATAAAACTAGTTGACACTTATTCAGCACTTCCACTGCCCCAGACATTACCAACATCTTACAGATAGAAGAATGAGGTGCAGAAGGGTGAAGTAATTTGCTCAAGGTCACCCAGCTAGTCAATAGTGGAGCCAGAATTTAAACCCTAGCAGTCTGGCTCCGGAGTGTATACTCTTAACCATCACACTGTGCTAAATTAGTCTATTTCAGTTATCTGTGAACGAGGATACTGATAAAACCTCCCTTAAAGGATTGTGGGCAAGACCAGGGAAGAAAGTGAGTGTGGAATAATTCAGTAAAATGAAGTGCTGTACGGAGCTTCCATTTCTTGATGTAAGGAGTAAAGAGGTTGGACAAGTTGGTGTCTAAGACCCCTTTCAGCTTCAGAATCCTGATTTCTTTTACATAGCTAAATCCTTCCAGGAGCCTCTGAAGATCAAAAGGAACCTCGTAGTACCAAAAAGGAAACACTGTCATTAATGAACAGTGGGCAGTGGGTACAGAGGTCCTGCTTTGGTTCCTTCCAAATCACACCTAATCAATGGTGGCAGCTCTGGCCCTGGATTTCCCAAAACTCAATAGGGGCAAAATAAAAGTCCTGTTCATTTCCAGGGTTCACCTCTAAGGCAGTTTTTTGTTGTTGTTTTGTGGAGGGGGGATCCTATTATATATTAGGAAGATTGCAAGCTGAGAAAGAGAAAATGGAATTGTGCTTGCTGTCTGAAGGCATTTACTCCGACAATGATATGGACACAGGAGCGGCTGGGGAGGGATGGCAGCGTCCCTAGCTGAGTTCCTATGGCAGATGAGTAGCCAGAGAACAGACACCAGCCAGCTCAGCCCCTAGGAGGGCTTCCTCCCTCCCTGTCAGAGGACAGACAATGTTGGGCATCTATGGGCTTCAGAAGATAATCCTTTTAGACACTCTTTATGTCAACAGGCAATAATAATAATCACCATTTACAGTATTGACAGTCTGCTATGCCCCAGGCACTGCTAATCGTTGAGGTGACATTTATCTCTCACAACAAAAGCCTTGTTATCCTTGCTTTCACATGAGGAAGTGGAGTGTGTTTACCTGACTTCCCTGAGGTTGCTCATCCAATGGGATGGAGTCAGAATTCAGATCCAAACTGCCCAACTCCAAGCCTGACCTAAAGAAACCATCAGGTGACTATTTTTGCCAATAACTCAACGGGCTCTACTGCAGTGTGGAGTTAATAATAATTGCTTGAATTAAACACATAAAAGAATACCCCCGGGCAGGCCAACAAAAGGGCCAACTTATTCCTCTGAAGTGGTAGAAGCAGAACTCACAGCGCTCTGCCTGGCGCCGAGGTTGAAGAGGCTGCCCTCTGTAGTCGCCAGGGGCCACCTCTGCCACTGCCACAGCCACTAGTCCAGGTGGAGATAGATGTGGGGACTGTGGGCTCTCCTTGCTTTTTTCCCTTGTGCCCCAGAGTCCTGTGTGAACCCATGGTGAGGACAGCTGCTCATTCAACATCCAGGAAAATGGCATGAAACGCAAGCTAAAGCCCCCACACAGGAGACGTTCCCTAGAAGCCCCCCTCTTTCTTCCTCCCCATAGGAGAGAAAATCATTTCTGTAGTTCAGGGGTTCTCTTTTATTTAACTGTTAAATAAAGGAAACTGGATTCATTTTTATATTTTTGCTTTCTCCCCTAAGATTTCCAACTGGTTACCCCAACCCCATTCTGTTATTACGCATTTATGCAACTAGACTGATTTATGTTCTTAAGAGAAACATTATTAATAATTAATAAAGCTTCCCAAGATAAAAGCTGCCTTCTGCACTAAATAATATAAATAGCTAAAATATTTTGAGTGTACCAGACAGTCTTCTGACCATATTTAACCCTACCAACAGCTCTACGAGGTAGGTGCCATTATTCTCGTCATCACTTTACAGATGAGGAAGCTGAGGAATAGAGAGAATGAATAACTTGTTCAAGGTCAGTGGCTGGTAAGTCGTGGGACCTAGAATTCGAAACAAAAAGTTAATGTCTAGAATCTGTGCTTTTAATACAATCTTAGAGCTAACATTCTAAATCAGCGGATCTCAACCTGTGGGTCACGACCCCAGCAGGGTCGCCTAAAGCCATCGGAAAATACATAATGCATATCAGGTATTTATATTCCGAATCATAACTGTAGCAAAATTACAGTTATAAAGTAGCCACCAAAATTATTTTTTGGTTTGGGGTCACCACAACATGAGGACCTATATTGCAGGGTCACGGCATTAGAAAGGTTGAGAACCACTGTTCTAAATTGAAGTTAGGCTTTGAAGGTCTCTCCTATACCATCCCTGCGCCTTGGATCCCTTTTAGAAAAGAAGGAACCAACGATTGTCTACCAGCACCTGAGCTCTTTGAGGACAGAGGTTGTTCCATTCACCTGCGGGTCCCAACCGTCCCTGTGCAGGTATTCAGTTCAAGTTTGATCCAAGAAAGGTCATGACAAGGCATGAATGTTGAGGGTAGAACAGGAAAGAAAATGGGAAATTGGATAATCTCATAATCCAAAGGAACTGCCATTCTATCTCCCAACCAACAGTAGAATTGGGTTCCTCTGCTCACTTTAATGTTCCCAAGACAAATCTCATCCTAGACAGCCTGCCGGAGAGGGACGAACCTCTGCTCCACGTGGAGTCCCCACCATCTTGCCGGCGTGTGCACACATTGGCCCCTGCTCTGCCCTCTGGTGAGACACATAAATTATGCAAACCCTTCCACTGTGTCATATACCTTCAAATATTTGAGGAGAGCTTTCATTTCTCCCCTATATTTGTCCAAAATAATGTCAAGAGCTCCTAGCAAAAGTGAATACTGAGCTAAAGAATTCCTCATTTCCTTTTCAAGGTTTACAAATGAAGGCAACATACCATTTTAATAACTGCACTTTCCAGGGTGGAATTTGAAGAGGTAAAAGAGCATATATGCCGATGTGTTCAAAGAAAACAAAAGTAAGAAAATGCTTTACTTTTGGATTCTTAGAAAATGTTGGAATAAAATCCATTTATTCACTCAACCTGAACTGGGCCGTCAGAGCCCATTGGTAGCCCCGTAACTCTGTCTGCTGCTCTCTGTCTGCTCCTGGACACCTCAAGCCCTGACCCCTCCTCTCTCCTTTGTCATTCTCAACAGACGCCATTGTCTTCCACTTCATAGAAGAAATACACCTGGTCATGTATCCTCAAGTTCCGCCTCACTCTCGCCATCCGTTCTTGTCTACACCCATCCCCTGTCAGTGCTTCTCCTTTGGTACCCTCTGGACCCCAACGCCTTGCACCTTCTCAGAAAATGCTGCCGTCTTTTGTCCCTTCCTCCCAGGTCTCCACTGCATGCCCCTCCACCAGCTCCCTCCACCCAGCCTGTAGACTCTTCACAAACCATAACAATGCAATGACCTCCTCTCTTTCCTCCATAGCCAAGCTGCCAGAAAGAGTGGTCAGTGCTTTCTCAAGCCCCTCATTCCTCACCCTAAATTCTGTCCCCACACCACAGAACCTATAGTCACATTTGCATTGTAACTTTAGCTCCCTGGTGAATCTGACCTGGTTGCATATTGTCCTAGTTTCTGATACCCCGCTCTCCCCTTGTCCTCCTATCTCCCGAATGCTCTTTTTAGGGCTCATTAATAAAAACTTCTGCCCTTTTTCAGTTTATTGCTTCTCGCTCAATAATCTCAGCCTTGAATACAACTGGCACCCAAATGCCAATGACATTGAATCTGTAACTCCAGCTCTGACCTCTCTCCTGAGACAAGTAGTGAACCCAAGGCCTCCTAGACAGCACTATCAGAAGTCGCAGACATCGTCACCTCTCCTAGCATCTCAGTTCTCCATTCTTAATGGCACTACCATTCGCCCATTCCAGAGCAAAAAACCTGGGGTCCTGTGAAGGTTCTTACTTCTTCCTTTTTACACCCCTAGTCCCATTGTCCACTATATTACAGAGCCTTTCTTCAAAGCTAGTTCTCAAATTAGAGTGTGCATTCGAATCACCTAGAAATCTTATTTAAAATGTAGACTCTGTGGCCCTGGCCGGTTGGCTCAGCGGTAGAGCGTCGGCCTGGCGTGCAGGAGTCCCGGGTTCAATTCCCGGCCAGGGCACACAGGAGAAGCGCCCATCTGCTTCTCCACCCCTCCCCCTCTCCTTCCTCTCTGTCTCTCTCTTCCCCTCCCACAGCCAAGGCTCCATTGGAGCAAAGATGGCCCGGGTGCTGGGGATGGCTCTGTGGCCTCTGCCTTAGGTGCTAGAATGGCTCTGGATGCAACAGAGCGACACCCCAGAGGGGCAGAACATCACCCCCTGGTGGGCATGCCGGGTGGATCCCGGTCGGGCGCATGTGGGAGTCTGTCTGACTGCTTCCCCGTTTCCAGCTTCGGAAAAATGAAAAATAAATAAATAAAATAAAATAAAATAAATAAAATAAAATAAAATGTAGACTCTGAGCCAATAGCTATGGATGGATTGCAACAATGACCTCTTTCTCCACCTGCCCCTGTGCACAACAATTTAAATATGCATGTCCCATGCAACACCACCCATAGGGATGGGGAAGCATTGAATAGGAAGCAGATAGGATAGCACAGCAGCATGCTCCTTCTTGCTTCCTCCCCACCAGTGTGCCCCTCCCCAAAGTTAAGCACTCTTCTGACCTCAATCACATCAGATTAATTTTGCCAAAGTTTAAACTTCATGTAGATGGAATCATACAATATGTACCCTTTTTGTATAAAGCTTCTTTCATGCAACACTATGTCTATGAGACTTATCCACATTGTTGTATATATCAGCAGGTTGTTCTTTTCCACTACTGCATAGTATTCCGTGGTATGAATATACAACAATTTATTTGTCCATTCTCATGTTGATAGACATGGGTTGTTTCCAGTTTAAGGCTACTATGAATAAAGCTGCTGGTGGACATTCATGTACACTTCTTTTGGTCGAGGCTTCTAGCATGCTCAAAGCTGAGTTCCTGATATCCCCACACACTGTTCCTCCACTGTCTTGCCCATCCTGAGTAATGTTAACTCCATTTCTCCGGTCACTCAGAACCAAAACATTGGAGTTCTCTTGACTCTTCTCTTTCTAGCACATTCCACATGTGATTGGTCAGCCAATCCTACAGCTCTGCCTTCAAAATATATCCAGAATTCAGTCACATCTTACCAGTCTTTCTACCCAACCCATGTTCAAGACACTATCATCTCTGTTTCAGCCACATGGAGCATATGTCTGTCTCAGGGCCTTTGCACCTGCTGTTTATGGTTGGTTCCTTCTATGGCCGGTCTCCTGGGCTTACAGAGAACCTTCTTCTCCCTGTGTCCACATACAACCTTTTCTCTGCCTGTGTCCAGTCACTTCCTCTACTGTCAGACTGGATGAGAGCCCACCCAAATTATCTCATTTTAACTTCATTGCCTCTTTAAAAACCTTACCTCCAGTTACAGTCACATTCTGAGGTACTATGGGATAGGACTTTAATATATGAATTTGGGAGTGACACAATTCAGCCCAGAACTATCTCCTTTAACATTTTATCTAAACTCTCATCCCCCTCCACCCCACATACTTCATTTGTACCTTTCCTGTTATATTTAGTGCTTTAGCACTCATTGTCTGTCACACTGTCTGTTTTCATTCGGTACTGCATTTCTCCCCCATCTCCCGCACTAGAACGTAAGCCCCGTCTAACAGAGCCTGGAACAGAGCAGGCACTATGCTGATATAATTAACATATATAATTAATGTATTTAATTAATGAATTAACTAATTAATTAAAGCCACATTTTTTTTAAAAAAAAAAGGACATTCTAGGAGTAAAAATGAAAAGATCAGGAAAGTCCTTTTACCAAAGAAATGCCACAACAGCGCTTTCTACCTTGATGCCATACAAGTTTTTGCAAGGCCTCCAGAGCATCCTGGTGCTTGTATTTCTTTCTTTGATTATTTTCATTGAAGATTTTGTAATGGGCTTTGAAAACGGACTTGTCATTGAAAAGGTTTGCCATCGTCATCAAAGGCAGGCTTCTGCTCATTGATTAGCAGACTGTTTTCTCCCTCGTCCCTTTTCCCGCAATCCAACTGTAAAAGTCTTGTCATTTCTTAACCTCTTTTTCGGCACCAGAAGGCGTGTAACTTTTTTTCCCTTCTGCCCTTCTGTTTGGTATTTAAACACACACCCTGAGAGGCATGAAGGCAGCTTTTTTCCCTCTGGGGAATTTTCTGTTAAGTGTGGGCTTTGCTTTAAGAAGGCTCAATATATAAAAAGTTTAAAATGCCAAAAACATCAATAAAGAAAGGGGGCAAAACCGAAGGGTGATTGCTATACAAAAGGATCTTTTCTTTAAAAACATTATTTTCTTTTTAGGGGTTCAGTGTGCCTTGCCTTCATAGTGGCTTTCCTGCAGCGCTTTTACAATGTGAGTCGACTTAGGCATTTTTGTTTGTATAATACTAGCGAGAGCACTTGTATGGCATCAAGGTAGAAAGCGCTGTTCTGGCATTTCTTTGGTAAAAGGACTTTCCTGATCTTTTCATTTTTACCCCTAGAATGTCCTTTTTTTTTTTTTAATGTTTTAACTTATTGATTTGAGAGAGAGAGAAACATAAATGTGTTTCCCACCCATTCACGCTTTCACTAGCTGACTCTTGTACATGCAGGGGATCAAACCTGCAACCTGAGTGTGCTGGGACAGATGCCCTAACCAACTGAGCTACCTGGCCAGGGCCTTCCCCTAGAATTTCTAAGTGCTGCTCTGGGCTCCCATTTTGGAGTTAAGGGCTGGCGTGAGAGTAGGGCATCAGGGCTGTGATTTGGGGATAAAGTGGAGGAGTCAGGGGAGGGAGGCCCGTTCAGACACACCTCTGCTCCCCAGCACCCCGAGGGACCCTCCCAGCTTCTGTAGATTTCCTCTGCAACCGAGGAGCAAGGTATATCACAGGAGAGGCCGTAGAAGATTTCACAGTCTGCCTCATTCTGTAGGATCTCAAAGTCATGAGGGAGGACTGCCACCAGAACCCCAGGCTGGCTGATGTAATTACAGGTGTCGGAGCCAAAAGGCACATTCAAGATTCTCTGATCTCCACTTTGCAAAAGAGGAAACTGAGGTGCAGGGATGGGGGTGTGACTTCCTGACGCCAACCGGGGTTGCTTGGAGGGGCCAGGAGAGGGGGCCGGGTTTTCCAGAGAAGTCATGGGATGGTGGCTCCAGGGAATATGGAACTCAAAGGAAGAGACAGAACTCTGGAGGACAGCCACGGGGGTCTGTGTTGGGTTGAGGACTATCATGCACTGCTAGCTCATCCAAGGTGCACATTGCCACATGGAGTCACAGTTCAAGATCCTGCCTCAGAGAGAAAGAACGACACAGGTTGCAAGAGGGGACTGGTCGAAGGCACGGTCAAGTAAGAACCCCCCATTCCACAGTGGCTGGGAGATGGCCCTGGCACAGGCGAGGGCACAAGGGAAAAGAACCGTCATGAAAGGCACACACTGCTGGGTGAGCAGACAGATGCGCCATCCAGAGAAGAGCCTAGCACAGAAGACAGCAGGGCGACTTCTTATCTGTGACAGAACAAGGGTCTACTGATGACTTACACAAGGGACTCACTGAGCCTCAGCAAGTGGGGACGCAGCTCATCTCTTGTCCCCTCACTTCTGTATCACCAACCTGTTTGGTACAGTGCATTCAGTAAATGTTTGTTGACTGAATGAATGAGACATATTTCTGTATACACAATTGCACACAACCCCATGTCAATCTGGTTGTGTGACCACAGGTAAGCAGGTTCACCCCCCTGCCCCGGGCCCCAGTTCCCTCAGCTGTTTAAATTCTTTTCCAGTTTGAATACTCTTAGATTCTATGAAGTTCTCCAAATTAAAAGTCAATTTCTCATCTACTAAAATGAAACATAATTGCCCGATGATTTATGTTTGTGTATACTTGATAATGTGTTTCCTTTTCGTCTGTTTCCTGACCTCACCACGTTTGCTGACATCAAATTCTGACTGTCCAATGTTTCTTGTCCATTTGTTTTTTATTAAATTTTTTAGTTTATTGTGTTAACGTAGATTCAAGTGTCCCACTCAATACAACATCCTCACCTCCCAGCAACGTGGCTCCCTCTGGAATTTGCTGTCCTGTTATCTGTATCTGTGTGTTATATATATATAATTTCACTAATACCTTCACCTTCTCTGATCTCGTCCCTTCGTCCCCCTTCCTTCTGACAGCTGTCCCTCTGCTCCCTGTGACCCCACCTCTGCCTCTATTCCATTCCTCAGTTCACTGTGTTTGTTCATTAGACTCCACATATAAGTGAGATCATATGGTATTTGTCTTTCTCTGTCTGGCTTATCTCACTTAGCATAATAATCTCCAGGTCCATCCATGCCATCACAAAAGGTAACATTTCCTTCTTTTTCGTGGCCACATGTATTCCATTGTGTTTATGTGCCACAACATTTTTATTCACTTGTCCACTAATGAACACTTGGGCTGTTTCCAGATCTTGGCTATTGTAAACAATACTGCAATAAACATGAGGGTGCATATCTTCTTTTGAATTAGTGTTTTGAGATTCTTAGGATATATTCCTAAAAGTGGAATAGCTGGGTCAAAAAGCTTGATATAGTCCCATTTGTTTATTTTGTCCTTTATTTCACTTGCCCACAGAGATATATTGGCAAAAATATTGCTATGAGAGCTATCAGAGGATTGACTGCCTATGTTTTCCTTCAATATTTTTATGGTTTGTTGTCCCAATAGAGCCCAAGCTCTACGTCGATCAGGCATCCCTGATTCGACTTCCCCGTGCAGTGGGACAGTCCTGCTTATCAGCAGGGCTGGCAGCCTCTTCGAGACTACTCTTGAGGTGGCTATGGGGATGCTACTGATCAGTGCTGAGACCAACTGCCACCAGAGGAAAAACACAACCGACACACAAGTTAGTTGCAAGAATCACACAGGCAGTTTATTACTCACAAATAGTTTTGATGTGCCTGGGTACAGCTTAAAGGGGCCCCGTCGGCATGCTCCTCTCAGCTGTCTTTGGTCAGAGCTCAGAGCGGCGTGGAGTCAGTCCACGTTCACGTTCATGTTGGAGTCTGGGCGACTACCTCAGCAGGGGCACCCTCACGTTTAGTACCTTTTCTGGCCAATGCCTTCTAACAGGTGTCAATCTACAGGATTGTCACCTCAAACTGCCTTTTTGGGAGTTCCTCACAGGGAGCCCCTTTTATGTTAATCTACTAAATGCTACATTAAACCACTTTTAAGATGTTCCTAGGAAAGCTTCTTGTTTATGTTAACTTACAAAGTTATGACATCAAGCCACTTCTTATCTATGTATAACTTCACACACACACTAACCGGGCCCTGCTCGAAAGTCAGAGTCTGTTTATCACATCTGCACACACTATATTAATTCCTATCCAGGTGGCATAACTTTAATTTTCTTAATTAATTTTAATATTATATCCTAATTACTTTTATATATCTTCCATATTTTTTATATTTATATATATTTAATTACTATAACATTATATTACTACAACATTTCATGACTTACATTTAGATCTTTTAACCATTTTGAGTTTGTTTTTGTGAATAGTGTAAGGTTGGTTGTCTAGTTTTATTTTTTTGCGTGTACCTGTGCAATTTTTCCAACACCATTTGTTAAAGAGACTGTCTTTACTTCATTGTATACTCTTGCCTCCTTTGCCAAATATCAATTGACCGTAAAGGCATGAGTTTATTTCTGGGTTCTCTGTTCTGTTCCATTAATCTGTATGTCTGTTCTTATGCCAGTACCAACCTGTTTTGAGTACAATGGCCTGGTAGTATAACTTGGTATCAGAAACTGTGGTACCTCCCACTTTGTTCTTCATATTCAAGATTGCTGAGGCTATTTGGGTTCTTTTTGGTTCCATATAAATTTTTGGAATATTTGTTCTAGATCTGTGATGTATGTCATTGGTATTTTAATAAGAATTGCCTTGAATCTATAGATTACTTTGGGTAGTATGGACATTTTAATGATGTTAATTCTTTCTATCTAATAACATGCTATTTAGTCTCCAAGTGTTTGAATGTTTTTCAGTTTTTCTATTGTAGTTGATTTCTAGTTTCATGCCATTGTGATCAAAGAAGATGCTTGATATGATTTCAGTCTTAAATTTATTGAGACCAGCTTTGTTTCCTAACATGTGGTCTATCCTAGAAAATGTACCATGTGCACTTGAAAAGACTGTATATTTTGCTGCTTTGGTGTGACATATTCTGAAGATATCAATTAAATCCAGTTGATCTAGCGTGTCATTAAAGGCCGCTGTTTCTTTGTTATTTTTCTGTCTGGAAGATCCATCTATTGATGTTAGTAAGGTATTAATATCCCCTACAGCAGCGGTTCTCAACCTGTGGGTCGCGACCCCAGCGGGGGTCGAATGACCAAAACACAGGGGTCGCCTAAAGCCATCAGAAAATATGACCCCTATTTTCTGATTGCTTTAGGCGACCCCTGTGTTTTGGTCATTCGACCCCCGCCGGGGTCGTGACCCACAGGTTGAGAACTGCTGCCCTACAGTTATGGTATTGCTGTTGAACTCACCCTTTATGTCCATCAAAATCAGCTTTATTTATTTAGGTGCTCCTATATTGGGTACATATTTACAATGGTTATATCCTCCTGTTGCATTGCTCCTTTTATCATTATGTAGTGACTTTCTTTGTTCCTTCCTATTGTCTTTTTTTTAAAGGTTATTTTGTCAGATATAAGTATTGCTACCCAGCTTTTTTATACATTTCCATTTGCATATGTTTTTCCATCCTTCACTTGCAGACTATGTGTATCTTTTTTCTGAGGTGGATCTCTTGTAGACAACATATATGCAGGTCTTATTTTCTTATTCATTCAGCTACCCCATGTCTTTTGATTGGAGCATTTAATCCATTTACATTTAAGGTCATTATTGATATGTACTTATTTATTGCCATTTTATTCTTTAAACCTACAATCCTCTTTCTCTCTATTTATTTTTTCCTTTGCTCTTTTTATAGCAGGCCCCTTAACATTTCTTGCAGTACTGGTTTGGTTGTAATGAATTCCTTGAGCCTTTTTCTTTTTTGGCTGGGAAGCTTTTTATTTCTCCTTCAATTTTAAATGATATCCTTACTGGATAAAGTAGTCTTGGTTATAGATTCTTGATTTGAATCACTTTGACTATTTCTTGCCAATCCCTTCTGGCCTGAAGTGTTTCTGTTGAGAAGTCAGATGTCATTCTTATGGAGGCTCCTCTGTAGGTAATTAACTGCTTCTATCTTGCAGCCTTTAGTGTTCTTTCTTTGTCTCTCTCTCTTTTTTTATTTTTTGAGTGGGGGAGGGCAGACAGGCAGGAAGGGAAAGAGATGAAAAGCATTGTTCATTGATTGTTTTCCTATATGTCCCTTGACTGGGGGACTCCAGCAGAGCCAGTGATGTCTTGCTTAAGCCAGCAACCTTAGACTTCAGAGACCACTGGACTCAAGCCAGTGACCATGGGGTCATGTCTATTATTCCAAGTTCAAGCCAGCAACCTTGCACTCAAGCTGGTGAGCCTACATTCAAGCTGGATGAGCTTGTGCTCAAGCTGGTGACCTCAGGGTTTTGAACCTGGGTCCTCTGTGTTCCAGGCCGATGCTCTATCTACTGCACCACCACCTGGTCAGGCTTCTTTCTTTGTCTCTTAACTTTGGCATTTTAATTATGATGTGTCTTGGTGTAGGCCTCCTTGGATTCATCTTTAATGGGACTCTCTGTGCTTCTTGAACTTGTGTGACTTTTTCCTTCATCAATTTATGGAAGTTTTCAGCTATAATTTCTTCAAACAAGTTCTCTATCCTTTGTTCATTCTCTTCTCCTTTAGGAACCCCTATGATATGGATATCATTTCTCTTCATGTTGTTGCAGAGGTCTCTTAGAGTTTCCTCAGTCCTTTTGAGCCTCTTTTCTTTTTGCTGCTCTGCTTCTGTGCTTATATTTATCTTGTCCTCTAAATTGCTGATTCGATCTTCTGCTTCATCCAGCCTGCTGCTGATTCCTTCTAATGCAGTCTTCATTTCTGATATTGTATTTGTCATTTCTGACTGGTTCTTTTTTTATGATTTCAATGTCCTTTTGGATGCTTGCTATCTCTTTGTTTAAGTTCTCATTGTGTTGACCTGTGGTGGTGCAGTGGATAAAAAGCATCAACCTGGAACACTGAGGCCACTGATTTGAAACCCTGGGCTTACCTGGTCAAGGCACATGATGAAGTTGGTGCTTCCTGCTCCTCCCCCCTTCTCTCCCTCTCTCACTTTCCTCTCTGAAATGAATAAATTAAAAAAAAATAAGTTCTCATTGTGATCATCCATTGTTGCTCTAAGATCCTTGAGCATCCTAATAACCATTATTTTAAACTCTGCATCTGGTAGTTTGGTTACTTTCACTTTGTTTAGTTCTTTTTCTGGAGATTTCTCTTGTTGATTCATTTGGGTCATGTTTCCTTGACTGCTCATTTTGTCTGTGTATTAGGTAGCTCTGCTCTGACTTTGAAATTTGTTGTAGCATCTTTATGAGGAAGATGGGCTCAATGGTACTGATCTCCAGGCCACCTGAGTTCCTCGCTCTAGGAATGCTTCTTGAGGGTAATATTTACTCTCCTATTGTATATGAGTATTGAATGTAGTTGACTCTTTCTTGGGTGGGGTTATTCCTTCAGGCTGGCTGCCTCTAGGGGTCAACCTTGATCATGTGTATTAGACACTGTGCAGTGTATGTCATGTTGGGAATGTTTATTCTCCAGTGTCTGGTGCCTGCTGGACTCCTCCTTTGGGCATGCTGCTTGTGTAGCTAGCTGAGTCTAGCATTGGTATGGTCTGTGACCCACTACTGGTTATGTTGGTTCTGGGTCTTCTTGGGTTGGTGTCAGCCATTGTTTGTAACTGCTGTGGGCTACCTGTCTGGATCTACTGCTCTGTTGCTGTTTGTGACTGTGTTCTGCCTGGGTAGTGTAGGAGGGGCCAACCTGTGTATAAGGATCAGCTTCCTCCTGCTTAGAGATGACAGCAGCTTCATAAAAACCCCAAGCTCTATAAGAGTTGCCTCCATTTTTCAGCTGCTTCACCTCCTCTTGCAGCTGCCTGGTCTTCCAACAGTCTTCTGTAGAAAGACTGTAGTGTGGGCTCAGATTGGCCTCATCCAACCAACCCCTCTAGCAAGAGTTGGTGGGTTAGGGCAGCTGAAGTTGGGAATACATTAGTGGAACCCCCTACTTCAGGGATGTCTTGGTCAGGAGCTCAGTATGGGGAAAGTGGCCCCTACTCCAGAGCCTAATCCCTCAGACATTGCTGAATACTCCAATTTTATTTCTCCCCAGCAAGATGAGCAGCAGGTTCAGGCTGGGTGGTGGGGGGGAGGGGGACAGTCCCTTTGCATAAGTTCTTCCAGTTGGGAGCACCTGGTCTCAGTGAGAAAGACTGAGAGAATCCTCCCTTGGGGCTGACTATGCTCTCCCCCCAAAAAAGGTGCTAAGCCCCTTGACCAGACAAAACAATAGGCTGAGGAAACCTATACCTTGAATTTCCATGCTCCAAGCCTTTCTCCCTTTCCTCTGTGGAACCTAACCCAGGAGGACAGGATATCTGGGACTTGGGCTGTCTGTCTGTGAAGTTCTACCCTATCCAATGTGCATGAGCCACTGTGCTGGTGCTGACCACGGAAAGCAGAACTTGCCTCAGCTGGGCCTGGTGTCCAATAAGCCCTCCCTTAGGACACACTGCCAGCAAGGGCCATTAGGTTCTGAACCAATGCTTCACAACTGGCTCCTGGATGTGCTGGCCCTGGGCCTCCCTGGAGGGGACCTGGCACAGACCAGTAGGGGACACTGCCCCTGACTGGCCCTCAGCAACTTTCTTGGAGCTACAAGCAATCCAGTTTTCGTGGTTGCCTCTGTTGGGCCCATGTGCACATGGAAATATCAAGCCACACATGTAGGCTGGCTTTTACCCACACTGGCCCTGGGGGAAGGTCAGCAAAAGGCCAAGGTTCCCTGAGCTTCGCTTCCTGCATCCTCTGTCTGCTGGCTGCTTATTGGTCTTGGCCACTGAAATAAAAAACCCTCATAGAGTCTAGAGCCTGGGACAATTCAGGGATTAGGAAGGGTGGTGGGTGTGGTTCCTGCTCCTCAACCCCAGGTGTCTGTCCAGACATTTTTCATAGACTTCAGTAGGGTGTGGTCCCAGGAGTCTGGTGGGTGTGGCCTCTGAGACTCAGATGTGGTCTTCCCACAGTCTGGACAGTTTCTACTGAATCTATTGTACCATGGGGCGGAAGCACTAGTCATAATCTTGGGAGCATGGCAGGGAGGAAGCTCTGGCCTCAACACCAGAAAACTGAGTCATTGACTCACACCCTGCTTCCTAGTTTACTTCTCAGAATGGCCCAGTCTCCATAGGGTGGGGCAGGAGAAACACCTGAGGGAGGTGTGGTTGCTTTCACCCAGGCTGCTGCTCTACCAAAAGGGACTGCTCTACCCAAGAAAGATGGCAACTGTAATATTGAAAAACAACTCAGCTCAGGAGTTCCAGTGGCTGTCCCCCACAGTGATTCTCCCTAGGCCACCAACTTCACACTCTCCTCACGCAACTCCAGTCCTCTCAGCCCTCCCTCCACCAGAGCCCCAGGTAAGTGGCTGTGAATGAGATTTTCTGCACTGGCCCTTTAAGACAGAGCCTGAGTCTCTGAGAGCTCCAGCTCTTTCTCACAGGCAGAAACCTTGGCTCTTTTCACCACCAAATGCTGTGAGGGCACCCCTTCTAGGCTCTGGTGCTCTAGGCTGGGGCACAGACCTAGGGTTTAGGACTTTCCCTTCTCAGGGTGAACCTCCCCGTAGTGAGAGTCCCCTCAGACCCTCTGTTGTCATTTGCTCCTGGGAGAGGGGCAACCCTTTTCACATTTCTGCCCTTCCTACCAGTCTCAGTGTAGCTTTTCCTGTGATCCTTGGTTATAGCCTACTCTTCATTTAGTCCAAAGTTGGTTTGTCAAGATGGTTGTTCTTAAATTTTGTTGTAATCCAATTTGCTTCTGGGAGGTGGCAGTTGAAATGTCCGCCTGCTCTATTGCCATCATGGAATCCCCATAATTGCCCAATAATTTAAATGTAGATATCTATAGAAATATTTAGGCCCTGGCCAGTTGGCTCAGTGGTAGAGCACCAGCCTGGCATGTGGAAGTCCTGGGTTCAATTCCCAGTCAGGGCACACAGAAGTGACCATCTGCTTCTCCATACCTCCCTTCTCTCTCTCTCTCCTCTTCCCGCAGCCATGGCTCAATTGATTCAAGTGAGATGGCCTCTGGTGCTGAGGATGGCTCTGTGGCCTCTGCCTCAGGCCCCAAAAATAGCTTGGTTGCTGAGCAATGGAGCAACACCCAAAATGGTGTTGAGAGCATCGCCCTATAGGGGGTTTGCCAGATGTATTCCAAAAGAAAAGAAAGAAAGAAAGAAAGAAAGAAAGAAAGAAAGAAAGAAAGAAAGAAAGAAAGAAAGAAAGAGGGAGAGAGAGAGAGAGAGAGAGAGAGAGAGAGAGAGAGAGAGAGAGAGAGAAAGAAAAAAGGGAAGAAAGAAAGAAAGGAAGAAAGGGAAAATATTACAACATGAAGAGTTTAAAAGGCATCTATATGCAAGCTGTTAAACTGTAAGTATTTTGTTTAACTTTAAATGTAGGTTAGGTTTGGTTTCTAATTGAGCAAAAGTTAAAAGACACTTCAGGGTAAACAGGCAGCCTGAGTAAAGAAAGAAGTCAAGGCCAGGGAAGATGAAAGTGTGGGGAGCAAGCCATCACCTTGAAGACATTTCAGAAGAAAGGAAGTAGGAAGCCAAATAGGACAGAAGAAAGAAATGAACAAGAAAAGAAAGTGAGAAGCAGCAGAATAAAAGCAGGCTAGGGAGATTTAGGGCCACAGAATTTATTATTATTATTTTTTTTCCCTAGGGCCACAGAATTTAAAAGATTTCACAGGCAGAGGTCACTTCATTCCTTCAATTGCTTAGTGAGCATGTCTATTACATAGCCCCACACAGAGAAAATCTAGCCACTGAGCAGGAAAAAATGTAGTAGCCAGAGTAAAAAGTAAAAAAAGTGTTTGAGTTAGCCTACAAGCATAATGGAAACATGCCCATACAATAGAAAACTGTGTAGCCTTTAAACAGAAATAAAATGAAAAATGAAATAAAAACAATAAGGCAATCCCCATATTCATCATGCACAGACTGATACTGAACCCAGCTTCTGCTGCCTGCTGCTCAAAAGCCAATAAGTGTGAGACAAGGGCTGGTGGAAGGAAAGTAGGTGTATTGAAGAGTCAGCAGCTTGAAAAGATGGTGGACTCACATCGCTAAAACCGTGTGTGTGTGTGAGATAGAGACAGAGAGAGGGACAGATAGGGACAGACAGACAAGAAGCAAGAGAAATGAAAAGCATTAATTCTTTGTTGCAGCTCCTTAGTTGTTCATTGACTACTTTCTCATATGTGCCTTGACCAGGGGGCTACAGCAGAGCGAGTGACCCCTTGCTCAAGCCAGCACCTTGGGCTCAAGTTAGTGACATTGGGCTTCAAGCCAGTGTCCTTGGGCTTCAAGACAGTGACCCTGCACTCAAGCTGGTGACTCCAAGCTCAAGCCGACGACCTCAGGGTATTGAACCTGGGTCCTCTGCATCCCCAGTCCAATGTTTTGTCCATTGCGCCACTGCCTGGTCAGGCAACTAAAACCATCTTAACAATTGGACATGGGCAGAAGTTTTTTGTTTGTTTGTTTTTTTAATTTTATTTATTTATTTATTTTTTACAGAGACAGAGAGTGAGTCAGAGAGAGGGATAGACAGGGACAGATAGACAGGAATGGAGATGAGAAGCATCAATCATTAGTTTTTTATTGCACGTTGCAACACCTTAGTTGTTCATTGATTGCTTTCTCACATGTGCCTTGACCACGGGCCTTCAGCAGACCGAGCAACCCCTTGCTGGAGCCAGCGACCTTGGGTCCAAGCTGGTGAGCTTCGCTCAAACCAGATGAGCCCGCACTCAAGCTGGTAACCTCGAGGTCTCGAACCTGGGTCCTTCCGCATCCCAGTCCGATGCTCTATCCACTGCGCCACCGCCTGGTCAGCTGGGCAGAAGTTTTTATAAGGAGAAAGAAAGAAGAAGAAAAACAGAACAAAGGAATTAAAAGAAGAAGGTTGAGAATTTTCTATTGAGGGGACTATGTGCAAGCCAGTGCAGTCTGTTCAGATAACTGGTCAGCAAATCTCCCAAAGCTGGAATATCTTAATGGTGGAGTCTGGTTCTTTTGAACTTAGTTCCTAGAATTCTTAAGCAAACAGGTTGTTTATCTGTAGTTATCATTTACAAAAATAATATTAAAAGAATGATGGGGTGGGTTATAGAACCTCTCCAAGATGGAGTAAATGATAAAGATAAGATGAAGAATACTGACTGACCAGTGGTAGAGCAATGGATAGAACATCAACTTGGGATGCTAAGGACCTGAGTTTGAAGCCCTGAGGTCACCAGCTTGAGCACACACTCAGCAGCTTGAGAGCAGGCTCCTGGTTTGTGTGTGGGGTTGCTGGCTTGAGTATGGGATCATAGACATGACCCCATGCTCACTGGCTTGAGCCCAAGGTTGCTGGCTTAAAGCCCAAGGTTGCTGGCTTGAGCAAGGAGTCACTCGCTCTGTTGTAGTGCCCCCCCCATCAAGGTACATGTGAGAAAGCAATCAATGAACAATTAAAGTGAATGCTTCTTATCTCTCTCCTTTCCTGTCTGTTTGTCTCTCTCTCTCTCTAAAATTAAAATTAAAATTAAAAATTAAATTAAAATATAAAACTGCTCTAATAAATAAACTTTATTAATAATTTTAAAAGAAAATATCTCCCACTATGACTATAGATTATGTTTCATATTAGTCTGCTCTTTTTAGCTTTATATTTTGGAATCATGTTAATAAGTGTATATAAATTTAGAATTTCTATATCATACTGCTGAATTAAAACTTTACCATTATTAAATAACTCTCTTGTCTGACTAGGTGGTGGTGCAGTGGATAGAGCATTGAACTGGGACACAGAGGACCCAGGTTCAAAACCCGAGGTTGACAGCTTGAGCGTGGGCTTATCTGGTTTGAGCAAGGCTCACCAGATTGAACCCAAGGTCATTGGCTTGAGCAAGGGGTCACTCGCTCTGCTGTAGCCCCAGTCAAGGCACATATGAGAAAGCAATCAATGAACAACTAAGGAGCTGCAACGAAGAATTGATGCTTCTCATCTCTCTCCCTTCCTGTCTTTCCCTCTCCTTTTGCTTTAAATTCTATTTTGTCTCCTATTAATATATAGTAGCCTACTTTGGGTTAGTAATTTCCTGACATATCTTTTTCTACTTTTTTTATTTAAAAATTTTGGTATCTTTTTTTTTTTTTTTGCCATTTCTCTTATAAACAGCATATAATAAGATTTTTTTAAAAACAACTATATATATATATATATATATTTTAAGATTTTATTCAATTTTTCAGAGAGGAGAGAGAGAGAAAGGGAAAGAGAAAGAAGGAGGGAGGAGGGACAAGCATCAACTCCCATATGTGCCTTGACCAGGCAAGCCAGGGTTTCAAACTGGTGACCTCAGTGTTCCAGGTTGACGCTTTATCCACTGCGCCACCACAGGTCAGGCCTAATAAGATTTTTAGAGTTCTTTTTCTCCTAACATTCTTTGTCTTTTAAATAGAATATTTCATTCATTTAGCAGTAATTTAATTACTGACGTATTTGGGTTTGTCTATTTATTTATTTACTTACTTACTTAACCCATTTGCCTGTGCTTTTTCTCTCCTTTGTTCTATTCTTTGAGATTATTACATTTTAACATCCCATTTCCCCTTTATATTGTTTTGGAAGTTATATACTGCTTGTATTCTTTCTGTGCTTCCCCTGGAAATTAAAATATGCATTCTTAATTTAGCAATAGCTAATATTAATCAAGACAATGTAAAGACATTAAAACACTTTAATTCTATTATGTGTTAGGAACACACAAAGTTGTCATCTTGTATTTTAATTATATACATATACATGTGCGTGTATAATCACTTAAATTTACCCACATATTTTTGAAAATATTGGTTTAGTATTAGAAAAGCAATCAACATTTTGGCCACATTGACAGATTAGAGGAGAAGAAATCATGTGAATTCTTAAGAGATGTAGAAAAGCATTTGATAAAATTCAACATCTATTATGATGAAAATTCTTTAAAAACTAGGAATTGAATGAATCATCCATCTGATTAAGAGTCTGCTGCCTGCACTTACTACTTCAACATTTTGCTCAAGATCTAACTAGTGCTATACAATCAGAAGAAGAAAAAAGGTATAAAATTTGGAAAGGAAGAAATAAAACTCTCATTGTTAGAGATTATATTATAATATAGGTAAGTAATCCAAGAATCAGAGAAATTATTAGCATTATTGAATTTAAAAAGGTTACTAGATACAAGACTAACATACAAAAAAAAATCACTGATATTTCTGTATGTCAGAAATAAAAAGAATATAAAAAATTTTAAAGTTAACATTTTTGTCCCTGGTCAGTCAGCTCTGGATAGAACGTCGGCCTGGCAGGCAGACATCTCAGGTTCAATCCCTGCTCAGAGCACACATGAGAAGTAACCATCTGCTTTTCTTCCCCTTCCTCTCTCCTTCTCTCTCTCTTCCCCTCTTGCAGCCAGTGGCTCGATTGGTTCAAGCCAGCGTAAGCCTCAGGCATTAAGGATAGCTCGGTTGATTCGAGCATTGGTCCCAGACGGGGGTTGCCATGTGGCTCCCAGTCGGGGCACATGCAGGAGGTCTATTTCCCCTCCTCTTATTTAAAAAAAGTTAACATTTTAATAGTTTCAAAAATAGTAAATACCCAAGAAAAAGTCATAAAGTATAGAATCTCTATGCAAACATCAAATTAAAAAATGTTGACAGGAGGCATCATTGATTGTCAATGAATGGGGAGGTCAATACTGTTAAGATGTAATTTTTTGCCAAACTGATTTAAAGGATCAATGGAATCACAATAAAATGTCAACAAGATTTTTTTAGGAATCTAATAAGCTAATTCTAAAAAAATACATTCTACCACTCATGAAGAAGAAAAATAGGAGGACTTATATTACTTAATATCAAGACTTTTTCATAAAGCTACAGTAATTAAGACAGGATAAATATACAAATCAATAAACCAGAATAAATAGTCCAGAGCGAGACCTATGCAGAAAGGAATACTTGATGTAGAGCAGTGGAGAAAAAATAAGTGATGTTAGAACTGTATGGAAAGAAAAAGAAACTGGTCCCCTGACTCCTGCTAGGAACAAAATTCCAGATATATTAAAAACTATGTAGTAAAACAATGAAGCTGTTACAAATGGTTTTCAGAGAATGCTATTATAATTTCAGGGTAGAAAAAGACTTCTTAATCCAGGCAGGAAAGGCACTACCCATAAAGGAAAGTATTGAACTGGGTAACATTAAGAATTCTGTTCACCAAAGGCACCGTTAAGAAAGCAAAAGGGCAAGTTACAGAATGAGAGAAGATATGTATAATAAATATAACTGAGAGAAGACTCCTCCAGAATGTATAAAGTACTCCTACAAAGCAATAAGAAAAAAATAGTAATACAGACAAAAGATTTGAACACTTTACAAAATAGGAATTTCAAATAGCCAATAAACATATGAAAGGTGCTCAAACCCATTGTTAATCAGAAAAATGCAAAATATAACCACAAGGAGTTTCCACAACATATTCACAGGATTGACAAAAATTAAAATGATTGAAAATACCAAATATTGAAGAGAATGTATAATAACAGAAACTCTCATATACTGCTGACATGAGAAAAAAAAAGTGGTATGGTTACTTTTGAAATGCTTTGGCACTATCTAGAACAGTTGAAGTTACACCTCCCCTATCACCCAGCAAATCTCTTTCCAGGAATCTGCTAAGAAAAATGTCTGCTAATGTGCACAGAAGACCTACACAGGATTAAATATAGCAGTATCGTTGTAGCAAACCAAATTGGAAACAGCCTAGATCTATGTCAACTTTAGAATGTATAAATATATTATAGTATAGTCCTATAACAGAATGTTTTTTTTGTGAGAGAGAGAGGGAGGGAGGGAGGAAGGGAAAAAGAGAAGCATCAACTTGTAGTTGTAGCACTTTAGTTGTTCACTGTCTGCTTCTCATACTTGCCTTGATGGGGGGGACAGATGGTTGCTCCAGCCAAGCCAATGACCCCTTGCTCAAGCCAGTGACCTTGGGTTCAAGCAAGTGATCATGTGCTTCAAGCCAGTGACCATGGGGTCATATTGATGATCCCACACTCAAGCTGGTGACCCTGAGCTCAAGTTGGTGAGCTTGTGCTCAAGCCAAGTGAGCCTGTGGTCAAGCTGGTGACCCTGTGGTTTCAAACCTGGGACCTCAGCATCCTAGGTCAACGTTCTATCCACTGTGCCACCACCAGTCAGGTGGTCCTATAATAGAATATTATACAGCATGAAAATAAATGAACTATAGGAAAGGCAACATAATGAGCAAATCTCACGTTAGGTTGAAGGAAGCAAGAGGCAAAATGAATGATTCCATTTCTATAAAGTTCAAATCCAGAAAAATTTAAACTCTGGTGTTTAAGAATGCACACCTAGGTAGTAAAACATTTTTTAAAAACCAAAGAAAGTATTTACCACATAAGTCGGGTGATAATCTTTAGTTGGGAGAGAAGACAGTGATTAGAAAGGGCTCACACAGTCAGGATGGAGGATTTCTGGGCTGCTGTTTTATTTTTTAAACTGATTGATTTTTTATGGAGATATTAACTTTGTACAGGTTCATTAAGCTGTACGTGTTTTGTGTACTCTGTATGTACTCCATTTTCACAATAAAAAAGGGAATAAAAGATGTCCCCCTTCTTCTCTGGGCGTGTTCACATCTTCTCATGATGCCTGGACCTGCAGAGCGAGGCAGCTTGGGCAGGAGCCAGCTGAAGACAGCTGTACTCCAAGGAAGGGGGAGCAGCTTGATGAGAGATGTTCCACAGGCTGGGAACCCTAATGAAATAACTGAAGAGAGAGGCTGTGGTGGCTGGTTTGGGTTTATTTTGCTTTGTAATTTTTTTTTCTTTCATTTTTCTGAAGCTGGAAACAGGGAGAGACAGTCAGACAGACTCCCGCTCGCGCCCGACCGGGATCCACCCAGCACGCCCACCATGGGGCGATGCTCTGCCCATCCTGGGCGTCGCCATGTTGCGACCAGAGCCACTCTAGCGCCTGAGGCAGAGGCCACAGAGCCATCCCCAGCGCCCGGGCCATCTTTGCTCCAATGGAGCCTTGGCTGCGGGAGGGGAAGAGAGAGAGAGGAAAGTGCGGTGGAAGGGTGGAGAAGCAAATGGGCGCTTCTCCTGTGTGCCCTGGCCGGGAATCGAACCCGGGACCTCCGCACGCTAGGCCGACGCTCTACCGCTGAGCCAACCAGCCAGGGCCTGCTTTGTAATTTTTTTTTTTAATTTTTTAAAAATTTTATTTATTTTTTACAGAGACAGAGAGAGAGGGATAGACAGGGACAGACAGATGGGAACGGAGAGATGAGAAGCATCAATCATTAGTTTTTCATTGCACGTTGCAACACCTTAGTTGTTCATTGATTGCTTTCTCATATGTGCCTTAACCGCGGGCCTTCAGTAGACCGAGTAACCCCTTGCTGGAGCCAGCGACTTTGGGTTCAAGCTGGTGGGCTTTTTTTTGCTCACACCAGATGAGCCTGCGCTCAAGCTGGCGACCTCAAGGTCTCGAACCTGGGTCCTCTGCATCCCAGTCCAACGCTCTATCCACTGCGCCACCGCCTGGTCAGGCTGCTTTGTAATTTTTAATGGAATTATTTCCTTGGCTCTCTAAAGTTGTTCTTGCAACAATCCATATAACTCAGTTTTCAGATTACAGCTTTCAATCAAGAACCCCTTGGGAATGTCTAGTTAGGAGTTTTAGTCAATTCTAGTTATTTTCCTTAAACAAAAGTAATGTATTCTACTTTGCAAGAGGTCCTTGCCTTTTAGTAAAGCCAGCAATGTCTTCTAATCAATATATAACTGTTTTCATTTTCTCTGTAAAACTATGATCAAATTCAATCATTTTGACATAATTGACTATACGACTGCTTTTCTTAACCTTCTTTTAAAAAGAAATTTAGGCCCTGGCCGGTTGGCTCAGTGGTAGAGTGTCGGCCTGGCGTGCAGAAGTCCCGGGTTCAATTCCCGGACAGGGCACACAGGAGAAGCGCCCATCTGTTTCTCCACCCCTCCCCCTCTCCTTCCTGTCTCTCTCTTCCCCTCCCGCAGCCGAGGCTCCATTGGAGCAAAGATGGCCCGGGCGCTGGGGATGGCTCCTTGGCCTCTGTCTCAGGCGCTAGAGTGGCTCTGGTCGCAACAGAGCGACGCCCCGGAGGGGCAGAGCATCGCCCCCTGGTAGGCAGAGCCGGGTGGATCCCGGTCGGGCGCATGTGGGAGTCTGTCTGACTGTCTCTCCCTGTTTCCAGCTTCAGAAAAAAAATACAAAAATAAATAAATAAATAAATAAATAAATAAATAAAATAAAAAGAAATTTAAATTGCCTGACCTGTGGTGGCGTGTGGATAAAGCATTGACCTGGAATGCTGCAGCCACCGGTTCAAAACCCCAGGTTTGCTCTGTCAAGATACATACGAGAAGCAACTGTTTTTAAGTTGATGCTTCCTGCTCCCCTCTGAGTTTCTCTCTCTCAAATCAATAAATAAAATCTTAAAAATAAAAATATATTTAAATCAACCATTCAATTTTTAAAAATGTAATACATCAGTTCAACAATTAGAACTTCTTGCCTGACCAGGCAGTGACGCAGTAGATAGAGCATCAGACTGTGATGCGGAGGACCCAGGTTCAAAACCCCAAGGTCACTGGGTTGAGTGCGAGTTCATCTGGCTTGAGTGTGGGCTCACTGGCTTGAGTACGGGGTCACTGTCTTGAGTGTGGGATCCTAGACATGACCCCAAAGCTGCTGGCTTGAGCCCAAGGTCGCTGGCATAAGGGGTCACTCTGCTCTGCTATAGCCCCCCAGTCAAGGCACATATGAGAAAGCACTAAGGTGCCACAACAAAGTATTTATGCTTGTCATCTTTCTCTCCCTTCCTGTCTGTCTCTCTTACACACACACAAAAGAACTTCTTTGTACATGGGTCATAGTAAAGAAATTTTATATATGAATATTTTTCTTTACTTTGTTCACAAGAGACTTAGGATACCAATTAAAATGTTTATTTAAATTTTTTCAAAAATATAAGATTCTGGAGCCCAAAAAGCTCTGTTAAAGCCAATTTAAATAACTTGAGAGGTAATCTGAATGGCTTGTGTCTCCTAACATTAACCAAATGTCAATTTTTCAATGCATATTCATAGAAATCCCAATGATCTACTCTAGCACTTGAGTTCTATACTTTTAAGCACAGGCAGTTAGCTTGCCTCCTCAGTTCATCTGCTTGTCTATGTGTGCTCATCTTGTGCATCTATAACTAAAAATGGTTAGTTAAAAATGAACACATCATCCCAGAGAACATTTAATATTGTTTTGAATGTTGCTTAAATGTGGCTTTCAGAAATATCTATTTAGTAGAGTTAAATGTTAGAATATTTTTTTCTTGCTAACAGGAATATATCTCACACTCAAAAAGTTTATTCATAAGTTGCTGGAAAACAGCCTGACCAGGCAATGGCACAGTGGATAGAGCATTGGCCTGGGACATCTGAGAACCCAGGATCGAAACCCCGAGGTTGCCAGCTTGAGAGCAAGCTTACTCGGGTTGAGCACAGGCTCACCAGCTTGAGCGTGGGATCACAGACATGACCCCAAAGTTGCTGGCTTGAGCCCAAGGTTGCTGGCTTGAGCAAGGGGTCACTGGCTTAGTTGGGAGTCCACTCATCAAGGCACATATGAGAAAGCAATCAATGAACTAAGGTGCTACAACTATGAGTTAGTGCTTCTTATCTCTCTCCCTTTCTAACTGTCTGTCCCTTTCTTTCTCTTCCCCTAGCTAAAAAAAAAAAAAAAAAAAAAATGTTGCTGGAAAACAATTCCCTATGTCATGCTTTAAAAGACCTCAAAAAAACAAAAGCCATCATACTCCAGGGCTTTCCTTATTTCAAGCAAAAATTATACCTACCTGCCACTTTTGAGGTTTTATGTAATCTGTATATCAATATTTAGGCTCCTATTGATATAGCAAGGAATCTCAATTAAGTTAAATTTGTGGCTGTCACTCTGGAAAGAAAATCTATGGGACTGTGCTGCATTATGTAACCACACCAACTTACATAACAAACCCATCCTGGCCCTTAACAGGGATTTATTAAGAAATGAGTTGGGTTTTGTTCTGGGGATTGTTGGCTTTTAATTGAATGGCCATGCTCAAGAATTCCAGACATTAGCTAACATTAAAAAAAAAGTTACTCTACATGGTCTTGAGTTCACTTGCAGAATCGTGTTGCTTGCCTTTTTAGATTTCTTTAAAGTCACATCCAGGATATGGTGCTCTTCCCTCCCTCACACACTTGTCATAATCCTGCTTACTCTATTCTGCCAACAAGGACAGTTCTTTTCTTTTCACTATGCCTTTCCATTATCATCATCGACCCATATCTTGTACAATCTGAAAAGACAAGAGGAAAGACAAAAACCACCACACACTGCCCAGACGGGAACAGCAGAACCTTAAGAGCTAGAATTGACCAGACAGACTTTGGCTTTCAGTGAATGCATACTTGCCATCACGCTACACAGAAAGCCATGTTCAGATAGACCTTGTAGGAATATGATTCCTGCCAACCTAGTTACTAATGCATGGCAAGTCTCAGCGATTTACACATTCATCAAGCATATTACCACTTTCTCCCACACCATCTTCTGATCAGAGTGAGAAAGCCAGAGGGTGGACAATAAAGAAATGAGAGCTCCTCTACTCACTGCAGAGTTGGCTATAAATGGAATATTATTCAAATCATATTTTAAATGTAATAATATAAATATAGTGGGGATGTTAACACTTAGAAGAAACCTAATGAATATATTCTTTGGTCATATTATCTCCTTCGTAGAAAAGCCAAAATTGCTGTCTGTTAAATTCACTTAAACAGGTAATGTGCAGTAGCAAAGGTAAGTGTTTTGAGACAACCCACTGATGAGAGCCTAGTACCATGACAGAGTCTTGGTTCCAAACAATGGTTACTTACGCCAGCAAAGAGATCAAGAGAGACAGACCATTTCTTCTCTGGATGACAGCTTTACGCCCTACAACTTGAAAGGCATGAGGTTTAGAACAAATGTCTGCTATAGATATTATTTATGTACACTTCCCAAATTAGTGTGAAAGAGCAGCAGATAGTTTGTAGATTACTAATACTTGTACCTGCTTCACCTCTCTACCCCAAGTAGCTGTCAGCTTTCCTAAGTTAAATCCAATTTTCTGGAGTTTGCCTTATATCCAAAATTCTAAATGATGAGAGGCAAGTACAGTAAGTCAGAAAAGATCTTCAATATTCAGGACCTTGATTTGTGGCAAAATTTCCTAGATTACATGATCAGCTACTTGTCAATGCAGTTGTATTTCCTTTCTATGGTTGGGTGAATCACAATCCTTCACAAAGTTTTTAAATGAATTTGCCTAAAAAAATCCAAAACGAGCTTATAATACCATTTTTTTTTTGGAAAAGAAAAAACAATCTGTATTGTTGGCATTTAAACACATGTATATATTTGAAAACTGGATTTCAAGGCAAAGGTTATGAACTCAAACTTGCTATATAAAGAACATGAAAATACTCTGTCTGTAGAAAAAGAATTAGTTTGAAATATTTCAGAGAAAAATTCCACATGCAAGACAGACATCCAAAATGGCTCAACATAATTTATTTTTTATGTTAAAATGTACAGAGTTCTTTTGAAAGTACTTGCTAGAAAGGGGGAAAAAAAAGTGATATTACATACAAGGAGAGGAAGGGAGACCAACTGGCCCAGGAGCGCATGACATGGAGAAATACAAAGGCATCTAGGCACCCCTTCCCCTTAGCTTACAAGTCACCATGAACAAAGTACAAAGAGGTTACAAAACAGGAAAAGCAAATATAAACAGACAGGAATAGACTTAGTTAGCTTCATTTGTACATGCGGCTTTTAGAGGCATCTGGAGCTCTATTCACACACTCTAGAGATCTCTTTAAAGAGAATTTTTATCTTTCTTAAAATAGTTTTTAATATTCTACAACAAAGATAAAAAATTTTAAAGATGGAATGAAATGAAAAAGCTCTTATTTTAAAAGGCATCAAAGTCACTAACAGTGAGTTTTTAAATTTCTTTTTTTAGAAGATTACCCAAGTTATTTTGCTAAAAATACATTTTTTTTTAAAACAGAAGTGAAAAAATGACAGGTACCAATATTACTGTGTTGGATAATTTCTTTTATAATATAGAAAAGAACATTTTCTCTACAATAGTTCTACAGTCACAAAAAGGCTTGTGGAAAAAGGGAGCTGCCCGATTGAATTATTTTTTTTAAAGAAAGAAACAAAACCAAACACAACCGCAAACCAACAGAAACTGAATTCACGGCCCTCATTTCAATAGCTTCTCCTACTGCCTTGGCCCACCCTCCTCCCAATATACTTCCCTCCCGACCCACCCCACCCCCACCCCAACCAGGAAGCAATGACATAGCTGAAGATGTAGGGAGAGGGCAGCACAGTGCACTTTCTACATAAATGACTGAGAACTGGAATAGTATATACAGAGAAACTGGGTCCTATGCAGCCTTGCACATGCTCAGAATTGACAGCGGTTAAGATGTGTTCTGCCTTTTTCTACCTAACACATTTAATTGAGGAAGTCAATTAAAGTATATTTTAAAAAAACCCAGCAAACCTGTGCATTTGAAAAAATTTGCCTAATTAGTACTTCAAAAATTTATCTATATAAAATGTACAAATAAAGGAGTATTTAACGCTTACAGATATTTCTTTAAGCAGTACTTCCCCTTTTTGGATATTTGACTGCACATACCAAGTGGTATAATAGTTTCCATCTTCTAATGATGGAGTATATATATATATATATAAATTTTTTTTTAGCTATCCCTGGAGCAAGTAACAGGAAGAGAATGGGCAAACTGGCTGCACACGAGAAGAGAATGAAACTGGAACAACATAGGAGCCTGCTAAAACCCTGCTGTCCAGATTTGCCCTACTATTGCTGGTGGTTGATTTATCCCTCTTCCTTTTAGCCGCTCACAGGTGAGCAGCTGCTGCACTGATTCACGGGGGACGAACTCGGGATCTCAAAAGACAAATGAAGACTAGAGGTATGTATCATTTAAGTAGCTATAAAACTCACACCATGATCTCCCTTACGACACACATTCTGTGTCATCTCTTCCAACATAAACAGTGTCAAAGGTTTGTCAGCTATTTTCAAATCACTGAAATGTACAGTCATCTACCAACACTGTTAAGAATGTTAAGAGGCTAATCACTGAGAACTACTGTTTGAGTTTAATCAGAGTCAAAGGCTCAAGAATCAAGACCCTTAGCATCTCAAAGTACATACTAAAAACAAGAGGCTGTGTGGAATATGGGTATTATGGCTGATTCACCAAGTGGTGAAAAACAAGAGGTTAATTTCCTCTTTTTGATTGTTAACTGACCATCTCTATTCCTCCAAAGCTAAATTAGGATTGCAAACAGCTTTCCTCTGAGATTCTGCTGTTAATTGAGACTTACAGTATTTTTGTGTCTCTGAGTGCTGAGTGTGAATAGTAAAAAAAATTATATTACACTTGATTTAAGAAAGACAAACATTTCAATGAAGTCTATCTATAAAGAAACATTCTTGGGGAAAGGTTTCAAGAGGTGTGTGTGTGTGTGTGTATGTGTGTATAGGGAGTGGAGGGGATTTTAAAAGGAGAAGCATTTTCCTGCTTCACTTTATTAATAATAATAATAATAATATTAACAATAATAATAAGTTTAAGGAGCTTGGGTTGTTCTCCATGTCCCCGCCCGAGTCTCCCGTAAGTGCCTCCTGCTGGAATGAAGTAGGAAATGAAAGGTTGGGTTTGGAGGAGAGGGTCTGGTTAACCCTCGAGATGTATATATAACATTTAAAAATGACAACACTGGGAGCTGCAAACAGTGAGGGGAAACATACATCTTCAAATAAAATAAAGATATTTCACTTTTACACAAATTCTGTCCATGTGGTGTGTAAAGAAAGTAAGGCTCTTTTTAATTATGAAAAGATTTTTGTGCATGTTTCCCCTATCCCCAAATCCATTTTTAGATGAGTTCTATTGTAAAATGTTCAAGATTATGAAGAAAACCAAAACCCAGAACAAAATGAACCCCCAAAAAAGAGAAGACCAGTTTTTTCTAAAAAATAAAATAAACCAAAGAAAAATTCCTCTAAATCTACAGCAATATTTTAACTGGAAAAAAAGGTCCATTTTTCTCTGGTTTGTCAGTATAAAAGGTTCCTTTATTTATATATATTTAAGTTTTTAATTGCAAGTTCATCTTGCTCATCTTCTCATGTAAGGTCCATTGAGTGACTGCTTGGGCACCCCAGCAGCATTCATGTAGCTGTGATGGGAGGGGCCAGTGTACATCATGTTTCCATGAGGGTTTGGCTGCATAGGCTGCTGGGTATAGGCCTGGCTTCCCATCATCCCCATCTGCATCTGCATAGGATACTGTGCTGTCTGGTTCATGTAAGCAGGGTTACTATGGTAACTGCTGTTCATCATGGGCTGTGTCATTCGATAGCTGTTCATGGCATTCAAGGTGTTCATATTCATGGAATTGACATTATAGGCAGGGGTTGGCATTAAATTAACCCCCATGTTCATGCCACGCTGAACAGCTAATGCACGAGGACCAGCCTGCATGGCAACCGCTGGCGGGCTGCGGCCATACAACTGCTGCTGGTGAGCAGCCGCAGAGGGCAGTGGTGCGGATTTGGAGCGGATGGAAATGTGCCCCTTGACTGGCATTTGCCCTTGCAACCTCTGAGTGTGAGGAATGCCAATGTTGGTAGCAGACATGTTGCACTGTAGCAGAGGTGACGTGAGGTTCATGGTGGTGGATGCCAAGTTTGGGGGTGGCGTCATGGTGGCTTGTGCTTGAGGGGTCCCAGCTAATGGGTGAGATGGAGCTAGCTGAGCCAGTCCTGTGTTAGACAAAGAAACACTGGTTGCATAGGAAGTCACAGCAGGAGAATGGCTATAAGGCATGGCATGGGGGTCCATAATGGTGTTAGTCAGCTGCTGCAACTTGGCTAAACTGAAGGTGGCTGACGGCTGAGAGTAGCTGCCGGCTCCGAAGTCCCCTGGGATCCTCTCATAGATACTGATGTTGCCAGTGCTTCCAGATTCTGGTATCTCCATGATCATCGGAGCTGGAGTGAAACTGTTATTCATACTACACTGTGACAGGGGCGGCTGCTGTTGAGGGGGGGGTAGGGGCTGAGGCTGCTGGGGCTGAGGTGGTGGTGGGGGCTGCTGTTGTTGCTGCTGCTGCGGCGGTGGCTGCTGCGGTGGCGGCGGCTGCTGCTGGGGCGGTGGAGGCTGAGGTGCTGGTTGCTGCTGCGGCGGCTGCTGCTGCTGCTGCTGTTGTGGTTGCGGCTGCGGCTGCGGCTGCTGCTGCGGTGGTGGCTGCGGCGGCTGCTGGTTACTGGGAGGCCGCTCCACCACACAACTCTGAGGTGACTTGATGTTGCAGTTGGCAGCAGGCTGGACATTGTTCTGCTGCATCATGCTGCAGCTGTTGCCCATGTTTGCCATTTGCTGAGTGACAACGCAACTGTTCTGGGTGAGGCTGCTGGAGGACGATAACCCACCATAGGAACAGCTGCTCTGGGAAGAGTTATTCCCACAAATGCTGCCGCCCATTGTGGAATCGTAGCTGCTAGGGTTCTCATAGTTCTCTGTGGTGCTCTCAATGCTGCCCAGATCACTGAAGCCACTGTCCACCACCTGCTGAGAGTGGTCTGATACGGAAGGCACATCCATCATGGGGCTGGTCTCCATGTTCTGCATAGAGGGTGCGGACAGGGATCCTTGTTCTGGGCTGATCTGCGTGTAACCACTTTCGAGGGCAGGCACATTGGGACTGCTGACTGAACGCACTGACTGGCTGGGATGAGACTGAACAGAAGATATTGGACTGTTATGTCCTGAAGCATGACAGTCTTCAACCATGGACATCTGAGGGTCTTCATCAGCCTGAGTGTAACTCTGCAGGGTCTGACAAGCTGCAAGGGTCTCTTCACAGTCCTGGTAGGCACCCTCGTGCTCATTGCTTTCTTCTTGAGTCAAAGATTGCACTGCTTGCACCGTTTCCAGATCCAGTTCACTATGGGGAATCTCATCTTCCTCTTTTAACTCAATTAGTTCTTCTTTAGAGTTTGAATCTTCTTCATGATCATCCTCAGACCCTGGCATATGCTCTGACACCACAGATGTTTCCTGGGAAGTCTGTTCCTCTTCAGAATCTGGTTCTGTTTCATCTTTACCCTTTATATTCTCCCTACTGCTCTGCATAGTCGTATCTAAAAAAGACTCCTGACCACCAGGCTCCTCCTTAACATCTTCTCTAACAGGCTGGTCCTCTAGCTCTTTCTTCTTGGTAGATTCTAGATGACCATCATCTTCATCATCTGCATCATGGTCTTCATTCTGATTTGTCTCTACAGCCACTTCATCCTCCTCCTCTTGTTCCTGTTCTTCCAGTTCTTGCTGCTCTTCCTCAGATTGCCTCTGCTCTTCTGAGACACGGGGCTTCTCTTCTTCCTCCTCTACCTCCGGTTCTTTCAGTTCCATGTCAGGACTGTTGCTGCTATCCTCTGGAGAAGCTGCTCTCACTTCACTGCTGGTTGTATCCTCTTCTTCTCCCTCTTCAACCTCTTCTGCTTCCATATTCATCTGCTCCTCTTCCTTCCTTTCTTCGGTTAAAGGCAAGTCGTCTTTTGATTCAACAGTTTCTTCATTCTCTGGAATTTTGAGTTTACGTCCAGGTTTAGGAATGGGGACAATGGGCTCAACAATGCATTCTTGAGTAGAAATGGGTATGATTTCCCGATTCAACTTAAATCCTGGTTTGCGACCAGGTCTTTTCTTCCAGTGGATTGGTTTGCGGCTCTTGCCTTTGGGCCATCCCTTTTTCTTTTTCATAGGTGTGGATGTATCTGGCTCAAGTGGAGAATCCTTCACATCACATTTTCTCAAGACAGGTACTGGAGTGTCTATACAGAGGATAGAAAATAAAAATAGGTCACAAGATCTTCTATGTTCTAGTGCCTTTTTCTGAGACCAGCAAGTACAACAGAAATAATTTCATTAAACCTAACAAACTCTTGATTATCTTCATTTTCAAGTTAAGAATCTAAAGAAGAAACCTAATTAGTGACATCTACTAAAGTTACAAGGTAAACTGGCAGAACAGTGAAAGAATGCTGGTCGACAATCTGTTACCATCCACTAGTTAAAACCAGATCAAGTTTATCATTGCCAACTGTATGGCTTTGGAAAGTTCCTCTAAGATTCACATGTATCATCTATAAAATAGAGAGGAGTTTTATAAAGCTACAAATACTAAGCAGTTACTACAACTACTTTAGACAAGTTGCCCTTATTGTGTAAGTTATAAATCAGCTCATTCATTTCTTTTTTATTTTTCTCTGTTTGCAATTTATATGCTCTCTCTGGTTTTCTTATTTTCCACAAAATCATTACTTCAGGTAATATCATGAGCCAATTACTCTAGCTCATGATTGAGCAATCCTACAAAATAAATGTCAATCAGTGTTGTGCTTATATGGGAACAGCTAGAGGGATTTAGTCCTAGACAAATACTGACCTGAAGAAAAAGCTAAAGCACCAATGGAAATGGTTTATTAGAAATAAATTTGTTTTCTGCATTATTTTCTCCCGTTAATTTTTCTTTCTAAAAATTATAATAAAATATGCATAGCATTAAAATCACCATCTTAACACTTTTGGTGTGGCAAGGAAGTACATTCAAATTTCCCATTTTTTTAAAAATTCCAGTTCTCTTTCTTTCTTTCAATGTTTAATGTATTGATTTGAGAGAGAGAGAGAGGGAGGGAGGAAGGGAGAGAGAGACAAGAACTTCGATCTGCCCTTATATGTGCCCTGACTGGGGACTGAACCAGCAGTCTCTGTGCTTTGGGATGATGCTCCAACTAACTAAGGTATCCAGACAGGGCTCTCATTAATTTTTAAAGGGATGAAAACCAAGACAAAAACAGGAATTTGGGGGGAGATAAAAAGATATAGCTAGTAATAATACCCTGAAAATAAATAGAAAATTTGTCCAACTCAACAGAAATTTAGGATATTATTTTAGTTTACAATGATACAAACTAGAATTTTCTAATGTGTCAAATTAAAAAAAAATTTTTTTAGTTTCCCACTTATTATAATATCTCAAAATATCATGTAATAAAACTCTGGAAAATCATTCCCAATAAAGCAAAGAATTTACTCATCTTATCATTTTATTAAAAGTATTTATTATAGCCTGACCAGGTGGCGGTGCAGTAGATAAAACATTGACCTGGGAGGCTGAGGACACAGGTTCAAAACCCCGAAGTCGCGGGCTTGAGCCCAGGCTCACCAGCTTGAGTGCAGGGCCACCAACTTGAGTGTGGGATCATAAACATGACCCCATGATCACTGGCTTGAGCCCAAAGGTTGCTCTTGAGCAGGGGGTCACTGGCTCAGCTGAAGCCCCCTAGTCAAGGCACATATGAGAAAGTAATCAATGAATAACTAAGGTGACACAACTATGAGGTGATGCTTCTCATCTCTCTCACTTCCTGTCTATCCATTCCTGTCTGTCTCTCTCACTAAAAACAAAACAAAACAAAACAAAACAAAACAAAAAAAACCTATTTTGAGGTATTGATATCATTTTTACCAGAAAGTTAGCACTAACTGAGTAAGACACATACAGATATGATTCAGGAATCCTTCAGGAAAGATAAGCAAGTCAAATTTATATGTCTGTCTGATCTATTTAAGAACTGATCTATTTCATCCCTTTAAAAATCTTAGCATTTATTCATTTAAGAATGTTTATTGACTACTTATATTAAGCACTCAGTATACTACAATTAGAAAAATGGACTAAATCTATAGAATGCACATTCTGGTGAAGTTATTTAAAATATCTTTCTGACGCTATGTCTAATTTCACCCACTAACTAAAGTTTCAGATAATGGACAATAAAGGATTAGGCTGAAAAAGAAAACTTTCCTAACAGTAATATATTTTCTGCAGAAATAAAAATACAGTGTGTCTTTAAAGTCATGGTGCACTTTTGACCAGTCACAGGAAAGCAACAAAAGACAATAGAAATGTGAAATCTGCACCAAATAAAAGGAAAACTCTCCCAGTTTCATACCTATTCAGTGCAGTTCGATGTGGGCTCACGCACAGATTTTTTAGGGCTCCTTAGGTAGCTATCCCGTATAGCCTCTACAGACTCGTCACTGACTGATGGCCTACCAGAACGGGGTTTCTTCACCAAACTGCCGCTTTCCTTCAACTGCTTATCCCCCCAGGAATGTTATTCCTATGTAGTGGCGCTTCGTTATAAATGTGCTGATATTCACGTTGCACTTTGGTCACGAATTCTAATTTAGCGAGCCACAGAACACACTGAACTTTCCTCTGTACCATCCACATCTCGACTGGCGTGGCCGTGGGCTGCTCCGCTGTATACATGGTGTTACATCATCATCTGCATATGCGTACATGCTGCCACATCATCCTACAGAAACTGGGAGGGGTTTCCTTTTATTTGGTGCAGATTTCACATTTCTATCGTCTTTTGTTGCTTTCCTCTGACCGGTCAAAAGTGCACCATGACTTTACGGACACACTGTAGATCCCAAGTTGAAGGGGAAACTAGAAAAATCACGTTGAAAAAACAGAGGACTAAATGAGGGTGAATATACTTGATACAACTTTTTAGAGATTACCAAATCATCCTCTAGTTGATTAGTAGTTGTGTTCATTTTTTGGCCTTTTTATTGAAGGGTGTACAGCTATCACTGCTGTATCTTTAAAGATAATAAAACTACAACAAGCAAAAGTTCTGTAAAGCATACCATCAGCATCATCTGACTCCTCGTCGTCGTCATCTTCATCTTTAGACTTCCTCATTGAAGAAGATCGACACCTGAGAACATCCTGTGAGGACAATCGACGGAAGTATCCTCTAGAGAAAAGGTCATTTTCATCCTCTTCCTCTTCTTCTTCATCAATCTCAAACGTAGGTTCTAATCTTGGCATTGGTCTCTCAGAGTCAGAGTCTTCAAATGGTTCATCTAAGACTTCTGTAGTCTCAGAAATAGTTTCTGTGACCACACTGCTATTGTGGTGTTTGCGCTTTCGGACTCTCCTTCTTCGGTGAAGAATTGGTTTCTATTTAAAAGAGAAATAATTTTATTAACAGTAATGATCACTATCATTTCTGCTAATATGATTAATAGTTCTTAAACCTAATAGAACTAGTACATATAAAATGAGGATGCTGCTTACCAAAAGACATTTTAAATATTATTTCAGAATACCATAATAAAATACTAAACATAATGTATCATAGATACATAGATGTTGGGTAACTGAATATAACTTTGTAAAATAGGCAGACATGCCCGAAAAGTAGATATGATTCCCTTATTAATGGTTCAGTTAAATTAAACACCGTAGGGCCTAGGGTGCTATTTCAATACTAAAATGATACAGAGGCTAGTCCCTTAACTTCTTTTTTTCTAAGGAGAAAATAAAGTACTTTCTATTTGTCTTATTGTTCTACTATGAAGGTCAGCAGAACTATCAGTAAAGCCATATGCCTTTTTTATGAGCTATCCACAGAGTTTTATTGGACATGCAGAAATATGGAGCTGATATGGATTTACTTGATGTCAGTGAAGCATTTCAAAAGTAAAATAAATCTGTTATTGAAATTTGGCACATTAGGCACAATTTTATACAAGGGTTGATTTAATATCTTAAATCACACAATAGCACAAAACAAAGATGATGTACCAAAAATGCTGTAAACCAATTTCCTCATTCTACAGAGGCCAGAAAGGTTATAGGACTTGTTTAAGGCTGCACATTCATCTGTATAAAAATGTTTATAAAATACAATCTTTCACTCCCAGGTAAGTGAATTTCAAGAATGTCAGAAGTACTGTGTACATGATTTCACTGATTGTTATACTATTCCTTTTTAACACAAACAAATAGTTTACTTTTATTTTATAAATAGGCAATACAAGCCTGAGATGGCAAAGAAATATTCTTCACGGTCACAAAATTAATAGTAGAATTAGGCAAGGTTCACTTTTTCTCCATTTCAAATTCACTAATCCTTCTAGTTGAGAATATAATTTGTGAAATGGGTTAAACATGGCCCACCTCTTTGGAAAAATAAACTGATTCTAGGATTGAGGAATAAATATATAAGTTGAACTTGGAAAATCTTGTAGTACCAGAAAGTAAGAAAGTGCTTAAAACAAAACAAACAGAAAAACTTTGCAATGATGAGGGCGTGTATATTAAAGGAATGCAGGAGCAAAACTGAAAGAGTTCCTAATGACCACAGCTAGAAAAATCTGAGCAACAAATTAAATAAAGTAGTAGTATTGGATTATAACTCAAAATATAAATATCGACAAGTCCATAATGATATAAATAAATGCTTAAATAAATTTAAAAAAATGAGAATAGATAAATACCCCAAGAGAATTCTAATGTGTGAGCTGTGGACAGTGACTTTATTCCAAAGAGTACAGTAAAGGGAAAAAAGGAGTAACTTTACTGTAGAGAAACTGACAAACACAACTTCTAACCAGGTGATGGAGGTTAATAATAGTAAAATGTCACACTGATAATAAATGACCTTGTATTTGGTGTATAGATATAGATAGTGGATACCCTTTATCTGATGAGAAAGGGACTTTACCTCTGGGTCTTCTTCTCAAAAAGCACATTACCCCATTTTAATATCATGAGGTACAGTCTCAAAACTTTCAAGGTCATCAAAAACAAGGAGTCTGAGAAACTATTACAACCAAGAAGGGCCTAAGAAGATATGACTACTAAATGTAATGTGGTATGCTGAATGGGATCCTGGAACAGAAAAAGGACACGAGGGAAAACTGAGGAAATTTGAATAAAGTATGTATTCTAGTTAACAATGTATCAATTAATTAGTTCATTATTTGTGACAAATGTACCACATCAACCTAAGACATTAAACCTGAACAGGCAGTTGGCATAGTGGATAGAGCATCAGCCTGGAACACTGAGGACACAGGTTCAAAACCACAAGGTCACAGGCTCAAGCACAGGCTCACTGCTTGAGCGTGGGGTCACTGGCTTAAGCGTGGGATCATAGACATGACCCCATGATCGCTGGCTTGAGCTCAAAGGTCGCTGGCTTGAGCAGGCGGGTCACTGGCTCAGCTGCAGCAGCACCACCACCATTGGGTCAAGGCACATATGAGAAAGCAATCGATGAACTAAGGTGCCGCAACTATGAGTTGATGCTTCTAATCTTTCTTTCTCTTCCTCTCTGTCTGTCCCTCCATCTCAATCTGTCTCTCTCTTTCGCTCACTAAAAAAAAAAAAAAAACCTAAGAGGTTAATAATAGGGGAAACTGGGTGTAGGGAATACAGAAACTCTCTGTACTTTCTTTGCAATAATTCCATAAATCTAAAACTGTTCTAAAATTAAGAGCTTTTTAAAAAAAATAAATAAATAGCCCTACCTTTTTTTTAAGGGTCTGCTAAGGAAAGGAATGATTTCATTGCCTTGGATGAAAGCTGTCACCCACTATTACAGTGTGGTTCATTCAGAGAGCTGACATACTTCAATCTGGCTGGTTTATGACAATGCTTTAAGTTCACTTCACAGCCTGGGATATTTTTAGTATACAATGTAACAGAATTCACTATCATCATCATACAGAATTTATTAACAAGCTGGCTCTCATTCAAACTTTGCATGATAATGCAAATGTATAGCTTAGAAAATATTTTTGAGGCAAGGTGAAGTCAAATTACTGGAGAAGTGAAGAGGACAGATAGAAGGGACATCAGAGTGCAGGGAATCCTGTACCACGCACGACTATATGAATGGCTCACTCCAAGCACCCGATACACATTCATTTCCATGGAACTGTGTAATCCTTTCCTCTCCTTTTCTAATATAAACATTTCTAATCTGTACACACTTTTAAAATGTTTTTAAAATCTCTAAAATTCATGATTTAAACATCCAACCAGCAAGCTGAAAAACAGCCCACCAGTCCTTAAATAAGTTCATGACTTCTAAGCTAATTTCCATGAACCAAAGAAGTCATATACACACTTCAAATATTCACTAGAAACAATATATTGAGGCTTAAAGTTGAAAAAATAACACAGTAAGAATTTCTGTATTTATCCTTTCAGAACTCGAGGACAGAATTGTATACAATGAGCTGCAATTGGAGGAAGAAAAGAATATATCAGGGTAATGCCTTACCTTTCGCTTCAATGTGGGCTTTGTAAGAATTGGCGGAGAGTTGGACCGAGGACTTTCTGGCTCCTCTTCCTCCTCACTGCTCTCACTGAAGCCCCTGAGGACAGTCCTGTCACCATCACTATAGCGACGGAGCAGTCTACCATTGCCTTCTGGTAACCTGCACTTCAGAGCCTCAGGGCCTTTCTTTAGCTGTCCCCGCCACAGCTCAACCCCTTCACTCAGTCTTCTTTTGGGAATATCCGGCTTCCCATCCTGGCTTGGCTGCTCCTGAGAGGCTGCCAACTGTTCCTCACTTTCAGGGTATTGTTCTTGGGAGGTTTCTGATTTTTCCTCACATTCTCCGTATTGTTCCTGAGGAGTTAATGACTCTTCCAAGAGCAGTTTAGAATCTTTATTACCAAACCGTTCCTGGGTTTTTTTGTTCTTCCTCCCCCAGCGGCCTTTCCGAGATGACTGATTATTCGCAGGAAGACTATCACGGGGAAGGACTTGTTTGTTCAAACGTGTAGAACTGACTGGTGCCATAACTTCTGGTTTCTTTTCACTTTCTATTGAAGAATAAGAATCGTGTTCTTTGTTTTCCCGAGATGCAGGCTTTCCCACCTGATTTTAGAAAATAAAATCATGGTGGTTAGTTTTTCATTCTTACTTAGTTATATATCCTATTCTGATCTTTTAAATACTAAGATAAGGCCCTGGCCGGTTGGCTCAGCGGTAGAGTGTCGGCCTAGCGTGCGGAGGACCCGGGTTCGATTCCTGGCCAGGGCACATAGGAGAAGCGCCCATTTGCTTCTCCACCCCTCCGCCGCGCTTTCCTCTCTGTCTCTCTCTTCCCCTCCCGCAGCCAAGGCTCCATTGGAGCAAAGATGGCCCGGGCGCTGGGGATGGCTCTGTGGCCTCTGCCTCAGGCGCTAGAGTGGCTCTGGTCGCAATATGGCGACGCCCAGGATGGGCAGAGCATCGCCCCCTGGGGGGCAGAGCATCGCCCCTGGTGGGCGTGCCGGGTGGATCCTGGTCGGGCGCATGCGGGAGTCTGTCTGACTGTCTCTCCCTGTTTCCAGCTTCAGAAAAATGAAAAAAAACAAACAAACAATACTAAGATAACAGCTTTAAAAAAGAAATTATTATTTAATAATTAAAAAATATATCTTGTGTGTCAGACACTATTTTATATGCTTTATAGGTAATAAGCTTCACAACAATTGTATAAAATATAAATATATGCTCCGTTTACAGATTAGGTAACTAAGACACAAAAAGTTTAAGTAACTTGCCCCAGGTCATGAAACAGCAAATAAATAAGTTGGGATATAAACTGAGGCAGTCTGACCCAATAAAAATCAAAATTCTGTCTAAAAGCCAGTGCTCTCAGACACCATGCAATACTATCTTCAATAAATAAAGTATTATTGTTCTTACAAATACATGTTTTGTTTTGTTTTTTATTAAGTGAGAGGCAGGGAGGCAGAGAGACAGACTCCTGCATGCGCCCCAACTGGGATCCACCCGGCAAGCCCCCTGGGGATGATGCTCTGCCCATCTGGGGCTGCTGCTCCATTGCTTAGCAACTGAACTATTTAAAGCACTTTGAGGTGAGGCCATGGAGTCATTCTCAGAACCCTGGGCCAACTTTGCTGAAACCAATCGAGTTATGACTGTGGGAGGAAAAGAAAAAGAGACAGAGAGAGAGAGAGACAGAGAAGGGGGGGAGAGATAGAGAAGCAATGGTAGCTTCTCCTGTGTGCCCTGACTGAATCAAACCCAGGACTTCCACATGCTGGCCAACATTCTACCACTGAGCCAACAGGCCAGAGCCTGTTCTTATAAATGTTAAACGAGATAGTTTATGAAATTTCTCAGAAATAAAATTGTATAAACAGAGCGAAGACGGGCTCTGGTGCAAAAGCAAGGAAAAGGAAGTATTGGGGGAAAAAATGAAAGAAAATTTCTATAATTATTTTGATTTTTATTCTGTAAACTTAACTTCATTTTAAAAATTAAATTGTATCAAACAGAGGCCTAAAATTATTTATTAAAAAAGAACATAGAGGTCCTGGCCGGTTGGCTCAGCGGTAGAGCGTCAGCCTGGCGTGCGGGGGACCCGGGTTCGATATACGGCCAGGGCACATAGGAGAAGCGCCCATTTACTTCTCCATCCCCCACCCCCTCCTTCCTCTCTGTCTCTCTCTTCCCCTCCCTCAGCCAAGGCTCCATTGGAGCAAAGATGGCCCGGGCGCTGCACCAGGCGCTAGAGTGGCTCTGGTCGTGGCAGAGCGACGCCCCCGAGGGGCAGAGCATCGCCCCTGGTGGGCAGAGCATCGCCCCTGGTGGGCGTACCGGGTGGATCCCGGTCGGGCGCATGCGGGAGTCTGTCTGACTGTCTCTCCCCATTTCCAGCTTCAGAAAACAAACAAACAAACAAAAAAAAAGAACATAGAGTTTTAAAGGACAAAAGACCTGCTTTTAAAAAAAATAAACGTACGTATCACAAGAAGAAAAATATTAAAAACTATAGTCTCTCTCTTTAATGGCTAAAGACACCTGTGTACCTACTGAATATTCAGTGCTCTCTTAGAAAACACATGTTTACATTATTCCATAATGTTGTAAGGAAAATGTAACTTCATTTCATTTCTTTTTTAATTCAGTGAGAGGCAGGGAAGCAGAGAGACAGACTCTGGCATGTGCCCTCACCAGGATCCACCCAGAAAGCCCACTAGAGAAAGATGCTCTGCCCATCTGGGGCATTGCTCTGTTGCTCAGCAACGAGCTCTTCTTAGCACCTGAGGTGAGGCCATGGAGCCAACCTCAGTGCCCAGGGCCAACTCATTCCAATCGAGCCATGGCTGCAGGAAGAAAAGAGAGAGAGAGAAGAAGTAGAGAAGCAGATTGGCATCTCTCCTGTGTGCCCTGGCTTGGAATCAAACCTGGACATCCACAAGCCAGGCCGACACTCCACCACTGAGCTAACCAGTCAGGGCCTATTTCACTTTTTAACAACCGTTAGATTTGGATTCAATTCAGATTCTTCAATTACTATATAGCTTAAAATTAAACTGCTTATTGGAATTCTGGTAAGAAATATTTAGTCATAAGTAACACATAACAAATTTGAAGGTCTCCTAATGATCCAAAGCTTAAAAATATACAAATTAAGTAAATAAAACCCAGGTTTCCTAAAATTTCTATCATTAAAATAAACTCTGAAATTCTGATGTAAATTTATTATATTGGTTTAAAGTAATATCTATATCTATATATATCTCAATCACAGATACGAAAACCAAAAATATATCCTCTGTTATCAAAAAGAGAGATTACTCAAGTCCTTACACTTGCCTCTAATTCTCTTTCCTGGCATGGTGGCTCTTCATTTTCTCCTTCCTCAGCCTCCTCTTCTTCCTCCTCTGAGACAACAGAATTGGAGACTATGACAGGAGTCCAACGCAAACATTCAGGATCTACATCTACAGGTCGCAAATTCAGCTGAAGCTTTGCCATATGATCCTGAATAAGTTTTTCTCGGCGGATAATCACAAATCTGGAACCAAAGAAAAGTTTATAGCAATCAACAAGGTATAAGGAGTACCTAACAATGAATATGGAGCTATACTCTCCAGAACAACCTGGAGATGATGATAAATACTTCAAAACAGCAAACCTGGAAAGCTGAAATACAGAAATATGCCATTACATGAGACAGCTAAGATATATAAAGTTCAACAACAGAAAATGATAGTTATTTTAACCATTCATTGTCTCAGACTTGCCAACTCTGGAATTTCTGATACTTCCTCAACTCTTATCTCCTACTTTACATATTTCTACCTCAAATGCCTCCTTTCTTTGTGACCTGTTACCAACCACTCTAGATAAGGATGAGCTCTTCCTTTGACCTAGATTTCATCATATATGTGGAAATAAACCATGGGTATCATTTATTTGACATTGTTTCTTGGGCTGAAGAAGTTCCTAATACCAGAAAATAAGATTTAGAAGCTTAGGTTTAAAAATTAGGAGGAAGGTCAAAAAAAGTTTTGAAAAATATGGTCAAGGGTATCAAATATCATAGAAAGGAAAATGGTATCTGAGGATCACCAAGTGTACTATTTATATTAATTTATCTTCTTCCATCAATAATTTAGCTGCCTGAACCAAAAACTTCCACCTAATGATCCTTCAAAAAAGATGTAATACTCACTGGTCACTACGGAAGTCCAGCATTCGTAGGTGGTGGAGTGTGGAAGTAATATCTTGAGGGCAGATTCCAGTCAACTTACTTAACTTCTTAATGCTAATTTGCTTGTCATTTTGGTGATAAAGGCACTCCAATATTACACTTTTCCAATAAGCCATATAGGAAAGACGACCTAGATCAGATAATGGTTTCTCTGGAGACCCTGCTTGGCCTTCACGCTTTGATAACAGATAACCTAAAGAAACCCCAAAATAACAGATATGTCAGAGAGCCCAAAGAAAATGGGCTAATTCACCAAAATAACAATCCCCTCTTCCACAATCTAAGTATTGTAGGAAATAATAATTACAAAGGTAAATTCCCTCAAGAAAAAATAAAAAGCAAAATTACTTGAAAATCAATTTGCAGGAAGACTACATAAGCTATATGCGCTGAAAATTAGGTATTACTTTGTCTATAGTTAATGTAAATAATATTATTAAAATATTCAAACTCTTAAAAATCAGGACTTCATACTGATAGGCTACATTAGTAAGATTAAGGAAATAATGTTTCCTATTCAATGTACTATAGTAGAGAACTACCCTCGTATGTTTTATTTGGACCACTAGATGGCAACAGCTATATCTGAACTGAAAAACACAAAAGAATGGAAAAAAGAAAAAAGAAAAAAGAAAAAAAAAACACAAAAGAATGTCTCAGTGTTAATGTAATCTTATTAAGACGGTGGTTCTTCTGTGAGTGAATTAGATAATAATTTACTTCAATCAAGCTCTCCTCACTAAGTTTTCTTTTTTTAAATTGATTTGTAGAGACAAAGGAAGAGACAGAGACAAAGAAACATCAATTTGTTGTTCCACTTATTCATGCAATCATTGGTTGCTTCTTGTACGTGCCCTGACCGGGGCTTGAACCCACAACCTCAGCATGTTGGGATGACACTGTAACCAACGGAAAAACCTGGCCAGGGTACCAAGAATTAACTTCTTAACACTGGCGATATAATTATCTGATATTTAGAAGGACTGCCTTCAAAATCCTTAATTTAAACCACTATTTCTGAACCTATTTTTAAAATATTTTTAGCCAGTATCTGAGAAAATATTCCCTCAAATATCACTATTTTATATACAATATAAAATTTATTGCAAACATACATTTACTTTCTAAGCAAGATTATAGATGTATAAAATAAAATTTAAGTTCCTCAAGAATCTTTTTAGAACCACTGGATTTCAATATTTAACTGTGATTAAATTTCTATATTTAACTCAGATTAAGTTATTTATTGTATCTGTAATTTAAAAATTTTTAAAGGTGCATCATATATTTTTAACCACTAGGCTGAGAGCCTATAACTAAAAAATGATGTATGCACTTTGGGTAACAAAAATAGAACAGGTGAAAAAAAGAATAGGGCAGGTGTGGTACCACTTTACTAATAGTAATTTAAGTAGTTATACAATGTTTTTAGTATTGCTGTAAGAATTACTACATAAAACTAAGTTCCACTGTAATTTAACAGTTGCAAATTAAAGGTATTTTCTATTGTATAGAAGTTGATATTAATATTAGCTATTTAAAAATATTTAATGTCCAACCAAAAGAAAAAAAATTCATGACTTTAAGTTTTAAAGTTCTATACAGCAGTATGACAATCAATAAATCATCCACAGATCTCACACACACACATCCCCCCTTCATAGGAAGAGACAATGAGAAATTTTATGATAATCCTTACTGAAATCGATGAGAAACCTGCCATAGCCCTTACGCTGGTATTGGGGAAGAATCATTATACAGGAAACATTGTATTTCTGTTGGCAGTGCTTTTCCTGGTGGAGAAAACAGAAGCCAAGTTTTAAAACAACAGTCTGGTACAACTGAATAGTAATGCTAATTATTAAGAAACAAAGACTAACAGTCAAAATCACAGCCCTAGTCCTTTGGGAATAACAATACACATCAAGAAAAAATACTCCACTGGGAGTCATTGCCATTACCCACAAAGCAACTGTCCCAAGAGAATAAAATTATAAAACAATGTCATCTAACACCATCTGCAACTCAAAAACAGTATGACAGTGCCTAAGGTGAGCAAAGGAATCTGAGTCCCAATCAAATTTGCAAAGCAACAAATTATGAATCAACGTGGCCCTCTAGAAGTGAGATTCACCATCAACCATTTCAGTTTATTTTATGTCTTCCTCTGGCGCTACATAAGGGCAGTCCCACCTCCCTATAAGCCAGGGGTCCCCAAACTACGGCCCCGGGCCGTATGCGGTCCCCTGAGGCCATTTATCCGGCCCCCACCGCACTTCCAGAAGGGGCACCTCTTTCACTGGTGGTCAGTGAGAGGAGCATAGTTCCCATTGAAATACTGGTCAGTTTGTTCATTTAAATTTACTTGTTCTTTATTTTAAATATTGTTATTTGTTCCCATTTTGTTTTTTTACTTGAAAATAAAGTATGTGCAGTGTGCATAGGGATTTGTTCATAGCTTTTTTATAGTCTGGCCCTCCAACGGTCTGAGGGACAGTGAACTGGCCCCCTGTGTAAAAAGTTTGGGGACCCCTGCTATAAGCTGTACCTAACATTACAAAAAATAGACCCAACATGCTGGATACAAATATATTTTTATAAACCAGGGAGCATATATTAAATTATATTTAACAATTTAAACAGCCTACTAACAGAATGCTTCCTACTTAACTATTTTACGCACTCAGATTTTACCTTGGGCTTGCTCAAATAAAAGGATGTCTTTCATGTTGTTTGATTACTAAAGAAAATTTTTTTTCTCCCCAACAGAGTGAAAGATTAAAGGAAGGAGAAAAATATCCTGTAATAAAAATGGCTTCTTATTCTTATTTCTATGCCTAAAATTCAAATTAGAAAGAGAAGATGTAAACTTAGAAAGAACTTAAACAGGTAATGACTGTGTTTATTTCACAAGTTCTATCTATTATCATCATGGGAACAGAAGTAATTTAAAAACATTTTCTCTTGAGTATAACCAGCAGTTCATATTCCAAGGAGATTATATACAGTCTGTTCAATGTAACTAGGCACCTTCAAGCACTTGGTATGTTTCTAAATGTTCCTGTTTTCCTTTCCAAAAAGCTAGATGGCATCCAGAAGGTTCTGTACCCTGTAATGTCTTCTAGTGAAAACCAGTAAAGACTGTTTCAGATTTATATATTAATTCAAACAAATTTTAAGCTGATATACTTACTTTAGAAAAGTAGCCAACAAGGTGGCAGCCCTTGACATCATTCTGTGTTAGTACATAAAAAAGAAATGGCTCCACATCATAATAGAGTGTTTTGTGGTCAAGAAACAACTTTGCCAAGAGACACAGATTCTGACAATAAATGGTACTCACATTCCCATCAACCTAGAGGGGAAAAATAGGACAAAATGGTCAGCGAATTGTCTTTTTAGTTCCAGAATAATACATGTTAGTTACAAGCACCTCGAGTATCTATAATCCAGCCTAAGAGAACCTGTCAGTGATCAGAATACACTGGAACTGGGAAGCTATCCCTTGAAAAGACAGAATTACAGTACCCGTTGTTTTAAGACAACTAACAATGTATATAAAACACCATATGTATTCAACAAAGCATGAATAGCTAGATAAGGTGGTGACGGCCATCTTAAAAATCACACTTTTTTTTTTATAACACAATTGATTGTAATACTCCTGCAAATGACAAGCTGATCTGATTCCTTCTTAAGAAGCATTTAATGTAACAGAAGACCTAAATGCAACTCCTTCTAAAATACATATGGAAATAAAACAAGGTAGAACTATAATCCAATCTGTGCCAGCAGCCAGAAGCAATGTAGTCTGACTGCCATGATCAGATTTATCCTCAAATAAAACTTATTGAGAGACTTAACTATTATCAAAAACACCAAACAAGTTCCCTGGCAACCTGGCAAATGATCTATTTCTTGGACTCGTGTTGACCAAGATCAAGAGCACTAAGAAACATTGCTCCTGACACCCTGTGTTCTTGGGAGTTGCCGGAGCTTGCTCTTTTATGAAAATGCCAATGGATGCCTACATTAGACACCCAAGCATTTCAAGACTAAAATCTCTTCTTTTTTTTTTTTTTTTTTTTTTTTTAGATGAGAGGAGGGGAGATAGGCAGACTCTCACATGTACCTCAAAGAGGATCCACCCCACAACTCAGGCTGATGCTCAAGTACCAAGCTATTTTCAGTGCCTGAGGCCAACACACTGGGACCAACTGAGCTATCCTCGGCACCTGGAGTCATGCTCCAACCAATCGAGCCACTGGCTACAGGAGAAGAAAAGGGAGAAGAGAGAGAGAGAGAGTGGGAGGGGGAGAAGCAGACGGTTGCTTCACCTGTGTGTCCTGACCGGGAATTGAACCCGGGATGTCCATATGCCAGGCTGACACTCAAGACTAAAACCTCTTTAACAATTTTAGTAATTAAATAAAACTTCTTTAAAAATATACACAAAGGCCCTGGCCGGTTGGCTCAGTGGTAGAGTGTCGGCCTGGCGTGCAGGAGTCCCAGGTTCAGATTCCCGGCCAGGACACACAGGAGAATCGCCCATCTGCTTCTCCACCCCTCCCCCTCTCCTTCCTCTCTGTCTCTCTCTTCCCCTCCCGCAGCCAAGGCTCCAATGGAGCAAAGTTGGCCCGGGCACTGAGGATGGCTCCATGGCCTCTGCCTCAGGCCCTAGAATGGCTCTGGTTGCAACAGATCAATGCCCCAGATGGGCGGAGCATCGCCCCAGGCATGCCGGGTGGATCCCGGTCGGGCGCATGTGGGAGTCTGTCTGACTGCCTCCCCATTTCCAACTTCAGAAAAATACAAAAAAAAAAAAAAATACACACTAATATATGCTTAAGTTGAGAAATAATTTTTTCTTGGGTATTCTAAAATAATACTGTATACCATGCCTTTCCCCCTCCTCCAAGGCGAAATACTTCTCTATTCCTCAACAAAAATAAAGTCTGAGGAAAGATCAAGAAAATGAGAGATAGTAGATCCTAAGAATGTGAAATTCCATCATCTCTCCAGTAATGTAAATTCTGGTAATTAATGGAACCAAGTGAGCACATGGCAGGTACTCAAAACTTGGCAATCAAACCACAGAACTGAGGATCAAGAAATTCAGTATCACTAACAACACAGAAGAATCACAAACATAACATAAATCATATCATGATGAAGTCAAGAAAATATTTACTACCACTATTAAAATATACCTCTACAAAATATTCCTCTAAAGAGAACAGAAATCTTTTCAATTGTTTAATTGAAAAGATTCTACAGTTCACAGATTCTAAGATAAAGTTTAATCACGTCTGAACATACGTAAAATCGGTTGGCATTTTATAATCAACTGAGTCTTACAAATCATTACCAGAACTTTTTCCTTTTCAGTGGTATATATAAAATAATAAGATATATTATAATTGATCATTAATTTAATGAAACAATAATTTATTCTGTGATCAAGCTTGTGAACTTGGTGCCATTTGTCTTGGCCTAATTCTGCTTCTCATATAGCAGAATTATTTGATTTAATAGAGAGTGAACTACAATAAATAACATTTCCAAAAAAAAAAAAATCAAGCCACACAATTAGATACAATACAGGTGGCATAATATATGAAATAGATAGAACATATTAAACATCTACTTTACCTCAAAGACAGATATATTATTCTTTCTGTAAATCTCATTGGCAGGAGGATGGAACCAACCACACTTCTTCATGTGCTGTTGTAGAATAGTTCTACTTTTCATATATTTTAGACAGAATTCACAAAGATACAACTTAGGTAGCCTATAAAAAGTAATTATAAAAAAAAGACAGGGCTTTATATTTTATAAGACTTTAAACTTTCACAACAATTCTTTTGACTCATTACCACACAGTAAAAAGGTAGACAATGTATCATTAACCCCATTAATGAAATAAAAAAAAGAAAAAGACTAAAGATAAAACTAATTTGGATAACAGTATCCAACTAATTGAAGGCAGGAGAGCAAGGGTGAGAAATCAAGACATCTAATTCCAGGTTCTTCCTTTCAGATTAATAATACTTAGCAGTTTTTTAAAGTTACCCCTTTAACAAGATACCAAAAAATATCACATTCTCTCCTCCTCAATTATCTCCAATAAGGAGAAAATAAAGTCTACCTACAGAACATACCATTAAGTGAAGATTTTGTCAAGCTATATATCCTTTATTCCTTTATTTGATCACTCATTCATTAATATCAGAAAAATAAACATCTGTTGAATATTTACTGTGTGTCAGGCCCTGCGCTAGGTATACTACATATAGAGTGCTGAATGAAATGTAGTAGTTATAAAAGCAGATTTTGTATACCTTTTTAAGTATAAAATTATAACATTCAATATGTTTTTTCAAGTTAGAACATACTATAGTGCCTCCTTCCTTCTACCCCTGAAATTCTGGTTCTCCCTCTGGTTAAATATCACATTAGCTGGACCAGTGGTGGCACAGTGGATAGAGTGTTGACCTGGGACTGGAAAGAGCATCGACCTGGGGCACTGAGGTCCCAGGCTCGAAACCCCAAGGTCACCAGCTTGAGCAGAAGCTCATCTGGCTTGTCAGCTTGAGCACAGGGTCCCAGGCTGGAGCACGGGATCACTGACATGATTCCATGGTCACTGGCTTGAGGTATCACTGGCTTGGACTGAGCCCCCCCCCCCTCAGTCAAGGCATGCATAAGCAATCAATGAACAACTAAAGTGATGCAAATAGCCTGACCAGGCGGTGGCGCAGTGGATAGAGCATAGAACTGGGATGTGGAGGACCCAGGTTCGAGACCCTGAGGTCGCCAACTTCAGCATGGGCTCATCTGGTTTGAGCAAGGCTCAGCAGCTTGAGACCAAGGTTGCTGACTCGAGCAAGGGGTCACTTGGTCTGCTGTAGTGCCCCCGCCCCCGGTCAAGGCACATATGAGAAATCAATCAATGAACAACTAAGGAACTGCAATGAAGAATTGATGTTTCTTATCTCCCTCCCTTCCTGGCTCTCTGTCCCTCTCTCTGACTCGCTCTGTCTCTGCCACAATAAATAAATAAATAAATAAATAAATAAATAAATAAATAAATAAAGTGATGCAAGTATAAGTTGATAATTCTCATCTCTCCCTTCCTATCTGTCTCTCTCTCTCCCTCTCTGCCCCTCTAAAAACATACGTCACATTAAATTCTGCAACTCAAAAGTCTATTTACTCAAGTAAAAAGTTCAAATTATTCTTCCAGATGTTCTGTTACTTCTTTACACTATTCAACAGTCTTGCTATTTTAGCAGTAGTTTAATGTTATCCTGTCAAGTTTAACCTTCTTCTTTATAATGTCCCTTTAATGAGGAGCTAGGCAATCAAGTTAAGTGATCAGATTGGTTCATAAAGTAATTGAAGGAACATAACCTAAATTGAAACTGATCAGCTTTTATACCTATTTTAGTCTGAATCCAGAAGACTACATGGCTCTTCTATTATAAAATACACATCTCATGTAACTCCTGCATCCTGAATTGTGTCCAGAACTAGCTATGCCTTGATAATCTGAAATCTGATATTGTCATTTTGCATATGCAAAATATTGAATGGCATGATAACAAAAACTATAATCCATATAAATTACTGTATCTTCTCTCATATATATAAGCATGGAGGCTTTCACAGTTACCAGGGGTGGGGAGGGGAAGGCAGGGGTGGGGTGGGGGGAGAGGAGGGGCACAAAGAAAACCAGATAGTTGGTGACAGAAGACTATATGACTTTGGGTGATGAGTATGCAACATAATCAAATGTCAAGATAACCTGGAGATGTTTAAAAATAAAAAGAAAATTTAAAAATTCATAAATCTTAAGGGGGGGAGGAAAACTAGGGGAGATGGGGGTAGAAAGATACTTTGCACGGGGTGGAAGCATAATGCAGTGTGTAGATGGTGTTAGGGTGAGCTGTGCACTTGAAACCTGCATAGTTTGATGAACCATGTCATCCCAATAAATTAAAAGTAACTTTTAAAAAAATCAATCAAAAATTACATATGACTTGTTTTAAAATTCAGTAATTTCCTTACTTTAGTAAGATCTACTGGTAAATTATATAATTAGATTTCAGTTAAAAAAAACCTGAAAAAAAAATGTATTGTGGCACTGTATATAATATGTACTCTGACTTAAATATATTTGTCCACATAATCTCATCAATAAAATTTTTAACAGTGAAAAATAAACTCATACGGAAGGGGGATGATGGGACGGGATCAAAAAAGATGAAAGGATTAGCCAAATTATATATACATATAAAACACTGATACATGCAACAGGGTAGAAATTCCCAGAGAGACAGGGGGATGAGGGTGGAGGGGTAAGGGGGTAAATCAGGGATGGAAAAAGACTGCATGGGGGGCGCACTATGCTGTGTAGAAGGTATTATATAGAATGGGACAGTTGAAACCATGTCAACACAATAAATTAAAAATAAAAATTTTATAAAATGACTCATTCTAGAATAAGCAAAGAGTTTATCAGAATAAGAGGGTACATTTAAAAAAGCATAAATAAATAAATAAATAAATAAATAAACTCATTAATTTAGTTGCTATCAGTTTGGATAGCTATGCTTTAAAAAGATTGCCCTGGAATTAAAAGAAGAAAAGTAGATGAACATACCCAAATGTTTGATTTGTTAAAGTATGAAGACCATAACCATTTTTCAAGTTCTACTTTAGAAGCAGCTTTTGAAGCATAATTCTTTTTATGAAAACAGTTACCATTCAACTAAACCCTCTCCAAAGGTGTATTTATGGAACACTAGTCCTGCATGCAATATTTTGTGCCAAAATAAAGGCAGGAAAGGGTATGTGATTTTTTTTTCCCCTTCACCCTTGATGAGTCACATTACTTCTTCCTATAAAATCTCACATCTTATGTTTAAAATTTTTTTAATTGGTTGATTTTCGTGAGAGAGGAAAGGAGAAAGAGAGAGACAGGAGCATTGAGCTGCTCCTGCATGTGTCCTGACTGGGGATTGAACTGGCAACCTCTGAGCTTCAGAATAATGCTCCAACCAACCAAGCTATCCAGCCAGGGCAGACAGCTTATGTTTAAACTGCCATTCAGGCCCTGGCCGGTTGGTCCAGTGGTGGAGCGTCGGCCTGGCGTGCAGAAGTCCCGGGTTCGATTCCCAGCCAGGGCACACAGGAGAGGCACCCATCTGCTTCTCCACCCCCACCCCCTCCTTCCTCTCTGTCTCTCTCTTCCCCTCCCGCAGCAGAGGCACCATTGGAGCGAAGATGGCCCACGCGCTGGGGATGGCTCTGTGGCCTCTGCCTCAGGCGCTGGAGTGGCTCTGGTCGCAACAGAACGATGCCCGGAGGGGCAGAGCATCGCCCCCTGGTGGGCAGAGCGTCGCCCCCTGGTGGGCGTGCCGGGTGGATCCCGGTCGGGCGCATGCGGGAGTCTGTCTCTCCCCATTTCCAGCTTCAGAAAAATACAAAAAAAAAAAAAAAAAGGATAAACTGCCATTCAGTATACTAAAAGCTTCCAAGAAACTACTGTGGTATATAATACTTCTAAATGTTTACAATCTATAATATATATATAGGTTATATATATATTATATATATATTAGAGATTTTCCAAAATCTCTAATATTAGCCAAACCAAAACAACCTAAAACTATACTTTAGTAAAAAATTTATTCCAAAATAAAGTAATGAGTAAAACACATGACTAACACATAAAGTCAAGAATCAAGAACCAAGAACCAAGAACATGAAAATGAAAGGTTCCCTAAGGCTTCATTTATTCCCTTTGCAGGTTGTCTCAAACCCCACTACTCAGAAAGGAATGGGGGCAGGATAAATAGCTTTTTCCTTCTTTATCTCAAAACTAAAAAATCTCAAAATGAAATGGCCCCAATTATAAACTTCATTATTTATTGTGGACACTAGATGTTATCAACTGAGTCTCAAAAGTAGCCCACAACTGCCAGACTGTCTTTCTGAATATCTAGATCAGGGGTCCCTAAACTTTTTACACAGGGGGCCAGTTCACTGTCCCTCAGACCGTTGGAGGGCCGGACTATAAAAAAAACTATGAACAAATCCCTATGCACACATCTTATTTTAAAGTAAAAAAACAAAACAGGAACAAATACAATATTTAAAATAAAGAACAAGTAAATTTAAATCAACAAACTGACCAGTATTTCAATGGGAACTACGGGCCTGCTTTTGGCTAATGAGATGGTCAATGTGCTCCTCTCACTGACCACCAATGAAAGAGGTGCCCCTTCCAGAAGCCGGATAAATGGCCTCAGAGGGCCAGCATGTGGCCCGTGGGCCTTAGTTTGGGGATCCCTGCTCTAGATATTGAGTAACTTCTCAAATTATTTAAATAGAAGAATGAGCTTCTCCCTATGCAATTGTAATTCATGGCACTCCCCCTCGAACTATTCTACTTCTTACCTTTACTAACCTGTGCTAAATTCTCAATGAGCAATTATTTTAACTTGTTGCAACATGAAGATGCAGAAGAATCCTTGAGTACAATGAAGAAAAGAAAAAAAGAACCAGTGACAGGTCACTAAACTTTCCAGATTATGGTAAAGATAAATGCTAAAAGCATTCAATTAAACTTTTAGGTCTCAGTACAGAGACATGGAAAGTAAATACAATTATTTCCTCAGGTCTATAAGAGAAGACATCATATTCTTTTGAAGTTCTATTAGGTAAGCAAGTTGTTCAAGACAATATCAGAAGAAATGAAATTACTACCAAGTCTTATCAGGTTAATTAGAAGTTCATAATTAAAGCATTTTATTGATAAGTAAAAAACAACAAGAACAACAAAAACTTTAGCGAAACATATAAAAAATAATAAAAGTAAAAGCAAGTAGTATCACGATCTACTTCATTCCAATTCATTTTTTTGAGAAAGCCTCTTACTTATTTAACCAAGCCCACAGGGATGACAATGCTAGTCTAAAAGAAATCATCTAATAAAACTCCGGGGGAAAATAGTGTTTTTCTAGCAATAGTACAAATGGCTGTAGTTCTCTCATTGAAAAAAAATACATCATCAAAAACAAACATTAGATCGCATAAAGTGTTGTTATAAAGATTATAAATATTTCTAGCCCTAAAGAATACCGCTGGATGCTGCTTTCTGTCACCTTCCACCTATGACTTGAATATCAAAATAGGTGTATGGTTACTCTGATCCAGTTCATCAAGGACAGTAGCCTCCACGCTTGATATTAATTCTAAAGTCAGCCATTCTGTTGACACCCCAGCCTGTGAAGCTAGAACTGAGCTGCAGCTGAGTGCTCTGAAAGCGCCGCTTCCCTTACTTCTACAATGATGCAAATATTCTTCCCAGGAATTTCTTCTTGGCTTCTGAACACTGCCCAAGATAGTAACAGTTTATATAGCCTTCATAATAGGACAACTTGTAATAAAATGTTAAAACCATAATAAAAAGTGTAACAAATGTCACTTAAGTCAAAGATAATGGTACAAGCCACACAATATCAATCTAGATACAAATGCTATATGGAGTAGTGCAAGCACAGTGATTGAAGGTTATAGCTACGTGGAAGAGAAAAGTGGGATTTAATCCTGGTTCTACTATGTAACTTTAAACTGTATAGTCTTGAATAAGTTTGCTAGGCCTTTGTCTATAAAACGAAGAGAGTAATACCCACCTCATAGAATTACTACAGAGATGTTTAACCCAGGACCAAGCTCAACAAATGGTAACTAGAGCTGCTATTATTTATAATTATACTATGAATATTTTCATTCTCTTTTCATCCATTTTATTCCATCATTTAATGGTCATCCCAAAACTTTATTTTTTTATTTTTTATTTTTTTAAGTGAGAGGCAGGGAGGCAGAGACTCCCACATGCATCCCAACCGGGATCTACCTGGCAAGCCTGGGGCAAGCCCCCTACCACAAGATGCTCTGCCCATCTGGGGCAACTTCTCTGTTGCTCAGCAATGGAGCTATTTTAGTGTCTGAGGCAGAGGTCATGGAGCCATTCTCAGGGCCCAGGGCCAACTTGCCCGAACCATTTGAGCTTGAATCATTTGAGCTTGAACCATGCTGCAGGAAGGGAAGAGAGACAGAGTGGAGGGGAAGGAGTGGAAAAGCAGATAGTTGCTTCTCCTGTGTGCTCTTACCAGGAATCAAACCCGGCACCTCCACACACTGGGTGGATGCTCTACTGCTGAGCCAACCAGCCAAGGCCCAAAAGACTTAAGAATATTGTTCTTGCCTGTCCTGTAGTGCAACAGTGGATAAAGCATTGACCTGGAATGTTGAAGTCACCAGTTTGAAACCCTGGGCTTGCCCCGTCAAGGCACATACACCAAGCAGTCAATGAACAACTAATGTGAAGCAACTATGAGTTGATACCTTTTGCTCCATACACACCCCCTCTGTAAAATCAATAAATAAAATCTTAAAAAAAAAAAAGAGTGGTGTTCTTTAGTAACTGGCGCTGTACATAATTTATGCATCAAATCATCAGAAACAGGAACAAAAGGTTGAGGAAACTTCCTAATCTAAGCCACTCAATTATGTGGGAATCTGCCTACTTATGATCTCAATATGATCTCACAGCAAAGAGGTTATTATGAAGGAAGCTAAGCTCTATAAACAGCTCAGATGTAGAGGACAGCCCATGATTAGTCAGTCTTGCTATCAGCCTATTTCTGTCTGGTTTTTAAAGGGAGAGTAAGGCTCTCTATGAACCTGTCTACCAGTGTGAGCATCAGATGGTCCTGCTGGAGAAATTTAAGGTTAAAACTCTGGTTTATAATCTTCACTTAAAGCCTTAATCATATTGCTCCAAAGTAGCACCATTGCTTCACTGTTGTTTCACTTTGTTTTTTTAAGTCAGGAATGCAAGATTACTTAATTTACAATAAACACACACAAATGTTTGATGAGAGGTAATTCAAAATCGCACTTCCCAAAAGATTTTTCCTCTTGTGACCTTTTTGTTTATTTGTTTGTCTGTTTCAATTGTCCTCTTTATACATGCTTTGGGATTTGCAATTTTTAAAAAAGTATTTAAAACCTTAAATAAAAAAATAATTTAGAAGTAATTTAGCATTGAGTAATAAAGTCATTAATAAAGTAAGGATATAGATTAATTATTTGAAGAACATAAGACCTCTAAACATTTGCCTGACGAGGCGGTGGCACAGTGGATAGAGCGTGGAACTAGGATGCAGAGGACCCAGGTTCGAGACCCCAAGGTCGCCAGCTTGAGCGCGGGCTCATCTGGTTTGAGCAAAGCTTGGACCCAAGGTCGCTGGCTCGAGCAAGGGGTTACTCAGTCTGCTATAGCCCCACGGTCAAGGCACATATGAAAAAGCAATCAATGAACAACTAAGGTGTCACAACAAAAACTAATGATTGATGCTTCTCATCTCTCTCTGTTCCTGTCTGTCTGTCCCTATCTATCCCTCTCTCTGTCTCAAAAAAAAAAACACAAAACCTCTAAACAAACATTTTGGTCAACTCAAGTTTAAAATAACTCAGAAGTAATACAAGCCAAAACTCATTTAATAGATATATACATATATAGTTTTTAAAAAACACAACTAAGAGAATTATGAATACACAGATAGGGGGGAAAGTCACAATTATTAAAGAACCTATTAAATTATAGAATATTTTCTACTGAAAAATTAAGGAAAACCTCCACAATGTAATGAAAGTGTCTAAAATTCTACTTAAAATTGATGGATTTTAGAGCTCTTATTCTATTGCTGTTTTTTATGATTCTTATTACCCTTTCTTGTTATTTATTTTTCTGCTAGCAATGTTTATTCCTTCAATGATAACCAATGATTAGGAAATCAGGTTTTAGCAACAATCTCATCAGAAAAAAATGCAAAATTCTTTATGAAACCTTTTAATATCCTAAAGACAACAGCCTCATGGTTCAATTTTTATTCTCTTCAAAAGCAAGTGCTGAGGCTGACTCTATTTCCATTCCTGAGTCAACTAATTGCCTCTCGTCCCCTTAAGTAGAAGAGACAAGATGCCTGTGGTATCCATCTATCTGTACCACAATTCCTGAAACAGCTGATACACAAGTTAAATCCTTTTCTAGGTTGAACACTTACAATGTGAATAGTTTGCAAAGATCTCACTAAAAATGGTAATATTTTATTTCAAACCTGATGAAGAAATTAATTCCTCAGCATTTCTTCTTGATCATACATCATATCTTGGCTATTCAGAACTCCTGAGGAGTAAACTGTCTTGAATACTTAAGTTCTGTAGGTAGTTGAGAAATTCCCTGTCCTCTTTTAACACACACATTATTTTATCTATAATTATATGTATAATAAATATAATCTTTAATAAAACAAACTCAAATTGTTATTCCATGATATAAATAGAAGGCTGCTTTAATGATCTACTACAGTGTTTAGGGCTAACAGCCCTGTAATAAATGGTTCTCAATTGCTGAGTTTCGTGAGCTTGTGTATTAGTTTCCTGAAGCTTTGCTTTCTCTTCAGTTGTTTTTTGGTGGTGGTGGTGGTGGTGGCGGGGAGTTGGGGGGGGTCACTGAGGTCTGTGTCTATAATAACATTCTCTCACTCCTATTTCTCTACTTCTGCCAGACTTGAAAACTAGACAGCAATTTATATTTAAAAAAGTAAAAAATACTGAGTTTTAGTTTTCTAACAAATATACTGGCCTATTCCCAGCTTCCCAGAAAAAACTCATGTTAAAAGAACTCTGTATAGGGTAAAGCAGTAATAAATTAATGTTGTTATAATTATTTTTGCTAATATTTTAGACATGCAATGTTACTAGATAGGTAAATAGTCATACAATGTAGACTTTGAATATGTGTTTAAACCACAGAACATCATAACTTATTAGTCCTTACAACAGTGGTTTTCAACTTTTATATACTTGGAGACTGGTAACCTAGCCAGCCAGAAATGGAAACACGCAATGAACAAAGTTTTATCTTACTGCACCTAACAGTGCCATATTGCACAAAGTTGGTGCTTGATTTCCGAATTACATGTGTGATGCATTGAATACTACATTAGTTTGTTCAAATGATTTTTGTCTATTGCACATGATTTGTAAATGCTCTGCACATGCAAAAGGTTGCTCAAAGATGCCTACAGGTTCCAAAGATATCTAAGACAACCTCAAGAGTATTTTCATTGATGATACAGGCTGATAAGTGGCAATCACCCAGAGCATAAGTGAAGGTGAATAAGATCGTTGAGTCTATAATCTTCATACATCAGGGTGGTTAACACCTTCATGTACTGACACGAAATTTCTGGTGGACCAGCACCGGTCTGCAGATCAGCTGTTGAAAAACACTGCCTTATAACACCCTGCTAAATAAAAAACTGTGGTATAGGCCCTGGCCAGTTGGCTCAGCAGTAGAGGGTCGGCCCAGCGTGTGGAGGTCCTGGATTGATTCCCAGCCAGGGCACACAGGAAAAGCGCTCATCTTCTTCTCCACCCCTCCCCTCTCCTTTCTCTCTTTGTCTCTCTCTTCCCCTCCCGCAGTCAAGGCTCCATGGGAGCAAAGTTGGCCAGGATACTGAGGATGGCTCCATGGCCTCCGCCTCAGGCGCTAGAATGGCTCCGGTTGCAGCGGAGCAATGGCCCAGATGGGCAGAGCATCACCCCTGGTGGGCATGCCGGGTGGATCCCAGTGGGGCACACATGGGAGTCTGTCTGTCTGCCGCCCCCAGCTTCTCACTGGGGGGGAGGGGGGAACTGTGGCATAAATAATTTTCAGATTTTTTTTTTTTTTCATTTTTCTGAAGCTGGAAACGGGGAGACAGAGTCAAACAGACTCCTGCATGCGCCTGACCGGGATCCACCCGGCACGCCCACCATGGGGCAATGCTCTGCCCACCAGGGGGCGATGCTCTGCCCATCCTGGGCGTCGCCATGTTGCAACCAGAGCCACTCTAGCACCTGAGGCAGAGGCCACAGAGCCATCCCCAGCACCCAGGCCATCTTTGCTCCAATGGAGCCTTGGCTGCGGGAGGGGAAGAGAGAGACAGAGAGGAAAGCGCGGTGGAGGGGTGGAGAAGCAAATGGGCGCTTCTCCTGTGTGCCCTGGCCGGGAATTGAACCTGGGTCCTCCGCACGCTAGGCCGACGCTCTACCGCTGAGCCAACTGGCCAGGGCTCAGATTTTTTTCTTTTTTTAATGTGCCTTGACCATGGGCCTTCAGCAGACTGAGTAACCCCTTGCTCGAGCCAGGGACGTTGGGCTCAAGCTGGTGAGCTTTTGCTCAAACCAGATGAGCCCTTGCTCAAGCTGGCGACCTCAGGGTCTCGAACCTGGGTCTTCTGCATCCCAGTCCGAATAATTTTCAGATTTAAGAGAGCACTAATGTGACTGCTATAATTCAAAAGACAAATCATTGTTTAATTTTTACCAAATCTTATTTATCAACTCTTTAAACTTAAACCCTAAAGGAAAAAAATAATAATTACTGACATTATTGAGCACTAAACATTGACTGACTAATTTTTAGAGAGCAGAAAGGGGGGGGGGGTAATAGGGGAGAAGGAAAGTGCGAAAGAGAAAGAGAGAAACATCAATTTATTGCCCTACTTATTTATACATTCATTGGTTGATTCTGGTATGTGCCTTGACCAGGGATCGAACCTGTAACCTTGGTGTACTGGGATGACACTCTAACCAAGTGAGCTACCTGGCTAAAGGAAGCACTTACCACTTTCTAAGTGATTTACATATTTTAAGCCATGTAATGTTCACAACAAACCTGATGAGGTCAATACTATTACTACCCCCATTTTAAAGATGAGAAAACTGAGGCACAGAGTTATTGGGTAACTTCTAAGGTTATGCAGCTTATAAATGTCAGAGTTGAGTCATGAAACAAATTTGGCTTTTACTAAGCACAATGCCTCATCCCAAAAAGCTGATGACTGATCAATTTTTATATCTGGAAACCCGAGCTATTTATATATAATTTAATACCATTTGTCCAATTATTCCTAGGAAAAGAAACTATTAAATTTTTTAAATTATAAAAGTTTAGACCAAGGGTCCCCAAACTACGGCCCGTGGGCCGCATGCGGCCGCCTGAGGCCATTTATCTGGCCCCCGCCGCACTTCCGGAAGGGGCACCTCTTTCATTGGTGGTCAGTGAGAGGAGCACATTGACCATCTCATTAGCCAAAAGCAGGCCCATAGTTCCCATTGAAATACTGGTCAGTATGTTCATTTAAATTTACTTGTTCTTTATTTTAAATATTGTATTTGTTCCCGTTTTGTTTTTTTACTTTAAAATAAGATATGTGCAGTGTGCATAGGAATTTGTTCATAGTTTTTTTTATAGTCCGGACCTCCAACGGTCTGAGGGACAGTGAACTGGCCCCCCGTATAAAAAGTTTGGGGACCCCTGGTTTAGACAAAAGGCTACTCAGTGAAACTTTATTTATAATTAAGTATAAAAATCTTAGTTTTTCTCTCTTATAATTCTTTTTTTTTTTTTTTGTATTTTTCTGAAGCTGGAAACGGGGAGAGACAGTCAGATAGACTCCCGCATGGTGCCCGACCGGGATCCACCCGGCACGCCCACCAGGGGGCAATGCTCTGCCCCTCCGGGGCGTCGCTCTGTTGCCACCAGAGCCACTCTAGCGCCTGGGGCAGAGGCCAAGGAGCCATCCCCAGCGCCCGGGCCATCTTTGCTCCAATGGAGCCTCGGCTGCGGGAGGGGAAGAGAGAGACAAAGAGGAAGGAGAGGGGGAGGGGTGGAGAAGCAGATGGGCGCTTCTCCTGTGTGCCCCGGCCGGGAATCGAACCCGGGACTTCTGCACACCAGGCCGACGCTCTACCACTGAGCCAAACGGCCAGGGCTTCTCTTATAATTCTTAATGTGAGGTATAAAGGCAAATTTGTTTTAAAGAAGAAAACATTCCCCTTTCATTCTGACCATGTGTCAGGTTTCCTATTTTAATTATTAGCTTTTGGACAGATTACAGAAAAACAAATCTAAAGCCAACTGGGATTAAGTAGCTGCCAAAGTATGCTGCTATTATGGACAGTTTCCTTAAATATAAAAAGATGAAATAGACTAAAATGTACCCAAGAACTCTTCTAGTGCTAGAATTCTATGAATTTAAAAAACAGAAGGTAAAGGGTCACTCAAAACATACCTTGAGTATTCTTGAGGATATGGGGAAGAGTACCAGGTGTGAATTTCATACTTCCCAAACTCAATGACAGAGGGACAGCGAACTTGTGGATCAGGGGGACCAGTCACTCCAACTTTCTGTGCAGGCAAAAAATACATTACAAAATATAGCTAAATTAAGTACACTGAGATAGATAACAAAAACAAAACAAAAAAATCTGAATCTAAATGTTGTCTTTTCAGCCTGACCTCTGGTGGCGCAGTGGATAAAGCATCGACCTGGGAACACCGAGGTTGCCGGTTCAAAACCCTGCACTTGTCTGGTCAAGGCATATATGGGAGTTGATGCTTCCTGTTCCTCCCCCCTTTCTCTCTCTTTCTCTCTCTCTCTCTCTCTCTCTCTTCCTCTCCCTCCCTCCTCTCTAAAATGAATAAAAATAAATTCTTTAAATGTTGTCTTTTCAGAATTCCACAGAACAATAAAAGCCAGGAACAGGCTAACAAGTGTTTTTGGTTTTCTGTTTTTAATTTATTGATGTTAGAGCAAGAGAGAGAACACGGAACATGGATCTGTTACCATATGTGCCTAACTGGGCATTGAACTTGCAACCTCTGCACTTTGGGATGACACTCCAACCAAGCTATCTGGCCAAAGCAAATTTGAAATAAGCTGTATTATTCTTTAATACAGCACTCAAATGAAGAACAAAAATGCTGATAAATCTCTTAGAACTTAATACAGTTGGTGTCACTGGATTTTCATATTTAATAATACTATGAATACTTTTCAAAACTCCTAACCTTAATGACCTAGTCAATGTGCATTACAAGTTCATTTTTGCCAGAAAAACTGCTGGCATTTGGAAATATAAGATAAGAGAATCGTTTGCAATAAGTGAGGAGGAAGAATGCTGTATGCTTGCCAAGGTCCCACATATAGTGCCTCAACTGACAACAGAAATGACCTACTGAACATGTGAGCACATATAGAAAAAGATGATTTTCTAGTTTGAGAAAGTAGATATTTAAGAATAAGAGAAAAAGAATATAGCAAAACAAGTATCAAAAGAGTCTTCAATTCATTTTACACTGCCCCGAAAATTTCCTTCGTTAGTGGCTCTTCACACATTTGACCAAAGAAAAAAATACTCTGCTTTACATACTGTTATCCTTTTTTTTTTTTTTTTTCATTTTTCTGAAGCTGGAAACAGGGAGAGACAGTCAGACAGACTCCCGCATGCGCCCGACCGGGATCCACCTGGCACGCCCACCAGGGGCGATGCTCTGCCCACCAGGGGGCGATGCTCTGCCCATCCTGGGCGTCGCCATGTTGCGACCAGAGCCACTCTAGCGCCTGAGGCAGAGGCCACAGAGCCATCCCCAGCGCCCGGGCCATCTTTGCTCCAATGGAGCCTTGGCTGCGGGAGGGGAAGAGAGAGACAGAGAGGAAAGCGCAGCGGAGGGGTGGAGAAGCAAATGGGCGCTTCTCCTGTGTGCCCTGGCCAGGAATCAAACCCGGGTCCTCCGCACGCTAGGCCGACACTCTACCACTGAGCCAACCGGTCAGGGCCCTGTTATCCGTTTTATCTACCTTCTATTTATAATCAAAACAATCTCTATGCTCTCATCCCCGCAATAATCTGAATAGCTACACTTTCTAAAAAGAATAATTTGTAAAGCCTTTATGTTTCCACACCACTGATTCCAATATTAGCCATTGTTAAGGTCTACAAAGATCAGGTTTTAAAACCTTAAATTCAAGGACAATCTGATCTGCTCTGCACCCAACATAGCAACATATTCATATTCTCTCTCTCTCTCTCTCTCTCTCTCTCTCTCTCTCTCTCTCACACACACACACACACACACACACTCCCTTCTACAAAACTAAAGAGATGAGAGATTTTTTAATTCACTTTTTAAATAGAAATTCATTTAAGGAAGAACCCTCTTCACCACAACTCAATAGAACACTCTCCCTGGTCTTTTCGGTTTCCTTTTATAAAAAGCCAAGGGACTTATCTCAGGTTTCATACTGGAATACAGCCAGGTAAAACCTCAACCTTTTCCTTAGACACCTCAAAACAAAACACAAACATCTATTAGCTGGATGAATTATGGTAGGACACCAAGGAGTACTGGGGATCTTCCAAAGGCAAAAATCATAAGAAAATAGACAAGACAGGGTTAAAATAAGAGTTTTTCATTTCTCAAAATTAAAATAGAATTTTGTAGGCTTTAGAAACATTGTTCTTTAAACTATATTACAGAATCAAGTATTTTAATTCATAAAATAGAATCTTTTAACCTATCTTCACAGCTCAAAATAACAAGACAAGTAGTATAGAAAATATCAGAATAACCAAATATCAGAAACCAGATCTAATTTCCTGAGCCAAGGATCAAATAGGAAGCACAAAAGTTGAAAACAAGCACCTGCTGTAGTACTTCCTGTTGTTTGAGAGCTTTCCCATCAGGGGCTGGTCGCTCTTCCAGGTGGATGCCTGATGTGAAATTGGATATCCAGTTCCAGTATAATTGTTTGCACATAACCGCAACTAAGAGACTAGACTGTGCAAAACTAGGCTCACAGCAGATTTCCCCGCTCCCACACCTACCCTTACCTTTGTGGAACAGAACATGTTCTGGCTCATGCGCTCATATACCTCTGTCCTCTACCACTCCAATTCCCTGGTGAAAGCTTCAGGAGCCAGTGTTTCTTTTACTGAGGCTTAGAAGTGAACAAAGGCTCCATGCTGTGATGAAGCAACAGCTGCATCTAAACCACTCATTAACCCAGTCCTTGCCAGAGTCAAACTGTCAATGTGCATTACAAGTTCACCTTTGCTAGGCCATTTTATTTTTAAATTTCAGCCAAATACTCTTGTTAAACATAGAACTTTCTAAAGCAGCAGGTATCTGATATAATCAAGAACAAAAAATATTTTTAAAAACTATTAATTCAGGTTCTGCCACTTTGTACCCTCCTTCTCATTTGAATATGCCAAAATCTTTAAAAGATAACACATATTCCAGAAGAGAATGGACTTTTTAATCTAAAAAAGTTGTGTGGGGGGGTACTAAATGTACTAGTAATTAGGCTAAACCAAAAGATGACTTTAAATATGCCTATTCTAGATAATGGAGCTTTTACTACTAGCAGTTTATGAGAAAAGATTACTCTTCTGCAAAAACTCCACTTCCACAAATGACTTATTCCAATTGCCACTACATGGAGGCCACTCTTGCAGTACCCTCCAAGTCCAGATCTGGTACAAACACAAAAATTACAATGCGTATAGACACGGCCCTGCTCCCTTCCCTTTGTCCTCCATTAGATAACTTCCCCTGGATCTTCCTTTTCCGTTTCCCCTGGGGACATGACATTTTGAGGTGGTAGTAGAGGGTAGTACTGCACCCTTATTATCAACATGAGAATGTGAAATGTGGAGAGAAGAGAGAAACTTTCTGATATTTGAACATTTTCCCATAAAAAACACTACAATAAAAAATTCTGTTCACCTGACCAGGTGGTGGTGCAGTGGATAGAGCTTCGGACTGGGACACAGAGGACCCAGGTTCGAAACCACGAGGTCATCAGTTTGAGCGTGGGCTCATTTGGTTTGAGCAAAGCTCACCAGCTTGAGCCCAAGGTCACTGGCTTGAGCAAGGGGTCACTCAGTCCACTGTAGCCCCTGGGTCAAGGCACATATGAGAAAGCAATCGCTGAGAAACTAAGGAGTCGCAACAAAGAATTGATGTTTCTCATCCCTCTCCCTTCCAGTCTGCCTGTTCTTCTCTGTCTCTGTCTCTGTCTCTGTCTCTCTCTCTCTCTCTCTCTCTCTCACACACACACACACACACACACACACACAATCTGTTCATTAGGGGCTAAAAGTTACGTGATGAAAGAGACGTATGCTCTGAAATAAAGTATGAACTTAAGAAATAAAGAGAAGCAGCATTTGTGGAGCAGGGACTGCGTCACCAGGGTCAGCGCCTTATATCTTACTAAATCCCCCACAAATCATTCCTCAACATAGGAAACAACATGCTCACTTTATAGATGGGGGAGGGGGTATGACAACAAAACACAAGACTCAGAAAGGAGGCACCAAAAAAAAAAAAAAAAAATACAGGCCCTCGCCGGTTGGCTCAGCGGTAGAGCATCAGCCCAGAGTGTGGAAGTCCCGGGTTCTATTTCCACCAGGACACAGAGGAGAAGTGCCCATCTGCTTCTCCACCCTTTCCCCTCTCCATTCTCTCTATCTCTCTCTTCCCCTCCAGCAACTAAGGGTGCACCGCCCAGTGGTGGGATCGTGGTCCGGCGCATGCAGGAGTCTGTCTGCCTGTCTCCCCCCCAACCCACATTCTCACTTCGGAAAAATAACAAACAAACAAAAAATCAGAACAGGAATATCAAGAGTGATGGATAGAGGAAATAGAGGTAGCCCTCAGATAATTTATATACTGAATTTCAAATGTCTACAAGTTTTTTTGAACTGGAACTTAAGTTTTCCAAAGAAATAAAACTAGAAGTCCACAGACTTATTAAAAAGTCTTTGAACCCGGGACCCCTTGCACGCCAGGCCGACGCTCTACCACTGAACCACCCGGCCAGGGCACACAGGAGAAGCGCCCATCTGCTTCTCCACCCCTCCCCCTCTCCTTCCTCTCTGTCTCTCTCTTCCCCTCCTGCAGCCGAGGCTCCATTGGAGCAAAGATGGCCAGGCGCTGGGGATGGCTCCTTGGCCTCTGCCCCAGGCGCTAGAGTGGCTCTTGTCGCCAGAGCGACGCCCCCTGGTGGGCAGTACCGGGCGGATCCCGGTCGGGCGCATGCGGGAGTCTGTCTGACTGTCTCTCCCTGTTTCCAGCTTCGGAAAAATACAAAAAAAAAAAAAAAGGTTAAAAAAAAAAAAAAAAGTCTTTGAAGCGAATGTGCTTTTGGAATCCTGAATTTTTCTAATGTTAAGAAAGCATTACAGTACCTATATATATCTTAAATTAACAATTCCTGTAGGATTGGGGGAACATCCCATAATCAGACATCATTGGTATTTCTTTAGCAAAAAATGAGTACTCACATTAAATGGGATAAAGAATATATATAGTCTAGGCCCTGGCCGGTTGGCTCAGTGGTAGAGCGTCGGCCTGGCGTGCGGGGAACCTGGGTTCGATTCCCAGCCAGGGCACATAGGAGAAGCACCCATTTGCTTCTCCACTCCCACCCCCTCCTTCCTCTCTGTCTCTCTCTTCCCCTCCCGCAGCCAAGGCTCCATTGGAGCAAAGATGGCCCGGGCGCTGGGGATGGCTCCTTGGCCTCTGCCCCAGGCGCTAGAGTGGCTCTGGTCCCAGCAGAGCGATGCCCCAGAGGGGCAGAGCATTGCCCCCTGGTGGGCAGAGCATCGCCCCTGGTGGGCGTGCCGGGTGGATCCCGGTCAGGTGCATGCGGGAGTCTGTCTGACTGTCTCTCCCCGTTTCCAGCTTCAGGAAAAAAAAAAAAAAAAAAAGAATATATATAGTCTCATCTCAGTTGAAATCTTGTTTTGCTAATGATTGAGTTAAGTTAGATCTTATTGTAAAGTGAGTTATAAATTTATTTTCATTCTCCAAAAAAGATATTCAGATGGACAATAAGTACCAAATCTCTATTCTCATCTCTCTAACCACACTGGCCTTCTTGTATTTCCTCGACCATGCTAAACACAAATCTTGATTTAGGGCCTTTGCATTTCTATTCCCCTGTCTGGAATGCTGTTCCCTCTAATATCCAAACATGGTTCATTCCCTCACCTCCTTTGGGTTTCTATTAAATGTCAGACAGCTCCTCGCTCCTAAGACAACAATTTAAAACTGCACAAATCCATCCTTTCCCTCTGAATTTTCTCTCTCCCTCCCTGACTTTTCTCTGTAACACTACCATTTGGCATACCATTTACCATCCCCATTGCAACTAAAGTATAAGCTCCAAAGAAAAAATATTATTTTTTAATTTGTTTTGTTCACTCTTGAATATCCAGTATCTGGCACTTGGTAACCAGTGCTCAGTTAATACTTATTGTTAAATGAACATTATCTATATTTCGGCTATTACATATATGTGCTGATAACCTGACAAACTTCTACTCAAAGCCCTCCTGACCGCCATATACAAGTCAACAAAAGTTCTCCATTTTAGACTTTACGAATCCCCAATTTATGAAAGCATGGTCTTTTCTCCATCCAAAAACAGCTTCTCTTACCATATTTAGTGCCATCACTATTTAAAATAGAAGAACACTGGAAGACATACTTGGTTTCACCTTCTCCTTCAACTCTGACTCCCAACCCAACACTGTATCTTTTCCATGCTACCTAAATCTTTCTCAGAATCTGTCTACTGTACCTCCTGTCTTCATTTAGACTCTAGTCACTTCTCATTGCGACTACTGTAATTATTGGACTGAAAGATGTCCTGGTTCAAGTATTCATCAATCCACTATACACTGTCACACCAGAAATGAGTTTCTAAATGAAAATAAAATCATGTCACCATCTTTTAAAAAAATTCTTCAGTAGCTCAACACGAGCTACTTGACTACTTTAAAAAGCTACTGTCTAAAAAATAAAGTACAAGCTCCTTAACAGGTACCATAGGATCTTTATGATCTGGTCTATACTTACCTTTCAATCTCAATTCTTAATTGAACTCCAGCCAAATAAACTACATTCAGCTCTAACGGTTCTGTAAGCTTTCTTATGCCCAAACTATTCTATCTGAAATGCCTTCCTCTTTTCATTCACCAGTAAATTGTTGCCTGACCAGGTGGTGGCACAGTGAATACAGGACCCAGGTTAGAAAACCCGAGGTCACCAGCTTGAGCATGGGCTCACTCAGCGTTAGTGCAAGCTCACCAGCTGAGCGCAGGGTTGCTGGCTTGAGTGTGGGATCACAGACATGATTCCAAGGTCGCTGGCTTACGCAAGGGGTCACTGGGTCAGCTAAAGCGGCCAGTCAAGGCATGTATGAGAAGTAATCAATGAGCCCCAACTACAAGTTGATGCTTCTCATCTTTCCTTTCCTATCTGTCTCTCCCTCTGTCTCTCTGTCTCACACATACAAGTAAATTGTTACTCAATATAACCTCCTCTATAAAGACTCCTCCAGCATCCCTAGATGGATGCCTTCCTTTTCATTCTCATTGCATCTTATGGTAACATTATTCCATAAACTAGCAGTTTAGAGTTAAGAATCTGCCTGACCAGGTGGTGGCACAGTGGATAGAGCATCAGACTGAGATGTAGAGGACCCAGGTTCGAGACCCCGAGGTTGCCAGCTTGAGCGCGGGCTCATCTGGTTTGAGCAAAGCTTGCCAGCTTGGACCCAAGGTCGCTGGCTCGAGCAAGGGGTTACTTGGTCTGCTGTAGCCCCACGGTCAAGGCACATATGAGAAAGCAATCAATGAACAACTAAGGTGTTACAACGAAAAACTGATGATTGATGCTTCTCATCTCTCTCCGTTCCTGTCTGTCTGTCCCTATCTATCCCTCCCTCTGACTCTGTAAAAGAAAAAAGAGTTAAGAATCTGGGGTCAGATTGTCTGGGTCTGGGTTCAAATACTGACTCTATAACTTAACTATAATACATAACTCAGGTAAGATAATCCTTCTAATACTTCAATTTCTTCATCTGCAAAATGGGAGTAAGTAATAAGAGTTGTTTAAAAGGAACAAAATTGATATATAATACTGAGTGTAGTGCCTGGAACATAGAAAAAGAGTACCTATTACTAATTACATGGCTTTAATGATTTGTTTATAAATGTCTCTACAACGGGAGGGCAGAGACACATTTTCTATTTACCTATGTATTTCGAGCACCTGCCTCTAAGATAGCTAACAGAAGCTCACATTTATCTAGGGCTCACTACATGAATGACACACTAAGAATTCTGCAAACATCAACTCATTTAATCCTTTTAACAAACCTATCAAGTAACTTGTTCAACCAAGGTCACTCAGCAGAGACAGGATATGAACAATTTGCTTCTAGTACCTAAGCCTTTAACCACTGTATATTAAAATTCTCAATCAAATTGTGTTAAATTATTAAATAAATGACTCAAAATACATCTAAACAGCCTTTAATATGTCTTATAATTAATATAATTAATAGGTAAATGCCTAAGACATCAAAAGTCCTTTACTCCCCCATCCCTAACTTCATCAATACCAAGGAAAAATTACTCCAACAACAAAAAGAAGCAGTCATGGGGCTGCCTTAAATTCCTGTCATGCCAAGATTAATGGTCTTTTACTAGCATTCAAAACCCACCAATAGCCTGACCAGGCGGTGGCACAGTGGATAGAGCATCGGACTGGGATGCTGAGGACCCAGGTTCGAGACCCCGAGGTCGCCAGCTTGAGCGCGGGCTCATCTGGTTTGAGCAAAGCTCACCAGCTTGGACCCAAGGTCGCTGCCTCGAGCAAGGGGTTACTTGGTCTGCTGAAGGCCCGTGGTCAAGGCACATATGAGAAAGCAATCAATGAACAACTAAGGTGTCGCAATGAAAAACTGATGATTGATGCTTCTCATCTCTCTCCATTCCTGTTTGTCCCTATCTATCCCTCTCTCTGACTCTTGCTCTGTCTCTGTAAAACAAAACAAAACAAAACAAAACCCCACCAATATCCAGTTCTATGCTAGCAATTCAAGATATTTCTTACCACTTCCTAACAAGTGTGTTGGTCAAATAAGTTTGTCAATATGATATATGTTTGCTTGCTTATAGTTTGCATTGGGTGTGAGGACAGACTGTAAGCAGGCAGGGTGGTTACAGCCTAAGTCTCAGTTTTAAAACTAAGCCTTCCCCACACCCTTGACTGATTGCATGATGTGGGCTGGTGCACTCTCATGAGGAATCCCATTATGCTTCAGATAAGTGACTTTGTATCAGACTTCCTTGTTTGTACATTGGATTAAAGGTTTTGATTTCTACACTATAAAATGGGGGCAGACCGGGAGCTTGCTCTCGCTCGGTTCCTGAGATTAGCATTAGAGGAGAGCAGAGAAAGGCTACATGGAGGAGAGGGGAAGCAGCCAAGATGGCGGAGTGCTGAAGGAGAAGCCAATTTGTGCAGACTTTGTGCAGGGAGGAGATGGGGAACAGAGGTGAATAAGACTGGTGAGGTTAGAAACCTCTGAGTCTAGGAAACTCAGATAAGTCAGTGGCTTTGGGAGCCCTGAATGGAAAGGGAAGTGTTTTCCCACTCTATTTCTTGTCCTCCGGGTGCAAGCTAGGATTAAAGCTAGTGGCCCACCAGTTCTTGGCTCCGTTGTTTCTTTACCGTCTGTCCAAATCCAATGCAAACCTGCATGGACCAGGTGGCCGTGATGGTGGCTTTACATTTGGCATAATCTGTGGCAGGATTCGATACAGTTCAGTATGGAGCTACCACCACCTTTGCGTGGTGAAGTAGAGGACTGGCTACTGTTATGGTTCCCCATGGCTGTTCTTTTGGGGGCTGTAGGCTGGCTGACTTTTACAGCCATGAGTGAGGAAACTGAGAGCTCTGTGGAAGAGGCTGCCCGGGACCTGCAAACCGAGCAGTGGAAGGAGCTGTAGCAAACGTGGGAGAAACAGATGCTGACCCTGGAGCTGGAGGAAGTGCTGGAGGAGGAGGCCAACCAAGTTTGCGAGATTTGCCTGGAAATGGAGCGGACGCTGGAGAAGGAATCACAGGTTCGTGAGTTGCAGCATGCTCTGGACATTATGGAGAGCCAGCAGTGGTGGGAGGCCAGGGCTGAGGCCAGAGCTAGGGCTGCAAGGCCTGCTGAGCAGAAGGCAGCAGCGGCCTAGGGCTTGAGCCCGGCAGCAGGAGCTGATGTTTTCGGTTCCTCTTTGGAGGATGAGGAGAATCGGGCTGGAGTTGCAATCCGCAGTCTCAAGAAGATGAGAGCCCAGCAGCAAGGAGTACTTACTGCGTCCCTGGTAGGTCTGCAATTTTGGCACATGGGGCTGGATGCTATTATGCTCTCCGGAGCAGAGATGGAAATGCCGACTGCCATTGCCATGTGCTCCTTCTTGGGACAGTGGAATACCTGCCAGGATGGCAGGGATGAGAGAGGTGGCTGAGGCCACATGTGCATGGACTGATTCCTGGACTACGACCGGAGTGAACACTGGCTCCTTTGCTGGATGGACTTATGGATTTTGGACAATGTGAAATACCCTGATGGGAGTGGGGGGCAACTTTGATGGAGGCCCTCCTCCTGCCCTGGGAGCTTTTCCCATGGCTAGAAAGAAGGCCGAGGATATTTTGCACTTTTGGCAAAGTGCTCAGAGACTGGTGAAGTGTATCTTTGTAATTGTTGAAATTGTGTAATTTGCCATGTTGTTGTAATTTGTGTAATGTGCTTAATTTCCTTGTGCAGGAATACCTGTACTTTAGATTGTGAAGCAAGTAAAAGGGGTGGAATATTGGTCAAATAAGTTTTTAAATATGATATACTGTATATGTTTGCTCGCTTATAGTTTGTATTGGGTGTGGGGGACAGGCTGTAAGCAGGCCAGGTCATTATAGCCTAAGGCTTAGTTTCAAGACTAAGCTTTTCCCCACACCCTTGACTGTTGCATGATGTGGGATGGTGCACTCTCATGAGGAATCCCATTATGCTTCAGATAAGTGACTTTGTATCAGAGACTTCCTTGTTTGTATATTGGATTAAAGGTTTTGATTTCTACACTATAAAATGGGGGCAGACTGGGGACTCACTCTCTCGGTTCCTGAGATAAGCATTAGAAAGGAAAGCAGAAAAAGGCCACGTGGAGAAGAGGAGAAGCAGCCAAGATGGCGGAGTGCTGAAGGAGAAGCTAGTTTGTGCAGAGAGAAGGAGATGGGGAACAGAGGTGAATGAGACTGGTGAGGTTAGAAACCTTTGATTCTAGGAAACTCAGATAAGTCAGTGGCTTTGGGAGCCCTGAATGGAAAGGGAAGTGTTTTCCCACTGTGTATATTTCCTGCCCGCCAGGTGCAAGCTAGGATTAAAGTTAATGGCCCACCCAGTTCTTGGCTCCGTTGTTTCTTTACCGTCTGTCCGAATCCAATGCGAACTTGCATGGGCCAGGTGGCTGTGATGGTGGCCGTGGCTACTGGCTTTACAATGTGTTACGCTGTTTTATCTCTCACATGAAGCTACAGACAAGACAGTCCCCGCTTTGCATGGTGCCATGTTAACTGAAACTTATGCATACCAGAACTGAGATCAGCCTGGACATGATTCTGATGTGCATGTTTCCATTAAAACAGTGCTGTTGGGCAGATAAAATATATTATGCTCACTTTGTTAAAGACGGCGCTACCCACATGGAAGCCCATCGCCCAGGTGATAATATTAATTGCTCTTCTTGCTTTGGATGGGCGTGATTATGTTAATATGTGTTGGGAGAGGGCTTTCACACGAAAACGTTTTAAAAGAGAGGTCACATTGTTCTGGGGGAAGAGTGATTAAGTTCTAGGAGGAGCCCATTCTGTACTGTAGGAGGGCAGAGAAAGGCCACGTGGAGGAGGCCAGGAGAAGCAGCCAAGATGGTAGAGTGCTGAGGGAGAAGCCAGTTTGTGCAGAGAAAAGGAGATGGGAAATAGAGGTGAATAAGGCTGGTGAGGTACAAACCTTTGATTCTAGGAAACTCAGAGAAGTCAGTGGCTTTGGGAGCCCTGAATGGAAAGGAAAGTGTTTTCTCACTGTGTATACTTCTTGCCCGCCGGGTGCAAGCTAGGATTAAAGCTAATGGCCCACCCAGTTCTTGGCTCCATTGTTTCATTACTGTTGGGCAGATAAAATGTATTATGCTCACTTTGTAAAAGATAATGCTGCCCACGTAGAGGCTGTTGCCCAGGTGATATTAATGTGTGTTGGGGGCAGGCAGGATCGTTGTAGCATGGGGCTTGGTTTTGGGATTAAGCCTTTCCCACCCTTTTTGATGTGGGGCAGTACAACCCAATCATGCCTCAGAGAAGTGACTTTGTATTAGAGACTTCCCTATTTTGTATATTGGATTAAAAGGTTTTGAATCTACACTATAAAATAGGGGCAGAACAGGAACTTGCGCTCTTGGTTCCTGGGATGATTAGCATGAGAGAGCAGAGGGAGCAGAGCTGAGAGCAGAAAGAGGCCATGTGGCCAGGAGAAGCAGCCAAGATGGCGGAGTGCTGAGTGAGATGCCAGTTTGTGTAGTGTTTGTATCTGGGATAAGGAAGGAGATGGGGAACTGAGGAGAATAAGGCTGGTGAGCTAGAAACCTTTGATTCTAGGAAACTCGGATAAGTCAGTGGCTTTGTGAGCATGAATGTGAGTGGGTTTTGGAACCCAGTGTGTATTTTTACTTGCCCGCCGGGTGCAAGCTAGAATTAGAGACTATGGCCCACCAGTTTGTGGCTCCGTTGTTTCTTTACCGACTGTCCGAATCCAATGTGAACCTGCATGGGCTGGGCTGCTCTGATGGCGGCCCCGGCCCTGGCTCCTGGCTTTACAATTACCGTCTGTCCAAATCTAATGCGAACCTGCATGGTCCAGGTGGCTGTGATGGTGGCCGTGGCTACTGGCTTTACAAGTACCATGTAAACTAAGGACCACCTGTGTTACAACATCTTTAGGGGCAGCTACTGGGTTTTCTACATCATCTCCACAGTGCGACCTGCACAAGGTAGAACTTCAAATATTTGTTGATCTGATGAACCAATAATTGCAATGTTTTCTTATATTTATAGCAGTTATTTATTCCTCAAAGCTAAAGTTAATGCTTACCCTACTGGTAAGCCCCTTTTCTCTCCATTTACCTAAATGCTAATCATCCTTTGCGCCTGCTTCTTCTGAGAACATCTCAGATAACACCAACTCTTACTTATTCTTAGTTACGCTGTGAACATGTGAAATAGTCTATATCATTTAATACAGCAGCAAATTATATAATTTGGTATCTATGCCACTGCTGTTTATCTTCCCATGTACCTTTCCCTACTTGAAATCAGTACATGCCTTATAAGTTTGGTGCCTCCATAACATATTTTACAGAGTAATGCAGGATATGTTATTGTGATTAAAAGCAGGGATTTGAAGTCACACAGGACTGAGTTCTAACTCCATCAGAAAAGTCATTCAACTAAAAGTCTGTTTCCTCATATGTAAAATGGGGATAATAATCTCTTTTTCAGAGGGTTAAGAGTTATTATACCTAGCTTACTTCATTTCTAATAACTGTTCAATTATTTTATTTTTTTTTTTTGTATTTTTCTGAAGCTGGAAACGGGGAGAGACAGCCAGACAGACTCCCGCATGCGCCCGACCGGGATCCACCCGGCACGCCCACCAGGGGCGACGCTCCGCCCACCAGGGGGCGATGCCCTGCCCCTCTGGGGCGTCGCTCTGCCGCAACCAGAGCCACTCTAGCGCCCGGGGCAGAGGCCAAGGAGCCATCCCCAGCGCCCGGGCCATCCTTGCTCCAATGGAGCCTCGGCTGCGGGAGGGGAAGAGAGAGACAGAGAGGAAGGAGGGGGTGGGGGTAGAGAAGCAAATGGGCGCTTCTCCTATGTGCCCTGGCCTGGAATCGAACCCGGGTCCCCCGCACGCCAGGCCGACACTCCACCGCTGAGCCAACTGGCCAGGGCTAACTGTTCAATTCTTTATGGAAAAAAGAAAACTAGTTCAGTACCCTAGATACTTAAAATGCTGTTAACAATCAATACCTTCAAAACTGAAAAGCATTAAGTATGAAAATATAATGTGCTATTTGGTAATACTTCATGTAAAAAATTATCCTATGCATTTCAAGAAGGCTGTTATGCTCCAATGAGCTGAATACAAATGCTTCTGTCTGGTGATGGAGTTTTTAAAAAAACCATTTCCTCCAAGATCATAAGATCACTGTTGAAATAAAATTCCAGAACAGAAGCCTACACTACTTACTATTTTATATGCTTCTATTTTTCTTTTCGAAGGAAGCTCTTTTTTATAGATGTGGTCTTTATATAGCTAATTGTGGAACATAGTACAGTGATACCTCGGTTCTCGAACGCCTTGACTTTCGACCAAATCGGTATTCGACCAGGAAATTCGAGAAAATTTTGTCTTGGAATCCGAACAAATATTTGGAACTCGAACGTCCGAGATTAGCCGAGTTGAGCCGAATGGCGTTCATTCGGCCGAGCGCGCCTTGCCTGCGTCATCAGTGTGAGTCACGCTTTGTCACGCTTTGTGGAGAGAGAGAATCACGTTTTTGTGGAGAGAGTCACGCTTTGTGGTGAGAGTCACGCTTTGTGGTGAGACTCACGCTTTGTGCACGCTTTGTACACTGAATTTAACCCTTAGACATGGGTCCAAAGAAAGCCAGAAGTGGTAATGCAGACAAAGGTAAGCGGAAAGCTGTGAGAACAACGATTGAGCTGAAAAAAGAAATCATTGCCAAATATGAACAGGGCACACGTGTTTCAGATCTGTCTGCTGAGTATGGCATGCCAAGATCTACTATCTCAACTTTCCTTAAGAATAAAGCTGTTATAAAGGCTGCCAGTGTTGCCAAAGGTGTTACATTGTTAACAAAGCAAAGGCCTCAGATAATGGAGGAAATGGAGAAGCTGCTTCTTATTTTCATTAAAGAAAAAGAGTTAGCAGGTGACAGCATCAATGAAGTCGTTATTTGTGAGAAAGCACCAGTAAATAGGCATATTTTTGGGGCTTGGAACAAATTAATCCAGTTTCCATTATTTCCTATGGGTTTCATTGTTTCGGTTCTCGAACAATTTGGTTCTCGACCGTTCTCCCGGAACGAATTATGTTCGAGAACCGAGGTATCACTGTAATACGCAAACTATATCCTTATTTCTCTTGAAACTAAAAAGAAATAATAATAAGTGAATGATCCTTTTTGATAAAATTTTGCTAAGCATTTCAGTAACTTTTGAATTAGAAATATACTACACAAAATTTAATTACTCAAGATAATCCCTATGCACAAATATTAGACTTGCTTTTTTGAGTTTCCTACAAAATTGTAAATTCTATGTCTTAGTCATATAACCTCTATACTTCACATAGTTTCTAAAACAAAGTAGGCATTCAGTAAATGATGAATTGTTTAAATTTATCTCTTAATGGTTCAACCATATACCTAAGACTCTGTGACAAAATTTTCCTGCAAAATTTTTTAAACAAAGGTTGAAGTAGTTTTTACTAAGCCATATCTAGGTTCTCAAAAATGACTTTGTAAACTCTTTATAAACTCTTCATTATTCAAAACATCCTCTTATTAATCAACAATAATTCTCCCATTGACTTCAACCACTTGATTACATTAAGTCAGAGAACCTAGGAGTCATTCTTGATGACCTCTTCCTCCTTCAAATTACACAGAATCTATCACCAAATTCCACTGATTCCACCTCTAAAGTATATATATTCTAAATCTCTCCACCTCATTCCCGTTTCCACTGCCACATCTCCAGTTTAAACTGCCAGTTTCTTTTACCTGGATCATTGAAAAAGCCTCAAAACTGGCTTCCCTGCCTCCACTCTTTTACCTAATTCTAATCCATTCTAACTATAGTAGCCAAGGAAAAACCATTTTTAATGCAAATCTGATCCTGCTACCTCTTTGCTAAAAATCTTTCTGTGGTTTCCCACTCCAATTATAATACATAAATACCCAAGTCCTAACTTACAGAAGGAAAATAATTTTACAGAGAAGAAACATGGTAGAATATTCTCAGACTAGATGCATAAATTACTGTTACTGCTTTACGCACTATATAATTAATATTCTGTTTCTCATCCATAAACAAATTATATGATTTCCAATCCAAATACCCAACTTCACCTGCAGTGCTTGTTCTTGGATATCACGAAATAACTCCATATCTTTCTCAGTCATGATTTCCTGGCTCCCCAAAAGCCGTTCTTCGCTTTCCTGTTTGCCATCCCAACCATCCTGATTGTCTGAACAAAAAGAAAGGGTTCAAATATTAATACTATCCTTAGTTTAATATATTATCTAGAAAACAATTTCAGAAATCTTTATTTTGGTTTAAAGATTTCAATATTATCTATATTATTACTTTATAACAGAGAATAGCATTAAACTGACTCCCACAAAGAAACGTCAATACAGAATATATACATATTATATCAGCCTTACAATAAAACCCTTGAATTGTCTTCTAAAAAATACTACACAACTAAATTTAAACTTCACTAAAACATTACATTTTAATTTATTATAATATATACAAAAGCAGAACAGGAAAAAGATCTAAGGAGTATAAGTATGAATATAACACTTTTAGTATAAGTTCAACATAACATTCAAATATTGTTTTTCATTTCTTCTTAGTATGGAAGAAGTTTATGTTATATAGTATAGTAAGACATAATTTTTATCACCTGGGAGGAAATCAGGGAAAATCTGCCCTTTTTCATTTTAATATTTTGTTTTGTTTTATTTATTGACTTTAGAGAGAGAAGAAGGGAGATGGAGAGGAAAGGGAGAGAGAGGAGGGTGGGGGAGGGAGGGAGAGAGAGAAACAGAGGGAGAGTAACAGAGGAGGGGGAGAGAGAGGGAGAAAGGGAGGGACAAGAGGAGGAAGAGAGAGAGAGAAAGAAAGGGAGGGAGGGATGGAGGCAGGAAGGAAGGGGGAGGGAGAGAGAGAGAGAGAGAGAAGGGGGAGGACATCTGTTCCTATATGTGCTATATGTACTTTATACACATATAAGCTGTTATTCATTTACTGTAACAAAAAGGACAAGGACTCACTGTTTACAATATTCCCAAACTGGGGGAGGGGATGGAGATAGATAGATATATATATATATATAATTTCAAGATACTATGTGACTTTAATGCCCCCTAGTGCATGACACAGATAGATGCAGGCACACATCTAGTACAGCATTAAGCAGGGGTCCCCAAACTATGGCCCGCGGGCCACGTGCGGCCCCCTGAGGCCATTTATCCGGCCCCCGCCGCACTTCTGGAAGGGTACCTCTTTCATTGGTGGTCAGTGAGAGGAGCATAGTTCCCATTGAAATATTGGTCAGTTTGTTGATTTAAATTTACTTGTTCTTTATTTTAAATATTGTATTTGTTCCCGTTTTGTTTTTTTACTTTAAAATAAGATATGTGCAGTGTGCATAGGAATTTGTTCATAGTTTTCTTTATAGTCCGGCCCTCCAACGATCTGAGGGACAGTGAACTGGCCCCCTGTGTGAAAAGTTTGGGGACCTCTGGCATTAAGTATCCTTATTTATCAGATGGTGCAAGATTGTTCCTTAAACTCTAAAACTCATATTGACAGAGCCAATTAAAGCAAAAGCTCAGACCAACGCCTAAAGCTCAATATTGGCCCTCCACATACTTGATATATTTGCTCTAATAATTTCTATTTCTAAAACTTTCCAGCAAATTCTTCTAATCCATCTACAATGAAACGGTTAATTCAAAATGCCTCCTTTCATTAAGATCTGCTTTATGAGATTCTATTCATGTAAGTACAACCTGAATAGTTTATTAGATAAACATACTCAACTGGACCTTATCTACAGTCTACATGGCTGATAAAGACATGAGAAGTACTTAAATGCTCAAAGAGTAATGATGAGGATTTTCACTTCTGCAATGGACCAATCAACCATTTATATAAGCAAGAATGAGGAAGCAGTGATTACAATCACCAATGAGATATTCAGAGGAAGGAAATCAAAGTGCAGAAATTCTCATGGGGTGTGTGGTAAGAGATCTGAGTCTTTATTGATAGATCTTATTGTCAGCCTTACTTAGCTATTTTTTCTTTTAAAAAAATGTAATGTTTTACTTTGTAAAAGCAGTATTGTAAAAAGTGAAAGTATGCAAGTCCTGGCCAGTTGGCTCAGTGGTAGAGCATGGCCCGGCGTGTGAAAGTCCTGGGTTCGATTCCCAGCCAGGGCACACAGAAGAAGAGACCATTTGCTTCTTTACCCTTCCCCCTCTCCTTTCTCTCTAACTCTCTCTTCCCCTCCCGTAGCCAAGGCTTCACTGGACCAAAGTTGGCCTGGGCACTGAGGATGGCTCCATGGCCTCCACCTCAGGTGCTAGAATGGCTCCAGTCGCAATGAAGCAACGCCCCAGATAGGCAGAGCATCACCCCCTAGTGGGCATGCTGGGTGTATCCTGGTCAGACCCATGCAGGAGTCTGTCTCTCTGCCTCCTCGCTTCTCACTTCAGAAAAATACAAAAAAAAAAAAAAAAAGAGTAAAAGTATGCAAGGATTAATAAAAACAAGAATCCCCACGCATAGCCCCCTCAAAAGAAATTCTCTTATAGTATAGTATAGTATAGTATAGTATATGACACAAAAGAGGCTTATGATCCAAAAAATTCCAATCTCATTCTTCTACTTCACTCAGAGCCTTTTCTACTTCCTTCACAGGGTTAGGTTCTCTAAATTCAAAGCACTCAAGAAATAAGGTTAGCTTAAGCTATAATTATCTGAATAGCTATTCAAAATTTTCTCTGAATAGAATCACCTGCTACACCACTAAGTATTCTCTACAGATATTTTCTACGTAAAGAAGTAGAGTGCTTAGCCTGATATATAAGCAAATGGTCTGAAGCTATGGTTCTCTCTCTCTTTTTAAAGTGTACTCCATGAAGTATTATAACTAGATTTGCCAAAATTTAAAGTAAAAAAATCAGTGACCTTATATTTGCATATATTTTATTCCTTTCCTTATGCTTAAATCAACAGCATTTTATCTACCCTTACTCTTACCAATTTCCTTCCAGGAATAATTTAAGCATCATAATGCTCATCACATGATCTATTTTGTAATATATGAAATGTAAAGTTATCTTTGAATCAAGATTAAGATTATAACCCAAATTTCTATAAGCAGACTCTTGGTGGTTCTACCACAAAAGCACCTTCTTTTTTTTTTTTTTTTTTTTTTTTTTTTTTCATTTTTCTGAAGCTGGAAACAGGGAGAGACAGTCAGACAGACTCCCGCATGCGCCCGACCGGGATCCACCCGGCACGCCCACCAGGGACAATGCTCTGCCCACCAGGGGGCGATGCTCTGCCCATCCTGGGCGTCGCCATGTTGCGACCAGAGCCACTCTAGCGCCTGAGGCAGAGGCCACAGAGCCATCCCCAGCGCCCGGGCCATCTTTGCTCCAATGGAGCCTTGGCTGCGGGAGGGGAAGAGAGAGACCCAAAAGCACCTTCTTTTGTCGAAGAACTCGTACTTGCCCATTCTGCAACTTCATGTCTATAGCCTCTAAATTCTTGCCATAGTTATCACCTTATTATTATTAAATATGTATCTTTAATACAGTCTTATATTGCATAATAAATTTGTAATAATAAAATATAACTTTATTCCAGATAACTAGTGTTACTTCAAATAATACACTTTTGGAATACTTTTGTTTTTAAGTCAATAAACTTTTACCTGTGGGCCAATCTGAAGTGCTTGATTTTCTGTTGCCCTTTTTCCTGATTCTATATTGCTCAGAGTAGTCTACCACTTCCCCTCGTGGTTTCCGCCCATCGGGGGAAGGGGTGAAGAATTTGGTAAGGCCATCAATGAGCCCTTTGGTTTTCTTGTTGAATTTTAAGGAGACACTGCTATCTCTGCAGAAGTCCAAGCCATCTATTCGCTCTAAATATCCTTCTTCTGATGACGATGATGCTGATTGGCTGGAGAGAGTGATTTTACGTTTCCGACCCCTTCCAGGGCCAGTTCGAACTTTGCTGAAGGGACCTTTTGATCTAAAGAATCAAACAGGGAAAAGGGTAACTATTAAAGAATCAAACAGGGAAAAGGGTAACTATTAAAAAGAAATCTGTATAAGGTTTCTATTTACTACATACTTAATAAATAACCTACACCTTTATTTAAAACCATTTGTATTGTTAAGAAAATTTCATAAACTAAATATTTTATGAACAAGGAAGTAATATTATTTAAAAATCTATATCCGAGAAGCCTAGTTATTTTATTTTGAAATGAATCCTAGGCCAGGAGTCAGAAGGCATGTTTTGAGTCATAATTCTGCCACTTACTAGCTGTACATCTTGGACAAATCACATTCTCTCTAACCATCAGTCTTCATCTGTGAAATGAGAGTTGGACCAGAGAACAAGTAAGATCCTTGCAGGTATAAAGTCCTATGATCTCTGCACCAACTCAGACTTATACTTTTACCTTTAAACACAAGGATGGGTTACTCTCTGAAAGTGAGGAATCAAAAAATCACTTTATAGGTAGAAAAAGCTTGATTTAAGATTTTAAATATAAACTACAATGCTGTTTCTATATATTTTCACCTGCTGTTGCCCATTCACTTAAGGTATATCACCTTCAAGATAGCCTTAAATGTAGAAAAGGTGTGTAAAATTTTTAAGAATAAAGAGATTTACAGGCCTAAATGTATTTTCCATATCATCAAGATTGAATTACCTTAGATACTCAAGAACAAAACAAACAAACAAAAAACACAAAATTAACTACGGTATCTTGCCCCACTTCCTCCAGACATAGCCCAGTTTTCTAGTCCCTAAGGAATAATTTTATCCTGATTTCTGCTAGATCAAATACTTATATTATTTTACCTCAGGACATAAAAATGACATTTAGCTATGACCTCAATCAATAGTAGAAGCTATCCAGTGATTTGTACATCTAATAGAAATAAACTACTGAGACTAATATCAGGAGAGAGATCTGTGAAATGCTACAGTAACATAACTTTCCTTCTTTTTTTTTTTCCTTCTTATTTTTTTATGTAAGGCAATAGTTAAGAGCCAAATATTGGTGCCAGACTACTTGGCTTTTAATCTCAGCTCAACATTTACTATAAAAACGTGCAAATTAATCTCTCTATGCTGTAGTTCCCATCTTTGAAAAATAAGAGTAACAACAGTCCCTACTTCATTGGGTTGTTGGGAGAAATAAACAATTTAACACATGTAAAGTACTTAGAAAGTGCCTTGGCTCAATAAATGTTAGCCATTATTAGTACATAGAAGTGCCAGTTATAACTAGTGAAATTTTTTTAATAAAGCAAACAAGGGAATCCTACACTATTAAGAAGGCTCTATCCTTTTCTCCCCTCACCTTGCCACAAGTACAACTTACACCGTGTTTTGTTTCTTTAACCTGTTTTTTGGACGTCCTATTGGATTAGCATAGCGCCGTTTTATCTGTGCTGCCTTCTTCTGGAGAAGTTTTCGTCCTTTTTTCCTAGGTCGACATATTTGACATATCCACATGCCTATAAAGAAAGGACATTCCACATAAAAGCACAATGGATATAAATACACTGAAAAAGTTCAGATACTCTAAGGAGTTTCTTAACCTCTTTCAGGTCAAGCAAGGACTCTCATTTGAAAATCTGAAAAAAGACCCCCAGAAAAAAACCCAGAAAAACAAAAACATAAAATTCGACAAACAAGTGGAAGAGATTCACAAATATCTGAAGTCCACTGATCCTCAGTTAAAAACGTCTGCTGTTTACCTAGCACCCAGACACCAGTTTCTAATTACCTCGCTACAAGAAAAAAGGACAGGATTCCACAGAATAATGGCTGATTCTAGGACTGGAACAGGAAAAATATAAGATGATGTAGAACATCTTGTGATGCTAGAAAAGTCAAGAAGTGCTCAGAGATGATAAAGGCCTATATCAAAAGAACAAAGGAGCCAACTTGAAGAAGCTCCCAACAGTCAAATCTGGGTCAAACTGAACTAAGAAATAATCACAGCAATGAGCTATAACCCATAGAATAAAATAAATATGGTGAGGTGGTAATGATATAAACTAATTAAACAAATAAGTGGGGAAAAGGGATAGCTCTTCTCTACAGAAGAATTCCAATTAATAAATCTAGAAGGAGTGATAAAAATTTAAAAATCATCATTATCATATACCATAGTAAAAATTGTTCCAAGCAAGAATCACTGATGGGGCCCTGGCCGGTTGGCTCAGTGGTAGAGCATCGGCCTGGTGTGCAGAAGTCCCAGGTTCGATTCCTGGCCAGGGCACACAGGAGAAGCGCCCATCTGCCTCTCCACCCCTCCCCCTTTCCTTTCTCTCTGTCTCTCTCTTTCCCTCCATCAGCGAGGCTCCATTGGAGCAAAGATGGCCCGGGCGCTGGGGATGGCTCCTTGGCCTCTGCCCCAGGCACTAGAGTGGCTCTGGTCACAACAGAGCGATGCCCCAGATGGGCAGAGCATCGCCCCCTGGTGGGCAGAGCGTCGCCCCTGGTGGGCGTGCCGGGTGGATCCCGGTCGGGTGCATACGGGAGTCTGTCTGACTGTCTCTCCCCATTTCTAGCTTCAGAAAAATACAAAAAAAAAAAAAAAAAAAAAGAATCACTGATGGATGCTAAAGTTGTAGGTAAAATAGAAAAAGGATAACTTTAAGGTATCTATCAGGTTTCTCCACTGTGATCAAGTGATCAAAATTAATACGCTGGTACAATGCACCTCTGTTATGATGCACTGACAAGGGCGCATCATCTCTTCTGTGGTACTTTTGTCAAACTTCATAACTTCAATCTATTCTTGATTAAAACAAGAGAGAAATCCAAATTGAAGGACTTTCTACAAAATAACTAACCAGTACATACTTTTCAAAAAAGTTGAGTCGGGAAAGAAAGTCTGCTGAATTAACACAGACTGGAAGAAACTGAGGAAACATAACAACCAAATGTAATATGAGTCCTGAATTAGATTCTGAACCATAAATTCTAATAAGGTCTGCAGCTTACTTAGCTGTATCACATCAATGTTAGTTTCCTGATTTCAGTAATTATATTATGGTTTTCTAAGATGTTAACATTAGAGGAAGATAGCTAAAGGATACAATGAGAACTTTTAACTAATTTTACCACTTTTCTGTTAAGTCTGAAATTATTTCAAAATAAAATATTTCCTACTTTAAGTTGCTATAAAATTTCTTTTGTAGGCATTAAACACAATGATATAAAGTCCTAAGAAAAATCTTTCTTATCTTGAAGGATTCTCAGAAGGCCTTTTGCCCAGATTTTAAGTAACTAGAAAAGGCAGAAAAAAGGGCATTTATCCTTCCAATATATATAAATTTAAGACTTTTCAAAAGGTAATAATCAACAGAGTGGCATAAGAGGGACTCAAGTAAGATCCTAAAGTGGAATAACTTGGTTGTACCTAAGGTTGAGTATACCTTTCTATCAACAGGAAAATTTTCCCAAACAGACATTATCAAAAATCCTGTAAGGTTTTTACTCAAGAAATCTATAAATCACAAAATCAGAGTTGAAAATGAAATCTGTGATAAGACAAAGAAGGGGAAACTAGTTGGATTTTTAAAAAGAAACTACAGGGGTGAACACAGAATACGGTGTACAGAAATGTGTTGTACAATTAGGTACCCGAAACTGAATAATTATGTTAATAGTGTCACCCTAATAAATTCTATCTAAAAAGTAAAAGAAACTATAAGCATACAATAAGATAGATATAAGTCCGACAGGCAATTATCCCAACTGAAGTTAAAGAACAGAATAATATTAATTTGTACTCATGATTTGGTCACTTATTTGTCTGCAAATTATTTTCTAAAATAAAATTTTTAAGTTTTGAATAAACCAGAGACTCTAATAGAGCTAGGTCCCTCAAAAGTGATAAGCAGTGATATAATCAACATGACCTAATACAATTTCACTTCTTCCTTTAAAGATAGAAATATTTTAAAATATTGCATAAAGTAAATTATTTTTTCCCTTAGCTACAGGACTGGCAAATATTTATAAATGAACCACTTCAGCCTTCCTGGATGCTTAAATATTGAAAACTGAGGAAAATAATAATAAATCCATATTGCATAAGAATGTCAGAATGCCTAAAAAGAAAGACTGTCCTTGCCAGTTAAGTGACAGCTTTCTTCCTACTTACACAATTCCAAATAAAGAGATGCAAAAAACTCTTTCATTTTAACAAAATAAAAAGTACTTTCACTAAACTACCCTTTATATTGCCACTTTGATTTCAGAAAGTATTTCTCACCTTTTGGCATCCGGGTGAGTGGTGGATCACAACACTCCATGTGAAAACCTCGGTCACAGGAATCACAAAAGAGCATGTTATCCTAAAAAAGAGAAAGGACAGTTCACTTATCCTTATAAAACAGAAACATATCAGGATCATGACTTCATAAAACTTTGGAAGCTTCAACAATCTCAGAAAGGAGATGAGTTATTATAATAGTAAAAGTTTCCTTAATTTGTATTAACTGAGTAAATGGAAAGTCTGAATTAACAAAAACAATTTTGAGTTTTGCTTCATCTGATCTTTAATAAGAACCAGTTTCATTACTTTCAAGTTTACCCAGTGATCAGACATAAACTAACTTTAGTCTGTTTTAATAATTCAAAAAAGGACAATTTGTATTTAACATACTAACTGTTCCTAAATAAATGCCTTCACATTAATCAAACAATTTATTTTTTTAATAGCCTGATCTCTGTAAATTTATAATTAGGATGCTTTAGAAACTATTGTACATAGAGCCTGGCCAGGCAGCGGCACAGTGGACAGAGTGTTGGCCTGGGATGCTGAGGATCCAGGTTCAAAACCCCAAGGTCACCGCCTTAAGCACAAGCTCTGGAGGATCACAGACATAACCCCATAGTCACTGGCTTGAGACCAAGGTCACTGGCTTGAGCAAGGGGTCACTGGCTCAGCTAGAGCCCCTGGTCAAGGAACATTTGAGAAAGCAATCAATGAACAACTAAGGTGCCACAACCAAGAATTAATTCTTCTCCTCTCTCTCTCTTCCTGTGTGCCTGTCCCTGTCTGTCTCCCTCTCTCACAAAAAAAAAAAAAAAAGAAAAAAGAAAAAAGAAACTACACAGAAATAATCCATGTCTCAATGAGTAAGTATACGAAACTAATAATATGTAATTTAAAGAGGCTACTGTTCTAAATTCTGCAGGACCAAGTGACTAAAAAATACCCAACCATACTCAGGGGAAATGCCAGTTGCATATTTCATTTCTAAATTAAATATTCACAGTGAAGGTGGAGATACTCACTGCATTTTTGCCTTGATCTCGACAGGAGCTGCAGGTTTTACACTCGATGCACTGCCACCGTAAGGCCTTCACTCTAACCGTTAGTTCAGGGGAAAACTTTAAACAGGATGGATGACCTAATAAGGCAGGAAAATTCACAAGGGAAACAATCAATCATTTTGTAATTGTATTAAAGGAATAATGCAAAAAATTCAATGTCTTAAGTCAAAAAATATCAAAGAAAACAGAATGCTCCTGGAAGCTAGCCATACACATCTCATTAGGACTTATATTGCAATTCAGTTTTATTAATGCTAAATAGAATTTAATATACAGTGCATGAATTTGATTATAAAAAACCTAACTCCTAATTTTAATTAAGCCTGAATTAAAGCATTATGTGTGTACACATGATAATATGTATACAAGTATATAATACAGTCAGGTCATTTCTGAAAAAATATGCAAAAATATTCAATTATATATTTACAATTATAATATACTTTACAATTATAACATACTTAAAATATGGAGCTATCAACATTTCGAAGAAGAATTTTACACTTCATTTTATACTCTTCTGTGCTCTCAATTTTTTTATAGTAACATGTTAATTTTATAACTAAAAAATATATACTGCCTGATCAGGCAGTGGTGCAGTGGATAGAGCATTGAACTGGGATGCAGAGGGCCCAGGTTCAAAACCCTGAGGTCGCCAGCTTGAGTGCGGGCTCACCAGCTTGAGCATGGGATCATAGACATGATCCCACGGTCGCTGGCTTGAGCAAGGGGTCGCTTGCTCTGTTGTAGCCCCCTGGTCAAGGCACATATGAAAAAGCAATCAATGAACTAAGGAGCACAATGAAGAATTGATGCTTTTCATCTCTTTCCCTTCCTGTCTGTCCCTAACTGTCCCTCTCTCTTTGTCTCTGTCACAAAAAATATATATACATATATATATTTAAATTAATCCCATATTTTTTTTTTTTTTTTTTTTTTGGTATTTTTTCTGAAGTTGGAAACAGGGAGGCAGTCAGACAGACTCCCGCATGTGCATACCAGGATTCACCCGGCATGCCCACCAGGGGGCGATGCTCTGCCCATCTGGGGCATTGTTCTGTTGCAACCAGAGGCATTCTAGAGCCTGAGGCAGAGGCCATAGAGCCATCCTCAGCACCCGGGCCAACTTTGCTCCAATGGAACCTTGGCTGCAGGAGGGGAAGAGAGAGAGAGGAAGGAGAGGAGGAGGGGTGGAGAAGCAGATGGGAATTGAACCCGGGACTCCTGCACGCTAGGCTGATGCTCTACCACTGAGCCATCCGGCCAGGGCTCAAATTAATCCCATAATTTAAAGTGAGTTATTCGCTCATGATTTAAGTAAGTAAGGCACTGAAGCTACAACTACAACATAAGGAATATTTTTACTGTGATCAGAGTTAATAACAGAAAAACATGGTTCCTCTTCCAAGAGTTATTACAAGTTTCTCAAAAACTTAGAGCAGCCAATTTGCCCTCAACTTGGAAAAGATTTGTCCCTTTCCTCTAAAATTTGCTGCTGCTGCTGCTGCTGATGATGATGGCAACGACTTTTGGTAAAAGGACTGGTTAGATTATTTTCTCCTCTTTTCTATTACTAAATAATAGTCTCTTTTATGAGGTAGGAAGAAGTTTATCATCAAAATATCACTAACATTAAAGGAAAATGGGAGAGGTATAAAAATCCCAAACATAATCTCATCATTCTAGAATAGCCATTTTTATTTTTCTATTTTCCTTTTTAAACTAGCTAAAAGCAGTTTTAATTATGTTATATATAATCTGTTTTATTTTTCTTCATTATTTTATTTAAGTAAAGTTTATATTTATATTCCTTAAACTGATTATATTCCACTGAGTTGATACAGGATAACCTACTGACCATTTCCTTACTCTTAAATACTTAAGACTATCATCCATAATAGAACACTAAAATAAATTATTTCACATTTGTAGATTTTTTCCTTCTTTTAAATTAATACCTTACAATAAATTCCTGAAAGTGGGGTTGCTGAGCAAAATAAACATTTTTTATAGCTTATTGCTTGAAAGGGAGAAATGCACCACCAAATCATGCTCCAAACCCTGTGTTTTATCCAGTACCGCTAGAAAGTACAAATGTTTACCACAATTTCATCAGCTCTAGGTTTAGGTTCTCTTATCTTTCAAGTTTTATTATTTTAACAGCTATGAACTGACACTTCAGTGCTGCTTTGGTGTTCATTTCTGTTATTTAGGTACAACATATTTTTATATGCTCAACTTTTAACATTCTCTCATATAAACTGCCTGTCAGGCTCTGCTCCTTGGACTTTATGCTTAGAAATGTAATCACGTTCTTTATAGCTTTTCAGCCTTTGCCATATTTAATGCAACCACTCTCCAAAAACAATTCTTTTCTTTCTTTTTTTTTTTTCCCTAACATATGAGAGTAGGGGAGATAGTGAGACAGATTCCTACATATACCCAGACTGGGATCCACCCGGCAGTCTTGTTTAGGTCTGATGCTTAAATCAACTGAGCTATTTTTAGCACCTAAGGCTGACATGCTTGGACCAACCGAGTTATCCTTAGCGCCTGGCTAACACTTGAACCAACTGAGCCACTGGCTGCAAGAGGGGAAGGGGGAGAGAAGGAGAGAGAGAAGAGGAGAAAAGCAGATGGTTGCTTCTCTTGTGTGCCCTGACTGGGAATCGAACCCAGACATCCATATGCAGGTCTAATGCTCTATTAAGCAAATCAGCCAGGGCTTTTTTTTTTTTTTAAATCAAATGGTTTGGTTCTAAATTTAGAAAATATCAAATTCCATATGTTGACTATGCCCATATTCCTTGAATAGTGTGATAGCCAGGCTCCAATCTCTTCATTCTTGCCTCCTAGCAATGATGTTAACTCATATCCTTTTCTAGTTCATTCCCACAATGAATATGGCTGACGTGTGTAACCAATAAGATACTGCTGAAAATGACAGTGTGAGTTCTAAAGCTAGATTATAAACAATATGGCAGATTCCAACTTGCTCTCTCTCTTAGATACCTGCATGGGAGAATCTAGCTGCCATGTTGTGGATGTACATGCAGCCCTCAATTTGACAGCCAGTTAAGTGATTCATCATGGAAACCTTCAGATCACTGAGGCATCAGTTGAAATCTTAATTGCTCATGAAAGATTCCAAGTTAAAACTACCCAGGAAAACTATGGTAATCCCAAATTCCTGACCCACAGAAACGTGAAAGTGAAGAAAAAAAAAAGTCTGCTATTGCCTTTAGTTTCTAAATGTTGGGAGTAATTTTCTTCTATATAGCAATAGATAACTAAGTTATTTATTCTACTAGTTCTTTAAAAGTTCCCTCTACAATTAAGTTTTCAAATGGCATTCTTCCCTATCTTACAGAAACTTAGAGACTAACTCAAATATAATGCTTCTTAGAAGGCAAGGCTATAATACAACCCTACCCCTGGCTCTATTTATTCTCATCTCACCTACAGCAGATTCATTTTTCTCTATTTCATATACTTGGTTTTCATAAGATTTCTCAAGGGTTCCTTTATTAAAATAGTTTGGCAATCACTGCATTATATGACATGTCATTATATTTTTAACCTTATCTTTTATGGTTCGTATTTAACTGTTAAATCCACCCAGAGTGCATTCTAGTTTGTGACAATATGCTGAATATGGTCACCAACTATCCAAGATCTCTTCCCATGTTCTTCTATGCCTTCTATCCATAAAAACTGAAAATTTATGAACTATATTCCTAGACTCCTTTGTGACTGTGCTTTAGATATAAGCAAAGTTCCACCAACTTAATGTGTATTAGTGATTACTGAATAGCAGAAATGAAGCAAAGACCATCTTCCTTCTCATACTGGCTGTTTTTTAATAATAAGCAAAGCCATGAAAACACTAGTATCTACTCTTCGCCTTCATAGCTACACAAAGGCAGTTGTGATGATGGCCAAATTCAGCATTTCTGTATCCAATTACAGAACTCAGTAGCTCCGCAATAGCCTCCCACTTCCACCTCTTTCAACCAGAGACAGATACAGTAATTCCCTTGCAAGGTCAGTTCACCAATGTCCCAGGAATCAGTCCTTAAAGCCCAGTCTAGAGCTTGCCTCTTCAGTCCTTCCAACAACCTTTTTTTTTTTTTAGTTTTTTCTCTAAATTAGAAGTGGGGAGGCAGTTAGACTCCCCTCAAGTGCCCAACTGGGATCCACCCGGCGTGCCCACCAGGGGGTGATGCTCTGCCCATCTGGGGTGTGCTCTGCTGCAGCAGAAGCCATTCTAGCGCCTGAGGCAGAGGCCATAGAGCCGTCCTCAGTGCCAGGGCTAACTTGGCTCCAATGGGAGCCTTGGCTGCCGGAGGAGAAGAGAGAGATAAAGAGGAAGGAGAGGGGGAAGGGGGAAGGGTGGAGAAGCAGATGGGCGCTTCCCCTGTGTGCCCTGACCCAGAATCGAACCTAGGACTTCTACATGCCAGCCTGACGCTCTACCACTGAGCAAACCGGCCAGGGCCCCTTCCAACAATTTCACAAATATTTTATTGTACCATTAAATTCCTCATGAAGTATCTAGTGTGTGTGAATGAAAAAGAAGCCACATGCTGAACCTGACAAGTAAAGTAAAAGCTTAAGTAAAACCTGCATTGTGGCCTGCAAACTGAGACCTAAAGTAACTATACATGATGCTCTGAAATTAAAATTTTCTAAGTAAAAGCAGTTCATGGTGAGTAGTCATGTCCCAGGGAAGTATTTTTTTCTAACAAAGGTCAATGCTTACCTTAATCTAGCCTGTCGTCTTTTGATTCTATAATACTGTACCTGATAACACACAGGTAATCTTCTTTTCCTGCTGCCCCCTTTCAGGGCATGTGTCCCACCAAGGCAGGAACCCACAAATCCCCTCATTGTTATTGTTACCATGTTAATTAACTATGAACTGTCTTTTGTAAAAGAGGTCTCAGTACTTATTATCCAATCCCAAAGATTTCTCCCGATTTGCTTTCTCCTACCTCCCTAATCTATCACCAATCCAATCAATTTCATGCTACATAAAATAAGTAACAAAACTTCCATTTTCAGAAGTACTTTCTCAATCTGTTGAGACTTTGCTTCCCAGTAATTGTTGAGAGTTTGGCTCAAATAAACTCAAAAAAATTCTTACAGGTTTGGAAATTTCTTACGTTAACATGGGTTTTCGGACTTCTGAAAAAACATATATAAGACACTGAAAATTAAGCCAATGATCATAGATAATACTGATTTACTAAGATGTTCCTACAAAAACTTTAAGTTCTTAAGATGAAGACCAAGACTATCTCTGGAATTGATAAACTAAGAGACTCTGCAAAATCTTTTTTAGAGCCTAGAATTTCATACAGCTCACTAAAATACAGTCTTAAGACTGTATTTCCCAATATGATTTATAATTTTCTATCAAGAAAAACATGTTATTATCCTGGTTCTATTCATAAAGCCTGAGACATAAATCAAGAAAGATTAGTGATTATTTAAAAAAAAAAAAAACAACAGCCTGATCAGGTGGTGGTGCAGTGGATAAAATGTTGGCCTGGGACGGTGAGGAATCAGGTTCAGAACCCTGAGGTCACCTGCTTGAGCACTGGCTCACCCAGCTTGAGCGCAGGATCATAGACATGACCCCATTGTCACTGGCTTGAACCCAAAGGTCAATGGCTTGAGGAAAGGGTCACTGGCTCAGCTGAAGCCCCTCAGTCAAGGCACATATGAGAAAGCAATCAATGAACAATTAAGGTGCTACAACTATGAATTGATGCTTCTCATCTCTCTCCCTTCCTATCTATCTGTCCCTCTTACCTGATAGCATGTGTTAAAAAAAAAAAAGACCTGTCTGTTGGCCGGTTGGCTCAGCGGTAGAGCGTCGGCCTGGCGTGCAGGAGTCCAGGGTTCGATTCCCGGCCAGGGCACACAGGAGAAGCGCCCATCTGCTTCTCCACCCCTCCTCCTCTACTTCCTCTCTGTCTCTCTCTTCCCCTCCCGCAGCTGAGGCTCCATTAGAGCAAAGTTGGCCCGGGCACTGAGGATGGCTCTGTGGCCTCTGCCTCAGGCACTAGAATGGCTCTGGATGCAACAGAGCGAAGCCCCAGAAGGGCAGAGCATCGCCCCCTGGTGGGCATGCCGGGTGGATCCCGGTCGGGCGCATGCGGGAGTCTGTCTGACTGCCTCCCTGTTTCCAGCTTCAGAAAAATTAGAAAGAAAAAAAAAAGACACGATCCACATACCACTGTTGCCACAGTCCGCACAGGAGATGAGTTCCTCTGGCTTCTTTTCTCGGTTTTGTTCTTTTGTACCAAGACAGAAACTACAGATGGGAATTGGTTCAGCAATCGGCTGTAACGAAAAACACAATCAATCAGGCAAGAGTACTTTTTCTTAGTATTAATCTAAAGACATTTTATAGTTTTAAATTCCTAAGAGTTACATGTATTTTTAGGACGAATTCATCACTCTCCTAAATTCCCAAATAAGTAGTTGAGTTTTTACAAACTGGTCCTTGTAGTGCCAACCTAGGCCCCAAAAATCATATCCCAATCACGTTGGTCATTTAGAAACTAAGTGACAAAGTATGGATTAAACAAAGCAAATCCTTCACTTAAGATTGAAAAAGTCAACTGAACTAAGTATGAGAAATTACATTAGTCTTCAAAAGGCATGTGATGTAGAAGAATGATAGATATACAAATAAGATTATATAAGGCAGAAAACATTAAGTGTTATAAGAGAGAAAGAGTACATGCTCTGTACAAACGAAAAAGATAAATTCTAATTGTGATTTGGAGGAGAAGGGTTGAAAGGGAAAGACAATGCATATCAAGTGCAAATACTATGTTATCAGATCTTAGGAAGCTTGTCCAAGGACATCAGATAATTGTTAAAATCAGGTTTAAACCTAGGTTTCTATAATCCTGTCTGAGGTACAGTCTCTCCCACCCCCCATTCCTGATCCTAAGGATGGAGACAAACAAAATAGGCAATATAAATAAAATGAACTCAGGTGTGCAGTCTGCTAAAGCCAGTGCTCAAAGGACAAGGTTCCTTCCTATAAGATTAGGGGCACTGGGGTGGGGAGGATAGATTAGTTTGTGGAAGACTGCCACTGAATGTTATGTAAAGAAGTTGAACTTTATCCTGCAGGAAAAGAACAACTGAAAGTTACTGAACCAAGAGATGATCAAGTAGTATTTGAGAAAAATAATTCCAGTAGCTATATCAAAGACATATAGGGGAAACCTAAAAATAAGTAGAACATTTAAACAGTGGCTATAATAGGCTGGTGAAGACAAGGTAACAGCCTGAACCAAAGCTAAGTAAATAATAATTTTTTAAAAAGCTATGGACTTAGAAACCAATTACTTGTGGAAATGACAGAAAAAGAAATGAGTTAAATAGGACTAATTTAACTGAAAAGATGGTAATCCTATCAACTGTGAAAGATAAGTCATTTTAAAGAAGAAAATTAGGAGGAAGGCAAAGAGACGAGTTCGATTTTAGGTATGTTTAGTTTGGAGGCACTCTCAGGCCACTATTTATGGTAGGCATTGTGCAGGATAGCAATATAAAGCCTTCAAGATGCTTTTAATTTACTGGGGGGAGGGGAGATAAAATATTTGCTAGAAGTATTACAATGGGAAACAAAGAAGGAAGTGATCAAACAGGGAAAGGGGTGTCAGGAAAAGGTTTCACAGACTTAACTTGTTCTGGAGGTATTAGACAGGCAAACCCACCTGATAGGGGTGTTCAAAGAAAATACAGAATTGGGTTTGGGGGGTGGGGAAGAACAGCTTGGTAGGACTTACTGAGGTTAAAATGCCTATGGGAACAATCATATAGCAACACCCATGAACATTATAATACAGGAATCTATAGTTCAAGGGAAAAGTTGGTCTGGAAATAAAAATCTAAAATTTATATACATAAAAATGGCATTAAGGTCATCAGAATTGATGTGTTATCCAAGGAGAACAAGTGGAAAGAAGAGAGCTGAGGTCAGAACACCAATATTTAAGTAACTCGCAGAGGGAAAAGTCTGAGAAAGAAAGAAATCCGTGACACAGTTGGGTGGTACATCAACATAGAAATGCCCAATACAAGCAGACTAATAGTACTGCTCAGCCAAGAGATTAAACTGCTAGAAGTTATCTTAATAATTATGACTATAGTAAAGATTACCACATTTATTTCTTTTAAAAAGAATATGAGGCCCTGACCAGTTGGCTCAGTGGAAGAGCATCAGCCTAGTGTATGGATGTCCCAAGTTCCATTCCCAGTCAGGGCACACAGGAGAAGTGACCATCTGCTTCTCCACCCCTTGCAGTCATGGTCTGACTGGTTCTTGCAAGTTGGCCAGTACTAAGGATGGCTCCAGGAACTGAGGAGCATTGCCTCAGGCACTAAAAATAGCTCAGTTGCCAAGCAACAGCCCGATGAACAGCACATTGCCTCTAAGGGGGCTGGCTGGCTGTATCTCGATGGGGGGGTGCATGCAGGAGTCTGTTTCTCTTTCTCCCTCTTCTCACTTAAAAAAAAGAGAATATGATAAAGAACCAGGGAATAAAGTCAGAAAATACTTCAAAGTCAGAAAATACTTCATCCAGGAGTAGAAACTTGAAGTAAACTCTAAAGAAGGCCTAAAGAGAAGGCAGAAGCAAGCTCATAAGGTTTGACCTTTATGCTATAATCTCCAAGTAGTACCATAAGAAGATTTTAAACAGAGGAATAATATGACCAAGATTTAAGTTTTTAAAAAGACACTCCATAAAGCAGTTTAAAATCAATTAGAAAGAATATGATCTATAATTCAGGCCATGAGTAATTGCACTTGTATTAAGGCAATGACAAAATGAATGGAGAAGAGAGATAAGAGATGTTCAAAAGACAGAACTGGCAGGATCTGATGGCTAACTGATATGGGGTGGGGAGCACAGTAACAACAATGTAAGACTTAGAAAGACATCACTAAAGATATGAAAAGGCAAGCCATAGAATGAAAAATATTAACAGCATTTTTAACAAAATAGCTCATATCCAGAACCTTAAAAGAACTCTTACATATCAGTAAGAGACAACTCAAAAGAAAAGTAGGTAAAAGACTTCAACCAGTAATTCACAACAAAAAATATATAAATGGCCAATAAACAAGAAAAGAAGCTCAACCTTATCAGCCATCAAGGAAGTAAATCTTTAAGAATGGCTAAAATTGTGAAGACTGACAATAGTAAGAGTTGATAAAAAAAAAAGTGGAAAAACAAGAACTCGCTTATTCTGCTAACTGGAATATACACTGAAAAAAACACTATGAACATATATGATACTAGCTACTAAAATTAAACATAGGCATACCATATGATAGGAGGAACTCAAGAGTTTAAATTTTAGCTTGAGTAATGGTGGCTTTGGTTATAGTCAGTGGGCATGATGGTGAATGCCCACTGGGATACCTGAACAGCCCCTTCTGCGAGTGATCCACCTTTGTCAGGTCTACAGGACTTAATGAGATCTGGGAGTGATCTTTGTGCCCCAGGGGACTGCAAGCAAAGCCTTTGTACTACAAGGAACTCAGGCTGACTACAAACCAATTGCCTTTGACTATAATCTGATTGACTCTCCCTTGAAATCCTGAAACCCTTACCTACCCTTTTTCTTCCCCTTATAAAAGGGTTGGCTGGGCAAAGAGGGTTGAGATGATTTGGGAATGCAACCCCATCTTCCCAGATTGTGGCCATCAGAATAAAGTGCCCATAAAGATTCAATATCTGTCTCTGAATTGGTGACAGGTAGCATGAACTCTTTCTTATATTTTCCAATTTTACTTCTACCTTCCATTCCTAGCTATATACCCTAATGAAGTGAATACACATATAAACAAGAAAACATAAACAAAAATGATCAAAGCAGCATTATTCATAAAATACTTAACTCAAACAAAATTTATCCAAATAACTAGCGATGTTAACACATATAAATTGTTCTATATCCATGCAGTAGAATACTAAGAGTAATGAAAATAAATTAGTCAATAACATGGATGTATATCACAAACAACAGTGACTGGAAGAACAGGCACAAAAAGATATACAGAGGTGGGCAAAAATAGGTTTACAGTTGTTTATACAGAAAATACAATAATTAATAAATATTATAAGAATAAATTCTTTCGCACACTGACAACTGTAAACCTACTTTTGCCCACCCCTGTATAATGTACCATTTTATTAACATAACATTCAAAAACAGTTGTATGTTGTTATAAGTCAGGATAGTGGTTACCTTTAGGGAGAAAGGAAAAGCCAGTGAATTAGAAAAAGATTTATGAGGGGCTGGGAATGTTTTTTCTTCACCTGGATGGAGTTTCATATATGTTAATTATATAATAATTAAGGTATAGACTTACAATCTCTGTACTTTTCTGTATGTATATTTTAGTTAGAAAGTTAAATTTAAATTAATGAACATTTACAGTGTAAGACTGTGGTATTTTTCGAATATTCTACAAGAAATATAAATACTAATGATGATTTGGACATTGGAATTTGGAACTTAGGATAGAGAACAGGCTAGCGATACATTTAAAAGACAGCAAAAATCGCTTCTTGGCCTTTTGGCTAAGATCAAGTGTAAAAGACAGCAAAAGGCAGGTGATAACTGATAAAACCCAGTGAGAAGGTGAAGTGGGTAGAATACGGTGGAGAGTAAGGGAAAGGAAGTAAAGAAAAATGGGATAGAGAAGGATTAACATTTAGAAACATCAGAGAAAAAAAAGGAGACCAGAAAAAACTGTGAGAGAAAAAATAGAATAGAGAGAAGTGATAACACAAGAATTTCAAGAAGCAGAGAGCAATCAACAATGTTGAAAAGATAAAGCACCTAGCGGAGTCTACAATTCTACAGCTATGAAATAGTTGAAAGCTCCACAAAGAAAGGACCCTTTTTAGTGACAGAATAAGAACTAAAGTCATAGGAATCAACAAATTGCCATGAAGGACAGAGACCAAACAGAAAAGAGCAAAAAAGAATGTCACACAGTTTTGATGTGTTTAAGGTATTTAAGATGAGAAAGACTAAACCTATTTAAAATATGGAAGAGAAGACACACATGGTCAGAGACTCAAGAAACAAGAAATAACAGTAACATATATAGTAAGGTTTAGAGCTGCACTGTTCAATATGGTAGGAACCACATGTGACTAATTAAATTTAAAATAAAATTAAGGTAAAGTAATTTCTCAGTCACACTAGCTACCATTCAAGTGCTCAATAGTCTCATGTGGCCAGAGGCTATGGTATTAGACATACAAATAAAGAACAATTTCATCATTACAGACAGGTCTATTGGATAGCACTGGTTTAAAGAGAATGAACTTTTTTGCCTGAACAGGCAGTGGTGCAGTGGATATAGTGTCAGATTGGAACGTGGAGGACCCAGGTTTGAAAACCTCGAGGTTGCTGGCTTGAGCGTGGGCTCATCAAGCTTGAGCATGGGCTCACCAGCTTGAGTGTGGGGTCACTGGCTTGAGCAAGGGGTCATTCACTCTGCTGTAGCCCCCTGGTCAAGGCACATATGAGAAAGCAATCAGTGAACAACTAAAGTGCCACAACAAAGAACTGATGCTTCTCATCTCTCTCCCTTCCTGTCTGTCTGTCCTTATCTGTTCCTTTCTCTGACTTTCTGTCTCTGTCAAAAAAAAAAGAGTGAATTTTTATTCAATTTTATTTTTTTTCAGGGATGATTTTTTAAATTTATTGGAGTTACTGATTAATAAAATTATATAGGCTTCAAATGTACATTTCTATGATATATAATCTTCATATTGCATTGTGCCCACCAACCAAAGTCAAATCATCTTCCATCAGATATATTTGACCCCCTTTACCCTTTACTATCCCCTCCACCCCACTTCCAAAAAGAAGATGATTTTAAAGCATGGATGAAAGGACTCACCTTAGTAGTATAGTGATATACATGCATATTGTTCATAGATGGAATAGTGGAAATAGGGAAAAGTTGAGGGTGCTAATTTATTTTAAGTAAAAGGAGGGGAAATAGACTTCTGCATGCACCCCCCACCAGTTTCCACCTGACAACCCTGTCTGGGGCCAATGCTCGAATCAACCGAGCTATCCTCAGCATCTGGGGCTAACGCTCAAACCAATCAAGCCTCTAGCTGCAGAAGAAGAAGAGGGAGAGAGGGGGAGAAGGAGGGGAAGAGACAGATGGTTACTTTTCTTGTGTGCCCTGACCAGAATTGAACCCAAGACATCCATACTCCGGGCTGACACTCTACCCACTGAGCCAACAGTCCAGGGCCAAAGGGGTGCTAATTTCTGATAGCTTTATTATTTCTGGAAACCAGGAATTAAAATTACCTGCTAAAAGTGGGACAGGGATTAGTTAGAGCATAAGAAAGTGACAAATGACCAAGAAAACTGAGAGGTGAAATTGGCTGAGTCCAAGAAAAGAGTTAAAACCACCCTCCTATCAAAATGGAAAATGGATATACACTTCTCAGGCAAGATAGAATAAGGAAGGCATAGAGAATAAATTCAAAACACAAAAGAGAGTCTGACCAGGCAGTGGCGCAGTGGATAAAGCATCGGCCTGGGATGCTAAGGACCCAGGTTTGAAAGCCCGAGTTCACTATCTTAAGTACAGGCTCATCTGGCTTGAGTGTGGGGTTGCCAGCCTGAGCACAAAGTCCACTGGCTTGAAACCCTAGGTCGCTCGCTTGAGCCCAAGGTGACTGCCTCGGCTGGAGGCCCCAGTCAAGGCACATATAAGAAAGCAATCAATGAACAACTAAGGTGCTGCAACTATGAGTTGATGCTTCTCACCTCTCTCCCTTCTGTCTGTCCCTGTCTGTCTGTCTGTCTCTCACATAATAAAAAAAAACCACCACAAAAGAGAAAAGTTGATGGAGTTCCTTCAAAATGGCCTCGATCTTTTCACTAAAAGAGAAGGCAATGTAACTTGCTTCAAGAGAAATAGATAGATAGGTATGGGCTGGACATTTACAGAGAGCAGAAAAAGTCTAGAAGCCTCTATGTAGAAGGTGACAGAGAATAAGTTAGTGATGAAAAATAAAACTGTTAATCAACGCTGACAACAAAGCCAAGATCAAAAAGAATCATTTTGGTTAGTCAAAATGGTTATACAACTTTAACACCTCTGAATTATCTTTTTTAATAAAAGTTTTACTTAATGATTTTCGAGAGAGAGAAGGGGGGGGGGGGAAACAATGATTTGTTGTTCCACTTATTTATGCATTCACTGGTTGATTTTTGTATGTACCCTGACCAGGGATCGAACCCACAACCTTGGCATACCCAGAAGATGCTCTAACCAACTGAGCTGCAAGGCCAGGGCAGGTTTCAATTATCTTGCACCACAAAGATAAAATAAGATCAACTGTTAATACAATTTTTAAAAATCTGTGTAGAAATAGGCAATATGCCATATAGTCACTATTCCTACACCTGTCCATGCTTAGCCCTTATCTTACAGTTCTCATATCTATATAAAGTAAATCTGTTCTCACAACTAATAAAACAAAAAGTTTGTAGCAAATGAATTTACACATCATTAAACACAGCAGCCAGAGTTAACCTGTTAAAAAGTAAATAAGAGCATGTCACTCAGCTGCCCTAAACCCTCCACCCAGTTCCATCTCAGATTAAATGCCAACCGCCTAACAGGGCCCTATGTGATCTGCACTCCCCACCTATATACATACCTCATCTCTTATTGCTATCTCCTTACATTCTACTCCTGCTTCCTTGCTTGCTTTTCCTTTACAAGTCAGATGTTCCAGTAACAGGGCCTTTGCAGCATTTGCTTTCCTTCTATGTAGAATTCTCTTTCCTAGATCTCTGACTCTACTCAAAAGTCATGTCACGAAGGGTTTCTTTAACCAATCCATCTAACATTTCAAACCAACTCACCAACCACAATAATTCATATCCCCCTTCCTTGATCTTTTCCCCTAATCATTTTCATGTATTTAACATATTGTATGTATATGTATCTTGTCCATCACTAAATGTAAACTCTAACTTCTGTTTGTTCAGGACCATATTCCGAACATGCCTAGTATATAGTATACACTGAGTGTTGTTCAACACATTAAATTACCTTGTAGAACTAGAAATAATAAGAAAAACATTATTTTGCCTGACCAGGTGGAGGCACAATTGATAGAAAGTCGGCCTGGGACACTGAGGACCCAGGTTTGAAACCCAGGTTCAAAAAAAGGGAAGAAAACAGTATCTTAGAAAGAACAGTGAGTTGGTACGAGCCTGATACAGCTATACGCATCTCTCTTTTTTTTTTTCAGCGAGAGAGAGAGAAAGAGGGGTGGGAGACAGAGAGAGGGGCCGAGAGGGAGAGAGACAGGAAGGGTAAGAGATGAGAAGCATCTACTTATAGTTATGTCCCTTTAGTTAATCACTGATTATTTCTCATACATGCCTTGACCAGGGGGCTCAAACCAAGCTAGTGACCCCTCTCTCAACCCAGCAACAATGGAATCATGTCTATGATCCCACACTCAAGCTGGCTACCTCAGAATTTCAAACCTGGGACCTCAGCATCCCAGGTTGACATTCTATCCACTGCACCACCAATGGTCTGGCAAACTAAGCAATTTAATAATATAAAAATGCTCTGTTGCCTGACCAGGCAGTGACACAGTGGATAAAGTGTCAGACTGGGACGCAGAGGACCCAAATTCAAAAACCTGAGGTCGCCGGCTTGAGGGCCGACTCATCCGGCTAGGGCGGGTCGCTGGCTTGAACATGGGATCATAGACATGACCGCATGGTTACTAGCTTGAGCAAGGGGTCACTCGCTACGCTGTAGTCCCCCCCCCCATTAAGGCACGTATGAGAAAGCAATCAATGAACAACTAAGGAGATGCAACAAAGAATTGATGCTTCTTATCTCTCTCCCTTCCTGCCTGTCTGTCCCTCTGTCTCTGTCACACACACACACACACACACAGTAATTTCATGGTCTCAGTAATTAAGTAAGAATTCTGCCACAGCAACCCACTTTGATTCAATTTCTCAAAAGTAGGAGGAAATTTGCAGCAGGAGGCACTTAGATTGTACCTTGTGTCATTTGTTTCTCTACATTGCCTTAAACAGCACACTAAATCTCCATTATAATCACCAGATGGCAGTATTGAGGCAAATACTGTACATAATTAGATGCTCTGATAAGTAGACAGTTAACTGAGTAGCATTCTGAATTGAACTTTTCGAAATAACTTATAAAAACAAGAATAGTATGACTTTCCCAGAAATCTGTACTATGTGAGGCTTATATCATGAATGAAAATAATTTTTGACACAATTATTTAGAATAACTTAAATATGACATTTTCTAGTTATCCAAATACATCATCTGAGATAAAATCAAATTTTTATTCAAGACTCGCCTTTAATTTTTTAAATTCATTACACACTTGTCATTGTCTCCATTTTCTAATATCTTCTGAGAAACTCAAATAAATCCACTTCTATGTTATTTATGTTCTTTAACAATGACAAAGAATACAGGGGGTCCTCGGGTTACGATATTCCATTCCAATGACAGTGATGTAACCTGAATTTTGGTATAAATTGAAACATACCATAGTCTAAGTTACTTACCTATCCTAACACAGCTGTAAAATCATAATCTAAAACATAAGCCACAGAAAAAGAATACCACATATTCTCTTACCATGTGCAACCAAACTAGTTCGCCAACATAGTCTGTAAGTATGGCACTAATAGTGTAAGCCAAAACACTCATGTCTCAATTTTTTAAAGCTTTTGGCCCTGGCCGGTTGGCTCAGTAGTAGAGCGTCAGCCCAGTGTGTGGATGTCCCAGGTTTGATTCCCAGTCAGGGCACATAGGAGAATAGACCATCTATCTGCTTCTCTCTCCCTTTTCTCTCTCTCTCTCTCTCTCTCCCTCCCACACACACACACACACACAGCCATGGCTCAGTTGGAGCAAGTTGGCCCTGGGCACTGAGGAGAGCACCGTGGCCTCCTCTCAGGTGCTAAAATAGCTCGGTTGCCAAGCAACAGAGCAACAGCCCCTAATGGGCAGAGCATCGCCACCTAAGGGGCTTGCCAGGCAGATTCTGGTTGGGGAGCATGAAGGAGTCTAGTCTCTCTGCCTCCCTGCTTCTCGCTTAAGGAAGAAAAAAAAAGTTTTTATGGGAGTGAGCATCATAAACTCAAAACGTCGTATGTTGAGACTGTTGTAATCTGAGGACCCTTTGTAGTCAAAAATGTTTTGTTTGTGTAATTATTTCTAGTTATTTCAAGTCTAAATTGAATGATTAACGGTACCTGTAAACTTATACTTATGACTTCAGAAACCTATATATAGATCAGCAGTTCTCAACCTGTGGGTCGCAACCCCGGCGGGGGTCGAACGACCAAAACACAGGGGTCGTCTAAAGCCATTGGAAAATACATATTTATTATACAATACATTTTTAAATAAAATATGTATAAGCCATCGGAAAATACATATTTATTATACAATACATTTTTAAATAAAATATGTATAAGCCATCGGAAAATACATATTTATTATACAATACATTTTTAAATAAAATATGTATTTTCCGATGGCTTTAGGTGACCCCTGTGTTTTGGTCATTCGACCCCCGCCGGGGTCGCGACTCACAGGTTGAGAACCGCTGCTATAGATCATTTCATATGTATTAGGCAATAACGATGTATAATTTCTTAAAAGCTACAAATTTTCTTAAGTTGTATTGCCACTGGAAATAAACTGAGACGAGTTAGTATAGCCCCCTGGTCGGCAAACTGTGGCTCACGAGCCACATGAGGCTCTTTGGCCCCTTGAGTGTGGCCTTCCCACAAAATACCACGTGCAGGCACTACACCTCAGTAAGAAATATACCTACCTGTCTAGTTTAAGTTTAAAAATTTGGCTCTCAAAAGAAATTTCAATTGTTCTACTGTTGACATTTGGCTCTGTTGACTAATGAGATTGCCAACCACTGGTATAGCCAATATTAAGAGCATGAAAGAAGTACATAACTCATATAAAACTACCTATAATAGTCAAACATGCACTAAACAATAAAAATGGTCACATCATTCTTCCTTAGAATTAAATACAAAATATCTATAAAACATTAAAAAAATATTATTTAAGGCCCTGGCTGGTTGGCTCAGCGGTAGAACGTCGGCCTGGCGTGCGGGGGACCCGGGTTTGATTCCCAGCCAGGGCACATAGGAGAAGCGCCCATTTGCTTCTCCACACCCACCCCCTCCTTCCTCTCTGTCTCTCTCTTCCCCTCCCACAGCCAAGGCTCCATTGGAGCAAAGATGGCCCGGGCGCTGGGGATGGCTCCTTGGCCTCTGCCCCAGGCGCTAGAGTGGCTCTGGTCTCGGCAGAGTGGCGCCCCGGAGGGGCAGAGCATCGCCCCCTGGTGGGCAGAGCATCGCCCCTGGTGGGCGTGCTGTGCCGGGTGGATCCTGGTCGGGCGCATGCGGGAGTCTGACTGTCTCTACCCGTTTCCAGCTTCAGAAAAATACAAAAAAAAAAAAAAAAATATATATATATATATATATATATATATATATTATTTAAGATTTAGGTTCAACTAAAATTACTGCAACTGTTTTTTTTTAAATCAAGTGGTATACCACAAAAAGACAAACATTATCTGATTCCACTTACGAGGTACCTAGAGTAGTTAAATTCATATAGACAGAGAGTTGAATACAGGTTACCAGAAGCTGGAGAATGGGGAGTTATTATTTAAAGAGTACATACAGACTTTGAGATGATGAAAAAGTTCTGGAAAATGGATATTTGCGATGGTTTTAAAACACTGTGAAGGTACTTAATGCCAATAAACTGTACACCAAAAAATACATAAAATGATAAATTGTTTTGTAAATTTTATCTCAATAAAAAGGAAATAAATTACTAAGTGGTATAGATTTTTCATATTCTCACAAATGAGATGATTTAACAGGCCAAAATTCATGCAGTGAAAAGCAACTACTATATTTTCCTCTCGTATTGAAACCTTTATCTTTTAACTATTCCTGTGGAACCCTTTATTTTGTTAACTTAAGTACAATAATTGGACTTAGAAATAAAGGTTTAAATCCCCCCAAAATGAAAAAAATTTTAATTACTCATAACAAATTTTGGAACTGAATTTTAATGTTAGCCATTTTATTCTCACTGTACCTACATTGAAGCAGGTTACCCTTTTTAGATTTATTTATTTATTTATTCATTTTAGAGAGGTGAGAGAGAGAAAGAGAAGGGGGGAGGAGCAGGAAGCATCAACTCCCATATGTGCCTTGACCAGGCAAGCCCAGGGTTTCAAACTAGCAACCTCAGTGTTCCAGGTCGACACTATCCACTACGCCACCACAGGTCAGGCAAACTCGGTTACCTTTTAATCCAATTCAAGAATAGCCCACCCAATGTCTTAACAATTTTCATGTAAGGCATGAAAGAACTAAAGTCTCTCAACTGAGCACTACTCAGTCAGCCTTAAACTAAAACCTCTTTATGACTGCTGTATCTGATCTAGCCAGGTTACACGCATGAACCCGCATAAGGCTCCTCTCAAATCTACCCACCTAACTTCATTACCTTACTTTCAACTTTTCTTCAGCTACGGCCTCAACTACCTCTTCAAATTTTTCTAGTGGTTCCAAGCTTTGTTATCCAGCCCTTCTTCTGTAATTATCATCAAATAAATTTAAATGCAAATTAACTTTCTTCAATGGATATTTTTCTCACCTGTGAAACAAATAATTTTCAGTTGAGATGTCATTTATTACTTGACAATAGCTACTGCTGAAGTACTATAATATATATAATAAAGCTAAAAGAATGGCTCTATTATACAGAATAAATAACCACAGGACAAAGAGGAGATAAGTCTTAGCTCAGAAAAACTGGAAACTGAACTATTCTTAGTTTATGTCACAGTGAAGGAAACCAAAATGGAGCTCAGTGACTGAGCACGAGGGAAAACAAATACTGTTAGGTTTCCCGAATACTATCCAAAGCATAAGAAGCCTAGCAAATATTACTGTTTCATAAGCACTGTAATATAACAAAAATTTGAGAAACTAAAAAATAAGTACTTGCATTTTTCAAAGCACTTATAAATGTCAGTATATACAAAACAAAATCCACACAAAACAATCAGAAAACAAATACTATTCCCATTATCCACTTACCTCAAAGATAAGCCTTTTGAGACTATTTGCACAATTATTTCCAATATTATAATGGAAACAAAATGGCACATAGAATTCACTTTAGGAACTAATACTTTGTTGAGAAAGCTGAACAAAATACTGTTCTCTTCCAGTCAGACAAGCCCTCCTCTCAGTTTTACCCAGTTCTTCATTCCTTCATTATTAACAGCCTTGGATGAACTCATGCTCCTCTCAAATCCCTTCCAACTTTTTTTTTTTTTTTAATTTCTCCATTGATTTGAAACAAAAAGCGGGGAAGAGGAGGTGGGAAGGGAGAAAGAGAGAGAGAAACATCAACTCATTGTTCCACTTAGTTGTTCCATTTTAGTTGCACATTCACTGGTTGCTTCTTTTAAGTGTCCTGACCTGGAATCAAACCTGCGACCTCAGTGCGCAGGACGATGCTCTGTCCACTAAAGAATTCAACTTTTTGCCTGGCCAGGTGGTGGCACAATGGATAGAGCATTGACCTGGGATACTGTGGACCCAGGTTCAAAACCCCGAGGTCTCCGGCTTGAGCGCAGTCACTGGCTTGAGCCTAAAGGTCTCTGGCTTGAGCCTAAATTCGCTGGTTTGATCCCACGGTCACTGGCTTGAGCAAGGGGTCACTGGCTTGGCTGGAGTTCCCTGGTCAAGGCACATATGAGAAAGCAATCAATGAACAGCTAAGGTGCTGTAACAAAGAACTGATGCTTCTCATCTCTCTCCCTTCCTGTCTGTCCCTATCTCCCTTGCTAAAAAATAAAAATTAAAAAATTTTTCAATTTTTCTTCATCTTTACCAGAAAGACAGCCCTAGATAAGCAGAAATCACCTCTTATGTCTTGCACATAGTATGTACTAAATAAGAATATATAGAAATTAATATATAACAAAATCATGCTTAGATTCAACTAGATTATCTTTAGGGGAGGTATACTTGGGTGAATTTAATTTCTTTAAATTCTTCAGCACCTTATATACTATCAAGACCTCTATAACCTTATTAAACATATTTTTAGGATATTTTCCTAAAAAGTATAGTGTTACAAGATGTATAATAATAAAACAACATGAATTGCCTGGAAAAGAGTCCATTTTCCATTATTTATATTCTACAATAAGGTACGCTTGTATAATTTTAATCAGTTCCTACAAAGCCTTAATGAGGGTACTAAATTGAATTCAACTTTATTATGATGAGTTCATTCAATGACTTCTACAATTAGATACAATAAGATTATTGGTGAAAGTTAATGGTAGAATTAGATCAGTAATTATCAATTTCAATTTACATTTTTACTATGCATATAGATTACTATAAATTTAGAGGAAAAAAGCAATCATCTGTCAAGAGACTATAACAATTTTCTATTTCTTAATCAGAGGTGACATAAAAAATGATGGTATATACAATATATTCTTTGAATTTAAAAATCTATGCAAAGAAACTGCAGAGTTAACTTTCTTTCACATATTCATCAGTTCTTTGAAAACTCCACTCTCTGTTTGTCTGTGATATGTCATTTTCTTCATCCAAGTATAATACTGCCTAGTGATTACTGTCTCCCCTTTCTTTTATATCTTAGTTTCTTTTATATACTTATGGCTCTCCACTAATTCAGAGTCCTATTGCCATATGCAATCTTCTATATGCATTGACTCCCTCTTGTCTTTGATTTCTTCTATACACATTCCTATCAGATTATTGCCCCTAAGGGGTTTTTTTAATCCAGTTATTTGCCTTGCTCAAAATTTACATAACAGCCTGACCTGTGGTGGCGCAGTGGATAAAGCGTCCACCTGGAAATGCTGAGGTTGCCGGTTCGAAACCCTGGGCTTGCCTGGTCAAGGCGCATATGGGAGTTGATGCTTCCAGCTCCTCCCCTCATCTCTCTCTGTCTCTCCTCTCTCTCTCTCTCTCTGTCTCTCCCTCTCCTCTCTAAAATGAATAAATAAAAAGTTTAAAAAAAAATACAAACACAATGATTTAAAAAATAAAAAAAAATTTACATAACATATACCAACTGCCAACTCTGATAGGCTGTTATTCAATTCCCTCCACAACATACCAAACTATTTTTCTCACATTTTCCTCTAGTCCCAATACACTCACTTATCTTCAGGGATCATACGTCATGATCTTTCTCTAGGTTATTTTGCCCCATCCCTCAAAGAGTCCTTTGTATCCCTTACCTTGTCTCTAAGATTCAGCTCAGAAAGAGTAGGTCCTGTCACTATAGCATCACTTTGGCCAAGCTACTGAACCTCTTTGATGTGAAATAGTACAGCATACCTACCTTCGAGTTATCATGAAGATTAAATGGGATAAAGTTATGAAACTGTCACTCAAAAGCAGGACCTGTAAATCTGGTTTTCTAGAGCTTTTCAAAACTGTTCATCAAGGCTTATCTTTGCTAAATGACCAACTGCCTCTTTTCAAGTCAGGAAAGGTTTGTTTGTTTTAATGCTCAAATAAAAAGCAAAGTGATTAAAATTTTCTATGGGCTAATAAATTTTCTATATATGTTATTTACATGACTGCATTAATATTTTAAAAGTCTTTCTGTACACACATTTACCACACTGCACATTATCCACTTTAAAAAAATTCTTCAGTGGTCCTTGAGTACAAGAGCATTAGCAAAAGAATATTTTCTTTTTTTTTTTACTTCTCTTTACATAGATTCTAGGGTCACCCCAAATGCATCCCCCCTCCCCCATATTCCCCTCAATATCTCCCTTGCCCCCCTTCCTACAGTGCCCTCCCCCCTTCCCTTCAGGTTTATCCCATCCTATCATCCCCTTTCCCTCTGTCCTCTTTTCCTCTGGTCCCTTTGATCTCTCCTCTGTCTCAATTCCGTTCCTCAGTTCACACTGTTCCTTGGATTCCTCAAATGAGTGAGGTCATATGATATTTTTCTTTCTCTGCCTGGCTTATTTCACTCAATATTGTTGCAAAAGGTAGTATTTCCTTCTTTTTCATGGCCCCATAGTATTCCATTGTATATATGTACATAGCTTTTTAACCCACTCATCCACTGACAGACACTTGGGCTGTTTCCACATCTTTGCTATTGTGAACAATGCTGCCATAAACATGGGGGTGCGTTTCTTTTTTTCAGTCAGTGATATGGTGTCCTTGGGATATATTCCTATAAGTGGGATGGCTGGGTCAAAGGGCAGTTCTATTTCTAATTTTTTGAGGAATCTCCATACTGTTTTCCACAGTGGATGCACCAGTCTGCATTCCCACCAGCAGTGCAGGAGGGTTCCTCTTTCTCCACATCCTCACCAGCACCTATCGTGTGTTATTTTGTTAATGAGCGCCATTCTGACTGGTGTGAGTGGTATCTCATTGTGGTTTTAATTTGCATTTCTCTAATCATTAGTGATGTTGAACATTTTTTCATCTGTCTATTGGCCATCTGTACGTCCTCTGTGGAGAAGTGTCTATTCATTTCTTGTGTCCATTATTTGATTGGATTGTCTTCCCGGTGTTGAGATTTACAAGTTCTTTATAAATTTTGGTTATTAACCCCTTATCAGATGTATTGTCGAATATGTTCTCCCACTATGTGCTTTGTCTTTTTATTCTGTTCATATTGTCTTTAGCTATGCAAAATCTTTTTAGTTTGATATAGTCCCATTTGTTTATCCTGTCTTTTAATTCATTTGCCTGTGGAGATAAATCAGCAAATATATTGCTGCAATAAATGTCAGTGAGTTTACTGCCTATGTTTTCTTCTAGGATGCTTATGGTTTCACGATTTACATTTAAGTCATGTATCCATTTTGAGTTTATTTTTGTGCATGGTGTAAGTTGGTGGTCTAGTTTCATGTTTTTGCATGTAGCTGTCCAGTTGTCCCAACACTATTTGTTAAAGAGACTGTCTTTACTTTACTGTATGCTCTTACCGCCTTTGTTAAATATCAATTGTCCATAAAGATGTGAGTTTATTTCTGGGTTCTGTTCTGTTCCATTTGATCTATATATCTGTCCTTATGCCAGTACCAAGCTGTTTTGAGTACAATGGCCTTGTAGTATAACTTGATATCAGGAAGTGTGATACCTCCCACTTGGTTCTTCTTTTTCAAGACTGCTGAGGCTATTCGTGTTCTTTTTTGGTTCCATATACACTTTTGGAATATGTGTTCTATATCCTTGAAGTATGTCATTGGTATTTTAATTGGTATTGCATTCAATTTATAAATTGCTTTGGGTAATATAGACATTTTAATGATGTTTATTCTTCCTAACCATGAGCACGGTATATGCTTCCACTTGTGTCTTCCTTCATTTCTTTTATCAATGTTTTATAATTTTCTGAGTACAAGTCTTTAACCTACTTGGTTAAATTTACTACTAGGTACTTTATTTTTTTGGTTGCAATAGTGAAGTATTTCAATTTCTCTTTCAGACAGTTCATTGTTGGTGTATAAAAATGCTTTTGATTTCTGATTATTAATTTTATATCCTGCCACTTGCTGAATTTATTGACCAGATCCAGTAGTTTTTGACTGAGACTTTAGGGTTTTCTATATACAGTATCATATCATCCACAAATAATGACAGTTTTACTTCTTCTTTTCCAATTTGGATGGCTTTTATTTCTTCTTCTTGCCTGATTGCTGTGCCTAGGACTTCCAGAACTATGTTTAATAAGAGTGATGAAAGGAGGCACCCCTACCTTGTTCCTGATCTTAAGGGGAATGTTTTTAATTTTTGCCCACTGAGTATGATGTTGGCTGTGGGTTTGTCATAGATGGCCTTTATCATGTTGAGGTATGTTCCCTGTATTCCCACTTTGCTAAGAGTTTTGACCATAAATGGGTGCTGGATTTTATCAAATGCTTTTTCTGCATCTATTGAAATTATCATGTGGTTTATTCCTTCCTTTTGTTTATGTGGTGAATCACATTAATTGCTTTATGAATGTTGTTCCATCCTTGCCTCCCCAGAATAAATCCCACTTGATCATGATGTATGATTTTTTTCATGTATTGTTGGATCAGTTTGCTAATATTTTGTTGAGGATTTTAGCATCTAAATTCATCAGGGATAATTGGCCCTAATTTTCTTTCTTTGTGTTGTCTTTGCCTGGTTTTGGAATCAGAATATGCTCGCCTCATCAAAGAAGCTTGGAAGTGTTCCTTCCTCTTCAATTTTCTGAAATAGCTTGAGAAGGACAGGAGTTAGTTCTTCTTTGAATATTTGGTAGAATTCACCAGTGAAGCCATAGGGCCCAGGAGTTTTGTTTGTTGGGAGCTTTTTGATAACTGTTTCGATCTCTTTTGTTGTAATCGGTCTGTTTAGGTTTTCTGATTCTTCCAGATTGATTTTTGGAAGATTATATGTTTCAAGGAATTTGTCCATTTCACCTAGGTTGTTTAATTTTTTGGCATACAATTTCTCATGGTATTTTCTTACAATATTTTGTATTTCTGTTGTGTCGGTTGTTATTTCTCCACTCTCACTTCTCATTTTATTTATTTGAGTCCTCTCTCTTCTTTTCTTGGTGAATCTCATTAAAGGTTCATCGATCTTGTTTACCCTTTCAAAGAACCAGCTCTTGGTATCACTGATCCTCTGTATTGTTTCTTTAGACTCTATGTCATTTATTTCCACTCTGATCTTTATTATTTCCTTCCTTTTACTACCTCTGGGCCTTACTTGCTGTTCTTTTTCTAGTTCTTTTAGATGAAGGGTTAGGTTGTTTATTTGAGCTTTTTCAAGCTTCTTAAGGAATGCCTGTGGTGCTATGAACTTCCCTCTCAGGACTGGCTTTTGCTGTGTCCCATAAATTTTGAGTTGTTGTATGTTCATTATCATTCTTTTCTAGGAATTTTTTAATTTCTTCTTTGATTTCATTGTTAACCCATTCATTATTTAATAACATGCTATTTAATTTCCATGTGTTTGAGTATTTTTGAGTTTTTCTGTGTGGCTGATTTCTAGTTTCATGCCATTGTGATCAGAGAAAATGCTTGATATGATTTCAATCTTCTTAAATTTGTTTAGACTGCTTTTGTGTCCTAACATGTGGTCTACCCTAGAGAATGTACCATGAGCACTTGAAAAGAATGTATATTCTGCTGCCTTAGGGTGAAAGGTTCTAAAGATATCTATTAAATCAAGTTGAGGCCCTGGCCGGTTGGCTCAGCGGTAGAGCGTCGGCCTAGCGTGCGGAGGACCGGGGTTCGATTCCTGGCCAGGGCACACAGGAGAAGCGCCCATTTGCTTCTCCACCCCTCCGCCGCGCCTTCCTCTCTGTCTCTCTCTTCCCCTCCCGCAGCTAAGGCTCCATTGGAGCAAAGATAGCCCGGGCGCTGGGGATGGCTCTGTGGCCTCTGCCTCAGGTGCTAGAGTGGCTCTGGTTGCAACATGGCGACGCCCAGGATGGGCAGAGCATTGCCCCCTGGTGGGCAGAGTGTCGCCCCTGGTGGGCGTGCCAGGTGGATCCCGGTCGGGCGCATGCGGGAGTCTGTCTGACTGTCTCTCCCTGTTTCCAGCTTCAGAAAAATGCAAAAAATAAAAATAAAAATAAAAATAAATAAATCAAGTTGATCTAGTGTGTCCTTTAAGTCTGCTGTTTCTTTGTTAATTTTCTTTCTTGAGGATCTATCTAGTGATGTTAGTGGGGTATTGAAATCTCCTACTATTATAATATTGCTGTTGATCTTGCCCTTTATATCCATCAAAGTCTGCTTTATAAATTTAGGTGCTCCTATATGAAGTGTGTAGATATTTATGATGGTTATATCTTCCTGTTGGATTGCTCCCTTTATCATTAGTGACCTTCTTTATCTCTTACTATAGCCTTAGTTTTAAAGTCCATTATGTCTGATATAAGTATTGCTACTCAAGCTTTTTTTTTCATTTCCATTTGCATGAAATATTTTTTTCCATCCTTTTACCTTCAGTCTATGTGCATCTTTTGTTTTAAGATATGTCTCTTGTATGCCCTGGCCGGTTGGCTCAGTGGTAGAGCATCGGCGTGGCATGCAGGAGTCCCGGGTTCGATTCCCAGCCAAGGCACACAGGAGAAGTGCCCATCTGCTTCTCCACCCCTCCCCCTCTCCTTCCCTTCTGTCTCTCTCTTCCCCTCCCTCAGCCGAAGCTCCATTGGAGCAAAAGATGGCCCGGGCGCTGGGGATGGCTCCATGGCCTCTGCCCCAGGCGCTAGAGTGGCTCTGGTTACAGCGGAGCAACACCCCAGATGGGCAAAGCATCGCCCCCTGGTGGGCATGCCAGGTGGATCCCAGTCGGTCGCATGCGGGAGTCTGTCTGACTGCCTCCCTGTTTCCAACTTCAGAAAAATACAAAAAAAAAAAAAAAAAAAAAAAAAGACATGCCTCTTGTAGACAGCATATGTATAGGTCCTGTTTTCTTATCCAAGCAGCTACCCTATGTCTTTTGATTAGGTCATTTAATCCATTTACATTTAAGGTTATTATTGATATGTAGTTGTTTATTGCCATTTTATTCTTTAAAGGTGTATTCCTCCCTCTTTTGCTATATTCTTTTCCCACTTTGATCTGTTTACAACAGGCCCCTTAACATTTCCTGCAGCATTGGTTTGGTTGTAATGAATTCCTTGAGTTACTTTTTGTCTGAGAAGCTTTTTATTTCTCCTTCAATTTTAAATGATAGCCTTGATGGATGAAGTAGTCTTGCTTGTAGGCTCTTGTTCTGCATTACTTTGAATATTTCTTACCATTCCCTTCTGGCCTCAAGTGTTTCTGTTGAGAAGTCAGATGTCATCCTTATGGGGGCTCCTTTGTAGGTGATAGCCTTTTTTTCTCTAGTAGCTTTTAATATTTTCTCTTTATCGCTTAGCTTTGGTATTTTAATTATTTGGTATTTTAATTCTGTCTTGGTGTAGGTTTCTTTGGGTTTCTCTTTAATGGAGTTCTTTGTGCTTCTTGAACTTGAGACCCTTCCTTGCATCAACTTAAGGAAGTTTTCAGCTATGATTTGATTGAATAAAGTTTCTATCCCTTGTTCTTTCTCTTCTTCTTCAGAAACCCCTATGGTGCGGATATTATTTCTCTTCATGTTGTCACAGAGCTCTCTTAGAGTTTCCTCAGACTTTTTGAGTCTCTTTTCTTTTTTCTGCTCTGCTTCCATGCCTTCATTCATCTTGTTCTCCAACTCACTGATTCGATCCTCAGCTTCATCCATCCTGCTTTTAATTCCTTCCATTGTGGTCTTCATTTCTGATATTGTATTTGTCACCTCTGATTGATTCTTTTTTAATATTTCAATGTCCTTTTTTATACTTGCTATCTCTTTATTTAGATGTTCATAATGACCATCCATTGTTATTCTAAGATTCCCTAAGCATCCTAACAATTATTATTTTAAACTCTGCATCTGGTAGTTTGGTTATTTCCATATCACTCAGTTCCTTTTCTGGAAGTTTCTCTTGTGGTTTCATTTGGATTGCAATTCTCTGTCTTTTCATTATGTCTGTGTGTTTGGGTGTGTTGTTTGTAGGGCTGGTTGAGTCTAGGCTTGGTGTTGTCTGCCTCCAATTTTCAGTTGTGTTATTTCTAGGTCTTCTTGGGTTTGCATCAGCTGTTGTTTCAAAAAGGAAACAACAAAAGAATGTTTTCTACACTAAAAATAGAGGGTGGGGCAAAAGTAGGTTTATAGTTGTTCATATGGAAAATAATACAATAACTAATAATAACACAATAATAAATTTTCGCCTACTCACAACTGCAAGCCTATGTTTGCCCCACCCTGTATGTGATAGTTTAGAAAGAGGGAGATCTTCAAGACTCATGTTGATTACATTTTTAAGAGATTCCAATTGTGGGCATTATTCTGGCCAAGTGTCTAAAGTAACACCTGAACAAACTGGCAAACAGCATCATTCAAGAACTACCAAAAATAATAACTAATACATATCTGATAAAAGTATATTTTTCTGTTACTATCAGATTCATGATATCTGGAACTGAAAGGAATCTTGGTTTTTTTTTGTTTTTTGTTTTTTGTTTTACAGGGACAGAGAGAGGGATAGACAGGGACAGACAGACAGGAATGGAGAGAGATGAGAAGCATCAATCATCAGTTTTTCGTTGCGACACCTTAGTTGTTCATTGATTGCTTTCTCATATGTGCCTTGACCACCGACCTTCAGCAGACCAAGCAACCTCTTGCTCAAGCCAGCGACCTTGGATCCAAGCTGGTGAGCTTCTTTGCTTAAGCCAGATGAGCCTGCGCTCAAGCTGGCGACCTCAGGCCTCGAACCTGGGTCCTCGGCATCCCAGTCTGACGCTCTATCCACTGTGCCACCGCCTGGTCAGGTGAAAGGAATCTTTAAAAAGCATTACATATTCATTTTACCAAAGACTAATCATTTAATCATACGTATATGATTAGTAAAGCGATTCAAGTTATTCAAAATCAGATAGTCTGACTCCAGGTCCAATACTCTATAAACAGCTTCAACTCAGTCACTCAATAAAACAAACTATAAAATTTTTTTTCTACAACTTACATAGAAAGTTATAGAAAATGGTAGATACAATGTTTTTACACAGTTGGTCTCAACTTTCTTAACACTGACTTTAGTGAGTTGTACCTGGGTTTCTATGCTTGAGAATGTTCAATTGCTGCTGTTGCCGTTGGTTTTTCAGGATCAAGGTGGGTACTTTCATATAAAATTTTATATTTAATTTCTTCTGTGGCTGTTCTTTCCTGGATTTTTTTTTTTAAGATTTTATTTATTGACTTCAGAAAGAGAAGAAGGGGAGGAGTGGGAAGCATCAAATCATAGTAGTTGCTTCCTGTATGTGCCCTGACCCGGCAAGCCTGGGGTTTGAAACAGCTACTTCAGCATTCCAGGTCAATGCTTTATCCACTGTGCCACTGCAGGTCAGGCTATTTCCTAGATTTTTAATTTGCATAATTATACCTACAATGGAACCAGCATACTAAAGTCACCAAGATATATCCTCATACTCCAACATTACATGATCTGCTAATTCTACCAGTTAACAAAAAAACATGCAAGGCCAGCCACAACAGATCCTAACGAACTATTTAATACTGAGTCCCATGCACAGTGATGCTCTCAACATCTAAAATTCTAGGAGCTTAAAGGGCTTCCCCTTATTGGCTCGCTGGGCTCAAGCACCGCAGCCATGAGGATGAGTCCAATAAAATAAATTTTTGAAAGAAAAAACAAAACTGTATAGAGATGGAAAATGCTGAGTTTCCATTACTGGTAGTTACATTATTTAAAAATGATATGGTGTAGCAGGATTTAAACTTACATATTAAATACAACAAACAACCAGAGGTTCTCCTGCCTTCTACAAAGAATTGCATTATTTATAGCAAAAAGCAATCAATCTTTTGCCTGACCAGGCGGTGGTACAGTGGATAGAGCATTGGACTGGGATGCAGAGGACCCAGGTTCGAGACCCCGAGGTCGCCAGATTGAGCGCGGGCTCATCTGGTTTGAGCAAAAAGCCCACCAGCTTGAACCCAAGGTTGCTGGCTCCAGCAAGGGGTTACTCGGTCTGCTGAAGGCCTGCGGTCAAGGCACGTATGAGAAAGCAACGTTTGAGAAAGCAATCAATGAACAACTAAGGTGTTGCAACGCACAATGGAAAATCTAATAATTGATGCTTCTCATCTCTCTCTATTCCTGTCTGTCTGTCCCTGTCTATCCCTCTCTCTCTCTGGAAAAAAAAAAAAAAAAAGCAATCAATATTTTATTATTTCCATCCCCCCAAAAAAGGATTAGAAGGGAAAGAGGGGTAAACAAAATGTTGGAGCCACAGCAGGTTCCTAAATGTAACTAACAGGGTTTAGTTTTAGCACAGCCCATTGTCATCTCTGTAAATAAGTAAGGCAAAACTGCCCTGCCTAAGAAATAGAAGGTCAAGAAATGTGGAGAAAGAGGCGGCCAGTGACAAATTCCTAGAGACAGGGTGGTCAAAGGCCTTTAAAAAGAACTATGTAGCCCTGGCCTGTTGGCTCAGCGGTAGAGCGTTGGCCTGGCATGCGGGGGACCCGGGTTCGATTCCCGGCCAGGGCACACAGGAGAAGCGCCCATTTGCTTCTCCACCCCCCATCCCCCTCCTTCCTCTCTGTCTCTCCCTTCCCCTCCCGCAGCCAAGGCTCCATTGGAGCAAAGATGGCCCAGGTGCTGGGGATGGCTCCTTGGCCTCTGCCCCAGGCGCTAGAGTGGCTCTGGTCGCGGCAGAGCGACGCCCCGGAGGGGCAGAGCATCGCCCCTGGTGGGCGTGCCGTGCCGGGTGGATCCCGGTCGGGCGCATGCGGGAGTCTGTCTGACTGTCTCTCCCCATTTCCAGCTTCAGAAAAATACAAAAAAAAAAAAAAAGAACTATGTAACACTTAGTTCTAAATTATTTCTATGCTATAATAGAAATCTGGAGATTTGGATTCCATGTGAAAAACAGAGGTGAGTAAGTTTTCAGTAAAAAAAAAAAAAAAAAGGAACCTTTAGTTTGGTTCTGCACAGAATAGAGTAGGGGTCAGGAACCTATGGCTCACGAGCCAGATGTGGTTCTTTTGATGGCTGCATCTGGCTCGCAGACAAATCTTTAATTAAAAAAATAATAACGTTAAAAATATAAAACATTCTCATGTATTACAATCCATTCATTTCCTACCGCTCATGTTCATTGTTGCAGGTGGCTGGAGCCAATCACAGCTGTCCTCCAGGACAGTACCAAATTTTTATTGGATAATGCGTTAAGTACACGGGTCGTTGTATGGCTCTCACGGAATTACATTTTAAAATATGTGGCGTTCATGGCTCTCTCAGCCAAAAAGGTTCCTGACCCTGGAATAGAGCAATGAGAATCCACGCAAGAAGCTAAGGCCAAAATAAGGTAGGAAGCTTCAGGAACCTAGTCAGAGGCACTGTAATAATCAAATCCCTGAGCATTTGTAGAAATCTTTAAAAAAGAATGAAATTTCTCCACAAGAAACAAGGAGCATGTCAAAAAAGAAGCCTTAGCTGTCAGCTATATCTAGAATATAGTACAAAATGCTTTTCTACCTACAAACATCATGGAGTTCTAGGACTCCCAGAAATAAACAAAGAATACTTTTACATCTTTGTCAGCTCCATCATTTTTAGTTTTAACAGAAAAGTTCTATTGTTTATCTTATTAGTCATGATATTCTCATTTTAAAAATCAGATAAGAGAAAAAAGACAGTAAAATTATCTCACAATCTTTCTCTTTCTCCCCTATAATATCTAACATTTACTGAGCACTCGAAGTATTATTAAATATACTTTACAGGTATAAATTAATACTTTAGAACTTAACAACTGCCCTAGGTAGTACATATTATCGCCATTTTCCAGGTGAGAAAACAGATCCCCAAAAAGATTAATTTACCCAAGGTCATAAAAAGTTGTAGAACCAAGGCAGTCTGGCTCCAGAATCTGTATTCTTCTACCTGCCATTGTGCTATCTCTTTTCATATATATTGTACTCAGTTTTTCCCATATAGACATTTTTTTTTTTTTTTTATTCATTTTAGAGAGGAGAGAGAGAGAGAGAGAAAGGAGAGAGAGACGGGGGAGGAGCTGGAAGCATCAACTCCCATATGTGCCTTGACCAGGCAAGCCCAGGGTTTCGAACTGGCGACCTCAGCATTTCCAGGTCGACGCTTTATCCACTGCGCCACCACAGGTCAGGCTAGACATTTTTTTTAAATACGTTAAGTCCATATTATGTAGGGTGTATAATGGGTTTTTTTTGTTAAATTTTCACATCAATTATCCAAATCAACATCATACTTCCAATAACTATGTAACATTTCAATGTCACAAGATAACTTAACCAATCTCACACTAATGAACATTCAATACTTCTCTAACCTTTTATTATATTCAATATTGTAATCAAACTTCCTTGAAGATACATCTCTGTTAATTTTCTGTATTATTTCTTTAGGATATATTTCTGGATCTGCATCAAAAAGCGTGTACATTTCTAAGATTTTTGATACACACTGCCAAACTGAATTTTAGAGAGGCTGTACTCCCACCAACAATATGTACCAGGTATAAGTTGTTTTCTTGCCCTTTGTGATGCTGGGCTCAGAATGCACACTTCATTTCTCCTCTGTTAGCTGCCTTCCCATTAGGCTCCGTCAACAGGAAACACTAAGAGGGAGACTAGAAGGTAAAAGATGAATAGACTTGCTCCTTCCAGTCTGTTTCCTGTTCCTGCCAAGTACCATCCTACCACCGGTCCCTTTCCTCAACAGTAACAATCATTTGTTCTTACCAGCTTCTCCCAGCCCACAGGACCAGTCTCATCATGCTGCCAAAGAACCACCAGCAGCAGGGACATGTATCCCCTCTTGGGAGATCTGCATCCCAACTTTGTGGGGCCCTTCTCTACACTTTTTTTTTTCTTGTATTTTTCTGAAGCTGGAAATGGGGAGAGACAGTCAGACAGACTCCCACATGCGCCCGACCGGGATCCACCCTGCACGCCCACCAGGGGGCGACGCTCTCCCCACCAGGGGGCGATGCTCTGCCCCTCCAGGGCGTTGCTCTGTCGCGACCAGAGCCACTCTAGCGCCTGGGGCAGAGGCCAAGGAGCCATCCCCAGCGCCCAGGCCATCTTTGCTCCAATGGAGCCTCGCTGCAGGAGGGGAAGAGAGAGACAGAGAGGAAGGAGAGGGGGAGGGGTGAAGAAGCAGATGGGCGCTTCTCCTGTGTGCCCTGGCCGGGAATCAAACCCGGGACCCCTGCACGCCAGGCCGACGCTCTACCACTGAGCCAACCGGCCAGAGCCACTCTCTACACTTTTAAAAGCAACCAGGCAGTGAATGGGTCCTCCTCATCGTAGTCCAAACCCCAGGTCTGTGGGGACCTTCCTCCATTCTTCTAGGTTCTAATAATCCAAATCTCCTTTGTTCCCCCAACCCCAGGGGTAATAGGTAATAGTTGCTTAAAGAATTTATTACCTCTGTGTCACTTCAGTGTTCACATTTTCCTTTTCAGTTTTCCAATATCTCCTCTATCAATTCCCTATACTACATTTTCTCCTGGTTTGTTTTCCTGACTGTATCTTGACTGATATGTTATTTAATAGCTTAATACATTGGCACTTCTGTCAATTCTCAGGATATGGACTGAACATGTGACCTACCACTACCCTCTACCAGATATCATATGTTGAAGCCCTAATCCTCAATGTGACTGTATTTAAAGAAAAGGCTTTTTTTTTTTTTTTTGTATTTTTCTGAAGTTGGAAACCGGGAGGCAGTCAGACAGACTCCCGCATGCGCCCTACCGGGATCCACCCGGCATGCCCAATAGGGGGCGATGCTCTGCCCATCTGGGTCATTGCTCTGTTGCGACCAGAGCCGTTCTAGTGCCTGAGGCAGAGGCCATGGAGCCATCCTCAGCGCCCGGGCCAACTTTGCTCCAATGGAGCCTTGGCTGTGGGAGGGGAAGAGAGAGACAGAGAGGAAGGAGAGGGGGAGGGGTGGAGAAGCAGATGGGTGCTTCTCCTGTGTGCTTTGGCCGGGAATCAAATCCAGGACTCGAACCCGGGACTCCTGCACGCCAGGCCGACACTCTACCACTGAACCAACCAGCCAGGGCCTGGAGACAAGGCTTTTAAGGAGTAATTAAGGTTAAGTGAAGTCACAAGGATGGAAGTTCTAATCATACAGAACTGGTGTTATAAGAGGAGGAAGAGACATGCCAGGGGTCTGGGTGTCCAAAGAAAAGGTCGTGTGAGACACAACAAGAAGGTAGCTAGCTACCTTCAAGACAAGGAAAGGCCTGCGGAAAAACAAACCTCATTAGTACCTTGATCTTGGTGTTTCAACCTCCAGAATTGTGACAAAATACATTTCTTTTTTTAAATCTACCCAGTCTATGTTATTCTGTTATGGGAGCACTAGATAAGACAATTACTGAAATCACTTCATTCTATTCTCATCTTCAATGTTATCTCCACATACTACTGTCCATACTACCTATCACATATAAAGACATTGAATAAGATGCTAGAGAAACAAGATGTTACAAAATTAGCTCCCTGGCCTTACCAGGTGGTGGCGCAGTGGATAAGATCATTGGCCTGGAATACTGAGGATCCAGGTTCAAAGACCCGAAGTTGCCCACTTGAGGGCAGGCTCATCCAGCTTGAGCTAGGGCTCACTAGCTTGAGTGTAGGGTCACTGCCTTGAGTGTGGGATCATAGACATGACCTCAAGATCACTGGCTTGAAGCCCAAAGTCGCTGGCTTCAGTAAGTGGTCACTGGCTCAGCTGGAGTCCCCCAGTCAAGGCACATAAGAGAAGGCAATCAATAAACAACTTAGGTGCTGCAACGATAAGTTGATGCTTTTCATCTCTCTCCCTTCCTGTCTATCCTTGTTGTACCTTTCTCTCTCTTAAAAAAATAAATTAAATTAAATATAAAGGAAAAATTAGTTCCCTGCTACTGGGTCTTAAAATCTAGTTGTAAAAATAGTTCATATACATTAAGAATATACTACAATACCAGGTAGAATAAGAAACAAATGCGCCTGACCAGCCGGTGGCGCGGTGGATAGAGCATTGGACTGGGATGTGGAGGACCCAGGTTCTAGACCCCGAGGTCGCCAGCTTGAGTGTGGGCTCATCTGGTTTGAGGAAGGCTCACTAGCTTGAGCCCAAGGTCGCTGGCTCGAGCAAGGGGTCACTCAGTCTGCTGTAGTCCCCTGGTCAAGGCACATATGAGAAATCAATCAATGAACAACTTAGGAACCGTAACGAAGAATTGATGTTTCTCACCTCCCTCCCTTCCTGTCTATCCCTCTCTGTCCCTCTCTCTGACTCTCTCTCTGTCTCTGCCACAAAAATAAAAAAACAAATGCAATGAAAATACTATAGTTAAAAGTGCCCAAATAAATCTATTCAAAATAATGCTTTCAAATAATAATAATAATAATGCTTTCCTAAACTATAAAAAGCCTAAAAGGATTAAAAAAATTAAAAAAAGTAGAACTTCATCTCATTTTTACATAAAGGTTTAATTAAGAACCAAAACCAATTTTTTTAGATACAGATTTAAGTAGTCTCACCAAACTACAGGAAAGAAAAAAACTATGTTTTTCTTTAAAAATAACTGACACATTTTACAGTCTACTCAATTTTACTAGCAGTCTTAAAAATAACCCCCAAATTTCAAGCTCTCATTATTCTCTTTAATTCAACAGAGAGTAAATAAATGAAATCACTTCTGTTCTAGAAATGTCTATTTGCAGTGCTGATCAACAGTTAAAAGTTAGTACTTCTCTAAGCTGTCTTCAAAATCCTCTGAAAAAATGTTCTTCTTCCTGAAGAATAGAGAGATCTTTTTAAAAGCAATGTAATAATTTCAGGTAGATACCATTACCTTATCTTCTCTCCACCACCCTAATATTGCCCAGAAATACACATGTGCACATATACCTTAAGTGGATGTTACATCAAATTAAAATTTCTTTCAGACTTATACTTCATCTTCACTACCTCTCTCTATAACAGTGTGTGTGTGTGTGTGTGTGTGTGTGTGTGTGTGTGTATCCTTAAGTATAACAGGTTTAAAGCCTGAAGACAGTAGCTTTTCAAAAGAAAAGATAGTGCAATTAGGGTAGAGCACATAGTGACGTAATGCCCAAGAAGGAAAGCCCTGACACGTGCAGACAGCACACAATGAGAAATCAGGAAACCTAGACAGAAGCAGCCAGCTTGATTTCATGCTGCAAATTTTTGGCAGACATTCGATTCCTTTTGATGTTTTCCTAGCTGCACATTTATCTATGTAATGCCACCAGATCTAGAAAGGGAGTAAGGTTGAGAGGAAAGGGAAGGAGAAAAACTGTTTTACAGGCTGCTAGCCCCTCCGCACATGCTGTTACTATACAAAGGATGTCTAGAAAGCCAATGTGCTGCAGATCCAAGTGCTGCAAGCAACCGCACACACACCCATACACACATACAAGCACACGCATGCACACACAAGAACAACTGGAGAAAAGGGAAGTGCCTTTGGAAAGAAGAAAGCCTATGATTAAAGTCTTGATTCACAAGCAAAGACTTGTGAAATTTATTTCAATTCTTGGGGGAGGGGAAGAAAGAGGGATATATTCTAATCTTTGGGGGAAACAAAAAAGCCTGAGCTGGTCTGGTCCATGCCAACTACAAGCATATGCTAGCTACCACAGAAATAAACCAATAATGTTTCTAAGAAGCAGAAGTACCCTATCAAATAACAATCACCTTATAAATACCCAATGTCCACTTTGCCAATGACTATAGCAAATAAAAATGAATTTTAACAGTTCAAGTATCCTACATAGGAATGTTTGCTATTCTTATTAGCACTCCTGTGTCTCTTTGTGCATGCAATAGTAATACTGAAATTAAAACTAACTAAACATAAAAGTAGAGATCAGAAATCATAGCTCATAAAAACAGGACTATTACCTTCTATAATTGGACACTCCAACCCCATAACACATTATATGTCACTACTACCAAAGGTAATACATAAAACTACCTGGATACTTAACCTGAGAAACCAATCAACCTATTCAAGTCTACAACCAAAGATGCTTTTTCAAGATAAAAGTACTGTATCTCCAAAAACATCATATAACTGCTTCTAAGAATGTGTCATAAGAAACAAACCAGAGGCTCTCAGTTGGCTAAGTGAATAGTGTCAGCCCAGCAAGCAGACGTCTTGGGTTCAATCCTGGTAAGGGCACACATGAAAAGCAACCATCTGCTTCTCTTCCCCTTCCTCGCCCCCTTCTCTCTTTCTTCTCCTTTCGCAGCCAGTGGCTCAATTTGTCCAAACATTGCATTGGCCCTAGGTGCCGAGGACAGCTCAGTTAGTCTGAGTGTCAGCCTCAGGCACTGAGGATAGCTCAGTTGATTTGAGCGTCGGCCCAAGACGGGGTTACCAGGTGGATCCCAGTCAGGGTGCATGCAGGAGTTTGTCTCTCTGTCTCCCCTCCTCTCACTTTAAAAAAAAAAGAGAGAGAGAAAATAAAGAAACAAACGGGAGCTGGACCAGTGGTGGTGCAGTGGACAGAGCATCAACCTAGGACACTGAGAACCCAGGTTCAAAACCCCAAAGTCACCAGCTTGAACAAAGGCTCGCCAGCTTGAGCTTGGTGGGATCATCAACATGATTCCATGGCCGCTGGCTTGAACCCAAAGGTTGCTGGCTTCAGCAAGGGATCACTGGCTCAGCTTGAGCTCTCCCCCCAATCCCGACAAGGCACATATGAGAATTAATGAACTAAAGTGACACAACTAGAAGTTTGATTCTTCTCATCTCTCTCCTTTCCTGGGAGGGAGGGAGGGAAGGAGGGAGGGAAGGAGGGAGGGAATATCAGGAGTTATAAATACCTTTGTTCTAACGGACATAATTTATACCTAGAAAATATAGTAGCTTCAACCAAAAGTACTGATTAGGACTTCCTTCAGATTAAATATATCAATCAACTGGTTAAGAAGATAGCTTGAAAGAAGGCTATCCAAGTTCTCTAGTACTAGTTCTCCAACTATGGGCAAGTAACCTAACCTGTCATTGTTCTTCATTTATAAAATGAAAATATTTGATATGAGTATCTCTAAAGTCTCTTTCAGTTCTTAATTTCTAAAACTACAGGTATTTTAAATACAAAACAGGATTTCCTACTTTCAAGGAGCTCATCTAGTTAAGTGTAATCACAATGGGTACTCATAACTCAATTAGCAAATAATGAAAGACAGTGACTGGTCCAAGTAGTTACTTAACAAGTATGTAGGCTGTGTTTAATGAGACACTAAACCTTAAGGGCTTATAACTAAAGAAAGAGCCTGACCAGATGGTGGCACAGTGGATAGAGCGTCGGTGGACCTGGGATGCTGAAGACCCAGGTTCAAAACCCCAAGGTTGCCGGCTTGAGCTAGGGCTCACCTGCCTGAGCATGGGATCATAGATATGACCCCATAGTTGCTGGCTTAAACAAGGGGTCACTGGCTCAGCTGGTGCCCAGCCCCCCCCCCCCCCCGTCAAGGCACATATGACCCCTGTCAAGGCACATATGAAAAAGCAATCAATGAACAACTGAAGGGCCACAATGAAGAGCTGATGCTTCTTATCTCTCTTCCTTCCTGTCTGGCCCTCTCTCTCCTTCACTTAAAAAAAGAAGGAATAAAGAAGAGTTAAAGCTAAAATAACTTCAAAACAGGGCGAAGACTTCTGCTGGGATTAGAAGGTTCACTAGGATTTTAATTTTTAGCTTCATAACCCCAATCAATTAATTTAAATTTCATTAAGTCATTATCTCATTACCCTCATTGTATGGATAAGGAAAAAGATATTAAGCATTAATGACATAAAACACACATTTGCAAATTTTTCATTACTTAGCCCAAAATATTCCTCAGCTGAGTATGACTGATTTATACAGAACCAGTGAGACTTAATAAGATTAGATGACAAGCTTGATTCATAGATAGCAAATCATGAATCTCCTCTCATTAGGATAATCTAAAATTACATTTTTAACTTCAAAAATCCAAAAGTCTAGTAAACAAAAACAAAACCTGTCTTCAAGTGATACTGTCTCAAATACTGTTCTTTAAAGCAATGCTGTTTAACAGAACTTTCTGTGATAAAAATTTTCTGCATCTCTGCTATCTAAACACTAATCACTAGCCACTTGAGGCAACTGGGTACTTGAAACGTGGTTATCATTAATTTTTTTAAACTTCAATTGAAATTTAAATAGTTATATGTGCTAATGGCAACCACTGGCACAGTTCTAGAAAGTGTGTATAGAGGGAAGACATTTTAAAACTGATGAATAGCTTTAAAGCTGATGAATAAAGCAATATAAAAAGTGAACACAGAAATGTCTACATAGCAATTATTTATCTTGAAAAACAATTTTAATATAACCTCTATAATGTATGACTTATGCACAGCACCCTGTGCAAGACTAACTTTTCCACCAAATACCTCACATTCTTCACCTTTAATATAATTCTCTCAAGGTTGAGTTTAATCAGTTGCTGAAAATACAGTCAGTTATTGGTTCTCTTTCTTCTTCCAAAAAATAAAAATAACAGTAACAAGATTTGTCTGGCATAATTAAATGAAATAAAATGGAAACCATAAAACACTCTGAATTAAGACATAAAATGGAGCTACATATTACTTTATATAGGAATGAAAGTTGCCTGACCAGGCAGTGACACAGTGGATAGAACATTGGCCTGGGACGCTGAGGACCTAGGTTCAAACCCTGAGGTCACCAGCTTGAATGCAGGCTCATCCGGCTTGAGCACAAGCTCAACACCTTGAGTGTGGGATCCCCCACAAGTCAAGATGTGACATGACCCCATGGTCACAGGCTTGATTGAAGCTCAAGGTCGCTGGCTTGAGCCCAAGGTTACTAGCTTGAGCAAGAGGTCACTGGCTCAGCCCTTCAAAGGCACATATGAGAAAGCAATCAATGAACAACTAAGGTGCCACAACTATGATTTGATGCTTCTCATCTCTCTCTTCTTGTCTGTCCCTGTCTGTCTGTCTGTATCTCTCTCACTAAAAAAAAAAGAAAAAAAGAATAAAAGTTTAAAATATTATATTTAATGCTATTAACTCTGGAAACATCACAGTAACTGTGATTCTCATTGAACAACTATATATATTCTAGCTACATACAACCTAGCAAGGGAGTAAAACAAAATTTTAAGAAAAGGCGTAACAAGCCTGCCCAGGTGGTGGTGCAGTGGATAGAGTGTTGCCAGGGATGCTGAGGATCCACGTTTGAAACCCCAAGGTCACCAGCTTGAGTACAGGCTCATCCAGCTTGAGCGAGGGCTCACCACCAGCCTAAGTGTGGGATCATAGACATGACCCCATGTTTGCTGGCTTGAGCCCAAAGGTCGCTGGCTTGAGCCCAAGGTCACCAGTTTGAGCAAGGGGTCACTGGCTTGGCTAGAGCCCCCTAGTCAAGGCACATGAGAAAGTAATCAATGAACAACTAAGGTGCTGCAACTATGAATTGATGCTTCTCCTTTCTCTCCCTTCCTATCTATCTGTCTCTGTCCCTCTCTCTCTCTCTCTCAAAAAAAAAATCATAACTGAAGTGTCTTCATGGAAAAGACAATATATAAAGTGGCCCTAAGATGACTAATGTGTATGTATTTTATATTCTTCACAGAACTTTTAATGTCTTTTTCATTTTTCCACAAAATGTTCAATATCATCCTTTGTCAAAACTACAAAGGTCTCATTTTTTTAAGAAGTATATATTTACCTAACAAAAATTAAAAACCCAGTCTGGAATGATGTTTATCTTTATAGAATTAGTCCTGCTGTATACTGTCATAGTTATTAATTTCAATTACAATGCTCCTACGAACAATTCCCAAGCTGGAATTTTAAAAGGAAGGATAAGCCTGACCAGGCAGTGGTGCAGTGGATAAAATGACGACCTGGGATGCTGAGGACCCAGGTTCTAAATCCCAAGGTCGTGAACTTGGGCACAGACTCATCCAGTTTAAGTGTGAGCTCACAGCACGAGCGCAGGGTTGCCAGTTTAAGCTTTGGATCATAGACATGACCTCATGGTCGCTGGCTTGAGCCCAAAGGTTGCTAGCTTGAAGCCCATAGTCGCTGGCTTGAGAAAGGATTCACTAGCTTAGCTGGAGCTCTCCAGTCAAGGCACATATGAGAAAGCAATCAATGAACAACTAAAGTGCCACAACTATGAATTGATGCTTCTCATCTCTCTCCCTTCCTGTCTGTCTGTCCCTGTCTCTATCTCTCTCTCTTTCGCTAAAAAAAAAAAAAAAAAAAAAAAGTCTAGAAATTATCAGTTCACCTAGATTGGTTCGTTTCACATATACTGAACACCTGCTATGTGTCAGACAGTAAGAGAAAATAGCAGGAATTAAAAGAAAGCTCTCTTGGAGCTTACATTCTAGTAGGAGTAGACAAAATATAGAGTATGTCAGATAGCAATAAGTACTATATACAAATATAACACAAGAAATGGCAATAAGTTCCAGCTTTGGTGGAGAGACTGCAATTTTATACAGGGAAGGCAGTGAAGTGAAGGAGTCATGCAAATATTTACTTGAGACACCACCACTCTAGCTCTTTGTATACATGTCATTTTATCCCTAAGACCTCTCTTAACATGCTCTATTTTTCCCAATGCACATATCTTACATTATATCTTATATTTAGGTTTTCACTGACATTTTTACTGTCTACATACACACACAAACAAACATGAGCTAGATGTAGTGTGGAAGAGGTGAGGTACATAGGAGATAATAAATACTTTCTGAGGCGAAAATGTTCCAATAGAGGGAACAGTAAACTCAAAATGCCCTGAGGCAAGGATGTACCTAGGGACAACAGTAAATTCAATTTGGCTGGTGGACAGTAGGGAGGGAGAGAATAATAGGAAGAAAAGCCAGGAAGTGCATGTATGAGGGAATGAAAGGACAAAAGCAAGAAGGTAATTAGGAGGCATAGCAATAGTCTAATCAAAAGTTTGAACCAGAAAGTAGCAATACAGGGGGCCTCGGGTGACGACACAGTTCCATTCCTGTAACAGTGACATAACCTGAATCTTGGTGTAAGTCAACACACACCCTAGCCTAAGTCACTTACCTATCCTAACACAGTGGTAAAATCATAATCTAGAACATAGAAACACAACTAAGCCACAGAAAAAGAAAAAGAACATAAATATACTGTACTGTAATAACAGAAAAAGAATAAAAACTGAGTGTAAAAAATAATCTTTCAATTTTTTAAAGTTTTTATGGGAGTGAGCGTCGTAAACTTGAAATGTCGTATGTGGAGACTGCCATAACCCAAGGACCCCCAGTACAGGAAATGAGAAGTGGATGAACTCTACATTCACTCTAGAGCAGGGTTTGGCAAACTTTTACTGAAAAAGGTCAGATAGTAAATATTTTAGGCTTTGCAGGCTATAAAGCCTCATTAATTACTCAACTCTACTATAAAGCATGAAAGAAGCCACAACAAGTATAGCAAGCTCCAATAAAACTTTATATGGACATTGAAATTTGAAATACATAAAATTTTCACATGTATGCAATATTGTTCTTTTTATTTTTTTCAGCCACTTAAAAATGTAACCCTGACCCCAGTGGCCTTCAGCTGGTTAGAGCATAATCCCAATACACCAAGGCTGCGGACTCAATCCTGGGTCAGGGCGCATACAAGAATCAACCAATGCCTGACCAGGCGTTGGCACAGTGAATAACACATTGGCCTGGGATGCTGAGGACCCAAGTTTGAAACCCCATGATCGCCAGCTTGAGCTAGGGTTCACCAGCTTGAGCATGTGGTCACTGGCTTGAGTGTGGGATAATAGACATGACCCCATGTCGCTGGCTTGAGCCCAAAGGTCATTGGCTTGAGCCCAAGGTCACTGGCTCGACTGGAGCCCCGCCAGTCAAGGCACATATGAGAAAGCATAAATGAACAACTAAGGTGCCACAACTATGATTTGTTGTTTCTCATCTCTCTCCCTTTTTGTCTATCCCTGTCTGTTCCTTTCTCTCTTTCCAAAAAAAAAAAGGGTAAAAGAAAACACTAAAATGAGTACACAAAACACTTTTAACATCTGTATAAACATCAAACAACAAACTGAGAGATTAATAGTTAAAACTAGAAAAGTCAAAAGTATAATACCCATAAAATAAGAATCAAAGAGAACTGCAATACAAAAGTGACTAATATACTTTAAAACAAAGGCATGCTGGTAAAATATAAGTAGACAGCTCTCCAACAAGGATGGGGAACACAGGAACAGAAAAAATTTTTCTCCAAGGGTAGCATTAAAAGGTGAAGACTTTGCCTGACCAGGCAGCGGCACAGTGGATAGAGCATAGGACTGGGATGCAGAGGACCCAGATTCAAAACCCCGAGGTAGTCGGCTTGAGCACGGGCTCATTCGGATTGAGCATAGAGTCACTGGCTCGAGCATGGTATCACAGACATGACCCCATGGTCACTGGCTTGAGCCCAAAGGTCACTGGCTGGAAGCCCAAGGTCGCTGCCTTGAGCAATCGGCTGCTGGCTCAGCTGGAGCCCCCCAGGCAAGGCACATATGAGAAAGCAACCAATGAACAACTAAGGTGCCACAATGAAGAATTGATGCTTCTCATTTCTCTCCCTTCCTGTCTGTCCCTCTCTCTCTGTCTCTCTCACTAAAAAAAAATTCTTAATTTAATTTTAAATAAATAAATAAATACTCCAATAAATTCCATTTTATTTTTTTTTTAAGATTTTATTTATTCATTATAGAGAAGGGAGAGAGAGAGAGAAGGGGGAAGAGCAAGAAGCATCAACTCTCATATGTGCCTTGACCAGACAAGCCCAGGGTTTTGAACTGGCGACCTCAGCGTTTCCAGGTCGACGCTTTATCCACTGCACCACCACAGGTCAGGCCCAATAAATTTCATTTTAAAAAAGACTTTATTCTTAATTTGGAAGAAAGAAAACATTCCCAAGTCTTCACACTTTTAAAGATAGTAAACATAATTTAATAAGAAAATACAGTTGTTTAAAATATATTTTGTATGTTACTATATTATCCAAATGACTTTGGGTCTCTGGAGTGTACAAAAATTATTAGCACTGCATATACTACTATTTTCCCCCAATTTATTTTTGCCAAACTTTTACTAGTTAAATTTTAATGTAAATGTATTGAAAATATTCTTCAAGATATTTTTATCATATAGCAATAGAAAAATATGTAAAATTAAGTATCCTTAAACCTTTTTGAAATCAGAATTCATCCCTGAATCACTTTTCTATTCAGAGTTGTCAGTGCTCGTTTTTGTTGTTGTTGTTTGTTTTTAGGGTATCATTCTTTGATACCCAAGGTGTCAGTGATGCAGTAATTCTTAAAAAACTATTTCACTCTGGCCTCCAAGCTACTGACCCCATTCTGCAAGTTTAGATGCTGACACTCTCTTGATCTTACCAGGTCTGTGGACAAACCAGGACTCATATAATCCTAAAATGATTTGTGGATCCCCAAAATTGTATCAGTCTTTAACAGTTTAAAATGTTACTTCATTAAAAATATGCCACCAGCACTGTTTAGATAATTGATAGAGGTTATTGAGAGAGAGAAAAAATTATAATGGATAGCCTGTTGTGAAAATAAGGAAGTTGTCAGTTGTATTGTTGACTTATCTACAAGCAGGTTTTCTATTCATGTCTATTATCTAGCAGAGAGTAAGCACTCCATAAATTCAAAGGTATACTGAATAAAAGCCCAACATTCTCCAGTCAGCCTGAGAGTGCTAAGATAGAGGTTCAGGCACTTCATTCATTTGTTCAATGAATTCTTCAAACTATGAACCAAGTCCCTTGACAGACACTGAAAAAAAAAGAAATAAAAAGCAGCCCTTGCCTTTAATTTCAGTAGGAGAGATAGATGAATAGATTATCATAATACAGGGAGAAAAACAGAAGGCATCAGCATGCCTAACTTACGGTGAGAATATGTTATGCTCATACAAAGTCATCTTACAAAGTAATGGTTGTGGACAGGTCAAGGAGGCTTAAAAGATGAGTATTACCTATTTTTGTTTGTGCATGGAGTAGCATTTAAAAGAATGACATTCCAAACAGAGATACATATAAAAACTGAAAGGCAAGCGAGTATGGTTAATTAACTACAGTACAAGAAAATGCAATATGTTGAAAGACAGTTAAAAAGAGCATGGCAACAAATGAAGTTACATAAAGGCTAAGGCAGGGGTACCCAAACTACGGCCCGCAGGCCACATGCAGCCCCCTGAGGCCATTTATCCGCTCCGCCGCACTTCCTGAAGGGGCACCTCTTTCATTGGTGGTGAGTGAGAGGAGCACAGGATGCAGATGCATCTGTATGTGGAGTACACATGTATGTGGCGGCGCCACAAAGCACGGCATCGCTCACTTACAGTACTACTTCCAGTGACACCTGGACGCACGTGTCACAGCTCCGGAAGCGCGTCGTATCACTTGTTACAGCTACCAGTGACAAATTTAGAATTGGACATTGACCATCTCATTAGTCAAAAGCAGGCCCATAGTTCCCATTGAAATAAATAAATATAGACATTTAGGGGAAATCACTTAATCTCTTCTCATATATAAAAATAAGGGTTTAAATTTAAAGAATTTAAAGATACTTCTCACCTATCTGAGATAGCTCTTTATTGAAAGGCCTTGTATTAAATAAATTTTAAATATTGTATTTGTTCCCGTTTTGTTTTTTTACTTTAAAATAAGATATGTGTAGTGTGCATAGGGATTTGTTGATAGTTTTTTTTTATAGTCTGGCCTTCCAAAGGTCTGAGGGACAGTGAACGGCCTGGCCCCCTGTGTAAAAAGTTTGGGGACCCCTGGGGTAAGGAGCCTGAATTTCACCCCAAAGGAACAGAAATCCACTAGACTTAAGGAATCTAAACAAGGGGAGGGAATGCTATTTTAGAAAGAGTAATCAGACAAAATTGTAGAAATAAGTTCCAAAAGTCTAGACTGAAGTCGGCTAGTTAGCATAAGCTCCATGAGGGCAGAGATTTTTATCTGTTTGGTTCACTGCTCAATCTCCAGCACTTAGAATGGTACCGACCATATGTCAAATACCATTAAATATTTACTGAATAAATAAAAGGAAACCAGCTGAAAGACAAATGCAGTAATCCAAGGGAGAAAAGAACCGAACTAAAGCAATGAGAGACAGATACAGGAGGCATGACTAACACTGCTAAATAGAAATTTATTTTTTTACTTGTCAGTGTTCAACATCACCTTTCACTTCTACTATTGCAAACTCCACGAGACTAACAGAACTATAAATTCTAAGATCTGCAAAAAGCCTAGTTTACTAAAGAGCTACAAAAAGTCACAAAAAATTGTTACTAGTAGCAATATTAAAGAAATCAGATTTAATTTACAGTCAGGGCTATAGTTACTCTCCAACTCTGTTGAGGTCAGAAAATTATTTGAGTCAACATTTACTAAGTGTTCAAAAAATACAGAGCAAGCTAGTAGGTGCTTAAATTTAAACAAGATGAATTTAGCTAATAAATTCCTAGCCAAGAACCAGTAACATGTGGTTAATCAATGAATGTTAAAGAGTCTCCTCTGTATATCTATAAAGACAACATATAGACATTTAGGGGAAGTCACTTAATCTCTTCTCATATATAAAAATAAGGGTTTAAATTTAAAGAATTTAGTTCTACAATTAAAAGATATTTCTCACCTATCTGAGATAGCCTCTTTATTGAAAGGCCTTATAAGATACTTATGTGCAAAGAACATTTTTTCTTAATTTTCATCAGTACATAAAATATGCTTTGCAGACAGATCAAAAGGGAGAGAAAGTAACAGCTACTGAGGGCTTACGACTCACCAGAGCTAGACTAGGTGCTCTCAAATATGGTATTTCTTATCTCCAAAATTGTGTATAGTATCGTGACCCCATGAAGAAACTAAGGGGCAAACAGGTGAAATACTTTGCCCAAGACAACACAACTAGTTAAGTGGTGAAACCAAAATGCAAACTCCAGGCCCAAATTCTATTTGCTATCCTAAATGATGCCAACTGATTTGACTGCCCACAGATGCCCATGCTGTTTTAGAGCAGGGCGAGGCAAACTACGCCTTCAGACCAAATCTAGCCCACCCACTATTCTATAAATAAAGTATTATTGCAACTCACATCTGTTTGTTTACATTATTGACTATGATGGCTTTGAGCAGAGTTAAGGAGTTAGGTCAGAAACTATATGATCCACAAAGCCTACAGTCCTAAAGTATTTACTATCTGGGCCTTTACAGAAAAAGTTTGCCAACATCTGTTTTAGATTAACAATCAATTCAATCAAAGTTCCCCTGTACACCTAATTAGGAACACAGATGTCACATCAGACAAATTACTTTTAATATCTTCATAAACCTGTTTAAAAAGCAGTTTTTCTACTTAGCTTCTCTGAGCTCCCTGGACTTATCCATCACCATTTCATATACTTTCTAGTTATTATTTCCTTGGCCTCCCCGCCTGACTGAGAATGGGATATCTATCTAGTATTCCTGTTATAACCCAATACCTAGCATGGTGCCTGGGATACAGACATTAAGTGGAACTCTGAATTAATGTCTGAAAATAAGAATATGATTTAAGACAATTAGTAAAGAGTAAAGGAGATTCAGCACTACAGAAACTTGATATTCAATGTGTGTTCTGTGCAGCAGAGATTGGGAGATTGTTTTATAGAAATGCAAAATCTCAGGCCTCACCAAAGACCTAAAACTACATTTTAACACGATCCCCAAATGAAAATTTTAAAAGCAGTACTACATAAAATAGCACGTACTTAATTATATTATAAAGTCATTAGTTTTATCCCAATATGGGACAGGTCACTTTGCACGGGGGAAAAACAACAACAAGGCTTCATTCACTCTTACTGTAACTTTGAGCTTCAACATACAAAATAGAGACCTATATTGACTTGAACAACTTATTGGGGGAAAGGAAAGACACTGTTACTAAAAAATAGGGCCAAACAGGGGAACTATTCAAATATTTTGCCTATTCCAAAGAACATGACAAGAGAATCCATCCTAATTTAAATGGATTATAGAACGTGTGAAAAACTATCTAGATTACTGTTTCTATGTTCTTCCAGGCAAACTTCAGTCTTCAATATATGATGACAGTATTTTGTGGGTTAATAAATTGATTTGTTTTGTTTTGTTGTTTTACTGGAAAAAGGAGAGGGAAGTCAGCTCTATTTCCTGCTGTTTATTTTTAAAAACAAAGACTAAAAAAACACTGTAGCTATGACCTACTCAGACTAAAAACAATCTTTAAAAAGATAGTTGCCTGATGAATTTGGTGATTTAGGTATGATTACTATCCCTCTTTTACAGAAAAGGAAAGTGAAGCTTATAGAGGGTAAAGTAACAAGGTCAAATGACAAGTAAGTTATGAGGCTGAGATCATACTCTTTTACAAGCCCTATACTAATCAGAATTAATGTAATAATTCAGAAAATGCTTTAAACTACTGCACCAATTCTCCAGAATTTCAGTTTATCTCAATTCTGCATTCAGAGTTTTTTTTTCTTTTCACTATTCCATTAGCCTCTGTATTCTAGCTCATATACTTCAGCTATATATAACCTTAGGCAAAGCATTTGCCCTCTATGAACTTTTGTTTCATCTATAAAATATAAAACCTTCTTAAAGCATTGTTGTGATCTAAATATGTACCATATATTTATTCTAAATTATATAGGGTTTTTAAATACAAGCACTACATAATATGCACTTAAAAAGACTGACAAATGAGCTCAATCAGGTGGTGGCACAGCGGATAAAGCATTGACCTGGGACACAGAGAACCCAGGTTCAAAACCCCGAGGTCACCGGCTTGAGAATGGAATCATTGACATGACCCCAAGGTTGTTGGCTTGAGCCCAAAGGTTGCTGGTTTGAAGCCCAAGGTTGCTGGCTTAAGCCCAAGGTCGCTGGCTTGAGCCCAAGGTTGCTGGCTTGAGCAAGGGTTCATTGGTTCAGCTGGAGTCCCCCCACCCCCGCCACCAGTCAACATACATATGAGACAACAATCAATGAACAACTAAGGAGCCAAAACTATGATTTGATGCTTCTCATCTCTCTCCCCCTTCCTGTCTGTCCCTGTCTGTCTGTCTCTCTATCTCTCTCTCTCACTAGGAAAAAAAATACTATATAGTCAATAGAGAACAAATATTACCTTAAAGAAAGTAGCAAATGGTACTTTTCAGCTGAGTTATCATTCATCTGCAGAAAAGATCTGAAACTCTTTCCCTTCTTTTAATCTAGAGACTATAAATTTTGAGAGGATAAATGATTCAGCTTATAAGTTTATTAAGAGAGTTAATCTTTTTTAAGATTTTATTTTATTCATTTTAGAGAGAGAGAGAAGGAGGAAGAGCAGGAAGCACCAACTCCCATATGTGCCTTGACCAGGCAAGCCCAGGGTTTCCAACTGGCAACCTCAGTGTTCGAGGTCAACACTTTATCCACTGCGCCACCACAGATCAGGCAAGAGATTTAATATTTTTTAAAAACCAACCTAATTTCACCCTGTGGTGGCACAGTGGGCAGAGTGTCAACCTGGAACAGTGAGGTCACCAGTTCAAAACCCTGGGCTTGCCCGGTAACGGTACATTATGAAAAGCAATCAATGAACAACTGGGGTAAAGCAAGTGTGAATTGATGCTTCTCATCTCCCTCTTCCTCTCTCTGTAAAATCAATAAATAAAATCTAAAAAATAAATTAAAAAAATCAACCTCCAGTTTAAACCTGACAGTTTCAATTCAACAAACATTTTCTGAGCATATTACAAAGTGCCAGGAATTGGATACAAAGATCAACACCACATATGACTTGATAAATGCTTTTTAAAACATTTGTAATAGCCCTGGCCGGTTGGCTCAGTGGTAGAGCGTCGGCCTGGCATGCAAGAGTCTCGGGTTTGATTCCTGGCCAGGGCACACAGGAGAAGCACCCATCTGCTTCTCCACCCCTCCCCATCTCCTTCCTCTCTGTCTCTCTCTTCCCCTCCCACAGCCAAGGCTCCATTGGAGCCAAGTTGGCCCGGGTGCTAAGGATGGCTCCATGGCCTCTGCCTCAGGTGCTAGAATGGCTCTGGTTGCAACAGAGCAACGTCCCAGATGGGCAGAGCATCGCTCCCTGGTGGGCATGCCGGGTAGATCCCAGTCGGGCACATGCGTGAGTCTGTCTGACTGCCTCCCCATTTCCAACTTCAGAAAAATACAAAAAAAAAACAAAACAAAAACATTTGTAATAAATGCTAAAGGAATATCTAGTTTTTTTAAAGCTTGTCATTCTCACAAACAAGAGGCAGTCTGATGTGGCTGAAGAACTACTGGACTTAAAAGAAACCTGGGTTCTAGTTGCACTTACTCCCTTAACTAACTATATAATTCTGCATAAACAAAACCTGGCTATCATAGCACCTGGATTGCCTTATGAAAGCAAAATTCTTTATAATCTGTGAGACACTACAGAAACATGTCATTACCACCCATATGAAGTTTTAGGGAAAAAGACTTTATTTCCCCTTTTTCTTCACTAGTTTTCTAGGCTAACATTAGGGGTTCTCTGCTTAGCTGAAGTTATCAGAAATAAAATTAGTTTTATCATTCTTTCAAAGAATAAATGATGAAGCCAACCACTTGAAAAGCATTCCAAGAGTTTGTAAAAGTTCAGTTTGTACTGAAAAATACAAATATACTGCTCACAAAAATTAGGGGATCAGGAAACATGCAGATAGATACTCCAGTACCATCAGCCTTTTGTACAGTGCATTTTCACCAATGAAATAAAAGTTGATTTTGCATCTCATTTGCATAATCAAACAACTTTCTTTGACTTGTTTGCCTTTCTGATGTCTTGTTTAACAAAAAAATTAAATGCTTTTTTTATCACTTCATATTCATTTTGAAATATCTCCTAATTTTTGTGAGCAGTGTATAAATTCCTAAACAGACAAAAGCAGGTGTTCAACAGCAACTGAAAGTTGGAGTTTACACAACAAATTTGTTAGTGTTCTAAGTTTGAAGTTGTTTGTTTAAAATCTTGGCCTATTCTGCCTGACCAGGCGGTGGTGCAGTGGATAGAGCGTCGGACTGGGATGCGGAGGACCCAGGTTCGAGACCCCGAGGAAGCCAGCTTGAGCGTGGGCTCATCTGGTTTGAGCAAAAGCTCACCAGCTTGGACCCAAGGTTGCTGGCTCCAGCAAGGGGTTACTCGGTCTGCTGAAGACTCGCGGTCAGGTTACATATGAGAAAGCAATCAAAAAACAACTAAGGTGTTGCAACGAGCAACGAAAAACTAATGACTGATGCTTCTCATCTCTCCGTTCCTGTCTGTCTGTCCCTGTCTATCCCTCTCTCTGACTCTCTCTGTCTCTATAAAAAAAAAAAAATCTTGGCCTATTCTTATATAATGAGAGAAATATGTTTACCTCTGCCACCACTGATGATGTTACTTGCCCTGTAGAATAATTCTTTAGATAAAACATATCTATGCCTGACCAGACAGTGGCGCAGTGGATAGAGCATAGGCCTGGGACTCATACGACTCAGGTTCGAAACCTCAAAGTCGCTGACTTGAGCCCAAAGGTCACTGTCTTGAAGCCCAAGGTCACTCACTCTGCTGTAACCACCCCTACCCCCAGCCAAGGCACATATGAGAAAGCAATCATGAACAACAAAGGTGCCGCAAGGAAGAATTGATGATTTTCATCTCTCCCTCTCTGTCCCTATTTGTCCCTGTCTGTCTCTCTCTGTCTCTCTTGCAAAAACAAAACAAAAAAACAAAACAAAACAAAAAAACATTCTTCTACCATTAAAAGAAAAGTAAAGAAAAGAAAAATGTATCCTGCTGGCGTGGAGGTTATCCTGTAACCTACCTTAGCCATAGAAAATGCTAACAAATGTTTGCTGGGGAAGGGTAGTGACTTCAAAACCAAGATCTAAAAGTTATTAGACATGTGATCTGGTGTTTTATTCACACTCAATTTATTAAAGACCTACAATGTTTTGCTTCTAGATCTCTGTACATGCTGTTCCCTTTGCAGGAACCACTCACTTTCCCACCCCACCCATGTGCTTCCCCACCTCACTAACCTCTCACATGTGACTTCCCCTGAGATTTCCCTAACTTCCCCCACCCACCCTGCTTCCACTGCACTGTTTTATCCCATCAGAGCTCTTATCACTGTGTGTGTTAAATACAGGGACTGGATCTTCTTTACTCATGACCTAATCACTGTGCTGGCACCTGGAAGATGTTCCATAAATATCTATAAAGCATACCAGACACTGTGCTAGATAAATAAGTATACAAAGATTAAAAGCAAGATCCTAAATTCACTATCTAGTAGGAGAGAGAAGCTAAAGCAATATAATGTAAAACAGGCTATGACAGAGGTATGTACAGGGTATCAGGAGCATAAAGAGTTCTCTAGGCCTGACCTGTGGTGGCGCAGCAGATCAAGCATCAACCTGAAACGCTGAGGTCACCTGTTGGAAACCCTGGGCTTGCCTAGTCCTCCCCCCTTCCCTCTCTCTCTCTCTCTCAACTTTATGTACTCTGTCCTGTCCAGTAGCTACTAGCCATAGGTGGCTATTTCAATTAAATTACAATTAAATCAAATTTAAAATTCAGTTCTTCAGTAAACCAACCACATTTCAAGATCTGGCTATCGTATTAACATAGATATAGAACATTTCACCATTGTACACAGCTCTTTCAGACAACACTGATGTGTATATATAGACTCATTAAATCTTCACAATTTCATTATGAGATAGGCACTGCATTATCCCCATTTTATAGAAAGAAATGTAGCAAAGAAAGATTAAACAAATTACCCAAGGTCTTAAAACAAGTAGGTCCAACATGAGATGAAAATCCAAATGGTCTGGTTCTTAAGTTTGTGTTCTTAATTCACTTCTTAACAAGGTCATTCTTGGCAATATGGGGACTGGAGAGGGATGACGCTGGAGGAAGGAAAACCAATGAGGAAGCTAAGGTAAATCAGGAAAAATGACAAGAACCTGCTCTGACAAAGTAGCAGCTGGAATGAAGAGGTTAATTAAAAGAAATGTTAAAGAAGTAGAAAAGATTGGGGATGAACCAGAACTGAATCCAAAAGAGGTGCAAATGAGGTATAGGAGATGGCACCAAAGTTTGTTTTAGTAATCAGAGTCGATGGCAATGCCTCCCACCACAGTAAGAAGTCAGAAGAGCAAGTTGGAGGAGAGTGATAAATTCCATCTGGGTCATCAGGAATTTGAAGTGACTGAGATAAGACTCTACCTAACGGGATAACATGTCCAGAGTGAAAAAGAGGTTTGGATTCAGATATGAAATTAGTATAGAGGTGGTAAATCTTGAGATAACTCAGGAAGGCTGAATAATAAGAAGTGGACAAAGAATAGAAACTTAGGGAATCCAATAAGTAAGATTTTTTAAAAAGGTAAAACAAAGATTAAAAAGCCAATAAACTGAAAATGAATTACCAGAAAGATGGAAGGAGCAGGGGAAGACACCTAGGAAGGAAGAATTATCCCAGAGGTCAAGTGAGGAGAGAATAAGGTCAAGTGCTAAATGCTGCTGAGAGGTCAGGTAAGATAAAGACTTTAAAACTGTCCGCAAGAGCACTAAATGGTGCTCTAGGGCCAAAGGCCAGATTGCGACAGATTTAGAATGAATATAGACTTTTTTTTTTTCCAGTAAGCTTCAAAACGAAGGGAAGGAGACAGACAGGGTATAGATGGAGAGAATGATATGAAGTGATTGTTTTGTTTGTTTTTATTTTTAACTTGATGGGCAACACTTCCCCATGCTAAGGGGCAAAGAGTGCAAAGACTGGGAACATTATGGATGGAACAAGCCCCCTGAGACAGGAGAGAACAGGATCCTGCACATGAACAGAGAGAGATCATCATGAAGACGTCTAGACAAGACACTTCTTTCAAATCCTCTGAAAAGATAGCAAAGGGGGTAACAGTAAATACAGGTGTATTTAGGTTAGTGTGGGAGAGGTGTAAGTTGAATGAGTTCATATGGCCAGATAGATTGTATTCTAAGAAGTAGGGCATGCCATGCCATGCCATGCCATGCCATGCCATGCCTGTGTCTGTTAAAAATAAGAAAGACAGCCTAACCAGATAGCTCAGTTGGTTAGAGCATCATCCTGAAGTGCAGAGGTTGTAAATTCAATTCCTGGTTAGGGCACATACAGGAATGGATTGATGTTCCTGTCTCTCTCTCCCCCTTCCTCTCTTTCTCTATAAACAATAAATTAAAATAATAATAATAATAAATAAATGAGAAAGGCAAAAGGATCGGAGGAAATATTGAACTGCTGCAAGATAACTAGACTATGGACATAGACATACATCCCCAAGAGGACAGCAGAGCTGAGATTAGAGGCCACAAATTTCCAAGTGGCACTCCACTACACGGTTTGTGCAATTTTCTTTGAAATGATAAAAAGCCCCATATAGGGGCGAGAGAAAATGGTTGGCTTAATTTCAAGGTTTGGGTTTGTCAATTAGATGCAAGAGTAAAGTGAATAACTGAGGTGGTAAACCATAATTGCAAGTAATTAGAGGAAAAGGCATTTGAGTGGTATGGGCAGGGGACACCCATCAGAATTATTACACTGGGAACCGTCTCTAAACTATGTATTGTACTGTCTGAGACCGTGATGAGATAAAAGAACAGGTGCAGTTGGAGTTAGGAGAGAGAAAGGTGAAAGTTCAGGGCAATTATGGTCAGAAAGTAGGATAAAACAAAATTTATGCTTTCAGAAATACATGGTTCTGGGTTCAAAGTGTGCTCTTGAGAGTAGGTGTGATGCTGTTTCCTGTATTTGTTTGAATTTCAATTATCAGGTAAAAAGTAGCTACTCCTTCTGTGCCTGGACTCCCTTAACCACTTCCCACTACAGAGATGTTGGTTCTAAACATTAGAGCAGTGGTTCTCAACCCTGGCTACACATTAGTTGCATACAGAGACTTAAAACAAAACTGAAACCTGGGTATCATTACTAAAGTCTAATTTAAATAGACTCCTATTTTATTATTTTAAGGCTCCTCTGGCAATTCTAAAGTGGATTTAGTGTCAAGACCACTGCTTAAATTAAAGAAAAACTGGCATGAGAAGAAATGAAATAACTAAAGCAAGAAAATGGTGAATGAGGATCTAAACTGTTTACTAAGTCAGATATTTAAATATGTCGTAAATAGAAAAGTCAGAAAACCATCAAAGCACAGCATCATACTCAACACACAAAAAGAAGTAATGTTTCCAAGAGTTCTGTTACAGGTTCTAGAAAATTCAGGAGTTAAATACTTCACTGTAGGCTAACAACTAAAAAAAAGAAAAAAAGAAAAACCTGCACTCTACCAAGCAGAAAGAATTGAAAATCAACACTTAATACTAGCTCCCCTAGGTCAAGGACAGTTCCCTGGAGGAAAAAGCAGCGTACAGTATAAGCATAACAACACCCACAATACATGGAATACACCTCTTACGCACAAAAGGTAAACAGCAAAGGAATCAACTGTCTTTCACACAAAGATTTTAAGTTTTTTAGCTGCCAGATTTTCTTTCTACATCATTTTCTCCTTAAGTTTTAGCAATAATCTTTTTTTCTTAATTGATTTTAGAGAGAAGGTAAAGGAGAGAGACAAACAAAAACATTGATCTATTCCTGTACGTGCTCTGACTAGGGAGTGAACCCAAAACTTTTGCATATTGGGGTGAAGCCTTAACCAACTGAGCTATCCAGCCGGGGTGAGTTTAATCAATAACCTTATAGCCACCCAATCATTTTATAAATAACTGTCCCCAATCTTAACTTTATTTGCCTTGATTTTAATTTATTTGCTAAGTTTTATAATAAAGTAATGCAGAGATGAACTATTACTATAAAGGCCAAAAATAACAAACATGATCTGTTGTCTGCAGCCTTCCCTGTAAAGTTTGTGGACAAGTATCACCAATCACCCAGAATCAAGATAATATATCTACATAACAATAAGTGATAGACTGTATACTCTTAGTCCACCCATATTTAATGCCTTAATAAGAATTACTTCAGTAAGGCCCTGACTAGATGGTTCAGTAGGTTAGAGCAGTGGTCCCCAACCTTTTTTGGGCCACGGACTGGTTTAATGTCAGAAAATATTTTCACGGACCGGCCTTTAGGGTTGGATGGATAAATGTATCACGTGACTGAGACAAGCGTCAAGAGTGAGTCTTAGACGGATGTAACAGTGGGAATCTGGTCATTTTTTAAAAATAAAACATCGTTTAGACTTAAATATAAATAAAATGGAAATAATGTAAGTTAGTTATTCTTTCTCTGCGAGCCGGTACCAAATGGCCCATGGACCGGTACCGGTCCACGGCCCAGGGGTTGGGGACCATTGGGTTAGAGCATCGTCCTGACAAGCCAAGGTTGTGAATCTGATCCCACGTCAGGGTACATACAAGAATCAACCAATGAATGCACAAATAGGTAAAACAGCAAGACAACGTTTCTCTTGTACCTTCCTATCTCAGTCTTAATTTTTTTTTTTTTTAGTGAGAAAGAGAGGGACAAACAGCAAGGGAGGTGAGAAGCATCAACTCTTAGTTGCGGCACCTTAGTTGTTCATTGATTGCTTTTTCCTATGTGCCTTGATGTGGGGGGACTCAGCCAAGCCAGCAACCTTTGGGCTCAAGCCAACAACCTTTGGGCTCAAGCCAGCGACCATGGGGTCATGTTTATGATCCCACGCTCAAACCGGCAGTCCTGTGCTCAAGCTGGTGAGCCTGTGCTCAAGCCAGCAACCTCAGGGTTTCAAACCTGGGTCCTCGGCATCCCAGGCTTATGCTTTATCCACTGTGCTGCCTGGTCAGGCAAAATTTTAAGTTTTAAACAATTATCCAAGTCACTCAGAGGTCATCTTTCTGTAGACTTTCTAAAAATCAGACTTAACTGTGAGTAGACATTTTTTTTCAAAGGAGTACTTTTTCTTCTGGCATTAAGGTAGCTCAACACGTTCTCCTTCTAATATTTAGAATAAACATTTATTTATTAATACGTAAGACGATTTTCTATTTCCTCTTAATTTGGGCAATAAGAAAGCAGTCACCCTGCCCCACCAAAAAAAATAAAAATGTTTTGACTTTTAGAGTACATAGCTATCTTCACAAACACTGAAACAACCAGATTCACATACTTGTGGTATACAAAAACCACCAAAATTCCCTACAGCACGGTTTTATTCCATGGTTTCCATGAAGGAAGTGTGTTCTAACTATATTAGTTTATACTCACTGCTCTCTAATACTGTAAAGCAGTACTATACAGTCTACTGAAAAAAGCACAGAACCAAGAGATTGATCAATTCTCCAAGATGTGATTAACTTGCTGTGTGGCATGAAACAAGACACTTAAATTTCTCCAGCCTTCAGCTTCTCTTTTGTGAAATAAAATTAAAATCATTGTTATACATGATTGCAATAAAATGCTACGAAATGCAGACTCAAGTCCTTTTCTCTAAGAATTTATACTTTGTAAATACAATATAATTCATCTATAAAATAAATCTTAATACTACATATTTTTCTTAGCAAGTCTTTTTTCTTTTAATTGCTGACAGCTATAAACTATTTTGACCCAGAATGGCATTCTACAAATCTAAATCCTACCCTATTATAACCTCTATAATTAATTTCAACCCTTAGCTAAGTAGTGCCAAACTAGGAATTGTTCCTTCACCTGTTCCCTAATGAAGCTGAAAGTAATTCTTTGAACTTGAATTTACAGTGTTATGTATAGTGCCGATGAAAGCCATCTGTTGGGAACTACCCTGTTTCCATGAAAGTAAGAGTTTATTTTAATTTTTGCTCCTAAAGACACGCTAGGTCTTATTTTCAGGGGAGGCCTTATTATTTCTTAAGCTTGAAAAAAAATTGCACTAGGTCTTATTTTCTGGGGATGTCTTATTTTCGGGGAAATAAGATAGGACTTGCCTGTCAAAGGAAAAACCAGAACAAACAACCTGACCAGGTGGTGGCGCAGTAGATAAAGTGTTGGACTGAGACGCTGAAGATCCAGGTTAAACACCCTGAAGTTGCCAGCTTGAGCCTGGGCTCATCTGACTTAAGCAAGGCTCACCAGCTTGAGCCCAAGGTCGCTGGCTTGAGCAAGGGGTCACTCAGTCTGCTGTACTCCCCTCCCCAGTCAGGGCACATATGAACAACTAAGGTGCTGCAACAAAGAATTGATGCTTCTCATCTCTCCCCTTCCTGTCCGTCTGTGCCTATCTATCTATCTCTCTGTCTCTATCTCTGTCACAAAACAAAACCAAACCAGAAGAAACCTAGATACTCCTGGGAACCAGATGCAAGTGAATAAATCCTAATCCTGCTCCAGCTGTGAAAAGCAGAAGAGTGAAGTTGCTACTAGTCTAATTCATTTGCTGCAGATCCTTTGTGAACTGATTCCACCCTGAGCAACCAACTGGTAAACAACTATACCAGAATGGGGCTCTTAATAATTCCTATAGGATTTATTTGTTTCTTTAAAAATTTTTTAATCAGAGTATTCATTATTGTAATTTTAAGAAACACTTCCCAGTTTACTAGGAAAAAATTTTAGTTCTACTTTAACAAGCAAATTTGGCACTTAGATTCATTCAGTTATCTCACACAGCTAAGAACAAAATCAGTATATAAAAAATATACTTTCTCCGCCTGACCAGGCGGTGGCGCAGTGGATGGAGCGTAGGACTGGAATGCGGAAGACCCAGGTTCGAGACCCCAGGGTCGCCAGCTTGAGCGTGGGCTCGTCTGGTTTGAGCAAAGCTCACCAGCTTGGACCCGGGGTCACTGGCTCGAGCAAGGGGGTTACTCGGTCTGCTGAAGGCCCATAATCAAGGCACATATGAGAAAGCAATCAATGAACAACTAAGGTGGCGCAGTGCGCAACAAAAAACTAATGATTGATGCTTCTCATCTGGTTGTTCCTGTCTGTCTGTCCCTGTCTGTCCCTCACTCTTACTCTCTTTCTGTCTCTGAAAAAAAAAATTAAATTAAATTAAAATAAAAAAGTTTAAAGGCCCTGGCCGGTTGGCTCAGTGGTAGAGCGTCGGCCTGGTGTGCAGAAGTCCCGGGTTCGAATCCCGGCCAGGGCACACAGGAGAAGCGCCCATCTGCTTCTCCACCCCTCCCCCTCTCCTTCCTCTCTGTCTCTCTCTTCCCCTCCCACAGCGAGGCTCCATTGGAGCAAAGATGGCCCGGGCGCTGGGGATGGCTCCATGGCCTCTGCCCCAGGCGCTAGAGTGGCTCTGGTCGCAAAAAAGCGATGCCCCGGAGGGGCAGAGCGTCGCCCCCTGGTGGGCGTGCTGGGTGGATCCCGGTTGGGCGCATGCGGGAGTCTGTCTGACTGTCTCTCCCCGTTTCCAGCTTCAGAAAAATACAAAAATACAAAAATACAAAAAAAAAAAAAAAAAAGTTTAAAAATATACTTTCTCCAATATTCAAAATAGAAAGAAAAAAAAACCTGTCAAGGAGATTCTTACTACCTCAAGAGGCCTGTAATGATATAATTTTTCTTCCAAACGTCAAACAGTCCTTCTCTATCCGCTTTCGTAGTATTTTGTTTGTGTGTGTGTGTGTGACAGAGACAGAGAGAGGAACAGGTAGGGACAGACAGGAAGGGAGAGAAATGAGAAGCATCAATTCTTCGTTGTGGCACCTTAGTTGTTCATTGACTGCTTTCTCATACGTGCCGGGGGCTCCAGCAGAGCGAGTGACCCCTTGCTCAAGCCAGTAACTTTGGGCTCAAACCAGCGACCTTGGGCTTCAAGCCAAGTGACCTTTGGGCTTCAAACCAAGCAACCTTTGGGTTCAAGCCTGTGACTATGAGGTCATGTCTATGATCCCACACTCAAGCCAGCAACCCCGCACTCAAGCCGGTGATCTCAGGTTTGAACCAGGGTCCTCTGCATCCTAGTCCAATGCTCTATCCACTGCACCACCACCTGGTCAGGCCACTTTCATAGTATTGAAAGTAGGCTCTGGCCGCTTGACTCAGTGGTGGAGTGTCGGCCCAGTGTGTGGAAGTCCTGTGTTCGATTCCCAGCCAGGGCACACAGGAGAAGCACCCATCGCTTACCCATCCTTTTCCCTCTCCTTTCTCTCTCTCTTCTCCTCCCGCAGCCAAGGCTCCTTTGGAGCCAAGCTGGCACAGGCGCTGAGGATGGCTCCATGGCCTCTGCCTCAGGCACGAGAATGGCTCCGGTTGCAGCAGAACAATGCCCCAGATAGGCAGAGCATCACCCCCTAGTGGGCTTGCCGGGTGGATCCTGGTTAGGCACTTGTGGGAGTCTGTCTCTACCTCCCCATTTCTCACTTCAGAAAAATACAAAGAAAAAAAAAAGTAAATGCGGGGCCTGACCTGTGGTGGCACAGTGGATAAACCATTCATCTGGAACACTGAGGTCGTGGGTTCAAAACTCTGGGCTTTCCCAGTCAAGGCACATATGGGAGTTGATGCTTCCTATTCCTCCCGCCTTCTCACCTTCTCTCCCTCTTCTCTCTATCTCTTTCTCGCATGCGCGTATTTTATCTCTCTCTAAAATGAATAAAGTCTTAAAAAAAATTTTTAATAAAAAAAGTAAATGTAGCCTGCCTGGCCTGTGGTGGAGCAGTGGATAGTGTCAACCTGAAACACCAAGGTTGCCAGTTAGAAACTCTGGGCTTGCCTGGTCAACTCACATACAACAAAGCAAGCAATGAACAACTAAAGTGAAGCAACTATGGGTTGATATGTCTCATCCCCCACCCCTCTATAAAATAAACAAAATCTTTAGCCTGACCGATGGTAGAGCAGTGGGTAGAACATTAACCTGGAATGCTGAGGACCCAGGTTCAAAACCCCAAGGTCTCCGGCTTGAGCAGCACTCATCCAGCTTGAACGCGGGCTCACCAGCTTGAGTGTGGGGTCACCGGCTTGAGCATGGGATATTCAACATGATCCCATGATTGCTGGCTTGAAGTCCAAGGTCGCTGGCTTGAGCAAGGGGTCAATGACCCGACTGGAGTCTCCCCCCACCCCACACCCCCATAGCCCCATCAAGGCACGTATGAAAAGCAATCAATGAACTATAAGGTGATGTTTCTCATCTCTCTCCCTTCCTGTGTCTGTCTCTTTCTCTCTCATAAAAAAACAACAACAAATCTTTTTAAAAAAGTAAATGGAATGTAAAACAATGTTGGCCCATGTGTCAAAATGAACTAAATAAAAAACAAGCACCAAGGATAAAGAGAAAGATAATGTATTTTGCATATATTTATTTTCCATTTGTTTTATGAGCAGCAATAATAAAGATTTGTACTATTAAACATTTTTAAAGAGCTATTATATAAATATATTATGCCTATAAAATAACCATGCAAAGTTCTTCTGACACTTCAATAAGAAAGTACATGTTAAAGCAGTCAGAACAGTGTCCAACACATTGCTAGCCCTTAACAAATGTTAACTATTAATACATTTCTATAAGCAACTGCTTACATTCCCTTGACTTACTGGTATAACAGGGCAAAGAAAGAGGTGAAGATGGAAGAGACTTTGCATGGGGTATGGGGGAAACAATGCGGTGTATAGAGGGTGTTATATTGAATTGGACACTTGAGACCACGTCAACACAATAAATTTAAAAATAAAATTATTTTTAAATAAAAAAGAGATGAATATAGTTAGATCCTCTAGATCTCTATTCCTGAAGCATTTTATGTCTTTATTAATTTCTTCTCTTTATTTCATCATTTAGGCACTGCCCCATAAAAGAGTCAAGTGCTAGTAACTCTAAGTATAAGAAAAATGTTTAGGTATGAGCATACAAGTTTTGGGTACATTAGTTTCGATTAGCAATGACTAAACCTAAGGTGGTTCAGCAGCTCAAGTTTTCTCTCAGGGTGTGTTATAGGGTTGAAAATCACACTGAGCTCATAGGCTAACTAGAAGACCAAAAAATATCTGTAGAGTGGATTGTATTTAAACATTCACTGCATTACAAACATCTGCCAGAGTTATTTTTAAATTTCTGTTTTGGTCTTTTTTTATATGAACAAGTCTGATGACACAGTCAATTCCTAACCACATTTATACTTAATCTACATCAATGACTAGTTAATAACAAATTTTTATTTCTAGCCAGCCTTTCCTCAGAGAGCAGAACATTTAAAGTCACCAAAAAATGGTATAAACACTGATGTAAGAAATGTATAAAAAGCGTAATTGTTGAGATAATCTGCAAATTCAGTAACTTTATAAAATCGACATTATCCATGTCACTATGTTCTTGTCGTGACATAAAAGATAAAATCTACTACATATGGTAAGGATAATTTTCTCTAAAATAATTCTTCTTTACTTAAAGACTGATATATCAGCATCCTCCTCCTTTCTTCCTCCATAATGACAGAATTAAAACTTGTAATTTAAAGTTTCCTAATAACACAAAATACACTTGTTTGCATGCTCTCATAAAAAATCTTTATACTTTAAATTGAGAATTTTTTCCACATATTTACTACTAATTTATCTATTAACAGTTTTTTAGCATCTTTTGTTTTCAGATAGTTTGGGGTGGTTGTATTTTTTGTTTCCTTAAGTGAACAATCATTCTGTCAAGCAATCAACACATCCCTGAATTTAATAACATAAATAATTACTAAAAACTATCATAGGAACAGGATATGAATATGAAGCTTATAAATATAAACAATTTCATAACATCATTGTTCTAACACATGAAATGTGAAACAATTTTATGCTAAGTTATAGGCTCTTTCCAAATAGCTAAATCAAAACTTTATCACTTTTTAACTCTCAATAACTTAAAAAACTTATTTCCATTCTAATCAGCATCTCTACACCAAAAATCTAAGTTCCTGCCTGACCAGGTGGCAGCACAGTGGATAGAGCGTCGGACTGGAATGTGGAGGACCCAGGTTTGGACCCCAAGGTCGCCAGCTTGAGCACGAGCTCATCTGGTTTGAGCAAGGCTCACCAGCTTGAGCCCAAGGTTGCTGGCTCGAGCAAGGGGTCACTCGGTCTGCTATAGCCCCCACCCCGGTCAAGGCACATATGAGAAATCAATCAACGAACAAATAAGGAACCACAATGAAGAATTGATGTTTCTCATCTCCCTTCCTGTCTGTCTGACTCTGCCTAAAAAAAAAAATAAAAAAATAAAAAATCTAAGTTCCTACTTATTCCATGAAATTTAAAATGCCAAATTTCAGTAACAAAGTAATTAAATTAGACTATGCTGTCTGCCTTAATCCTAAACAGGACCTAAATCCTAAATATTCACGGTATGCATATAAATGCTTGTTGAATAAATAATGAATTAATAAAGTAAATGAGCAAATTATCTTATAGTTATATTTCAAAAAGAAATTTGCAAAGAGGAAGTTATTTAAACTAGTTACACACTGTCACCTTTATGTATATCACACAATTTAAGGGAAAGCAACATTTTGTCCCAAATGAAAGCACTCTATTACAGCCATGCATCCAATCCCACACTGTAAATGATAAATTTTAGTGACAACTTGAAAATGAATAAGCCTAGAAATTATTTTTAAGAAAAAATAGCCCTGGCTGGATAGCTCAGTTGGTTAGAGCATCACCCGGAAGCACAGAGATTGCTGGTTTGATCCCCAGTCAGGGCACATACAGGAACAAACTGATGTTCCTATCTCTCTCTCTAAAATCAATAAATTTTTTAAAAAGAAAAAGGAGGAAAGAAAGAAAACAAAAAGTTATGTAGACAAACTTTTTTTTAATGCACCTCAGGTATACAAAACTAGATTATTCATTATCTTTGGTCTCTGATATATTCTTATCATGGTTTAAAGTCAGTTTTAGACTTCATTCTATGATAGAGAAAAAGGGACACAAACAATGGGGTAAGGGAGGAATGTGTCCTTTTTCACATTTAGAGAATGTGCTATGAAGTTAACGCCAAGATCATGCACAAGAGCCACCAGCTGCGTGGTGTTGGCTAGATGCCAAAGGGTCGGGATTGTCGCGACTCTGGTAGCTGTCTTCACAATAGCAGGAGCGGCCACTTTAGCCCCAAGTGGGCTCGCGGCTGCCTGGCAAGTCTCAGCTGGTGCCTAGCCCTTTCCTTCCTGGACCCAATGCTAGGCAGCAACCCTGAGCCAACCACCAAGTTGGCAGGCAATGGCGGCTTGATGGCCTTGCACTGGCCCATAAAGGGGATTCTGAAGAACAAGAGCTCTACAACTTCTGTAATGGCCTCAGCCAAACAGCAGCCTGGCAGAAATGTCAATGAAGAACTGAGTAAAAAATCCCAGAAGTGGGGTGAAAAGAACATCCTAGCAATTTAAACAAAGACTATGGTTTAATGAAAACAGATGAACCAAGCACTTTGTACCATAGTATGACAGGTGATGATGAAGATGCACTGAGTAATTCAGAAACCATTGAAGCCCTGATCCCAGATATGTTAGCTAAGAAATTAGCTGCTGCTGAAGGCTCAGAGCCAAAGTACTGGGTTCACGAACAAGAAAGCAGTGAAGATGAAGAACAAGAAAAAAAGCGACAGTTTGAAATGAAAAGGAAGTTTCACTACAATGAAGGACTGAATATTAAATTAGCCAGGCAATTAATTTCAAAAGACCGACATGATGATGAGGAAGATGAAGAAATGTCAGACACTGCAGCTGGAAAAAGTATGAATATGGAAGAATCAAATCAAGGATCTACTACTACAGGTGACCAACTGCAAAACAAATCACCTAGTCCTACTTTGTAGAAGAGATTTGTTCAACACTGTAATTGTCAGGTACAAACCCTATTACTATATTATACTGCTTCTTGTTCTCTACAATTCATGACTTAAGTACCAAAATGTATACCAGTTATTATATGTTGCCAAGAATTAAATAACTTGAGAGACTAATTAGACTGAAAATGCCTAACTGATATATTATTCTTGTGCCAAGTACTTCACCACAAATACAGCATAATACAGTCAGTCCAAACCAGTGTTTTGTAAGAACACTGGTTAACTTGTATAACATATTAGATAGCTTTTTATGTTTAGAGGTTAAACAATGTCTTGGGGAGGGGCAGGGGATCTCACTGATTTTCTTTACTTCTAAATGAAATAGTTCTTACAAAATGTTTTATTTTTCATCAAAATCCAATTGGAACAGGCTGATATTCAGCCTGAAAAGTATTTTAACAGACACCTCAACTTGATTTATCTGTTAGATCGAAAAGTATTGGCCTGACCAGGCGATGGCGCAGTGGATAGAGCGTCGACCTGGGACATAGAGGACCCACGTTTGAAACCTCAAGGTCTCTGGCTTGAGCGAGGCTCATCCAGCTTGAGCTCAGGTTCACCAGCTTGAGCACAAGGTCGCTGGCTTGAGTGTGAGATCATAGATATGACCCCATGGTTGCTGGCTTGACCCCAAAGGTTGCTGGCTTGAGCCCAAGGTCAATGGCTTGAGCAAGGGGTCACTGCCTCAGCTGGAAACCACCCCCCCCCCCGCACTTGTCAAGGCACATATGAGAAAGCAATCAAAGAACTAAGGTACAGCAATGAAGAACTGATTTCTCATCTCTCTCCCTTCTTGTCTATCTGTCCTTATCTGTCCTTCTCTGGCAAAAAAAAAAAAAGAAAGAAAGAAAAAAGTGTTATAAGAGTTTCTGTTGCATCTTCTGGCCTACTACCTTTAATATTTCTTTTGAGTTTTTTTATGTTTACAATAAAAGGACTGAACTTTTCTTACCAAAACTAGCTTTATTTACAAATAAATTATCAGGCTATACTTGCACTAACATCTGGCTTTTTTGTACACTTCGATTGGCAGACTTCAGATCATTTTTTAAAATAAATATAATTCTAATGTTATCTCAGCATTCCCTTTATGTACGTGTCCTAACCACCTGCCTTTGTTTCTTACTTCTTCCTACCTATTCCCAACTAAGAATCCTTTATCTTTACTGGCTTTCATAAAAATTGTCATGATATTAGGGACTCTTCTCTCACATATTCTATAATTTGCTGCAACAATGAAAATCTTATTTTGACGACCAATGCATATTTTTTTCTTCTACTACATGGAGAAAATGGAATTTGATAGCAGCAGTACTATAGACAGGAAATACAATTCAAAGGCAGAATTTCTACACCACTCTGATTTACAGCTTGCTAATTAAATTGCTATTACTAGTTTATTGTTTCACTTAAATAGACCTTAGAAAACTGAGGTATTTTTTGCATGATGAGAGAATTTAAACAGTGAATATGATGATAGTTCCTGAATGTACAGGCAGAAGCAATCCTGAACACTTTTTTTTTTTTTTTTCTCTGAAGCTGGAAACGGGGAGAGACAGTCAGACAGACTCCGGCATGTGCCCGACCAAGAGCCACCCGGCACGCCCACCAGGGGCGTTGCTCTGCCCACCAGGGGCGATGCTCTGCCCCTCCAGGGCTTCGCTCTGCCGCGACCAGAGCCACTCTAGCGCCTGGGGCAGAGGCCAAGGAGCCATCCCCAGCGCCCGGGCCATCTTTGCTACAATGGAGCCTTGGCTGCGGGAGGGGAAGAGAGAGACAGAGAGGAAGGAGGGGGAGGGGGGGTGGAGAAGCAAATGGGCGCTTCTCCTGTGTGCCCTGGCCGGGAATCGAACCCGGGTCCCCTGCACGCCAGGCCGACGCTCTACCGCTGAGCCAACCGGCCAGGGCCCTGAACACTTTTTAATTTAAAAACTTTATTCCCTACTTTAAGAGATTGTGATAATGTATACTATGACAAACGTACTTTATTCTTCTAACACAGTAGAATTGAGATATTTTTTTCCCTGAAATAAAGTGCATTTCCTATGTATCTTGGTTTAGTGATAGTTTCATTTTTAGGCAATTATTTGTATTTTAATTTTTGTTAGTATCCAGAGAATGCATTATATAAACAGACTTTTTAAATAATTTCTATATATTGTATATATGAAATGGCTTTTATTGAATAGCTTATTTTCCACTTTACAAATTTATAGAAATATCAGTATATCAAAATAAATAAAAAGCAGGAGAATTCTCTGTTATTAGAATATTTTTATTATTTTTAATGTCTTTTTTAAAAAATGGGATCCAGTCAAAGCACTTCTGAACTGTTGGTCTAGTATTCTAAATATAACATGTTAGCTACAACTACCACAAAATGGTGTTTATCTCTGCTTTTTGAAATTAGAATGTTGAGATATTCTTACCTGTTTAAACCCATTTGGGCAGATTTAAACTTATACGTGTTTGTACATATGTTCATGCACACAGGTCTCTATTTTTAGTTTTCTCATTGTGATTTCTTAGTATCCACATACTCTTTATCTGTAGAAAAACTTGCTGTATAGTAAAGAAGAGGTAAGACCTTTAACAACAGATTTGATGTTTTCTACAAACCATTTCTTGAAACTTCAATCACAGGCAAACTTATATTTCATTTTAGCAAGTGTAGACAGTTAAATCAGGGGAGTAAGACACAGTATGCCCTGTATGGTTGTAGGTAGGTAGTTGACTGTAATTGAGTAAAACTGCTTTCATCAAGTCATGAGTTCCTCATCTACATGGTATTGGACCATAAAAAAATGAACTGTTGCCCTGACAGGTTGGCTCAGCGGTAGAGCATCTGCCTGGCGTGTGGAAGTCCTAGGTTCAATTCCCGGCCAGGACACAGAGGAGAAGCACCCATCTGCTTCTCCACCCTTCTCCCTCTCCTTTCTCTATCTCTCTCTTCCCCTCCTGCAGCCAAGGCTCCATGAGAGCAAAAGTTGGCCCGGGCGCCAAGAACGGCTCCATGGCCTCCACCTTAGGTGCTAGAATGGCTCCAGTTGCAGCGGAACAATGCCCCAGATAGGCTGAGCATCGCCCCCTGGTGGGCATGCCGGGTGGAGCCCAGTTGGGCACATGCAGGAAGCTGTCTGTCTGCCTCCCTGCTTCTCACTTCAGAAAAAATACCAAAAAAAAAAGAACTGTTATGATTCAAGTTAGATTTTTCTTTGGAGAAAGTTATCTGTCAATGTTCCATTCTAGCCAAGGCAGATTTTATATTCAGCTTTCTAATCAATATCACTGCCTCTGCTTAACTCTTGGTGTCATATTTTCTGTTCATTTGCCAGTCTGAAATTCAGCAGAGAAGTTCTTTAAAATAAAATAGTATAAATGGATTGTTAAACTAAGAATAACTTTAAGTTGAAGATTAAAGCAAAGTGCCACTTTCCCTAGACTTTTATTTTATTTACATTTTCCCACTTTTATGTTGTTTACATTTTCCCCTTTAAATTGGTACACTAAACACTGTGATAAAATATAGTGATATGACAAAAAAAAGAACATTCACAAATATGTATTTGTGTGCAGTGATAGGCATTAATCATAACTCCCAAGAGACAGTAGGGATAGCTGTTAGAACGAATCTGGAGCCAGTCTGCCCAAGTTCAAATCCTAGCTCTGTCACCGAATATCTTGGCTTGGACATGCTGCTGAACCTCTTTTATGCCCAGTTTCTTCATCTATAAAGTAACAGTACCTACCTACCCTCACTGAGTTGTATAAGGATTAAATGAATTAATAAAATTAGCTTCAAAGTAATGGCTGGTGCACATTAAACACATCATTAAGTTAAATAAACTCACCATAAACTTCCACAACCTAAAGCTAGCTCAGACATTTCTCTCAGAACATGGGTTAAACTTTTAACCACAGTATCCCACAGTTTTTCCTCACTATCTAAACATGTGAGATACTTAAGTTCAAGTGTATTCACAAAAACTCTTAAATATATTTCTATACAGCTAATCTCATTGAAAAGAGCAAAACCACTCAGCTGTTGAAAATCTAACATACACTTCTACAGTTCCTTCCAAAGGTTAAGATAAAAAAATAAATAAAAAGTTAGAATTGAGCCTGACCGGGTGGTGGCACAGTGGATAGAGCGTCGGACTGGGATGCAGAAGACCAAGGTTCGAGACCCCGAGGTCGCCAGCTTGAGTGCGGGCTCATCTGGTTTGAGCAAAAGCTCACCAGCTTGAGCCCAAGGTCGCTGGCTCGAGCAAGGGGTTACTCTGTCTGCTGAAGGCCCGCGGCCAAGGCACGTATGAGAAGGCAATCAACGATTACGGTGTTGCAATGCACAACGAAAAAAAAAGTTAGAATTGATACAGAAAAAGGTGAAGAGGAACTTGCTCAAGTCACTTCGTATAGTCCCTAAATTTCATCTCTCACCCCACAGCTGGCCAGGACAATAGATACATTTGCATTCCAGAGAAAATAACACCATTTGTTCCAAGCCCTTTCAGTTTCAAGCAGAGTGCCTGGCCCATAGTGAGTGCCCAATACCTTTTTGCTGAATTAATGTCTAAAACTGAAGCTACTTCTCTACACTTTCCTTTCTCCATCAAAAATATACTCTGCATAATTTTTTTTTTAATATCTAGGTTCAGCCTGACCAGGCAGTGGCGCAGTGGATAGAGCTTTGGCCTAATACACTGAGGACCCAGGTTTGAAAGCCTGCAGGCTCATCTGGCTCGAATGTGGACTCACCAGCTTGAGCATGGGGGACTCTGGCTTGAACATGGGGTCATAGACATGACCCCATGGACACTGACATGGGCCCAAAAGTCTCTGGCTTGAAGCCCAGGGTCGCTGGCTTGAGCAAGGGGTCACTGGCTTGGTTGGAGCCCCCCAAGGCAAGGCACATATGAGAAAGCAATCAGTGAACAACTAAAGTGCTGCAACTACGAGTTGATATTTCTTCTCTCTCTCCTTTCCTGTTCATGTCTCTCTGTCTCTGTCTCTCTCTCTTGCTAAAATATAAATATATTCATAATAGCAAGCCAATCAACACCACATAAGCCACTGGGTAGTTTTAAAAAAAGGAAAGTATAGTAGTTAAGATACAATAAAAAAAGACATACACAGTAATCTGTGTAAAAGAGAATTAATTCTTCAACCTACAGTTAGTTCATGGTATTATGATTTTGAATGTGAGCTTTTCTCACATTCAAGAAAGTCACTCAGGAAATTCACTACTAAAACTAAGACTACATTTAAAAATATAAACAACATGACCAGGCGGTGGCACAGTCAATAGAGTGTTGGCCTGGGACACTAAAGACCCAGGTTTTCCCCTAGGTCGCCAGCTTGAGCACTGACTCACCAACTTGAGCACAAGGTCACCAGCTTGAGCGTGGAATCATAGACATGACCCCATGGTCACTGGTTTGAGCCCAAGGTCATCACTGACTTGGCTGGAGCCCTCCCCATCCCCATCAAGGCACATATGAGAAAGCAATCAATGAACAACTAAGGTGCAACAAGGAAGAATTGATGCTTCTCATCTCTCCTTTCTGGTCTGTCTGCCCCTGTCTCTCTCGCTAAAAAATAAAATATAAATATAAACAGATCCCATCAACTCTAATTTTGTAGATACTATCATAAAATTCGTTTTTTAATAAGACCAGTACACATAGAAAGATGTCTACTCAATGAAACTCAATTTCCCTAAATGTATACTCCAAATTTAGTTACTTCAGTTAACAACACTATATATTAACATTATGTAACGAAAAACACACTTCTAGCCAAAGCACACCAGCAGATCTCTACTAAATAAAGTTCAGCTCAGCTGCAAAATAAAAATTGTTGGGTTGGTTAGATGGTTCTTAAGGTCCCTTTCAAAATCCTAATGTAACAGGATTCAGATTCGTCTCACATGCACTACACTAAACTACCTTTTATTTATTTAAGATTTTACTGATTTGAGAGAGAGAGAGAGAGAAGGGGAGGGGGGGGAGGGAGGGAGAAAGGGAAGGGGGGAGGGGGAAACAATTCACAGTAGTTGCTTCTTGTAAGTGCCTTGACTGGGCAAACCTAGAGTTTCTAACCAGTGACCTCAGTATTCCAGGTTGACACTCCATCCACTGCACCAGGCTAAACTACCTTTTAAAAATATGCACAACTGACACTTCATGTATAGCTAATATTTTTAAAAATTAAAATATTTAACTCAAGCAAGGAAAATTATAATATAAGCAAGCACCTAGGTGTTGTCCTAACAAGAATTTATAATACCCAATTCACAACTTTGACACTGAATTCATTCTAAACTATAAATTATTCCGTTTCCATGCAGTTAATCTGTACATTTTTTTTTTAATTGTAGGAATCAAGTTATATTTAATTTCACTTCAGCCATGTGAGTAAGAAATAGTTCTAACAGATAAGAGTTCTCATAACACTGAACAAAAGAATAAAGCATTTTAAGTTACTTGTCTACCTTGAATATTCAATAATACGCTCTCAATAAATGCTTAAATGATGCCATTTTATGAATGAGTTTTTATCAGAATAATCTAAAGAGTATTAAAATTAAGAAAATGTTTCTATTTCAAAGCTCACAGAGAAAATTTTACCCTAAATAGATGTCTTAAAACTTCAAAAAAATAATTATATTTTGAAATAATTAATATTAACTTTACAATTCTCATTCTAGAAGCAGACTCCATGATCTTAAGCAAAATGAAGATTATTTTAGTATTGTATACATACTATACAACTTAAATTCCTACCACTTTCCACAGAACTACAATTTGGAGCAACTGAAATAAATATGCAGCTAGGACACTACATCAATGTATAAAAACAGCTATTAACAAAATTCTCCTTATCTCCAAATATCTACTTAAAGGTGCCTGACCAGGCGGTAGTGCAGTGGATAGAGCATCAGACTACAACGCCGAGAAGCCAGGTTCGAAACTCTGAAGTCGCTGGCTTGAGCAAGGGATCACTCGAGCTGCTGTAGCCCACCCTCCTCGCCCCCGATCAAGGCACATATGAGAAAGCAATCAATGAACAACTGAGGTGCCACAAAGAAGAATTGATGCTTCTCATCTCTGTCCCTTCCTGTCTGTCTGTCCCTACCTGTCCCTCTCTCTCTGTCACCAGAAAAAAAAAATCTACTTAAAGGCCAAAATTTAATGTTAAGAAGACATACTTTCAATTGCACAAACTAACAGCATAAAACAGCACAGGAAGGTATATCATTTGTGCATAAAAACTCCCAACTCTCCTGCCTGACCAGGCGGTGGCACAGTGTATAGAGCGTCGGACTGGGATGCAGAAGACCCGGGTTTGAGATCCTGAGGTCGCCAGCTTGAGCGCGGGCTCATCTGGCTTGAGCAAAAGCCCACCAGCTTGAACCCAAGGTCGCTGGCTCCAGCAAGGGGTTACTCGGTCTGCTGAAGGCCCGCGGTCAAGGCACATATGAGAAAGCAGTCAATGAACAACTAAGGTGTTGCAACGTGCAATGAAAAACTAATGATTGATGCTTCTCATCTCTCTCCGTTCCTGTCTGTCTGTCCCTGTCTATCCCTCTCTGACTCACTCTCTCTGTAAAAAATTTTTAAAAAAAATTAAAAAAAAAACAACAAAAAACTCGCAACTCTCCTTAACTTTACTAACACAGGATACTGTATTCTGACCCATGCAGTTACACCTGTCATAAATAATAATACTTAGGACTCATATGTAAAAAAATAATATACAAAAGAAAATTAGAATACAAACAGCAGAAATAAGAATTGCTAAATTTGCTTAGCTACTATTACAGGTCAGGAGAATCAGTCTCATTCCTAATGATAATCTGCAACAAAATGGAAAAAAAAATACAGGTTCTTAAAGCCACTTGCTTGTTTCAAACTCACACCTCCAGCATTTGGCTGCTCATTAAATCCAGCAGTACAGTACTATAAGAACTTTTGTACAACAGTTTGTATACTACTTTTTTTATTATTATTCATTGACTTTAGAGAGACAGAGGAAGAGAAACAGAAAGAGAGAGAGGGACATTCATTTGTTGTTCCACTTAGTTATTTTTGCATTCATTGGTCCCTTCCCAAATACGTGCCTTGATGGGGAATCGAACCTGCAACTTTGGTGTTTCGGGATGACACTATAAAAGACTGAGCTTACTGACCAGGGCCTATAGTTGTACACTACTTTTTAAATCTAAACTAACAATTTTCTTTTAGGTAGATCAATAGTCTACACTTTGAATCTTAAGCATCAAATATCGTAAAGTATCAGAACAATTAGCATCTATTGAGTTCTCACACCTAGAACACACCAGTAAAAAACCAGAGCTGATCATTTCACAAGTCTAAAAACACAAAACTTGTGTAACTTCTAGATGAATTCCTAGAAACATGACTTCGTAGCATGCTACATCATCAGCTCTATGAACACTGATACATATACCATTCTCACCTTATCCTTTTCATGTGGAAGGAGTGACACTGGAGGTAAAGAGGAAAGAGACTCACAACTCTCTTTTGCATCCACATTGGTTCCTTTAGTGTTGAGCCGATAAAGGGGTCCATCTTTAAGGAGTCTGCCATGGCCAATGGCGCGTTTAATAGCCAATCGTAACTGCTGGTGAAAACCAGAGGCAGCGCTGCCTCCAAACAATGCAGACACATCCTTCTGACCTTTCAAAAATCGTTCAATGCTTTTCAAAGTTGAGCCACTGGCCTCTGCCAAACCATCAATTGCCCGCTTGATCAATTTATTCCAATCTACATTTTGTTTATTGTCCAATTTTCCATGGTTTCGAGGTTTAGGAAGTGCTATTCGCCCAGGATTATCAGGATCTTTATAGGAATTGAGACCTTTATTTGAAACTTTTAAAATTGTTCCATCTTTAACACTCAACTCCAATTGTTCTAAAACAGTTTTACGATCCAAGCCATGGGATGAAGACACTGCATTGCATATCCTTTCTTCTGAAGGACGCTGTTTCTGCTTCTTCACTTTTTTGATGGCCTCCAAAATCCATTCCGTATACAGCGGGTTAGCGAGTTTTACCATGGTGAAGGATTCGTATATCCATAGAGTCGTTATCCCTTATCTTGATGCTGAGTAAGCTTTACACCATGGAAAACAACATTCTCGGAGTCTGGGAACCAGTTAACCATAGCATACAAGTTTTCTGGCCTAAGTCCTTCCTCCTTTCACAAAATAGACTGCCTCCTCACTTTAATATAGAAAGAGAAAAACCTGTTATTTGAAAAGTCTTCAAACTTCCCAGTATATTTCTCAATAGCACCACACATGGGTCTCTTCATAAAGTTGTAAAAGCTCAAGAACATTCCCAGCAGAAAAATGTGCATCTTATGCCTGAAAAACAATTAAAAACAAAGTCAGTTTTCTATGGAGGCCCATTCTGTGAATAAGCTATAACTGAAACATCCTAGTCTTTCAAAGCATTCAAATATCAAGTGTTTATTGAGCACCTGTAGGAGTTTTAATATGTTTCTATCAATATTCCAAAACAATCCCATATATAAACCATTGGGATGAAAAGAAATAGAAAAAGATGAATTAGGATACAATGAGGAAACAAAATGAGATACACTAGGAATGATCTTAGGCTACAAGTAACCAGAGGGTACTATCTAGTCTGTACTCCACAGTCTCTGCTCACCAGTCTAATGAACTGAAACTCTTGCTTGACATCTTTCCCCAAGAAACTATTCAGCACTTCAACAAGTATCTGGATTGGTAGAAAGAATCCTGTAATGAAAGTAAGAGTGAATGTTTCATCTTTTAAAATGCCAGATTCAGATTGGACAAAAACAGTCAATAAGACAGATGGAAAACCACTGAGAAAAATGTAACCGTTTCATGTATTAAAGAAACAACAAATACATAGACCAAGTTCATATTTTAAGTACAATATTACTTTAAATATTTCAAATAGAAACAAAAAATAATACTGAATATAGTCAAGTATGACAAGAATGTACTTAATGTGTTTTTAAATAATCCAATTTCATTCAAATTTTAAGAATTACATGCTGATAGCTTATACTTGGAGGGAGTGACAACTGTCAAAATGTTCATAACCAATCTACAAACTAGAAATGAGAAAGGCCCAGAATTGCTGTGTTCAAATGCACACACTATATATCAAATGTGTAGTATAGAAAAAAATGTATTCCCTGTTTGAAGGTCTAAAGAGATCTCATCCAGATCCAAGACTGCTGTCCTGAAATGAACATTAGTGAATAAACACAAACATATAAATATACTGCCTCTCCAGAATCAAAGTCAGTATCATCCTTTCAGACAAAAGAATGTAGCAGATACAAATAAAAATCACCTAAATAATGAATTCTCAATCTAGATAACTCGTTTGCTTCCAAAAATAAATTGAACTTAAGTGTTTTTCAGACCTCTGCTCTTATTCTGAGGATCATTTACATTACAATATAAATGCTAGAAAAATGGCTCCCACAGCAATTATTCTTAAGAGTAGCATTAAAATCCAAAGGAAAACCAACAGACATCAGGAAAAGGATAGTACTATTAACTCTGATAAGAAGAGAAAAGGCTGAAGTAAACACTCAAACCCGAGCTAAGATTTATTTTTACATTAGCTGACTAAAAAGAAGCCCCCTGAGAGAGCTATGCTTCATTTTGGTGACAGTCTAAAGAGGATAAAAATCATAGTAGTATTACTCCACGAAAGTTCATTATGTAGACATTAACGTGAAACTAAATGAAAAGCTACAATCTGAGTTTAAGAAGCTAGGCGCGTCCTAAGTAATGAAGCTCGCAGGTAAAAGAATGAATGACAGTTAATCATTGTCTCTGTGGCCGGGATTTTCATCCGTCTCCAGGTCTTCCGAAAGTCAAGCGCCTGCAGACTTGAACTTTTAACTCTGAAAAGTACACCCGCCGCTGGAGAGAAAGCACAACCTGCTTCCGACAGTCCGTCCCCGGTCTCCATTCCCCACCCCCAAACACATTATTCGCGCTCTCTTTTTAAAAGAGCAAGAAACTTTAAAAACTTGAAACGGCACCACCCTGCAGCTCGCCAACGGGTACGCCTTTCCCATTTGATGGAAAAAGAACTCAAGGAGTAAATTAACAATGAAATCACGTGAAAGAGTTAAGAGCAATACATCTCCTATTTCCAGCTCCTTCAAATCCTAAGCTCCGCAGAGGCCTCTTCCAAGGAGGGTTTGGGGCACGCAGGCTGCCCGGGAAGCCTGACAGGTTGGGCAGCTCCTGTCCAAACCGGCCGACGGTTGACAGGCAGCCCGCCGCCTCCCCTCCCGGCGCCCGGGCTGACAGCCCGACAGACACAACACCACACGTGCTGCCTCCTCCGCACCACAACACCCACCAGCCTGTCACCCCCACTTGCCGCCAAAGCCCCGCTGGGATCCCCGCACACCCGGCCGGAGAGCGAACGCCGGGGAGCGCCGGCAGGGGGGTGCTGCAGCCGGCTGGGGCGGCGAGCGGCCGGGCGCAGGTGGGGCCAGGGCGGTGGGCGCGCCCCCGAGGGAGAGTGGGCTCGCCGGCACAACCCAGCCCGAGGCTCCGCGGCCTGGGCCGCTCGCAGCCCGCCCACCCGCCGACACCTCCGGCTGCCCCCGGCCTGCGGGCGAGCGGCGAGAGCTCCAGGTCTGCAGCGCGCGAGCAGCGGGGCGGGGGGAGCCCGGCGCCGGCCTGGCGCGAGGGGGCGGCCGCGGCGCCCCATCCCGAGGCCTGGCGCAGAGCAGCGGGAGGCAGCGCAGGCCGCGGCGGGGCCTGCAGCGGCCGGCCGACCCCGCGAGGTGGCTGAGCGGCCCCCGGAGCGGCTCAGCCTTGGGCTCGACGGCCGGGGATGGCCGGGGATGGGCCCTCGGCTACTTACCGGGGGGGAAGAGAGCCGGGATCCCGGGGCCCCGGCCCGGACGGCGGAGATGCCCCAAACTGACACGGCCGCCATCTTGGAGACAGTGAGCTCCGGCCGGGGGGAGGGGAGCCGAAGCGGCGGAACAGCCGCGGGGGGAGGGGAAGCGTCGCGAGGGAACGGCTGCTAGGGGAGGGAGCGGGAACAGCCTGGGAGGGAGGCGAGGGGGAGGGGGAGGGAGAGAGCGCGAGGGAGGGGGGCGGCCGCGGAGCGGGAAGAGCTGGGCCGAGAGCCGGGAAAGGCCAGAGGGCGGGGTGGGATAGGAGGGAAGAGCCAGCCGGGCAGGTCACGTGGGGCCAGTACAAAAGGCCAAAGCTAAAGTGGGAGGAGGATCTGATGGGGCTGGAGGCCAGCAACTCGGGGCTCCTTCTTGGCTTTCTCACGCGGTTATGTCAGGCGGGTACTCGGGAGAGGAGATGGTGTATCCCCATTACACAGCTGAGGAGACTGAGGATAGGCGCATGGGTGGAGTAGCATCAGTGTGGCACGGAAATCCGGTGGCCAGACAGAACCTGAACTCTTGATGGCATCTGTGTTTACAGTTAGCAGATCCTCCCTCCCCACTTCTGTGCCCTCACCCCACTTCCACAGTGACTCTCCCGGAACCTGAGGTTAGGAGGTGGGGCGGCGGGGGAGGGGGGTCAAGGGCGGGGAGGAAGTTGCCTCCCTTCATCCTTCCCTTTCTGCTGGCATCTCACCCTACACATCTCATTCCTAGTGTAGGAAAAAGAGTAGGTGCAGTGGGAAGGGTGCAGAGGGTAGACACTTAGACGCCCGTGTCAAGCGCTTTGTCAAGTCAGTGCAAAGATTTCATCCTCCCACAACTGAGACGTGTTGGGTCTTACTAGAGTCATTTTTATAACAAACAGCCTAGACCAGGGTCCCAATACTTGTACAAGGTCACACAGCTGTTTTGTGGCACCCGTGTGAGTTTGGAGTCAAGATCTGTTTTATTCCAAATCCTGTCTTCTACTCATGCTGTATGCAAGTCTCTCTTGTCCGATATTAAGACTGAACCACAAACGGGCACTTTTTCTTGGCCTGTCTTCTACTGGCTACATGCCTGTTTCTTTGTCTTGTCTCTCATCTAGTTTAAACTCCTTGAGGCAGAGATTGAGTCATACTTTTTTTAAACCACATTCACTGGAAAAGCTGTAAATGACAAATGAAAAGATACTAAATGCTTAGTAATTTTGCGTGTTTTCCTACTACAGACTTTTATCTGCTTCCTTCCCCCTGAGTAAACTATCTCCCCTAACACTTCATTTTATCCCAGATTTGACTTTTAAAGACCACCCTTTGGCCTGAGGTGGTGGTGCAGTGAGTAAAGCGTGGGTCTGTGGGCCTGGGATGCAGAGGACGCAGGTTTGAAACCGGAAGTCGCTGGCTTGAGGGGGTGGGGTCTCACCAGCTTGAGCGCAAGGTCTCTGGCTTGAGAGCATAGACATAACCCCGTGGTGGCTGGCTTGAGCCCAAAGGTCCCTGGCTTGAAGCCCCGGGTCACTGGCCTGGCTGGAGGCAGCCCTCCCACCTCTCCCTTCAAGGCATGTATGAGAAAGGAAGCAATGAATAACTTAAGGTGCCACAAGAAGAACTGATGCTCTCATCAATCTCCCTTCCTCTCTCTCTCTCTCTCTTGCACTGCCTTTACTTTGATTTTTACTTCCTGAACCTTGTCTTGACCAATTTGCCCTATTTGTTTGGCACTTGATGTGTGGCCCTTGTAGACATTTTATTAATATAGTCCCATATATATGTTCTTCTAGGATGTCTCTTTGCATCTCCGTGGCAGTATTGTACAAGCAGTACGGACTAAAAAAAAAAAATTGCTAGTGAATGAACAATTTTAAGCCACTAAGAGAGGTGGAATTTCTACCCCCAACTCAAGCCCTTCCTTGTTTATACCTAAACCTATACAGTACTTTCTTATCTCTATAGTTTTTCTCCACTGTAACCCTAAGACTGTCTAGAGACCATTCAATAATAACATAAAAACTTATATATCCAGATAATGGGCCAGCCAACTCAATCCTAGCTGACACTGATAACATAAGTATACTGTAGTGTAATGAAATTTAGTGAATCACGCTCTATCACCCCTTCCTAATCCCATCCCCAAGTTAGAAGAGAAGTTTGGAGATGCAAGGTTATCTATAAGAATTCTTTCCATCCTAGATTAATCAGACAGGTGCATCCTCGAAAATGGAAGCTATTTGTAATGGAAATACACACAGGAAAGAAAAAAGTTGGGGAAGATTCTATTTTAGAGGAGTAAAGCAAGGTTTTTATTTCCCAGAGAGCACAGATAAAGTCCTGTTAACAGAAAGAAAGTGAGTTCTTCATGTGAGCTCAGTGTGTGGTCTTCAGAAGAAAAATAGTATATACATACATTGATGAGCTGTTTGCCTTTGGATAATTTGGAGGAAAACTAGCCACAACCATTCCTGTTAAAAGACCAAACTGGAGATGAAGCACATTGTAGCAGGAAGTTAAAACAATTTGCAGCAACAAAGCACAGTTTAGCTTTTCAAACAGCTTCCATAGAAAGTCTTTGCTTTATATTTGCATTATTTAGGGGCACATTCTGTAGCACTCCTCAAAATAAAAGGTGTACATCAAAGACAAACTAAAATCCTTGTCTTTTACATGTTAAAAAACAACCCACAGCACTGAAAGGACAGCTTTCCTTGCTTGAAAATTTACTTGGAATTCAGCCCTGCAGGGCTGCTGAAAGTTACTTTCCTCTTCTAGGTTTTGCTTTAGGAATTGCCTTTTCAGTTGTAGTTGCTAAGTACATACATTTTATGCAGTCTAGCTAGGCCTAAAATTGGAAGGTCGCTCTATCCTGGTTTCAACAGGAAAAAATTTTAGTCCATTTACATTTAATAGAATTACTGCTGTATTTGGATTTATGCCTACATCTTACCACCACTTACTTTATATCCCTTATTCTTTTGTTTCTTGCCTATTTTGAATTAAAATATTTTAATAAAACCATTAATCTCCTCTATTAGCTTATTAATTATACATCCTTTTAGAAATCTTAAAGATGACAGCATGCTTGTTTAACTTATTACACTCTAATATAAATCATTATTTATACCACTTTTCCAAGAATACTAAAACCTTAGAATGCTGTGCCTCCACTACCCTTCCCTTTTTGTGGTTTTTGTAGTTATGGATTTTAAGTGTACATATATTTTAAGCCACACAAAAGTTTATAATTATTGTTCTGTACAGTCAATAGTCATTATATCCACCTACAGATTTATCCCTTATGTTTCTCCTTGTTCTAATATACATTTATGAGCTCACTGGAATTTTTTTCTTCTGTTTGAACAATTCCTCTATTCAGAGTAGGTCTGCTAGTGACAAGTTCTCTCCATTTGATTTCTCTTAATTTTATCTTTCATATTTTTGTTGAGTATAGCACTAGTTTGCCAAATCCCCCCACCCCCAGCACGTTAAGGATGTACTTGTATCATTTTCTGGTTTCCATCACTCCTTTATTACTGCTTTTCCTTCTGGCTCCCTTTAGAATTCTTTTTTTTTTTTTTAAGTTTTCCACAATTTTCGAATGATATGTCTAGATGTGGATTTCTTTGTATTCACCCAACTTGAGTTCATGAATGGGATGAATGTCCCTAATCGAGCCCTTTGAATTATAGTAGCTTGTTGTTGTTTTTTTCTTGTTTTCTTTTTGTTTTGTTTTTTAGTAGCTTGATATTTTTAAATCTGTTTGAGAAAATTTTTGGACCTTATCTCTTCTTATGCCTCTTTCCCTTTTAAATCTTCAATTATACCTGTCAGAACTTTTTATTGTTTACCATTTGTATTTACTATCATCATTTTGGCCTCTGTTTTTGTGCATTAGTCTGTATATTTTCCTTTTAAAATTTTTTTATTTATTGATTTTAGAGAGAAAGAAACATTTATTTGTTGTTCCACTTATTTATGCATTCATTGATTGATTCTTGTATGTGCCCTGACTGGAATCAAATCCACAACCTTGGCATATCAGGCTGATGTTCTAACCAGCTGAGGCAGGGGTCCCCAAACTATGCCCGCGGGCTGCATGCGGCCCCCTGAGGCCATTTATCCAGCCCCTGCCGCACTTCTGGAAGGGGCACCTCTTTCATTGGTGGTCAGTGAGAGGAGCACAGGATGCAAAGCCTGGCGTCGCTCACGTACAGTACTACTTCCGGTGCTGCGAGATGCACATGTCACGGCTCTGGAAGCGCGTCATATCACTTGTTATGGCTAGAAGTGACAAATATAGAACCGGACATTGACCATCTCATTAGCCGAAAGCAGGCCTGTAGTTCCCATTGAAATACTGGTCAGTTTGTTGATTTAAATTTACTTGTTCTTTATTTTAAATTTTGTATTTGTTCCCGTTTTGTTTTTTTACTTTAGGATATGTGCAGTGTGCATAGGGATTTGTTCATAGAGTTTTTTATAGTCCGGCCCTCCAACGGTCTGAGGGACAGTGAACTGGCACCCTGTGTAAAAAGTTTGGGGACCCCTGAGCTGAGGTAACCAGTAAGGTCCCTGTATATTTTCTATTCATCTATCTAAATCTTCTCTTAAATGTATCAAGTTCTTAATATTGGCCACTTTTAAGTTCTAGAATTTCCATAGAATTGTTTAAAAGTCCAATTCTTTTGGAGAAATTCTCCATCTTTTTATTTATTTTCTTCACCTTTGCCTATACAGTATTTTCTTGAACATATAAATCCTAGCTATTTTTTTTAATTTACCTTTTTTTTTCCCATGAGAGAAAGAGACAGGAAGACAGAGATGAGAAGCATCAACTCATAGTGGCATCACTTTACTTTTCATTGATTGCTTCTCATACATGCCTTCACCAGGGGCTTCAGCTAAGCCAGTGACCCCGTTGCCCAAGCCAGTGACTTTGAGCTTCAAACCAGCAACCATGGGATCATGTTGATGTTCCCATGCTCAGGGTGGCAACCCTGCACACAAGCTGGTGAGCCTGCACTCAACCTGGATGAGCCTGCGCTCAAGCCAGTGAACTTTGGGTTTCAAACCTATGACTTCACCATCCCAGGTTGATAGTCTATCCACTGTGCCACCACTGGTAAGGTGATCCTAGCTATTTTAAATCTCTTTCTGATTATTACAATAGCTACATCTATCTTTTGTGGTTCTGTTTTTTGTTTTATTTTGTTTTGTTCTGTTTATGTATTGATTTTAGCGAGAGAAGGAGGGAAAGAGAGAAAAACAGGAACATGGATTTTTTTCCTGTATGTGCCTTGACCAGGGATCACACTGGCAACCTCTGGGCTTTGAGATGATACTGTAATCAACTGAGCCATCTGGTCAGGGCATGTGGGTCTATTTCTATGTATATTATTTCCATTGGTTTTTGGTCAGTTGAAGCAAATTAAATCTAAGATTATAAATAATGGATAATATATTATGACTAACTGGATTTATCCCAAGATTGTAAGGCTGGGTTAGCACATGAAAATCAATTGATGTAATTCACCACCCTAGCAAACTGAACAAGAAAAAATTATATGGTCATTTCAGTGGATATAGAATAAGCATTTGAAAAATCCAATATCTATTCCTGATTTAAATCTCTCAGCATATTTGGAATAACAGGGAACCTTTCTACACTGATAAAAGGCATTTATGAAAAATCGACATGATTCTTCTTCTTTTTTTTTTTTTTACAGAGACAGAGAGAGAGTCAGAGAGAGGGATAGATAGGGACAGACAGACAGAAATGGAGAGATGAGAAGCATCAATCAGTTTTTCATTGCGCATTGCGACACCTTAGTTGTTCATTGATTGCTTTCTCATATGTGCCTTGACCACGGGCCTTCAGCAGACCAAGTAACTCCTTGCTCAAGCCAGTGACCTTGGGTCCAAGCTGGTGAGCTTTTGCTCAAACTATATGAGCCCGCGCTCAAGCTGGCGACCTCGGGGTCTTGAACCTGGGTCCTCTGCATCCCAGTCCGACGCTCTATCCACTGCACCACCGCCTGGTCAGGCCAGGCTACATGATTCTTTTTTTTTTTTTTTTTCCACAGAGACAGAATCAGAGAGAAGAGGGACAGACAGACAGAAATGGAGAGATGAGAAGCATCAATCAGTTTTTCATTGCGCATTGTGACACCTTAGTTGTTCATTGATTGCTTTCTCATATGTGCCTTGACCACGGGCCTTCAGCAGACTGAGTAACCCCTTGCTCGAGCCAGCGACCTTGGGTCCAAGCTGGTGAGCTTTTTGCTCAAGCCAGATGAGCCCGTGCTCAAGCTGGCAAACTCGGGGTCTTGAACCTGGGTCCTCCGCATCCTAGTCCTACGCTCTATCCACTGCGCCACCACCTCCTCAGGCAGCTACATGATTCTTAATGATAAAGACCAATACTTTTCCTCTGAAACATAAGACAAAGATGTCTGCTTTGTAACCACTTCTATTCAACATTGTGTTCTAGATTCTATTTTTAAATTTTTTAGATTTTATTTATTTATTTTTAGAGATAGAGGCAAGAGAGAGAGAGAGAAATGGGGAGAAACAAGAAGCATCAATTCCCATATGTGCTTTGACCAGGCAGGCCCAGAGTTTTGAACCAGCGACCTCAGTGTTCCAGGTCGACACTTTTATCCACTGTGCCACCACAGGTCAGGCCATGCTCTAGATTCAAGCCAGATCAAAAAGTCAAGAAAATAGAAAGGCAGGCCCTGGCTGGTAGCTCAGTAGATAGATTGTCTGCCCAGCATACGGACATCCCAGATTTGATTCCCAGTCAGGGCATACAGGAGAAGTTACCATCTGCTTCTCTCTCCCTCCCCCTTTTCTTTGTCTTCCCCTCCAACAACCAGTGGCTCAGTTTGATGGTGGCCCTGGGTGCTGAGGCATGTCAACCTCAGGGGCTAAAAATAGCTCGGTACTTGAGCATCGGCCCCAGAAGGGCAGAGCATCTCCCGGTAGGGGGCTTGCAGGGTGGATCCCAGTCAAGGCGCATGCAAGTGTCTGTCTCTCTGCCTCCCTGCTTTCCTGACTCTCACTTAATTAAAAGAAAAGGGCATCCAAGTTAAAAAGAAATAAAAAATTACTCTTTACTCATAGTTAACATGATTTTTTATACAGAATCTATAAACAACTATTAGAATTAATCTTTATCAAGGTTGCAGGATATAAGATCAATATACAAAAATCAAGTGAAAAATAATCTGACTTTTTTTAATACTCAAAGGACTTGAATTGACATTTTGCCAGAAAAGATATACAAATGACCAATAAGCCCATGAAAAGATGCTCAGCATCACTAATCATTAGGGAAATTCAAAATCACAATGAGATACCACCTCACACCCATTAGAATGTCTACTCAAAAAAAAAAAAGTGTTAATGAGGATGTGAAGAAATTTGAACTCTTGTGCATTGTTGGTGAGAGTGTAAAATGGTGCAGCCACTGTGGAAAGAAGTATGATGGTACCTCAAAAAATTAAAAATAGGCTCTGGACAGTTGGTCAGAGCATTAGCCCAGAACACAAAGGTTGCCAGTTTGGTCCCCGATCAGGACACATACAGAACAGATTGATGTTGCTGTCTCTCTCTCTCCCCCTTCCTCTCTCATTAAAATCAATCAATAAAACTATTTTTAAAAAATTAGAAATAGAGAGCCCTGGCTGGCTCCAGTGTAGAGCGTCGGTCCAGTGTGTGGAAGTCTTGGGTTCGATTCCCAGCCAGGGCACACAGGAGAAGCGCCCATCTGCTTCTCCACCCTTCTTCCTCTACTTTCTCTCTGTCTCCCTCTTCCCCTCCCGCAGCCAAGGCTCCATTGGAGCAAAGTTGGCCCGAGCACTGAGGATGGCTCCATGGCCTCCTCCTCAGGCACTAGAATGGCTCTGTTGCAACAGAGCAACGCCCCAGATTGGCAGAGCATCGCCCCCTGGTGGGCATGCTGGGTGGATCCTGGTCAGGCGCATGCAGGAGTCTATCTCTCTGCCTCCCTGCTTCTCACTTCAGAAAAAAATTAAAAAATAAAAAAAAATTAGAAATACCATATGATCCAGCAATCCTACTTTTGGTCATATATCCAAAAGCATTGAAATCAGAGTCTTGAAGAGATAGTTGCACATGTTATTCATAACAGCAATTCACAAGATCCAAAAGGTGGAAACAACTGAAATGTCCATTGATGGATGAGTGGATAAACAAAATGGGGTATGTACACACGACGGAATATTACTCAACCTTAAAAAGGAAGGAAATTCTGGCACATGCTACAATGTTGATGACCCTTGAGAATATGAGGTGAAGTGAAATAAGCCAATCACCAAAAGATAAAAACAGTATGAAACCATTTATATAAGGTACCTAGAGTAGTAAATTTACAGAGAGAGAATGTTGAATGGTGATTGCCAAGGAGGGAGTGGGGGGAGGAGATACTGGGGAGTAATTATTTAATGATTATAGAGTTTCAGTCTTGAAAGATGAAAAGAGTCTGAAAGTGGAGAGTTATGATAGTTGCTCAACAATGCTAATGTATTTAACACCACTAAAGTATACATTTAAAAATGGCCAGCCAGGCCTGTGGTGGCACAGTGGATAAAGTGTCAACCTGGAATGCTAGGGTTGCCAGTTCAAAACCCCAGGCTTGCCCTGTCAAGGCACATACAGGAAGCAGCTACTATGAGTTAATGCTTCCTGTTCCTCCCTTTCTCTCTCTCTTTCTCTCTCTCTCTCTCTAAAGTCAATAAACAAAATCTTTAAAATAAATAGATAGATAAAATTTTTAAATGGCCAAGTTGGTAAATTTTGTTTTTTACCACAATTTTAAAAATTGTATTTCTGTATACAGCAATTAACAATTGGTGATGAAAATGTAAAAAAAAAAGAAAACTATATTTTACAATATGAAATATTTCAAAAACAAAAATTTTAGGGAGTAAATCTGATACAAGATGTACAAGATATGTCCATTAAATGCTATAAAATATTGCTGAGAGAAAATTAAAGAATAAGAAAATGGGAAGATATACTTTGTTCTTGGGTTTGAAAATGCAATATTGTTAAGATGTCAATTATTCTCAAATTGATTTAGAGATCCAATGCAATCGTAATAACCCCAGCAAAATTCATTTGTAGAAACTAACAAGCAGATTCTAAAATTTTTACAAAAATACAAAAGATACAGAATTTTCATAAAAATTAGAAAAAGAACAAATTTGAAGGAGTTATATACTGCCTGAGTTTAAGACTTTCTGAGTTCCCTCATGCTGGCTTGAGCTCAAAAGGTTGCTGGCTGAACAAGAGGTCACTGGCTCTGCTTAAACTCCCGCCCCAATCAAGGCACATACAAGAAGCATTCAATGAATGACTAAAGTGAAGGAGTTACAAGTTGGTGCTTCTCTCTTTCTTCTCTCTCTCTCTCTCTCTCTCAAAAAAAAAATTATACAGTTTGTTTGTTTAGAATTATTCAAATACTTATCATTTCTTTGCTCATTGTTCCTTCTTGAGTCTCAGATCTTCCGTGTACGATCATTTCACCCTCCTTGAGATATATCCAGGCCCTGGCCAGCTGGCTCAGTGGTAATGTCACCCAGCGTATGGATGTCTTCGGTTGGGTTCCCAGTCAGGGCACACAGGAGAAGCAACCATCTGTTTCTCCACCCTTCCCTCTCTTCTTTCTCTCTTTCCTTTTCTCTCTTCCCCTCCTGAAACCATGGCTCAGTTGGAGCAAGTTGGCCCTGAGCACGGAGGATGGCTCCATATGCTTGTCTCAGGCGCTAAAATAGCTCGGGAGCAATGGAGCAACAACCCCAGATGGGCAGAGCATCGCCTGGTAGGGGGCTTGCCGAGTAGATCCTGGTTGGAGCACATGCAGGAGTCTGTCTCTCTGTCTCCCTGCTTCTCACTTAAGAAAAAAAAAAAGAGGCCTGACCTGTGGTGGCGCAGTGGGATAAAGCGTCGACCTGGAACACTGAGGTTGCCGGTTCGAAACCTTGGGCTTGCCTGGTCAAGGCACATATGGGAGTTGATGTTTCCTGCTCCTCCCCCTTCTCTCTCTCTCTCTCTCTCTCTCTCTCTCTCCCCTCCCCTCTCTCTCCCCCCTCTCTCTAAAAAAAATCAATAAATAAAATATTTTAAAAAAATGAAATATAGCCTTTAAATTTCTCTTTAGTGAGGACCTTTGGGAAGCAAACATATTACCTCTTTTTTTTCCTATTTTTTTACTTCTTACTTTGAAATAACTGTTTTTACTTTATTTTGAAAAAAAAAATCTATATACAGAAAAATTGCAAAAATAGTATAGAAAGTTCCTATACACACTTCCCCAGATTTTGAGAAGACTACCACAGTGATGATGTACCCTTCTCATTGTATCACATCAGGGGATGTATAATATTAATATATATTTCTGGTGATGTTAACCTTAATGGCTTAGTTAAGGGGATTTCTCTACTGTCAAAGTGATATTGTTCTCTTGTATACTTTATTGTTTGAAGCCAGTCACCAAATCCAGCCTGTACTTAAGGGGAAGGGGAAGCTCCACCTCCTGGAGGGAGGAGTATTAATAAGTGGACATATACTGAAACCACCAAGCACTCGTGCAGTGGATTATCTTCCAAGAGGAGATGGTGGAAGGAAGGAAACTCTGAGAGCTTTCCTCCAAATTTTAAATTGTACAGGAATTTGGGCTGGTCACTGTCACTCTCCTCTGGCAGCCTTCCTGGGCTCCCTATCACCTATGGAAGTAAGTAAGCCCATGCTTCTCAGTGTGACATACAAAGTTTACCTGCTAACCCCATTTTCTTGCCTTCGCCATTCTCTGCCTTCCTGAATTACCTGCAACATCTCAGATACGCTGTGCTTGCTAAAATCTGCATGCATCTGCATATGCAGTCCCATTCAGATTGGAAAGTTCTTTTCCTTCCTCTTTCAATTGGTAGGCTCTCCAAGTCTAAGACATGTAACATTCTTCTGAAAGTAATTTTTTTTAAAACTTTTACTTACTGATTCGAGAGAGAGAAAGAGAGAGAGAGGAAGGAAGAGCGAAAGAGAGCGAGAGACAAAAACATTGATCTGTTTCTGTATGTGCCCTTGACTAGAAGTTGAACTGGCAACCTCTAACATATTGGGACAATGCTCTAACCAACCAAGCTATCCGGCTAGAAATTATCCATATAATTTCTAATATCAGTAACTTTCCTGAAAGAACATTATATCCTAACAGAATGACTGGGTAAGTTCCATTTTCAATTTTAAAGAGATAAATTTTTTTAAAAATGAAGAAGAAAGAAAGAAATGTTTCAGTAGATGACCAATGATCACAAAGCTAGTAATTGACCCAATGTTAGAATAAACCTCAAGGTCACAAAAGTGGTAAGGTATAAACTTCCCCAAAACAAGTGGGCACTCAGCCTGGCACTCTGACAAATCACCCTCATCCATGAATGTAGAAAAGTGTTTTCTTAAGCAGAATCAAATTTGTACTTTTTAAATTATTTTAATTTCTAGGAAAAAAGCCCAGAACTCTAGAGGATTTAACAAACACCTGCTACTCACTACCCAGAATTATAAATCTTTTTTTTTTTTTTTTTTTTTTTTTTCTGAAGCTGGAAACGGGGAGAGACAGTCAGACAGACTCCTGCATGCGCCCGACCAGGATCCACCCGGCACGCCCACCAGGGGCGAAGCTCTGCCCACCAGGGGGTGATGATCTGCCCCTCCGGAGCGTCACTCTGCCGTGACCAGAGTCACTCTAGCGCCTGGGGCAGAGGCCAAGGAGCCACCCCCAGCGCCCGGGCCATCTTTGCTCCAATGGAGCCTTGGCTGCGGGAGGGGAAGAGAGACAGAGAGGAAGGAAGGGGGGGTGGAGAAGCAAATGGGTGCTTCTCCTATGTGCCCTGGCCGGGAATCAAACCCAGGTCCCCCGCACGCCAGGCCGACGCTCTACCGCTGAGCCAACCGGCCAGGGCCTATAAATCTTTTTTTTTTTTTTTTTTTTTTTTACAGGGTCAGAGAGTCAGAGAGAGGGATAGACAGACAGGAACGGAGAGAGATGAGAAGCATCCATCATTAGTTTTTCGTTGCGAGACCTTAGTTGTTCATTGATTGCTTTCTCATATGTGCCTTGACTGTGGGCCTTCAGCAGACCGAGTAACGCCTTGCTCAAGCCAGTGACCTTGGGCCCAAGCTGATGAACTTTTGCTCAAACCAGATGAGACTGCGCTCAAGCTGGCAACCTCGGGGTCTCGAACCTGAGTCCACTGCATCCAATCCGAGCTCTGTCCACTGCACCACCGCCTGGTCAGGCTCACAACCCATAATTAATACTTTTTATTTTTTTAATTTAATATGGAGACTTTAACAAGATATCTTTAATAGGAAATATCCATCAAAAACCTAATATTGATCAAAGAAACAAGTCAAAGAAAATGTCTGGTTGGTTATTCTAGCTTATTTTTTGTTTTGTTTTTTTATTTATTTATTTTTTAGAGAGAGAGGAAGAGACAGAGGGAGAGAAACATCAATTTGTTGTTTCACTTATTCACGCCATCATTGGTTGATTCTCGTGTGTGTCCTGACCAGGGATTGAACCCACAACCTTGGAATATTGGGAGGATTCTCTAACCAACTGAGCTACCCAGACAGGACCTGTTCTGTTTTGCTTTTTACTGTGGTATAGGATTTTAGATTTATTTCTTTTAAGTTATTTTTTAAACTGTAAAATATAGCAAACACACAAAAGAGTGTATGAAAAGATATGTTTATTTTCAAGGACAATAATAAATATTTGTGTTCTATCACCCAAGGCAGTGGTCAGTAAACTCATTAGTCAACAGAGCCAAATATCAACAGTACAACGATTGAAATTTCTCTTGAGAGCCAAACTTTTTAAACTTAAAGTATATAGGTAGGTACATAGTGCCCACACATGGTATTTTGTAGAAGAGCCACACTCAAGGGGCCAAAGAGCCGCATGTGGCTTGCGAGCTGCAGTTTGCTGACCAAGGACCCAGGGTAACAAATAGAATAGTATTCCCCTCCCTCTTTCTTGCTCTGAAAGGCCTTCCTTTGTCTTTCAGCTTTATAATAATCATTCCCTTGCTTTCCTTTGTGTGTGTGTGTGTGTGGTGTGTTTGTGACAGACAGAGAGACAGATGGGAAGGGAGAGAGTTAAGCATCAATTCTTCGTTGCAGCTCCTTAGTTATTCACTGTTTGCTTTCTCATATGTGCCTTGACCGGGGGCTACAGCAGAGCAAGTGACCCCTTGCTCAAGCCAGCAACCATGGGATCATGTCTATGCTCAAGCTGCCGAGCCTGTGCTCAAGCCGGTGACCTTGGAGTTTCGAACCTGGGTCCTCTACATCCCAGTCCAATGCTCTATCCACTGTGCCACTGCCTGGTCAGGCTCCCTTGCTTTTCTTTATATATATTCCTTTCATGTTGATTTCTAATCTTTCTATGGGAGAGTAGATTGCATATGCCTCTTACTTTAGGGTTTTTCTTTTTTTTTTTTTAATTTATTCATTTTTAGAGAGGAGAGAGAGAGAGAGAGAGAGAAGGGGGGAGGAGCTGGAAGCATCAACTCCCATATGTGCCTTGACCAGGCAAGCCCAGGGTTTCGAACCGGCGACGCCAGCATTTCCAGGTCGACGCTTTATCCACTGCGCCACCACAGGTCACTTTAGGGTTTTTCTTTAAGACAAAGATATCTTCTTACCTAACCATAGCACAGATATAAAATTCAGGAAATTTAACATTGATAGTCCTGGATAGGTAGTTCAGTTGGTTGGAGGTTGTGAGTTCAATCCCCAGTCAGGCCACATACAGGAACAGATTAATGTTTCTCTCTCTCCCCTCCTCTCTCTCTATCAACCAATAAGTTTTTTAAATTAACATTGATAGAGTATTTTAATCTATAATCCATATTTTAATTGTGTTAATTGTCCCAAATACATATGTTTTAGCAAGAGAGAGAGTGGGACTGACAGGGACAGACAGGAAGGGAGAGAAATAAGAAGCATCAACTCATAGTTGCGGCACTTTAGTTCATTGCTTGCTTTTTCCTATGTGCTTTGACCGTGCACTCTAGCCGAGCCAGTGCCAGTGACCCCTTACTTGAGCCAGTGACCTTGGGCTTCAAGTCATAGACCTTTGGGCTCAAGCCAGCGACCATGGGGTCATGCCCATGATCCCACGCTCAAGCCAGCAATCCTGCACTCAAGCTGATGAGCTCACTTTCAAGCCAGTGACCTTGGAATTTTGAGCCTGGGTCCTCAGTGTCCCAAGCTAATGCTCTATCCACTGTGCCACTGCCTGGTCAGGCCCACAAATATGCTCTTTAAAACATTTTCCCCTAGGCCTGACCTGTGGTGGTGCAGTGGGATAAAGCGTCGACCTGGAACACTGAGGTTGCCGGTTCAAAACCCTGGGCTTGCCCGGTCAAGGCACATATGGGAGTTGATGCTTGCTGCTCCTCCCCCCTTCTCTCTCTCTCTCTCTCTCTCTCCCTCCCTCTCCCTCTCTCTCCTCTCTGAAAATTGAATAAAGTCTTAAAAATAAAAACATTTTCCCCTAGGGTCCAGGATCAAGTCCAAGATCACATATTGCATGTCCCCTTAAGTCTCTAATGTGGTAGATTCCCTCAGCCTTTATTAGTCCTTCATGACACTGACATTTTTTTGAGAGAGAGAAACAGGAAAGGAGGAAGAGGGAGAAGAGAGGTGAGAAGCATCATTCCATAATCTTGTCACTTTAATTATTCATTGATTGCTTCTCATATGTGTCTTGATGGGGGTGGGGGGTGAGGGGAAGGGTAACCTTGGGATCACGTCAATGAGCCTGTGCTAAAGCTGGCAAGCCTACACTCAAGCAGGTGACCTCAGAGTTTCATACCTGGGACCTCAGCATCCCAGGTCAATGCTCTATCCACTGTGATACCACAAGTCAGTCTATGACACATTTTTTACTTTTTTTTTTTTTTTTAGTGAGAGAGAGAGAGACAGAGTCAGAGATTGTAAGCATCAACTCATAGTTATGGCACCTTAGTTGTTCATTGATTGCTTTCTCATGTGTGCCTTGAAAGGGTGGGGGGCTCCAGCTGAGCCAGTGACCCCTTGCTCAAGACAGGGACCTTGGGCTCAAGCCAGCAACCAAGCTCATGACCATGGAGTCATATCTAGGATCCTACGCTCAAGCCAGCGACCCTGTACTCAAGCTGGTGAGTCTGCACTTAAGCCAGTGACCTCAGGGTCCACAGCATACCAGGTTGATGCTCTATCCACTGTGCCATCACCTGGTCAGGCTAAATTTATGCCTGTTTTATTCTTTTTGGTGCTATTATAAATAGAATTGTTTTTTCTTAATTTTATTTTTGCAATGTTTATTTTCAATGTACAAAAATACAATTAATTTTTGCATATTAATTTTATGTCTTGCAAACTTACTGAACTCATTTATTAGCGTAGTTTTTAATTAATTTCTTAGGATTTTTCAAAATATACAAGATGTCATCTGTTTTAGTTCTTTTCCAATCTGGGTGACTTTTATTTTCTTTCTTGTCTAATTGCCCTGGCTAGAACCTCTAGGACAATGTTAAAGAGATGTGGTTGATAGCAAACACCCTCATCTTGTTCCTGATTTTGAGCAGGACATGTAGTTTTTAACCATTAAGTGTGATAGCTGTAGGTTTTTCTCTAATAGATGCCATTTATCAGATGAAGGAAGTTTCTTTCCGTTTTTATTTTGTTGGTCACTTTATCATGAAAGAATGTCAGATTTTGTCAAATGCTTTATCTGCATCTATTGGGATGATCAAATGGTTTTTGCCCTAAATTCTACTAATTTGGTCAATTAGATTAATTTCTTTTCTTTTCTTTTTTAAGGTGAAAGAAGAAGAGATAGTGAGGCAGACTCCCACATGCACCCTGACTGGGATCCACCTGGCAACCACATCTTGGGCCCATGCTGAGTACCCAGCTATTTTTAGCAACTGAGACTAATGTGCTCCAATGGAGCCGTCCTCAGTGCCAGGGCCATGCCTGAGCCAGTCGAGACACTGGCTGTGGGAGGAGAAGAGGGAGAGAACGGGGGGGGGGGGGGGGGGGGGGGGGGTGGTAGCCAAGCAGATGGTCACTTCTTCTGTGTGCCCTGACCGGGAATCAAATCCAGGATATTTCTACGTCAGGCCAATGTTCTATCCACTGAATCATTAGCCAGGGCATTATTTTCATATTTTAAACCAACCTGGAATTCCTAGAATAAATCCCACATGGTCATGGTATATAATCATTTTTATATGTTACTGGATTCGATTTGGTACTGTTTTACTGAGGATTCTTTTTTATTTTATTTTATTTTATTTATTTATTTTTTACAGAGACAGAGAGTGAGTCAGAGAGAGGGATAGACAGGGACAGACAAACGGAGAGAGATGAGAAGCATCAATCATTAGTTTTTCATTGCGCGTTGCAACACCTTAGTTGTTCATTGATTGCTTTCTCATATGTGCCTTGACCGCGGGCCTTCAGCAGACCGAGTAACCCCTTGCTGGAGCCAGCGACCTTGGGTTCAAGCTGGTGGACTTTTGCTCAAACCAGATGAGCCCGCGCTCAAGCTGGCGACCTTGGGGTCTCAAACCTGGGTCCTCTGCATCCCAGTCTGACGCTCTATCCACTGCGCCACCGCCTGGTCAGGCTTACTGAGGATTCTTACATCTATATTCCTAAGGACTACTGATTTATAGTTTTTTGTTTGTTTTCAATTTTATTTTATTTTTTCAGAGACAGAGAGAGAATCAGAGAGAGGGATAGATAGAGACAGACAGGAGACAGACAGACAGGAACGGAGAGAGATGAGAAGGATCAAGCATTAGTTTTTCCTTGCGACACCTTAATTGTTCATCGATTGCTTTCTCACATGTGCCTTTGACTGTGGGGTTACAGCACCAAGTAACCCCTTGCTTGAGCCAGAGACCTTGGGTCCAAGCTGGTGAGCTTTGCTCAAACCAGATGAGCCCGCGCTCAAGCTGGCGACCTCAGGGTCTCGAACCTGGGTCCTCCGCATCCCAGTCCGATGCTCTATCCACGGAACCACTGCCTGGTCAGGCAATCTATAGTTTTTTTTCTTGAGATATCTTTATCTGGTTTTGGAATCAGAGTAGTACTATCTTTGTTAAATGAATTGTAAAGTGTTACCTCCTCTTCAACATTTTGGGAAAGTTTGTACAGGACTGGTAGAATTCCTCAGATGTTCGGTAGAATTCACCTGTGCAGTCCTCTCTACGGGCCGGCGTTTTCTTTGTGGGGAGTTTTGAAATGACTAATTCAGACTTTTAAGTGTTAGAGGTCCATTGGATTCTGTATTTTTGGGTCAGTTTTGGGACCTTTTGTCTTTCTAGGAGTTGGTCCATTTCCTCTGCTTCTCTAATTTAGATTCATGCAGTTGTTCGTAGTATTCCTTTTTTTTCCCTGAAAGGTTGGAGTGATATCCCATTTTTCATTTCTGATTTTAGTAATGTCAGTTTTCTCTCTTCTCGCTCTTTAGTCTTTCTAAAGGTTTAGTTAGCAATTCTGTTGACCTTATTTAAGAAGCAAACTTTGGTTTGGTTTCTTTCCTCTGCTGTTTTCTGCCTCTGTTCCATTTCTTTCCACTCTCACATTTGTTACTTCCCTCCTGCTTGCTTTGGATTAGTTTTCTATACTTTTTCCAGTTTCTTTAGTTGGAATGTTAAATTATTGATGAGATTTTTATTTTATTTTATTTTATTTTTTTAGTGAGAAAAGGAGAGACAGACAGACAGGAAGGGAGAGAGATGAGAAGCATCAGCTCAGAGTTGCGGCACCTTAGTTGTTCATCGATTGCCTTCTCATACTTGCCTTGACCAGGGGGCTCCAGTCAAGCCCGTTACCGCTTCCTCAAGCCAGCGACCTTGGGCTTCAAGCCAGAGACCTTTGGGCTCAAGCCAGCGACCATGGGATCTCTCGCAGTGGCCAGAGATCCCACATTCAAGCTGGCGATCCTGCACTCAAGCTAGTGAGCCTACTCTCAAGCTGGTGACCTTGGGATTTTGAGCCTGGGTCCTCGGTGTTCCAGGCCAAAGCTTATCCACTGTGCCACCACCTGATCAAGCTATTTTTTATTTTTTAATATAGATGTTTAGTTGGTAAAATTAATTTTGATCACCTGGTAAAGTTATTACCTGGTTTCACCACTGCAGAATTAGTATTTTTCTCTTTATAACAAATAATCAATCTATGGGGAGATACTGTAAATGTTTTCTAGTGAGTAAAACAGTTGTACATTTTTTTAGGAAACAAGCTATCAAGCGAAAGCTTCCATCTGCTTCAATATCTAGTATTGCTCATATGAAATATCTAATATAGTTATAAGGCAGCTCATCTTGGAGTAGATTTTTTTCCTGAACAAATCATTTAAGTAGATCTTCTTAATTAAGCACTTAATTGCCTTAATTAGGAAAAGGATATAACATGATAATTTGTTAATGACTTGACAAAGGCCACTCCTCCCATGGCTCCTCGCTATGATGTCAAGGGGGAAGGAAATTTTGCATAGAGACCCTGAGGACTCCAGAATATTGAAACACTTATGCCTACATCCCTCCCCTCTTGAGGTACAATGTTGGAATATTTCAGATGTATTGAGTCAGGCCTGTCTGAAATCCTTCATCAGAAAAAGATCTGAAGTGTCCCCAGGCAGCTGCGAATTTTGAGGAAACGGGAAACAGAACTCAACCCAAGCTATATCATCCGGGTGGTGTGTAACCAGGAGCATTGTCCTTTGGGGGAGTCCGGACACTCCTCCTGACCCAGCCATCCAGGCCTTGTGGGTAAGTTTGAGGAACTAAAGCAGAATGCTGGAATATGAGCTGAGGAGCCCATGCCTGGAGAACCCCAGGCAGGAGTATGCTCTGCAGTCATGAAAATGGAGATTGCTAGTGGTCCAATCGAGGGTTCCAGTTCTCTTTCCAGTAAGGTGAGTTACTGTGAACACTAAAGGGACATGATGAGTGTGTGCACTGAACTGGTGAAGCTGGTCATTCCAGTTGCACTGTTTTTGTTTGTTTGTTTCGTTTGTTAATGTCGCTACTTTAAATGATTTACTTTTATATCACGTGGCATACTGAGAAGAAAATTATCTTTTTAAGGTAACAGAGAATTCTGAAAGGAATTCTGCTTTTTTTCTTTTACACATATTTATAACTAGATAATGTCTGCCTGGTTTAGATCTCTATGTTTAACAACACTTTAACATTATAAAATCAAAAGATTGTTTGATGAATAAAGGCCACAGGTTGCCGGCAATAGGGCTAACTTGGAGGGTCTACAAAACATCTAAAAAGCCAACTAGTCATTTAAGTAAGAAGATGCATCTGAAGAGAATTCAGGTGGAATTACTCTGATGCCAAGAACAAACCAGCACAGAAGTCCATGGAAGGAAGGAAGTCAACACTAAAGCTGCTGCATACTGACCCAGAGCTCTGCCCCGGGGTACCTGGTGCTATACCGCTGTCTCTACGCAGGTTGGGGAGACCCCTGACCCCAGGACTCAGCAATGATGAGCTCTGATCTAGGAGAATAAACACCGAGATGAGGCAGATAGCAACGATAAGATTTTCCACATTATCTTTGTGTGAAACTTTTTTTAAAAAAGAAAGAAGAAACCTTCACTGACATTTAGTTGCTACTAACTTTTTTAAGGGTTCCCGGTTTAATTTTCACTCTTGGAGTGGTCCAGAAAATGATCAGCTGAGGATTTTAGTTTAAAGCAAACCATATCTATAGTTCCCCAGACAGCTGGCAGAAGGAAATGCAACATTTCCTGGATGAATATACCCTCAACCTAGGCCTGGAAGAAATCTGACAGAGAAATTTAAACAAAGATGAGCCAACCACCCCAATCACATAATACACAAGGAAATACACAAGCCATCATGAGGCAGAGTCAGCAAAACAAATGAACCAGTCCTAGAAAGACTTGAGTGCAGGAACTATTAGATAATAGCCAACTAAAATACAAGGCACTTGATTAAATTTGAATTTCAGGTAAGTAATACATTTAAAGTCTAAGTATATCCCATGCAATATTTGGGACATACTTATACTAAAGGTTTGTTTATTGCCTAAAATTCAATTTATCTTGGCATTCTGTATTTTTTAAGTGTTAAATATGGCAACCTTAGATATAAACTTTAAAGTAGTGTGTCAAATATATAAGAAATAAAAGAAGATATTGGAAAGATGAGTAATGAGCAAGAAAACATCAGAAATAACCAGACAGATATGAAAAATGAACAAATGGACCTTCTAGAAATGGAAAATATAAGAATCAAAAAGAAAAACTAAATGGGAAAGTTAGGGGTAAGTATGCTAATGTTGCAACTCACTTTGTTATGATCAACAAAAGTTGGATTAATGAATTGAGGAATAGTCAGATGGCCAAATATGTGATAAAATACATGTAATAAAATGTTCATTGTAGCCTGATCAGGAAGTGGCACAGTGGGTAAAGCATCAGCCTGTAATGCTGAGGACCCAGGTTCGAAACCCTGAGGTCACCACTTGAGCGCAGGCTCACCAGCTTGAGCACAGGGTTGCCAGCTTGAGCGTGGGATCATAGACATGACCCCATGATTGCTGGTTTGAGCCCAAGGTCGCTAGCTTGAGCAACGGGTCACTGGCTCTGCTGGAGCCCCCTAGTCAAGGCACATATGAGAAAGCAAGCAAAGAACAACTAAGGTGCCACAGCGAAGAATTCATCCTTCTCATCTCTCTCCCTTCCTGTCTGTCTGTCCCTGTCTGTTCTTCTCTCTCTCTCAAAAATAAAAAAAGTTAATTGTAGACTATAGATGATGTGTATGTGAGGTTTTAGTGTAAAATTATTTCAACATCTGTATTTTGAAAATTATAATAAAATATTGATTAAAAAACAGAAAAGTAGCATAATGGACAAAGTTTATATAAATATATTGAACTAGGAGGTAGATCTAGAGGAATTTCAAAGAATGCAACCCAGGAACAAAAGAGACAAGATTACAAAAGGCTAGTTAAAATATGTGTTAGCAAAGTGAGAAAATGCCATCTGTACTAACAGATTCTAAAAAGAGATGACAGAAAGGGGGAGAGGCACTATTCAAAGCACAGTGGCTGAGAAAACTTTTCATAACTGACAAAAGAATCCACAGATTCAGGAATTCCAATAAATTCCAAGAAGGATAAACTTAAAAGAAATTTACTTCACACTAAAGGAATTTCCAGCCCTGGCTGGAACATTGTCCGGAAGCACAGAGGTTGCTGGTTCAATTCCCGGTCAGGGCACATATGGGAACACACTGATGTTCTTGTCTCTCTCAAATCCATAAAATAAGCATTAAAAATAAATAAATTTGCAAAGGATGTGCTTCACCAAGAATGAAAATGGTCCTAGAAAGAAAACCTGAGATGTGGGTAATTCTAAACATGCACTAGTTGTTGTCAAGCAGTAATAATAATGTTTAATTTGTGGGGTAAAAAAATACTGAGATAGAACAAAGAAGTAGGACCACAGTAAAAGTGGAAGCCCAGAAAGGGGTTATTGAAATTAAAGATTATTTGGAGTTAAATATAAATATATCAATTATATTTATATTTTGATTTTTAAAAGGTAGGTAGTCAAGTTAAAATTCAAAGCATAACTGCTATAAGGAAAGGTTTTTAATTCATATCTCTGAAGCCAATAAAGAATGAAAACTGGAATAATTTTTTTAAAACCATGATTTATTATTTTTACAGGTGAAGAAATAAATCCAACTATATCAACAATAATGAATGTAAATAGATTGAATAGTACAGTTAGTAATTGCCAATTTTCAGACTAGATATAGCTGCCCAGTTTCTTCTCCTCAACTCACCGTTCAGATAACTTATGCTACTCCTGTGGGAAACAGGAAAGGAGGCATGGAGAAGTGGATTGCTACTCTCTCAGAGACCCTGCAGTGGAAATTGGAAGCTACAGAAACCCCCAAACTTCTACTGTTTTTAGGTTATAGATATGATTCTTTACATCTATATGTTATCTCATAAAATTCAGTAAGTAGTGAATTTCAAAAATATTATAAACTCTTTTTGAAGGGTAAGCACTAACCACATATAAAATCCTTTTAGAAAAACATCAGCATTTCAATACAGGAAAACATTAAACTCTTGCCAAGTATAATAGTAAGGTTCTGAATTTATGTAATTCTACTCCCTTCTATATATTTTAATTGTCTCATACTTATTTAATAAATTCAATTTTTACAATTTCCTAGATAGTCTCATCTATAAGCAATAAATAATATTTCCAACCATTAGTTAAAAACATAATACATATTTCATGATAACACTGAAATGCAAAAATGTCTTCTGATATTTTGGAAATAAAAAAGAAAACTATAGACAACAAGGTTGATGCTCCAAAGTCTGCTCACTTCACCTCATCCAGCAGCAGTATGGTTGGGGGACCTGAACTCAACCTAAGGGTGCCGCCCAGTTCGCCTGAAGGTGTTCTGTTCTGCTTCCATCCTTTCTTCAAGAAGGGACATTTTGCCTCACTTGTGGTGGCGCAGTGGATAAAGTGTCAACCTCGGACACTGCGGTCCCCAGTTCCAAACTCTAAGGTTGCCAGCTTAAGCATGAGCTTGCCAGCTTGAGCCCAAAGGTCACTAGCTCAAAACCTAAGGTCACTGGCTTGAGCAAGGGGTCACTGGCTCAGCTTGAGCCCCCTGGTCAAGGCATGTATGAGAAGCAATCAATAAACAATTAAAATGACACAACTACAAGTTGATGCTTCTCGTATCTCTCCTCCCTCTTTCCTTTCCTGCCCCCCTCCTCAGAGACCTTTTATCCCATTTTTGCCAGTGAGACATGAGAAGTTAGACTGAAGGTTTCTGGGAAACTTCTTCCTTGTTCTAAGGGAAAACAATGGAAAGCTAGACCTGTAGTACTTCAGCCCGCTGAGAACTACCAGTGTCGCGGGAAAGAAACCTACTCAAGACACAAACGTTGTCAAGAGGAAGAGGGGGAGGCCTGCCAAGGGTGGCAAAGAACTCCTGAATCTCCTTCTCCCTTAGCTTTTATTGATCAGAAGCAGAACAGAGGTAACAGGATTCCAAGGGAGGGAGACCAGGTGATAAGGAGAAAGAATGACTAATGGCCATTTTGCTGACATGGAGAAAGGGCTAATTTGGGTCAGTACATTATTTTTCTTTAGCTAATTAATAAGGGGGCAATCTAGAACCTCTGGGCTAATTTTCTAAAGCCTGTTCACATGCATTCCTTTGTGTCTGCACAAAGGTTACTCACTCATACAGTTTCTTGGTGTTTGCATCCAAGAGACATTCACTCAGGGCTTTTAACTAAAGTTCCCCAATCCAAGTCAGAAGGTTCAGGGTTAGATGGGTGATTCCCTACATAGACTCATTCTCCCTGTGGATGTGAGCAAAGAAGCATTTAGTCTCAACATTTACCAGGAACCATTCTGTCTGAAACATTTCCAAGGCCCACTCTACCTCTGGACTTCACCAGCTAACCTAATCAAGGTATTCGTTAGTGAAGCCAGTTTGCACCCAGTTTTCTATTACTAGGAGCCAGAAGTTCCCTAACATATAATAATTAACATTGAGCCTGACCAGGTGGTGGTGCAGTGGATAGAGCATCAGACTGGGACGCAGAGGACCCAGGTTTGAAACTCCAAGATTGCCAGCTTGAGCGTGGGCTTATCTCGTTTGAGCAGGGTTCACCAGCTTGAGCCCAAGGTCACTGGCTTGAGCAAGGGGTCACTCACTCTGCTGTAGCCCCCCAGTCAAGGCACATATGAGAAAGCAATGAGCAACTAAGGTGCTGCATCAAAAAATTGATGCTTCTCATCTCTCACTCTTCCTGTCTATCTGTCCCTCTCTGTCTCTCTCTGTCTGCACAAAACAAAAAACCTTGAGACATTATTGAAATGACTATAAAGCCACTGCTGAAGGAGCATGTCCACTTCTTAATGAATTTGGAAAGCTTGGCAAGAACTACCTAGTTTGCATACTAATGAAATGAGAATGTAACTTTTCCCCTACATTATCAAGTATATGTGGCAGTCATATGACAAACACTAGTAATTACCTTCTCTCTCTCTTTTTCTGTAGTGGGGGGGGGGGGGCAGACAAGGACAGACAGACAGGAAGGGAAAGAAATGAAAAGTATCAATTCTTTATTGTGGCACTTTAGTTGTTCATCGATTTTTCTTTCTCGTATGTGCCTTGACTGGTGAGCTCCAGCAGAGTGAGTGACCCCTTGCTCAAGCCAGAGACCTTGGGCTTCAAGCCAGTGACCTTTGGGCACAAAGCCAACAACCATGGGGTCATGTCTATGATCTTCTGCTCAAGCCAGTGCTCCCGCGCTCAAGATGATGGGCCCAAGCTCAAGCCAGGTGAGCCTGCACTTAAGCTGGGGACCTCAGGTCAAACCTGAGGTCCTCAGCAGCCCAGGCTGATGCTCTGTCCACTGCGCCATCACCTTGTCAAGCTGGTAGTTACCTTCTCAATATCTGCTCTTTCCTTAGTAACAAAATTCAATTATATCCTGGACAGCACAGTGTGCCCATAAGATGACATATTCCTGTTTTTCTTAAATTTAGAGATATCAAGAAGATGTTATTACCTGACCAGGTAGTGGTGCAGTGGATAGAGCGTTGGCCTGGGATGGACCCAGGTTGGAAACCCCGAGGTCACCAGCTTGAGTGTGGGCTCATAGGTGTGACCCCATGGTCACTGGCTTGAGCCCTAAGGTTACTGGCTTGAGCAGGGGTCACTGGCTCAGCTAGAGCCCCCCAGTCAAGGCACATATAAAAAAGCAATCAATAAACAACCAAGGTGCCACAACTGTAAGTTGATGCTTCTCATCTCTCTCTCTTACTCTCACTAAAAAAAAAAAAAAAGTTATTGGGTAGGATTTGCAAGAAAATTCTTCAAAAAGGGGACAGGCACTGACATGCACCCTTTACTTCTTGCACCTTCTTGTCTGGAATGCAGACATGAGGGACAGAGGCCATTTTGGACCACGAAGTAAAAGCCACATGTTAAAGATAGTGGATCAAAAAGAAAGAGCTTGGATATCTGATGATTACAGAGAAGCCCTACCAGTCCAGGGCTACCTCCCTCTGAGCTTCCTTTATTATTATTTTTAAAATTTATTTATTTGAAAGAAAGAGAGAGCACACGACAGGAATATCCATCTGTTTCTGTATGTGCCCTGCCGGGGATTGAACCAGCAACCTCTGCACTCCAGGGCAATGCTCTAATCAACTAAGCTATCCAGTCAGGGCTGAGCTTTCGTTACATAAAAAATAAAATAAAATTGTATCTTGTTTGATTTGCTTATTTGAATGTACTATTGTATATGCCACCAGAAAATAATCTAAATTAATGCATGGTGTGCCAGTCCTTAAAATAGAGGCTTTGGAATCCACAAACCTGCAGTTGAGAACCTACTCTGCAATTAATCAGCTGTGTAGCCTTGGACAAGTTAAACCTTTCTAGTCACATCTGTAAAATGGGGATAATGGATGGTACCTACCTCATGGGATTGTTGTGAGGATTTAATGAGGTATGTATGCAGAATGCTTAGCGCAATGCCTGGCACAGATAAACAATCAGCAGTTATCAGTAGTATATAATCTAAGGCAAAGACGAAATCAGTGGTCTCCAACCTAAACTAAGACTGTGGCACTTCTTATTAATCTTTCCATGTATCTTTTGTCATCTATCTCTCCCATTCCTCAGTTTTCAATGTACACTTTTCAAACCTGTGCCTCTTCTCAAGAACCTGTCCCTCTCAGAATATGATATTGCCTCCTACTTCATAGAGAAGACTGGGATTATTAAGAGTAAAACCATGAATGTCCTGCCCCCATACTACCTATCTTCTTTCTAAGGAGTTTCTTCTTTCTTCAGGAGCTAATCCTTCCACCTGTTATTTGGAGACAACTCTTCTCATCAACTCAGAGATCTGGGCTCATCAAACTCCACTTCCCTTTCTTGCCTCTCAGCTTATATAGACATACTCAAATTTCAGCCATCTTACAAAAATCAAGATAAAACACTATCCTTCTTTGACCGTTAGTACACTTGTAGCTATTGACCCTTTTCTCCTGCCCCTTAGAGTCAAGCTATTTATTAAGAGACTAGTCTACATTCATTGTAGCCACTGCTAAATGCCATTGGCTGCTATTTAATAACCATTTACTGTGTGCAAAATGATTTGCGTACGTTATCTCCAATCTTCAAATCCATACCACAAAGTAGGGCTATTGCTCCCCTTTTTTATGAACCTGGTAACTGAGGGTCAAAGAGAATTAAGTATCTTGTTCTGGCTCAAACAGCTAAAATGTGACATAATTAGGATTAGCACCCAGGTCAATTTGAATGCAAGTCATGTTTGCATTCTATCAGTAGTTCCTAAACCCGGCAGGGCATCAGAGTCATCTAGAGACCTTAAAAAAACAAAACAAAAAACGGGTTCTTAGACCCCATGCCAGATCTACCAAATCATAATCTCTCTGAAGAGCCTGTGAATCTGTATGTTTCAGGCTCCCTGAGTGAATCTGACACAGCCATTTTGGTGTGGGTCTTCCCAGTTTCAATCCTCAAATCCAACATTCATCTTGCATGACTTCTTCTCCTTCTTCTGTGTGTGTGTGTGTGTGTGTGTGTATGTGTGTGTGTATGTGTGTGTGTGTGTGTGTGTGTGTGTGTGTGAGAGAGAGAGAGAGAGAGAGAGAGGCAGGGACAGACAGGCAAGAAGGGAAAGAGATGAGAAGCATCAATTCACAGTTGCTGCACCTTAGTTGTCCATTGCTTGCTTTCTCATATGTGCCTTGACTGGGGGAGGGGGAAGCTCCAACCGAAGCAGTGATCTCACCTCAAGCCAGCACCTTTGGGCTCAAGCCAGCAACCATGGATGGCATCATGTCTATAATCTCACGCTCACACTGGCGACCCAGCATTCAAGCTGGATGATCCGGGGTTCAAGCCAGCAATCTCTGGGTTTTGAACCTGGATCCTCAGTGTTCTAGGCCACTGCTCTTTCCACTGTGCCACTGCCTGGTCAGGCTTGCATAACTTTTTAATAACATTTGACAAGCCGACCAATTTCTAACTTTCTTTGGCTTCCAGAATATGTTTTCTGCCTTCTTTCTGCTTTTCTTTCTCTGTCTTTGTCTTCTCTGTGATCTGCCCACCTCCTAAATGTTGGCACCTCCTACCTGGGTTTCTAACCTCACCCTCTTCTCAACCTAAGCACTGTGTCTGGTTGAGCTCATTCATCCCATGGATCTAATTGCTGTTTATACATTAATGGCGTCCAAACTGGTATTTCTAGCCTCACTCTTGGCTGCTGGATATGTATGTCTATATATGAGCAATTGCTGTTAAACGCAACTTAGGTCCTTTAAATGCAATAGGTCCATAACTGCATTCATGATCTTTCCCAACCAACTTTCTTCCAGGTCTAATTACAGTGTGTCCGTAAAGTCATGGTGCACTTTTGACTGGTCACAGGAAAGCAACAAAAGACGACAGACATGTGAAATCTGCACCAAATAAAAGGAAAACCCTCCCAGTTTCATACCTGTTCAGTGCAGTTTGATGTGGGCTCACACACAGATTTTTTTAGGGCTCCTTAGGTAGCTATCTCGTATAGCCTCTACAGACTCATCACTGACTGATGGCCTACCAGAACGAGGTTTCTCCACCAAACTGCCGGTTCCTTCAATTGCTTATCCCACCAGGTAATGTTATTCCTGTGTGGTGGTGCTTCGTTCGTTATAAACACGCCGATATTCACGTTGCACTTTGGTCACGCATTCGAATTTAGCGAGCCACAGAACACACTGAACTTTCCTCTGTACCGTTCACATCTCGACTGGCATGGCCGTGGGCTGCTCCGCTGTATAAACGGTGTTACGTTATCATCTGCACATGCGCACATGCTGTCACATCATCCTACAGAAACTAGGATGGTTTTCCTTTTATTTGGTGCAAATTTCACATTTCTATCGTCTTTTGTTGCTTTCCTGTGACCGGTCAAAAGTGCACCATGACTTTACAGACACACTGTATATTGATAATTTTAAAAATAGCATTCCCTAGGTTTGAAAAAATCTAAGCTTTTGAGCATCAGTGATGCTTGCCTCCACTGTAAGGGTCCATAGTCTCCTTCCATTTTCCAAATGGTTCAAGCTCAACTCTCTGATTAGATGTGCCAGACCTGCTTCTACAAATGCTCCCATAGCATAATGATGGTTTTGGTGATGTGGGCAGCCACTGAGGAGAAAGACCTTCCAGAGCTACAATATAGGTGATCGATGAACTATCTTCAAACTATATATGAGCAATTGCCGTTAAATGCAACTTAGGTCCTTTAAATGCAATAGGTCCATAACTGCATTCATGATCTTTCCCAACCAACTTTCTTCCAGGTCTAATTACAGTGTGTCCGTAAAGTCATGGTGCACTTTTGACCTTGAGTTAGGTACAGGGCCCACTACTCCTACAAAAGAGTTCTAATATCTCCTCAAATATCTTGCTTTGTTTCTCAGAAACTTGAAGAAAATATAGCTTTCAGATAATCTAATTTTCCCCCAACATCTGATTAGAAAAAAATTTCAAGCACACAGAAATTTTGAAAAAATAAAAAAGAACAGTGAACATTTATATACCCACCCCCTGGATTCTACAGTCAAATTTGAATTTTTATTAGCTAGAATTAGTATTTGCCTAACCTTCTGAGTGATGTTGAATAGAGTGATGTCTCTACCATAATTACATAGGAAGCATTCCATTCCTACTGGTAAGTCCAGTGCTTCATAAGAATTCTGTACTGGAGCCAATTTCCTGAGTGCTTTAAACAAGCCAACACAGGTCAGCTGTTAGCAGGGTGGAGGAGCTTCTAGATAGTTCTTTCCAACATAAAGAAACAAAATTTCAAAGTCATCTGTCTTGCTGCTTAAAGACACCTACAGCTTTTGGCTCTTAGAAGCAGGTGCTGTCCATAGTCGTAACCTAGGACTTTCCTGTTGTGCAGTAAGAGAGCAATTGCCACTGCTTTGGGATAGAAGGTGGCAGGGACAGTGGTAGAAAGAGGAGGGTGTAACTGAGATTCATATACTCCCACCTTGATTTTCCTGCAAGTTCTACTCTAAGATTAGTGGCAATTGTACGCACAATAGCACAGTTCTGTTTCCCCAAGTGTCCTCGTCTACAAATTCATACAACCTTTCCCATGTTATTCAGAGCCCCTATGCCTTGAAAGAGAAAAGGAAATAAAATTCCTTGAAATCCAAGGAAAGCAGTGGCAATCATCTCTCTAAGCTGCTTCCAACTACTGTATGTGGTATCACACGCTATATGTTTCCACTCATAACAACTGCTTCATTTTGGCAAAATATCGCATATCCTTGACTTTTTTTCTTTTCCTGGAAGGTCTTTTCCTGGAAGTTAAGAACAGACTCCAAAACAAAGGCTATGTGTGCTCATCGGTAAGCTAGCTTCTTCTCACAGAAAGAAAAAGAAAGAAAGAGGAAAAAAACCACTGAATGAAACCTATGACTTTTTATTCTTTTTTTTTTTGTATTTTTCTGAAGCTGGAAACGGGGAGAGACAGTCAGACAGACTCCCGCATGCGCCCGACCGGGATCCACCCGGCACGCCCACCAGGGGGCGACGCTCTGCCCACCAGGGGGCGATGCTCTGCCCCTCCGGGGGTCGCTCTGTTGCGACCAGAGCCACTCCAGCGCCTGGGGCAGAGGCCAAGGAGCCATCCCCAGCGCCCGGGCCATCTGCTCCAATGGAGCCTCGCTGCGGGAGGAGGAGAGAGAGACAGAGAGGAAGGAGAGGGGGAGGGGTGGAGAAGCAGATGGACACTTCTCCTGTGTGCCCTGGCCGGGAATCGAACCCGGGACTTCTGCACGCCAGGCCAACGCTCTACCACTGAACCAACTGGCCAGGGCCTGACTTTTTATTCTTATCCTGTAAGAACTGATGTAATTTTCTCAATGCTAATGCCCTTTGAGGCAGCCCTAAATGTACAGTTTTAAATAGGAGTAGATTACTTGAATGAATATAAAAATAACACTTTCAGCATGGGCATAATATTTTTAAATTATAAAAGTCCTTTTCTCTATTGTCTTTCTGGGTGCATGACCTTCACTCTAGAGCTAAACATTTTCTGTAGAGGGTCAAATACTAAATATTTTAGTCTCCATGGGCCATACAGTTTATCTCACACGGACTCAACTCTGCCATGGTAGCAAAAGCAGCCACGGACAACATAAACAAATGAGAATGGCTGTGTTCCAATTTTAGTTATGGACACCTAAATAAAGACTACATTTAGTTATTCACCAAATGAGACCTCATATTTACTATGTATAAACAAGCTATAGCATGAGTTAAAAAAATTACAGGCCCACTACTCTAAATACGACCAACATTTCCTCAAATATAGTCTAATTCTTAATGGATACCTTTTATTCACTTTGTGAAACCACAAGATTAGAGAGTTGTATTGAACGTGTATTTTCACTGTAATTTAAAAAGTAACATGCAGAGAGGTTAACAACACAGGTTTTAGAATGAGACAGGTGTGAATTCAAATCAAGACTGCAGCTTTCTTGGCTATGTGATATGAAGTAAATTGAAGAAAATTTCTAACATGCTTCTTGATTTGTAAAAATAGGCAAAAGGTTTGATTGGAAGATTAAAAGATGCACTGCATCTCAAACTCAACACAGTTTTTGTTAGGCACACAGTAAATACTCAATAGATGCTAACTTGTTATCATTATTCAGTAAGTCAGCTAAGTAACAGTTTTAATTTTTATCTGTGGAAAGATCATCCATGAGATTCGGGTTCAATAGTCCATTTCATGGATTATATACCATTTTGTAATTAGGAAAATCACCCTAATGTAATGTTATTATTTATTGAATTTGAAATCCCTGTGGTTATTTTGTTATAATAATACATGGATTATGCAGTTGGCTCCCAGAGGGGTGTATTTTCATGTTTGACTTGCCACTGTGACTTTTACACATTTGTGACTTGATAGTATTTGTTTGAGTGTATACTCTTTAAATTAATAGTCATTAAAGTATTTTAAGATAAGAGTTCAGACACCTTATGGAGAATTCCAAATTTCATTAGATAGTGTTCAAACAAATGCAATTTTAAAGTTCTTTTTAAAAATTATTCCTTTAGCCTGGCCTGTGGTGGTGCAGTGGATAAAGTGTGACCTGGAACCAGTGGTGGCATTCAGCCAGTTTGCACTGGTTTGGCAGAACCAATACCTAATTTTTTGTTGAGTTCAGTAAACCGGTTGTTAAATGGCACTTGTGATCAGGGTGCTCTCTGTGGTGAGTCCCTGGGCAGCCACCCAATGTGGAAGTCACAAATTTACATTCCTTACTCTTTTTAACGTTCATCTGTGCAACAGCATACAAGGCTCCCATAGTAATGTTCATTCCGTCCACAGGTGAAAAAAATGCAAGTGAGGATGCCAGTCAAGAAGCATGCGGGAAGCTGACTAGGCAGTGGCACAGTTGATAGAGCATCGGACTGGGATGCAGAGGACCCGGGTTTGGAACTCTGAGTACACCAGCTTGAGCGGGGGCTCATCTGGTTTGAGCAAGGCTTACCAGCTTGAGCCCAAGGTCGCTGGCTTGAGCAAGAGGTCACTCCGTCTGCTGTAACCTCCCAGTCAAGGCACATATGAGAAAGCAATCAATGAACAACTAAGGAGCTGCAACAAAGAATTGATACTTCTCATCTCTCTCCCTTCCTGTCTATCTATCCCTATCTGTTCCTCTCTCTTGTCACAAAGAAAAAAGAAGAAAAAAAGAAGCAATATGAGAATATCTTAAATAACAGTTTTATTGTTTTTTGTCAGGTATTATTGAATGTTTTTTATTGATATTTTAATACTTTCTCATAACAATCTAGTTTTGTGTACCTCTTTTGTTGTCCTTATTTAAGTATTAAATGCATGAAATAATAAACTACCTTTCAGTATATCTTTTTTTAATACTTAAAATTGTCATTAGGGCAGAGAACTGGTTGTTAATTTATTTGAATCTCACCACTACCTGGAATGTTGAGGTCGCTGGTTTGAAACCTGGGCTTGCCGGGTCAAGGCACATACAACAAGCAATCATTGAATAACTAAAATGAAGCAACTATGAGTAGATATTTGTTGCTCCCACATCTCTCTCCTCCCTCTGTAAAATCAATAAGTAAAATAAATAAATTTAAAGATACAAAGGATTATATGATGAAAAGGAAATTTTCTTCATCTCCCCATTACATTCTCTAACCCACAGTTGCCCTCCTTAATCAGCAGCAGCCCCTTCCAGAGATGCAAACACATATACATGCTATTCACACTTTTCTGCACTTTGCTTTATCACTTAGAATATATCAGAAAATTTCCGTATCTTTGCATATAGAGCACCTTGTTTTTTTAAAATGGCAGCCTAATATTTCATCAGAAGGATGTGTCCCACATTATTTAACCAACCCCCAGGGACAGGCTTTTAGCGTGTTTCCAACTGTTTGTTCTTACAAGCAAAATTGCAATGGTGCCTTGTAACTTTTAGTTTTCTTTGCACAGTGCTGTGATTTCCTCCTTTCTCTTCAGACATGACTGTTGAGTGATTCTGTGGGGCTTTCCCAGCCTTCTGGCCCCAGACCTTAGCAAGTATTTGTGGAGTTACTGGTTCTTCCTCCAGATTTGTTATTGCAAGTCTCCTGTTTCTGTGTCTGCCTACTCCGGGCCTGGTGGGAGCCGGTGTGTAATTAACCGTGTGTCAGGGTTTGTGTCTGAGCAGCAGTGAGCGCACGTGTCCTACGCCGATTTCTGGGGCATGCATGCGTGGGAGGGAGCAATTCTGAGTGCAAGTGGCTGCTTGTTCCTTTTGCAGCGTATGGAGCCAAGGTGGTGTTGCGATCTGTGGTATGCAGTCCTGGCGTGAAGCTCTCGATGACACTCTCCCAGCTCTGGTCCACAGCCCTCCTCCCAACTAAGGGAGGTGTTTAAAGGTGTCTCTTAGAAACAGGCATAACCCGGGCAGCCTGACTTCCAGAACAATGGGTTCTTTCAGCCACCCCCTTTAGATGTATGGCTCATCACCATGACAACCACCTATTATTGAAAGTCAGAGCGGGTCCCTCCTCAGACACTTTCCTCCCGGGCTCCCCTCCCCCTCCGACCCGCCGTATGGTGTGTGTGGCACTGGCAGCTGTTGTCAAAAGAAGGCACCTCTTTGTCTCCAAGCGATGAAAGACATTTGGTTTTCATCGCCACCCTTTCTCTCCGCCCAACTTTTTTCTCGGCGCGCTGCACTCTGTCCCCAGAAGGTTCCCCAGGATGCTGTGGTCTCGCACCGCCTACCCACCCGTAGCTTTGGTATCAATTTCCTCTGGGATTCACTCATCCCAGAACATTTTTGCTTTTACCTACGACTGTTTGAGTCCCTAGAAGTCTCACTTTCCAGTGTAGCGTCCAAACTAGGGGAATTCGCTTTTGAAATCCCGGGTTTCTTTTTTCACTATGCTGTTTGAGTTCTAGTCCGAGCCACTTCACCCCTCAGACCCGATAGCGCCACCTTCTGTAGCCAAGAGCTTATTACAGCGTCTAGCCACGTTAGTCCAAAAGCTCTTTGCCAGGCTGGTTTATTTATTTTTTTTATTATTTATTTATTTATTTATTTATTTTATTTTGCCACGCTGTTTTAAAAGTTGGGCCTGCTCATTAGAATAAGGAGTAGGTGGTTAACTCTCTTAGGAATCTCCCACTCAAACAGCTGGACACCTTCTGGCAGAAGAAAAGGCAACACAATTACACAATGTGATCTGTATTTTTCTGAGACTTCTCATTTAAATGTATTAAAATATTTTTAAAGTTTTGTATTACTTTGAATGAATACCTAAATATGATTTACTTTATTTTGTCTTTAGGGGAACTTTGTAAAATTTAAATTTAAAAGTAAGAAAATATCTTTGGCTGATAGTGTGTCTGGGATTTAAGGTTCAAAGAATATTGCCCCTAAATTTATAATCTGCATTAGAAATCCTAAGATTAGAACAGATGGTGTTCTCCAGACTTTTCTGGGAATAAAAAAGGTTACAGTGGTGAGAGAAAAAAACGTGATCAAGAAGGAGGAAGGATATTGTAGAGAGAAAAATGCAGAAGCTTGTAATCACCAGTGGGGACAGAAAGAAAGAGAGAGAGAGAGAGAGAGGGAAACTGGGTATATCAAGCTATTATGGAGATGAAGACTTCAGGATTCTGTGTGGTGAGGAAAATAATCAGTAGATAATGTTATCTAATACCAAAAAGGGTAGATGCTAGTGGTTGAAATTTGAAGATAACTGTTTCAGATCGCATTGAGTCTACTTTAAAATGGACTTTCTAAAAACTTGGGAATGCTAAAAAAAAAAAAGACAAGTAAAAGAGAAAGGAAGTCCAGCAGGTGACTGATGAGAGGCACATTTTTCTGGTCTTTGCTTCCAATTACTAACAATTACTTTTGATAAACAGGAAGCAGCCGGTCTGGTACACAGGAAACAAGTATTTGCAAAATAAGATAAAGGTGTTTTTTTTTTATTTGAGAATAATTTTTATCTAAGTACCTATCTAGAAAACAATAAGCAAGTTACTCTGAAAACATTTCTTTACAAACCAAGCTCCTTTGATCCCTTGACATGACTGAATAAATTGTGAAGGAAATTCTATCAATTTTTCTGAGATATATTTCATGGATATTTCTGGTGATTTCAAGTGAGAGTCACAACAGAGTATCACAATTTGAAACTCTAGTTGTTTTAACTTAATGGTTTTTTTTAAAGTGTTTAAGATTCTTAACAAGTAAAAGAAATTTTACCTTTCTGACAGTAATGCTCATAGTTATATCTGTAGTCTGATTTTTACCAATAAATACATCATTTTATTTTATTAAAGTCACACACAGAATTATGTAGAAGTGTGCTCCATGGAGCTCAGGTGTCACCGGGGGCAGGGGGATTAAGATTGAAGCCAAGGAGACAGAGCTCTCTAATTCTGACCCCCATGTCACTCAGAACAGCTCTGCTCTATCTGTTTTATATGTAAGTTTTCATTTCTCTAAAATATTTCACTGCTGTACAAAATTAAGACCATTGTTATAATAGAAACTTAGAGTTGGAAAAGATCTTGGAGATAATTTAGTCCAATCTTCTCATTTCACAGATAAGGACATTGAGAACCAAGGAATTTATCACGCCATCAGTAAGATCACACCCTGTGAACACGTGTCATCCCTACAGCCATTTCAGACCAGGGCTGACCACATTACCCCCTCCCTCGCCATCACATGCTCAGTCTTCTTTTTACTATGAACATGTTTTTGTCTCTATCTTGTGGAGATTACATAAAGGCTAGCTATAGAGCTTTTCTGTTTTCCATTCCATCTCCCCTAAGTCCTTGAATTCTAGACTTTATTTAAAATATCCAATTTATTCATTGGTTGTAGCTGCTCTATTGACTCCTACTGGCTGTGGACAGCTATTAGTTACTTATCCAATATCCATTCACCTGTTTTCCTTATTAACAGAGTTCTATTTTGGGGTGGGGAGTACTAATGTGCCCAGCTAAAAACATTTCCAGGATCTCTTTTAGCTCAATTGTAAACAATAGAACACAAGTGGAAAAGCTCATCAAAGGGAACTGATTCACTGGCTCATGGCCATTTGCTCTTTGCCTTTCCTCCTTTCTGCCTGGAATATAGCTTGATGGCTGGAGCAATAGCAACAATATTGTGAGCATAACAGTCAAAATGCCATCCTAGGAATGGTGAAATGGCAAGCTAAGAAAAGCCTAAGTCCTTGATGTGAAGCTGCCATTTTAGCCCTGGATGTTCTAACTCTTGACTTCTCATAAGGTAAGAGAAAAATTAATGCCTATCTTGTTTAAGCCTGTATTATTTATTTTTTCTTGTTGTTGCATGCAATAGAATGTAATTCCCACTGGCTCCCATTTAGGACAAGAATGAAGTAGATTAGGACTTTAGTTTTATTGAATGATCTGTTTTTGAACACTTGCTAGTTGCTCATATAGTACTTGCATACACCATCACAAGGCTTATAGCATAATAATAAATACATAATTCTTTCACTTACTCATGTAATGAAATAATCTCCTCCTGGGCTCCCTACCTTTGGCTATATGTAAACATATGTGTGTGTCTCTTGTCCAGATGCTAGGTACATGTATTGCAAAACTTAAAATTTCAAGTGCTGCCTTGACATTTTTTAGTATCCCAAAGCCCAAAAGCCTAATTCTCACTGGATAGTCCCAACAGCAGGAAAGAATCCGTGCCTGGCTAGTTCCTTTGTCGGATGGATCAGTTATACTCCATGTAGTGCTCAGGTGTGCATTTCACCTCTTGTCAGCTCTTGGAATTACTCAAACAAGCTAATTACACAGTCTTGCAGGAACCAAGAATAATTCCACCCTCTTGTTACTACAAAGCTTACCTATCACAGCTGTCGCTTTGTTGAGAGTTTTGATCATAAATGGATGTTAAATTTTGTTGAATGCGTTTTCCTTGATATAGATCTTGGCAATATTTTAAATCTGACACCCAAAGTAATAGCAACAGAAGCAAAATAAGTAAAGAAATGGGACTATATCACACTAAAATCTCCTGTACAGCAAAAAAAAAAAAAAAAAACTTAAAAAAAATTAAAGGGCACTATACTGAATGAAAAAAAACATTTGCAATCTCTCTTTTTTTTTTTTTTTTTTTTTTTTTTTTTTTTTTTGGTGACAAGAGATAGAAAGAGACAGATAGGAAGGGAGAGAGATGAGAAGCATCAATTCTTCGTTGCAGCACCTTAATTTCTCATTGATTGCTTTCTCATATGTGCCTTGACCGGGGGCTACAGCAGACCAAGTGACCCCTTGCTCAAGCCAGCGACCTTGGGCTCAAGCTGGTGAGCCTTGCTCAAACCAGATGAGCCCGCGCTCAAGCTGGTAACCTCAGGGTTTTGAACCTGGGTCCTCGGCATCCCAGTCCAACGCCCTATCCACTGCACCACTGCCTGGTCAGGCTCATATGTCTTTTTTTGAAAGATTTTAATTATTTATTTTAGAGGAGGAGGGAGAGGGAGAGAGAGAGAGAGGAGGGGGGAGGAGCAGGAAGCATTAACTCCCATATGTGCCTGGACCAGGGAAGCCCAGGGTTTTTTGTTTGTTTTTTTTGTGTTTTGCTTTTTGGGGTTTTTTGACAGAGACAGAGAGAGTCAGAGAGAGGGATAGATAGGGACAGACAGACAGAAAGGTAGAGAGAGATGAGAAGCATCAATTTTTTGTTGCGGCACTTTTTTAGTTGTTCACTGATTGCTTTCTCATATGTGCCTTGACTGGGGGGCTACCGCAGAGTGAGTGACCCCTTGCTCAAGCCAGGACCTTGGGCTCAAACTTTGCTCAAACCAGATGAACCCACGCTCAAGCTGGTGACCTCGGGGTTTCGAATCTGGGTCCTCTCATCTCAATCCGACGCTCTATCCACTGTGCCACCGCCTGGTCAGGCCAAGCCCAGAGTTTTGAAGTGGTGACCTCAGCGTTTCAGGTCAGTGCTTTATCCATTGTGCCAGCCACCACAGGTCAGGCCTTGAAATCATATATCTAATGAGGAGTTAATACCTAAAATACATAAAGAACTTATACAACATAATGGCAAAAAATAAAAAAATAAAATAAAAAAATCTAAATACTTTGATTAAAAAATGGACAGAATATCTAAATAGACATTTCTCCAAAAACATATATAGATGGAAACCAGTACATGAAAAAATGTTCAACATCATTAATCACCAGGAATATGCAAATCAAAACCACAATTAGATATTACCTCATACCTGTTTGAAAGGCTATTATCAAAAAGACAAAAAATAAAAAGTTGGTGAGAATGCAGAGAAAAGGGAACCCTTGTGTACTGTAAATTATAAATTGGTGCAGCCATTGTGGAAAACAATATGGAAGTTTCAAAAATTTAAATAGAGCTGCCATATAGTCCCGCAATTCCACCTCTGGGTATTTATCAGAAGAAACTGAAAACATGAACTCAAAATGGTATATGCATCCTCATGTTTATTGCAGCACTATTTACAATAGCCAAGATATAGAGACAGCTTAAGTGTCCATCAATGGATGAATGCATAAATTGTGGAGTGTGTATGTATGTGTTTCACACACACACACACACACACACACACACACACACACACACACACTGGAATATTATTCAGACATAAAAATAATAAAATTTTGCTATTTGTAACAACATCAATGGACCTTGAGGGCATTATACTAATGAAATAAGTCAGACAGAGAGAGAAAAATACTTTATGATCTCTCTTATATGTGAAATCAAAAAGAAAGAAAAACCAAGCTCAGAGATACAGAGAATAGATTGGTGGTTGTCAGGACTGGGGGTAGGAGTGAAGAAATGGGGGAAGGGAGTAAAAATAAAATTAATTAATTAATAACTAAATGTATAAGGATGAATTATATTCACATGTGCTCTAACTGCTCATTTCAGGATTATAAATACACTTTTTTTCTTAAACATACACCCTAATTCAAAAATAATTGCTCACAATTATCTTTCCTTTCTCCATATGCTTGTTTACAATAAAGATTTCAAAGGGAAATAACCATAGGCATAAAATATTTATTGTCATTCTTTGCATAGTATAGATGTTCAGTAAATATTTGCTTTTCAAAGTAGAAAGGAAGGCAGTCATAAATATTGACATATTGTATGATTCCATTTATATGAAATGTCCAAAATAGGAAAATCTATAGTAATTGAAAGTAGATTAGTGGTTGCCTAGGGCTGGGAGGTTGGGAAGAAATGGAAAGTGACTGCTAATGAACACAGGGTTTCTTTTTGGGATGACAAAAGTGTTCTGAAATTAGGTTGTGCCAATGGCTGCACAATTCTATGAGTATAATAAAACCATTTTAAAAGTGAATGTTATGGGATATACATTATAGCTTAATAAAACTGATTTTAAAACAAATAAAAAATTAAAAGGTGAGCTCACATTTGCTGCTGTATAGAAAATGGATTGAATGGGGTGAGGGTGAAACTGGGAGGGTTTATAGTCTTTTAAGCAAGAGGTGATGGTGGCCTGGACTAGGGTTGTGACCGCGGAGTAGGGGAGAGGATGGTTTCCTGATGTATATTATACTTTAGAGACAGAATCAGCAGGAGTTGCTTTTGATTAGATGAGGGGAAGAGGGTATTGGAGGAATTAAGGATGATTCTTCAGTATTGGTTTGAGAATTTGAATGGATAGTAAAGTCATTTACTAGGATAGGGAAAGCAAGGTGGAGTAGGGTTGGAAGAAGGAACAGATTTGGAAGAGAAACTCAATAGTTCCTTTTTGTTCTATTAAGATGTCTGTGAGGCACCTAAGTGGAGACAGCAAGTGGGTAATTGGATATATGGGTCCGGATCTGTGAAGAGGTTGACTCATCATCACTGAAAGAGTACTTACACTGATGAGGTCATCTAGGCAGAGTGTAGGTAAAGAATGAAGGAGTGTCACTTGATTGGTGGTGGCACAGTGGATAGAGTGTCGACCTGGGACACTGAGATTCCAGGTTTGAAACCCTGACGTTGCTGAATTGAGCACAGGCTCATCAACTTACAGGATTGCTGGCTTGAGCGTGAGATCATCAACATGATCCCATGGTCACTGGCTTGGCTTGAGTCCCCCAGTCAAGGCACGAATGAGAAGCAATCATTGAATAAAGTGCCACAACTACGAGTGGTGCTTCTCATTTCTGTCCCTTCCTGTCTGTCTGTCGATCTCTTTCTCTCACTGACAACAACAAAAACAAAAAGAATGAAGGAGTGTCTAGTCCAGTGGTAGTCAACCTGGTCCCTACCGTCCACTAGCGGGCGTTCCAGCTTTCATGGTGGGCGGTAGCGGAGCAACCAAAGTATAAATAAAAAGATAGATTTAACTATAGTAAGTTGTTTTATAAAGATTTATTCTTCCAAACTTAGCGAAAATCCGACATAAAGTACTTAGTAAGGGCCCTGGCCGGTTGGCTCAGTGGTAGAGCGTCGGCCTGGCATGCAGAAGTCCCGGGTTCGATTTCCGGCCAGGGCACACAGGAGAAGCGTCCATCTGCTTCTCCACCCCTCCCCCTCTCCTTCCTCTCTGTCTCTCTCTTCCCCTCCCACAGCGAGGCTCCATTGGAGCAAAGATGGCTCGGGCGCTGGGGATGGCTCCTTGGCCTCTGCCCCAGGCGCTAGAGTGGCTCTGGTCGCGACAGAGCAACGCCCCGGAGGGGCAGAGCATTGCCCCCTGGTGGGCAGAGTGTCGCCCCCTGGTGGGCAGAGCATCGCCCCTGGTGGGCGTGCCGGGTGGATCCCGGTCGGGCGCATGCGGGAGTCTGTCTGACTGTCTCTCCCCGTTTCCAGCTTCAGAAAAATACAAAAAAAAAAAAAAAAGTACTTAGTAAGTAATTATTTTTTTTTCTGTCAAGTTTCTGAAATGAACAATAAAGTTATCTGTAACTTTTATCTTCTGTTGAAGTTTCTTTCTCTTTTTTTTTCCTTTTTTTTTTTTTTTTACAGAGATAGAGCAAGAGTCAGAGAGAGGGATAGACAGACAGGAACACAGAGCGATGAGAAGCATCAATCATCAGTTTTTCGTTGTAACACCTTAGTTGTTCATTGATTGCTTTCTCATATGTGCCTTGACCGTGGGCCTTCAGCAGACCGAGTAACGCCTTGCTTAAGTCAGCGACCTTGGGTCCCAGCTGGTGAGCTTTGCTCAAACCAGCTGAGCCCATGCTCAACCTGGTGACCTCGGGGTCTCGAACCTGGGTCCTCCGCATCCCAGTCCGACGCTCTATCCACTGCGCCACCACCCGGCCAGGCAGTAATTATTATTATATGCTTTAACTTGCTATAACTCTGCTTTATAAATTTTATAAAGTAAAGTTACTTCCCTACTTTATAAACACCATAACTGTGGAACCGGTGGGCAGTTAGGAAATTTTACTACTAATAGAGATACAAAAGTGGGCTGCAGGTATAAAAAGGTTGACTACCCCTGGTCTAGTAAGAAGCCATAGAATAATGCCATGCCTCTGAGGTACGAGTGGAGCCTCATAGCTGGATGTTTCTGGGGTTCATCATCTAGAGAAGGGGCCACTGGTGCAACAATTACTTTCCGCAGGCACCTGGAATCAGTAGGCCAGCTGACCGATGCCCAGGAGGGATGCTGCTGTCTTTGTCAGGTAGGGCTTGGGTTTCAGGAAATTGAGATGATTTTGCTGGAGCTTCTGTGTAAGAGGAGCTCTAGAGAGCCTCTGCTACCTGGAAGCAGGTGTGCATCCCATGATACCCTGGTTACATCACATATTGTGAGCTACATTATTACTTATATGTTGTTACTCTTTATGTTCATTTCCCTTTTGTTATCCCCAAGTCTTTCTTTTTTCAATTTATTGATTGATTTTAAAGACACAGAGAGAAGACAGGAGAGAGAGAGATAGAAAAACATTCATTTGTTGTTCCATATAGTTGTGCATTCAATGGTCACTTCCCGTATGTTCTCTGACCGGGGGTTGAACTTGCAACCTTGGTGTTTCGGGACAACGCTCTAACCAACTGTCCCAAACTGCCAGGGCTATTATTCCCAAGTCCTTAGACAATTTTTGTATAAGTTCCACCCTGGTCTTTGCTCTGCTATAGAAAATTCAATAATACCTAGTATGTCTACAGCAGGGGTCCCCAAACTACGACCCGCGGGCTGCATGCAGGCCCCTGAGGCCATTTATCCGGCCCCCCGCTGCACTTCTGGAAGGGGCACCTCTTTCACTGGTGGTCAGTGAGAGGAGCATAGTTCCCATTGAAATACTGGTCAGTATGTTCATTTAAATTTACTTGTTCTTTATTTTAAATATTGTATTTGTTCCCGTTTTGTTTTTTTACTTTAAAATAAGATATGTGCAGTGTGCATAGGGATTTGTTCATAGTTTTTTTTATAGTCCAGCCCTCCAACAGTCTGAGGGACAGTGAACTGGCCCCCTGTGTAAAAAGTTTGGGGAGCCCTGGTCTACAGTGTTGTTGAAGAGAGAGAGACACCGACCCGCCTGAGTCCAGCATAGTGGAGGCAGCAGCCAGCGGTGGAGGGTTCCGAGGGGAGAGTAGTTCTCTTTCTCCAGAGCAGGGCTGTCAAGTTCAGGCTGTCCCCTCCAGAAGGGCAGGCTTCTTCCATGGCCCGCCTTAAGAGAGCAGGTTTTATTTTTTAAAGGGAGCTGGTATTTTTTTAATTGGATTTATTCGGTAACATTGGTTAACGAATTAGATTTTTTTCCACATTTGATGGTAAGCTCCTTGAAGACATGCTTTGCTTTTGTCCCCTTAGTGTTCAGGGGGTAGTAGGCCCTCCATAAATGTTTGTTTAATAGATTAATGATGAATAGGGGACTGAGATAAACACATTACGGTTTTCAAAGAATTTACAATCTAGTTATGGTGATCAGATTGCAGACATGAATATGTGGCAGGTGTCAAAAGCACTGTAGGTTACATGAAAGAGCTGTGAAAGGCTATTTAATCACACAGGAGGGAGAAATTACTTCCAGTGTGGGGGTACCAAGCTTGAAACAGGCTTTGTGGAAGAGAAAATATATGGCTAGTCCTTGAAAGCTGGAGAAAATTCCACAAATAAGATGAGTAAGAGACAAATGCATGCCAAAGAGAGAGATCTATAAGAACAAAGACATGGGGTGGGGGGTGAGGCATTCCATTACTTCAGGGCATGACCATAGGGCAGTTTGATGCAAGGGTAGCAGGCATGGACAGAGGAAGTGTCAAAGCCGGAGACATGTGCTGGAACCCTACTGCAGAGCCCTTTAAAGTGTCTTTCGCACTGAGCAAGCCCTCTCTTGTTTCAGACCCTCCCAAGTTAATTAAATAATCATTCCCCGGGTACCCTGATAGTTGGAATTGGCTTTTCATGGTAGAAACAGTTCTCAGCAGGAAAAGCTGTTAAATATTAGGATGGTTTATTAGTGACAGCTTTAGAAAATCTTTTCATAGAGAGTTTTATGCATAAAATAGACTTAACATTTGTCAATTTTCTTGTGGCTTCTCTTAAAACCATGAGAATGTACTATACAAACTTCCGAATCCTATGTTGTTGGATTCAACTCAACAAATATTTGAGTGTCAACTTGTACATGACCCTGGGTATTGCTGTGACAGAATTCATGCCATCTCTTCCTGCTCTGACCGTGCTTCTCTTCCAGTGATCCCCTTCTCAACAAGTGACACTTCCATCTACACAGTTGCCTAAGTCAGAAACCTATGAAAAAATCTTTAATTCCTTATTCTCTCTCATCATTAATACTTTTTTAAGTGAGAGGAAGTGAGATAGAGAGACAGACTCCCACATGTGCCCTGACCGGGGTCCACCCGGCAGCCCCTGTCTGGGGCCGATGCTCAAATCAACTGAGCTATCCTCCGCTCCTGAGGCTGACACTTGCACCAACTGAGCCATCCTCAGTGCCCAGGGTCTACACTTGAATCAATCAACCCATTGGCTTCAGGAGGGGAAGAAGGAAAGAAGGGGGAGAGGGAGAGTAAGAGAAGCAGGTGGTCGCTTTTCATGTGTGCCCTGATTAGAGACTGAACCCAAGACGTCTGCACATTGGGCCAACCAGCCAAGGTTCACCACTCACTTTCAATTAATTCCCAATCCCTATTCTCTGGACTTTGTCTACCTCCCTCCAACCCCCCATCCTGGTTACAGTCACTAACAGCTCTCATATGGACTACTACAATAGTCTCAATGATCTCCCTGCTACTAAGCTTGGCTTTCTCCAATCCATCATATGTGCATAAGGCTATGGAAATGTAAGTCTGAAAGCATGTTACTCTCCCACTTAACATTTCTTCAGTGGGTTCTCAGGCTTATGAGAGAGGCAAGAGGTGTGCACAGTGAGCCAGACTGCTTCCATCTTCCTGTGTGCTTGACTTCCAGCCCATCTACTTACCTACTTACTTGACTTTCAGCAAGTTACTTAAGCACTCACTGCAGTTTTGTTAGCTGTAAAAAGGGATTACAAGTAATTTGTTTTAGGATAACTGGGTGAAGTAAATGAATCTGGATCTTCTTCCCCTCTATAAACTCTTAAGTTTGGAGTATCCTGAGCTCTGGTCCCCTTCTCTCTTCATGCTCAATCCCTTAGCCATTTCAGCTGGTCTCATGGCTTTCAATATCCATATACTGATAACGCCCAAATTTATATCTCCAGCTCAGACCTCTTTTTTCTGATCCCTAGCCTCATATACATCCAGCTACCTTCTTAACATTTCCACTTGCATGGCTAATAGAGGTATAGATATATTAAATTTAACATGTCCAAAACTGACTCCTTATTTTTTTCCCTCGAACCTGCTTCATTCATAGTCCTTTCAACTTAGTTGATGGAGCCAGATGGTCAGGCTCAGTGGTCCGTCATTTTTTATCTTGTTCTCACTCCTCGCATCCCATCTTGGCTGGAAATCCCGCTGGCTCCTCCTCCAGGCTATATAGAGAATCTGACTCCTCCTCACCACCTCCCTGGCCATGCCCTGGTCCAAGCCCCATGTCTCTCACCTATATATGTTACTGCATTGTACTTCTAACTGATCTCCTTCTATCCTGGCCCATTTACAGTCTCTTCTGAACCCAGCAAATCAATAAATCAGATCCTGTCACCACTCCTTTGTTCAAACCCTCAGTTGGGTCCCCATTTCAAAATACTACACACCAAAATCTTTTTTTTTAATTAATTTATTTATTTTTATTTATTCATTTTTAGAGAGGAGAGGGAGAGACAGAGAGAGAGAAGGGGGGGAGGAGCTGGAAGCATCAACTCCCATATGTGCCTTGACCAGGCAAGCCCAGGGTTTCGAACCGGCGACCTCAGCATTTCCAGGTCGACGCTTGATCCACTGAGCCACCACAGGTCAGGCCAGAATCTTTTTTTTTAATTAAAATTTATTGATTGATTGATTTTTGGAGAGAGGAGAGATAGAGAGAGAGAGAGATGGAAGAGAACAGGAAGCATCAACTCACTGTAGTTGCTTCCTGTATGTGCCTTGACCAGGCAAGCCCAGGGTTTCCAACCGGCGACCTTGTTCCCGGGACTCCCCAAGCACACTGTGGTTGTAAGGCTTTTGCTCTGCCTGGTCCTTTTACTGGAATGCTCTTCCTCAGATATCCCTGTAGCTAACTCCATCTTCTCCAAGTCTTTGCTCAAATTTTTCTTCTCAATGAAATTCACTCTCACTACCCTTTAAAATTTTCCCCCATTTTGATTTGAGAGAGAGAGAGAGGAAGGAAGGGGGTGGGGAGGAAGACAGAGAGAGAAGCTTCAACTCCCTGTTTCACTTAGTTGTTCCATTTTCATTTTGTACTCATTGATTGCTTCTCCTATGTGCCCTGATTGGGGGTTGAACCCATGACCTCTGGTGTGCTGGGTTCATCCACTGAGTCGAGGCTCACTACCCTTTTAAAAACTATATATAACTTGCTCTGGCAGAGTAGCTCATTTGGTTAGAGCAGTGGTTCTCAAAGCGTGCGCCAGGGCGCACTGGTGTGCCCTAGAAGATTTCCAGGTGCGCCCTATGGTATTCTAGAGAAATATGTGCCCGTTGGGGACCAGAAAACCAACAGGGTTTTTGGAGTTTAGATTTTTGGGGGACAGAGGTGTGGGGAATTGGCTGTAAGCTGATAGTCTGCCCAATCCCCCACCTCACTTGCTTGATTAGGTTGCAAAAGGCTGTTAAGCTGTAGTGCTAAATTGTTTACACTAACCCCCATATTCCCCAGAAAGACTGGAGGCAAGTTTCTTCTATCCTTTGTTTGGTGTAAAGTTAAGATGATATGTATTGTGGGGGGTTTCTGCACTCAACACAAGAGTAAAAAGAGAGGAATTCTTCAACATACTGATGAGGAAATGAGAGTTTGCCTTTCAAATATATTCCCAAACATTGAAGAAATCACTAGGACACATCAGGCTCATGTTTCTCATAAACACATGAATTAAAAAACTTAACACATTCCTGCTGGGACCTGCCGAATTTACTAAATCTTACTAAGAATGTATCTATATATATATAAAGATAACTTTTTTATCATTTTTAATTTTTAACCCTTCTTTTTTTACAAATTCTAAAAAGTATAACTCAAAAAATGTAACATAAAAATTTTTTTAATGTCAGGATAAATTTAATTTTGTTGTATTTATTTTGTTTAATTACTATAAAAGCACGCTTGGACTTTATTTTTTTTTCTTTAATATTTGACTTACTTATTATAACATATTTCTCAGAAATTTGTATATAGTGCACCTACAATTTATAGGATTTTAAATGCTCCCCAACTTCAAAAAGTTTGAGAACCACTTGGTTAGAGCATTGACCTGATATGCCAAGGTTGTGGATTTGATCCCCCATCAGGGTACATACAAGAATCAACCAATGAATGCATAAATAAGTGGAACAGAAAATCGATGTTTCTCTCTTCCTCTCTCTCTTTCTCTAAAAAAAAGAAGTTAAAAAAATAAAAACCAGATAACTTGCCCTCCAGTCCCATGATTCTCTGTATCTTCTAGTTTTTTCCATTGCAATAACCACCTTCTAACATACTACATAGAGTGATGGGATTCAGCAGGTTCGCACTGGTTTGGCAGAACCAATACCTCACTTTTTGTTGAATTCGGTGAACTGGTTGTTAAAACAACACTTGTAATCAGGGTTCTTTCTAAGGTGGGCACCTGGGCAGCCAACCAATATGAAAATCACAAATTTACATTCCTTTCTCTTTTTTAACATTTATCTCCACAACTGGGGTTTTGAACCAGCAACCTCAGCATTTCAGGTCGACACTTTACCTACTGTGACACCACAGGTCAGGTGAGCTTTGTAATAACTGTTGTTATAAAACATTATGTGCCATGCACTGTCCATCCATTCCATAAATATTTGGTGAGTTCTGCTGTGGACCAGGCCCGTAGTAATGTTGATTCTGTCCATAGGTGAAAAAAAATTGATGGAACTATGCTTTTAATATTTACTTATTCACTTCATAAAACTCATTATACTTTTGATGAAATACTACATTTTAATTCCCTCACATTTGTTACTTCAGTAAACAAACATATAATGTAAAGAGAAAAAGTGTCAAACAACCAAGGGTGACAACCTGTATTGTTTTTTGTCAAGTATTATTTAATATTTTTTATTAATATTTTAAAACTCTGTCTTATAATCTATTTTGTATACCTCTTTTATTGTTCTTTTTTTTTTTTTTTTTTTCCTGCATTCCTCCGAAGCTGGAAACAGGGAGGCAGCCAGACAGACCCCGCATGCGCCTGACCGGGATCCACCCGGCATGCCCACCAGGGGGCGATGCTCTGCCCATCCGGGGCATCGCTCTGCTGCATCCAGAGCCATCCTAGCGCCTGAGGCAGAGGCCACAGAGCCATCCTCAGCGCCCGGGGCCATCTTTGCTCCAATGGAGCCTTGGCTGTGGGAGGGGAAGAGAGAGACAGAGAGGAAGGAGAGCGGGAGGGGCGGAGAAGCAGATGGGCGCTTCTCCTGTGTGCCCTGGCCAGGAATCGAACCTGGGACTCCTGCACACCAGGCCGATGCTCTACCACTGAGCCAACCGGCCAGGGCCTCTTTTATTGTTCTTATTTAAGTATTAAATGCATGAAATAATAAACTACCTTTTGGTATATCTTTTTTTATACTTAAAACAATCATTAGGGCAGAAAACCAATTGTTAAATTATTTGAATCCCACCACTAACTACATAGTTTACTTATGTTTAATGATTATTATCTGTCTTTCCTCACTAGAATGTAAGCTCCAACAGGGCAAGAATTTCTGTGTCATGTTCACTGGTATTATGTATCTAAACACCAGAACAGTGCCTGGTCCACAGCAGAACTCACCAAATATTTATGGAATGGATGGACAGTGCATGGCACATAATGTTTTATAACAACAGTTATTACAAAGCTCACCTGACCTGTGGTGTCACAGTAGGTAAAGTGTCGACCTGAAATGCTGAGGTTGCTGGTTCAAAACCCCAGGCCTGCCTGGTCAAGGCACATACGAAAAGCAACAACTATGAGCTGATGCTTCCCGCACCTCCCCCATCATCTTTCTCTCTCTAAAATCAATAAACAAAATCTTGAAGAAAAAAAAAAAAAGCTCGCAACCACCTCCACCTGGCTCCTACCTGACTTCCTAATCTCATTTTAGAAAAAGAAAAATACTGTTTCTTCATTCTAACTCAGCTATATATAGTTCACTGTTTCATCTCCTGAGCTTTCCACATTGTACTCTTCTTTCCTCTCATGCCAAGGGAGTCTGACCTCCTCTTTTAGGTTTCAGTTTAGAGGGGACTTCCTTAACTCTAGGTCAGCCCCTTCCACCAGTATCCCCAACATATACTCCTTGTTCAACACGCTACTTTGTACTTTCTTGCTTCTCATTTGTCTTCCTAGCTAGGCACTGCGAAAAGAGAGACTATGTCTGTTATATAAGTCATTGCAGCATCCCCGCACAGGGCTTGAAACATGAGAGGATCTCAGTAAATGTTAATTCAGTGAATGAGAAGTGCCCACAGCAGTGACTACATTTCTGCACCATAGACACTCATTGCTTAGTAACTGTGTTTAGTTTTATCTTGCGCTGCTTCTTAACAATCACTAACATTTTTCTAACTCAACAACTCTACAAAGTTAGTATTGTTAGTGCCCTTATTTGAGAAGTGAGAAACTTCAAGTTGAGAGAAGATACTTTCTAAAGGTAACACAGTTGGCGAGTGTTGGAGCACTTCAAAGTCAGGCAGTCTGGTACCAGGTCCCCTAAGCTTGTTTACAGGATGCCACGTTATTCAGCCACTTTGATTTGGGGTTTTCTCTTTTACTTAGTTCAAATTTAGCCAACTATCTGCCCTTAGAAAGTACTGCAGAGAACAATCCACACCACCCTCAATAAACATTTATCATGGTCCTGTATAAGAGACAGCTGCTACTCACGCACCACTTTACTAAGGTAAAAAGTAAAAGTGCAGTCAGGATGACACCCTTGTGGTCTAGATAGACATCATTACCACAGCTTACCATTTTATTGAACACATACCACGTTTCAGGCACCAAGGCAAACACTTTACACACCTCATCTCACTTAATAACTAATTTTTCAACTGAAGTTGAACCTTGTCTTCTGACTTCTACTCCATGCTTTCCTGGATCCCAACGACTCGAATCACTTCAAATAGTAGTACCAAGTCATTAGCGCTCCAATGCAATTTGGAGAGATACCTGCCTAGCACACCCTCCACTCCCCCATTTTCTGTTCTGGGAACTGAGATAATGAAAGGTTAAGTACCTTGCCCAGGGTCAAGCAGGTGGTTGTCTAGTTGGGGCTGGAGGAAGCCTCCAGAATCCAGGTCCAGAGCGCTGGGTAAGACACTTATACTGTCCATCATCTTTACTTTAGCTAAGGCACATAAATGAAAGGGCATCGTGTCTCTTTTTAAATGCACAATATAATGGAGAGTAGTTATAACTACTCATGATTTATTATCCATGATACGCTATTCGATAAATTATGCCCTGAAAATCACACTTTATAGGATCCTTTGAGGCACATTCCCTGGTTACGCAGGTGGCAGAACAGCCTGCAAGGCCCTTTGTGAGTGTTCGCGACAGCCAATCAGGGCTTGGAGCCACGGATCTGCACCAGTTGGAGATGAACGAAGCCTCAACAAGGGCCAATTGGGGGCCTGAGCCGGAGAACTGGGCCGCGAACAGCGATCACTCAGAAGGGGAGGAGCGGATCACTGACGCCCAATCCCCGGATTTCAGCGCGGTCGCTGGCGCCAGGCCCGCAGGCTGGCCAATTAGCGGGCGGGCGGCGACAGGCGCGCGTGGGGTGGGGGGGTGGGGAGGCGGGCCCTGGCGCGCAGCGGAACAGTGGGTGCTGCGAAGAGCAAGGCCGGGTGAGGAGGGCTGGAGACCTGGGTCCGGGAAGGGGAAGGCGCGCGATCGCAGCCGACCGGGGTCGGGGCTGGGGCTCGTGAGGGTGGGGCAGGGGTTCCGGAGGCAGGGGCTCCTGGAGCAGGGTCTCGAGATGCCACTAGACTGAACCTCCGCGCTGCGGGATGCGACTGGGAGAGGTAGGGGACGGAGTACAGGCTGCGGAGGTGGCCCGCTGCGGGCCAAAGGCTGAGGGAGGAGGAGGATGCTGTTGCCATGGCAACGCATGTGCGCACCCTGGCTACTAAAATCTCCCGAACGTGTACACACCTTAGATCTGCTCCCTTGTGCACCGGCCTCAAACAGTGTACATCGTCGATGGCTAACAGGCGGTTGGGCAGGAACTGGCATAAAAATAACCCACTTTGGCAGCTGTCTCTCCTCCACAACCTAGCTACTCTCAGCTTCCCCTTCCTCCCGCTGTCTTGTCCTCGGGCAGAGAGAGGGATTAAGCTCGCGCTGGGGCACATGGTACAACAGGCCTTTGGCTGCTCATCCCGGGAGTTGGTATCGTAGAGACGATGTCGCCTGAGAGACCGCGGTATCCCCCAGAGGGATTTTTTAAAGGCATCCAACGCAGAGCCTGTGTATAACAAATACTCAGAGAATGGGGATTGACTGAATGAATACAGACCACACTGACAGCTTTCCATTCCATGGACCAGCGCTGTCCAATAGAAATATAATACGGGTCACTACCTATATACTAGTTTTACATTTTCTAATAAACACATTAAAAATTTAAGAAACAGGGTTAAATTAATTTTAATGTACTTTTATTTAACCTAATATATCCAAAATAGCAATATTAAGTCTGATCAAAATTAAATTAATATTAATTTAATTTATCAGTATTAAAGTATTGGTAAGATATCTTAAGTGCTTATTTTCATACAGTGCCTTCAAAATCTGATTTGTATCTCATACTTACGGAACATCTCAATTTGGACAAGCCATGTTTCAAGCCTTATTTGGCCAATGGCTACCATATTAGACTGCATGACCATAAACATTTCATATATTGATATATGTGTGAATTGTGACAAAATACATGAAACTCATTAATATTCTCTGAAGCCCTCTTATATGCAAGGAGGCAATATGCAATAAGGTAACAAGAAACATGAAGGAGCTTCCACTCCAGTTGAGAAAATACAAACCCAAATATTAAGTGGAATTTTAAACGGACATGATTCAGACTGTAGTAAGGGTAACTGGGCAGTATATGATTGATTGATAGACAAAATGGCTGATAATTATCCATAGGACTTCAAGGGAGGGATACTTTAGGCTCATGCGGTAGAGAAAGACCTGAGTCTAGTCTTGATAGATGGGTAAGACTTGGACTGCTGGAAAAGATGGGGAAGGTGTTTTGGTTGAATGGAAATGACTATAACTTCTTTTGTTTTTAGGATTGAAAATTTGTAGAGTCCTGAGGCGTTCAGACTGAAAAAGACTTTCCTCTCTCACGGACAGTCGCCACCATGATTCATAGCCTTTTTTTGATCAACTCCTCTGGAGATATTTTCCTGGAGAAACACTGGAAAAGCGTGGTCAGCCGTTCTGTTTGTGATTACTTTTTTGAGGCACAAGAGAGAGCTACTGAGGCAGAAAACGTACCACCAGTTATCCCTACCCCTCACCACTATCTCTTAAGTGTATACCGGCACAAGATCTTTTTTGTGGCTGTGATCCAGACGGAGGTCCCGCCTCTATTTGTCATTGAGTTCCTTCACCGAGTAGTGGACACATTTCAGGTGTGTGAATGTGAGGAGGTTCATAGATGTAAATGATAAAGTATTTCTCTTACTCTGTTTTCATTGTATTCAGCCTCAATTAAGGAACTTTTAAAAAAATCAAAACTCTGACATTGCTCACTTTCTCTCCCATCTGATAAGATTCTTGATTCTACTTGTTGAATGGGCTGCATCCAAAATGACAAATTGAATACTTTTTAGCCTGTTGCATGAGAAAGCCACCCTATTCAGTATGATTGTGTATGGTCATTCTAGTTTTGGAGATTGGCATTGTCTTAATGTTTTGTTCACAAATCAGAGGATGTTAGTTTTTTGGACTTGATGCCAGCCATTGTTAATTATATTGCTTTGAGTTGTATCAAAAAGTGATAAATATGTAAAGATACATTTTTTTTCAAACAGTAGAAAAGCTAAGTAATGCTTGTTTTCACTCTCCCTAGCAGGGGTATTTGTCAACCTGTACCCCATCTTGGGTTTGGGGTGCTTATCCACAGCATAGGAGTACTAGTAATGAGCTCTTGTTACAAATTTAAGATTAGGAAATCTTCTGTATTCAAAAGAATTTAAGTAATACATTTTACAAGATCCAGTTTTCATTTTGAGTTTTCTTTCAGGAATACATTTGGGGAGTAGGGGGTATAGGGGAAGTAAGTTATACTAGATGTCAGCACCATTTGTAGCATAAGATTTTAGGCTTCCCCAACTCTGAGTTCAGACAGTGGAATCCTCTCCCTTAAAGACTTGCTCAGCTTCTAACTTTTGTGGTATTTGCATAACTCAAATGGTAAATGAGAAGCAAAAGGGCCCTGTGGTTCAATTTTTGTGTCATGTGAGGTTTGGAATTAGTTGCATGAATACAGAAATTGTGGAACTGGAGAAGAAGAGAATGAGAATCCAAATGCTGTGATAAATATTGAAAAACAACTCAAAGAGTCCTTTCATTTGCACTTATATCTAGATCACATGTCTGGAACAGCTTTTATTCCAAGAGAATTATATTTTATAATTTTTCCCACAGATACTTTCTGGTAGTATTATTCTGGGATTCCAGTTCTCATGTGGAGTACTAGTTCCTTCACGCAGTGAAAACCTGAGCGTTATAAACCCCAGGATGTGGAGGAACTGGAAGTGAAAGAACCCAGTAGTTAGGACCTTAAACCATTCTAACTGGGCCCTGTTATGGTTTCCACATATGATACTTGACTCCATCCTAAAATTAACAGACCCACTGGTGGAACTTGACATCAGCTTCATATTGCCTTAGTGATATTATGTAACTAATTATAAACTAGGAAGTGAGAAAAGTTGTTTAATCTAGTTGAAACAACAAAGGAATTTGAGAAAACAGTAATGTGGTTTGTTTGGAAGTTTGGGTCTTCAGAGCTGGTCATTTTTGAAGCATTTGTTAAAAGTAAATGGCTACATCCTGATTTTGGTGTCTTATCTGATGTGTGTTCTCTCTGGCTGTATTATATTTCTAGGACTAGAATATAATGGAAGAGTTTCAGCTATAGAATTACAAGCACTTTTGCTATAGCACTTTATGATACTTATAAGTCTCTTTAGCTGCTGAGTTCACATTCTGCTAAAGTATTTTATTTATTTTTCAAAGTAAAATCACTTTTTGAAAGGAAATATATAATTTTTCTTCCTCCTTAAATCCTCATTTTTTAATTTTTTTAATTATTTATTTATTTATTTTTTTGTATTTTTCTGAAGCTGGAAACAGGGAGAGACAGACAGACTCCCGCATGTGCCCGACCGGGATCCACCCGGCACGCCCACCAGGGGGCGATGCTCTACCCACCAGGGGGCGATGCTCTGCCCCTCCGGGGGGTCGCTCTGTTGCGACCAGAGCCACTCTAGCGCCTGGGGCAGAGGCCAAGGAGCCATCCCCAGCACCTGGGCCATCTTTGCTCCAATGGAGCCTCGGCTGCGGGAGGGGAAGAGAGAGACAGAGAGGAAGGAGAGGGGGAGGGGTGGAGAAGCAGATGGGCGCTTCTCCTGTGTGCCCTGGCCGGGAATCGAACCCGGGACTTCTGCACGCCAGGCCGACGCTCTACCACTGAGCCAACCGGCCAGGGAAAATCCTCAGTTTTTAAGAAGAAAATTTTTTTGTTTGTTTTAGAAACACATTGCCAAGTGTTCTTGGATATTGGAATGGCTTCAATAATTGACATCTGATATAATTCAGATCATATCTGGAGTCTGACCAAATTTGGGTATCATAATTTGAGGAGAATATTAGAAAACGAGCATATTAACAGAAATGGCAAGATGGTGAAATGATCCAGAAACCATACTATAACATGAATGGTGGAATGACCAAACAGGGAGTTTGAGAAAAAATATTGATGTGAAATCCTGTAATTGTCTTCAAATAACTGTGGGGCCATTCTATAAGCTTGTTCTGTAAGGAAGATCTAGGAAGCAAATTTTAGTCTAGCCAAAGCACTCTCTAATAATCATAGCTGTCTATAAATAGAATGGGTTTTCTCAAAAAGGGGTCAATTTCCCTTCAATGGATGAGTTAAAGGAGGGTTGTATGACCATGTTAGAGGGCCAGTAGAAGACATGACTGACATTGATAGAAGGGCACATTAAATGACCACAGATATTTCTTTCTAAATCATTTCATCATTATGCATTGCATTTTACATAGTGCTTTAAGGTTTACAAAGCGCTTTCACATATATTATTGTTTAATCAATTGTGCTTAGTTCTTATAACATCCTTGTATGTCCAATGGCATAATCCTGATTATACTACTAAAGAAATCAAGACCCAAATTAGTATGACTTAATCTAGTAAATGACAATTAAGATTGTAACTGGGTCTTCTATTTGTAATTCAGTGATTTTCCCACAACCCAGATAATTTAGTATCTGAGTTTAGCCTTTGTTTATAAAAGGACAAAGCATTCTTAGAATCCTAGCATCTTAGAGCAGGGATGATCCAAAGCAGTTTTCTGATGTTCTAGATCATCCCTCTCATTTTATTTTTTCCCTCTAAATTCTTATTTGCTGCATGAATGTTAAGGAATAGCACACAGTAAGAGTTAAAAAGATTTCGATTTATGGCCCTGGCTGGTTGGCTCAGTGGTAGAGCGTCGGCCTGGCGTGCAGAAGTCCCGGGTTCGATTCCCGGCCAGGGCACACAGGAGAAGCGCCCATCTGCTTCTCCCCCCCTCCCCCCCCCCCTTCCTCTCTGTCTCTCTCTTCCCCTCCCGCAGCCAAGGCTCCATTGGAGCAAAGATGGCCCGGGCGCTGGGGATGGCTCCTTGGCCTCTGCCCCAGGCGCTAGAGTGGCTCTGGTCGCAGCAGAGCGACGCCCCGGAGGGGCAGAGCATCCCCCCTGATGGGCAGAGCGTAGCCCCCTTGTGGGCGTGCCGGGTGGATCCCGGTCCGGCGCATGCGAGAGTCTGTCTGACTGTCTCTCCCCGTTTCTAGCTTCAAAAAAATACAAAAAAAAAAAAAAAAAAAAAAGATTTTGATTTCCAATTCTTGTTTACAAGTGTCTATAATAGTCTAGATTCAGTTTTGTATTCTACATATTTTATCTAGTTGAAGAAACTAGTCCAAAGAGATTGAATGACTTACTCTAGTTTATAAAAGAAATACTATAAGCCAGCCAATGTTCTTTCTACTAAGAGAAATATGGTTATGCTTGATTCCTTCATTGTAGAAGAATATACCAAACATTGAGTAAACACATATGGGCAGGATTAGATCCTTAATCTCTCGGAATGTTCTTTGACTTATTATAGTCTCTGAGTGATAAATGTATATATTGTATTTTCATCAGGATTATTTTGGAGTCTGTTCAGAGCCAGTGATCAAAGACAATGTGGTTGTGGTTTATGAGGTATTGGAAGAGATGCTTGATAATGGATTTCCGTTAGCTACCGAGTCAAACATCCTCAAAGAACTGATAAAGCCTCCCACTATCCTTCGGACAGTTGTCAACACCATAACAGGTATGGAGAAAGGGGAAAGGGAAATCCACAGAAAGCTGCTGCTATTATGGATACAGCTTAGTCTTGGTGTGTGCATTGTGTTGAGTACTTACTTATCTTTGGGGATCTCAAATGTCCAGGTGCTTTAATTTTGCTTTGTATAGTCTCTGAGTATGACCTGAGATAGATTTTAATTAAGTAGAAAATACCCTGATTTCAATGACAGAATAAAGTGTTTTCCTTTAAAAATAATTTTTTTGATACAAAAGAAACACATGATTATTGCAGAAACGTTGGAAATACAGAAATGCACAAAGAACGTGAAATTCATTTTAAATCCCATCACTCTTTTAACATACTAGTGTATATATTTTTCTGTATTTTCTAGACAGATGGATTATGGATAATGTTTAGAATTTCTTTAAACAACCCTTGTATGTATTTCAAAAATTACTTTTTATTAATATTTTGTGAACATCATCCCATTATGATAAATATTCTACATCATTTTTAGTGACTTTATAATTTTCTGCCATATGGAATAGACCTATATTATTTATTCAGTCCCTGTTTATGATGTTTCTTTTTGTTCTTTTAAATAACAAGGATTTAGCATTCTTATGCTTAAATCTTTGTACCCAACTAGGATGATTTCTTATCAGTACTAGAACTGGAAGTGCTGGACCAAAGGGTGTACACATTTATGGACTTTAATGCATTGTGCCAAGTTGCCTACAGAAAAGTTAATCAGTTTATGCTTTTAGTAGCAATTTCTATGCACCCAAGCCAACCCTCTTATTATTATTAATTTTTAAAACTTTGGACATTTGATAGTTGACTGATATCTTGTTATTTACACACTCATTTTTTTTTCATTTTTATTTTTTACAGAGACAAAGAGTCAGAGAGAGAGGGACAGATAGGGACAGACAGACAGGAATGGAGAGAGATGAGAAGCATCAATCATCAGTTTTTCATTGTGGCACTTTAGTTGTTCATTGAATGCTTTCTCATGTGTGCCTTGACCAGGGTGCTACAGCAGACCAAGTAACCCCTTGCTCAAGCCAGTGACCTTGAGTCCAAGCTGGTGAGCTTTTTGCTCAAACCAGATGAGCCCGCACTCAAGCTGGCGACCTCGAGGTCTCAAACCTGGGTCCTCTGCATCCCAGTCCGATGCTCTATCCACTGCGCCACTGCCTGGTCAGGCTACAGTGTCAGGGGTCTCAAACTCGCGGCCCGCCGAACAATTTTGTGCGGCCCGCAGACTAATCCACGAAGTTCAAAATATTTTGGATAAAATTAAGTAAGCCTAGGGACCTACTTGTATTTTTCATTTCTCTAGCATCCTAGCTAGATATTAGCTTAGTTAACAGCAGTTGTGATGCGAACTACAGTTTCTGGTTGTTTTGTGACACTGAGTAAACTGCATGTACGATTGTGCTTGTTGTACTGATTTTTTTTTGTTTTCAACTGCAGTGAGAAAAGTGTTGCGTAACAGTTGCCTTTTGTAGACCTAGTGCGGCCAGCCTAAGGGCTGTGATCTTGCTCTGCGGCCCACATGCTGAGTTGAGTTTGAGACCCCTGGCTACGCACTGATTTTTTTTATTACTAAAAATGTTAAAACCTGTTTAAGTGTTTATTGACTGTTTTTCCTCCATTGTGAATTATTATTTTGTGTTCTTTGCCCAGTTTTTTTGTTGGAATTTTAAAAAATTCTTATTTAAAATAATTCCTTTCATTTAAGGCTATTAAACTACCATCTATCTTGGAAATACAGGATAGTTTGTGGGAGTTATTTACATATTTTGAATATCATAGGTATTTTCTCACAATCTCTCTTGTCATTTGACATTTTATGTGCTATGGTTTGTTTGGCCACATTTAAAATTTTTTGATTTAGTGTAATTAATCATTCTTCATTAAGGTTTTACATTTTGGGTCTTGCTAAGTATAGAAACTAGGTTTACATGGAATTTGACAAACCGATTGAAAAATACATTTTGAAAGGAATAAATATGCACAAATAGCTGGGATACTCTTGAAAAATATTACAAAGGAGTTGAAAGGATTTTCCCTGTGAAATATCTAGATAAATTAAGTTCATTTAGTACATGAGACAAAAACTCATGGAACAGATATGAGTTATAAAAACCAAGAGAGAAATAAAAAACTAAGACAGTTTTGAAAATAAATATGTATTTTTTTTAAAATTGATTTTAGCAAGAGAAGACGGGAGAGAGACAGGAAAATCGATCTGTTCCTTTATGTGCCCTGGGCTAGGATTGAACCTGAAACCTTGGTGCTTTGGGATGATGCTCTAACCAACTAAGCTATCTGGCCTGGGTGAAAATAAATATTTTTTAATTGATTTTTTAGAGACAAAGAAAGGGAGAGAGACACACACAGAGAAAAACATTGACTTGTTGCTCCACTTATTCATGCCGTCACTGGCTGACTCTTTTATGTTCCCTGACCAGGGATTGAACCTGCAACCTCAGCGTGTCAGGACAACACTCCAACCAACCAAGCCACCTGGCAAGGGCCAATAAATGTATATATTTTAAAATAAACAACAAAAGAACAAGAAAGTAGTGTGTCTTTTCAGATACAAGATATCATGAATTTTTGATAATTTTTAAAATATGGTATTGGCCCCGTAATAGGCAAAGAGATGATTGGGATAAAATAGAAAGTTCAGAAGTTGACCCTTGCATTTATAGACATTTGGTATAGATAGATATGGTCATATATAAAATCAGTGGGCCAAGGACCAATTGTTAAATGTATTATATTGGGACAGTCAGCTTTGATAAGAAAAATAATGAAGTTCCAGTACTCATTCAACACATGAAATAAGTTCTTGCTAGATTAGAGTTAAACACAAACAAACTTTGTAACTGTTAGAAGAAATCAAAGGTGAATCTCTTTGATCTTAGAGAAGGAAAAGTCTTTCTTGAAAAATGTATTTCCTTCACCCTGGCCAGGTAGCTCAAGTGGTCTTTTATTATTATTTTTTAGGCTTACCTGCCTTATTATCATACTGACTTTTTTTTTGTTAAGTGAGAAAGAGAGAGAGGGACAGACAGAGACAGACAGGAAGGGAGAGAGATGAGAAGCATCAACTTGTGGCACCTTAGTTGTTTATTGATTGCTTTCTCACATGTGCCTTGACCAGGAGGCTCCAGCTGAGCTAGTGACCCCTTCTCAAGCCAGTGACCTTGGGCTTCAAGCCAGCGATCAAGGGGTTTCGAACCTGGGTCCTCAGCATCACAGTCTGATGCTCTATCCACTGTGCCACCACCTGATCAGGCTCATACTGACAATTTTTTAAAATTTATTTTACAGCCCTGGCCAGTTGGCTCAGTGGTAGAGTGTCGGCCCGGCATGTGAAAGTCCCGGGTTCGATTCCTGGTCAGGTCACGCAGGAGAAGCGCCCATTTGCTTCTGCACCCTTCCCCCTCTCCTTTCTCACTATCTCTCTCTTCCCCTCCGCAGCCAAGGCTCCACTGGAGCAAAGTTGGCCTGGGCACTGAGGATGGCTCCATGGCCTCCGCCTCAGGTGCTAGAATGGTTCAGGCCACAATGGAGCAACCTCCCAAATGGGCAGAGCATCGCCCCTGGTGGGCATGCCAGGTGGATCCTGGTTGGGTGCATGCAGGAGTCTGTCTGACTGCCTCCCCACTTCTAACTTTGGAAAAAAAAATTTATTTTAGAGAGAAAAGAAAGGGGAGAGAGGAACATCGATTGTTGTTTGACTTATTTAGGCATTCATTGGTTGTGTCTTAAATGTACCCTGACAATTAACAGAACCTGCAACCTAAGTGTATAAAGTAAACTTTCTAAGCAACTGAGATACCCAGCCAGTGCTTATTACTTGATTCTTGTATGTGCCCTGACCAGGAATTGAACCTGTAACCATGGCCTATTGGGACAACACTCTGATCAACTGAGCTACCCAGCCAGGACCTAATACTGATTTAATTAATTGTAGCTTGATGACATGTTTTAATATATAGTGTATCTTTTTAAGAAAACAGATAGATTTGTTAGGTTTTTCAATATTTTGGGCTCATTAAAAAGCTTTATCCGGGCCCTGGCCGGTTGGCTCAGCGGTACAGTGTCGGCCTAGCGTGCGGAGGACCCGGGTTCGATTCCCGGCCAGGGCACACAGGAGAAGCGCCCCTTTGCTTCTCCACCCCTCCGCCACGCTTTCCTCTCTGTCTCTCTCTTCCCCTCCCGCAGCCAAGGCTCCATTGGAGCAAAGATGGCCCGGGTGCTGGGGATGGCTCTGTGGCCTCTGCCCCAGGCGCTAGAGTGGCTCTGGTCGCAACATGGCAACGCCCAGGATGGGCAGAGCATCGCCCCCTGGTGGGCAGAGCGTCGCTCCATGGTGGGCGTGCCGGGTGGATCCCGGTCGGGCGCATGCGGGAGTCTGTCTGACTGTCTCTCCCTGTTTCCAGCTTCAGAAAAATGAAAAAAAAAAAAAAAAAAAGCTTTATCCGTACCTGAATCATTTATGTATATTATTAAATCATCTTCTGGAATCTCACTTAAATCTAGAAAAAACTATCTGAGAACCACTTTTGAAAAACTGAAATGTTTTATGAACATGCTGAATATATTTGTGTTTAATGTTTTTTTGTTTACATTAAAAAGATCCAATTTACAAAAGGAAGAAATAGATTTTGAATTATAATATTTCATAATTTTATTATAGAACCTTTGAATTAAAAGAAATTATGATGCCTGTGGGTGAAAAAACAAGTCAAGAAATTGATATATAATGCTTAGAGACAGGGAAAGATCTAATTTGTCATTCTTTTTCTAAGTTTCATTATTGGTATGAGAGAGAGTATGTTAATGTATACATTTTAATACCTAGCATAAATGTACCTAAGAACTACCTCAAGCTAGAATACTGTTTTTACCCATGAAAATTTTATATCAATATGTAGATTACCATCTCTACTGAAAGCCAATACATTATTTAAGCTGCAAGCTATTGTGAAATTTGAGAGACCAAGTTCAAGTTACTTTCAAAACCAAAATATGATATCTGTTTCTCAGGTAACTTTTTTAACCTTCATTCTGCTTGAGAAGGCAGACTAGATGGCGACAAGTTTTTAAGGTAGACTAACAAAGTTACCCATATAGAAGTTGGGAAAATGCTTGTCTTTTTCTTTTTGAAAAATTCTTGGAGTGAATGAGTAGTGGGAGCATAGAAACTTCTAGGGAAGTGTTTAATGATTATTAGATAATTGGTTACATCCAATTATCAAATTGGAAATAAATTACATTAATTTTCATTGTCTTAGGAAGCACCAACGTGGGTGACCAGCTTCCCACTGGGCAGCTGTCAGTGGTGCCATGGCGACGGACTGGGGTGAAATATACCAACAATGAGGCCTATTTTGATGTGATTGAAGAGATTGATGCCATCATTGATAAATCAGGTAGGTGCTTTTAATCTGTTCTCCGAACAATGAAAATAGAAAGAAGCCCCTTTCATATACTGCTTTCTGAGATCAGGCGCGTTCAGGATGGTATGGCCGTAGACGCTCCATATACTGCTTTCTATTAGCAGAATTATCTCCCATTCAAAATCATTCATTTTAACTTAGTGCCTACTGTGTGTCAGGCACTGTATTAGGTAGTAGGAATAGACTTAAAATATTGTGATGCGGCCTGATTTGTGGTGGTGCAGTGGATAAAAGTGTCAACTTGGAACATTGAGGTCACCTGTTCGAGACCCTGGGCTTGCTTGGTCAAGGCACATATAAAAGTTGATGCTTCCCCCCTTCTCTCTCTCTCTCTCTCTCTCTCTCAGTCTCTCTCTCTCTCCCCTCTCAAAAAATGAATAAATAAAATCTTTTAAAAAATTATGATGATGCAGCCTGACCTGTGGTAAAGTAGTGAATAAAATGTTGACCTAGAATGCTGGGTTTACCGGTTCCAAACCCTGGGTTTGCCAGGTCAAGGCACATATGGGAGGTGATACTTCCTGCTCCCCCCCCCTTTTCTCTCTTTCTCCTTTCTAAAATGAATAAAGTCTTAAAAAATAAATTTAAAAAAATTAAAATATCTTTTTTATTCAACCTGAAAAAATATTATGATGCAGGTGACATGATAATATGTGGAAACTACTAAAGATTCAACAAAAAACACTTAGAATTAATAAAACAAATTCAATAAAGTAGGATAAACAATCAACATACAAAAACCAGTGGTATTTCCATGTGCAAACAACAAACTATCCTGAAAGGAAGTTAAGAAACAGTCCCATTTATGATAACAAAAATAATAAAATACTTAGGAATAAGGAATAAACTTAACCAAAGAGGTGAAAGATTTATACATTGAAAATTATAAAACAGTGCTGAAGAAAATTAAAGAAGCGATGATAAATGGAAAGACACCTGTATTCATGGATTGGAAGAATTAATATTACTATATTGTCTATAATACTCAAAGCATTCTACAGATTCAGTGCTGTCCCCATCAAAATCCCAATGGCATTCTTTATATAAATAGAAAAAAAAATACTAAAATTCATATGGAACCAAAAAAGACCCCAAATAGCCAAAGCAGTCTTGAGCAGGAAGAAACAAGCTGAAAGCTTCATACTTCTTGATTTCAAAATATATTATAAAACTACATTAATTTAAACAGTATGGATCTGAAATAAAAACAGACATATAGACTAATGAAACAAAATACGGAACTCAGAAATAAAACCACACATGTATAATCAACTCACCTTCAACAAGTGTGCCAAGAATATACAACAGGGAAAGTATGGTTTCTTCATTAAATGTGTTGGGGAAACTGAATATCCATATATAGGACAATAAAATTGAATCCTCACCTCATATCATATACAAAAATCAACTCAACTGGATTAAAGACTTCAATATGACATAAAATATAACATAATTACAGCTCAATAAAGCTGAAAAAAGCAATAAAAATATGATGCAGACTAATGCTTTCTCACACTCTTTATTGGTTTTACATGTCTTATTTTAAATAAAAAAGAAAAGCAACAAACTAATCTCTTGCTGATTAGATTTCCTTTTGAAAGGATTTAATTCTCAATTCTCATGGCAGAATTAAAGTTGTAATTACTAAAATTCAAGACTTCTTTTCATCTCTTCTGAATTAGGTTAATATGAGTAGAAGCCCAAGAGCTTAGAAATTTGTAGGAAGTTCTCTTCACATTAGTGAACTCATCATTCAACAAATGCTTATTGAAAACCTGTTGTGCTGAATCGCAATGCTGGATAGTGGGTATTTAATGATGAATTAGATACAGTCTAGGGGTATTCCAACTAGGCACAGCCCCCTCCTTGTTGAGAATCTTTGCTGACAATAATATAATAATAATGACAGTGATGTAGTGGGAGGTGTCACTAATGTGAGGATGTCATTGTATAAGAATCATGTGGAAAAAAGAAGAGACTGAGGAACCCTGAATATAAGCAAGGGAAAAAGAAAATCCTTTCACTGCAAACGAAGGACAGCAAATATATATTATAAGATGGGATAAAGAAGCTCTCAAAGAGAAAAGTAAACCCAGTAATTAAGTCAATGAATATCTATATTATTCCCATTCCAAATAATGTAGGAAAACAACAATTTATTTGTTAATAATGAAGAGGTGTGTTATTCACAGGGACAATTGGTCGTTATGAGGCAGTTACTCAACATGGCGTTGGAGTCTCCATCTTCCCCGTGATGAACCTTCAGAGGTTCTTGTTAGTAAATGTGGGTAGGTGGCAGTTGGCTTTTGGTTCAGTGATGGTATTTTCAGCGGGTTTGTTTTTTTTTACTAATTTCTAAATTCTGCAGCAAAATCTTTTTGAAACCTTAATTCTGAACTGTGTTCCATATACAAAGTTCTGGAGCTCTTTCTGACCTGCCTTGTTGTAGCTGCTGTTGATGATGATGATGATGATATTTTGTTGTTGACAATGGTGAGATTATACAAATTAAGGAGACAAAAGGGGTTAAAAAGAGAGAAAGACAGTTTATGGATGTATAGGAGCTTGCTTAAAATCTACTTGGGGAGAGAGAAAGGTAGAAAGGTGGAGGATAGAGAGGTGTCCCAACCATCCAGAATAAAATGTAAAGAGGTGAGAGTGTTTATGCTTTATAGGCGAAATAAATAGAAATTGTTAAAACCTTCATGTATTTTAGAGAAAACATGTGCAAACACTTTAAGATGAGTGAAATACTGTTGAGAAATAAAGTAAGTTTTAGTATGACTGGATTGAGAAGCATTAAAAGAAGAAAAGTAAGCGATAAGGTTTTAAAACAAGGCATAGCAGCTTTTCATTTTAGTCCAAAAACTAGAACTATCCCAAATGTCTATTAGTAATAGAAAAGTCTAATAGATTTTATATGGTCCTACAATGGACTGCTATACAGTGGTTAAAAAGAATGAACTAATGATAGACCCAAAAACGTGCATGAATCTCACAGTGTAAAGCAAGAAACTTAAATGTGTAAGGTTGTATACATTTATGTGAAGTCTGAAAACAGGTGCAACTTAATCTAAGGTAACAGAGTCAGAATTTTAAAGACTTACAGTAAGCAGGTTGGGCAAGAGGAGCATACTGGGATGCTGAAAAGGTTCCACATCTTGATGTGGGTGATATTTGCATAGGTGTATACGTATTTGAAAATTCATTGAATTGTATGTTTAAGATTTTTTCATATTGCTATAATTTTTTCCTCAATAAAAAATAATAAACATCCTCAAAACCAAAAACTAGATGTCTAGATCATGAAGAGTGTTGCATGCCATTATTTGGAGGAATTGTAAAGTTTTAAGTTGGGGAGTAACTTGAACAGATTTGTAGTTTAGGCCTATCTGTCCAACTACAGTGTGAAGAATGGCTTGAAATGGGGTAAGATTGAAGGCAGGGAAAGCAGGAAGCTGTCGCTGAAGTCATAAAACATAGATGTCCACAATGGTGGTGAGGGTGGAGAGGAATGAATGGGTTTAAGAGATAGAAGTCATATAAAAGAGAGGGCATGGTCATTGGTTGGATATGGGCACTGAAGCATTAGACGTGGTCAAGAATTTTCTGGCTTAGGCCACAGAATAGAGCAGGGGTCCCCAAACTTTTTTCACAGGGGGCCAGTTCACTGTCCCTCAGACCGTTGGAGGGCCAGACTATAAAAAAAAACTATGAACAAATCCCTATGCACACTGCACATATCTTATTATTATTTTTTTTAATTTATTTATTCATTTTTCTTTTTTTTTTTTTTTAGAGAGGAGAGGGAGAGACAGAGAGAGAGAAGGGGGGGGGGAGGAGCTGGAAGCATCAACTCCCATATGTGCCTTGACCAGGCAAGCCCAGGGTTTTGAACCGGCGACCTCAGCATTTCCAGGTCAACGCTTTATCCACTGCGCCACCACAGGTCAGGCACATATCTTATTTTAAAGTAAAAAAACAAAACGGGAACAAATACAATATTTAAAATAAAGAACAAGTAAATTTAAATCAGTATTTCATTGGGAACTATGCTCCTCTCACTGACCACCAATGAAAGAGGTGCCCCTTCCGGAAGTGCGGCGGGGCTGGATAAATGGCCTCAGGGGGCCGCACGCGGCCCGCGGGCCGTAGTTTGGGGACCCCTGGAATAGAGGGTATCTCCCTGAAGATGTAGGAAATAGGAGGAGCAGGTCCAGGAACAAAGATAATGAATTCACTTTGACATGTAGAGTTTGAAGTGCCTCTGTGACAGTCAAGTGGAACTGTCCAATTGGTTGAACTGGAAAAAAGATTAGGAAATAATCAGCCATCAAAGAAAATTGAAGCCTGGGGCAGTAGGTAAAGTCACCCAAGGGGAGTGTGTTGAGTGAAAGAAAAAGAAGTTCCGAACTGTGAAAAAGCATAGACATTTAAAGGATGTGAAAAGAAAGAAATCTGCGGAAGGCACTTTGGAAAGGGAGCTAGAAAAGTAGAAAACTAGGAGGGAGGGGAGGATTTTGAAAAGGAAGAAGGGCTCAACAATGACAGATGCTACAGAAAGATCCTGTAGGGTAAAGACAAAAGTGTCCATTTGATATAGCGACAGAGCTCATTGGTGACCTGAGGGAGAGAAGTTTCCCATAGGAAATTTTCTGAACCAGTGGTTAAGATAATGATATTCTCAGGGAGGAAGGGAGTAAAGAGGCACAAATATATGGGGATGGAAAATGATTTGAGTTTGGGTGATGGGCACACAATGCAGTCAACAGTTCAAATGCTCTAGAGATGTTTACCTGAAACCTATGTACTCTTATTGATCAATGTCACTCCATTAAATTTAAGATTTTATTTTTAATTCTTAAAGAGAGGAGAAAGAAAGAGAAAAGGAGGTAGGAAGGAGTGGGAAGCATCAACTCGTAGTAGCTGTTTCCCATATGTGCCTTGACCAGGCAAGCCAGGAGTTTGTAACTGGTAACTTCAGCATTCCAGGTCAACACTCTATTCACTGAGCCATCATAGGCCAGGCTAAATTTAATATATATATCTATATATATATTCTGGTACTGGATTGAAAACTCCTTTAGGCTAATTATCTCATTCGTTTTTATACCCATTACTTCATCTAAGTATCTCATACTTGATATACAGTTGATAAATGCTTGGAAGGATGGACAGTGTTAGGTAGATGAATTGGATAGATGGACAGAAGGAACAGAGGAGAATGAGGGAGGGATAGAGGAAGGAAGAGATGGAAGGAGGGAGGGAAGAAGGGAAAAGTTGGGAAGAACAGAGAAGAGTTCAAACCTCTCACCTTCTTTTTGTCTTGTTCCTCTCAGGTTCCACAATCACTGCTGAGATCCAGGGGGTGATTGATGCCTGTGTCAAACTGACTGGGATGCCAGACCTTACACTTTCCTTCATGGTAAAAGCCTGTACCACGGATTTCCTTCTTGGGATGGGAAAATAAATGCTTTTGGAAAAAGACAGAGTGGTGAGAATGAAATAGAACAAGAAGATATAATTGAGGACAGCCACACAGCGTGTCAGGCTTGAATTTTCTATAAGTAACTACAGGGTTTGTGTGTTTGTATGTGTTTTAGTAAAACCAGCATCTAAATTACTCTTGAAAGAAATATGAGTGTTTAATTCCTACTTCTTGCTTTTCCATGACTGGTAACTTCAGAACCCCAGGTTGCTGGATGATGTCAGCTTCCATCCTTGTGTTCGTTTCAAGCGCTGGGAATCAGAGCGTATCCTCTCCTTCATCCCTCCTGATGGAAACTTTCGCCTGCTCTCTTACCATGTCAGTGCCCAGAAGTAAGCAGCCCTTATAATTAAGAATGGAGCGCGCATGTGTGTGTGTGTGTGTGTGTAAGTCATATCCATAATAATTAAGAACTTCAGCTCTAGAGTTATCTGGGTTCAAAATTGAGCTTCTATATTGCCATTCACGACAACATGCCTGAACCTGGAGGACATTATGCTAAGTAAAATAAATAAATCAGAAAAAGCTAAGAACAACATGATTTCACACATAGGTGGGATATAAGTATGAGACTTCTGGACATGGATAATAGTGAAGTGGTTACCAAAGGGAGAAGGGTAAAGGGACAAATATACAGTGATGGAAAATGATTTGACTTCGGGTGATGGGCACACAATGCAATCAACAGTTCAAATGCTATAGAGATAATTACCTGAAACCTATGTATTCTTATTGACAAATATCTCCCCATTAAATTTAATTTCTAAAAAAAAAAGACACAAGTACTGGCAAAACATACTAAATTTATCATAAAAGTAAGACAGGAAACCTTTTTATACATATTATCAGCAATAGTTTTTATAAGTTGTATAATTTATTATAGCAGCATGTCTAAGACTATGCAAGATTTTTAGCTCAATATCATATTGCCTAAACTAAACAGCACAATCACCAACTGAATGCTTTAATATTTATCCCTTCTGTAGCTGGCTTTTCTTAGATTTGGTTATCTTGCACCTGTTTCTCCAGTATTGAGCAGAAACATGATAATTTATTTGTATGTCCCACAAAAAGAAAAAAAATTCCAGGGCCATAGGATTTTTGTAAGGATCAGATGAAATCAAGCAAAAGCTCTCTCAAGAAACTATAAAATGGGCCCTGACCAGTTGGCTCAGTGGTACAGCATGTGAATGTCCTGGCTTCAATTCCTGGTCAGGGCACACAGGAGAGGCGACCATTTGCTTCTCCCTCTGTCCCCATCCCCATCCCCATCCCACATCTCTCTCTCTCTCTCTCTCTCTGTCTCTCTCTCTCTGCCCCTCCCACAGCCATGGCTAGATTGATTTGAGCACGTTGGGCCTGGGCACTGAGAATGGCTCTGTGGAGCCTCTGCCTCAGGCGCTAATAAAACTCACTTGTGAGCATGGCCCCAGATGGGCCAAGCATCAGCACCAGATGGGAGTTGCTGGATGGATCCGGGTCTGGGCGCATGTGGGAGTCTGTCTCACTATCTTCCCTACTCTCACTTTAAAAAAAAGAAAGAAATTATAAAATGTCCATGATGTATGAATATTACTCTCTCAAGTACAAATGGTCACATGTCACAAAATAAGACAAATATGTTGACTCCTCATTTTTGTTCATAATTCCTTTCTCATAGTAAGCTTAGTATACTCTTTGATTTTGTGGATATGATTCAAAGAGTCATTAGAAGAGTTAGTTTACTTACTAGACAGCATCTTAGCTTTACAAAAAAAAAATCTAAGATTACTAGGATTTTTTTCCTGTGCTAAAACTCTTTTTCTACTTTTACTTTTTTAAAAAATTGTTTTGGGTAGCTAGAGAGGCAGGAAGACAGCCTGACCTGTGGTGGCGCAATGGATAAAGTGCCGACCTGCAACACCGAGGTCGCTGGTTCGAAACCCTGGGCTTGCCTGGTCAGGGCACATATGGGAGTTGATGCTTCCTGCTCCTCCCCCCTTCTCTGTCTGTCTGTCTCTCTCCTCTCTCTAAAATGAATAAATAAAATCTAAAGTAAAAAATAAAAAAGGAGAGGATGGGAGAGAAAGACATGCACAGGATCCTTGGCTCCACCTAGCCGTGGGGATCAAACCTGTAACCTTATCCCATCTAGCAGCACTGCAGTTAATTCTCAGCTTTTAGTTTTATTATTATTTATTTTATGCTGAATTTACTCCTGAGCTATAAGTTTTTAATTTTTTTTAAAATTCATTTTAGAGAGGGAAAGAGAAAGAGAGGGGGGGGGGAGAGAGACAGGGGGGAGGAGCTGGAAGCATCAACTCCCATATGTGCCTTGACCAGGCAAGCCCAGGTTTCGAACCGGCGACCTCAGCATTTCCAGGTCGACGCTTTATCCACTGCACCACCACAGGTCAGGCATGGGCTATAAGTTTTTGTTTCTTTAGTTCCTTCTGGGACCTTCTTCTGTGCAGCCTCCTCTTCTGGTTTAGGAACAGTCTGCTCTTTTCGGTAGGATCCTCTCAGTGTGGCAGGGAGAGCTCATGTGAGGGTTTGCCCGCCCGTGAGCCCTGGGAGTTCTGCACTGAAACTTGGGAGCTTTGTTCACCTGGTTGTGCTCAGTGACCAGAGAACCTACGTCGAAACCCATAAGGTCAGCATTGCTCTGTGCCTTTTTAAGCATGTGCAGCAAAAACTCAGCCTCTTTTTGGGCCATGGACCCCGTGTTCAGCCCTAATGTTTGGCCTGGACACACCTACCAACTCCAACATTATAACAACTGAATGGAACACATTGGTTCTGTAAAACTACATCCTTCAGCTACTTGGTGGCTTTTCAGATATGAACACCCTTGACAGTACGGCTGTTTTGAGTGTTCTTCAAGTGAACACGAAGATTTGAACCTCTTGATTTGCATTATTTTGTGGGGTTTTTGGGTCAAAAATAGCGAGTCACTTTTAGAGGTCACCTATGGCTATCTTCAGGAAGAGCAGTACTAAATTTCTAAGATAAGGACTAAGGAAATAAGTAAGGGAGGAAAAGCTGCCAACAGAGCGAAGAAGGAGTCAAGGTTGCCGTTTTTCCAGTACATTAATGAAATGGGCTTTTGTCTGTCTCTTTTCCAGTCTGGTGGCGATCCCAGTGTATGTCAAACATAACATCAGTTTCCGGGACAGTAGTTCACTTGGACGCTTTGAAATAACGGTGGGACCTAAGCAGACCATGGGGAAGACTGTGGAGGGAGTGATTGTCACCAGCCAGATGCCCAAAGGGGTCCTGAATATGAGCCTCACTCCATCTCAGGGGACACACACATTTGACCCAGTTACCAAGGTAGGAAAAGAAGCAGGAGGTTTTGAATTGCTGATATGAAACAGAAATAACCCTGCAGGAGCTCTCCACATAGACTTTATATCTTGCTGAAAGGGGCGATTAATCAGAGAAACAGTGTTTTTTTTCCTTGAGATAATTTACGATAACAAATAATGTTCTTTGTTGAGAAACACCCTCGAGGCAGCTTCTAGTATTGTGAACAGATGCCCTGAAGTTAGAGCTCAGCGACCTCACTTGGAAAGTTCCACTGTAACTTTTTTTTCTTTGAAGATGCTGTCTTGGGATGTAGGAAAAATAAATCCCCAAAAGCTACCCAGTTTGAAGGGAACCATGAGCCTTCAGGCTGGAGCTTCCAAACCAGATGAGAACCCCACAATTAACCTGCAGTTTAAGATCCAGCAGCTGGCCATTTCTGGTAAGTGCCCCACAGCCTCAGTGGCTTTGAAGATCACGGAAACGGCAAAGACATCAGAAAGCCTTCCCTTGGCTCCCCGTTTATCAAGTTTGATGTATAATCTTTGGTAAAATCTTCTCTAGCACATTTCTGAGGAAAGTTTTTTTGTTTTGGGGTGGGTTTTTTTTTGGTATTTTTCTGAAGCTGGAAACGGGGAGAGACAGTCAGACAGACTCCGGCATGCACCCGACCGGGATCCACCCGGCACACCCACCAGGGGGCGACGCTCTGCCCACCAGGGGGCGATGCTCTGCCCCTCCAGGGCGTCGCTCTGTTGCGACCAGAGCCACTCTAGCGCCTGGGGCAGAGGCCAAGGAGCCATCCCCAGCTCCCAGGCCATCTTTGCTCCAATGGAGCCTTGGCTGCGGGAGGGGAAGAGAGAGACAGAGAGGAAGGAGAAGGGGGAGGGGTGGAGAAGCAAATGGGCGCTTCTCCTGTGTGCCCTGGCCGGGAATCGAACCCTGGACTTCTGCACGCCAGGCCGACGCTCTACCACTGAGCCAACTGGCCAGGGCTCTGAGGAAAGTTTTCAATCCTGGCTTTGCAGTTGGCTCAAGTGTCCTGAGTAGAAGTGTCTAAGACCCAGATGAGAGAGAGGCAGCGCTGGTGGGCAGAGGGGCTGCGGCAGTTGTCATCCTAGGGTTGGTCGTCGGAGGTGTCCTAGGTCTTCAGGGTGAGACTGCTCTGCACTCTCAGCTGGTAACAAAAAGAATAATTTCCCTCCTTTTCCCTAATTTTGGAAGGCTTTCACTTTTTTTTTTTTTTTTGCAAGAGAGAGAGAGAGACAGGAAGGGGGAGAGATGAGAAGCATCAACTTGTTGTATCACATCAGTTGTTCGACTTTCACATTTCCTTTTATTATCATTAGAACCCTTGGGCCGACCTGACTTGGTTCACTATAGTCTCCACCTACCTTAGGATGATAGTAATAATAATAGTTACCACTTACTGGTCAGTGACTATGTGCTGGCCACTGTTTTAAGCTCTTTTCATCTATTTAATCCTTTGAACAATTCTGTAAGGTAGAGAGAGGACTTTTTATGAAGTTTCTATTTTTATTTACCAATAGGCTTTGTCTAATTTAAGTGATTAGAATTCACTTAAATGATAAACTTTTTCATCTTAAAACACTTAATAAAGTTTAAAATTTTATATGATATAAAAACTTTTTACTTAGTATAATGAGAGTAAGTATTCATTTATTAACTCATTAGTTCCATTCATTCATTTGATAATTTATTTTGTTATTAATTTCTTGATTTTGTTATCATTATTAATTCATATATTCTGTACAATAACTAGAGAAAACATACAGTGGTCTTATTTTTCTTTTATCCTCATTTCAGTCTGCAGATAACTTTCTGCCCTTTCCACTTCAGGAACAGGTCTTCTAATAGGATAGCTTTTGGTTGCAGAAATTTTTTTTCTTTCTTTCTTTTTTTTTTTTTTTTTTGTATTTTTCTGAAGCTGGAAACGGGGAGGCAGTCAGACAGACTCCCACATGCGCCCTACCGGGATTCACCCGGCACGCCCACCAGGGGGCGATGCTCTGCCCATCGGGGCGTCGCTCTGTTGCGACCAGAGCCACTCTAGCACCTGGGGCAGAGGCCAAGGAGCTATCCCCAGCGCCCGGGCCATCTTTTGCTCCAATGGAGCCTCGGCTGCAGGAGGGGAAGAGAGAGACAGAGAGGAAGGAGAGGGGGAGGGGTGGAGAAGCAGATGGGTGCCTCTCCTGTGTGCCCTGGCCAGGAATCGAACCCGGGACTTCCGCACGCCAGGCCGACACTCTACCACTAAGCCAACCGGCCAGGGCCTGCAGAAAATTTTTATTATCAAAATACTTACTGCCTGACCAGGCAGTGGCGCAGTGGATAGAGCGTCAGACTGGGATGCGGAAGACCCAGGTTTGAGACCCCGAGGTTGCCAGCTTGAGCATGAGCTCATCTGGGTTGAGCAAAAAAAGCTCACCAGCTCGGACCTAAGGTCACTGAGCAAGGGGTCACTCAGTCTGCTGAAGGCCCACGGTCAAGGCACATATGAGAAAGCAATCAATGAACTACTAAGGTGTCGTAACGAGAAACTAATGATTGATGCTTCTCATCTCTCTCCATTCCTGTCTGTCTGTCCCTATCTATCCCTCTCTCTGACTCTCTCTCTGTTCCTGTAAAAAAAAAAAAACAAAAAAAAAAACTTACTAAGAGTGAAGAATCTGTTAGTTTCGTGTGACATAAGTAAATGAAACTATTTTTCTGGTTCATTGCTACTACTATCTCTATCCCACTGATTTCTTTGAATTGAAATGAATTTAAACAGTTATGCTATGTGCTTCTTTTGAATTACGCTAATGTCACATTCTTCCTTTCTTCTAGGACTCAAAGTGAACCGTCTGGATATGTATGGAGAGAAGTACAAACCCTTTAAGGGCATAAAATACATGACCAAAGCTGGAAAGTTCCAAGTTCGAACCTGAAGGGAGAGTTTTGCAAAGGGAACAGTCTCAAACACTTTTTCATTTCTTACTTGTCTAAAAGTAAAAAAAATATCAGCCTGTCTCCTAGGTCAGCCCCCTTCTGGACCTACCCACTCCCTGTTCTCCTTAGCCTCCAGTGCCATGGAACTCATTAAGGGAGAAAGGGCCGCCAGGGAGAATGGGACAGCACTGAAACACAAGCAGCACCAGCTCAGCTCTTAAAGAAGAGCTGCGCAACCGCAACCGAGGCCAGAGATACTCGATCCCATATTTAACTGTTTGTAACATGGCTATCACAGGGAAACACTAGCATTTGTTACTTGCTTGGCTTTAATTATCTAAAGCAAATGAAAGACTTCTTTGTTATTGTTTTTTAATGTGGAAAGAAAGAATGAATATAAAGAAAGAAAGAAAAAGGAAGCAAAGAAAGAAAGGAAGGAAGGAGGGAGGGAAGGAAGGAAGGAAGGGAGGAAGGAAGGAAGGAAGGAAGGAAGGAAGGAAGGAAGGAAGGAAGGAAGGAAGGAAGGACAGAAGGAAGGAGGGAGGGAAGGAAGGAAGGAAGGAAGGAAGGAAGGAAGGAAGGAAGGAAGGAAGGAAGGAAGGAGGGAGGGAAGGGAGAAGGTAGGAAAGGAGGGGAGGGGAAGAGGAGAGGAGAGTAGAAAAAAATGAATGTTAGTCAGACAAAGACTAGTTAAGGATCTGACATTTGAGGGGAAGAAAGTGGAAACAGCATTTGAGAAGTGTGAGGACATTAGAGTGAAAGTGGCAAGAAAAGCAAGTCCCATGTGTCGGGGGGTTGGAAAGAATAGATTTGAGTTAGTTTCTTTCTGATCCTTCTACTTGCATATATCAATATTTTAAAAATTTGTACTTCTAGAACTGAACTGGAAACTTCTTAAATTCGAGTCCCCTATTGATATGGAAAACCCCAGTTTAGCATCAGAATTTCCTTTAAAGACTATGACGTTATCCAAGCAGTTTTCAGATTGTAGCTGCTACTTGCCTTTAGTACTTGGTCTGTCATCAGTGAGAAGGTGACTTGCACTTTTCCTGGTGGTGGTTGCCAGAAATGCCTCTCTCCCTAACCCAAAACAGTTCTTCTCACCTGACGGAATTCACCAGCTTTTTCTTGTTACCAGAGGAAAGTTTCAGAAAAGCCAGTCCAGGGCAGCCGTATTTTGTGTGTTGTAGTAGTAGAGTGCAGATGGTCAGCTCATTCCTCATGCAGGTGAACCACAGCTATAACCCAGCGACTCCTTATTTTCCTTTGTCAAGGCTGGGCTGGTACTGGGGTCTAAGCCGTCCTGTCTGAACCTTTTCCATATGTAACCCTGAGTGAAAACAATGCTCACCATTGAGGCTGTGGTTCATCCTTGCAGCTGCTCAGTAAACTTACTTCCTCAGTCTTCTGTTTTGTACTCTGTGATATATTTATTAACAATAGATATCTACCGGTCCATTTTTCTTCTAAGGCCAAAGTAAATATCCCTCAGATCTTTGAATCAAGCTCTAGGAAGTGTATCTAGAGCTTTCCCAAGAGGTCATTTTTATTCTAGTTTAGTGTGTTTTATTACCCATTTAAATATCTATATAAAAGACAGGTTTTTAAAAATTATAGCTTAAGTAGTGACATTGTGCTCTGCTTCGTGCATGGAGAAGAAGCCCTACACTCTCCAAACCCTACAATTTTTTTTTCTGAAGCCTTATTTCTAAAATACTTAAGTGATTCTTTTTCTAGTTTTAACTTCCTACTTGCTGGACTCGTTGCTGCTGCAGAGTAATGTTGCTTTGTGGTTTTTCTCTGGGATAAATTGTGCACTATACAATGTGTTTCAAATTTGCTCACTTTGGCATTTGTCCGTGATTACTATGCCCCGTTTACACACCGACCGTGGCTGGGGGTCGGGGGTGGGGGGCAGTGAGCACTGCAGAATACTTAGAATCACTTCTCCTGAGGGCTCTGGAGGATTGTAAAGTTTTCATAGAAAAACAAACCAATCTTGGACCACCCTGAATATTTTTACTTATGTAAGTCCGGTGGTTTTATGTCCTCCCAGGCAGTTGATCCTAATCTCAAGGAACGAAGTTAAAGAGAAAACAAGTATCTAGGGTCTGGGACCTGTAGGCCTTAGCACATGAAGTAACTGTCACATCACCTGTGTCGCAGACCTTCAGAGCACAGAGGGGCGTCGCTGCCGCCACCCGGCCGTGTGTCGGCCTGCCTGATAGTGCAGGGTGTCTGGATGGGGCTGTTTGGTTCCATGTGTCCCCCATGTGCAGAAGTGTCTTTTCTGTTTAAGTCCTAATAAAGTTGAGTTTCACCAGTCCTCCACGTCCTAAGTGTTTTGTTATTAGGACTAACAGTGGTGCTGGGCCGTGTGTGCTTCAGTAGCAGCAGTAAGAAGTAATTCAGCAGGTCAACCAACAGACCTGAAGCCATCGGTACAGTTTGATCCTCTAGTCACCTCTGGAAGATAGGCGGTGTTGGTATTGTCATTTTTAAGGTTGTGAGAACTGCGAAGGTCCAGATCCTTCAAATTATTTTTTACCATTGTGTAAAACACAAAACAAGGAGGCTGATGTCTATTCTAGTGCTTTCCCCATTCTCTTGATCTTTTGTATTAATTCAGACATGAAACAGGGCTTCAAAGTCCTAGACATCTTTTTTTTTTTTTTTTTTTACAGAGACAGAGAGTGAGTCAGAGAGAGGGATAGACAGGGACAGACAGACAGGAACGGAGAGAGATGAGAAGCATCAATCATTAGTTTTTTGTTGCAACACCTTAGTAGTTCATTGATTGCTTTCTCATATGTGCCTTGACCGCAGGCCTTCAGCAGACTGAGTAACCCCTTGCTGGAGCCAGCGACCTTGGGTTCAAGCTGGTGGGCTTTTGCTCAAACCAGATGAGCCCGCTCTCAAGCTGGCGACCTCAGAGTCTCGAACCTGGGTCCTCTGCATCCCAGTCCAACGGTCTATCCACTGCACCATCGCCTGGTCAGGCAAATCCTAGACATCTTAATTGTAGTATAGACTTCTCAGAAGATAAGATATTGGGAGTTTTGATACATTGTAGACACTGATGGTTATCCCATCTCTGTACTAATTTCCTTCTATAAATCCCTCATGGCCATGAAGAAAATTTTTTAAGTGAGAAAAGGAGAGAGATGAGGAGGATCAACTGGTAGTTGTGGCACCTTAGTTGTTCATTGATTGCTTTCTCATATATGCCTTGACCCAGGGGCTCCAGTTGAGCCAGTGACCCCTTGCTCAAGCCAGCGACCTTTGGGCTCAAGCTAGTTACCATGGGGTCATGTGTATGATCCTATGCTCAGCTGGATGAGCCCACTTTCAAGTCGGTGGCCTTGAGGTTTTGAACCTGGGTCCTCAGCATCCCAGGCCAATGCTCTATCTATACTGCGCTACCTCTAGCTCAGGCCCATGAAGAGATTTTTTTTTTTTTTTGTATTTTTCTGAAGCTGGAAACCGGGAGAGACAGTCAGACAGACTCCCGCATGCGCCCGACCGGGATCCACCCGGCACGCCCACCAGGGGCGACACTCTGCCCACCAGGGGGCTATGCTCTGCCCCTCCGGGGGGTCGCTCTGCCGCAACCAGAGCCACTCTAGCACCTGGGGCAGAGGCCAAGGAGCCATCCCCAGCACTCGGGCCATCTTTGCTCCAATGGAGCCTTGGCTGTGGGAGAGGAAGAGAGAGACAGAGAGGAAGGAGGGGGGGTGGAGAAGCAAATGGGTGCTTCTCCTATGTGCCCTGGCCGGGAATCGAACCCGGGTCCCCCGCACGCCAGGCCGACGCTCTACCGCTGAGCCACCCGGCTGGGCCCCATGAAGAGATTTTAAGATTACTTTCTGTTGACTTGGCACAGGTGTTGAATATCTATTACGATTCCATTCTAGCTATCTTAGCCATTGTTAATAGCTCTTCCCTTGGCCTGGCTCTTTTCCTAGCATTGGGGTGTGACTGAGTATATTTTATACTTGTACTTTCCTCTCTGGCCAGTAGATGGTGACTCAGTGCCAGCAATGAGATTGATTTTTTTGTTAGAATTTTAAAAGGGGAATTGAATGTGAAACTCTTAAACTTTCCCCAAGATCCCAAGTACTGGGGATTGTGAGTCATTGGTTTTCAAAGTTAAACATGGAACCAAAAGTTTCTGACACTTGTTGATAACCAGACTTACAATAGGTGCTCTGGGAGGATAGCAGTTTCAATCATCCGAATTCCTCTCATCTTTACCCATTAAGACTAATTGCACAATTACCTGAGATTCTTTCTTGTTCTTCAGGTCTACTAGCATCTATTTGTTTTCTTAATTGGCTGAGGATAGTGAGGGGAATGTTATGATAATATTTAATTTTTTCTTGCGCGCATTCCTTCTCCTGACTAGTTCCAGACATTTTATCCTGAATTTCCTAACCCGCACTGGCTACTGATGTGTCGCTCAGATGAGTGAATTTTAGTGGAATTGAAACAAATCTGCCTTGCAGGGCTGGGACTGTCCTGTAGCTCAGTCAGTGGCCTCTTCTGAGCAATTGTTATCTCATCTGCGGTTTCCAGGACTCACTCAGGAATGCTGAGGCCTTTTAACTTTGCATTTCCATCCCAGTACGACTGACTGCTTCAGCTCATTTCAGAAACCCAACCATCTGAAAGGCTTCCATTGCAGGAGGAAGGGGATGAAACAAGCTGGGAGATTCAGGAGCTGAGTCTTATTTATTAGTATCCTCTCGCCATGTTTTTCTGAAATGGCTGAAAGGCACTTATATCTAAAATAAAATTTGCCACTTGTGCAGGAAACTTGTAAGCGAGCAGTCTGAGGTCAAGAAATCTATGACTTGAGTTTCCATGACCTGCGCTTGTTTAACTGGTCCAGGGACTTCAGCATTTCAGGGAAGTTGTTTATTTTCCCCTGAACCCAGCTCTTGGGCTTTGAGAGTATCTTTCTTTCATGAGCTGAAACTACTTTTCTTCTAAGAATCCCTAAACTGAGAAAACTTACAACATCTTGAGAGGGAGAACTACAACCACCTTTTTCATCTCCAAGAAACTGTCAGCATATACACAACAGCAAGTATTGCATCAGCAGGTTTATTCTCGGATCTGGGGTGTCCGTGATGACTGCTGGGCCGCAGCCAGGTCCATGGGTGCTCTCTCAATAGTTAAGAAAGTAATCTGAGAAGCGGAAAGCAGCATTCAAGTAACATAACGTGTGTGGACTGGTCTGGGAGTTAATTCTTTCTGATAAACAGGAAAGCAAAGTAGAATGGGGGAAAATGATCCAAATACTAGCTTCTAGTGTGACCCAACAGTTGGGATGCTGCTATGTTAGCAGACCATGCTTAGGTTCTTCTCATCCCTTCATTTCTCCTGGGGTTGCTGTCCAGGAAGCCTCCCTGCCTCCCTAGTCTGCTCTCTCCCCAACTGCCACTTGCTTAATATTCCTAACGCATGCTCACTTCTGTTCCCTTGAGCAAAAACCTCGGAGGCTCCCCAGTGGCTCCCTATTGCCTACAAAATTAAGACCAGACTCCTTTGGCATTCAAAGTCCCAATAATCTAAATTCCAACCTATTCTTCATGAACTTCACTTCAAACTGTACTCCCCATACTCCCACTGCCTTTTTTTTTTTTTTTTTTACAGAGACAGTCAGAGAGAGGGATAGACAGGGACAGACAGACAGGAACGGAAAGAGATGAGAAGCATCAATCATTAGTTTTTTACTGCAACACCTTAGTTGTTCATTGATTGCTTTCTCATATGTGCCTTGACCATGGGGCTACAGCAGACCGAGTGACCCCTTGCCCAAGCCAGCGACCTTGAGTCCAAGCTGGTGAGCTTTGCTCAAACCACATGAGCCCGTGCTCAAGCTGGTGACTTCGAGGTTTCGAACCTGGGTCCTCCGCATCCCAGTCTGACGCTCTATCCACTGTGCCACTGCCTGGTCAGGCCCACTGCCTTTTTTGCTAGATCCTTATAGTTTCATGCAAGGCTATTCCTTGCCATCTATTTGTCTGACAGAATAGTCTGAAATTATAACATTGCCAACGTCTTTCCCATACCTCTCCACCAGTCTAAATCTTGCCCAATTTTTTAAAGCCCTACCTGATGCTAGTTTTTCCTGAAGAGTCCCTAATCCCTCCTGCAAATGAAATCTGATGAAAGTTTCTCTTTGCCATTTTGTGGTTCATCTCTGTTCTAAATACCTTGTTTTCTCCCTTTTACCATCATAGCACTGAGCACATCGCCTTGCATGCAGCAGAAACTCTGTATTTGTTGATGAGTGAGAGAAATACTGCAAATGATTTTAAAAAGTGAACATGAATAAATCAGCTGTGGGATACTGTGTACGTAACAACTATTCCGCTCTGGGAAAATGTGTGAAAAATATATCTGAATTTATTATTTTAGTACAGTATAATACAGAATTGTGGCAACAGAAAAAAACAATAAACACTACAATGGATTGATATAAATATGCTATAGCCTAGATTATCAGTTATTGAAATACCATTCTTCTATTACGAAGTTTATAAAGATTTACACTGTACACAAAAGGAATTCCTCCCAAGAGCTGTAGAGTGGAGAAGGGGATAGCCAAATACTTGGCTTAAAGGATGGTTTCAGGAACATGATCTGGCCAGCCAGCCTGTTCCTTATTATGAGGCCCAGGTCCCTCCCCACTGGGCTTCCTTGTGACTATAAATAGACATTCTACTTCTAATGCAATACTTCTTTCCTGAAGGATCTAGTCATTTTTTACTACTGAGACATGCTTTTACCTTTGTGGTCCCATTTCCAAAGCTGCTCACATTGATAGATTAGGAGGTTGGGCTTTTGTTCTATCTCTTATCTGCCCTAGATGGTGGTATTCCGGGAGGGGTCGGCATTTATCCGTCTATCTGACTGACAGAATACAGTCTGAAATTATCCTTAACCCCCGAAAACTTCCAAAGGGGAAGTATCTGTGAAAATATATCCTCTCCCCTCCCCTGCCGGCTCTCCCCCCACCAGTGCTGTGTGATGGCTCATGGAGAAATCTGTGTAAAGAAGCACTCCGCCTTGGTGTGTCTTCTGAAGTGGAGGAAGGCAAGTTCTGCTGTGATTTTAGGGAATTGGATGTTCTTGGTCATGGGTGCGTGTTGTCTTGAATCCAGCCTAGGTAGTTAGTAACCTTGGTGTATACACCTGGAACATCTTTCTGTCCACAACCAAGGCCCCAACTGATGATGCCAACCAAAGTCATGCGTTTGTCCTTCATACACACCAGCGGACCTCCTGAGTCACCCTGCAAAAAAGATAGGACAGGTTAGGTTACAAAATTGCAGACTATTTGGGTGGAAGTTAGGATTAATATATGTAGTGTTACTATTGTGCTCTTCATAGTACTTAGTTCACAGAGGGAAAATTTTATCTCAATGATCTTGATCCTCTAAGACAGGGGTAGTCAACCTTTTTATACCTACCGTCCACTTTTGTATCTCTGTTAGTAGTTAAATTTTCTAACCGCCCACCAGTTCCACAGTAATGGTGATTTATAAAGTAGGGAAGTAAGTTTACTTTATAAAATTTATAAAGCAGAGTTACAGCAAGTTAAAGCATATAATAATAATTAGTTACCAATTACTTTATATTGGATTTTTGCTAAGTTTGGCAGAATAAATCTTCATAAAACAATTTACTATAGTTAAATCTATCTTTTTATTTATACTTTGGCTGTTCCACTACCGCCCACCATGAAAGCTGGAACGCCCACTAGTGGGTGGTAGGGACCAGGTTGACTACCACTGCTCTAAGAGAATTAGGCTGTATCTACATGTAAGGTATAATTGAGATAATTGCTTCTGACATTTCAGGCCTTAACCCTGGTTTTTAACTCCACCACTTAAAGCTGTATGGCTTGGGCTAACCATGCTTCAGTATCCTTATCTGTAAGAGACATAATACTACCTACTTGATACCGTTATTACGGGAATTAATTGGGAGAAAGCTTGAAAAGCTCTGAGAATAAAGTAGGACATTTAGTAAAACTCCTGGTAATTGTTAGTTGTTATTGTCTTACTCAATCAAAATGATTTTTTTTTTTAGGTGAGAGGAGAGGAGATAGTGAGGCAGACTCCTACAAGCTCCCTGACCAGGATCCACCCAGCAACCACAGCCCGGGTTGATGCTTGAGTACTGAGCTATTTTTTAGCATCTGAGGCTGATATGCTCCAATGGAGCTATCCTCAGCGCCTGGGCCCATGCTCAAACCAATTGAGCCACTGGCTGCAGGAGGGGAAGAGGGAGAAAAGGGGAAGAGGGGATAGGAGAGAAGCAGATGGTCACTTCTCCTGTGTACCCTGACCAGGAATCAAACCCAGGACATTCATACTCCAGGCCAACGTTCTATCCACTGAACCACCAGCCACAGCCTTGTTTTGTTTTTAACTTGAAGCTTGCAAATAATCATGGTTTTACTTTGCATACAACCTTTATACGACTGTTAAGCTAGGTAGTTTTGGAAAAAAATGGAGGTTTCTGAAGAAACTAGTCAAAAAGAGACCAAAGGCTGTCAAAAAACCAAGAGGTGGCTGCTATAATTACTTTATAAAGTCCACAGGATCTTCAGTGCAGGAGCCTGGCCTACCTTCCTTTTGCACCCCTCTCACCCCAGTCCGTCAGTGGACAGCTGGCACACTGCAGGCATGAGCACGTCTCATGAATAACAGATCCCTGGCTATCTTCAGGTCCTACTATCACAGGCTGGTCTGTGTCCCATAGGCCAGTGTCCTATTATCATGTATAGAAGTACTAACTCAAATACGGATGCCAACACAGGGAGCCTGACATGCCTTGCTGCCCCAGGTTAGAGCCGAGTACACGTTTCCTCACAAATCATCTCTATCCTGCTTTCCAATAAGCTGTCGTCCCTCCTTCCCTCACTATAAGGCAGACTAATCTTCCAGCAGCTACAGAATTCAAGAATTTCTTAATTTGTGTTGCTTTACCCATCCTTTCAATAGTCAATTAATTGCTTGGGCTCACAGGAAATCCTGTACCAGGCGGAGTTTCCTGTGTAGACGCTAGGGAAATTTCCTGCAGATCAAATTTCTTAAGTTTGGGTAACTTTGATCTTCCTCCAGTTGCTTCATTCTCTGAGGCCCTCAGGGGAATCCTCAGCACAGCAGCAAGATGAAATCACTCCATTCTGGCTAGAGGTTTTATTTTCCTTGTTTACAACCTGTTGGCCAAGGGACCCGTTCACCCTGGGGGGGGGGGGGGGGGCAGAGTATGGAGAAACACGCATGTTTACCTGGCAGGCATCGTGCAGGTTTGCATGGTTCCCTCCACTCCGCGTGTCTCCGGCACACAGCATGTTGTTCGTGATGGTTTTGTTAGACAAATACTGGGACGTGCAGCGGCTGGAGGGGTACAGCCTGACGTGCGCCTCCTTCAGCCGCTCAGAGTAGAAGGGAGAAGCTGAAAGAGGAGGGAAAATGCTTTATCGTTTTAGGGAAGGAGGAAGCCAACTTGTCTAATAGCTAATATGTATACATTTTTATACATCTTAGGTGTGAATCCTATGAAATTGCCACTATTTTATTATTTCGCCCTATAAAAACAACAATTTTATAGAGTTTAACCTAGGGTTTCTCCCTAGCGTTGACATTTTAGACCAGATAAATTTTGTGCGTGTAGATGTTTGGCAGCATCCCTGGCTTCTCCTCAATAAATGTCAGGATAAACCCTCATCAAGGGTTGTAACAATCAAAAATGCCACCAGATATTGTCAAATGTCTCCTGGGGGACAAAATTACCCCAGGTGGGAAGCACTGGTTTAACCTAGTCCTCATAACCTAAGGAAGTAGCTACTTCTGTCCCCATCTTACCAATGAGGAAACTGAGGCTTGGAGCCATGTAAAATAAAAATCGAGGCCAGGGTCACACTGCTAGCAAGGGGCAGAACAAGGATTTGGCCTGAGGTCCATGGGACTGTAGTCCAAGTATCCACACCCTTAATTACTATCTTCACTCTTATCAGAACCTTCTTTAACTCTTAAGCTCTTCAAAACACTGGTGCTATTCAGACAGACCTCTCACGCCCTGCACAGCGGTCCTGCGAGGTGGGGAAGGCTGAGGATGCTTCCCACTCTACAGGCAAGTTGCCCAGATTACGACAGCATCAGCGCCTGTCCCAGGGCTAGAACCTCTCCCGTGACCACTTTTTCCTCTGTCTGGTCAACAACTGCATCCCCTGCTGTCCTGCAGACAGACAGGATGGGACCTTGATTTCCTTCCACTTACATGCCTCATGCTTGCCGTAGCCAGACAGCTCACATTCTGTCCAGTCCGGCAGCTGCAGGTCGGCTCCAGGGAGACAGACGGTGCGGACACTATCACTCTCCTGGGCGCATTGCAGCGAATCCGATTTCAGTTGCAGCAGTGCTGGGAGGGAGAGCGAGGAGAGAAAAAGCCTGCGTGAGGAGCTTCTTCTGATCTCGGGAGAGGAAGATGAAGGAGGGGTACAAGTGCACGTGTGTGGGTGTGTGTTGTGCGATCTGGAATTTGACCCAGAGCAGGGAGAATAATGACGCCTTACCAATGTCATTGTCGTAAGTGTCGTAATCAAAATCCTTATGGACGATGTATTTTTCTACTTCAAACTTCTGCTCTTCCTCTCCAGGGACCAACCGGTATGTTCTGCCCAAGACCACCTTAAGGTGGTGGAGAGGGAACCTGATGGAGAAACAGCCTTAGGACATTCTTCTGCTGTGAGGTTCCCTCTAACCGGCCTGGTTGCAAGGCTTTGGAGAGTAGGAAAACCTACTGGGTTAAGTCCCTACCTCTCCTGGAAGCAGTGGGCAGCAGACAGGACCCAGCAGGAACTGATCAGTATTCCCCCACACAAGAACCTGTCTCCTGGCGACCTCCTGTTCCGGACAAAGATGGCAGCCTGCCACGGATGAGAAGTGATGTCCGAGAAGAGCCCTCCTTTAATGCGAAACTGAGGCCGTTTGTACTGTCTCAGGCCGCAGGTGGCTGCGTGAGGAAAGGACAGAGAAGGGAAATCAGATCTGTGGTCTGGAGGTGCGAGTGCTTGAGCCCCTATCTTGACTTTTTTCTCTTGGAACCCCTAGTTTCTACAGGCTACTGCACCTCTACAGGTCGGCACAGTGATGTAAGTCTCCCTGGTAAGAAAAACCACAGCTTTCATTCGTTGAGTACATAGTACAAGCCAACCACTGTATATACACTATCTTTAACCCTCCCAACACTGAGTTTCAGAGAGGCTGAGAAAATTTTCCCCGAGGTCACACTGACATCTGGATTAGAGCCCCGAGCTGTCAGGATCAAAAGCTGGGGATCTTTCTGCTCTGCCTCATTTCCTCTAGTTCTCTTCTGCCTCCACTTCCTGGTTTCAGAACTAATGGAGCACTGCAACTCCCTCCTGGGAAATGTCTACCCGCTTCTGTTCCATCTACTCAAGCTAACCTTCCTTCAAGGCCCAGGTAAAATCCCACCTCCTCACGAAGCTTTTGTTTTAACATACCCAGCCCACTAGGTTCTGAGCAAGCTTACTGATACCCCTCACTAAGGACTTACTACACACAACCTTGCTTGTGAGTTAACTGATAGTTTGTGTCTTGCCTGCCCAGTTAGACTCTGTGTTTCTTAAGAAACATTCTGGCTGATCTCTGTGTTCACAGAAACTGAGTAATAATAATCTATTCTCAGACAATTTCCCGCGCACGGGAAGTGGATATCCGCCTGAGAGTGTTGCCACCCCCACCCTTGCTTCAGTCATGGAAGCCCCCTCCCCAACAAGGCCTGACCTTCCCGGGAATCTGGCAGCTACACAGTCTGAACCAGACAGCTGTGAAAACACAGGAAATGGCATGGCCGAGGAAATGGTCAAGAGGAACAGGGCAGTGAGGCTGGGCAGAGGGAGGTGGCCAAGGGCCGTCCTTACAGCACTGGGGAATGTCACAGTATTCCCAGGTCAGCTTGCGGTCCTTCAGCACGTGGCACCAAGGCTTGGTATCCCCGTCTGGGTTCCTAGATGATAAAGGCTGTTTAAGGTTTCCAATCACCTCTCAAGCCATGGAAGAGGGGAAGGGGGCTCAGTGAATCGATGGCAAAAACAGGGAGCTGGGAATGAGGATCCTGAGGTCTGGACTTGGCTCTGTCACAGACCCCACCATAGGAAAACAACTTGAACTTCAGCAACATGACATCTTACTCTCACAGGATGCTGGGAGGGAGAGTGAGCTGTGCTGTGAGGAAACTCTTGCAATTTGTTGGAATAACAGTACCATGTGAGAGGGGAACAGATGAAGAAATGGCTATGAAACGGGACCTCTAACTTGGGATTTAGGTTGAAAAACTGGTGGACTAGATAATAGCTATGGTTTCTTCCCACTCCCTGGGTTTTTCGTATAACTTTAGACATAACCTCTTCTTCCATCCCATGCCCCAGTCTTGCCCTCTGCCCAAACCTGAGCACCCTGAACCCTGTGCTACATACCGGCAGTAATTGTGTTTGCCCAGGCCCAGTGTCTGGGCGTTGGTCTTCCATGCTGTGTAAATCTTGCCTATCAGTTTCATGGAATTCCACTGGAGGCAGGAAGCACCAGACGAGGTGAGGCTGTGAGTACCACGGTACGCTAACCCTTTTCCAAAGTAGCAGTCACCATTTTTTTCTGGAACATAAGAAATCTCAAACTGAAACAAAACCAATAAAATGCTAAAGCAGGCAAGTTGTAGTTTGCAACAGGGCCCGCAACAGAGCTGCTGGCCTGGGGAGTTGAAGGCAGCCAGCCTACCAGTGAGAAGCGTGTGACACCATCCCACCTCCCCTGTTTCTTCAAGCCCTTTTACAGAGGGATGGCAGATGGCTTTCTTCTGCTGTGCCAACTTCCATCAACTGGATATGGCTTCCTAGATTGCTGTGTTGAATGAGATTCTGAGGGTATATTCAGGGTCAGCACGAAAGGGTGCTGTATTCAATCAGTGGTGATTATTCCTGGAGCTTCTTTGAAAGTAATTACAGGTTTCCTTGTTTATATTTAACAGTGAACCAAGGTGTGTCAATGGGGGGACATGTCAGCAGGGTCTTATTTCTCCGACTTTGCTGGCCAGTGCTTTAAACGGTGTGCCGAGCTTGGGAAGGGAGAGAGAATGCTGCCTATTTTCACTTTTTTGTCCAATTTTACCTTCTTTTCTCCTCATTTGAAACTCACAAAACATAGCAGTATAATAAATAGTATAATTAGAAGCGCTCTTTCAGGTCATCTAGACCAGTGAGTCCCAATTTAGTTCAGGTCCTGGGAGGTAGAGAGGATGCTTTGGCATTACTGTAAAGCGTCCTCAAGTTCACAGGTATATCAGCATTACTTGTGGACTGAATGCATATTATTTTGTGTGTGTATCGTTAGAACTTTAAAATGTGTTTTTCATACCATTGTGATAAGTAACATAATTATTTGTGAAAGCATCACTGAATTCAAAAGTACCTCTCTGTAACTCAGTATTTTTTTAAATCTGGGATGTCTTCTTACATTAAAAGTCAGAGAGAGAGAGAGAGAGAGAGAGCCTGGCCTGTGGTGGCGCAGTGGCAGGGGTCGTCAAACTTTTTATAAAAACGGCCCACTTTTGCAGTGCTGGTAGACCTGGTCCCTACCGCCCACTAGTGGGCGTTCCAGCTTGCAGCGCTGTTTGGTTGCACGGTAGGGACCAGGTTGACCAGCACTGCAAAAGTGGGCAGTTTTTATAAAAAGTTTGACGACATCAACCTGGAACATGGAAGTCTCCGATTTGAAAGGTATATACAACAAGTAATTGATACAATGAGCAACTAAATACAATGAGCAACTAAAGTGAAGCAACTACGAGTTAATACTTTTCACTTCCTCACCTCCTCTCTCAGTAAAACAATAACATCTTTAAAAAAAGTCAGAGAGTGAGAGAGTTGAAAAATAGGCCCATCAATCAAAAAAGGAGAACCCCCATTCATTCTCAAAAGGATTAGAAACCACTGATGCAGACCCACCTTCTCTGCAGATGAGGAAACTGAGGCTCAGCGGTGTGAAAAAATCAGCTCAAGGTCAACAGCTAGAGGCCACGCCTGGGTGAGGACCTATGTCTCATGACTGTCTATCTTCTGCAGCCAAAACGCTTCACTAGCAGCCTAGTCCTTTGTCTCCCCAATTGTAGAAGGACCATCAGCCTGTCTTCCTAGGCCAGGTGAGGCCAACAGTTTTTGTACCCGGGCCAGATTAGAAAGAAAGCTTTTATCACGGGCCAGAAGAAATATTAAAATGAAAAAATGTTAACTACAAAAACTATTCGTTTAAGTAAACAAAACTTTATTATGTAATTTGTTTATAAATAAATGTAAGTAATTTAGTACAACAAATTTACAAAAAAACTAATGTGACATGTTGAGGCGCTTTGCATCGCCTATTATTTTTTTAATATCTGGCTCTATACTTGTAGTAGCTATTTTTAACACAGCCTCCAAATGTAAATCATTCAATCTTGATCTTGTTGTACTTTTATTTAGATTCATTAAAGAAAAAGTTTGTTCACAAATATAACTTGAGCTGAAGATTACTGAAGATATCGTAGTTTATGTATAACGATTTAAAAGTACCACTTATTTCATTTCCACAGTGCGTCATGTGGAGAACATTAAAAATGTAATCATGGGCCACATAAACTCATTACACGGGCCGAATGTGGCCCGCGGGCCGTATGTTGGCTGTACCTGTCCTAGGCCGTTCTCCCCACGGCACCACAGGAGAAGGTGGGGAGGCTGCACTTACCTTTGGGGCAGACAGGTGTGCTGCAGAACTCCGAGCTGTACTTCCCTGCCTTGAAGACATAGCACCATGGTTTTGAGTCTTCATCTGGGTTTCTGAAAAATCAGGCAGGGAAAGCCAGGGCAGGGGTTAAAAGTGAAGTTTCCTTCTCAGGCCCAAGGACTTTGTATCCTCTTCTGGGGAAAGAGTGTGCTTTTGGTTAGTTGTATCATGTTAGGTGAACATATGACTTAGTTATTGTCTTCATTGGGAGATTAAGTGTGGCTTAAGGAGATGTGTATGTGTGCCAAGAGGTGGCCTATGATGGTTAGTTTTGTGTGTCAACGTGGCTAGGCTATTGTGCCTAGTTCTTTAATCAAATACCAATCTAGATGTTGTTGTGAAGGGAGTTTGTAGATGTGGTTGACATCTATAGTCAGCTGGCTTTAAGTAGAAAAGATTATCTTCGATAATGTGGGTGGGACTCATTTAACCAGTTGAAGGCCTTAAGAGCAAAAGCTGAAAAGAAATGGTCTCAAGACTGCAGTGTTGGCCTGGTGGGTAACTCAGTTGGTTAGAGCACCGTCCTGATATGCCAAGGCTGCAGGTTCAATCCCCAGTCTGGGAACATACAGGAATCAACCAATGAATGCATAAACTAGTGGAGCAACAAATCAATGTGTTTTTTTCCCTCTCTCTCTCTAAGAAAAAAAAAAAAGGCTGCAGTACCAACTCCTGAGTTTCCAGCTTGCTGGCTAGCCTACAGATTCTAGACTTGCCAGCCCCCATAATCACACGAGCCAATTCTTTAAAATAAGTAAGTAAGTGACTTAAAAAAATATGTTATTGGTTCTCTTTCCCCAGAGAACTCTAATCACTCTGATGCCGATATTTTCCCAATGGCAGCAGCTTCTCATCAGAGAAAACACTATTCAGTAGGGAAGACGGCCCTCTCACCTGCAATAATTGTGATTTCCGAGCCCCAGCCTGATGGCATCTGGCCTCTGCCCATTGTAGGGCTTCCGGGCCAGAACGCTGCTGTTCCAGTTGACACACTCCGACCCGCTCTCCGCTGTGCTCCATGTGCCCCTGTAGGTGACACCCTGGTCCTTGTAGCAGGTAGCACTGGCATCTGATTGAAAGCAGAAAACGCAGCATCTCACATGTGAATCCCCACCCCTTTCATTTAGCTTCTCAAAAGGGTCTCCCATCTGTTGCTATCATGCCCCCAAACCAACGAGGCAGTCTGGCTGCTGAAGCTACTGCAACACAGGAGGTAGGTGGGTAGTGGCTGGGGTCACCCAGAGGACTGGCCGCAGAGCCAGACTCCAGGTTTGCACCCATCGGGCGCAGCACTTTGGTTTTCTAACCAACCCTTGGAGGTGGCTGGCCCGGCCCCACTCCCCACCTTGGCCCCTGCCACCAGGGTAGATTTCCTCTCTGGGAAGATTCGGCAACGGGGACTTCAGTCCGTCTCTCCCACCCACCCGCCTGCCGACCACTCACCTATTTCACAGAGTTTCCCACTAAATCCTTCAGGGCACTGACACACAAAATGTGAGAAGTAAAGAGCCTGCCAGCACGTCCCCCCGTTGAAGCACCGCGGTTCGTTGCAGCCTGTCAAACAGAAACAAGGAAACCCTTAGCTATCTTCAAAGCAGCTCCAAGAATAACACGAGTTAAAACATGAAGAATGCTTTCTACATGTCAGACACTATTCTAAGCAGTTTACGAAATTAACTCATTGAGAACATGGCAAACCATGAGGTTCGTACTATCGTTCTCCCCCTTTCACAGACAAGAAAGCAGGCTCAGCAAGGGAATCATTTGCCTGAGGCCACGTGGTTTTGCTCCTTCTTTGCTCAGCACCTTCACATTTGCCTAAGGAAGATCATACCTGGAAGCCCCACTGGAATATTTGAACATGCCAAGGACCAGTAAAGACAAGGTTTGGGCCACGAGGCCGGACCCTGAAGCTCAAAGCCTCGGCTTGAAATCCATACGTACTTTTGATGGGCACAGAGTGGCACTGCGACCGGCCGCTGTTGCACCAGCAGTATTCTACTAGGTTGTTCCTGAGCATGGGGCGCAGCCACGACTCATGATGCCGGTATATCATCTGGGTTTTTTCATCTCTGCAGGTCACTAGAACGAAAGACAGGCTGGCCTCTTAGGGCACAACTCACCAAAAACTGATGTCCTACCCTCTGGTCTTTCTGAGAAAATTCCTATCTTGCTTTCTATATAATCCATCCTTTATTCCTTTCTTGCTCTCCATTGGAAGACAACAAATACCTAATATTTTGACTCCAAAGATCCCTTTTATTGTTTTTCTTTTCCTGATGGACCCTTATTTTGAAAGAATTTATCCACCAAAAACATTTATTAAGTCATCCTCTATTTTTTCATTTTAGTTCATCAAAACTATACACATGTATATAACTACCTGAGTTTTTGATCCACATGAGTATTAGTGCACTGAAATGATGCATTTATGGCCCCAAAGAAAATTGGCATTTTGGTCTGTGCAGAAAATGTGCTACTTCCAGTATTTTTTAAAATATAAGGAATGTATAATAGCTGAAGTGCTCCCATTAATATTTTTCCTTCTTTCTCTGTTTCTCTGTTTGCAAAACCGGAATGCCAACTTAAAAAACCTACAACTTTTAATTAATTACAAAGTAACCTATGCTCATTGTAAACAGTTCTAGTTTCTTTTGAGGATCCATAAGGCCAGGATAGCCTTGTTGAAACACTGTGCTATCCAACAGCTATGGCATTAGGAGTTAAGGCGTGACTCACTCTGGGGAAACTTCCACTTTAAAAGGGGTGTTGCAAAGTCTTCCAGACCCAAAGGAAGTAGCTCATGAAAGAGGAGAGATGAGTGCCTGGGTTGGTAGTTTTGGACCTAGAGCTGGGCCTGGAGTTCTTCAAATCAGAGTCAAGACAATCCATCCAGCTGTTAGCATTTTTTATTCTTGGGATCCTAATGGTAATGTTCTTCAGGTTTCTAGAATCAACTCTAGACCTGGTCTTATGGAGAGAAAGTCTTCCCACCCCACCTCTGTAAGGTCACCCAGGCTACTTTTCCCTGTTTTACCAACCCAAGGAACTGGAGGTGCAGAGATGTTAGTTAACAAAGATGCCAAGTTGCCTCCGGTCGGATGGGAATCACAGTCCAGGAACAGACCGTGGAGGACCAGGACGGCTGCGGCCTGGCAGCAGTATGGGCTTGGACAAGTCACTGACTCCCTGGGGCCTGTTTTCTAATTTGTGTAACAGGACTTAAGGCCATTGAGCTTGTAGGCTCCTGGCATCTTTGTGACTCCTACAGCTTGACTCTTTGAGAGCACATCTGTCCCTGTCTTCTCAGATCTTGGCTTGTTCGCTCAGCTACCTGGGTGCACGGTGAGTGAGCAATGAGGGAACGGCGCAGGCATCTTTGCAGAATTGCTATCTATAATCTCGCCTTCACATAGCTTAAGTTATCAGGTGGTGGGTAGAAGATAAATCCCTCCACAGCACCTAAAGCACCCTGAGCCCCTAAGCCTTAACCCTCCCCCTCCTCAGCTTCATCTTACTTCTGTATGATCTGGCTCCTCTTCTGAATCGCCTGTGGGTTTCCTGCCAAGAAACCAGGGGGTGGAGAAAGGATCAGTGCATAATAATAAGTAACAAACACAGCCAATCCAGAAGACTACCTATCAACCTGCCAGTCAGATGCCACCTGCCCAGAGATCCTCCCTCGGGTTGTCGCTTTCCTGCCTTATTGTCTAAGTCTCTCTCCCCTTCTAGACTAGCACTGTCCAAAAGAACTTTCTCCCATCCAAGTACTACCCAGGCCCAACCCTGATTATCTTCTGAGATCAGACAAGATCTGGCGCGTTCAGGGCGGTATGGCCATAGACCAAAAGAATGATGGAAATGTTTAATGCCTACTAATGTAGCCACTAGTCTGTGTGACAACTGAGTGCCTGAAATATGACTAGTGTGACTAGACTGAATCTTATATTTTATTCAATTTGAAATCTAAATGGCTATGAGTGGTTAGTGGCTACCATATTGAACAGTGGAACTGCAGTCCCCATCTCATCTATGTAGCCATCCCTGACACTCCTCTAACATCCTGCTGCTCAGGTATTGCTCACTGGGCCTTCTCTGATGCCCTCTGTGGCCGGACATTTTCAGAGAGCATGTGTATTGTGCAGCTTCTGTCCTAATGACATAGATAGTAAGCAGTATAAGGGCAGCTTGTCTGCTTCTATGACTTGCAGTGCTTACATTCTTTTTAGTACTTAATGGGTTAATTCTAATGCATTCTTTAAAAATCAGCTCCAAAGGTGTTCAGAGGCAGTGGAGTGAAATTAGGAACTGTTCCCTCAGATCACAGAAAGGGCCTAGGTTTGTGCTGCCAAAAGCCTGAATCCCAAGCATCCTCTACACGGGGTTGTGTACATGTGTGTTCGGCAGTGCCATTGGCTCTCCGCCCCTTTGCCTCTCCCCTCTGATGCCATCCCCACCTTGGGGCTCTGGGGTACACTGAGAAGCGTCTGGAGACCACAGCCTCGAGGGACGAGGCACACAGACGTGAACTGCACACCTACCTGCCCGGGCACAGTGAAGACTGCTCCACACAGCAGCAGTACACACAACAGCTCTCCCTTCATTCTAGTCGTCATTTCTTCAGGGTCCCTAAAACTCTGGAAGAGTAGGGGGAAAAGCTTCATTGAGGGATGTGAGAGGTCAAAGACTACAACAAAGGTCAAGAACCTGCAACCTTATCATGGCCAGGCCCTCCACAATCAGTTCCCTGAGCAGGAAACGCCATGACAAGTATCTGGAAGATGGATTTGTTTGTTTTAGTAATAGTAAAATACACATAACATCAAATTTACTATCATAACCACTTTAAGTGTACAGTTTAGTAGCATTAAATACATTCACATTGTTGCGCAACCATCTCTGCCATCCATTTTTTTCCTTCCTTTTTTTTGTATTTTTCTGAAGTTGGAAATGGGGAGGTAGTCAGACAGACTCCCGCATGCGCCCAACTGGGATCCACCCAGCATGCCCACCAGGGGGCGATGCTCTGCCCATCTGGGGCATTGCTCTGTTGCAACCAGAGCCATTCTAGGGCCTGAGGCAGAGGCCATAGAGCCATCCCCAGCGCGCCCGGGGCAACTTTGCTCCAATAGAGCCTTGGCTGCGGGAGGGGAAGAGAGAGACAGAGAGGAAGGAGAGGGGGAGGGGTGGAGAAGCAGATGGGCGCTTCTCCTGTGTGCCCTGGCTGGGAATCGAACCCGGGACTCCTGCACACTAGGCCGACACTCTACCACTGAGCCAACCGGCCAGGGCCTGCCATCCATTTCCAAACCTTCATTTTCCCAAACTGAAACTCTGTACCCGTTAAACAAGAACTTCCCACTCCCCGGCAACCTACTTTTTGTCTCTAGAACTTTGACTACTCTAATTCCTTATATAAGTGGAATCACGTAGAATATTTGTCCTTTTGTGTCTGGCTTATTTCACTTAGCACAGTATTCTCAAGGTTCATCCATGTTGTTGCATGCATCAGAAATTCCTCCTTTTCAAAGCTGAGTAGTATTTGTCTATATAGACCCTATTTTGTTAATCCATTCATCCATTGACGGACACACATTGTTGGAGGATAATTTTGTCCAGAGATTCCTATGGGTTTACGGGTAAGACTGTCTCTGGCACTTCTTGGCAGCCCCGGGATTGTGGTGAGCTGGCATGGTTACTCTTGAAGTGAATTCCTGCCCTGGGATTGACTAGGAGCCACAGTAATGTCCCCTCGCTGACATTAAAGAGAAAACCATAGGGATTTTATTGCTGGCACATCACAGAGCCCATCTACCTCAGATTGCCCCAGCTCTCCCACTCATGACTTCCATGCCTGCTTGTCCAACAAAGAGAAGGCTCCTCTGGGCCAGCCCTTCCCCCTTCCCACCGCTCCACGGGAATGTCTGTTTTTTTATCGACAGGCCTGACAAAGTGCAGATTTGCAGAAAGAAGCAGAGGCATCTGGTTTTAGTCATTAAACTCCGATCTTCCTGGACCCCAAATTCCTGGCTTTCATGGGCCTTTGCCCTGTGATCTTGCACTCAGCAGCTTAAAGTAGGTTAGTTGGTCGGGGTGTTATTTTGTGGTCTGGCAGACCCACTCACTCTTTCGTCTTTAAGAATTAAATTAGGGTATTTCTTCCCTTGACTCATTTCCTTTCAGTCACAACAACTTTTGGTCCCACCCCTCCTCCTCATCCCAAGGATCCTAAACACCCTGCCCCTGTAGAGGAGGCTTCTAGGACGTTCATCCTGGCCTTGCTCTGGCTCTGGTTCTTTCTTTGTTTATTTGCAGAGAACTCTGCTGTTGGAAGTGCCATTGCCCTCACATGGCCCCAGGCTCTCTTCAGAGTGAGGATAAAGTGTCAAGGGTGGGAGGGGTGATGGAGAGTCTGTATGCCCCAGTGATTCTTCCTGGGATGCTGGTGACAGGCAGAGGCAGGAACCCAGAGCTGGGGTAAGTGGGGAGACTGCAGGAGGGCCTGGTTAACAATGAGTCCAACGAGGAAACTCAGGCCCCAGGCTCAGAGGGAGTCTTGACAACCAGCACACCCTTTCCTCACTTCCCCTTGCCCATTGTGGAGGAGAAAGAAGGGCCCTTTTCTTTTTTGTATTTTTCCAAAGTGAGAAGCGGGGGGGGGGGGGGGGGGGCACACACAATACACGACGATAGGACAGATTCCTGCATGTGCCTGACGAAGATCCACCTGGCATCCACCAGGGGGCGATGCTCAGGCCCCTCTGGGGCATTGCTCTGCTGTGGCCGGAGCCATTCTAGCACCTGAGGCGGAGGCCATGGAGCTGTCCTCAGCGTCTGGGCCAACTTTGCTCCAATGGAGCCTTGGCTGAGGGAGGAGAAAAGAGTGATAGAAAGAAAGGAGAAGGGGAAGGGTGGAGAAGCAGATGGGTGCTTTTCCTATGTGACCTGGCCGGGAATCGAACCCGGGACTTCCACATGCCAGGCTGATACTCTACTGCTGAGCCAACCGGCCAGGGCATAGGCCCTTTTCTTAGAGGACAAAGCTTGCTACTGTTCACTGGTTTCGGGCAGTTTCAGAAGGAACAAGTAGGCCATCCAAAAGAGGAGCACAGGTGAAGTCTTCTGAGCGCAGGGGATTGCTCTGGATTAACTTTCTCAGCTGTCTTTAAGTTTCCCCTTTCTCAAAATTTCTCTAAATTCTCCTTCTTAATTTTGTCTCATTATTTATAATCTTTAAAAATAGCTCTTAAATGTATCCCCACTCCCCTCATTCTTCTGAACTTAATCATTTTCACATATTTACAGAAGGTCCTATCCTTGATTATCTTAGCCAGGCCTTGAGGACAGGGAGATCTCTACACTCTCAGGACTTCATGAAGAAATTCTGAATGAAACAACGTATGAATGAGTAAAGGAACCACCAGCCGAACAAGGAACTTAACTTGCATGCCAACCCAACCCGTCTTTTCACTGTCTCCATTCACCCAAGTCCAGGGGATTGGTGTGGTCTTTTCTCTGGATGCCCGCCAAGTTTACTGTTTTATTTCAAGAACTCACTGTCCCCCTAAACCAAACACAATTCTAGATGTGGAAATTGCAAAGTGAGAAGTGAAGGATTAACATATTGTATTTGCCTTCCCTGGACAAACAGGGTGAGGACCCACGGCTAGGAGCAAGACTCTAACAGCTGCATCGTGTTAAACTCCTTTGTAACTAAAGAAATCAGCTTAAGGAGGAAAGGAGTACATTTTTGTCTTCTGCTCCTGGAAGAGTTAGAGACTGTCGCTCTTCTATCAGTCCTTATCTCCTTCTGCCCCTTTTGGCCTGCTGGGCCTTGAGCTGACCCAGGCAGTGCAAATGAGTCTCCCACACACAAAAAAACCCCCCACAACAATGTGAAAGCTCCATCCTCACTGCACAGAGGCAACGAGAGCAGCGGGACAGGCTGAAGGGGTGAGAGAATGACAAGGAAATTAGTCACCCTGCCAGCAGACAAGCAGTGCAGTCTGAAAACAAAGCAGAAAGAGAAAAGGGAGGGAAACGTGTCCTTGTTTTGCCTTTGTTAAAGAGGTGGGTGTAGAGTCCTGGGCAGTGCCTGGACAAAGAAGAAAGTGAGTGTCAGAAATGCGGACTCAGACTCAGGACCCATGGGACCCACTCCAGGATGGGCTTCAACAGACTGGACCACAGGCTGGGAAGTGCAGGTGCTCAGGGTGAGGTCAGGGTGGGAGGTGAGGTTTGAGGATTAAGAAGTCCTTCTCGGGCGCACTCTATAAATAGACTTATAATAATAATAATAATAATAATAATACATTCTCTTCCTTTTGCTATATTCAATGTTCCTAGAATCAAAGAACTAAAAAGGAAGGGAAGCAAGGGGAAGGAAAGAAAGAAGAAAGCAAGGGGAAGAAAGGAAGGAAGGAAGGGAGGGAGGGAGGGAGGCAGGCAAGGAGGGAAGGGAAGGGAAAGAAAGGGAAGAGACGAGAAAGAAAAAGGAAACCCATGAGGAGTGTCGGTTTTGTTAGACTGGGATCTCTGAACCACTGGAAGACTCACTGTGTGAGAGGACTTATGCTTAAAGCCTGCCACCCTCAAGGTCCTATGACTCCAGCCCTGGCAGGCCCACTTGGCACACAAAGTTGATTTTTGCAGATTTACAACAGGCATTCTCTCTGGTGGATGAAGTTCAGCAGACTAAGGGCTTGGCAAGTTGACAGAGACTCCATGCAAACAGAAAAAACGGGGCACATGACTTGGCATGTAAACCATGGCCTAGATTGCTAGGCTGCTAGGGCAGGCACCCCAGTGCAGGACACAGCCTGCCCAGCTGCACGGGCGGCCTCACTTTGTCTGTGTCCGCAGCATCTCTGCCCTTCCTGCCTGGATGACCTCTGGGTCCTGATGGCTGCAGCACCAGAGCAACTCTGTTCACTCGTCCCTCTGAACAAGTGTGAATGATGACCGTGTTAGGAAACAACGGGAACCACGGTCTGGTAACCAGGGAGAGGGTTACAGTCCTTGAGCCCAGAATGCGTGCCATTCTGGCTGAGAAATCAATGACCACGGACCAGAGACTCAGAGCTCATCTCTGCAGGGTAACATGGGGGAATGCTGATTGGTGGGCACCAGTCCATAACTGTTTGAGGCTGGACTGGGTGAAGCCACTGAAGTGGAAGCAGGACAGCAGGAGGAAGGACCTGGGGACAGCCAATGAATGTTGTCCTCGTGCTTTTACATTCCCTTTGCTTTACCCTTCCCCTCCATTTTCCTCCTACCTTCTCCATCTTCCCCCAGAGAAATCTGCTGTTAGAAAAGGAACTGATACGCTCATTCACATAAGGTTAAAATGATCGAATGAAAATGAACGTACTACCCTTCCAAAAGCACCTCTATCGAGACATAAAATCTGTCCCCAGGGTTACTAAACCAAGTGGGCTGGACTCTCAAGGTTTCCTCCAGGGGTTAACAGTCTGTGGTTTCTGTTATGAGAACAAATGACATAATGAATGTACACTTGCTGTGTAAACTGTAAAACACTTGTAAACGCATATAAGTACTTTTACTTAAACACTCAACCACCTGCTATGAAGTGATTTGCAATAAAGGGACTATACAAAGGCAATCAATCAGTCTAGTGCTATGATTCTAGGTGCAAACAATGCAATTGCCTCAGATATTATAGATCTGGAGGATTTCAGTTTCCATTTTTGCCAACAAGAAAAAAGCAGACATGTGAGGAAAGTAGAAGAGGATGGAAATTGCAAGGGAAAGACAAAAGTAAATTGATACTATGATCAAATTTAACACTGTGTGCAAGGTTTGCAATCTGAATCTTTGCTAAAGAAGATTCTTGGGTTATTATGTTTTTCTTTGGAAATTTGAGTAAGAGAAAGTCAGTCCGTAAGAGTACCAAATACCCTAAAATGACTCATGGCTATAAAACCAACAGCACCCTCCCTCCACCCTGCAAACCACCATGACCCGGAACGGATGCCAACAAATTAGAAAAGAAATGGTCAGAACTCCTTAGAAAAGCAAAGGCATGCCACTAGAGTAAGGACAAGGGATGAGGCAAGGTGGGAGGAGGAACCAGGCCTTGAGAATGTGGTGAGCTCCCACAAAAGCTCACTTCTGTCTGAACCAGAGTCACAGGCTGGGACAGGAGCCATTAGCCTGGTAGCTCTGGTCCCATTTATACAGGTCTTGCTTTTTATAGAGGCTATACTTTCAGAATAAAATTCAATTTCAAAAACTGGCATCATATAAACAATTCTTAAGCTCTTTTAAAAAAAAGGTAATTTTCTGTGTGCCAAAGCTTATTTTCTCTCTTCTTGAACAGAACTCTTTTTTTTTTTTTTTTTGTATTTTTCTGAAGCTGGAAACGGGGAGAGACAGTCAGACAGACTCCCACATGCGCCCGACTGGGATCCACCCCGCATGCCCACCAGGGGGCGACGCTCTGCCCACCAGGGGGTGATGCTCTGTCGCTCTGCCAAGACCAGAGCCACTCTAGCGCCTGGGGCAGAGGCCAAGGAGCCATCCCCAGTGCCCGGGCCATCCCTGCTCCAATGGAGCCTTGGCTGCGGGAGGGGAAGAGAGAGACAGAGAGGAAGGAGGGGAGGGGGGTGGAGAAGCAAATGGGCACTTCTCCTATGTGCCCTGGCCGGGAATCGAACCCTGGTCCCCTGCACGCCAGGCCGACTCTCTACCGCTGAGCCAACCGGCCAGGGCCTTGAACAGAACTCTTCATAACTAGGGCACAAGAGAGAAAGTGTCTGTCTGTTTATCATTTAATTTGTTCAATTATGATGAGGTATACAGACTAAAATCCTCTTCTGCTTCCTGTGTATCTCTACATCATCACCCAGGGCAGAATTCTCTTCAAGGTGTCTTCAAAATATAGGCATGAGACCTGTGTCTAAGTGAGATTATATTGACTATATTAATCAAGTTACTCTATACTGAGCATTGTCATCTCAACATTCCGCCCTCTTCCAGGTAGTCCTAGTAATTTGGGGGGGGCCAAGGGAGTGCTGTTTGTGGGTCTAGGAAAATAGAAGTCCATTCTGCTTCCTACTAAGATAAAAACAAGAAGAAACCTTCTCCTAACAAACTTAGACCTTTGTAAAGAAAAAGCAAGCCTCAGCTGGCAAAAGTTAACTCAATTAGTCAGTGCAATAAAATGTTAATCTCAAAGTCTGAATCTAAACCAACCCTGAAATCTCATGGTAACCTAAAAAAGCCTCTTGTTAAGCAATGAGGGTAGTTCCTCCTGTTCCTTCCACTCCCTAAAGCAAATACACTGCATGTAATTAAATGCGCAATAATTTGATAATTCTTCAGATAACCTCCAGATTTCAACACACTAGCTTTCATTGTATTATTATAGAAATTTGTCTGCATTTTACTGGACTCACATGGAAGTGACATTAGAGTTTATTTTTGGGAAATGTGTGGATTAATGCCACTTGCTCACCATATGTCTGAGTACCTACTACCTGCCAGACATAGAGTTCACAGAACCCTTTTACATCCATCCATTGAATTATTTAAGGTAATATTATCTTGTTTCTATGAAGGAGAAAATTGAACTTCAAAAAAAGTTAAGGGATTTGGCCCTAAGGTGACACACTTTGTTAGCGGTGGCATCAGGACTCATACCCAGTTCTAATATCCAAAACATGACACTCTTTCCACTACTCCTTACTGTGTCCTGATGCTGGATTGTAATGTTTTTAATGCGTTCCAAGTTGATTATTTGAGAGTAGCAGCATGTCCTAAATGTGAGGAGCACAGCCTCTGGAGTCTTCACTTCAAACTCCACTTACCACTTACAGGGTGTGAGTGGTTTCCTGGTTTTTCTATTGGGCTCATTAGTTCCACCTTGCTGAACTGTTACAGCAGCTGAGAAGAAGCAGGTAGAGTCCCTACTCAATGGCTGCTGCACAGTAAGGTTAATTGTACTTATTGTCATGGGCATCCTTCAGAAATGAGAGCCCCAAAGTTTACCGCTTTTCCCCTGAATGATAACTAGAAGCTGCCAAGGCAGAAGGGACACCAAGCTCTATGGGGTCCTTATTGTGTTCAATTAACACCAAATACCATTTCCTACATCTCGGACATCTCGTAGTGACCTGTAGTCAGATTCCTTACAATCAACGGAATCATGCCCTTCAGCTATGTGCCTAGGTCAGTATTAGCAGGAGCCATTATTTCCTGAATACGGGGTGGTGCTTTTTATCCTGTCTTTAATCTATGTTTCTATTTGCTTTTCCCAGGTCTATTTATACTATACAGGCCTGGGCTACTGTGGACTCTGAGAGAAGCCGGAATTAGTGGCTAAAACAGCTGGGAGATTAGGATCTCGCCACTGATAAGACCCTTCCAATACGAATGTTTGACAACCAGAGACATTATGTGAGAAAAATAAGTAAACAGGAGCTTGCCAGAAAAGCAAAACAAGAGAAAAAAGTCTTCCCTTCCTCTCTGTAGCTCAGGTGGCAGACACTGGCTCTTGGTACAAATGAGGCAAAATAAAACAAGTTTTTCTTTTTTGTGAACATGAGGAAATGTGAATGGCCCCTGAGAAGCTGACTGGTTGCCTTTTATCTTTTAGATTATTCATAGTGAGGAAGAAGACCCCCCCCCCTTGAAATAAGAGGCTTCAAGGATATTTTATAATTTAAGCCAAGCGTTGAGAGAGTTTGTAATTGTTTTTTTGTGTGTAATTTACAAAATCTCAAGATGACCAATCATATTCCTGCTTAGGAAGGGCTGTTATAATGTAAATAAAGGGGTTTTCATACTTAGAAGGTTTTGAATAGAAGGAGGCAGTAAGCTTGGACCTCCTTCCTTCTATACACCTGGCTGAAAGAAGGTAAAACAGCCAGGAATGAACGAGGGGGAAGGAAGACTTGAGTAGCCCTTTCCTCTCCCCCTTTCTTTCTCCTTAATGGGCAATTTACAAATGATTATCCTCTGGCAGCCTGTAAGCCCCCTCCCATCCTGAAATCATGTCATTGATGACAAAGGAATCATGTAAACTTATGATCTGTAAAGGGTATATAAGATGTAAGAAATCTAATTTCTGGGAGCATGTCTTTGGAGCTATAGCCCCAGGTGCTCCGCCGGCTTAGTAAATTCTCTTTTTTCCTCTTATAAGTTGTCTAAGTGTCAATCCTCTGAGGTTTTACTCTCCTGCAACAAGAGTAGGTTACTAGGTTTAGCTTCACTAACCAGCACCCCCCCCCCATCCTCTACCTTTAAGAAACTTAGCTGATACGGAACTGCTGATGCAAAGATCTCTAACAAAGGGGCTTGAGAACCTCTGTAGGTGCCATCCTCCCCATGTCTATCAGACCCCCATCCCATTCACCTCGACCTCACGCTCAGGCCAATCCCCTCCTTTCTTCGATTCACAGATGATTTACTCACTCTCTGTATTCACCATCAAACATTTATTAAGCACCAATCACACATTAGGCACAGGCTCATGGTATAAAGACACTGTCCTCCATCCTTAAACTCTTTAGTTTAGAAAAGGGACAATCATAGCAGAATGTGATCAGTGCTATGATATTCAGGAACATGGAGAGATGGAAAGTAAGAATGCAGAAGAGGCCCTGGCCGGTTGGCTCAGCGGTAGAGCGTCGGCCTGGCGTGCGGGGAACCCGGGTTCGGATTCCCGGCCAGGGCACATAGGGGAGGCGCCCATTTGCTTCTCCACCCCCCCCCCTTCCTCTCTGTCTCTCTCTTCCCCTCCCGCAGCCAGCCTGGGCTCCATTGGAGCGGAGATGGCCCTGGGCCCTGGGGATGGCTCCTTGGCCTCTGCCCCGGGCGCTGGAGTGGCTCTGGTTGGGGCGGAGCAGCGCCCCTGGTGGGCGGAGCATCGCCCCTGGTGGGCGTGCCGGGTGGGTCCCGGTGGGGTGAATGCGGGAGTCTGTCTGTCTCTCCCCGTTTCCAGCTTCAGAGAAAAAAAAAAAAAAAAGAATGTAGAAGATATGGTCCTACTGGAATGTGGAGAAGGCAGATCTAACTCACTTTTGTTGTGGTAAAGGGGCTAGTCAAGGTAGGTTTTCTGGAATGGATATAAACTGTTTATTAAACAAAAGTAGGAGTGAGCCAGGCAATGAAGTAGGGTGTTCCTGACAAAGCACTTCCCCAAGATGGGCTCATTGCTTGGGGTCCAGAGTAACAGACCCAGAAAACAAGAGCCTCTCACTCTGCAGTGCAAACACTTCTTTGGGCAAAGGAGTATAATTCACACTCCCCAGGGTCTCACTTGCAGGTGTCCCTCAGAGGAAAGCTAATTTGGAAAGCACAAGATGTTTAAGCATGTTGGGGTCTTTAGGGATGGAGTTCAGTTTGAACTTCCTAATGCCTAGTTGTAAGTTAATAAAATATTTGTGACACCTGACAAGGCAATGGTGCAGTGGATAGAGTGTTGGACTGGGATGCAGAGTACCTGAGTTCGAAACCCCGAGATCGCCAGCTTGGGTGTGGGCTCACCAGCTTGAGCTTGGGGTCGCTGGCTTGAGTGTGGGATCATAGACCTGATCCCATAGTCACTGAGCCCAAAGGTCACTGGCTTGAAACCCATGGTTGCTGGCTTGAGCAAGGGGTCACTCGCTCTGCTGTAGCCCCTCAGTCAAGGCAAATATGAGAAAGCAATCAATAAACAACTAAGGAGCCCCAACAAAGACTTGATGCTTCTCATCTCTCTTCCTTCCTATCTGTCTGTCCCTATGTGTCCCTGTCTGTCTCTGTCACACACACACACACACACACACACACACACACACACACACACACAAATAAATAAAATATTTGTGACTATATAATAAACAGAGATGGCTCTTAATACAAAGGTCTCCCAATATCAGGGTTCAACTTGAGCTTAAAGTGATCAGAGGCTCCAGTGGAATCAGGTCTTATAGGTCAATTCCCAAACAGACCTCTCCAAGCCACTGGTATACATGTCAGGAGAATCACAGAGCCATCCTGTGCACCTCAGCTGAGTTTGCTGGCCAAGAGTTACTCTCTGGGTCATGCCATTGGCATGGATGGTGCTGGTCAGCTGCTAAGGAGACCAACTGTATTGGTTCCACAGAAGGGACAGCTGGGTAGCATTTCCTGGGTAATCATGATCAGTACTAGAACATGCCTGAGTTATCCCTTCAAAAACTATGGCCTGACCAGGCAGTGGCACAGTGGATAGAGCATCAGCCTGGGATGCTGAGGACCCTGGTTTGAAACCCCAGCTTGAGCACGGGGTCACCAGCTTGAGCATAGGATTATAGACATGACCCCATAGTCACTGGCTAGAGCACAAAGGTCACTAGCTTGAAGCCCAAGGTTGCAGCTGGCTTGAGCCCAAGGTCTCTGACTTGGGCAAGGGGTCACTGGCTTAGCTGGAGCCTCCTGGTCAAAGCACATATGAGAAAGCAATCATTGAACAGCTAAGGTGCTGCAACTATGAGTTGATGCTTTTCGCCTCTCTCTCTTCCTGCCTGTCTATCCCTGTCTGACCCTATCTGTCCCCCCCTCTCTTGCTTAAAAACAAACAAACAAAACCTATTTATGAAATGTCTGCTGTGTGCCCAAACCTGGTTCATTTTGCTTTTTGTCATAGGTCTCCATTTTCAGGTGATGAAAAGGTTCACGGGTTTCACTTACCCTCTTCTACAGAAGTCTATTGCCCAAGCTGGAGAGTAGAACATAAAATGTACAAAATATCACTAAGAAAATGTGCTGTCTTTATATGTAACTAAACAACTAAGCCAAAGTCAGGGGACCATGTGGCTGGACTTGGGGTTGGGTCAGGGCTGATGCTCTCTAAGATTCTTTCTAGCTCTAACTTCATCTGTGCCTAAATCATCCTCACATTTTTATCCATTTTGATTTGAGACTCACCATACGGTTTTGTGAGTTGGTTGTCTACGATGAGGATTACAACCTGAAACTATAAACAGAACTTTTCTCCATACAAAGCAAATGCCCCAAAGAAGGAATAAACAGAGTAGTCTGCTTACTCATCATTTATACTAGCCGTCTTATCAGAACAGAGCTGAAAATCACAGAAGCCAGAAATTTTATTCTGAGACTGCAGATGCACAATGCCAAAGAACCAAGTGAAACTGAACATTTCAACTCAACACCCAAATTTTTCCTTGCAAACAGATACTCAGTATTGCAGAGATGTATATGGGTTTTGAATTTCAACTGGAGCTAAGTCCATTATCACTGCTTTGAACTATGTTCTGCCGTAGCCGTCTGGTCAAAAATAATCTACACACACCCCAGAAGCTTTGGAAGTCCTGAAGCTTGGAAGTCCACTGCTCCTTCCAAATGATGTTCCTAGCCAAAGGGCCCCTTAAATTGCTATACAATCCCATGACCAGAAAAACTCCTGTTGCAGATTAGTAACAGGGCAGTAAGTTTCTCTAATTGCTTTCTGGTCCCCCCACTCATTTATAAAAGCCTCAGATGGTTATGGTCGCTTCAAGTCACACCACCAAAGCTGTGGCTGCACTGCTCGTTACAACAGTTTGAAATGTATCGATCATCATCTCTCTCATCAGTGTATCAGGCCTGGAGGAAATAAAAGTCCTAGAGTCCAGCTTCAGTGAGCACAAACTAGTGACTATCGCTGCTGTTCCTCACCTACTCCCTGGCAGCATGAACTGTCCCAGTTTGTGATGAAGCAACTGAGAATAGCACAGACCCTGGGAGAATCTGAGAAGAGGCTTCCCAAAATCACCAGAGACGGTCTTGGAGAGTCTGGACAGAAACAGAGCCATTAGGACAGAGGGTACCTATCATTTGCTCGTGACAAGATCCAGAGATTTGAGACTGGTGTCTCAGAACATTTTAGGTAGAGTAAATTGATGGATAGGATGGAGCTCTTTCCACTCCAGTTTTTACGGCAGGATGCCGGTACCCCGAGCCTGACTCCGCTTTTACAGGAAGCACTCACCCAGCAGCTCACTCTGACCTGTCATATATTGATTCTGGACAAATTGGTGTCCAGATCCAAGCTTGAGTCTTCCCACCTGTAGGCAAAAATTGCTAGGAAATCCTTTTGAGGGGACTCCACTAAACAGCTGTATTTGCAGAATTTTTTCCTGGGACTGTAAATGTACACACACAGGTAATTTTTTTCTGTTACCATTCAGCTGCAGTAAACTACCATTATTATCCCAACTTGGCTCCTTACCACACTTGTCTGTGCTTGAGATTGTCATTAGTTACCTGGGAACTCGCATGGTTTCTTCTCTCCTTTCCTCCCTCCCTCCCTCCCTAGAGGTTAAGAAAATAAAGATAATAACAGTGAAAATCTAGAGAGACTTGATATACTTCCTGCAGAGTGCTTTAGAAAGAAAAGACATTGATGTTATTTTTTTCTCTGTAATTGCAAACTCCTTAACAAGGACCTCACATTTGCACACTGGGCGCAAAGCCAGAGACAAAGCTGTCCAGTGGAGATGGTGGGAGGAAAGGGGAGAGCAGAGGCCTTTCTCTGAAAGTCCCCTTCTTCCTTCTCCTTCTCAGCACTTCCCACCTAATCATGCCCTGCAAATAAGTCACTCTCCTTCCCTTCCTCCGCCTCAGTTTCTCCCTGGGCTCACTGAGGGAGGCTGCCTAGCTGGAACCTCCCCCCCCCCCCCCTCCAGTGTCCTGCTGGCAGCTGATTTTACATTTCTTGCCTGTTAGTCATGAGGTGCTGCAGTTGTCTATTCAGAGCATTTCTGTATCATTCTTTTCAGTTTCCCCTTCACTCTGCAAGCAGGCATTTCTTATCTAAGAAATAACCCCTCTTAGTCCCTCTCTTCCCCTACTCAAATCGCCTGCTCATAACACTTCAGCCTATCCCCATTAAATGCAGATTCAAAAAGAATTCTCCCTTTGGGCGAGGACTCTAGCTAATGCTCTTCGCCGGGGAGTAGAGTCACTCCCTCATTCAAACATGCCTTTATTGGCTTGCCTTGCCGGAAGGATTTTTAAGAGAAAGAAGCGAAGCCGGCTGGAGAGAGAAGCACAGAATTCAACCCACCACCACTCCTTACCTTCCTTCCCTCCTGGAGAGGTTCTGGTCCGCGCGGTTCTTGCAGCCAGGACCTCAGCTCCAATCTCTGCACAGCTCCAGCCTCCTTTAAATTTCAAGGCAGGGGGTGGGGTCGGTGGCCCCGGGTGGGCGGGTTTCTCTGCAGCAGGAGGATGCCCACTGGACAGGGCCATAGGGAGCCAAACTGGGGCGGACCTGTTTTTATTAAGAGGGGGAGGAAGTTCGGATGGATGAAGCACGGCCCATCCTGGCTTTGGGCCAGCGTGATTATTCACAGCCCTGATGTCATCGGATCACAAGAATTTGGGAGTTGGACGGGACCTTAAGAGTCATCTTCTTTAGAATCGTAACCTCAATGACGTCAAAGGGACCCTCAGAATCAGCTGGATCTCAGCCCCTATCAGGAAAAAAGGTCTTTACAGACAGATACACACTGAGGAGGCTGAGGGGTTCTTCTGAATCTTCAGCTGTAACTCTGCCTCTCTGGACACAAGAGGTTAGAAGGACAGAGCAGGTGGACTAGCTGCCCTCCAGGCAGAGGAAATGGCAGGGTTGGAGCATTTGCGGGAGGGTGGGGGCAGTTAAGGGCAGGCGGGGCTCACCTGCACACCCGCAGTGGAAAGTGCCTCGGCCCGGCCTGGAATCAGCCTCATCTGGCACCTGTCCTGCCCCCCCCCCCCCCCCCAGCTTTCAGTCGTGGAGAACCATTTCACTTCTCTGTCAGGTGAACGGGGGTCTCCGGGGCCTTTCCAGTCCCAGCATTCCTCATGTGCAATGAGGGGTGGGGGTGCTGAGCCTGAAATTCTACCACTACCATCTATCCCTTCAACTAATGGAAGCTTTGCAGTTTGCTCTTCAATGTGAATGCACCCACAAACAGACAACCTGTTTGACTCGCTAACACCTTACAGATGACTGATACAAGCAGGGAGATGTACGGGAAAGGCTTCAGCTTGAACCAGCTCTACCAGTCATGAGGGAGGTGAGCTCAGTCAAAGTTTTCAGTTATGCTGAGCTTTCACATCTGCAGGTCGCATGCATATTAGAAACAATGTGGTTTGCTCAGTGGTAGAGCGTCGGCCTGGCGTGCAGGAGTCCTGGGTTCGATTCCTAGCCAGGGCACACAGGAGAAGCGCCCATCTGCTTCTCCACCCCTCCCCCTCTCCTTCCTCTCTGTCTCTCTCTTCCCTTCCCACAGCCGAGGCTCCATTGGAGCAAAGTTGGCCCAGGCGCTGAGGATGGCTCCATAGCTTCTGCCTCAGGCGCTAGAATGGCTCTGGTCGCAGCAGAGCAACGCCCCAGATGGGCGGAGCATCGCCCCCTGGTGGGCATGCCGGGTGGATCCAGGTCGGGGACATGCAAGAGTCTGCCTGACTGCCTCCCCATTTCCAACTTCAGAAAAATACAAAAAAAAGAAAAAAGAAAAAAGAAACAATGTGGGGAAGATCCCTGGCTCATCACAGGGCTCAGTAGGTAGCATGTATTATATTATTATTATTGATTGATTGATTTCTAGCTGGAACAAGGTATTTGAAAGTGAGAGAGAAGAGAAAGGATGCCAGGAGAAGAGACAGGTAGATAGGTGGCAGAGGAAATTGTGGGATGACCAGCTAGCTGTTCTAGGAGAGGTCAGATTTCATATAGTCCGATCCTAAGTATGCTCATATTGTCAAGCAATGAGGTCTGGTTTTCAGGTTAGAAAATAAGGCAGTGGTAGTCAGAGTCAAACTGTTTTTTCATATTTTTATCAAGACGTAGTTCTGCCAGTGGTTGTTATTTAAAAAGGGGCAATAGGCCCTGGCCAGTTGGCTTAGTGGTAGAGAGTCTGCCTGGCATGTGGCTGTCCCGGATTCGATTCCCAGTCAGGCCACACAGGAGAAGCGACCATCTGCTTCTCTACCCCTCCCCCTTCTCTCTCTCTTTTTCTTCCACAGCCATGGCTCAATTGGCTCAAGCAAGTTGGCCTCGGGTACTGACGATGGCTCCACCATGGCCTCTGCCTTAGGCACTAAAAAATGGCTCCAGTTGCAACAGAGCAAAGGTCCCAGATGGGCAGAACATTGCCCACTAGTGGGCTTGCCAGGTGGATCTGGGTCAGAGTGCTGGTGGGAGTCTTATCTCTCTGCCTCCCCTCCTCTCACTAAAAAGGGGGGGGGGCAGAGAGGGAGAATAGGGGACCAGTTACCTACAGAGCATCTGAGATAAGACATCAGATAAACTGCAGCAGAGGGTGTCCCTGTCCTATGGAGACGTGTCTATTTTCTTGTGACATGGTATGCCATGATGAGGGGAAGGGGCTTTTTCTGGCATTTTGGGTCAGCAGGAGTGAACAGGTGGCAGTAATGAGACTTTAACATGGACTCCTGGAGCAAATGATTTATTATATTTGCTCCTGAATGATCACACTTAAATGATCACACTTAAATCACAGAGAGACTGCAGGCTGGGTATTGGCTCCAGAAGTCTGGGCAGTGACTACTGTGAGGAGGAGGGCACGGCAGGATGTGATCAGGGAGAGGGAGAGGGGGACTCCTTTCCCACCACCTTTAGAAACTTGTTCCTTTACATTTTTAGTTCCCAGTTAAAATGTAAATTTGATGAGTTAACCTTCAAAGAAGTCTCCAGTGGGGAGGTTCTGTTTGTTGCCCCCTTCCCCAAGGCCTATGTTGGGTGCTGGGAGGCCTGGGGTCTTGAGAAAGAAGGGTGGACTTAGAGCTGAGATTGAGGAGAGAAGGTTTTTAGGTCACCGGCAGGTGTCCCTGAGCTTTGCTGAAATTCTCCCAAATGACTCACACCAGTTAATACCCTGGTCCTACATGCTGGGACCTTTGTGTTCCTACTACATATAAGATTGTTTTCCTTTTAGGGACCCTAGTCGTTCGGGGGAAGCCTGAGAAGGAGAAGGTAGGTGTAGGGAGGTTGATAGGAACACAATGGGAGCCTTGATTTTAGTCAAGGGATTGCTGTGGGGGAGAGGGGAGTGAAAATAAATCTTGGTGAAATCACATCCTGAGAAAACTGTTTCAAAGCCCTTTGCTTTCAAGGAAGAGAAATAAAACCCAGGCCCAGATAACATGAAGACAAAGTGGGCACAGGAAGAAAGCGTTCTCACAGAGCTTTCCCAGCCTGGCACTATTTCTGAGGTGGGACCTCCTCCCACCATCCCCACCACCCTACCCCAGGATGGGCAGAATGAGTCACTAGCAGAAGCACCTTATCACCGGAGTAGACACAGGGATGGGACAGGAGAACAAGGACCACGCTGAGACCCCATCAGCTGAGTAAGAGATGATGTGATGTCTCTGGAAACTCAAGCAAAGAGAGATGGACAAGAGGCTTATGATAAAACAGTTCAGGACCAGAAGACAGAAATTTTGTGTACAATCTTAGAAGGTTTCATTGTGGTAGCCATCTGGGTTTTCAGAGGCTGGGGCAAATAGCACGGTGGATTTAAAACTGTGACATGCACTGTTGAGGCCTTCATCTAGCCTCCAGACTACCAAGTTGGTCAGCTGTATCAGCGACTTGAATTCTTCACAAATTCCAGGAAACATTTTTTAAGACGAATGCCTGGGAAATACCCTTAAACATAGTTGTTCTTATTAAAAATCATTCACTAGGCCATTCGAGAGTTCTTTGTCCTATTCTAGCAACTCTTCTGTAACTTTGAAATGATTTCAGAATAAAAGGAAAAAAACTGGGTTATTGTCTTGGAGTAGTAATTCTTCTGGCTATTTAGCCCAATGAAATAAAAAAAAATTTAATTCTCATGCAAGGAAAGATATGTATAAACACTGTTTTGACTATCTAAAAACTGAAAATAACATAAGTCCCAAAATAGAAGAATAGTAGTATCTAATGCATTTTTGTGAAGCCATTCTGATGATTGATAATATAATTATATAGAAGATCAAATCGATCCTAAATTACCTTACCCAAAAGAAGTAGAAGACAAATTTGCATATGCACTGTGATATAAACTATATATTTCTATATAAAGATTGAAAGAGAAATCAAGTGTTGGAGTGCTGTAATATTTGGTGAATATTTTTTAGTTTCTTTCCTGATACTTTTAAATTGTTTTAATAAAGATACACTCACTGACTCCACACTGGATTCAGGATAGTCTAAGTGTCTCCAGAAGTTTCTCTTTGACACAGGCTCTAAAAGGGCAGGCTTGCCCATGACAGCATGTTGGAAGATTGGGAATTTTCCTCAACCTTTTACAGATTTCCATGAATTTATTCACACTCTTTTTTTACTACATCTCATTTTCAATCAGTTCCTTCATGGAGAGAATTGAGTATGTCAGGGTGGCCTCCCAGTTCTTTAAGACAGAACTTCCTGCCTTTGGTTTTAAAGCTACCCCTTTGAACTCTGGGGCAGAACGCCCGATTTCAATCTTCTGGGAGTAAATAAGCCCCATGCACCTGTGCTCGCTCCCTGGGGGGCTGTGAGGCTGGTGGGGAGAGCCCACGGCTGTAAATCAGGAAGTCTGCCCTTGGTTCTCCGAAATTAGTTGCAAGACTAGGGGCCAGCTTGCTTCGCGGTTTAGCTTCCTTGTGTTTCAGAGGATTGTTATTTGGCTGAAAAGGGAAAGAAAAGGCTTTGAGACAAATGACATGCCATTGGTGATTTAATAAAATGTTTCTTAAGTTTTTGTTGTTGTTTTTAGCTTTCTCCCTTTCCTATCTATTCTCAAAGGGAAACAGAAAACCTCTCATTTTTGCCCTGGCTGGTTGGCTCAGTGGTAGAGCGTCAGCCTGGCGTGCAGGAGTCCCGGGTTCGATTCCCAGCCAGGGCACACAGGAGAGGTGCCCATCTGCTTCTCCACCCCCCCTTCCTCTCTGTCTCTCTCTTCCCCTCCCGCAGCCAAGGCTCCATTGGAGCAAAAAGATGGCCCGGGCGCTGGGGATGGCTCCTTGGCCTCTGCCCCAGGCGCTAGAGTGGCTCTGGTCGCGACAGAGCAACTCCCCGGATGGGCAGAGCATCGCCCCCTGGTGGGCATGCTGGGTGGATCCCGGTCGGGCGCATGCGGGAGTCTGTCTGACTGCGTCCCCGTTTCCAGCTTCAGAAAAAAAAAAATTCAAAAAAGTAAAAAACTCTCATTTTTCAGAGATGCTGAAAAGGACCTTAAAGAGCATCTACTGCAGATTTTTCTGCAACTGTCTTCTAAGCAGTATTTGTGTCACGCGTGTGGGGGAAAAATAAATGCTAATAATATTTTTTCTTTTAAGAACATTATCACAGCCTGACCTGTGGTGGCGCAGTGGATAAAGCGTCGACCTGGAAATGCTGAGGTCGCCGGTTTGAAACCCTGGGCGTGCCTGGTCAAGGCACATATGGGAGTTGATGCTTCCAGCTCCTCCCCCCCTTCTCTCTCTCTGTCTCTCCTCTCTCTCTTTCTGTCTCTCCCTCTCCTCTCTAAAATGAATTTTAAAAAATCCCAATAAAAACATTATCACACATTTCTTTTACAAATACTACCACACTAAACACAAGGTAACTACAAGGAAAACTGTGTGTGTGTGTGGGGGGGGAGTTTAGGGTGGGACAGAAATGTATATGAGAGATTGTACTTTCTGCTCAGTTTTCTGTAAATCTAAAACTTATCTTAAAAATAATGTCTATTAATTTAAAAAAATGTTTACTTGAAAATGCAAGCTACAACCATTTCTGATATAAAATTATAGTTATGCGTATGTATTATACATTGGAGTTGAATTTGTACGGAGTTTTCTGCAGAGATTATTTGGTCTGTCATCTACTTATATTCAAGCATATACTTTCTAATCAATATCTACAGGTATTCTATCAGCATCTTATGATCTTAAGGGTGTCTGTGGTCAATTAAGTTTAGAAAACTCGAACTCTTCTAGTCCCTTGAGTTTCAACTTGAGGCCCAGGGAAGTGACTGCTCCCAGTTGCAGCGCAGGCGCTGCTGGGTGAGTGCCAGAATTCTGGTGTCCTCTGCTTCTGTGAGCCCTTTCCTTCTGTACCCAGGCCACCACCTTGGAGCCTCAGGTCAGGTGCTTGATTGGTTTCCTTTCAGTTTTTCTGGTCTTTTTTGTTTTATTTTTATTTTAGGTGAGGGCAGGGGAGATAGACAGATTCCCACATGCTCCCCGACCGAGGTCCACCTGGCAACCCCATCTAGGGCTGATGCTCCAGTACCAAGCTATTTTTAGCACCTTAGGCTGATATGCTCCAAGGGAGTTATCCTCAGCACCCAGGGCCATGCTGGAACCATTGAATCCACCGGATGTGAGAGGGGAAGAGGGAGAGAATAGGGGGGGTGAAGCAAATGATTGCTTCTGACCAGGAATTGAACCCAGGACATCCATATGCTGAGCTGATGCTCTAATCCACTGAGCCACCAGCCAGGGCCTTTAGTGCTTTTTCTACTCAGAATGTTGAGTCCAGGGGCTGGAAGCATCAACTCATAGTTGCTTCTCATATGTGCCTTGACTGGGTAAGTCTGGGGCTTTGAACCAGTGACCTCAGCATTCCAGGTCAACACTTTATCCACTGTGCCATCACAAGTCAGGCTTTTCTTTTTTTGTTTTAAAATCACAACAGCAGCAATCACCAAAACCAAGTGGACACAGGTCACCCAGTGAGTCCTGCCCTTATGCTGACCCCAGAGTGCTAGGTCCTTGCTGTGTCCAGGACAGGCCCATGGAGAGAGCTGTCCAAGCCTTCCTCATCTCTGCAATGAGATCATCCTGATATGAGAGGCGGATTCCGAGTGCGTGGTGACTATGAAGGGAGGCTCTCACATCAGTTCTGGTCATCAGCTGGGGAACTGCACGTGTTCTGCGTGGCAGGAACCTACTGTTTACATTGGACCCACCTTCCCACTGCAGTGTCTCAGGACTCCCTGCTCCAGAGACCTTCCTGAGTCAAGCATTTTTGCCCAGTGAATCCAGTTCTGAGGTAACTTTCCACAGACCCCTCTCCACCACCCTAGGGAAGTGATGCGTATTTTATGAGATGATTTTTTACCTCATCTGACTGAGTTGTACATGTTTTTCCCTGTGTGAAGCTTGCCCCAATCAGAATAGACCTGGTCACTTTTTTTTTCTTCTCAGCCTTCCTTTATCTATGGGGCACAGGGTTTCCTGTTTTATTTTAGGTTGATGACTTTAATCACGGTCCAGATGTCCCTTGCCCTATCTCACTGTGTTGGTTCAGGTGTGGTTCAGTCCACAGCTTTTATTAGAAACTGAGGGAAGCTGCCAGAACTGACTGTACTCTTGCTGATGGGAATATCTGACCCATCCTCCAACGAAAAAGAAAGCCCTCTGTGAGCACCGACTTACCTACCTGTCATGACCATCACACCTGTAACAGGTCAAGGACACGGACGCAGCCATTCTCAAATTACTATCTTACGTGTTTGGGTCCATAGGGAAATTATTTTGGAATGTGAATGTTTTGTAGCATCAGATTACAAAACACTATGAAGCCAGCTGTTAAAAAAAACACATATTCTCCAAAGGGTTAACAACAGAGGAGAGGTTATAGCCAAATATTTGAAAACCAATTGCTCTGGCCTGACCAGGCAGTGGCGTAGTGGATAGAGAGTCGGATTGGGATGGGGAGGACCCAAGTTCGAGACCCTAAGGTCGCCAGCTTGAGCGTGAGCTCACCTGGCTTGAGCAAGGCTCACCAGCTTGAGCCCAAGGTCACTAGCTCGAGCAAGGGGTCACTCGGTCTGCTGTAGCTCCCTGGTCAAGGCACATATGAGAAATCAATCAATGAACAACTAAGGAACCGCAACAAAGAATTGATGTTTCTCATCTCTCTCCGTTCCTGTCTGTCTGTCCCTATCTGTCCCTCTCTCTGGCTCTCTCTGTCTCTCCCACAAGAAAAAAAAACCAAAAAACAAAAAAACCCTGAAAACCAATTGCTCTGAAATAATATTTGAAACTGAGGAAATAGGTGAACCCCTCAGTAGAGAGTGTTGAGAAGGTCAAGGTTTGAACCTTGACATTTGAATAAGGGAGGGAGAGATCCTAACATGTTAGTAGGCACTGTGATAATGCTGGCCGAGGGCAAAGGGGTCAGGGAGAGGGAGGGACAGTGCTGCAGAGCAGAGGAGATGCAGGGACCAGGAGGAGGGGAACCAGGCCGGCTAAGGGGGGAGCGTGAAGCTGGGAAGGAAGGTGGGTTATTGGGAAAGGGAAAGTAACCTGAGTCATCAAGGAAGGTAGAAATTATTCTGAAGTGTGGTGCTGATGGTGTAGCCCTCCACGTCACCATACCACAGCTGTTACCTGTAGGGTGGTGACTATTTGGAGAGAAGACGGTGGAAGAGACTTCAAACCAGGGGGAGCCAAAAGCTTCAGTGTGAGCCTGCCTTGCAGACACCATGTGTTTGTGGCTCATAAATAGTTTTATATGGTGCTTGACCTTTTGCAAAGATCTTTCATACACATGATCACGTTTGCTCCTGCACAAATTGATATCCTGTGAGAGAAGGTGATATATCCAGTTCACAGAAGGAAACCGAGGCCCAGAGAGGACTTCCCTGTGGCCACAGAACTGCTTAGTAGTACATGAGGGAGCCCAACAAAGTCAACAGAAATAAAACCTGGGCTCCAGCCAGGACACTACCCATCAGAAATGCCCTCCTCCTTTCGGCCACCTGTCAGTGGGCAATTAGAGAACCCAACATCGGCTCCCACAGGAGGCAACTCAAGTGAGCTTAAGTTTGTTGATGTTTTTGTCTGACCTGCTACCAGCAGAACCCACACCACATCAGAGTCAGACTCATGGCATGTTGGCCAGAAGGGATCCTGTTGTGGTAGGCTCACATGCCAAGTGGCTTCCTGTTGCACACGCCACCCTTGTGTTCTTCATATCCTCAAGGCAGAGTTGTCTAGCCGGGCTCTTGTCTTCACAGGGTGCTCCTGAGACTGCATATCCTACGTCCTTCTGCTTGTCTCCCTCACTATAGGGAATAGAAGACCCCTTCCCTGAGGTTTATGACTGCCCCATGTCTCCTCCTGGGCTTCTCAGCTCCCATGCCACAGTGGGGAGCCTCCAGAAACCATAGGCCAAAAATGGCCACAGCCTTCTGGTCAGGGGGAAGTCATTGCTGCCAAGCCGCTGCAGCTGCAGTGGGGCTGTGCACCCTCCCCCTCACCGCACCACCTTCCACCCTGTAGAGCCTGAGACAGATCACTCTTTTTTCCACCCCTAGAGATGCCAAAGGCGTGCCCTTGCCAGAGTCATTAAAGTTGTCCCTGTGGTTGTGACCTCCCACTGGGCTGCGAGCCCCATCATGGTGGCAGATCTTTCTGGCCTGTGCTCAGCAAGCAGCTAGGATGTGGGGGCCAGAGGATGCTGGGCCCCACCCCGGCCACAGTCCTGCCTGCCACCCACCACAGGGCCAAGCTGGGGAAGCTAATTTCCAGCTGGGAGAGGTGCCAGGAGGCAGGTGAGATCAACAGGCTTACATCTGGAACACATCTGCCCAAAGGCTCTGACAGCCTGTATTAGCACTGACACAGAGCCAGCTTCCTCATTTGTAAAATGGAGAAGAAATCTGACCTGACCTACTTTCAGAGCGGTTTTGGAGGATCCAGTGATAATTGGTGAGACCCTGCTATGCAAATATGTCATTCTCGCCTGACCAGGAGGTGGCGCAGTGGATAGAGCGTCGGACTAGGATGCAGAAGACCCAGGTTCGAGACCCCAAGGTTGCCAACTTGAGTGTGGGCTCATCTGGCTTGAACAAAAAGCTCCCCAGCTTGGACCCACGGTCGCTGGCTCGAGCAAGGGGTTACTCGGTCTGCTGAAGGCCCACGGTCAAGGTACATATGAGAAAGCAATCAATGAACAACTAAGATGTCGCAACAAAAAACTGATGATTGATGCTTCTCGTCTCTCTCCGTTCCTGTCTGTCCCTATCTCTCTCTCTTACTCTCTCTCTGTCCCTGTAAAAAAAAACAACAACAACAACGTGTTATTTTTTCTCCACAGACTGGAGAGGGGGTGGGGGCAGGGAGAGTAGACGGGGAGTACAGCTCCCTCTGCACACTCCACCTGGTAACCCAGCTTCCTGGGATTTGTTCAGGCCACTTTGGGATCATCCAGCCCTGCGGGTGTGACTGACAGTCTTGGGGTGACAGTGCAGGGAGCAGGGGCTAGAAAGCCTCACCAGTACCACTTCCTTTCAGCGCTTCTTCCTGGTCTCAACAGGAAATGGTATCTGAGTGCTAAATTCCTATAAATGATTCAAAGTAAAGCAGTAAACATAAATATATCTGAAGAGGTTCTATCCGGCTGGGAATTGGACAAAATGTGAAACACAATTGTTTATTAACGTACTCACGCCCTCCTGTGCTGAAAGGAGACCATGTTTCAATCAGTAGCCTAAACTTCCTCAATTGGGGCACAGAGGCCCAAGAGCTGGGACTCCGCCCACGGGCACACATCAGCCCACCCTGCTGGAGAGAACATTTCAGTAATCTAGGAACCTGCATTTTTATTTCCCAGCAGTTTTAGGACCCAGAGTGGCTCTGCCATTTGCAAACTCAGTTCTGTGAATTCTATATAGATCTTTAGCGACCCCATGTAGGGCCAGGGGCCGCTGCCATGGCCATGCGGGTTACATTAGATTCAGGCAGATGGTAAAGGAACTGTTGAGCCAGGAAATGGTGGGCCATTCCGTTTTATTAGAGTTTCGGAGCGGCAGGATGAGCAAACAGGCAGGGAAGACCACTTCCCTTTGTCTCTCAGGGCTCCCCGGACTCACCCTCTGGGCTCACTCTCTGGAATCCTGCACTCCCGAGCCTCAGCGGGGCTCCCAAGCCCCTCAGCTCACCCTCTCTCTCTGGATCCTCTAGCCAAACAAGCTGTGGGTGGGGGGGACCCTTCTCCAGCAAACAATAGCAAACAATCACCCCTCCCAAGCAGGAAGGCAATCCACAATTTGCAACCTGCTGCCCTGAGGGCAAGCACCCACAGCCTTCTATAGACTAATAAAAGCATGCAACCTTAAAAAAAAACAACACTTGTTTACCCAAAACCCCACTTGATAATATGGTGTGGAATTGGCTGCTTCCTAGGCCCTGCCCTGCCACTGGCTAGAACCAACAGAGCAACTACTGAAATTCCTGTTGTCAAGGTTTCAAACATTTCCCTACTTTTCTGGCTTCCTTAATCTGACCATAATTAAAAAAAATTTTTTTAAATAGGTTTATTAAAAGGAGGATTGTGTTACTACGGAGAATTTTAACAGCCAACTCTTTCTTACATAGCATATTCCCTGGGCAGGCACCTCACAAATGTTCAGTCCTGTTAGATAGGCGCTGGCATTGCCCCCATTTTGCAGCTGAGAAAACTGGCAGTGAGAGCGGGAGTCACTTGCTCAGTGTTATACAACTAGTAAGTGACAGAAATAGGATTTCATCTGCCTGATCCAGAATCAGCCTGTGTAATCACAATGCCACACAGCCTAGTGAGCACATGAGCTCCCAGACAGAACAGAAAGGGCAGTATTTCGAGTCCATGGACCAAAAGGGGGCCGCATACTAAACCTGACAAGCTCAGAGGAGGCCTGCCTGGTGGCCTTTGCAAACTCAGAGACCTAAAGTAACCACACAGGATGGTCTGAAATCAAAATTTTCTAACTAAAAGTAAATCTTGGCAGGCAGTCACATCCTAAGGCGTTATTTTCCCTAACAAAGGTCAATGTTTACCTTAACTGAGCCTGTCTGTTGTCTGTTGCATCTACAATATTGTACCTGATAACTAATCTGCCTTTGAAATGTAAAAGTAATCTTACCCAGACCTCTCAGGGGGCAGCTACTGTATCAAAGCAGAGAACACAAATTGCCTCATTGTCAGTATCATGCTAATTGTTAGCTATCCTATACCTGCCTACTTAAAAGAAGCATGTGTCTATGCTTTTGCTTTTACTTATTTTTTTTTTACTTTTTAATTTTTTTTTCATTTTTCTGAAGTTAGAAGTGGGGAGGCAGTCAGACAGACTCCCACACGCGCCCAACTAGGATCCACCCAGCATGCCCACCAGGGGGCAATGCTCTGCCCATCTGGGGTGTTGCTCCGATGCAAATGAAGCCATTCTAGTGTCTGAGGCAGAGACCACGAAGCCATCCTCAGCAACCAGATCAACTTTGCTCCAATGGAGCCTTGGCTTCTGGAGGGAAGGAGAGAGACAGAGAGGAAGGGGGGGGGGAAGGGTGGAGAAGCAGATGGGCGCTTCTCCTGTGTGCCTTGAACCTTCTTCGTTCCATGAATGAGAAGGGAATCTTCTACTTGCAAAGACAAAAGTAGAACAAATCAGATTTGCAGACTTATGAACTAGAAGTCTTAGATTTCACTTGGTTTAGCCTACATTTCCACTTTTCTGGATTCGTCAGTACATGTTGGGTAAATAAGTTTGTAAAATGTGATTTTTATGCTCACTTTGTTAAAAATGGCGCTGCCCACATGAATGATGCTACCCAGGTGAAACTGCTAATTACCTTTCTGCTTGGGAAGGGCTTTGTTATGCTAATGTGTGCTAGAGGAGGGGTTTCATGCCAAAAAGTTTTTAAGTAGAAGAAGGAAGCCATGTTTTTGCAGAGTTTGTGCAGAGAGAAGGCAGAGTGCTAAAGGAGAAGCAGCAGCCAGGATGGCAGGTTGCTATAGGAGAAGCCAGTTTGTTCAGAGATGAGGAGGGAGAAGATGTGCAGATGGGGAACCAGAGGTGACTTAGACTAGTGGGGGCCTTTGATTCTAGGAAAGACAGGAAAAGATTCTCCTGGTTGTGGAACCACAGAACCTGTGAGTGGCTTTTAGAGCCCTGCGTTTTTACTCGCCGGCCGGTTGCAAGGCTAGAATAAAGGCATGGCCCACCAGTTTTGGGCTCCATTGTTTCTTTACCATCTGTCCAAATGGGAACCTGCATCTGAATGGCCATGATGGCTTGATTACTGGCTATACAGTACCCAACCAGTTGGTGGCAGAACTGGGAATCCAGGATTCTTGATCTAGCCCAAGGTTCTCTCTAGAACACCATGAAATAAACCTCACTGCTCCAAAGAAATAAAATCAGATGGCTATAGGATAAAACAGTGATTTTCAACCTTTTTCATCTCATGGCACAATAAACTAAATTACTAAAATTCTGCAGCACACTAAAATGAATTGTTTTTGCCAATCTGACAAAAAAAAAAAAGGTATAATTTTGATTCATTCACACTGGATGGCTATTATGTTGGCTGTTTTTTGGCTTTTTTAATTTGACAATCTAAGGAAAAGGAAGTCAGTCCTGACTAGTCAGGTATTGCATGTTTTAAAAATTCTTGCGGCACACCAGTTGAAAATCACTACGAGATACTATCAGAAGAAAGGCTCAGTTATGACCCTCAGTTATAGGGATTAAAAAGCCCTAGCCACCTGATCTGTGGTGGTGCAGTGGGTAAAAGCACTGACCTGGAACGCTGAGGTCGCTGGTTCAAAACCCCAATGGGAGTTGATGCTTCCTGCTCCTCCTCCCTCTCTCTCTCTCTCTGTATCTCTGTCTCTGTCTCTCTCTCTCTGTTTCCTCTCTCTAAAATAAATAAATAAATAAATAAATAAATAAAAAAAAAAAGTTAAAAAAAAAAGCCCTAGCCAATTTAATACATAAAGCTTTTATCACTTCATGAGAGACAAATTTGATCACTTGATTTCCGACTATTCACAAAACCTGACAGCAGAACTCTTCCTCAAACAGAAGCTCATGCACACAACTTCTGCATGGTTTCCTACTGTTCTCCTGACCTCAGAGTCTGTTTTCTAGCCTGGGGTATTCTAGGAGCCAGCCTCAGAAGCACCCTGTAGAGCAGTGGTTCTCAACCTTTCTAATGCCGTGACCCCGCAATACAGTTCCTCATGTTGCGGTGACCCCAAACCAAAAAAAATAATTTTGGTGGCTACTTCATAACTGTAATTTTGCTACAGTTATGATTCGGAATGTAAATACCTGATATGCATTATGTATTTTCCGATGGCTTTAGGCGACCCCGCCGGGGTCACGACCCACAGGTTGAGAACCGCTGCTGTAGAGATAAGGAATCTCTTGTATGCCATTAAGCTTTTCATGAACCAGATAAGCTAGTTTATTTTACCATTTCATTCTCATACACTTAATGGGATCCAGGAAACCTCATCTCAATCAAACAAATCCTAGGTCTCTAAATTCAAGCCTCACAGACGGTCCCCACTCCACCTAGGAATAAGGAAGACAAGAGACAAATGCACTCATTTCACTCATTTATGTGTAAAGTCTTTCACTTCTCAAACATTTACTGGATTCTTGCTTAGTTCCAGGCAGTGTGCTATGTTCTGAGGACACAGAGGCAAGTGATAGCCTAGTGAGGAGAGACGAGTAGGTACTAGAGAAGGTAGTTGGCAAAATATTTTGTTAAAGGGCGAGGTTGCCGAGACCAGCTTGGCGAAGGGAGTGTACAGAAGGAAGGTGCTGCAGGACTTAAGACACAACATAAAGATGGTGTTGGTCAAATAAGTTTGTAAATATGATATATATATTTGCTCGCTTGTGACTTATATTGGGTGTGGGAGACAGGCTATAAGCAGGCCAGGTCGTTGTAGCCTAAGGTTTGGTTTTGGGACTAAGCTTTTCCCCACACCCTTGACTGATTGTATGATCTGGGTGGTGCACTCTCATGAGGAATCCAATTATGCCTTGGATAAGTGACTTTGTATCAGAGACTTCCTTGTTTGTATATTGGATTAAGGGATTTTGGTTTTCTACACTATAAAGTGGGACAGACCAGGAGCTTGGACACACAGTTCCTGCTATCACAATTGCAGGGGCTTCCCTGATCCCTTGCCCTTCATGGGAAGAACTGGTTTTCTACTTTTCCCTTGTCTTCTTTTGTGGTTTGCCTGTCTTGGTGAGACACCAATAAATAGGATGGCCCCCCCATCCTCTGACTCCGCCATTTCTTTATCGTCTGCCCGAATCCAATGGGAACCTGCATGTGAATGGCCACGATGGCGGCTCCTGGCCTTACAGATGGGTACAGGAGACTCCCAGCCTCTAGGACTGAGAGCCCAGATCACTGCAGCCTCATTGTATTTATTCATTTTTTTACTCATTGTAAAGCCAGTATCCACGGCCACAATCACAGCCGCCTGGCCCGTGCAGGTTCGCATTGGATTCGGACAGTCGATAAAGAAACAACAGAGTCAAGAACTGGTGGGCCATCATCTTTAATCCTAGCTTGCACCCAGCGGGCAAGTAAAAACACACACTGGGCTCCAAAACCCACTCATTCAGTGCTCACAAAGCTACTGACTTATCTGAGTTTCCTAGAATCAAAGGTTTCTAGCTCACCAGACTTATTCACCTCTGTTTCCCATCTCCTTCCTTCTCCCTGCACAAACTGTTTTCTCTTTCAGCACTCCACCACCTTGGCTGCCTCTCTCCTCTCCTCCACGTGGCCTTTCTCTGCTCTCTGCTCTAATAATAATCTCAGGAACCGAGAGAGCAAGCTCCTGGTCTGCCCCCATTTTATAGTGTAGAAATCAAAACCTTTAATCTAATATACAAACAAGGAAGTCTCTGATACAAAGTCACTCATCTGAGGTATAATGGGATTCCTCATGAGAGTGCACCACTCCACATCAAAAAGGGTGGGAAAGGCTTAGTCCTAAAACCAAGCCCCAGGCTACAAGGATCCTGCCTGCCCACAGCCCTCCCCCAACACACATTAATATAATCACACCCATTCTAAGCAAGAAGGGCAACTAATATCACCTGGTGACGGGCTTCACGTGGGCAGCGCCATCTTTAACAAAGTGAGCGTAATACATTTTATCTGCCCAACACTAATCAAGCAAATTAGCAGAGTTTGGGTTAAATTAGCAGAGCATGGATTCAGGTGCAGAGAAGGAAGATTAACTAATATCTTTCAGATATGAGGGGAAATGGCTATAGGGATCAGCTGTTTCCTTTAAACAATCTTATTAGTGCTTGCCCCGTGCTGGGGCAGCATTCTGCCCCCGCAGGACTTGGTGTTCCAAAGTCCACACCAAAGACTTGTTTCAGGGCAGCATCTAATCTCTGGCCATTTTCCTACATGTCCCCCTTTTTTGTTTTTGTATAGCCATGTAAGCAGTTTTTGCTGCCTCTCTCTGCATTGATTATCAGAGAGTTTGTTGCAAGCATCTGAAGACTAAAGAAAAACATATTAAAATACATACCCCAATGAGACCTCCCAATAGTCCAGTACCCCCATTTTTTTATCCAAGAAATAGGATTAAGAGATTGCAGACCATCAGAATAGTAGTATGATTGTAATTAGACACACTCCACCATAAAGCTTCATGGGAATTGCAGGTCTCATTATTCTTGCTACAGTCTCGAACTGCATACCCCTTAGGGGTCCAGTCAATCAGTTACATTTTTATGATACTGAGAATGGCATTGGCTAGTGGTTACCTTTCCTACAATGAGGGCATATTCCAGGCGGCTTTCCTCCCTCATTCCCTTGTTTTTGTGGAGGAGTTATTCTTTTATTTTTTTTAATAATTTTCTTTTTTAAAATATTTTATTTATTGATTTTTAGAGAGAAGGGAGAGAGAGAGAGAGAGAGAGAGAGAGAGAGAAAGGGGAGGAGCAAGAAGCATCAACTCCCATATGTGCCTTGACCAGGCAAGCCCAGGGTTTCGAACCGGCAACCTCAGTGTTCCAGGTTGACGCTTTATCCCACTGCGCCACCACAGGTCAGGTGGAGGAGTTATTCTATTGCCTTTTGTTGGTCAAATAAGTTTGTAAATATATGTTTGTTCGCTTATAATTTGCATTAGATTTGAGGGACAGGCTTTAAGCAGGTAGGACCATTATAGCCTAAGGCTTAGTTTTTTTTTCATTTTTCTGAAGCTGGAAACAGGGAGAGACAGTCAGACAGACTCCCGCATGCGCCCGACCGGGATCCACCTGGCACGCCCACCAGGGGCGACGCTCTGCCCACCAGGGGGCGATGCTCTGCCCATCCTGGGCGTCGCCATGTTGCAACCAGAGCCACTCTAGCGCCTGAGGCAGAGGCCACAGAGCCATCCCCAGCGCCCGGGCCATCTTTGCTCCAATGGAGCCTTGGCTGCGGGAGGGGAAGAGAGAGACAGAGAGGAAAGCGCGGCGGAGGGGTGGAGAAGCAAATGGGCGCTTCTCCTGTATGCCCCGGCCAGGAATCGAACCCGGGTCCTCCGCACGCTAGGCCGACACTCTACCGCTGAGCCAACCTGCCAGGGCCTAAGGCTTAGTTTTAAGACTACGTTTTTCCCCACACTCTTGACTGATTGCATGATGTGGGGTGGTACACTCTCATGAGGAATCCCATTATGCCTCAGATAAGTGACTTTGTATCAGAGACTTCTTTGTTTGTATATTGTATTAAAGGTTTTGATTTCTACACTATAAAATGGGGCAGACTGGGAGCTTGCTCTCTCTCGGTTCCTGAGATTAGCATTAGAGATTAGAGCAGAGAGAGGTCATGTGGAGGAGAGGAGAAGCAGCCAAGATGGAAGAATGCTAAAGGAGAAGACAGTTTGTGCAGAGTTTGTGCAGAGAGAAGGAGATGGGGAACAGAGGTGAATAAGGCTAGTGAGCTAGCATCGAACTGGGATGCCGAGGACCCAGGTTCGAGACCCCGAGGTCGCCAGCTCGAGCACGGGTTCATCTGGTTTGAGCAAAAGCTCACCAGCTTTGACCCAAGGTCGCTGGCTCGAGCAAGGAGTTACTCAGTCTGCTGAAGGCCCGCGGTCAAGGCACATATGAGAAAGCAATCAATGAACAATTAAGGTGTCACAATGCGCGACGAAAAACTAATAATTGATGCTTCTCATCCCTCCGTTCCTGTCTGTCTGTCCCTGTCTATCCCTCTCTCTGTCTCTGTAGAAAAAATAAAAATAAATAAATAAATAAAATGGGGCAGACTGGGAGCTTGCTCTCTCTCGGTTCCTGAGATTAGCATTAGAGAGCAGAGAGCAGAGAAAGGCCACGTGGAGGAGGCCAGGAGAAGCAGCCAAGATGGCGGAGTGCTGAAGAAGAAGCCAGTTTGTGCAGTTTGTGCAGAGAGAAGGAGATGGGGAACAGAGGTGAATGAGGATAGTGAGCTAGAAACCTTTGATTCTAGGAAACTCGGATAAGTCAGTAATTTTGTGAGCACTGAATGAGTGGGTTTTGGAGCCCAGTGTGTGTTTTTATTTGCCCACCGGGTGCAAGCAAGGATTAAAGGTAATGGCTCACCAGTTCTTGGCTCCATTGTTTCATTACCGTCTGTTTGAATCTAATGCAAACCTGCACGGGCCAGGCGGCTATGATGGTAGCCGTGCCTATTGGCCTTACACCTTTTTTTATTACAATCCTTTTTAGTATGTCCTGACTTGCCATAATTATAGCATTTTCCTGGAATTTTTGAGTTTAACTTGAATCCTACCATAGTTTCAGCCATCATAGTAACTCTGTAGCTCTCAGTGTCACCTCCTTGGCACATTTTAATGTATTCAGTTAAATCTAATTTTCCTTTCATTGGGCTGATAGCCTTTTGGCAATCTTGGTTTTCAAATGCTAATAGTCGGAGTAAAGTATCAGCAGCTTCAACATTGGTCATTTGTTTTTTAATAGCCTCTTGGAGCTGGGCAACGAATTCAGTATAGGGCTCCTTTGGTTCTTGCAATACCTTTTGAAAAGAGATAGCTGCTTGTCCCTTAGATTCAATTTTCTCCCAAGCTCACAAGCAACATTTCCTAATTTGGGCAATGACCTAATCATTCATGATTTGGGACACCTGCCCATGCTGCAGAGCCCCACCAACTGTTCTAATGAAATAGGAATGTGATGGGCTCTGATATGTGCGGCTTGAGGTTCGGCATAGTCATACTATCAAGTCTTAAACTGTAGAAATTCCTCAGAACTTAATACAGTTTGAGCTGAAGTGTTCCAATCAACAGGAATTAAGTGAGAACCTTCAGCAAAACCCTGAATCAGGCCATAAGTGAAAGAATTAGTTCCATATTGTTGTATGGCTAATTTTAATTCCTTCAGTATTTTAAAAGAAATTGACTTGGTGAATTCATAAATATTTTTAGGATTTTGGGGATCCATCCCAGTAGCCATTTTCTCTGTAACTGTTACTGGAAAAGCCATCTGTAATGCATCCAAATTTCCCTCTCTACAGGCCTGTAATAGTCTTTTCTGAAGAGCCAATAACTGTGGCAGAGACTCCCTAAGGCAGTGGTCCCCAACCCCCGGGCCGCGGATCGGTACCGGTCCGCAGAGAAAGAATAAATAACTTACATTATTTCTGTTTTATTTATATTTAAGTCTGAACGATGTTTTATTTTTTTTAAATGACCAGATTCCCTCTGTTAGATCCGTCTAAGACTCACTCTTGACACTTGTCTTGGTCACGTGATACATTTATCCGTCCCATCTCTAAAGGCCGGTCTGTGAAAATATTTTCTGACATTAAACCGGTCCATGGCCCAAAAAAGGTTGGGGACCACTGCCCTAAGGTACAAAAACAGGTGGTGGAGGGAGCGGCAAAAGTTCTGCAAAATCAATGAAAGGAGCAGATGGCGCAGGTTTGTCAACCTTCAGAGCACATTCAAGCTCAGTGTATTTAATCTCCTCAAATTCTTCGCCTCCATCCTCCTCCTCAGTTTGTAAAGTTTCTAAAACAGATTTTACTAAGATCCAAGTTTGCCAGACAGTAACTGGCAATGGAACACCTTGAGTGTATAACTTTTTCAACTCTTTTCCTACCTTTCCCCAGTCATATAAATCTAGACTTCCTAAAGTAGGGAGCCAAGTACAGTGCTTCTCAATTGCTTGTAATAATAAGTTTAGCTTCGCTGGCTTTAGCCCCACCAGCCTTCAACAATTGTTTTAAGAGACAGATATAGGGACGATATTTCACAACACTGTCCCCATTCCCCATTGTTACGCTGTATTTTCCCGAGAATGTCCTTACCACTACCCTGTGATGGACTGAACTGAGGCCTCTATTTCCCCTTGGGGTTCAGCGGTTATTTCCTTACTTTATCAGATCGTTCTTTCAATCGGGTCCCTATTTGGGTGCCACTTGCTGAGACCAGCTCAGCAGTTGGTGTGCATGAAAGGAAGGTGCTGCAGACTTAAGAAAAACCACACAGGACACAACATAAAGAAAAGATGGGTATAGGGGACTCCCAGCCTCTAGGACTGAGAGCCCAGCTCTCTGTAGCCTTATAGTATTTATTTGTTTCTTTATTCATCAAGCAAATTAGCAGAGCCTGGGTTAAATTAGCGGAGCATGGATTCAGGTTAAATTAGCAGAGCATATGCCTGACCTGTGGTGGCACAGTGGATAAAGCGTCGACCTGGAATGCTGAGGTCGCCGGTTTGAAACCTGCACTTGTCTGGTCAAGGCACATATGGGAGTTGATGCTTCCTGCTCCTCCCCCCTTTCTCTCTCTCTCTCTCTCTCTCTCTCTCACTCTCCTCTCTAAATAAATAAATAAAAAATTAGCAGAGCATAGATTCAGGATCAGAGAAGGATGATTAACTAATACTCTTCAGGTATGCAGGAAATGGCTATAGGGATCAGCTGTTTCCTTGAAACAATCTTCTCAGTGCTTGCCCCGTGCTGGGGCAGCATTCTGCCCCCGCAGGACTTGGTGTTCCAAAGTCCACACCAAAGACTTGTTTCAGGGCAGCATCTAATCTCCAGCCATTTTCCTACACCAGATAGTAAATATTATGAGGATTTATGAACCATAAGGTCTCTGTCATAACTACACAACTTTGTCATTGTAGCATGAAAGCAGCCAAGACAACAAATTAGCAAATGAGTGTGGCTGTGTTCTGATAAAACTTTATTTACACAATAGGTGGCAAGCTGGATTTGGCCTGGGGGCTATGATTTGCAGGTCCCTGCCCTATAATGTGGGCGTACAGGATGGAAGTGAGCACCTGGTACAGTAGGACTTAAAGGAGGGGGTTTCCACTTTTACTAAGGACACTTTAGGATGGAACAGGCGTTGTGATGAAGACATTGCCCTGTGAACCAAACAAGAGAAGTATGAATTTGCCAGGTAGGCTGGGTCAAGTGGCAGCTTTGCTGGACAGCAAGACACATTGTGAAGCAGGGGCTCTGTGACATGGGCCCTGCACCGAGTGTAGGTGAACACAACCAATAGTGTGAGGACTAAAGGGAAATGAAGAGCCATAGATGGGCCTAGAGAAGGAGGCGTGGCAGCCTGGAAGGCAATTTGGGCCAAATGAAGACTTTGATCTTTATCCTCAGAGCTGAGGGGAAAGAAAGGCAAATACAACTTGTTGGGCAGATAAAATGTATTATGCTCATTATGCTCACTTTGTTAAAGATAGCTCTGCCCACATGGAAGCTGTTGCCCAGGTGATATTAATGTGTGTCTCTGTGGGCTGTGGGCAGGCAGGATCCTTGTAGTCTGGGACTTGGTTTGGGGATTAAGCCTTTCCCATCCATTTTGATGTGGGGTGGTACAATCCCATCATGCCCTAGATAAGTGACTTTGTATTAGAGACTTCCCTATTTTGTATATTGGATTAAAGGTTATGAATCTACACTATAAAATGGGGGCAGAACAGGAGCTTGCTCTCTTGGTTCCTGAGATTAACATTAGAACAGAGAGCAGAGAGGAGAGCAGAAAGAGGCCATGTGGAGTAGGCCAGGAGAAGCAGCCAAGATGGCAGAGTGTTGAATGAGAAGTCAGTTTGTGCAGAGTTTGTATCTGGGAGAAGGAAGGAGATGGGGAACAGAGGTGAATAAGTCTGGTGAGCTAGAAACCTTTGATTCTAGGAAACTTGGATAAGTCAGTAGCTTTGTGAGCACTGAATGTGAGTGGGTTTTGGAGCCCAGTGTGTGTTTTTACTTGCCCGCTGGGTGCAAGCTAGGATTAAAGATAATGGCTCATCAGTTTTTGGCTTCATTGTTTCTTTACCGACTGTCCGAATCCAATGCGAACCTGCATGAGCCAGGCTGCTGTGATGGTAGCCCTGAATACTGGCTTTACACACCTGAAGCTTCAGCGTTCCAGCCACTTGTAAAGCCAGTATCCAGGGCCACCATCACAGCTGCCCGGCCCATGCAGGTTCTCATTGGATTCGAACAGTCAGTAAAGAAACAACGGAGCCAAAAATTGGTGGGCCATCATCTTTATTTATTTATTTATTTATTTATTTATTTATTTATTTATTCATTTTAGAGAGGAGAGGGAGAGAGAGAGAGAGGAGAGACAGAGAGAGAGAAGGGGGGAGGAGCTGGAAGCATCAACTCCCATATGTGCCTTGACCAGGCAAGCCCAGGGTTTTGAACCGGCAACCTCAGCATTTCCAGGTCGACGCTTTATCCACTGCGCCACCACCAGTCAGGCCATGGGCCATCATTTTTAATCCTAGCTTGCACTCGGCGGGCAAGTAGAAACACCCACTGGGCTCCAAAACCCACTCTTTCAGTGCTCACAAAGCTACTGACTTATCCGAGTTTCCTAGAATCAAAGGTCTCTAGCTCAACAGACTTATTCACCTCTGTTCCCCATCTCCTTCTCTCTGCACAAACTCTGCACAAACTGGCTTCTCTGTCAACACTCTACCATCTTGGCTGCCTCTCCTGGCCTTCTTCATGTGGCCATGTGGCCTTTCTCAGCTCTCTTCTCTAATGTTAATCTCAGGAACCAAAAGAGCAAGCTCCCAGTCTGCCCCACTTTATAGTGCAGAAATCCAAACCTTTAATCCAATATACAAAATAGGGAAGTCTCTAATACAAAGTCACTTATCTGAGGCATGATAGAATTGCACCATGCCACATCAAAAAGGGTGGGAAAGGCTTAGTCCTAAAATCAAGCCCCAGGCTACAAGGATCCTGCCTGCCCGCAGCCCGCCCCCAACACACATTAATATCACCTGGGCAATGGCTTCCATGTGGGCAGCGCCATCTTTAACAAAGTGAGCATAATATATTTTATCTGCCTGACACCACCATTCCAGATAGTTTGCATAAACCATCTTATTTTTATTCTCACAAAATACAGTAAGGTGCATGTTATTAATTTCATTTTGTGATGGGAGCACTTGTCAGGATTCAAACCCAGATGTGTTCGGTGCCCCATCTTTGGCTCTCTCTACACTGCTGCTCCTGTAGGGCCCAAGCTTCGGGGAATCTTTCCTCCTTTGTCCCATGGCCAGGGGCCTCCCCTGCCAGCAGGAAAGTTTAGAGGATGCCATGGTTTCTGAGAGTTGGGTGGAGACTACCACGTTGTCGGGAAGGGGTTAAATCCTGGGTGGTTCAGGGAGGGGATCTCAAGGAGAAGGGTGTTGACGGTCACCCCATTAGTCAGGTGGGAGGGCAGCAGGCCGCTCTGGCACTGGAACTTCCCACGGGGCTGGCTGGGAGCCAGGGAGAGCCTACTTCCCTGGGGGGAGAAGGGAGTGCCTTGGGGCAGAGCGTTGGCTTGCTCTCTTCCTCATGTTGGCTGAGGTCCACCTGCTCCACTGCTCTTTACCCTGAGGTCATGGAGTGAAAGGGATTCCAGAGATTCCCTACGAGCAGTCACTCCTGGCACATCTCCTCCCTGTGCTAGTGTACTTGGTTGCTTAGCTGCTGAACTTTTGGGTCTTTGACTCCACCCTCTGAAAGCTAGGGTAATTCTCAAGGCCAAGTCTCCTCTTCCTCACTCCTGTATGCAAGGCATTTGGTTGGTATGCAATAAATATTTGTTTAATTAATTAATATTGAAGTATATTATTTATCTAAATGCCTTTTATTATTCATTTTTAGAGAGGAGAGAGAATGTGTGAGAGAGAGAAAGGGGGGAGGAGTAGGAAGCATCAACTCCCATATGTGCCTTGACCAGGCAAGAGCAGGGTTTTGAACCGGTGACCTCAGCATTCCAGGTCGACGCTTTATCCACTGCACCACCACAGGTCAGGCCTAAATGCCTTTTATTTAGTTCTTCACATTTGCTCCATACCCACACCTACCGAAGCCATTTTACAAAAGTTTGTCCTTTACAGAAGTCTGGCTTGTTGCTACTCCAAGTGTGGACTTGGGCCAACAGCATCGGCCCAGCTGGGAGCCTCTCAGGCCCTTCTCCAGGCTTACTAAGTCAGAATCTTTTAAGAAGAAAAAGGTCCCCAGATGATTTAGAAGCACACTGAAGTTTGAGAAACACCAGAGATATCATTTTGCCCTGAAATGGTCACTAACCCTAATCTCATTCCTTAAATAACCTCTAAAATGATATTCTTTATATATTTTGAATCCAGTTTTATTCTGAGTCCAGAAGACATTGTTTGCCCCCCCACAAACCTCTCCTCCCCCCCAATTCTTTGTTTATCTTGTATCTGCCACATCCCTGCTTCGAGTGGCAATGGTAGTTGGCTCGTAGGCTTCCAACGGTAGTTGGCTAGGCAAGAAGGAAGTGAGAGTAGAAAAAATTTTAAATGACACATCAGAGGGTCAGAGTTGAATACCTCACCCTGAAAATTTCATCTTACACAGGCTACGTATATCCTGTGTCTTATTTCTTTATTCTTTTGTCAAGCCTTTAGAGGGTTAGAGTGACTTTTCTGGGGTCACACAGATAGTAAAGTGGCAAAGGATGAGGCAAGAAGAAGAGGATCCCCTAGTTGCACCTCTGTCCCTGGAAAATCAGAAACCCTCTGGTCCCTGGTTCTCGGTTCAGCCAAGCACTCTCCTTGGCAAGAAGGCAGGGCTTTTACAATTGCTCATTACGGCAGATGCTTTCTTCATGGCCACGGCCTAGAGTGGAGGAGAGAATGCCAACTTCAGAGTCAACAAATTTGTTTTGAAAGTTAGTTCCATAATTTGTCAGCAGCGTGAACTTGGGTGAGATACATGCTGTCTGAGCCAGGGCCTCATCTGTAAGACAGAGACAAAGACAACGTTCACTTTGCAGAGCGGCCGTGAGGCTTACAGAAAGAATATCCGCTGAGCCTGCGCAGAGCCTGGCACATACTGGATGCCCCAGATTAGTCATTACTGTTTCTCAGAGACTTGTTTCCCATCATCTCCCAACACTGCCGTCTTCATATTGCCTCCATGCTCGAAAGCACTCATTGGCCAGGAGGGACAGGGGCGTGGAGTGAGGTGAAGGCGGGTAGAGGGAGGATACATGGTGCTAGAGGGAGACTTGACTCGGGACGCTGAACACACAATGCAATATACAGATGATGTATTGTACAATTGTGCACCCGTATAGTTTTATTAACCAATGTCACCCCAATAAATTCAATAAAAAGTAAAAAAACCCCAAAAAACAAAAAGCCCCATTTATTGGCTCCCTGGCACATATGGGAGAAATGTGCCTCCCCTGTCCCCCGTCTGGTGCCCAGCTCACCTTTCCAGTCTTCTATCCCACTTCTCCTTTAAGTGCAGCTGTGCTAAGTATCTGATTTTCACTCATGAACACAGATAAAGTGGTTACCAAAGGGAGGGGGTGGGG